>NC_069804.1:39686353-40936353 GCF_027406575.1 Nycticebus coucang
GTAAGCACCACCACAGTTAAGATGCAAAACATTTCCAAAACTCCTATATGCTCCCTTGTACATCATTCTAGTTAATCCTCTCCACCTGCAGCCCCAGGCAACCATTGATCTTCTTTATGTTACTATACATTAGTCTTTTCTAAAATGTCATATTAATGAAATCATAGAGTATGTGGTCTTTTTTGCCTGGCTTCTTTCCTTCAGCATAATGTTTTTAAGATTCAGCCATGACACTTGTATCGGAAGCTCATTCATTTTTACTACTGAACAGTATCGCATTGTAAGGATATACCACAATTTAGTTTATCTCTGCTTTTCACTTAAGGAAAGAAAACACTTCTTTGTTCATCCATTCACCACTGAAATAGTTGTAAGAGAAAAAAAATTAAAAACCCTATAGATTTGTTAGCTTGGCTTTATGAATAATAAAAAATGTAAAGAGAGTGGAATTCTTGCTAAAACATTCTTTACTCCAACCCAACAGCTAAATTTCTGTCTCATTTTCTCTCTCTGGGCCTGGTAGCCTTTTTAGTTAATTAATAATAATTTTATTATACAAACCTAAAGTCCTTTAGATTTATTTAAATTCTCATTGACAGAAATCACAGCATGTCATGTTTATAATCTTTGCCCCAGTCATCATCCCCGAGCGGCAGGCACATGGGTGACTGTGCTATCTCCTCTCAATTAAAAAGGAAACTTCTAGACATAAACTAATATTTTGGACTGTAACAGAAATATGAGACTGAAACTAGGAACACAGTGTAGATTTCCAAAGCTAAAAATTACTCCCCATTCTCTTCTTGTGCCCTTATTCTGAAAGAGGGTGAGCAGACTAAACAGGCAAGACACAGCCCCTTTCCCCTCATTTCTACCCCAATCTCCTCTTCTCACTCCAACCCAAGCAGCTGGTCTTTAACCTTTTATATATTGAGTGTCTACATAAAATTTCACTTGATAAAATGCTTCTCAGGTTAAGAAAAATACCGAAAACCCATTGGATCAAATAACCCCAGGAAAATGAAGATTCTCTATTTTAAAACCACAAACTTTAGTGATATAATAATGCCTTCCACATATATGGCACTTTCTACTTATTTGAAGAACTTTCACAAACATTTCATTTAGCCAGAAGAAAAAAAATCAATGAGGGTAATTATTTAAGATTATGCATTAAAAAATGTAGTAAGTCTAGTTAACACATAATTGTTCTTATTAATAGGAAATGGATCTAGTTTATGTGTGCAAGATCCACAGAGAAACTGAAAACTTAATGACACCAAGCAGTTTCTAACTTCTCTCTCATCAAACTTTGGCTGGAGGTCCTAAACAATATCTAGTCATTAATTTTTTTGAAGGCAATGTATGTGGGTTTTGTTTCCTTTCCTGTAAAAGAATAGTGGTGAGAAGTGAAATAAAAATCTCGAAAAAAAAAATCTTGAGAAAGTGCATTTTTAAACACTCAGAAAAATTAGTTTCAAAAAAATGATTGCCAAAATTTGATATGACGAAGACACTTGTTTTTAAAAAGTGACTAAAAAGCCTTCCAACAGGCACATATTAAAACATCAACAATAGCATAGCTCAACTTTTGGCCATTACTGAGACCAAAAGGACAAGCAAGTCATAGCTGTAAGCATAGTGACAATTGGTCCCAAGTTGCCCTCATAATTACAGTTAACAATTGTTGTCCTGGTATAATTGTTAATAGCTCTCCCTTTCACTCTCCTAGGTGTCCTGATTTGGATGATAAATTATATAAGAAGACAGCATTGAAACACAAAAGATCAAAATGAAAAAATAAATACCCTTTTTCCTATTTCTCCTTCCCCATGTTCAAACATACATCTTGCATAATATGAGATAGATATAGATAAAATGACATTTCCTCTCCCTTCTATTCATTTCAACTGGTGATTTGAAATTGTGGGGGTCATTAGAATCATTGAGAAGCTTAAAAATACCATTGCCTGAGAAATAGCTTGGAACAACTAAGTCAGTGTCTCTGGAGGTGGAGCCCAGTCACTGATAATGTTTAAAAGCTTTTTAATGTTTAAATTCTAATGTGCAGCCAAGGTTGGAACCATTGATTCTGATAGTCATCAAGTGATTATTTCCATTACAAGGCATGTATTATTATGAATGATGTAGAAAACTTAAGATCTCCTGGGGGAAAAAGGATGTCCCTGCCCACTTCCCCTGACCAAGGACAATGGCATACTCCCCTTTGCTCCATCCCCTTGTAGATTATACAAGGAGCAATGGTTCTAGGTTTTCCTCTGAAATCTTTGTTGTCTGCAAACAATAATAGGCTAAACGAAGAGCTTCTTTGCCCTGGGATAAAGGCACTTACTTGTACTGCTAAGTGATAAAGGCATTTGAAGGGATCTTTAAGCTGACCCCTCATTATCTGATAGAAGTTCTGACATGCTGATAGCTTAAGGAACTGAAGCTAGGTGGCAGTCCTGCTTAGCAATTAAAAGAGACATCATAAACATAATTACAAAGAGCTACACAGAAGAAAATCTAAAAGAACTTACCTCAGATTTAACATCATCATGGGATCAAAGGCAAAACCAAGTTGCTGATAACGTTATGCCATTAAATACAATCTTTTAAAATAAAGTTTGGGAATTTCCACCAAATTGCAGACAACTCTTGAATTCTTTTGATGCTTCTCAATAGTGTCCATAACCTCTTTACATTCCAGTTTTCTGGAGGTCAACACCCTGCAGGGGCATGTACACAAATAGACACTGGATAATCATTTATCTTCTATAAAATGAAAGAATATAAAGAGGTTATGGGGAATATTTAGAAGCACCTGGAATGTATGGAATACCCCAAATCATTATGAAATGGGATTCATTTAAAATTTGACCATAAGGATGTTTACCAAAATATTAATAGTGTTTATCTCTAGGTCAGTGGATTTGTGGGGAGTTTTATGGGATGTTTTAAATGCTTTTCTATCTTGTTTATCTTGCTTTACAAAAAGCATATGACATTTTATTTAAAAATTTCACTGTTTTTATGAAAGTCATAATACCCTTTAACTCAACTAATGTCCCTTAGTGATTAGATGATTAGCAGATCATGACTGTTTTCCATCATGTCTATTCTCAGCCCAAGGCCTGCTCTACTTTAATTGATGACTCCCCTAATTAACGTTCTTAATGGATGGTGCTAGCGTTTATTCATCCCAGACAATCAATAAATTGTGCTTTTACTCACTCTAATTTGGAAAGTTAACCAGGAGTTGATATTTTTGTCTATTTGCTGTTGTCTGAGGGCATATCCAAGATGAGGAAAGGGTCTATTGAGTTGTGTAGTTTCATATATTTTAAAATGTTTAACAAATTATCCCTTATAACAAATATAATTTTAGAAATTGTAAGATAAATTGGTATATAAGAACTAAGAGCTCAGAAAGATTTAGTGGTTCTTCTAAACACATGTATATTTAATTATTGGAGTTACGCACAGTACGTTAATGAGTAAAGTTGGGAATACAACTGACAGTAACAGCTGAGAATGCCAATGGTTGAGCAACCTTTCTCAAAAATAATACTGTGTGTAACTGGATGTGGAGGAGGATTTTCCTGTTTGCCTGGGTTTATACTTAAGGCCTAAAGCTCATAACAAAAGACTAATTAGTATCCTAAATCCAGGTTCAGAAAACCATCTAGAGTTGAGGTCAGCCACTCCCCTGCAAAAAAAATATGAACTGGAGATTAAAAAAACAGATTAAAAACACTATTTCACTCCTCCTAGTGAATATAGTGGAAGAACTCAGGGAGATCTCATGGCTCTCTAGTATCTTCAGAGTGAGCTGTTTTGACCCTTTACCATTACCATCAACCTTTCTCTGATTGGGTTATGCTTCGCTTTTTCAAAGCCAAATGCAGGCTTCAAGAGAATCACTCATACAGTTATGAATGGCTACTAGAAAAGAAGACTGGAATTTCATTCCCTCATTGGATGGCCCCTTAGCTATACAGCTTGCTGGAGCATCACTGTAATACTGGTGGAGAGAAATGAGAATTGGGGGGAAATGCCAAGGTGGGGGACTGTCAAGCAGAGAGGGTTCCAAGAATAACCCCCACTTAAATTAATGTTTCCTGAGAGGAGCATAAGATAGATCCCACATGAATAGATGGAAGGTACCACTGGAAGCCCTCATCCTTGGCACTGCTGCAACATGGAAGGAAAGAGGTTGAGCCATCAGAGGAATATGTTATGATTCCAGTTGGGAGATCTAAAGAAACTATACAGAGAGGGGAGATAAAACCTATAGAAGAAAGATTAAAAGATGTGGAAGAACATAACTATTGAAGGAGTTTAGGAAATTTCACCCCAAAATATAACTCCTTGGTATAAAGATTATTTTGTATTAAATGCCCTTAGAGATCATCAGGTGCTGGAAGGGGCTTTCCCTCTTTCTGCATAAAACCAGACTCATCAAAAAGAACAACTGACTTCTCTTCCCCTCCCAGTTATCTCAATATATCAGGAAAGAAGATCAAGAATGC
Organism: Nycticebus coucang; assembly: GCF_027406575.1. Lineage (NCBI taxonomy): Eukaryota > Metazoa > Chordata > Mammalia > Primates > Lorisidae > Nycticebus > Nycticebus coucang. The sequence continues at coordinate 39,690,886 of NC_069804.1, forward strand.
AACTAGACATGGCCTAAACCATTTTAAGATAATGTCTGCCTCAGGTTAATTTAGTTTCCAAAGAGAATCATTTACCAGTCAATCTGGTTTTCCCCATCCATTCTTTATCCCAAGTATCTATTCATCCTTCCTAAGAACCACTTATTGCCACTCATCAGAATTACCTATATTCCTCATCTCCTCTTTCCTCTAAAATGAGGGTATATAAACTTCTGGACCCCATTGGTAAATTGAGTAATCACTCTGTGATTCTCCCCAGGTGCATGGTAAATAAATCTCTTTTTCTTATTAATCTGCCTTCTTGTGAGTTGATCTTTCAGCAAACCTTCTGGGGTAAAGAAGAACTTTCTCCTCAGTCCCACACCATTCAAAGAGAAAATAGAGTATAATTTCCCAAAATTGTTGATAGACCAAAACCTCATTATAAAATCCTAATGAATCACCAACAGGATAAATAAAAAGAAATCCATACCTTATAAAAGAACAGCTATTAGACCAATAGCCACAACTGAAGCCAGAAGGCAGTTGAATAACATCTTTAATATTCTGAAGTTAAATGATTGTTAACTTAGGGTTTCATTCCCACAGAAAGTAAATTTCAAGAATAAAAACAGAATAAAAACTTTTTGGGGACAAACAAAACTTAAAAGATATTTATCAGTAGATCATCATTAAAATAAATTCTAAGGGATTATCATTCAAGCAGGAGAAAACAATCTCAGATGTAAGGTCTGATATGTAAGAAGGAATGAAAATGGATAAAATCTAAATCAAGAATATAAAACAATAAAGTAAGTAAATATAAAGATAATCATGTCTAATTTTTAAAGTTAAAAACAAGATAGAACTAAAATACTGGACAGCCATTTGAGTATGAAGAGAAGTCAAGAGAGAAAATGCTAGGGTTCTTGTGTTTGTTCAAGAGGAGGAAAAATGATATTTTTATCTTCTCCCAAATTTTACATTATCAATAAGACATAAACTTCTAAATTTATATATTTCTCATATAAATAAGAATATAAGAAGAAATAAACAAAGCCACTATCTTGATGGGAAATTTTAACAAATCTCTCTTAGGAATTGATAAATCAAGCAGAAAAATCAGTAAAGATACAGAAGATTTAAATATAACAATCAATAAGCTAGGCCCAATGGACACATATAGAACACTGCATTCTCAAACTCGAGAAAACACATTTTTTCAACCACCTAGGATTAACTCATGAAAATTTATTATGTGGTAGACCACAGAAAAGCAAAGAAAGAGGAGTCATACTCATGTGATGAGGCTAGTACAATCTTGATTCCAAAACCAATAAAAGGATAATACAACAAAGGAAAACTCTGAGCTGCTCTCATTGATGAATATAGATACAGCAACCCTAAACAGTATATTAAGAAATTGCATCTAGGCTTGGCACCTATAAGCCTATAAGCTCACTGGGGCTGGCGGGTTCGAACCCGGCCTGGGCCTGCCATATAACAATGACAACTACAACAAAAAAATAGCCGGAATTGTGGCAGGAGCCTGTAGTCTCAGCTACTTGGGAGGCTGAGGCAAGAGAATCGCTTAAGCCCAAGATTTTGAGGTTGCTGTGAGCTGTGACGCCACAGCACTCTACCGAGGGCGACATAAAGAGACTCTATCTCAGAAAAAAAAAAAATGAAAAGAAATTGCATATAGCAACATTTAAAGAGATGACCATGTTTAGTTTACTCCAGGAGTGCAAGATTGGTTTAATATTAGAAAATTGATCAATATAATTTACTGTATTGACAATTTAAAGTCAAAAAGCCATATGGATGCAATAAATGAACATGATAACCAAGTCAGTGTTCACTCATGATCAGAGCACTCAGCAAACTTGAAATAAAAAGGAACTTCTCTGACTTGAAAAAAGACATTTTTAAATATTAATAAAAGTTATTGCATATAATGCTGACAAAGTAAATTACCTTTAAGAGCAGTGAAAGCACCACAGAAGCCTTCTATCACCACTTCTATTCAACATTGTACTGGGCATCCTCACTAGTGCCATAAAACAAGAACAAAAATTTAATGTAAATTTAAGAATTTAAAAGGAAGGAAAAGTTGCCTTTCTGGCAGATCATGCAATTATCTGCATAGAAAACCTGAAAGAATTTATAATTGAATAGAGTTAAGAAGAGAGTTTAGAGAGTTTAGAGAGTTTCCTGAATTTTAAAATGACCAAGTGTATAAAAGTCAATTGCATATTTACAAACAAGCAACAATTTGTTAGAGTATGCATCTTTTTTACCTCCTTAGTTTTGTTAGTAATTATATCATCTCATTGCCATATTTTACATTTGCAGTCTAGCACCTTAATTTAGTGTTCGGCATATATGTAAGTGGGGTCAATGCTATTGCTGATTCATTTGCCATAGAGTCTCCATTCATCTTTTGTTTGAGAAAATTTCTTATTTTACTTTCATCAAAAATATTCAGGGAAGGGGGCTAAGACAGTGGTTTAGAAGCAGCCTGAGCAGTGCTATTCTCATAGAGAGGTTTGAAAGTGGTGAATACATATCCACCTTTGGATTGCTCATCTGAGCCAGAGCTCTGGGAATTCACAAAGAGGAGGAGGAGTGAAGTGAAGAAGAGGCAAGTGGGCTGAGCTGCTCAGCAGGACCAGAGGTAATTAAGGAAGGTACCCACACACAGGAAAAGGACAGAGAAGAGAATCCTGGGCTCCACGCTTCCACTGAGGATACTGTAATCAGAGCTGCGGGAAGGCCCCTCCACTGCTGCAGGCCTCTAGACCAGCAGTTCTCAACCTGTGGGTCCCAACCCACAGGAACTGTAATAAAGGGCCACGGCATTAGGAAGGTTGAGAACCACTGCTCTAGACTGATACAGAGAGCTGATAAGAAGCTGTGCAGCTGCACTGCTCCAGAGAGAAGGTATGGCTGGCTTGTGAGCCCTAGGTGCTGTGGCTGGTGCTACTGTAACATCCCAACCCCACAGGTCTACTTTTGCTCAGGGGTCAGATCTGTGACTGCTGCCTCCCCCTTACCTCTACCAGGCAGGGAAGGCACAGGGAATCCTGCATGTGTATGACCAATGGGCAGGTGACATGAACCCTTCCCCCTCTGCCACCACCGCTGGGAGCCCTGGAAAGAGCAGGAGACCACAGGGCAGCACCTGCTGCTGTGGTCTAGGCAAACCTGCTCAATTGCACTTCCCGTGGGACCTTGGAGAAACAGGCTCAGAGCATGCCCTGCTTTGAGGTTGCCCTGGCCTGAGTGCACGAGCGCTGTGCTCCATGGACCGGATCCATTCTGTGTAGCCACCCTGCCCCATGGGTCAAGTCTGTCCTGGCATCCTGATCCAGCCTGCACAACCTGCTGGCCCATTTCACACTGGGTACCTGCTCTGGGCCATGCCCTGTGCTCCTCTGCTCCACAGACCTGCTAAGTCCAGCACACTTACTGTGCCCTGTGTTTGCCTTGCCTCAGGACCCTGGCCTGCACACATGCACACTGTGCCTCAGGGGCCTCCTCCAAACTGCATGCATGCCCTGTCCTGTGGGCCAGCCCCACCTCACTTGAAGCACTGGCACCAGGGGCTGGCCCTCCCAGAGAAGCCAGTGAGGACCACAGGGCAGCAGGGAAGACACAGCAGAGCAGCAGCATTGGAAGTTCACAGTACATACATCTGTCTCTTGCCTGATCAAAGTTCAACAGTAATACTCAAACATGCCCTCCAGGGACCCATTCCTATCTTCACCAAACAACAGAGCTGGAAGCAGAGGAGAATATGTGTACTGTATCTGCTATCTGTTTTGAACTGAAAGGGAGGCCCCAGATAAGAAGGAACCAACATAAAAATTCTGGCGACATAAAAACACAGGCTATCACAACAGCCCCAAGGGATCACAGTAGCTCTCCAGCAATGAACTCCAACCAAAAGAAATTGTTGAAATGGAAGATCTGAAATTCAGATCACGGATGGCAAGTAAGATGAATAGAATTGAGGAGATGGTAGAAAACCATCTCACAAAAACCAAAAAAGTAATTCAGGACATGAAGAGAAAAATCACTAAAGAGATAAATAACATTAGAAAAGCGATAAAAGAACTTAAAGAAATACAAGGAGTCATTTAGTGAATTTGAAAATGTAGCAGAATGCTTAAGCAACAGGCTAGGCGGAGCAGAAGAATGAATTTAAGAGTTTGAAAAGGAGGATTTCAAAGTTACCCAGTCAGTAAAAAAAATGTAGAGAAGGGTAGAGGGAAGGGGATTGGTGGGATTGCACCAGCGGTGCATCTTACAAGGGTATATGTGAAACTTGGTAAACAGTCTGTGAAGCTAGTGAATGATGCCCCATGATCATATCAATGTACACAGCTATGATTTAATAAAAAAAAGAAAAAAAATGTAGAGAAAAGAACAAAGGAAAATGAATAACAACTAACAGAAATATGGGATTATGCAAAAAAAAAAAAGACATATAAGAATTATAGGTAACCATGACGGAGAAAAAGAAAAAGTAATAAACACAGAAAGCCTATTTGAAAGAATAAGGGAAGAAAACTTCCCTGGTATTGCTGGAGGCATAGATATTCAGATACAAGATGGTGACTGAATGCCTGGAAGTTCAACTGTTAAAGTAACATCACCAGTGTTACCTACTTTCACTTTCATTCAAAAGCTAATTACCAAATAACTTTACTCATTCACATATTTATTATCTGCCTGCCTCCATGAAAACATAAATTCAATGACTACAAGGTCTTGGAGTGTCTTGTCATGATGGTAGCCCTATCCTCAGCACAGTGCCTGGCACATAGTAGGTGTTTAAAAAATATGTATGGAATTATCTTTGAGTATTTTTTTATTTTTTCAAATTAATATGAGAGTACAATTTTTAGTTTACATCGTTCTCACTTCCAAGGAAAAGTTCCATTTAAAGAAGAGCCCCTCACCCTGGGGCTGTGTGCACATTAGGTGAGATCCCACCTCATGTCCTCAGGAATGATTTCTTAAAGATACTCCACCAGGACCAGGGCAGTGGCTCACACCTGTAAATCTTAACACTCTGTAAGGCCAAGACATAAGGATCACTTGAGCTCAGGAGTTTGAGATCAGCCTAAATAAGAGTGAAACCTCATCTCTACTAAGAGTAGAAAAATTTACCTGGGCATTGTGGCAGGCACCTTATGTAGTCCCAGCTACTCGGGAGAGTGAGGCAGGAGGAACGCTGAACGCAGAAGTTTGAGGTTGCTGTGAACTAGGCTGAGGCCACGGCACTTAAGCCTGGGCAACAGGGTGAGGCTATGTCTCAAAAAAAAAAAAAAAAATTCAACATCATTTCTCATGGATATAGATCAGTGTTTTTCAACCTTTTTCATCTCATGGCATCTTGAAGCTATACTTAGAATTCCATAGCCCACTTAAATTACATTGATCAAAAAAAAACAGAGTAGGAAAATTAAGTATCCAATGTACTCAATATTAATATGATGCTAGTAGATGATCTAATACACACCCACACAAGAGAAAATTCAATTCAATTCAAGATGGGGGGAGGAGGAAAGAGGGCTGGGGGGAGGGTGGGGGATGGGTGTGCTCCCACTTAATGGGTACAATGTAAGGGTATATGGCACACCTCTCAGGGGGTGAGACACAACTACAACAGGGACTCTACCTAACTAATGCAAAAACATTGTAACCTAATTGTTTGTACCCTCACATTAATCTGCAATTTAAAAAAGGAAGAAAAAAGAGTAAAAAAAAAGAATATACTTATTGTGCTTTGAAATTCTTTTGAAAATACTTTAATCAATGATCTTTAAAAATTTTCACAGTACCCCTAAGATCCTCTCACAGCACACTGGTTGGAAATCACTGATCTAGGCAAAATAATCCTAAACTTCATATGGAACCAAAAGGAGCCCAAATAGCCAACATGATCTTAAGCAAAACGAACAAATGTGGAGGCATCAAATTGCCTTATTTCAAATTATATTACAAGGCTATAATAACCAAAATAGCATGATACTGGCACAAAGACAGACACATAGACCAATGGAACAGAATAGAGAGCCCAAACAAAACCATGTAGCTATATCAAATTGATTTTTGATAAAGCAGACAAAAACATACACCAGAGAAAGGACACTCTATTCAGCAAATAGTGCTGAGAAAATTGGATAACTACAGGTAGGAAAATAAAACTGGATCTCTTTCTCTCGCCATGGATTAAAGTCTTAAACATAGGACCTGAAACCATAACAATTCTAGAGGAAAACATAGACAAAACTCTTCTAGACATTGTCCTAGGCAAAGACTTTATGAGTAAGGCCACAATAGTAAATACAACAACATCAAAAGTAAACAAATGGGACTTAATGAAACCAAAAAGTTGCTACACAACAGAAGAAATAATCAACACAATAAATAGACAATCTATAGAAAGAAAATACTCACAAACTGTACACCTAACAAAGGGCTAATATCCAGAATCTTCAAAGAAATTAGCAAAAACAAAAAACAAACAACAACAAAAAAAACCCTAGTAATCCCATCAAAAAGTGGGCAAGAACACAAAAAGACTTTTTCAATGACAACAAACATATGATAAAAACCTCAACATCACCAATTATCAGGGAAATGCAAATTAAGACCGCAGTGAGATATCACCTTACCCTTGTCAGAATCACCATTATTAAAAAGCCCCCCCCAAATAGATGTTTGTGCAATTGCAGTGCAAAGGCACTTATACACTGTTGGTGGGAATGTAATCTTGTACAACCCCTATGGAAAGCAATTTGGAGATTCCTCAAAGATCTAAAAGTAGATCTATCATTTGATTCAGCTATCCCCTACAGGGCATCTGCCCTAAAGTTCTTTTATTAAAAAGGACACTTGCACCCAAATGTTTATTGGAGCACAATTCAAAATTGCAAAGATATGGAATCAATCTAAGTGTACATCAAATGATGAGTGGACACGAACTTTTTGTCCACCCTGCATTTCACATTTTCTTTGTCCACCCATCATTTGATGGACGATTAGGTCGATTCCATGATTCTTCAGATGGTACAAGAAGCGTGGCACCAGCATCTGCTTCTGGTGAGGGCTTCTGGATGCTCAAGCTCATGGTGGAAGGCAAAGGGGAGCTGGCATGTGAGAGAAAAAGAAAGCAAGAGAAGGGGAAGGGAGGTTCCAGGCTCTTTTTAACAACCAGTTTTCATGGGAACTAATAAAGCTAAAACTCTTGCATTAATGTGAGGATGGCATCAAACCATTCATGAGGGATCCATACTCTTAACCCAAATGCCTCCCACTAGGCCTCATCTCCAATATCAGGGATCAAATTTCAATATGAGACCTGGAGAGTCAAATATACAAACTATAGCATTCTGTCCCTGGTCCCCCCCAAATTTCATGTCCTCCAATTGCCAAATATAATCATCCTTTCTCAATAGTTCCCAAAAGTCTTAGCTTGTTCCAGAATCAACTCCAAATTCCAAAGTCTCATCTGAGATTCAAGGCAAGCTCCCTCCATCTATGAGCCTGTAAATCAAAACCCACCACAGCTCCTTATTGGCAGATGCTAACAAGGAGCCAGCCGGCGGATGAAAAATGTAATTGCAGGTCCCAGCTTCAGCATCACTAGATGGAATATAGAAGGGTGGGTTTGGAGCTGAGATATTAGTAACTGGAATGCTCATTCAGTACCGATTTTTCCTGGTTAGGCCATTTCAATCTGCATATTTAAGGTTATATTTAAGGTGTATAATCAAATGTTTTCTTGATTTATATCTGTGAATTTTTTTCATTCCATTGTTTAGTCCTTAGATTTTTCTTCCTTTCGGTCTACATGTTGGTGACAAGAAACCACCCCATGTACATACAATATGGCTAAATTCATTTCTAGTTTGTATAACATTGTATAAACTTATATAAAGCTAGCAGCAGGAAGATGGCTACATAACTTTCAGAGATCTCTACCCCTTCAGTTAAATCCTTCACAGAGCAACATAGCTAACATTGCCACTTTCTGCACAAGTTAGGGTCTTGCTCCATCTACGAAGTTTAATTTCATGTTTGTAATCCCAGGGCATTAGAACACACTAAGATATCATAAAAGTAGCTTTATTTTCTTCAGGCCTGTTTTTGAGCCTGAAATTCATTCTCCTGGTGTCTGACCAAAAAAAAAAGAAAATCCAAACAATAGCAACAAAATATATTGAAGATGAAAGTAATATAACCACTAGTTTTAGGATTCTTTCATTTCCGGTTCTATTTAGAGCCCTTGAGTAACAAACTTGTTCCCAAATCTTTACCTTTATAGGTATCAAGAATGACTGGGCACATGAAGTCCAATTGAAGGGTATTTTATTTGTGTGCTGACGTAAATGTTAGTTCACACAGAAACCAAAAATTAGGTCTGTAAATTGCATCTTGTTTTAGGGTGATTGCTCCCCTCCATACTGATGCGTGTTGTGGGTGGATTTGTGAGCTCTTGCTGCTCACTAGGCATCTGCTATTCCTCATCCTGATATAGTCATATTTTGCATATTGCTTTCTCAAATGGCAAGCTTCAACTGAAATTAGGCACTTTACTAGAGACACTATTTGAGTCACAATTTGACAGCTTCTAACCTTAAAGGGAATGGAGGGGGCTGATAATAACATCAACTACAGGAAGCTGTCATGAATGAGTTTACTTATTTGACTTATTTATTTGAAGCCTAAAAGGACAGGAAGACTACAGATATGTTCTTAACCTCACTCTCTTCTGGTGATGCTTTAGATCTGGTTCCATCAAGTCATATTTTCAATTACTTTTGTTTTACTGGCCCTTCCCCTTGCTTATATTTTTAGGTCTATCCTGTATTAAAAATAATTATATCCTGCCTCCCACAAGCTGCCAAACTCACTGCACTCAAATTTCTTAAAGGGAATTTTCATAACCTTCTTAAGATTTAGCCCCTTGAAATATGGATTTCATTTCTGCTACCCTACTGAAACCACTCACCACTATTACAGATAACCTGCTAATTGTGGCTCTTATTGCTATCTCCTCCCTATTCTTCTCCACCTCTCTCCATCTTTTGATGTCCTCCTTGAGCTTCTCTTCTCCTGACTTTTATGACATGGAAGTCACTATGTTCTTCCAATTCTGGATGTTCCTGTTCTGTCTCCTGCCCTGATTTTATTCTTCTTCTTGCTCCTGAAGGCTTTCTAAGACTGTTCTTGGTTCTTATTTTTTCTTTCTCTTAAATCTTAACGAGTTTATCAATGTCTATGGTTTTAACTACCAAACATACACATCTTAATTTAGTTATTTTCTCAAGCTATATCTGTATGTTCATAATTTCCTGATGGATGTCACCTCCTGGGTAATCCAACAACATCACATACTCAACAGGTCCAAAGGTAAATTCATCATGTCCTCCCACAAATCATGCCCTTTCCCAAAGTCTCAAAGCCACTCTTTTACTCTTCCCTATACCTAATCAACTGTCAAATCTGTAAACTCCCTGCCTTTGCAACATCTACATCTGCCTCTATATTCCATTCCCAATAAATACCACAGTCTTCATCCCAATCTTCCCAATTACGCATATTGTCTTTTGTAATAAGCTTCTAATTTCTCTTCTTACCCCAAACCATCATACTCAACAAAGTCAAATTAATTTCCTAATATCCAATGATTGCTCATCTACTCACAAACCTTAGCTACCCAGTTCCCTATTAGTTAAGTGCAAATTCACCATCCCTACATTTAAGTTTTTCTGTGATCTATCGATAATCCATCTGTACTTGGCTTTTACCTGTCTACTCCTACCATACTATGCAAGAACACTGAATTACTTGTTTTTCTCTAAACCTACACCCGGACTCTGTACTTCCATGTCTTTTTTCATGCTACTTCCTTCATCTCTGCTTGTTAAAATCCTGACCAACATTCAGCATCATTTTGGATGGCTTCTTTTCCGTCTTCTCTTCTAAAGACCTGATTGAAAGCTTCTGCCAAGACTGAAGTTTGCTGGCTGAAACTTCAGTTACAGCAATTATTATATTGTAAATTTGGTGAAGATTTTCTGTGAACTTGTTTTATCTCCCTACTAGGACTGGAACATCCATTCTTTATTGGGTAATATATTAAACCATGTCAGTGCACCAGACAGATTCCTTCAGATCCTTTTTTCCCCATGTTAGTTTCATGTCCCCTTCCTCCACCAACCTTAGTCAGGGTTCTTTGCATTGCTAGGCTAGCACCTTTTGTGCATTTCTCTTCAGGAAAGCTGCCCTCAGGCTACTATAAGTGCTTTGTCCCCAGGGTCAGGTTAGTGCTGGGAATTTCCATACCCTGCTTCTATACTGGGGTAGCCCCTAACCAATGGCTATAGAACGTGGGAGTATAAAACCACAGCTGAGTGACTGCAAGATGATACAATTTGGAGGCATACATAATGTAGAATTGCCCTACAGGATCAGGCTAAAGTTACCCACTATGGGATTTCTGCAATATTCCACCCTTCCTTGCCTTCCTTTCCTTCTTTACTCCCTAACTCATCTGCCTGTCTCTCAAGGTCTGCTGCTGAGGAACTGTGGCTAAGATAAGTCATCTTTTTGAGTATCTGTCATGTGCCAGGCACCATGCAAAATGTGCACATAAATAATTCTATTAAATTTAACCCTCACACTTGTAATCCTAGCACTCTGGGAAGCCGAGGCAGGTGGATTGCCTGAGCTCAGGAGTTTGAGACCAGCCTAAGCAAAAGCAAGACCCTGTCTCTAAAAATAGCTGGGCTTTGTGACAGGCACCTGTAGTCCCAGCTACTCGAAAAGCTGAGGCAAGAAAATTGCTTGAGCCCAAGAGTTTGAGGTTGCTATGAGGTATGATGTCATAGTACTCTACCAAGGGTGACAAAGTGAGACTCTGTCTCAAAATAAATAAATACATCAACAAATAAATAGATACATTTAACTCTCACAACCACGCTCACAGCTAAGTACTATTATCATTCTGATTTAACATACAAGGAAACTGGCATTCAGAGAGGTTAAGTAACTTTTTCCAGCCCAGTATAGCTAGTTAGTGGTAATGCCAGGAATCCAAACAAGGCTTCAGAGGCTACTCAGTCAATCATTTTGCTACATTCCCTCTGACACTGCTACTGTGGAAGGCAGACTCCTATTATGGCCCATGATGATCTCCACCTCTTGATATTCACACCCATGTGCAATCTGCTCCCCTTGAGTGTAGCCTGGACCTAGTGATTTGCTGCTAACAAATGGAATATGGCAAAAGTGATTTCATTTCCTTGAATTGTTATACAGGACTGTGGCTTCTATCCTGCTAACAGAACATCTTGCTGACTTTGATTAACCAAGCTGCCATGTTGGAGAAGCCCATGTGACAAGGAACTGAGAATAGCTTCCAGTCAGGAGCCTGTGAGCCCTGAATCCTGCCAACAACTACATGAGTGAGCTTAGAAGTAAATCCTTTCCGGGTGAAGCCGTGCGATGAGACTGTAGTCATTGTCAACATCTTGATTGCAGCCCATGAGAGACCCTGAGCCAGAGGTCTCTCAGCTAAGCTGTGCCTGGATTCCTGAACTACAGAAACCGGAAAGTAATATTAAAAAAGAAACAAAAAACTGCTGCCTAAAAAACAGAGAAGGAGTCGGCCTTATTATTCTGTGTAATGCTTGTAACCTCTGATTCGGTGACTTACCTATAGAAATGCTAACTGATAATCTAACACCTCTGCTGATTTTATAGTCCAATAAACTTAGGAAGCCTGGTGGCAATAAACTGCTTGAAAAACATTAACTTTCCAGTTACTCGATGCCCTTAGAACTAAGTAAACAACAGATAAATTATGAGTGAGGATTGGTTAAAGGAATTATTATTTTTTATTTTTTTTCTCTTTTTTTTATTGTTGGGGATTCATTGAAGGAATTATTTTAATGCACACAAAATAAGCCATTGGTTTGATACTTGTGTCTGTCAATTAATTAATCAATAAGGGACAGTAAAAATTGGGCACCAGCTGGCTTATTGCTCAACCATAAGCAAAGCTACCCTCACTGCCTCCCAGTCAACTGCATGTTTTCTAATGTGTGCCTCTCTCTGCCTCTGCAAAGTCACCCACATACAGCACACTGTCAGTAAGTGGAAATCAACCAAGGATGCTTTCTCCAACTCTTTATTCCTCTTGTTGGGATGACAGATCAAAATTAGACAAGATAGTAATAAAATTGGAATGAGATGCAACCCTCCAACTGCCCCAGCAGCCTTTCAGTAGACAAGAAAAGGTAATAATGGGATGAATAACATTGAGCAACTGTCAGTCACTATGATGGTAGGAGTAAAAAAAAGCTAGAAGATAAAGGCTAGTGTATAATGTCCTTTGACCCACAGGGCAACATACACACCTTTCTCATCCCTTTCAAACAGTGGCTGGCAACAACTGAGCCAACCAGCTGTCCTGGTTTGTCTGAAACTGTCGTCATTTTAGCACTGAAAGTCCTGTGTCCCTGGAAACAGCTCAATTCTGGATAAGCCAGAATGGTTGGTCACCCTAGCAACAACCATTAACTCCCAAAGGGCTCAGCTTCTGTTGACATTTGCTTCTTAATTGGGGGAGTCAATATAAAGATATTTTCTTAAACTTTTCTCTTTGAAAGCTATAAATATCCTACTGGCAGAGCTTGTTTTTAAGGTAGTACCATAAATTCTATTTCTTCCACTAAAAAGTAAAAGAGATATTAGAAATATTTTACTAATTTTATTCAGATGATGTATTTGAGCTGAAAGTCAGGGGATGGAGATAGGAGAGTGAGTTCAGAAGATAGAAAGCTGTCAAAAATATGGACTAACAGCATATTTAAATATGCTGGCACGTTACTAAGTGATGGAATCACTTGGCTGAATCTGAAGGCACAAGTTAAATTATGTCAGTAGTCATTTTTGAAACACTACAGATCTGGCCATTAGAAATTGTAAAATGTTCAACTTGAAGAGATCTTGGTGGTAATTTTATCTGAACTTTTACTTTTTAGATAGCATTGAAGGAAGCTCAAGTGTGACAGAACACTAGTTTGGGGAGATTGTAACAGGAACTATACGATAAAAGGGTTCTTCGCACATGTAATTTTAGTAAATATCAAGGTAAGCAATATGGAACAAGTTTTCTGACTGCAAGAATTTTCTAGGCATTTTATTTGCTCAGATCAGTAATTCTCCAAGTTGTACATTAGAATCACATGGGGAACTTTTAAAAACTACAGATGACTGGGCCCCACCAAGATCTAGGGAATAAGAGAAAAAAAATCACTCACTGGATAGTTCTGATGTCCACACTGGCTAAAGAATTACTGGGTGGGGGTCTCTATTCTGTTCCACTGGTATTTGTGTCTGTTTCTATGCCAATATCATGCCATTTTTGTTATTATAGCTTTGCAGTATATTTTGAAGTTAGGTAGTGTAATGCCTCCAGCTTGTTCTTTTTGCTTAAGATTGCTTTGACTATTTGGGTCTTTTGTGATTCCATATTAATTATAGGTTGTTTTTTCTATTTCTGTGAAAAAAGTCATTGACATTTTGATAGGAATTGCACTGAATCAGTAGATCACTTTGGATAATATGGGCTTTTCAATGATATTATTTCTTTCCATTTACTTCTGTCTTCTTCAATTACTTTCATCAATGTTTCATAGTTTTCACTGTCTTTCACCTCCTTGGATTAAGGTACCAAGAACACACAACAGGGAGAAGACAGTCACTTCAATAAATGGTGTTAGAACCACTAAATATCCACATGCAGAAGAATAGAATTAGACCCTTACTTCACACCATATGCAAAAATCAACTCAAAATGGATGAAAGACTTAGAAACCTGTAAAATTATTGGAAGAGAACAGGGGAAAATCTCCATAACATTGGTCTTGGCAATAATATTTAGATATGACCCCAGAAGCAAAAATAGACAAATTAAGTTACATTATAAAAAACAAAAGTAGGCTTGGCACCTGTAGCTCAGTGGGTAGGGCGCTGGCCACATACACCAAGGCTGGCGGGTTTGAGTCCAGCCTGGGCCTGCTAAACAACAATGACAACTACAACAACAAAAAAAAGTCAGGTGTTTGTGGTGGGCACCTGTAGTCTCAGCTACTTTGGAGGCTGAGGCAAGAGAATCACTTAAGCCCAAGAGTTTGAGGTTGCTGTGAGCTGTGATGCCACGCCATGGCACTCTCCTGATGGTGACATAGTGAGACTCTGTCTCAAAAATAAATAAATAAATAAAAAGCAAAAGAAACAATCAATAGAAAGAAAAAACAATTGACAGAATGGGAGAATATATTTGCAAATCAAACAACTGATAAGGGATTAATGTCCAAATTATAGAAGGAACTCAAACAATTAACTAGCAAGAAAACTTGACTTTTAAAAATAATCAAAGGACTGAATAGACAATTCTCAAAAGAAGATATATAAATAGCCAACAAGTATATTTTAAAAGGCTTAATGTCAGTAATAATTAGTGAAATGCAAATTAATACTACAAGGGAGTATCACCTCATACCTACAGAATGGCTATTATCAAAATGATGATTCTGGTTATTAAACCTTTGTCGGAGACATAACCTTCAAACGATCTATGAACCAAGTGTATGGTGCCACACGATCATACTAATGTACACAGCTATGGTTTAATAAAAATAAATTAAAAAAAATGATGAATTGCTGGAGAGGATGTAGGAAAAGGGGTATTCTTTTTTTTTATTTTTGGAGACAGAGTTTCACTATGTTACCCTCAGTAGAGCACGGTGGCATCACAGCTCACAGCAACCTCAAACTCTTGGGCTCAAGAGGTTCTCTTGCCTCAGCCTCCCAAGTAGCTGGGACTATAGGTGCCCAACACAATGCCTAGCTATTTTTTTGTTGCAGTTGTCATTGTTTAGCTGACCTAGGCTGGGTTCAAACCTGCCAGCCGCAGTGCATGTGGCCAGTGCCGTAACCACTATGCTAAGGGCGCAGAGCCAGAAAAGGGTCATTCTTTTTTCTTTTTTTGTAGAGACAGAGTCTCACTTTATGGCCCTCGGTAGAGTGCGGTGGCGTCACACAGCTCACAGCAACCTTCAACTCCTGGGCTTAGGCGATTCTCCTGCCTCAGCCTCCCCAGTAGCTGGGACTACAGGCGCCCGCCACAACGCCTGGCTATTTTTTTGTTGCAGTTTGGCCGGGGCTGGGCTTGAACCCGCCACCCTTGGCATATGGGGCCGGCGCCCTGCTCACTGAGCCACAGGCGCCGCCCAAAAAGGGTCATTCTTATTCACTACTGGTGGGAATGTAAACTAAATTAGTACAGCCATTATGGAAAATGGTATGAAGGTTCTTCAAAACATTAAAAACAGAAATAACATATGATCCTGCAATCCCACTACTAGGTACATATGCAAAGAATATGAAATAAGTATGGTTAAGGGATATCTGCACTCCCATGTTCATTACAGCACTATTCATGATAGCCAAGATATGGAATCAACCTAAGGGTCCATCAGCAGATGAATGGGTAGAGAAAATGGTATGTACACATGATGGAAAAGAAGGAAATGCTATCATTTACAAAAACATGGATACAACTGGAGGACATTAACTGAAATAAGCCAGGCACAGAAAACAGAACTTTCTGTGAACTTATAGAAGTAGAGAGTAGAATGGTGGCTACCAGGGGCTGGGATATTAAGGAGGAGGATTGGAAAGATGTTAGTCAAAGGATGCAGAATTTAAGTTAGATGAGAGGAATTAGGTTAAAAGATCTATTGTACAACATGTTGACTATAACTAATCATAATGTATTGTATTCGTGAAAATTGCTAAAAGTAGATTTTTAGTGTTCTCACTAAAAAAAATAAGTGAGGTAATATATGTTAATTAGCTCAATTTAGCTATTCCACAATGTATATACATTTCAAAACATTTGCACATGATAAATACTGTATGTATTATTTTTGTCAATTTTAAATTAATTAATTAAAAACACCACTGGCTAATGTGTACTGTGAATCAAAAAACAATCTACAATATTTTCTAACCTTGCTTGACCATATATCTCCCTTCCCTTCCTTCCTTTCTTTTCTTCCCTCTTTCCTTTCTCTTCCACTTTTCTTTTTGTATTAGCTTTGGAAAATACTTATTTATGATTGATATGATTGATTCTTTAATTCTTCCATATGAAAAATTACAAATGTATAGATGACTATGGAGAATAGTATAATGAACCCCCTTGTACCATCAGTTAAACAGTTATAAACACATGCCATCTTAGGCGAGGTGTAGTGGTTCATGCCTACAGTCCCAGCACCTGGGAGGCCAGGGTGGGAAGACAGCTTGAGACTGGGAGTTTGAGACCAGCAAGGGCAACAAGTGAGACTCCAGCATGGGTGACAGAGCAAGATCCTGTCTCTTAAAAAACAAAAAAAAATATGGCCATCATGATTCATTTATAGTCTTAGCAACTTACTCTTTCTTCCTACCTCTGGATTTTTTTTTTCATTATTTATTTATTTATTTATTTATTTTTTACAGCAGAGAAGGTATTTATTCTGCATAGTGCTAAGTGGGGAGACAGGACTTTCTTTTTCTTTCTTTCTTTTTTTTATTGTTGGGGATTCATTGAGGGTACAATGAGCCAGGTTACACTGATTGCATTTGTTTGGCAAAGTTCCTCTTGCAATCGTGTCTTGCCCCCCAAAGGTGTGGCACGCACCAAGGCCCCACCTCCCTCCCTCCTTCCCTCTCTCTGCCCTTCCTTTCCCTACCCCTCCCTCCTTCTTTCTCTCTCTGCTCTCCCCTTCCCCCACCCCTCTGGATTTTTTTTGAAGCAAATCTCAGATACTATTATTCATAAATACTTCAAAATTATCTCTGAAAGATAAAAATTCTTTTTAATATAATTGTAATACTTTTATCACATAAAATAGTACTTCAATATTATTAAATATTTAGTCAGTATGCACATTTATAAATTAAGAAGTGGTTAGTGATAATGAAATATCCTACATCAGAACATGGTATATCCTTTTATTTGTTCATGTGTTTTTTTGTGTTTCAGAAGTGTGTTTTAGTTTTTCTCCCGTAGGTTTTGAACCTTTTTCAAGTATATTTTCACCTAGGTATTGTATTAATATTTTATTTATTAATACTTAGGTTTGGATTTTGCTATTTTAAATAGGCTTCTCTTCAATTATACATAGTATTTTCTAATTTGTTATTACTTGTATATATGAAGTTTATTAATTTTAGTTAGCTTTGTTAAGATACAATTTACATGCAACAACACACAGAGATTTTAAGTATGTAGTTCAATTAGTTTTGATTAAAGTATACACCCATTTAACCACCACCCCCATTACTGATTTTTACGTGTTTATTTTATAGCCTGCTAAGTTACTAATTCTATTTTTAAATATAAACTGTCAAAGTTCTTCCTAGCTTTGACCAATCATTACAAAAAGCATTACATTCTAGTTTCTTTCTTTATAATTTGTTTTACTTCTCACTCTATCCCACCATGCCAAAAAGATTTTTCCACTCAATGTTGTGATAGGAATAGATTCAATGTCATATTCTGACTGCTCCTAGAGATTTAAATTGTTATTACAGGCATAAAGAAACATGATCCTCTTTGCAACAGGTGTCATGCTAAATACAAGTTTACTGATGTAAGCAGCTAATAATAATTGAAATGTGAGCTGACTCAAAAATAGATATCCTGTTCATTAATATTTGCTTCAGAGAAATAGGCTCAAGTGTTCTTGTAGAGTCTCAGTGGGTCCATGACCTGGATGCTTAGATGAATAAATTCATTGCCAATCCCAGGACCATGGTTGTCATTACTCAGTAACTCCAAGTGACCACTTGTTGAAAAAAATGTGTTTACCAAGCCCCAGTTGTTGTATTGATGAATGTTTAGGAAGCTACGATGACTGGCATTGGTCTCAGTGCCCTCAAAATGTGACAAGCTTATTTGAAATTTGTAAGACAGCCAACTAACTCCCCTAGTTGATACTAGAATAAAAGCAGTGGTTTTTCATGGGAGTGGGGCTTTCCAGGTTGAATCTCCTCTCTGCCCATCAACACCGTGAGGATAGACTGGTACTTACCTACAGGCAAGGTCATGAGCAATATATGAAGGCAAAGGTGGTGGGTGCAAGAGGGTGAGACATGCTGCCTGGGGGAAAAATGGATTCTTCCAGAAGTCCTGAAAGCTGATAGAAACTGCAACACATAATTCAATACTTGATTCTTATCTTAGTTTTTGGGGTTTTGAAAAAGCAGACTTTGAGTAAGGATTTAAGTGTAAGTATTATAGTTTATTGGAGGAGGGCATATGATCTCAGGAAGCATGGCAAAAGAAGGAAAACCAATGAACTATGTGTAAGTAAAAAGGTTACCCTTGTGCAAAACTGGGGCTCAATCTTACTGAGCACCTTCTGACATAGTTTATAAAATATGCCTCAGAATTGTCCCGATGACAGCTGAGAATGCTGAGATATTTATCTACCAATTACCATCCCTTATTGGTTTGAGGTCCCTATGAGGGAAGGCACTTCTGGTCTGCCTCACTTGCAGACCAAGTGTGATTTTCTCGTCAGAAAGTGTCCCCTTTGGCAATGAGTTATAAGGGAATTATTTATGGTAAAGTTCAAGGGTAGTCCAAGAGGGTATGAGAACTACAATTTCATATTGCTTGTGTTGCTCTCTGGTATTTTTTTTATGTGTGAATTTTATCTCAGCAATAGGAATGCAAACTCTTTGAGTGCATGGACTACGGTTTATATTTTTGTTGACCCCATAAATTCTGGTGAGTTCTTTGCTGCTACCCGATTAAGTCCACTAATCTTAACATGACTGGGGTCCTGCCTTCCTCTCTAGACTTCTCTTTCCAGTCCATTTTTTCATCCCAAGAATTGTGGCCATTCCTCAATTGCCTCCTCTCTCTCTAGAATACCCCTTCCTCCCTTGTCTAGGGGGTCAACACTGATCATCTTTTAAGATCAACTAAGTAACTCTTCTTTTATAAAGTCTTTCTAATTCTACTCAAGTAATCATGACCTCTTTTGCAAACTACTATCTGGTTCTTATTTTTATTATACGATATATCATATTGTATTGAAGTTATATATTTTTTGCAGTGTGTTTTTTTTTTTTTTTTTTGGCCAGGGCTGGGTTTGAACCTGCCACCTCTGGCATATGGGGCCAGTGCCCTACTCCTTTGAGCCACAGGTGCCACCCCTGAACATATATATATATATATATATGTGTATATATATACGTATATATATATATAAGAAAAAAATATATATATACATTTTTTTTTTTTTTTTGGCTGGAGCTGGGTTTGAACCTGCCACCTCCAGCATATGGAGCCAGCATCCTACTCCTTTGAGCCACAGGCGCCACCCCTGAAGTTATATTTTTATGTGTTAATCTTGTCTAGCACAGTGTGAGCTCATAGAGAAAGTAAACTATGTCTGTACCCACAGCACCCACCTCAGTGCCTGCTATAAATGTTCAATAAGTATTTTTTTAAGGAATAAATGAATGTGGCCAAAAATACTTTCTGATTAGATGAATCAAGGAGATGGACCTACCGACTTTAGGTACCTCTAAAATACTTCTCAAGTATTT
The DNA here is from genome assembly GCF_027406575.1 of Nycticebus coucang. NCBI lineage: Eukaryota > Metazoa > Chordata > Mammalia > Primates > Lorisidae > Nycticebus > Nycticebus coucang. Next base: position 39,710,566 of record NC_069804.1, read on the forward strand.
GTAGATGGAACGTGCAGTCATGAAGAACATTGCCCAGAATAATGTGTCAATGCCCTTCAGCGAAAAGACAACCAGGAACAAGTTAGTTTTTTATTGCACTGAGAGGGAACACACATCATGCAAACTATAGGGGTATCAACAAGAGGGTTATAGAAATAAACTATTATATAATTTGTATTTTGGATGGACAATTTGGGAGGGAGACCAAAGAAAGGGGGATTTGCTCTAGATTAGATAATATCAGAAAGTGGGTACAATCCTATGATGGGGTATTTTGTGAAAGGTACAGTGGCTTTGACTGTGTCTGTGTGTAGATAAAATTATAAAGTGGCCCTGTATTGTTTCATTTTATCTTGGTCTCCGAGTAACATCTGAGTTTGGTATTCTATGAGATTGCTTATGTTTCAGAAAACAAAATGGCCTATTAGCCTTGGACCAGCTTGTAGTAACACTGAGGTCTAGTTGTGAACATCAGATAAGTTCTGAACATCAAGGGATGCCTTTTTTGAGATGAGAAGATCAAGACCCAAAAGAATGAGATTATATGTACAGGTGCTGATAGCATGCACAAGTGTGAAATGAGAAATGAAGGGAATAAAACTGAAAAGCGAACAGGAGCTTCCATCTACTTTGTGACCTGCCAGGTTGACAAGAGTCTTCAATCCTGAAGCTTTGCATAGTCCCAAAGGCATATAATAACTGGAAGAAATAGTTTTTTTCACCAAAAAAAGTAAGTAGCACAGATCTTCCTTTGAAGATATAGACCGTAACGTCTGAAAAATTAAAATCCTTAATCTGGCAGCAACATCCTTTTCCTTGACTCCCTGTTTTGGTTACTCTCTTCTTAAAAAATTGTTGACATCCTATGTGAAGATAAGGGTTAGATAACAAATCTAAAAGTATATAATTTATCTTCAGGAAGAAAAAAAGAATTTGGAATTTTTTGGTAGTTATATTGTTTATGAAACCCTGTGACTGGAAATCTAAGTCTAAATGGTCCCTTAAAAGCCTCGTTATGCCATTCCTGGGTTGGTGGGCATTTAGGCTGTTTCCACATTTTGGCGATTGTAAATTGAGCTGCAATAAACAGTCTAGTACAAGTGTCCTTATGATAAAAGGATTTTTTTTCCTTCTGGGTAGATGCCCAGTAATGGGATTGCAGGATCAAATGGGAGGTCTAGCTTGAGTGCTTTGAGGTTTCTCCATACTTCCTTCCAGAAAGGTTGTACTAGTTTGCAGTCCCACCAGCAGTGTAAAAGTGTTCCCTTCTCTCCACATCCACGCCAGCATCTGCAGTTTTGAGATTTTGTGATGTGGGCCATTCTCACTGGAAACAGCCTAAATGCCCACCAACCCAGGAATGGATTAACAAGCTGTGGTATATGTATACCATGGAATACTATTCAGCCATTAAAAAAAATGGAGACTTTACATCCTTCGTATTAACCTGGATGGACGTGGAAGACATTATTCTTAGTAAAGCATCACACGAATGGAGAAGCATGAATCCTATGTACTCAATTTTAATATGAGGACAATTAATGACAATTAAGGTTATGGGGGGGAAACAGAAAGAGGGAAGGAGTGAGGTGGGTGGGGCCTTAGTGTGTGTCACACTTTATGGGGGCAAGACATGATTGCAAGAGGGACTTTACCTAACAATTGCAATCAGTGTAACCTGGCTTATTGTACCCTCAATGAATCTCCAACAATAAAAAAAAAAAAGCCTCGTTATGGTATTCATTCCAGAAATTATTTTTGAGCACTTAGTACAAGTTAGGTACTATGCTAGATACAGGAGTTATAAAGATGAATAAAATAATTCTTGTCCTAGAGGAGTTCACAATCTAGTAAAGGAGACAATCACTGACAAGAACAAAAACACACAACCCCCCCCCCCCGCAACTTTGTATCTCTTAGAGTTTCTGCCCCTAGTAATGGGAAATGACAGAGCAGTTGCCAAAGTATAGCCATGAGCAGCTGGGTCCCAGTAAATATCTAGTCAAGTCAAATTAGCTGAGATTGACTTTTTGTCGGCAGCCTTTTATTTAATATAATTTCAAACTTACAGAAAAATTGCCATAACACTACAAGAACTCCCATTTACCTTTCATCCAGATTCACCAATTGTTTTTTATTTTTCTGTTTTTGTTTTATTTCGTTTGGGAGATAGGGTCTCACTCTGTCTCCCAAGCTAGAGTGCAGTGGTGTCATCACAGCGCTCTGCAACCTCCAACTCCTGGGCTCAAGAGACCCTCCTGCCTTATCCTCCAAAGTAGCTGGGACACCAGGTGCTTGCCACCACACCTGGCTGATTTTCCTGTTTTTTTGTACAAATTGGGGTCTTGCTGTATTGTCCAGGCTGGTCTCAAACTCCTGACCTCAAGTGATTCTCCTGCCTAAACCTCCCCTAATGCTAGGATTACAGGCATGAGCCACTGTGCCTGACCACCAATTGCTTTTCTTAACCATTTGTAAGTTAGTGAGATACTGTGCCTAGCTACTCTTTAATACTTTTGTGTTTCCTAAATGCAAGAACGTTCTTCTACCCAAGCACCATGCAATTACCTGAATCAAAAAATTTACAAATGATACAATATCATTATCCAATCCATGGTCTGTATTCAAATTTCATCAATTGTCTTAATGCCCCTTACACTTTTTCGTTTCCCCAGCGTGCTGCAATCCAGGCTCATGCATTTAGGTATCATGCTTTTTAGTTTTTGTTAACCTGCAGCAGTTCCTTGGTCTTTCTTTTTTGCTCCTGACATTCTGGAGAATTACAAGCCAGTTATTCTGTACAACGCCCCTCAATTTGGATCTATGTGATGTTTCTCATTATGAGATACAGGGTATGAATTTTTAGCAGGAATAAGTGGTTGATCTTAAATCCCACAATAGCTCCCTCTATTCATATCTCCTTCACTTTGACCTGACATTATGCAGGTGGAAAGCCTTGAAGGTCTTTTGGTGAAATCCAGACATTTCTCTGCTTTCTTTTATGATCCCTAATTCAGCCATCAGAATTGCTAAACTCCTTCTTGGGTAGTTTACCCTGAGCTGAAACCTTACATTAATTCAAAACTCTTTCCTAATATGTGTCCTTCCTGACTCTAGTCCCCCATGGATTAATGGCTGCTTCATTATGATTGTGATGAATAAATTATTCATTAAAATGAATCCGCAACGTACAGAGATAAATAACATGAGGTGAATATAGTAAAGATGTTTCCCTCTTCTAATAAGTAGCATTTGTACCCCAACTGCTGAGACTGTACTTCTTTCTGAAGAGGGAGAGTCAACTACACAGCACCCCCAAAGCAGAAGCTTTAAATAGGCCCTAGTGCAAAAGAGTTCAAGGCCCTAGCAATGCCTGGAGTTTTGACTGTGCCTATTTAGTCTCTGCTCTCTCATGTTGAACTATCCAAGGCTACCACAAAGTGGAAGGAGGAGAGTGGTGGGCGAAGAGTGGGTGGAGAAAACTGGAAACTGTACAAAGAGTAGCAGGGGGCAGTTAATTAGTTTCAGCTCTGAAATGACCCGTTTGTGCTGCTTGTCCTTCCTGAGGGAGAGGCTAAAATGCTGTCATGCTGCTTTTAGCAGTGTGGTAATTAAAACAATTAATTCCTAGTCCAAAATAAGGTGACTCAACTTATTTGGCTGAAGAGAAAGTGGACATCCTTCATCTTCTTTTTCTCTCCTCTTACTTACTCACTGAACATCACATCAAAAAATGAGCAAATTCCTACATTTTACTTCCACACATAGGGCCTAGAGAGAGGAATGATCACTAAGAGCTACCCTAGAATCTAAAGTAATCTGTTTTCCTGAAACTGAGAAGGAAGCTTATTTTGAGAAGTTCCTAGCACAGCTCAAAGTTAGTTGATAAAAATAGCTAACACACTGGGGCGGCGCCTGTGGCTCAGTGAGTAGGGCGCCGGCCCCATATACCAAGGGTAGCGGGTTCAAACCCGGCCCCGGCTAAACTGCAATCAAAAAATAGCCGGGCGTTGTGGCGGGTGCCTGTAGTCCCAGCTACTCGGGAGGCTGAGGCAGGAGAATCGCTTAAGCCCAGGAGTTGGAGGTTGCTGTGAGCTGTGTGAGGCCATGGCACTCTACCGAGGGCAATAAAGTGAAACTCTGTCTCTACAAAAAAAAAAAAAAAAAAATAGCTAACACTTACTGTGCATTAAGCATGTGCTGGGCTATGACTTAAGGGCTTTAACAAGGCTAATCTCATTTACTCCTCACTATAATCTACGAGTTGGGTGGCATTACCATTACTATGATCATAGCCAATTTCACAGATGAAGTTGGGGCCAAGAAAGGTGAAGGGACTGGGCCAAGATGAGTTGTAAGGGCAGGATTTAAACGCAGGTCCTCTGCCTCATAGCCCATGGTTCAGCCACTGTGCTATCTGCCTTCCAGCATCACCTTGCTTAGTGAGTGCCAGAATAGAACTAAGACTGCAACCAGTCCTATGTTGAACAAATTTTAATGACCCCTATAGAAACCTCTCCCTTAACTGCTAGAGTTTTTTAATTGTTTCTAGAAATGGTACGTTTTCTACAAGACAAAGGAGCTGAGATTCTAAAGGCTTCTGGGCAGGCTTCTGATACCAAAATTTACCACCCCCTAACCTGTGCTCAATATACTTAGCCCTTTGGGAGCTATAGCACAATGAACATCATGACAGGTTGGAGATGAATTTGAGGCAAGTGTTCTAGGTTCTCCTGGCAAGACCTCTGCCATATTAAATTTTTTTCTTCCTTGGCAATCCTTGTCTCAGTAATAGGATCTTTGTGCAATGAGCAATGGGACCTAGACAGAAACCCTCTTGCAGTTTTAACTACAAGATGAATCCATACCAGATGATTGAGTTGGGTTGCTTAAGGAAATTTAACAGAAGACACATTGGAACTGGGCTCAAGAATGGACTGTTAGTTTTGATGAAGTGGGTATGAAGGACCTTCCAGGTGAGGGGAACCACATGAGCATTACAGGTACTGGGAACAGCAAACTGGGCACTTTGGCTATACAGGAGACCTTAGCATACTTCTCTAAAAGAGGGGAAACTTCCATGCTAGCTCCTGAGAGGAAGTAGTGGAGCCAATGTGGAGAACTCTAAGAGCCTTATGATTATTGGAGCACATAGCCAGTGCACGAAGTCATTGCAGTGACAAGGCAATGGGCCCGCCAAGCCCTCCCACTTCCCTTGGGCCACCAGCATTCCCCTGGGTCTCTATGAGGTTAGCTGAAAAGGCTGAACCTGCTTCTGGCCAGGCCAGCCTGGTCTCTGCTTTCTCTGTTCCAGCTTCTTTTGCTAGAACTAGATGGTTTGTTTAATTGAGGATGTGACGATAGGAAGCCTTAACACATTCTCTAACTTTAACTATCAGCAAAGCTATTTGATTTCCATAGAGGTGAAGGGGAGGATGAGCAATTGACATCTCCCAAACTTCAACAATAGGAAAGTAATAAAAAATTAAGTTTAAAAGGTAAATTAGACCTGGTAGACCAAAAACAATCTTGAAGGCTACTATAAGAAATTTGATCACAGCCCACAGGAATTCTCCATGCAAGTGCACATACACACAGTGTTTATCCATAGAGGAAATCACGGTGGGACCGGTTTCCAAATTAATCTCTAGAAACTTAATGTCATCCAATCCACATTTTTCCACAGATAAATTTAGTAAGAACCTTAAGCCATTTTGAAAAGTCAAACCAGGATTGTATCATATGCCTTTGAATCATTTGTCTGCCTAGCAAGTTAGTATTTTTCAAGAATTTCATGATGAAAGAACATTTTAACCTATTTAGGAGACTTTAATAAAGTTTTCTCCCATAGTCCCATTGTTGACACTAAGTTACTAATAAATAATAGATTCCACAAATATTAAGTCATTCATTATTTGGAAGTAAATTTTCTTATCCTTCTTCCCAAATAACTTACCTCAAATTACAGTCTTTCAATTAATCTCATAGTGTTAGGTGATTTTTTTTTTTTTTTTTTTTTGCAGTTTTTGGCTGGGGCTCTGTTTGAACCCGCCACCTCTGGCATATGGGGCTGGTGCCCTACTCCTTTGAGCCACAGGCGCTGCCCCTGTTAAGTGATTTTTTTCCTCGTTCAGATGTATTTGGGGCCTAATTTGAACATAATTTTAAGTATGTATTTTATGTACAGAAATCCAAATTTTTAATCCAAATCCGAAGACTATTTTAACTGCTTCTGTATATCGCCTACCGCCAACTACCAGCAAATGGGAAAAACTCCTTTCTCTAGGAAAAATATTTCCAGTATATTCTTTATTATCAAAAGACTTTGCTTGAAAACAGGAAGATATGGCTTTCTCCTTAACTAAGCAAAACAGTTGTCCCAATCTCTGCAAAATATTCTTCCTACATCTCTGACCTTTCTAGAAGAAAAGAAATGATAGTATTTGGTTCTCCTGTTTCAAGAAGGAAAGGAGCTGTAGGAAAAGAATTGTTTTTTTTTCTCTTTTGAAGTTTGAGAAAAAGTTTTAATTACAACTTTTCTTCTTCTTTTTTTTTTTTTTTTTTGTGGTTTTCGGCCAGGGCTGGGCTTGAACCTGCCACCTCCGGCATATGGGACTGGCGCCCTACCCCTTTGAGCCACAGGCGCCGCCCTAATTACAACTTTTCAAAGTGCAGAAAAAACAAGATAGGCGTATTAGATTGGTATCTGTGGTACACAGATGTATGGATTTAGGAGGAAATAACTGACCAGAAAAGTGAAACACATTTTAAGTAATATGCTACATTTTGCTACTGCTTCTCTCTTGGCTCCTGGGATTTAACCTTCATTGTCATCCTCTCCATTCTAATCATTTCAGCTATTAATGTTCCTTAAAGTTATCTTTCCTTTTCTTTAAAATGAATTACAGAGCCATTTTTAATCTGCATTTTAAAATTTTACTTTTGTCTACTTAAACACAACCTTGTTCCAGAAAGGATTTAAGGTGGCTTGGAAGGATCCACAACATACATCAAGAAAGTATAATAGTAACTTACAGACAAGCCAAGAATTATGCTTATAACAAAAATGCTTATGCAATCCTACTCGTTTACTCTGGCTGAACTACAAATTTGTCTCTAAGCTTTCTAGCAGGCAGTCAAACGGAAACTTAATTAGTTACATCATTTACAGTGTCCATAAAACAAAAACAAACCAATTATCCAAGAGAAACACTGTTATTCCTAATAGTAAGACCAGAACGAAATTTCTCTTGAGAGGTTTCATAAAGAGGTCAGTGTATGATGAAATAGTCTGTGTTCTCAGTAGCATCCTAATGGGAGATGCAAAGATGAATTTCACAGGGCTCTTTCTTACTGTGTTCCTCAGAATAGGCAGATGGCATCACACCAACTTGAAAACCAGGAAAAGCAATTTTAACATAAATTTGGGGATCAGGGGCAACACCATATGATGTAGTCCGAATACTCAGTTCTCTGCTCTGCTTGGTAGAACCATGATACATCTCAGAACAGAGTTTAATCTAGTACCCCGCACGGTTTCAGAGAAACTAGGAAACCACTAAAATTCTATCCGACTTTTTCTGAACAGCTATTTTTCTTGACAGAGATAATATAGTTTACCAGATCCTCAAAGTACAAAGGTGACTCACAAAAGAACAATTTTTTTAGAAAATCTAGAGAATTAAACAGGTGACAGAGCCTTCATGGTATTCTGCGTATCTCTTTCCCCCTCCCAGCCTATATTATTTCCCCCTTGTAGAAAGAACCTTTTTCGTTTTCTTTTGGTCCACAGCTTGGGCGAAGGCTTCTGGGTGTTGAGAAGCTGCCTCCTGGCTGAAGAGGGAGGCTCAGGCAGCCCCTAGTCGTGTTCCAGGGTGAGCCTTCCAAAGAGATACTCGCCCAGGCCGGTCTTGCCACCGGTCAGCCTGCGGAGGTTGGTCAAGTAGTCACCCAACTTCTTGATGAATTTCACCTCTTGGTCTAGGTGGAGCTCCAGAATCTCATAGAGATGAGGGTCTGCCCCGGCCGAAGTCAGAGCATGCAGATCCAAAAGGGCCTGGTTCAGGTTCTTCTCCAGGGCCAGGGCGGCTTCCAGGGCGGCCAGGCTGCTGCTCCACTCGTCAGGGGACGGCTTCTGCTGGTCTTGGAACAGGTCACTGCAACAGCATTTATTTTGCGCCATCAGACTCCGGGCGGCCTCGCGCTTCTCCTCAGCCAACTTGCGGAAGAAGCGACCCAGGCCCTCTAGAGCCACACTGTCGCCTTCAACATAGACGCCCAGAGAGAGGTAGGTGCGGAAAGCCAGCAGGTGCATGCTGATCAGTCGGGCAACAGCAGTCTCCACCTCTGCAGGATAATCTTGGCCATTCTCGGTGGTCATGGTTAGGCGCAATAAGGAACTAACCACAAAAACAGCGTCTAGCTGGTTCCAGTAGCACGGGCTAGTTGAGGGGCTGGCCCCGGAAGTTGGGACAGAGGCGGGGTTAGAAGTGGGAGAGGCGGGGTGGGTGGGGCTGGCTGGGGTTTTGCTGGAAGCCAGACGCGGGTCTCAGCCTAGTTTTGTTTTGCATTTTGAGACAGAGTGGGCGTTGTGGCGTCACCGCTCACAGCAACCTTAAACTCTTGGGCTCAAACGATTCTCTGGTCTCAGCCTCCCGAATAGCTGGGAGTCGGGGCACCCGCCACAACGCTCGGCTATGTATAGAGAGGGGGTCTCGCTCTGGCTCAGGCTGGTCTCCAGCCTGTGAGCCTCGGCAATCCACCTGCCTCGGCCTCCCAGAATGCTGGGATTACAGGTGTGAACCACCACACCCGGCCTCTCAGCCAAGTTTTTAATTAGAGTTTGTCGCCCTCCGTAGAGGGCCGCATTGTCATAGCTCACAGCAACCTCTAACTCTTGAGCTCAGGCAATTCTCTTTCTTCAGCCTCCTGAGTCACTGGGACATTTGATCCTTTTCTTACCCTAATTCTAAAATGAGGTAAGAATATCAGAAGTATTCTAGTGAAATCCCTCCAGATCTTTTGTGAGTTAAAACTCCCTTGTTTCTTTTCTTTTTCTTTCTTTTTTTTTTTTTAATTGCCCTCGATAGAGTACTGTGGGGTCACAGCTCACAGCAACCTCCAACTCCTGGGCTTAGGCATTTCTCTTGGCTCAGCCTCCCAAGTAGCTGGGACTACAAGCACCCGCCACAATGCCCAGTTATTTTTTTGTTGCAGTTTGGCCGGGTCGGGTTCGAACCAGCCACCCTCAGTATATGGGGCCAGCGCCCTACTCACTGAGCCACAGGCGCCACCCCAAACTCCCTTGTTTCTTAATTTAAAATCCTGTACACATAAACTTTCCCTGCCCCTAATCCCTCACTGAGACAGTGATCATTGGCCATAGTTTTCTCATTATAGTTCTCTTGTCTTGGTGTAATTATCAGTAGCAACCTTCTCCCTCTCCAAAGGGCCCTTATTTGGCATATACATACATACATGGTCCCTTACTCACTGACAAGAGGAAAACACACTATGAATGGGAGATTAATAGTTTGTAAAAGGGCCTATTTTTTTCTGTTTTATTAATCATATGAACAAGGGCTTCATCACAAATTTTCTAATCCATTCGTATTTTTCATTTGTTAATACAATCATTCCTTCTAGAAAATTCTACTGAATGTTGCTTGTGCCTAGTGTTTTGTTAGGTACTGGTGGCTTCTTAGTATTTCAGACATCCCACCATTAACTAAAATGTCCTATGCAAAGGTTTAATAACCAGAATCCACAGAGAACTCAAACGCATCAGCAAGAAAAAAACAAGGGATCCCATCGCAGGCTGGGCAAGGGATTTGAAGAGAAACTTCTCTGAAGAACAGGCGCACGGCCTTCAGACATATGAAAAAATGCTCATCGTCTTTAATCATCAGAGAAATGCAAATCAAAACTACTTTGAGATATCATCTAACTCCAATGAGACTAGCCTATATGACAAAATCTCAAGACCAGAGATGTTGGCGTGGATGCGGAGAAAAGGGAACACTTCTGCACTGCTGGTGGGAATGCAAATTAATACATTCCTTTTGGAAAGATATATGGAGAACACTCAGAGATCTAAAAATAGATCTGCCATTCAATCCTGTAATTCCTCTGCTGGGCATATACCCAGAAGACCAAAAATCACAACATAACAAAGATATTTGTACCAGAATGTTTATTGCAGCCCAATTCATAATAGCTAAGTCATGGAAAAAGCCCAAATGCCCATCGATCCACGAATGGATTAATAAATTGTGGTATATGTATACCATGGAATACTATGCAGCCTTAAAGAAAGATGGAGACTTTACCTCTTTCATGTTTACATGGATGGAGCTGGAACATATTCTTCTTAGTAAAGTATCTCAAGAATGGAAGAAAAAGTACCCAATGTACTCAGCCCTACTATGAAACTAAATTGGGGCTCTCACATGAAAGCTATAACCCAGCTACAACTTAACAATAGGGGGAAGTGGGAAAGGGAGGGGTGGGTAGAGGGAGGGGGATCGGTGGGATCACACCTGTGGTGCATCTTACAGGGGTATTTGCGAAACTTGGTAGATGTAGAATGTAAAGGTTTTGGCACAGTAACTGAGATAACACCGGAAAGGCTATGTTAACCACTGTGATAAAAATGTGTCAAATGGTCTATGAAGCGAATGTATGATGCCCCATGATCATATCAATGTATACAGTTATGATTTAATAAAAAAAAAAATGTCCTATGACTGGGCACAAAAGATGAAAAATGTAGATTTAAAAATCCTACCAAAATAGAAAATACTCCATATAGAATGAGTTAGCCATCTCCTGTCAGAAGTTAGCCATCTCCTGTCAGAAGATGATGAACTACCTGTTCTCATAGGTCTCTTCCAGCTGTGGGATTCCATGCTTAGCATTTTATTTTCCTAAATATCATTTGCCTGGGGCTATTTACCAAATTAGTACACATATGTTTCCTATCAGGAAGACAGTCTATTCAATGTAAATAAAATTTGAACCACAGAGAGGAAAATTTTGCTCTAAACTTTGGACCTAGTTCCAAATGAAAATAAAAATTCATTCTTTTACAGCTACTTTTCATTGTTATTTTCTCTGTTTCTGAAAGATGACAGATTTCATAAAGAAATGTGGAGTCTTTCTTCACTACTTAAGATAAAATATCAACACATGTCTTGTATCTAAATACAGGATATATTGTCATTTTTTTTTTCATGGAAGCTTGTAGTCCAAAAGTGTTCTTACATTGCATTTGAGGTTTGCAAGAACTGTTAGAATTCAGGAATAGCCACATTTTTCAGTCCTGGAGGGAATTCATTGGATAGAACAAAAGCACATAGTTCTGCAGCTTCTCTGGCCTTCGTTCTGCGACAACAAAACAGTCTGGGGGTGGAGAGGAGGAGGAAAAACAAAAAGTCAAACGCTGGAACAAACCTAGTAGGTACCCAAATAGAGAAATTATACCATATGCAATATTCTCCAAATGACTGCAAAGAAAATGATCATTTTCTTTCTTGTGCATAAACCATTAATCATAATATTGACCTTGTAATAAGGAAATGCTAAGCTTAGAGAAAACTTCTCCATATAAAATATCTGTATTGTAGCATGTCAGGGTCATTTAATATATTTCAATTTCCTATATATTTACTTGTTCCTTTTGGAAAAGAAAAAATGTGTATATAAACCTTCCCACATGAGATAGTTTTCCATTTGTGCAGATGCTGACAAATCTTCCTCTCATTGGGGTGTCCAACCTTTTTTCTTCTCTGCTGCACATTGGAAGAAGAATAGTTGTCTTGGGCCACACATTAAATACATAAACACTAACGAACACTGATGAGCAAAAAAAAAGAAAGGTCTGTGCATAATTTTCACAATATTGGACACTACAGATAAGCAAAACAGGCCTCATATAATCTGTGTGCAGCCCCTGGGCTGTAGGCTGGACACCCCTGTGAGAGAAAAGAGCCAAGGTCAGAGCCACACTCTGGTGGGTGTTTAAGCACATAGTTGTCAGAATCAGACTGAAGTGGGCTTAAGTACCAGCTTTACCATGTTCTACAAGTGGGACCTTAGGCAGGTAGCACAACCTCTTTGAGGCCCAGTTTTTTTGCCTGTACAACAGGGATGTTAATATCTCCCAAATATGCTACAATGGTTAAATGTTACAGTGCATGAGCAAACACTGCCAAACAAGTAGAAAGAACTCCAAAAATTAGTGCTATATCATCCATCAAATTTTGCAATAAAATTGTGGAGATCCTCTCAAACCCGTGTCAGAAGCAGATCTCAATGTTTTTGATCCAAGATTTCTCATCTTAGACCTGTTTTGCTGAATCACTATGCTCTGTGTCTATACCTTTTTCAAGCATAAAAACACACAGGCACATTTTGGGGTATCCAAGATCCAAGTCATTTAAAATATGAGAAAGGACAACTTCTCTTACTTCCCTTGGCTAAGCAGGCTTCAATAACACATCCTGAGGTCCCTTATGGCCCTGCTGGCTGTGGAGGCAGGGGAAGCAGCACATAGGTTGTAGAAGTCTATTTGTTTTCTTAGTCCTCTAGTCCAAGATCATCATCCATTACAGCAAGAAATACCTAATGAGTGCCTATTTTGTAGAAAAGGGTTAAGATTTTGGAATATTCCATATGAGTGGTAGAATTCGCCTTGCCTTTCATTCAAATATAGACCTTGGAATGTGTGTATCTTGGGCCAGATTTCCCAGAAGCAGACCCTGATGTGAAGATTCTTGTGCAAGCTAATTGATTGGGAATGTGCTCCTTAGCCGGGAGGTGGGGGTGGGGGGACAAAAGAAAGTAGGGAAAGCGGGACAGAGAAAGAGAGTAAGCCAAAAAGCAAGGTTCCAATTTCAAGAAAAATCCTAGCTTTGTCCTGATTCCAGGGTGGAGCTGTGGAGTGCAAGTTGAGTTTATTTCAACATGATGCAAGGGAACCCAGCTTTTACATTCCTGCTCGTTGACTGTGGCCCTTCCCAGGATGATATAAACTCCCAGGGTCTAAGTACAGGTGAAGCAACTCCATTCGCCCAAGGGCAAGCCACTGAAGGTCACAGGTGCTAGTCATTAACAGAAAAGCACATTGAAACTGAGCACACCAAACAGGTAGAAGGGAGGCAAGGAAATTTGTGGAGGACATACACAGTATCCAGCACCAGCTGGCTACCCTACGCGGCTTTGGAAGGCACCAGAGTTCAGTGGTAAGGAGGAACCCCAATCAGAACATTTTACCAGAAATCTAATAGATAAAATGAAGTCGTTATCATAGGTATTAACCTATTTTAATTCTTCTTTGCTACTTCTATTTACAGAGGATACAGGACGGTTTTTTTTGTTTGTTTGCTTGTTTTTTGAGACAGAGTCTCAAGCCGTTGTCCTGGGTAGAGTGCTGTGGCGTCAGAGCTCACAGCAACCTCCAGCTCTTGGGCTTAGGTGATTCTCTTGCCTCAGCCTCCCAAGTAGCTGGGACTACAGGCGCCTGCCACAGTGCCTGGCCATTTTGTTGCTGCTTTTGCAGTTGTCATTGTTGCTTTAGCTGGCCCGGGCTGGGTTGGATGAACTCGCCAGCCTCAGTGTATGTGGCCAGCGCCCTACCCACTGAGCTGTGGGCACCGCCGTTATAAGAGTTTTGAAGCCTACATCTGCAGTCTCCTTTACCATCCTGAAAATCTCTCACATGCTTCAGGTGTCCCATTTGCGCATATGCCAGCCAAGTCAGGTGCAAATCTCCAGCCCAGAAAGCATTTGCATCTTTTATTTCACCCACTACTCTGACTGACAGAATCCCCCATATTGGAACTGTGTATTGATTTTTTTTTAATAGCTGCACACAAGTACTTAAAAGTCAAAACATCCCTAGCAACTCAGAAACTGACAGGCTGTGAAATGGCTGCTTAAGGACCTGTCATCTAAACTAAACTCACCTGAGAACTGATGCCACACAAACAGCAAAATGGTCTCTCTGTGCTTGTCGTTTTTCTAAAAGAAACTGCCAGGGGTACTGAGTTTCGTTTTGAGCTTTTTTTCTATTTTAACAAGAGACCCCCTGACACCAGGCACAGTTATGAAATAGGAGATGATTAATCATTTTCCTCTCCCAACACACACGCAGAGCCTCCCCCTCACCCACCTGTGCCCTCCACTAAACTCTCTGAGAAGGTTGGCCCATCCCAACAGGCCTGCCTCCCCAGCTCCTATCCTCCTTGAGCTTCTCATGGGCAAGCAGTGGTTATTAATTGGGTTTGATTGGCATTCCCCCCCCCAAAGACATTTGGCAACACGTGGAGACATTTTTGTGTGTGTCACAACTGGGAATGGACAGAACCGGCATCTAGAGGGGAGAGACCCAAAATGCTCTGAACATCCTATAGTACACAGAACAGCCTCCCCCACTCCTCCATGAACACAGAATTCTCCAGCCAAAAATGTCAACAGCGCTGAGGTTGAGAACCTCTGTGATATGTTGGTGTCTTGTGGGTTCCCTCAAAAATAGACCCTAATACAAGAGTTTGAGTGCAACTATTGATAGTTTATTTGGGAGGTGATGGATCCCTGGAACCACCAGTAGGGATGAGGGGAATGGAGGCAGGGGAAGGGGAAAAACAGTAAAAGGTGTGTTAAAAAAAAAAAAAAGTTACTCCTATGGGCAGCTAGGAATTCTTAGTGGGGAATTCTGGGAGAATGTGTGGAACATACCTCAGAGTTATGCCAAACAAGGCCATAGAAGCTGGAGTAGTTATCTTCTAACTCCCTGCTCCCATTAGCTGAGAAATGCTTAGTAGGGTGTTAACTTTCTGGCATTCCAGTCTGTTAGCAAGAACAAAAAGAAATCGCTGAGGTAGAGAGTTGTGGGTGCTTGTAGCAAGACCCCATGGACATGTATGTACATGAGGAGTGCTGAGGGGGTGTGGGTAGGACACCAATGCTGCCTGCTGGAGTTGGTTCTCCAGGGGAACATTTTTTGGGAACATACCTTCAGTTCCTTTTTCTGAGGATGATGCCTTAGCCAAAAAAGGAATTCTAATCGTGTCCCCAGTAGGTGTCCTAGAACACAAGCAAGAATGATACGTTTTAGTTAGAGACATGTCGTTAGAACAGATAGCTAGAAGAACTCTTAGAAACTATGTGTTAGTTTGGATGGGGTGGCTCACACCTGTCATCCTAGCACTTTGCGAGGCTGAAGTGGGAGGATCGCGTAAACTCATAAGTTCAAGAACAGCCCGAGAAAGAGTGAAACCCTGTCTCCACTAAAAATAGAAAAACCATCTGGGTGTTTTGGCAGGTGCCTATAGTCCCAGCTACTTGGGAGCCTAAGGCAAGAGGATTTCTTGAGTCTAAGAGACGGAGGTTGCTGTGAGCTATGATGATCCCATGGTACACTACCCAGAGTGACCGAGTGGGACTCTGTCTCAAAAAAAAAAAAAAAAAAAATCATGTGTTCCTTCTCTGTATCTATGCACAAATTCCCTGAATAATGTCCCCAAGCAAATACCCATCTAGTCTTTGCTTGAATATACCCAGGTACACAGGAGCATGTTAACTTATGAGGGCCACCCGTTGTGTATTCAAAGTGTGATGTAAGGAAAAGGGAGCCACTTGGGAGACAAACAAATGTGAGTTGAATCCTGGGTCTGCCACTCACTGGCTATGTAACTAACCTTAAGCGAGTTACTTCTCTCAATCTCTCCTTACCTATAAAATACCAGCAATATTACCTACCTCTTAAAGTTATGGTGAAGGTTAAATAATATAAGGGATTTAGCACAACTTCTGACACATAGTAGGTGCTCAGTAAATATTAGCTGCCATCACCCCTTTTTCTTCTGCATCTTCCCAAATCCCATGTGTCAGCTCTACCTCATAACACATTTGATCTTTTCATTCTGGTTCTAACTTCCAGAAGAATATGAAATAAGTTCAGCCCATCTTCCCACTGACCTAAGATTTCCCTTCTCCACTAAAACACACCTGGAAGACTCCACCAATTCCTTACATAGCCTAGCTCTGTGGGCATCTACTCTCTGTTTACTCTCCAGAAGGGACTGGAATCCTCCCAGGGGCAAAATACACTTGTAGATCATGTCCTTTTAATTTTGATGCACTTGAATCTAAATGGGTTCTGTATGAAATGGTCTTCCCTTTTAACATAAAGTTAAAATATGCTTTAAACATCTTACAGTCAGGAAAGGGGGCAGAATATGGTTTCCTCTTTCCTTACCATGCTCCTTTTTAAGACTTGCAAATATTTCTTTCTTTCACGCTGTACTTGCCCCTTGCCCTCCATGATGAAAAGTGCTTTCTGTTACTTTTTTTTTTAAAGGAAAATGTAATGTTTCACAGATAGAAACAAGATTCATATTCTGAATAGTGGCGGCCTCATATTTCAGGAAGGCTGGCTGGCATGTCTGTCCTTGGTGATTGCCAAGAGGTGGGTTGGACAGACACAGCTTGAAGCTAGCAAGAACATCCAGCCTTGAAATTTGAAGTGGCAAATTTTGCAATGCTGCTCTCCCTTCTGCTTGAAGCCCCTGAATGTTCCGTCTGGTCATACTGACAAGTGGCTGAAGAAGAAAATCACCCAGCAAGAGATTTTCCTTTCCCTTACCTATAATGGGATCCTGTTTCTCTAAGTGTGTGTGTGTGTGTGTTTACAAAGACATATATACTAAAATGTTAACTGGGTCTGTATCTGTGTGGGAGCAAGTGTTACTTTCTACTTCTCTATGCTATCTGAATTTTTCGGGGGGGGGCAATAAGCATGTATTTAAAATTGCTGCAGGAAATCAGAAAAAAAAAGACTTGTTTTTTATTTTCAAAGGAAAGGAGTAGGCTTACTATCCTCTCTCATCTAGGTCATATGATCCTTTCCCACGATGCCATGCACAGGGCTCAGTGTTTGTCTCCTGAAGCCAGAGCTAGCTTGCTGAATGGCATCCTTGTGGGCATCAAGCTACTTTGCAATGGAGAAATGAACATACAGGAGTAGGAAGGGTGTCTTCCTCTATTCCCCCTCCCCTACTCCCTTGGGACTTAATTGGCAACTCTTGTATCCCCTACCAATCACCTATAACCTGAGGTTCAGACTAGGCATTGAGAAGAAAGGAGAGTCCCTCCTAGGACTGAGTTGAATTCTAGGGCAGGGTTGCTGCCTGATACTTCTATATTCCCTACTGTGTCTGGCACTGAGATTGACACACACAGTTACAGATTTTCAGGGTGATGGGTCCTCAGAAAGCCCCAATGCTTAGTTATCATCAGTGCTTAATAATTCCCTACTGAACAGGAATTATTAGGCTGTGGCCAGTGATCACTTTAGCTGCTCAAGAGGTTTAAGCCAGAGTCAGATGCCTCAATTTCTCCAGACACCATCCCCAGCCAATCTGCTTTATCAACAATGTCCAGGACTATAAAGACATGACTCAGCATTTATGCCTCCATGACTGGGACAGGAGAAGGGGCTGTTCACCCATCACAGGACCAGCACCAAGAACAGGTCTCATTTACAGCTTTCGGGGGTGGTGATGGCTGCATGCCTGGCATCAGTACAGACCTCCCTTCCCATGATGGTTCTGCTCCCTCCTTGGGGTTATGGACATGGCTGCAGGCCAAAACCCAGCTCTGTTCACCAGTTCAAGATAAGGAGATATCTATCTGGGCCTGACTTACTATATAAGTACCAGATGGTAATGATTAAAATTAAATTAAATTAATGTTTGACAGTCCATGAAGGGCATAAATTGCATGGTGTGCTGTTTGTCCAATCTGTCATCTTATTTCTCTCAGCTTAGGTCAATAAACAACAGCTGAAAGCTCTCTCTCTGGGTCAAACAGTAGCTTATTTCTCTGCTATGGAAATGGCTGCTCAGTTTACTAAGTTGAAGGCTTCTATGCTGCCAAAACTGCGATTGAGATGCCTCAGAAGGCAAAGAAGTCTATCTTTTTGCCACAGTCTCCAGCAGTCATCTCCCAAACACAGTAACAGCAATTATTGGTTAGAATTCAGAAACCAGGAGATCTGTGCCTGGTCTAAAAGCAAACCACCGCCAAAGTCACAAAGCAATTTCCAGCTCTAATGACAGCCTTTTTCATTAACGTGGTTTCTAGACCGTGTGGGCAATGCTGATGTGTTATCAAGTTGCAAAAGAATTCATGGTATCACATTTAAAAATCACCCATCGGCCAAGTGCTCCTTTCCAAAGACCTTTCAGATTTTGGTTTTTGCTCCTTTCCCCTGTGTTATTCAGGAATCGGTGTTCCAATATTTACGTTGCCTTTCTGGTTACTTAGACCCAAAGTAACATTTCAACCTTTGCACTTTTATGCAAGAATTTTAATGAATTTTTCAAAGCATTCAGCATACATTTTTTGGTGCCAAAGATTGATTTCTCCAGGAGTAAGCTAAATAGTAGAATAAGCAACTGAAGTAGGCACAGGGTGCTGGAAGTTGGGATGTGTTACCCAGACTGCCTTTCAGGAATGAAACACTTCTCTCTGCAGCTGCTGGGAGTGCTGCCAGCTGTCAGGCCCATTTGGAGATGGCCTCCACTGAAGAAAATGGCCTCACCCATGATCTCTTCTCCTAAGAGCAGCCCTGAAGGGTTGCTAACTCTGAAGGGTCATCTTTTCCTTTCTTGTTCTTTTCTCTGTAGGCTTGTCTCCCAGCTTACTGCCTGATCCCCTCCCCCAAGTTGTTCAGGTATTTCCTCAAATGTCACCTCATCACAAAGGCCTTTCTTCATCTCTCTTTCTGAAACAGCACAAACTCAGCCCCTCTATTCAGCCTTACCTCGATGGCTCCCTGTGCTCTTATCCTTGCTTTCATTTCTTTCATTTCCCTTAAC
Source organism: Nycticebus coucang (assembly GCF_027406575.1). NCBI lineage: Eukaryota > Metazoa > Chordata > Mammalia > Primates > Lorisidae > Nycticebus > Nycticebus coucang. Next base: position 39,729,447 of record NC_069804.1, read on the forward strand.
TCTACCTGCCCTTATTTATGTATTTATCAATTATTTTGTTTTGTGCTTGTCTCCACACTAGAATATAAGCTCCATGATGGATGGGACTTTGGCTGTTTCATGCATTGCTTTATCTCTGCTATCCAGAAAAATGCCTAATATATGTACAGAGATTCTCGATAAATATTTGTGAATAAGTGAATGAGTGATCAGTTGCCTAATATCTCAGCTACTTCCTGGTACTTAGGCTGCTTAGCTTTCACACTGCACATCCCAAGAATCAAAGTCCAAGCAGGTAAGCATAATAGTCATGAACACAGGCTTTGGAGGTAGACTAACCTATTCACTTCATTCACAAACAGTTACATAACTCTTAGGGTAGGTATTGCTCACTGTACTTGAATGATAGCAATGCATGTAATGCTCAGAACAGCTGTAACAGGTGTTATTCCAATTGTAAAGACGAAGAAGCTAAAGAACAGAGAGGTTAATTAATTTGCTTCAGGTCACACATTTAGTTAGAACCAGAATTCAAGCCCAGGCAATCTGTCTCTTGAATCCCTGCCACCTACTAGCTATATATGTTTGAGTAAGTTCTTCTCTGAACTGCTTTATCCACATAAATGAAAATAATAATACCTACTACACAAAATTGTAAGCATTTTAAAATGAGATGGTATGTGTAAAATGCTTAGCTGGCTCCTGATTCATGTAAGCACTTACTAAAGCATAGTTGTTATCATTTTTATCCTCCTGCCTTGCCTTCCCCTAAGTCCCAACAGACTGCATGGAGTTGCAAGTATTGCACCTACCTGACTTTTGTTTCATTTAAATGTCCTATATTGACTTTTTGACCCTTGGTGAAGGCTTTAAATGACTTGTGTCAACCCCAGCCCTTGCTGAAGGCCTTGAATGACTTTCCCACCCTACCATTCTGATGTTCCACACACAACCCAGCCTTGTGTCACCTCGATCCTTGACTCCACTCTAGTTTTGCCCCACCCCTGTAGACAGAGCTGGGGCCAGATCCAGAACTCTTCACAGCTACCCTTCCCTGCCATATGTTGAAATAAAATGATTATTCGAGGCAGAAGCAACAAAATTCATGAGGCATGACTTACCTTTGATAACTAGTCCTACAGTTTCTGAGTTCCCCTACCCAGTAAAATCATTCAGGTAGCTGAAGCCCAAATGTGATCAGGTGTTCTGGTCACTTTGATGCACTGCCCAGATCCCCCTTCAATGAAGTCCTCATGTCAGTGGCTAGGAGTACCAATGGCAGACATCCCTTAGATCTCAGCCCTTCAGCTGAAAAGGACCACCATGAGCAAGAGGTGGTTTCCTTGATGACCTGGTGTTGTCAATACCCAATGACATATCAACGCAGGCATATAAATTCTCAGCCACCTTGGTCTGGGGACCATTCTGGAGAGCCATTCTAGCTCCAGAGCTTCCTTGGGGGTTTGCCAAGGCTGTTGTTGGGTCTGTGTCACAGCTTGTCTTCTCCCTCTGCCTGCTCCTGCTTCTTTCCCTAGGTGTTGATCCCAAAGGTGAGTCCTAATAAACATCCTGCCTCCTATGTTCTATCTCAGAGTAGACTTCCCAGAAAGCCTAACCTCCAACACATGGTCTAACCTAATTTGCTCATACTCATTGCATGGTTTCAGGGTTACTCTAGAAACAGCTGAACACAGGAGACAAATGGTATCTCAGGATTACAACTCCCCAACTACTTCTCCAACTCATCCCCAGTCATTTTTTACCGCTTCTCAGAGGCATGGCTAGTCTAGTCCACTTGCTTACACAAGCACATAAGTGAAGCCAGAATAATGATGCCTATTAATCAATTCTCGCCTGCTGTTCATCACATCAGCTCAGGGCTTTTCTTTCCTGAGGGAAGTAAGACAGATGATCGTGGGTTGTCACACAACACTGGTTCTTTACTTTGACCTCCTCAATCCTAGGAAGATGTATCAGCAAACAACAAGCTCATTTAAATATACATCAGAATCAGACAATGAATGAGTCAGTCATTAAGTGAATATAAAGTAGGTACTTCACAAATTTTTCAAAGGCTTATACACAGTATATTTATAAACATGCCCTTTGGCAAGGGTCAGCCTCAATGATACTCCCTTTGGGAATAACAAATCCCAAGCCATTTAATCGTTATGACTATTAATGACATTTTGATCACTAAAATTTCTGTACTTTTTATGGCCTGTAAAATCTTACCATGCTCCCTTACCATGTCAAATTTCCTAAACTCCAACTGGATCTATCTCACAGCTTCTTTTTGATCTTCAAGACTAGATAAAATAACTGCCCTATTTAAGTGTGCAGTGCTGTGTGTTTGAAAAGCTAATAAAATAATAGCAGACAAAACTGCAGCACAGCACTACTGCTTGTTTTTTAGAATGGCTACAGAAAGATACTTCATCTTATTAAGTAGCTCCTCCTAAGCAAATTTTTCTCTCTCGCAGCAGGCAGCCTCATTCTTCCAAGGGAATGAAAGGAACACTTGATAGTCTCATATTCGTTTTTGTTTTATGATATCCCTTTGGAAATACTGTTTCATTTTTTGGTCTTAGACTGTCTAGATACCCAAAGTAGGGCTGTTATTGTTAGGCAGGCATGGATACTGATCAATATGCTGTCCTTTCTAGAGAAAGATGACATGATTTATGCTGACCCCCATCTATATGGACAACCACAGCTGTAAAAACAGATGCTCCTCTCCCAGGTCCATCCCAGCCACACATTCTTATTCAGGGTGGAGAGCACTTGGCAGATATGGGTGTCTTATGTCAGTAAGTCTCTGACACCCCTGGATTATCTGAAGATAATTCTAAATGGGGCTAGCTGCCTCCTAGAATTCTACATTTTCTATGAGAAAAAGAGATTTTGCTTCTGAGGCTGAGGTTTTGCTTCTGTGCCTCAGATATTTACAATTACCACATTTCAAGCTCTTCTATAAAGTAGTTTCTCGGATCACCAGAAAAATGAATCTATAAGGGCTTCATTAAAACATCCTATATAAACCACTTTATGATGGTGAACATTACTATAGAGGAAACTACTGCAGTTTAACATCTGCCCATAGGAGCTTCAGACTTAGGTGGGGTTACATAAAGCAGTATAATGTTTGCCATCATTGAAATAGGTTAGGTTATGTGACTGCCCCCATAATCTCAAAGTGAATCCTTGTTAAAATGAACTTTCTGTGGGAGATCTACTGAACATGAATCTCTGGATTGGTATTGGAATCTTCATCTTTAACAAGCTCCCTAAGTGATTCTCATGCACGCTAGATTTTGAGAACCATTGCCCTAGAGGCTGATTATTTCAGTATAGGCATGGTTCCTGCAAGGCCACAAGTCATTAGTGATTCTCTGTGTTTTGGAAAGAAACTGCAGCGTTTAGTGACTATCACCACTAAAATGCATGTTTTTTTTTTTTCTTTTTTGAGACAGTGTCTGGCTCTGCTGCCCAGGCTGGAGAGTGTAGTGGTGCCATCATAGATCATTGCAACCTCAAACTCCTGGGTTCAAATGATCCTCCTGCCTCAGCCTGCCAAGTAGCTGGGACTAGAGGAGCATGCTTCCATGCCTGGCTAATTTTTCTATTTTTTGTAGAGCATGTGTGTTTGTACGGGGGGTGGTTTGCTCTTTCTCAGGCTGGTCTTGAACTCCAAGCCTCAAGCAATCCTCCTACATCCTTTTCCAAAAGTGTTAGGTATGAGCCATCACACTCAGCCTGAAATGTGTAATTAATCATCATAATAATGGTGTTGATGTTCCACTCAGAGCACCCAACCCCCAGCTGCTTACTCTTTTACCCAGAACTGGGACTAGCGCTATTTTATATTTAGAAGCTGTGAGTATTGGCTGCTAATAGCTCAAAGCTGCACTCTTCTTTGGAGAAACTCTCCAGCTAGTGGGAACCACCTCCCCAGGAGAGGCCTACCAGGTTATGTACCCACCTACATAGGTATGTAGGAGCAAAAGGCCAGCCCCTTTGCCTCAAGGAAGGCACAATTGGGTGCTATATGAGCTCGCTATGGGATCAGGCTGATGCTTCTGTTGAAATCACATCTTTGCTTAACTTCTTTCCATGCCTTTCTGCCTCCCTGACTTCCTTCCTTACAGGTTTCTCCTGAGAACACTCTAGGAAATAAGTGTCAGAGAGGATGTGGAAAAAGGGTTACACTTACATACTGTTGATGGGAATGTAAATTGGTACAGCTATTATGGAAAAAAGTATGGAGGTTCCTCAAAAACTAAAAATATAGAACTACCATATGGTCCGGCAATCCCACCTCTAGACGTACATCTAAAGGCAATGGAATCAATATGAAGAGATATCTGCACTCCCATGTTCATTGCTGCATTATAGCCAAGACAAGGAATCAGCCTAAGTGCCCCTCAATGGATGAATGAATAAAGAGTGGTGTTGATACACAATTGTCTCCCATTCAACCTTTTAAAAAAATCCTACTTTTTGTAACAACATGAAGCAATCTGGAGGACATTATACTAAGTGAAATAAACTAGGTACAGAAATACAATTACTCCACAATCTCACTTAGATGTGGAATCTAAAAGAAACAAACACTGTACATAGAAACAAAGAGTAGAACAGTAATTACCAGGAACATGTGGGTGTAGAATAGGGAGATTTGGGTCATTGGATACAAAGGTGCAACTATGTAGGATGAATAAATCTAGAGATCTAATGTACAGCATGAGGACTATACTTAGTAGTCTTATGTAGGAGAAATGTGCCAAGGCAGTAGACTTTTGTGAACTTGCCACCAAAAAATGGTAACTATGTGAGATGAAGTAGATGTTAACTTGCTTGACTTTCTAATTATTTCATTATGTATATGTATATCAAAACATCATGTTGTGCATCTTAAATGCATACAATTAAAGAATCCTGTCTCAGTCTCTACTTCCAGGTTACTCTGCTAAGAAAACATTGTTATTCAGCAGTTGAGTTGTAAAAATAACAAAAACAACTCTGTGATAAATACAGAGATTTATTTGTAGAAAGATAGAAAAAAAAACTAGGCTATTCTGGTTCTAAGTAAAATGGAGTAACTTTGCCCTGTTTTTCCCATTCAATGCAGCTACAAAACCTGGACAGAATGCACAGGGCAGCTATTTTAGAAGTCTGAAAAGTAAAGAGTAGCTGGCAGCTGGACAAAAAGAAAAAGACCAGAATCTGAAGTGCTACCAAAATGGTACTGAGTTATCATTTATTTTTCTTCTCCCGTTCCTGGTCTAAAGTCAAGGTAGTCCAAAATTTAGAAGTGGGTACTGGACACGAACCAAGAGATCTCTGGGACAAGCCCTCTAGTTCTGTCTCAAAAAGCAGGAAACAGATCTCCTGGTATTCATAAAGAGTTGAGGAAATCTCCTGGGTTTTCCCTCATTTCTCTGTTCTTCTGCACTCCAGACAATCCTGTAGTACCAACACTAGCAGTAGAGACAGCAGCAGCAATGGGAGGCTACAGATGTCTAAAACTCTGACAGAGGAAAACCTTTGTTTCTGATCAGAACAGCTGTGTCCCAAGGGGATGAGGTGAACCTTCATTGCTTTTTTCCCCTCTCTCTTCCATCCTATTGTTCAGTCCCAGACAGAAGTATAGTTGTACAGCACAGCATAGTTAGCTAAAGCTCTACCTTTCTTAGGCTATAAGAGGGTCAGAGACTCTAAGGTGAGCCCCAGGGAAGAAAACATAATGGGAAAATTTTGAACAACCCCATAAAATAGCTTATGAACTCATAGGCTTCCTCCTTAGTTTGCACATACAGATCTGACCCTAAACAATATATCAAAGATTTTGAGAACTGAATTATGGAAAAGAACACTCCTTAGGTCCTAAACTGACCACTGGGTGATACACACATTAGTCTTATCTGAATAGCACTGCGAATGCTTTGGAAACTGAACTAACATTGGAACCACAACCTATAGAAGGCTGGTTGGAATGTGCAGCCTCAACTCAATCAAGTTCATGTTACAGCAAAGCTAATTATATTCCCTATAGAACTTAAAGACACAGAGTGTCATAGCTCAGTCTTCCAAAATGTCCAGGAAAAAATCCAAAATTACTCAGCATACAAAGAACCAGGAAAAAAAAACCTCAACTCTTGTGGGAAAAGCAACCAATAGAAGCCAATGTCAAGATGGCACAAATGTTGGAATTATCAAAGACTTTAAAGCAGCTAGTATTAAGATGCTCCAAGAAATAAGGGAAAACACTCTCAAAATACATGGGAAGATAGAAAGTCTTAGCAGAGAAACAGATGACACAAAGATAAATCAAATGAAAATTTTAGAACTGAAAAGTATAATAACCTAGATAAACTCACAAGATTGGCTCAATAGGAAAATGAAGATAATAGAGGAAATAGTATATTTGTTGGTAGATCAATAGAAATTATCCTATCTAAAGATCAGAGAGAAAAAATATTTTCAAAATAATAAACAGAGCCTCAAGGGCCTGTAGGACAATACTGGAAGGTCTAACATTTGTGCCTTTGAAGCCTCAAAAGAAAATGAGAAATAGTATAACGTAGAAAAAACTATGTGAGGAAATAAATAATGGCTGAAAACTTCCCAAGTCTGGCAAAAGACTTAAACCTACAGATTTAAGACTCTCAATCACTTTTTGGCTTTTGACTAAGATCAAGTGTAATATCCGTTCTTATCTGATTTTAAGTCTTAGCAAATCTCAAATAGGCAAACCTAAAGAAATCTATGCCCAGCTACGTCATAGTTAAAAACTAAGACAAAGAAAAAATTGTGAGATGAGTCAGAGAAAATGACACACTACTTATGGGAGAATAAAAATTCAACATCAGCCAATTTCTCATCAGAAACCACGGAGGCCAGAAGGAAGTGATATTTTATTTTTTTAAGTATTGGGAAAAAAAGAAAACAATCCAGTCTTTCAGTAATGGGAATAAAAGACATTATCAGATGAAGACAAACTAAATGAATCTATTGCTTGCAGGTATTTTCTAAAGGAATTGCTAAACAAAGTTCTTCGGACGGAAAAGAAATGTTACTGAAAAAAAACTTGGAATATCAGAAATGAAAATAAAAAGCAACATAAATGGCAAATATGTAGGTAAATTGAATATTCTCTCCTCTTGAGTTCTTTAACATATTAACTGGCATACACACAAAAATGAAAATTTTTCCTTGGGGCCATGGTGTTTCATTATGAAAATAGAATAAAAACTTTGAAGATATATGTACACCATGGAATACTATCACCCATTAAAAAAAATGGAGACTTTACATTCTTCTTATTAACCTGGATGGAAGTGGAAGACATTCTTAGTTAAGCATCACAAGAATGGAGAAGCATGAATCCTAGGTTTCCAATTTTGATATGAGGACAATTAATGACAATTAACGACAGGGTGGAGGTAGGGGAAAGGAAGAGAAGAGAGAGGGAAGGAGGGAGGGGGTGGGGTCTTGGTGCGTGCCACACCTTTTGGGGGCAAGGCACAGTTGTAAGAGGGACTTTACCTAACAAATGCAATCAGTGTAATCTTGTTTCTTGTACCCTCAATGAGTCCCCAACAATACAAAAAGCCAAATTTATAATATTTTCTGATAGAGTTTTTAACAGATATGGATATTCTAAATAAACGGCAACTACCAATATAAAGAGGGAAAGATAAAGGAAACTTATATGGTGGTAATACTTTTCTCATTGAAGTAGTAAAATATTGATTCTGAGTAGACTGTGAAAAGTTCAGTATGTATAACTCCTAGAACAAACACTAAAGGTCACGTTTTAGTGTTTCCCTTTTCTATGCTCAGTAAAAGAAAAAATACAATGAAAGTAAAAAGAATCGCCAGTAAAAAGCCACAATAGATAAATTAAAATATCATTTTAAAATATGTTCCAATAATTCAACAAGAGGAAGAGAATAGACAAAACAAATAATAAAAACCCAAACATATCAATAATTACAGTAAATGTAAATGTGAAAGTCAGAGATTGTCAGAATGGACTTTTTTGAGTACATAAAGGTATATGTTTATTTTATATTAGAAAGAAGGAAAAGAGTAGGGAGAAGAGAAAGAGAGAAGAGAGCAGAGAGCAGGGAGAGAAGGAAAGATGGGGGAAGAGAGAGAAAAGGAACAAAAGAATGGTGTGGCATCCCAAAGCAAGAAAGGAAGAGTCAGAATGGATTGTCAAAGAAAGGTCTAACTCTATGTGTGCTGTTTATAAGAGACTCGCTTCAAATACAACGATATAGGTATGTTAAAACTTAAAAGGATGGAAAAACATATATTATGCAAATAGTAATAAAAGGAAAACTGGAGTGGCTATATTAAAAAGGATAGATACTGGCAAAGTGGTACACTGGTGACTCTAAGCTACTTGTTACCAATAATTTTTTTTTCTTTTGAGACAGAGTCTCAAGCTTTTGCCCTGGGTAAAGTGCTGTGGTGTCATAGCTCACAGCAACCTCCAACTCTTGCGTTCAAGCGATCCTCTTGTCTCAATTTTTCTGTTTTTAGTAGAGACAAAGGTCTCACTTTTGCTCAGGCTGGTCTCGAAATTGTGAGCTCAAGCAATCCACCGACTTCAGCCTCCCAGAGTGCTAGGATTACAGGCACGAGCCACTGTGCCTGGCCCTACCAATAATTGGTTAATAATTTTTTTTTTTTTTTTGCAGTTTTTGGCCAGGGCCGGGTTTGAACCCACCACCTCCGATATATGGGGCTGGCGCCACCCAATAAATTTTTTATTTACATTATTTTCTCAGAAAAGGTTTATTTCATCTTAACCATAGACCTTTCAGGCATACAAATAGTAAAAAACTGCAGTTCCCAGCACTAGCTGGACAGCTTTTGTGGAATGTTTGGAGGTTTCGAATTAGAATCTTTCAGACTGCTCTAATCTAATGGCTTACCTTAATAACATGAGACATTACATCTTTCTCCTTAACTCTCCCAATTAGGTGCAGGGAGGTTTTCCAGACATATGCAGTTTCTTTTAAAAAAAAAAGAGTCAATATTTTTTCTGTTTTCATTTTATAATGATAATAACCCCTACCCAGTATGTTTCTGGTGAATATTACTATGAGATACCTTATGAGATATGCTTCTCACAATGCCTGGCACATAGCGGGTACTCAATGAACATAGTTCTATTCCTCTTTATTTTTATGCCCTAGACTGATGTTTGCTAAGTAAATTGAGAGTAAGGATTGAAATCTCAGATAAGGTTTTATGGAGGGTGTGTAATGATATTGGCCTTGAGGAGAAGTGAGATTTAATGGAAAGCAAAAAAGAAGAAAGGCCTCCTGGGCCCTGGTAATAAGATAGCATGAAGGTAATCTTTGAAGTCTCAGGCAGCCAAACATAGGATTAATGAATAAAGAACACTTGATAAGTAGAAGGGATATTGATTTGGAACCTAGCCTTAAGGAAACAGAACGAAGAAGTATTACTCTTCTGGATGTGGGAGTTGACTTCAGGCTAGCCCATGTCCATGTGGGAAAGTATGCAAAATTTTTCCATCACCCACTCTTGTGTCTTGTCTTTCCTTTCATATTTTTTCCAAGGACTCCAATATACTACTTTGCTCACCTATTTGGGAAGAGAGTGGGCTGAAAAGTATCTAACTCATTCATACTAAACAGATTTTGACCTAATGAGCAGGTCATCAGAGAACTTTGGCTTGCCTTGTGATTAATCAAGAAAGAAGAGTGATCGAACGCCCAGCCCTTCTCCTGGGCAGGGAATATCTGTTTGATTAGAGAAACTACCCACTCAAATCATAACACAAAGATAACTTTCCACTTAATTTATGGATAAGAAGCGTCCAAATTAATAGATCTGGGCATATACAGCCTGGATATAATCATGCTTAGTGTCAAAATTCTAAATATTTTAGAAGAATTTGTTTCAATCCCCCCCTATGCAGGCATCAGGGTTGAACAATAGGGAGAAGCACTTCAGGGATTTCTGGCTGAAGCAGCCCTGGGTACAAAAGAATGGAGGGGCACGCAAGTCACATAAGCCAAGACTCAAAGCAACACTACTGTGTTAAATCCAAAGGGCCAGAGGCATGATTGCCAACCAGTCTCAAAGTTTGAAGTTTGGAGAGATTCATTTCAAACCAGGAAATGGGCAGGAGCAACCATTAAGTTCAAGGGGGTTGTGGTTGAGAGGTCCATCCATGATAACTCTGGCTAATGTTCTTCAATGGCTGCCAGCTGTACCCACGCATTGGCTTAGCTTAAAATCTTAAAGGCAGAGTGAATATAGAAGATGCAGCAATGGACATCTGATGCTATGGAGAAACTTTAAATAAGTATTAGAGAATTGGTAGCTATGACAATACAGAAATTATGAAGCTATTAGAACACAGGAGTTATGACACATGCTACCAGAGGAGGTAGTAAAATCACTATTTAAAGTCTCATTAGGCACTCATTTTTAAACTTTCATTTTAAAGACAGGACTTAAGAAAAATAATGAGATCTAACTTGTGGTAGTGCTGAAATATGAGCTAAATGACCCACGAGAGGTCTCTTCAAACCCAAGTGATTCTGTTTAAATGTTAAAATCCATCTGCTAGAATGGAAATTAAATCCAATAGGCATTCTCCTCAGAAAAACATTGCTTTGTATGAGCAATGTTCTATTTGCTCTTCTCTTTCTTCCTTTTCCTCCCTCGTAAATTATATAAAAACTGGCTCAAACCTATCTCAAAAGCAATTTTCTTGATATTAACCCCTAAGAAAAGGATTCATAGCCTAATATGCCAAGAATGTCAAATAGACTTCATCTTGATAGAGGTTTCCTGATCTTTTTCTTGAAACTATTCTGAAGCTGCACTCTGAGGGCTGTGGCTGATTAGCGACATCTGCCCAGTGCAGGAGGGGAGATTAGCACACACTTACCAGGTGTTTGCTACTCCTGCTAATATAACAAACAACCTAGGGAGTATTAATAATCAAAAGCAATAAAAAGGCCGGTCTAATATTTGAATATTCTAAGGCATATGTGATCTCACAGGTATCAATATATTTGATGCATGGTATAGTGGACTCCTTCCAAAAATATGGAAATGAGAAGCTAGTTGTTGTTCAAAGCAAAGAGATCTAAGAGGGAAAGACATAATACTGATACACAAAAATAGATAAACCAATTTGCCTAATCTACTATTCTAAGGTGGGTACCATAAGGAAAATATTTAGGCATAATTTAAAGACTAGAGGAAACAGAACTGATACTGTCATGGTCATATACCACACTGCTTGGCCTAACAGATGACATGCAGTATACTTATAGATTAGAAAAATGATTTTGTAGGCATAGAGCTGAACTTCAGTCATCATCCTTTTTCAAAGCTGTATCTTTAACCACAAAGCCATACTGCCTAAACTTCAGCTGGAACTCTGACTCCTCTGTGCTTAATAACTTTGATTTCTTTTGATCGTCTGGCCTACACAGCTTCCTCATGGCCTTCATGGTTCAGAAGGTAAATCTTCCTGGTAAAATCACATAGGTTTCCTAAAGAGCTTTGTCACAGGATTCAACCCAGAAGGTCTCAAGCCTGGAGTCAAAACCCACCTCCTCACCCTAACATTTAAAGTTGTGGAGATCTATTCTGTAGTGCTGGTAGCTATGGTGGTATGAAAAACTTCAGCACATGTATAGTATACCCATTCCTCCAGCCCCCATCTGCTTTACCTGAGACAAATCAATGTGGTGTGTGTGTGTGTGTGTGGTAGTTGTGGGTGAGCAGAAAGAGATGAGAGGATGTTGTCTGACATCTTTAGGTCTGGTGGAGGGTAAGCAGGTGGCAAGGAAGTGGCTAAGGGTGGCTAGGAGGAACCAAACTGTAGCTAGGAACTGTTCCCTGGTGAGAGGCATGATTGAAAAGGTTCTAGTGACCTGTAACTGACCTAAGGCTCATTACCATTTCATTGAATCAGTGATGTAATCTATTATATAATACCAACCTGTCAATTATCCCAAAGGCAGGAAAGACCAACCAATCCTGCAAGGACAAAGGAGGGACAAACTAGTGAGCTTATAAAAGGCAGCGTGAGCTCAGACTCTGGGTCTTTCTGAACTCCTGGAGACTGACCTGTTCCTCCTTCACTCGAACGTATTTTCACTTTGTGCCATTCTGTATAGCTTCCTTCTTCACTCTCACTTTGCATAGCTTCTTTCTTTTTCCTGTAATAAACTGTTTGTGGGGGAATGCTTTGTGTTTGTGGCCAGTCATCATCAGCTCGACTCGGTGCCAGTACTCATTGACACTGGGAGCCAGGGGATCAGGAAACATCTAGATGGACCTGGAAACATTCTGGAACTCAAAAATGTATCTAAAGAATAAATAGTTGAATGAATGAGTGGAATTACTGGGACAACCTTAAATAGTGGAAGGTTAAGTGCCTACTGGCCTTGGAACAACAGATAAAACAAGCCAGAAATATGGAAGCAGGCCAGTGTAGATATGGTTAATACCTTCCTTCTCTGCTGTCATCAACCAGTCTTCTCCTAAGATCGGAAAACTGGGATAGCTTTGCATAGAAAACATGTAAGTCTGTGGGAGAATCCCAAGACAGGCAGGCTAACCCTCAAATTAGCAGGGGGTACTGTTATACAGGCATGATGAAATTTGCAGCACATAATCCAGGCATTCTCTAGCATGTACTGTATGAATTAAGGGGTTCATGCAGAAGATCGCTAAAGTGTATAGTTTGTTCTGTGAATTTGGGCTGGGACAAACAGACATTTTTCTTTTTAATCAGTATAATGATATGGTGGGAGAAAAACAACATTTGAAACTCGTGACCCTTTAAAAACTCTATTGGAAGGAATAACTGTGCTTAGTTTTAGTCCAGAGAAGAACTTAAAAGACTTTCTGAATAAGAAATTGATTTTGTTTTTATTTGACTGTTTTCTGAATTACTCACTGTGGATTTTAAACTATGTTTCCATTCTATCTCAGAGATAGAGTTTGGTGGTGTTTGACCATCTAAGTAAATTAGGGTGTAAGACTGTATGAAATTGTCTAAGTTTAGGCTTCACTTAACAAGTAGCTGTGCTGAGGATATACAATCTTGGGAGTGAGTGGTATCCAGAATCTGATATCAAAACAAGTTTTGCTTTGGTGAATGCTACTTTGGCTTTATGAGGGTTTGGACAGTGATTCTGCCTTTTATGTTTTATCATTTTCAGTTATTTGTAAGCATGATGTTGTTAAGAATGAAATTAAATATATAACTCAATCTCCATCAGAATTTTGGTATTAATTTAACTGAAATATCTATCTATTGTGTAAGGTTATATGGAAGAAAAAGACATTCGCAAATCCAGTTTACTCATTATCATGGATTTTTGTCAATTAAGAAAAGGTACTTTATACCACCATCCCTGCTCCACAGAGGGAGCACATTTGGAATTGAATGCTCTTCTATATAATTTTTTATGTTACTTAATTCAATCCATAATAGGGAAATAGGCAGAAATATTTAATTCCTTCTGTGCTCTTGGATACAGAATGCAACTGAGTTTTCTCAGAAATTTGAAAAAACTAGGAATTTATAAAACGTGTTTTATGTTTATGTTTTTACCTTTTTTATTAAATAATAATTATGTACATTTATGGAGTACAATGTGCTCCTGGAACCAATACACAATCACCTACATATTCATACCAATGTTTCTATGTTTAATTAAGGAAAATATGAAATTATGTCTTTGGGGGTCTAGAATGAGATTTCTTTTTTTTTTATTAAATCATAGCTGTGTACATCAATATGATCATGGGGCATAGAATTCAGAACACCTAGTTATTGTTCATTGATGGCGGGGCAAAGTATAAGTGCTTGGAAATTAAAGCCATCAGGAGGAGTCCTCATCAAATGATGAGTGGGAATTAGTTGAAGTACTCCAGCTCTCAAGCTTCTCAGATGGGATAACTCTGAGGTGCATGTTCTATGTCATGGGCCAGCACTATTTCTGTGAGGGGCCAACAGTCAATATTTTAGACTTTTCAAGCTTCATGATCTCTGCTGCAATCAACTGCTGTCGTACAGCAAAAATAACCATAAATAATTAGTAAATGACTGAGCATTGCTGTATTCCAATAAAACTTCATAGATGTTGAAATTTGAATTTTGTATCATTTTATGTATCACAAAATATTCTTCTTTTGATATTTTTAAACCACAAAAATCATTCTGCATTTACCTGCTCTACAAAACCAGGCTAGATTTAGCTCGTGGGTTGTAATAGTTTGCCAACTCCTGTTCTACATTATCTCTCGAAGTTTCTCTGGGGATTCTACAGTGACATCTTGTTGGAAAACCTGTGATTTGCTTTGCTCCCCTTCCCTGGCTCACTTCTCCATTCACCTAACCGTGTTCCTTGGGATCGCCTTCCAAACAATCCACTTGTATTTCAATATTTGTCTTGAGGTTGGCTTCTGGGGTAAACAAGACTAAGACAACCAGCTTGGCTGATTAATCACTGAATTGAATGTTTGTTATTTGGCATCATAAAGACAGACCCCAGGAAAAAGTCCTATTATCCTAAGAGCAGATTCAATAGAAGGCTCTTTCCAATAGCCATGTGTTCCTTTAACAATGAAGATACATTCTAAGAAATGCATCATTATGTGAACGTTATACAGTGTACTTACACAAACCTTTGTGGTATAACCTGCTACAAACCTATACTGCGTGGGAAAGGCTTTTGCTCCTAAGATACAAACCTGTATTTGTACTATTCTGAATACTGTAGGTAGTTGTAATACAATGTTAAGTATTTGTATATCTAAACGTAGGAAGTTTATAGTAAACTTTTTATCATTTTTTAATCTTTTTTTATTAAATCATAGCTATGTACAATAATGCAATCATGAGGTACAATGTGCTGGTTCCATATACAGTCTGAAATATTTTCACTGAACTGGTTAACATAGCCTTCATGGCATTTTCTTAATTATTGTGTTCAAACCCTTATACTCTACACTTAGTAAACTTCACCTGCACCCTTCCAAGATGCGCCCTAGGTAGGTGTGGACCCACCAATCACCCTCCATCCACCCTCCCTCCCCTCCCTTCCCTTCCCTTGCCCCCTTCCCCATATTCTTGTACTGAGATTGGGTTATAGCCTTTGTATGAAAGCTATAAATTAGTTTCATATTAGGGCTGAGTACATTGGGTACTTTTTCTTCCATTCTTGGGATACCTTGCTAAGAAGAATATTTACCAGCTCCATCCATGTAAACATGAAAGAGGTAAAGTCTCCATCTTTCTTTATGGCTGCATAATATTCTATGGTGTACAAATACCACAATTTATTAATCCATTCATGAGTCGATGGGCACTTGGGTTTTTTCCATGACTTAGCAATTATGAATTGGGCTGCAATAAACATTCTGGTACAAATATCTTTGTTATAATGTGATTTTTGGTCTTCTGGATATATACCTAGTAGAGGAATTATAGGATCGAATGGCAGATCTATTTTTAGATCTCTAAGTATTCTCCAAATATCTTTCCAAAAGGACCGTATTAGTTTGCATTCCCACCAGCAGTGTAGAAGTTTTCCCTTTTCTCCACATCCGCGCCAACATCTCTGGTTTGGGGATTTTGTGATGTGGGCTAACCTTACTGGAGTTAGATGATATCTCAAAGTAGTTTTGATTTTCATTTCTCTGATGATTAAGGATGATGAGCATTTTTTCATGTGTCTGTAGGCCATGTGCCTGTCTTCTTCAGAGAAGTTTCTCTTCAAGTCCCTTGCCCAGCCTGCGATGGGATCACTCATTCTTTTCTTGCTAATACGTTTGAGTTCACTGTGGATTCTGGTTATTAAACCTTTGTTGGAGACATATCCTGCAAATATTCTGAGGGCTGTCTGCTTGCTCTGCTTACTGTGTTCTTGGCTGTGAAGAAGCTTTTTTCATTTGATCAGGTCCCAGTAGTGTATGTTTGAAGCTGCTTCGATTGCCCGTGGGGTCCTCCTCAAAAAATATTCACCCGGGCCAATTCCTTCAAGAGTTTTCCCTGTGCTTTCTTCTAGTATTTTTATAGTTTCATGTCTTAAGTTTAAATCTTTTATCCAGTGAGAGTCTATCTTAGTTAAAGTTGAAAGGTGTGGGTCTGGTTTCAGTCTTCTACAGGTTGCCAGCCAGTTCACCCAGCACCATTTGTTAAATAGGGAATTTTAAAATAGGGAATTGTTTCCCCATTGACTGTTTTTAATTGGCTGGTCAAATATCAAATAATGGTAAGTAGCTAGATTCATCTCTTGGTTCTCTATTCTGTTCCAGACATCTACTTCTATGTTTTTGTGCCAGTACCATGCTGTTTTGATCACTATTGATTTATAGTATAGTCTGAGGTCTGGTAGCATGATTCCTCCTGCTTTGTTTTTATTTCTGAGTAATGTCTTGGCTATTCGAGGTTTTTTCTGACTCCATATAAAATGATGTATTATTTTTTCAAGATCTTTAAAGTATGACAATGGAGTTTTAATAGGGATTGCATTAAAATTGTATATTGCTTTGGGTAGTATAGACATTTTGACAATGTTGACTTTTCCCAGCCATGAGCATGGTATGTTTTTCCATTTGTTAACATCATTTTTAATCTTTTATCTTAACTTTCTATCTATATGCAGAAAGTTTACAGTAAAAATATGGGTAAAAGATAAAAAAAATGATACACTGGTATAACGTGCTTATCATGAATGGAGCTTGCAGGACTGGAAGTTGCTCTGGGTGAACCAGTGAGTGAGTGGGGAGTGAATGTGAGGGCCTAGAACATTCCTGTACACTGCTGTAGACTTTATAAATATTGTGCTCTTCGGCTACACCAAATTTATAAAAACTAGTTTTTCTTCAAGAATATATTAACCTTAGGTTTCTATAACTTTTTAAAACTTTCAGACTCTTATAATGACACTTAGTTTAAAACACACATTGCACAGCTGCATGAAAAAATATTTTCTTTCTTTATATTCTTATTGTGTAAGCTTTTTTCTATTTTTAATTTTTTTTATTTATTTGTTTTACTTTTAAGTTTTTTTAAAAAAACAAAGATACAAGCACATACATTGGCCTAGGCCTACCCAGGGTCAGGGTCATCAGTATCTCTGTCTTCCACCTTCACATCTTGTCCCACTGGAAGGTTTTCAGGGGCAACAACAGTCACAGAGCTGTCACTTTCAATGACAACAATGCCTTCTTCTGCAACACCTCCTAAAGGACCTTCATGAGGCTTTATAGTTAACTATTTTTTTATAAGTAGGAGCATACTCTAAAATAATGATAAAAAGCATAGCACAGTAAATACATAAACCAGTAACATTTATTATCATTACCAAGTATTATGTACAGTACATTATTGTGTGTGTTATATTTTTATATGACTGGCAGTACAGTAGATTTGTTTTCAACAGCATCTCCACAAACCTGCGAGCAGTGTGCTGTGCTTTGAAGTTATGACAGCTATGACGTCACTACGTTACTAGCCACACAATCATAGAAATCTTTTAGCTCCATTATGATCTTATGGGTCTACTATTATACATGTGGATCCGTCATTGACTGAAACATCCTTAGGTGGCCATATATTCTCAGACTCACAGTGTAGTGGGTTAAAGGAATAACCTTTACCGTTTCAATCTTCTTGCACCCTAGGTAAAACTGAGTGTTAATACGTGCAAAGAGCCCAAGGCAGCCATTTCATCTTCTTGGATCCATCACTCTCCAACTCTCATGCTGGGCTTATCAGCAGTGAGGACATAAAGGTTCCTCATCGCAGCAGGCGTTGGTGACTCAGAGTCAACAGAGCCATGTAACTGTCCACAGGAATCCAGAGGCGTTAGGCATGATGATAACCATTGCAGCAATCTCTGTAGCCATGGGGATTTATGAAATGTGTTTTCTTCCCAAAGCTCCCTGCAAATAACCAAAGGACTAAATTATTTCTAGATCAAGAATAGCAGGTGGGCAGATAGGGCATTCATTTTTTGGTCCCATCTCGCTCATTTTCTGTAGTAATTTCTTTCTCTGCAAATTGAAAAAGCTTTCCTCACCCTGTTCTCTGCTGTTCCAGATGGCTGTACCCTCTCAACCTGGCAGGTGCCTGCCTGTTGGCAGTGAGGCTGTGAACTTACTAAGTGCAGCATTTTCCAATCTTTAGACATAAATGAAGTGACGTAATTTTTTCTAGTACAGACAGGCTTCTCTGATGAAAGGACAGACAATGACATGAGGACTACAAGAAATTATGAAGCCATATCAAGCTCTAAAGTACTAGGGACTCATGCATTACTGAAGAACTGATTAATAGAGACTTATTTCCTCTAGTCCTACTTAGTATGCAACATACAACACGAATATAATTGTAAGCTTAAAAGAAAAAAAGCTGACAATACAGAACGAGCTCTGGGGTATTTACAAGTCTAACAAAATCCTTCCAGAATGTGTTTTAATTGGGTTTCTATTAGCAAGTCTAATCTCTTGGAACTCTCTAATCTCTAAGGTAAGTCTTAACTCCTTTTCATCATTATTCTCCTTCAGCCCAAAATAGAAAGAAAGAAATTCTCTTTAAGATGTGAAGTTTAACTTGAGTTTGAGTCCAGCAAAGTAAGATATCACTGGTTCTTTTGGAGACTAACCCTCTAGAAGGCTTCATTTTAAAATTCAAATACAGGGAGATTATTTATCAGTGTGGTTTTGGCAATGACATAATTGCCCCTTAAAATAAACAAGTTGGCAGCCTTACAAAAGAGGAAATGATTCTTATTTATTGATTTATTTTGTGTGAGAATTAGGTTCTGCTAACAAATCCCTCCAACTACTGGGGCTTAAAAAAAGCTGTATGGTGTTTAATAAAAGAAGCAACATGAAGCAAGTGAATGCCCATGGTGTCAGGATGTGGGAAATGTAGCCATAGACATAAAAACCAACGTGCCAGGGAGTAGCAAACCAATGCCCAGATCTCAAAGCCTGCTGAAATTTCTAGTTTGGGTTCCATATTCCTGCTTGAAAAACACCTACTTCACCCTCTTCTTCCCTCCTTCATTCTGGGCTATAGCTGTGTTTTATCATTTGTATGAAAGTTTGGGTGGTTATGTATTGGTTTCATAATAGTACTGAGTACATTGGATACTTTTTGGGGGGTAGAGGGAGGGTAATTGGTGGGACCTCACCTATTGTGCATAACGCAAGGGTACATGTCAAATCTCTTAAGAGTATAAATGTCTTAACACAACAAATAATTAAGTGAGGTGAAGGCTATGTTAACCGGTTTGAGGTAAACATTCCAAATTGTGTATAAAATCAATACATTGTATCCCATAAATGCATTAATGTACACAGTTATGATTTAATAAAAAAATAAATAAAAGAAAAGAAAAACACCTTCCTCTTGGTCAGACACAAAAAGGCCTGTGTCTCTGCAGTGTGGTAGATATAGCTGGGGTAGAGGAGGGTGACAACTGACTCAGGTATGGGACACCCAGGTTATCTTCTTGCCTCTAAAAGTTTCTAGGACCATATCCTGTAAGCTAAGGCAGAAGGGAAGAAGAGCTATTTCTTACCATCACTTAGCTGCCAAACTCTGGCGTTCTTTCACCAAATTTTTAACTGGAGAGAGCAGGTGTATTTCAGAAACACATGGACCACCAGTCCACCTCCCCCCCACACACACACCCCTCATCTAGGTCTCCCTCCGGGCCCACTCCATCAAATTAATTCCTATCAGCTTTTTTAGTGCTATCAAATTTACAAGAAGGGTTTTATTCCTTTGACATGAGACCCTGTTGCTTAGTAATATGCATATAATTCTGAGATATATAACATCTTAACTCCTTCACTTTTGAATTTAAACAAATCCACAATGTTGTCATTAACTCCTTCAAAACTGTCATGAAATTAAAAGGGAAAAGCTCTGTTAGTCATTTCTACTTTACTGTATACAGGTAGAGGGAGGATCAGGAAAAAGAAGGAAGCAGGAGGGAGAAGACTGTGATTTACCTAATGATCAGGCCGACAGAGATAAAAACTACCATTATTTTACTCAACCCAACATCTAATTGCCACAGAGAAGATTCTACACAAGTGTTCATTCTTTATACATTATAAGGCATACTCTTTTCTCTGAATGAAATGTATAATAAAATTAAATTTAAAAATGAATTCAGATGAAATACCCTGTTTGTGAACCTGGAAATGAAATTTATCAGAAAATTCTTCGTGATTTCATCCATTTGGCTAACAGAGTTGTTGTTACATGGCATTTCTCCAAGTTCCCAAGCTTATTTATATCACTTTGCTATCCTCATAACATCTGTGCTCTTAAGAGAATAGTAATAAACTTAACTTGAGATTTTTCTTTTTAGCTAGGAGAAGATGCATAAAAACATGGAAACATAAAAACTGTCATAAGACGATAGTGTAGTGAAAGTGCAACACTCACAAACAGATGGACAAATTTGGCCATTTTATCAAAATATATCATATGATATAATCTAATGTAGCAATACATTCCCCAGAAAGTTATTGCATAGAGAATTTCCCTAACAAACAAGAGAACCAAGATACAAGATAAATACAAGATATGAAAATATTCATTGTTGTATAACATTGCAAATTTTGCAAGTGCTGGAAATACTCTAAATGTTCATCAGTAGGTTAATGAAATGATGCCTTATTCACACAATGGAATATTATACAGCCACCAAAATGAATTGAGTAAGTTTATGTGTCCTGATATAGAGGTACCCAAGATATTTTATTAAGTAAACTGTTTGTATATTATCATACACGTATATTTTACAATGAAAATAGGTAAGCACTTTTTTCCTGTTTTTACCTCTGGGGAGAGGGATATTGACAGAGGAAAAATGTTTTCATTTCATAGTCTTGTGAACTTTCTTTTTGGCAATGACCATTCAGCACTTCTGTAAGATAATACTAAGAAAATAAGGAAACAAAAAAGGTGGAAAGGAGAAAAGCAAATTGCCCTTCTTGAAGCATACCTAAATGTTATTGTGGCCTACATTCGCTCTTGGACAGTAGCACACTGGGTCAGAAGAGGTTATGGTTACCTTCCCCAATGTGCCCTGCACATCAGTGTCCCTGTATATCTTACAGATTCATCACCATGAACTGCTATCTGTATTATTTGAATCAGTAGAAATAGCTCATAGTATTTCTTGGGGTAACAAGTTTCATAAGTTTATCATCCTGACTCCATACTCCTATCATGAGTGCAAAGAAGAGAAAGATCTAAATTTAGTCCTTTCACTTGTCAAGAGCTGTTTTCCAGGTGCAGGATTATAAAGGCATGATGAGTAAGTCAGTGTTCAACCCTCAATGTCTTTCAAAAATGTAAATAGTCTTTGACTCCATCTCCTACTCAACTTTGCCTTTCCAACCAGAAGAATCACAAATCTTGGTATCTGTCTTCACGTAGAGAGAACCCTTGTTCGTCCAGTCATTCTGGCTGCCCTTCTCTGGGAACTTTCCAGTTCCAATATGAATTTTTAAGAGGTTTTGAACCAGAATTGCAAATGATTTTCTCAGAATGGTTGTGTGGGGATTTTGTACAGTGTTCTCTGTTTTGTTTCCACCACCTTTTCTCTTGACACATCCCACTGGTTGGCCAGCTTTTTGGAACAAGTTATCCAACTTGTTTTAGCCATTCTTTTCCCTCTGCAAGACATCAACACCTCCAGGTGAAAAGGGAAAATGTTCAGATGTTTCTAAATCAGAAAATTCCAGAACACAACTCAAAGGGTCATTAGATACAATCTTATTCAACCCCCCCATTTTATAAATGGGGGAAACTGAGGCCCAGAGAGGTTATGCAGTGACTCCAACTTAAATCTCCCAACTTCAATGCCAACCTACTCTCTACCACATCTGTGTGCAGGACAGATATTAAAAATATTTATTAGCTTGATATAGCACAGACTCTAGACTGAAGATCAACCTGAGTGTTGGGGCAGGGTCCTGAAGGCAGCCAGATGTGGTAGGCAATAACTCTTTATTTTCTGGGACAAGGACTCTTATTTGGAGTCCTGTGGAGGGGTAGAGGTGGCTTCAGTGAGGAGAAGGGGTTGTGGAACTCACAGCAGTATCTCTTGACCAACCAATATGAGAGTATTTCAGTATTCTCTGGGACACTCTTTCCAGTGTGTCCCAGTGTGTAGCAGTTGTGTCTATATGGTGTTTTGGTCTAATTTAGATAAAACTTGGGTATGCTTTTTCCCTTCATTTGTATGCTTGGATGTGTGAAGACTCAGAGGCTCCAGAAAAATGATGTGCTTTAAATCTTTCCAAATTTAGACATCATGAAAATGACTTCCAGGTACTCTGAACATTAGACATAGTTAACCAAAGTCTGAGGGTCTCACACATCCAGTGGCATTAGAGTGCAGGAGGCTTTTAATATCAGTCATAAAAATGAAATCCTTAAATTGCAAGAGAGATGCATCTGCACAGAAATTTGAGTCTTTAAAAATGCATGAGCTGCTGCTTATCCATCTTCAAGGAAAATGAGTCACAGTAATGTTTCCCTCTGTGCAAAAGATTTTAAATTGTGATTTATGCAGCTTAAAAGGAGCTAAGTAGCCCTTGTCAGTGAGACTATCATGAGATGGTTTGATGGAGACCATTTTGGACAAATTACCTAATCAACCAGTTCCCCTTCCTCAGAGCAGAAGAGTAAGGAATACCCAACCCCTGGAAAGGATGTGTGTGTGTGTGTGTGTGTAGAGGTTCTTTGTCCACGCATTCTGTTTTCCTCTCTCCAGCTACTCAGGAGTTACTATATGAGACACAGAATATGAATGTGTGTACAGAAATGTTTCTCCCCCTCTCCTGCCTAAGACCCAGTCATCTCTCTCACAGCTTGAAATTTCAACATTCCATTCTGCTCTTAAGAGCCCCCAAATAAAACAAAATTATTCTTGCAAAGCTTCATATACTTATTTCTGTTTTCCTCCATTGAAAAATAGGATTTAGGTTCTCAGAAAAATGTATTTTCTCATCTACTTATTTAACAGGTCTTTCAAAAATGTCAAAAGTGAAATTCCATTTAGTCTATCGTCTTTAGTGAAAGTAAAGGTTTCATGAATAGAGGGATGGAAGAGGCTCAACAGAATATCTGTTGAATGTTGGATGAATGAAAAAAATCAATATGTGTATCAATTAAACCTCAACAAAGCTGTTTGAAAATGAGGTCATAGCATAGGAACTTAAATATCTGAACAAAGGTCTTCTGATGCTAAATTCTATATCATTTAGGGTTCAATCAGAGAAGCAAAATCACTACACACAATGACTGTGCACACACATGTGAACACACACAGAGGGATTCGACCTTGCACAATTGTGGAAACTGGTTAAGCAGTCTCTGTAAGGTTGTTATCTCTGTGTATGATGCTAGAGCTTAAAGTTCAGCAGGACAGGAAGTGGGGGAAGGGAAAACGGATATGAAATTGAGGGAAAGCAAGAACGAGCTGGAACCCACAAGCATGAGCTGAAGACAAAGACAGGCTGAAACTCCTGTCATTCCTTGTTGCCTCTGACCTTAGTAGTATGATTGTCTTGCAGAGACTGTGGAGCCTTCATCACAGAGCTAAGCCCACACACCTAATCCAGGAGTAGAAGCAGTCGAAAGAGGAGTTAGGGGACAGTGGTGCAATTAAAGCACAGTCACTGTCTCACTCCAACAAGGTGAGTTAGCACATCAGCAGCACATCTGGCTGCTGTTCTCTCTCACATAATCATCTGTCTTGTGGCCTATCCTAATCAGAAACGTATAGGAAGGAGATATCTAAAACATGTGATTCAGACTTCCCAAGTTTACACATTACAAAACCAGGAAAGAAATGTTAACATATTTCTGAGAAGCAAGTCCTTAAAAAGTGGGACTGAAGATGTTTGCCAGCAGAGGTCTGTAGCTCATGGCTGGCCTTCCTTTCTTAGAAATCACTCCTAATAGATATGCACAGGCAGAATGCACTGCTTTGTTCCAAAAAGAATTAAATAAATTTTCTATGAGATGTTTTAAGTAAATAGGAAATTCAAGATAAATAAAAAGAAGGGTAGGGAAAAGAGTAACTATAAAGTGAAACATACATGTATAAAATGCATTAGGGTTTTTGCAATTGAGTCAAAAATATGTCAGTGCATTCGTAAAGAGGCAGATGTAGTGAGTTATCTAATTCACAACACTTATAGAGAAATAAAAATCCAATTGCTCAGAGAAGCCCATCCCAGTTCTGAGACCATCCCAGTTCTCAGACCAGAGCAGAAATTCCCTCCCCCATGTCTACAAAAGCCACCTAGGGAAGCGAGTGAAGCAAACCTGGGAATAAGACAATAGGGAATGGGGTTGAGGCTTTGCTAAAGGAGAAAACACATACACAGTATAAAAAGGCAGTAACTACTCAGCGTCGGCCAATATTGCTAAGAGGGAAGTACAGGCTCAGTGTAGCCATATTCAAGTTATCTCAGTTTTTAACACATTAGCACCTATCCCAGTTAAAGTACTAACTGAACAAAACACTTTTGCAGTCCAGAGTTGGTGTATCATGCCAGTTTAAAACCTCTGGCCTTGAAAAGTAGGTAGGACCATCTCTTTCAGCTTGGCTTTGGGTAAATATTGAATGTCACTGATTTGATGGTTATGCTTCCTGATTTGTGTGGTTGGTCATATGTGATACTATATGCTTTCGTACTCAGCCAACAATAATACAAATATGAACAGAAGATTTGAACACTTCCCAAAAGAAGATATCCAAATTGCCAATGAACATATGAAAAGGTGTTTAACATTATTAGTCATTATGGAAATACAAGTTAAAACCACAATTAGATAAAATTATTTACCCACCAGAATAAGAAACATCGAAGACACCCACCCAAATGTGGGCAGAGATGTGGAGCAACTGGAATGCAGTCACTGCTGACTGATAGAAATATGAAATTGTACATCCTTATTTCTAATAAAATTTAGCATATTACTTCCTTATGACCTAGCAATCTGACTTCTAAGTATATATTAACAAAATAAATGAACATATATATCCACAGAAAGAATTGAACAAGAATGTTCAGAGCAGCTTTATTCAGACTTACCATTAACTGAAAACATTCTAAATGTCCATCAATAGGAAAAATGAGTAAACAGAAACTTTGGAGTATATTCATACAACAAATGAGCAATAAATAACTAGTATGCATCCAACAAAATAGATTAATATCAAAAACATTAGCTTGAGTGAAAGGAGCTATACATAAGACTACTTACTGTATGATTCCATTTATATGAAATTCAAGAACAACAAACTTATGGTAATTTAAAAATCCTCTGTGGGTTGGGGACTTGACTAGAAAGACTCAAAGAAATGAAAAGTTCAAGAACAAAACTTCTGGTAATTTAAAAACTGGTTGTCTCTGTGGGTAGGGGGGTTGACTTTGGTTCTGGCAGATGAAAATGTTCTATTTCTTGAGCTGATTGATGGTTACATGGTGTTTATTTATCTTTGTTAAAATTCTCCAAACTGTGTGCAAAAGATCTGTGTGCTTCACTGTGTGTAAATTGTACCTCAGTAATATGCTAAAATTATAGCTAAGTCTTGGCAGAAAACCGAACAAGAGTACTGCTGGCCTGGCCCAACCAACCTATCCAGCTTCACTCAGGAAAGAAATGTCAGCCTCCTTGTTAGTAAGACATGCATATAGAGTTCCTGTGAGAGAAAATCCTTCTTTCCTCAGAAGACACTATACAGATAGACAGTGCATGCTAATGTTAAGAAAATGACTTTGAGATCAAAGAACATTGATTCAAATTCTGGCTTCCCCAAATATTAGTTGAATGACTTTGAGTGAATTCTTTTACTATTCTAAGCCTCTTATTGCTTGTCTATAAAGTGGGTATAGTAATACCTTCTTCAAAGTGTTGACATAGAGACTGTAGATAGAGTACTCACTTAACACAGTAACATACATATAGTATTCAATAAATGGTAGCGTTTTACTCTGTAGTCACATGGGGACCAAATGCCTGAACATGTACTCTTCAAGCCTTGTCTAACATCTTCTTTTTAAAGATCCTTTCACTATGCTAAGACTCTTAGGAGGAGTAACAGATTGCCTTTAGCAAGAAATGACTTCCTTAGAGACAAGCCAGGTTGGCAGGTTATAGGGTAATTTATTATATTTGAGGTGGATGTGGGGGAAAACACTGCTAAAGGAGAATATGTATGTCACTTAGGGCTCCCTGTTTTCAAGTAAGTGAAACAAGCTCTGCTTAATTGAAGGCAGAGGTGGCAAGTCAGGTTTGGGCTTACAGAAACCAAGGTCACTCTATAAGACCAGGCCATAGAATCCATAGCCACCGACTTAAAACAGGAAATAACTAATTAGTGCCTAACCTCCAGTTGTTTCTTTACATCAATTCTTCGAGATTCAAAGTCTTAGTATCAGATTATTCAAGCTCAGATCAAATTCTCCATCCTGGTTCTCAAAGTAGACAAGGAGAGGAAAGACTGAATGCCTTTGGTTTCCAAAGGATGAGGCAAGGACTTAGACATACCTTACACCAAGACTACCCTAATGAGGGAGAGCTATTCCTTAAAGGAAAATTGGGGTACTCTTGGCAAGTGGCAGTGGATATTGGGCAGCTGAGAAACAACAGATGTCTACCAGGGAGAACACAGAACAGAATAATGGAGGGCCAGAAACACCCTTTCCTCCTTCTTAGCAGATTCTTAAGTGACTTTGCATTTGGTACTCACTGACCTTTTTGGTGATCCTATTATCAAATTCATTTCAACAACAGCTCTGAGTAGCAGAGAGGGACTATCAATTTAACTCCTCATTAGTGACCCGTTCTGTCTCTTATTGTATTTCTTAACAGTCCAAATGCTTTCTGTAGAGGTCAGTAAGAAGCCTAGAGCAAATATTTAAGAGCATTATTTCGAGCTAATTTTTTACACATATCAATGCTGAAAGATTAGAATGACTTCATACACAAATCATAGGAAAGCAACTGTACTGGTAAATCATACACAGTAGTCATTAGAATATCAAAATACAGAGAAATTTAAATTTTAGTTTGTTTAAATGTTGCCAGAATAATATTTTACTTTCATAGAAATACTACCTTTGTGTTGTTCACTACAGTGGTCTAGGGAAGAAGGGCTAAAATATAAATTTGAAAATTATACCTAAAGTTTATGTTCATTATTAAATTTTACTGCCTTTCTTTTTTTCATGTTTTGTGTTTTTTTAAATTCCAAATTAATATGAAGGAACAAATTTTTAGGTTACATTGTTCTCATTCCCAAGGTAAAGTTCAAGCTGTAGGAGAGCCCCCTCCACCCTCCGGGGGTGGGGGGTGGGGGCGGGCTAAATATCCTTGCATTGTGCACATTAGGTGAGATCCTAGCAAATGCCCTCCCTACTCCCACCAATCTCCCTCTCCCCTTCCCCTCCCTTCTCCCTCCTCACCCCTCTACCTTGCTACACTATATTTGTATCATTCATATGAATGTGTAAATGTTTATATATTGGCTTTGTAATAGTATTGAGTACATTGGATACTTGTTTTCCATTCTAGAGATACTTTACTAAGAAGAATGTGTTCCAACTCCATCCAGGTAAACATGAAAGATGTAAAGTCTCCATCTTTTTTTATATAGGAATAGTATTCCATGGTATACATATACCACAATTTGTTAATCCCTTGATGGGTTGATGGGCATTTGGGTTGCTTCAATGACTTGGCAATTACAAATTGAGCTGCAATAAACAGTCTGGTGCAAATGTCTTTGTGGTAGAATGATTTTTGTTCTTCTGGGTAGATAGCTAGAAATGGGATTGCAGAATCAAATGGAAGGTCAACTTTTAGTTCTTTGAGAATTCTCCATACTTCTTTCCCTAAAGGTTAGATTAGTTTGCAATTCTACCAACAGTGTAGAAGTGTTCCCTTCTCTCTACATCCGTGTCAACATGTGCAGTTTTGGGACTTTGCCATGTGGGCTAATCTTACTGGAGTTAGGTGATATCTCAGATTGGTTTTGATTTTCATTTCTCTGATGATTAAAGGTGACAAGAACTTTTTCATGTGTTTGTTGGCCATTTGTCTGTCTTCTTCAGAGAAGTTTCTGTTCAAGTCTCTTGCCTACTTATAAATGGGGTTGCTTGTTCTTTTCTTATTGATTAATTGAGTCCTCTGTGGATTCTAGTTATCAGACCTTTGTTGGATCCAAAGCATGCAAAATATTCTCCCATTCTGAAGGCTATCTGTTTCCAGGGGCATCTTCCTCATAAAATATTTTGCCAGGCCAATATTGTCAAGCATTTTCCCCGTACTCTCTTCTAGAATTTCTATTGTTTCAGGCCTTAAATTTAGTTAAATCTTTTATCCAGAGAGAATCTATTTTTGTCAATGGTGAGAGGTGTGGGACTAGTTTCAGTCTTCTACAAGTAACTAACCAGTTCTCCCAGCATCATTTGTTAAATAGGGATTCTTTTCCCCAGTGCATGTTTTTGTTGGCTTATCAAAGTTCAAATGATGATATTTGGTTGGGTACATCTCTAGATTTTTTATTCTAATCCATAGATCTACTTCTCTATTTTTGTGCCAGTACCATGCTGTTTTGATCACTATAGACTTGTAGTATAACCTGAAGTCTGATAACTCGATGCCTCCTGATTTGTTTTTATTTTTACAAATTATGTTGGCTATTCAGGTTTTCTTCTTATTCCATATAAAATAAAGTAGAATTTTTTTCAAGTTTTTTAAAGTATGACATTGGTGTTTGATGGAGATTGCATTAAATCTGTAGATTGCTTTTAGTAGTATGGACATTTTAACAATGTTGATTCTTCCCAACCTCGAGTATGGTATGTTCTTTCATTTATTAACATCTCAGGGTTTCATAGTTCTCTTTATAGAGACTATGTTAGAATGTATGTTAGAATGTATCTAACATATCCTTTGTTAGATACATTCCCAGGTATTTCATCTTCTTTGGTACTAGTGTAAAAAGAATAGAGTCTTTGATTATATTCTCAGCTTGACTAGTGTTGGCATATATTAAGGCTGCTGATTTATAGGTATTGATTTTGTATCCCGAGACACTGCTACATTCCTTGATCACTTCTAAGAGCTTTGTAGTTGAGTCTCTGGGGTTTTCCAGGTACAAGATCATGTCATCTGTGAAGAGCAAGAGTTTGAACTCCTCTGTCCCCATTTTAATACTCTTGATCTCCTTTTCTTGCCTGATAGAAATGGCTAGGACTTTTAGCACTATGTTGAAGAGCAGTGGTGACGATAGGTATTTTTGTCTGGTTCCAGATCTGAATGGAAATGCTTTCAGTTTTATTCCATTCAATATACCGTTGGCTGTGGGTTTGCTGTGGCAGCAAATATGGCCTCTATCAGGTTAAGAAATGTACCACTTAAGCCTATTTTCTTAAATGTTCTAATCATGAAAGGATGCCGAATGTTATCAAAAGCCTTTTCTGACTTGATTGACAGAATCATATAGTCTTTGTTTTTTATTTTATTTATGTGGTGAATTATAGTTATGGATTTACATATGTTGAACCAACCTGTAACCCTAGGATAAAACCAACTTGGTCATGGCGTATAACTTTTTTAATGTGTCACTGTATTCTGCTTGCTAGGATATTGTTGAATATTTTTGCATCAATATTCATTAATGATATCAGTCTACAGTTTTCTTTCTTTGTTGGATCCATTCCTCGTTTGGGGATCAGAGTGAAATTTGCTTCATAGAATGTGTGGGGGAAGATTCTTTCCTTTTCTATGTTTTGGAATAGATTATGTAATATAGGTACTAGTTCCTCTTTGAAAATTTGGTAGAATTCTGATATGAAACCATCTGGTCCCAAGCTTTTCTTTTTTGGGAGATTTTGTATAGTTGATGCTATTCAGTGCTTGATATAGGTCTAATTCAAAATTTCTACTTCTTTCTGGTTGAGTTTGGGAAGGTGGCATCCTTCCAGGTATTGGTCCATTTTGACTACTTTTGGGATCTTTTCCATCTTTTCTATTTCCATCTTTTCCTCCATTCCATTCATCTTATACGCCATCCATATTCTGAATCTATTTCTGACATTTCAGCAATTTATCTATGGATGGTATTTTCCTGTGTCCTTTGTAATCCCTTGGAGGAGTTGATCTGCTCTTATTTTTCATGTTTCCAGGGTTCTTCTGCTGTTTCCTCCCCATGAGTATTTTCAGCTATTTGGCAATTAAAACTGGTCGGGTGAGAATGAATCGGGAGGCCCCAGAAACTGGAGCAAATCACCCCTTCTCCAAAGAGCTGGGGCTTGTGATGGTGGCTTTTCCCCTACAGCCTTTCAGAGCGGCAGCCAGAGACCCTGAGGGCGGGTTTGGTGAGATAATAGAAGCTGGCTCTGTTTTGATGTCAGCCAGCCTCTACTCAATTCTAAGGAGCCTTGGTATTATGCTGGAATCTCAGCTGGGAAAAAATACAAACACCTGCAGTGGCCCTGCCCCCACCACCAAGGATAGCTCTACGAGAATTTGCCCCTCTCTGCTGCAACACCACCACTCTCAACCTTGGAGGATTGCTGGGAAAGTTCTGATCAGATTGCCTCGGGCATACAACATTGCTCACAAAAAGAGTTCAAAGGGTCTCCATGCAGCTAGGAAACAGAAATAGGTGGGCAGATCTGTCTGCAAATTCCTGAGGGGCTGGAGAAGGGTCCCTTCCAGTGGGAAAGGGAGCCAGAAAGTTCGCCCACCAAGTTCACTGCCCGCCTGCCACTGTCACTGTTTCAGCTCATGCCAGCGCCACTGTCTCCATGCATGCCAACATTTCTTTGTGGGCTAATATCTCCCTGTGCCACTGTTGCCACATGCACCACTGTTTCCACCTGGGCTACTTGGCAGACCACAGAATGCCCAAGCCTCTCAGTTAATTCACCAAACACTCTGGCCTTTGCAGGGGACAGTCCTTCAGGTAATCAGGATGGAAAGAAGTGTGAACTGTGTGCTCAAAATTGTGGAGAAAATATTTGTTCACTTTTGTGCCAGGCAGGATGATGCCTAGGTTTTGAGATGGGACCTCCCCTGGTGGGGAGGACTGGGTTTAGCAGCTGTCTCCTGTAGGGTAATGTGAGAGGTCCTTTGTTCCCTGCTCACTTGCAGAGAGCCATCCTGGGCCTCCAGTTTGGGAGAGGGGTCTCCTGTGCTCTTGGCAATGGGCTCTGTACCTGGTTTTTGTTTTCTTCCTCTTTCTTAGGCTCATAGCTTGTCTCAGCAGAGATGATGTGCACCTCTCTTCCTTCTTTCCCTGCTCAGCTTCCCACCTTCAGCTTCACTGAGCACACTTCAGTCAAATCTCTCTCCCTCTGCACAGGAGCTTCTGGTGAAAACTATTTCTAGTTGGCCATCTTGACTCCTCCCACTCCTATCTTTCTTATATGTGTTTTTCCTCAGATTCAGACAAACTGTTTCCTGCCATACTAAAATGTTTTTTAGGCTTGGTGCCTGTAGCACAGTGGTGATGGTGTCGGCCACATACACCGAGGCTGGTGGGTTCAAACCCAGCCTGGGGCCAGTTAAACAATGACAACTGCAACAAAAAAATTAGTGGACATTGTAAAATGTTTTTTATTCCATAGCAACTCTATCACGAAAGTTTTTTTTTAATTCAGTTAATCTGTATGTGTGTGTGAGTGTGTGCATGAAGTCTTTGTAAATTTCTTTTTTTTTTTTTGAGACAGTCTTCACTATGTCACCCTTGGTAGAGTGCTGTGGTGTCACAGCTCATAGCAACCTCAAACTCTTAGGCTTAAGCGATTCTCTTGCCTCAGCCTCCCAAGTAGCTGGGACTAGAGGCACCCCCCACAATGCCTGGCTATTTTTTTTGTTGCAGTTGTCATTGTTGCTTAGCTGGCCCGGGCTGGTTTGAACCCGCCAGCCTCGGTGCATGTGGCTGGCACGGTAACCACTGTGATACGGGTGCCAAGCCAATTCTTTGTAAATTTTGACAACTGCCTTTTCTATTTTGATTGATATAATATCATAGCATTTTTGGAATCTATTTTGAATTATGTGTGCATTTTGATCAATTCTGAGTATCCTTCTGCTCTATAGGCATCTTCATGTAGAAATACAAAAGAAAAAAAGACACCCTTGTTTTTACCATGTCACCATGCTTCATAAAAAATGATTTCCATATTATGTAACAAAACACATAAACTGAATCCTTAATGTCAGATTTTCAACTGGTTTTTTAATGCAAGTAGTAATGATGTCATATTTTCCCTTTGACAGAATGACCTGAAGATTTTACAATGAACTAGGTGAAAAAAATTAAGTATCATTGGTATTAACAGATTTTTTTATTTGAAGCATCTAATATCACTGACCTAATTTAATTCTTTGTGAAGTTCTGCTAATGAACTCCATTTTTAATATGCACGCATGAAAACTGGAAATAAAAATGTATGACATTAATTTAGGAAAACGATGATTTGATCTAAATTAAAAGGCATGCTTTACTGGGTGATAAGTAAATACTCCTCTGAAGATATACATGGTAAACTGCTCACTTCAGGCCCAAACTCCTTAAATTAACTACTAAGTTTCAAAATAGATGTTTATGTATCTCGCATAGATTTACCTCCTCAGATTTTAAACTGTCAATCAATGACATTATTTTGGCTTCCAGGATGGATGGTAAATGTCTCCAGAAATTTTGTGTAAATGACTCTTTCATAATCAACTTTAGTTTGAAATGAAAAATCAGTAGTTTTTCATTATCAGGCACTTCATTCTGGGGGGTAGAAAATGTCTGGTCAGCAGCTTAGAGTATACACACACACACACACAAAGCACTTGGCCCCTTCTCCATCAGTGGGTCCAGGCCACTGTTTCCTGCAGGGACAGAGGACAGGGCCATCAGTACAGTGCCCATTTTCTTAAAGGCACCTGTCCTCCTCTTCCCACGTATTGCTTGCCTCCAGTTCCAATGCAGGGGTCCAGGTGGCAAGCTCCTCTCAGAAAGAAGGGGTCCTTTCTAAGCTTTCATCCCACCTTGGGTTGGGCTTCAGGTGTGGAAGACTTCATTGAACTCTTTCGGCTCTCCCACCCCCATTCCCTGGTCCATTGTCCACACTGGAACTGCAAGTGAGAAGTAGGTGATCTGAGCAGGGCCAGTCCAGTGCTGGCTTGGTCTGATAGTTGCTCACCCTAGAGACCCTGAGGGCTGGTATCTCTGAGACTGCAGAGTCCTGGCCTAGACTCCTCCAGCCCTTTACCCCCACTGT
Organism: Nycticebus coucang; assembly: GCF_027406575.1. Lineage (NCBI taxonomy): Eukaryota > Metazoa > Chordata > Mammalia > Primates > Lorisidae > Nycticebus > Nycticebus coucang. Next base: position 39,762,795 of record NC_069804.1, read on the forward strand.
ATTTTGTATAAAATAATAAAAGAAAGTAGAGGAGGCCAGGGGCAGTGGAACAGAACGTAGGAGAGAAACAAAGTAGTCAGCTGGGGAGTAGAGTTCCTGGGCTCTCCTTGACTGCCTCAGGATGCTGAACCTCATTTGGAGTCAGAATCTAAGGAATTCTCTGAGGAGAAGGAGGAGCTAGAGCTGCTGCCCTTGGACTTGTCTTCATCATTATGGTCATCCTTCTCATCATCCTTGTCCTTGTCTTTCTCATTCTCCTCATCCTTGACCTCATCCTTGATGCTGAACATAGAGGAGTCCCAAGTCTTATCTTCTTTCTCTACTTCTTCCTCATCCTCAATATCCTCATCCTCTTCATTCTCCTCCCCAGACTCCTACTTGGACAGCAGGGGAGCCCAGGTGGACTTAGGGTCTGGGCCTTGCTGCATGGTCGTGCTCTTACATTTATTGGAGACATACTCTTTACATGCTGTGTGGTCCTGGGGTGATAGACTCTTGACCCAAAGGTCCAGGTTCACCTTGAATAACTTTAGCTGCTCCTCAGCTAAAGCATAGTGCTCCTTCTGGCTCTGGGGCTGTCCTGCCAGCAGCTGACAATCTCCATCATGATCTCCTTCAACAGCTGCTTGGACAGCAGCTTCTGGAGAACTTCTGGAAATTGTTCATGGAAGGCTTCTTAGCTTCTCCCTGCAACTTCATCTTCATAGAAGAGTTTGTAGCAGCTGGAGGTGGTTGTATCTCACTCCGCTTTCGCTCATATTGCTTTTAGTTTTTGGCTGCTTTCTGAATTCACATCCACTTCTCCTTCTTCACATTATTCTGGGTCATCTCCATAGCTTTCCAGGCCTTCATCCAGTTGTTCTTAAAACAGGCCAGGTAGTTGCCAATGGAGCTCTGCTGCCAGATCTCCTTGGCTCTCTTGGGTGGCTCTGGAAGCTTGCCCCTTCCGTCGTGCTCTCCACTGGTCTTCCTTTCAAACTGCACCTTGAGCACTGCCTTCCAGGCCTTGTACTTGGCCTTGTTCTACTCAGACAAGTCACTTCACATTTGGCCCAGCAGGCAGGGCATCTAACTGTCAGAGAGCTTAGGCTGTTCCTCCTATGGCTGCTGCTGCTTTTCATCAGAAAAGATGAACCTGGGTGATACGGGCCACTTAGCTTTCTCTGAGCTGCCCTTGCCCACTTCCTGGGCTGACTTCTTGGAGGCCAGGCTGGTAGCTGGCTTCTTGTTGTTCAACATCTTTTCTTCCCCCAGGACCATCTGCTGCTCTTCCTCATGCAGGCTCTTGAGAAAACTGAGCAGTGAACTATACAAGGGTAAATTTCAAAACAACTAAGAGTATATTATAAATGTCTTACCACAAAAAATAAGTTCACGAGGTGATGGTTATTTTAATCAGTTTGATTTAAGCATTCCACATTGCATATCAAATCATCACATTGTACCCCATAAATGTATAGTTATGATTTAATAAAAATTAAATTAAGAAAAGAAAACTTGGCAGTCCTGCGTTGTCATCTTTCTTTTTCTGGATGCACTTCTTGTGATGGGTGTCCTTCTTCTGGGAGAGCAGCTTCCACTGTTGGGTGCATAGCACCATGTGCTCCCTTGCTGGCCATGTCCTGCACGCCAGCCATGAGCTCTGCACAGTACAAGTAGCTGTTCTGAAGTGTTTTGGTGCATTGCCCATCAAATTTGTCCTTGTTCGGCCTTGGGGAGGGTGGGCTTAGTGATGCCCAACTCACTGATATTCAGCTCAGGGTGCTTCTGGATATAGTCCTGCATAATCTCATACTTCTTCCCCTGCTCACGGGCCTTAGAGATTCATTTCAGCCTCTTTTATTCTGATAGCTGAGACCACTGCTTCCCCAGGGAGTCCTTCACCTCCTTCCTAGTGGCATCTGGCTTCACTTTGAGTTACACCTTCTTCTCATGGGGGTTCCACATTTGCTAGGTGTTTGGGGGCTTCTTGGGGATGTCCAACTTCTTGGCATTCTGGATTAGATCTGGGTCATACTCCCTGAATTGAGCCAGGTTTCTCTCAAACTCCTATTTCTATTTCATCTTTTTCTCCAGAAGCTTCTCGTATGTCTTTGACACAGAGCCTTGATGAGGTCTAGGTTGTTCATCTAGGGGTGGAGTTTCATATACTTGGCCTGCTTCTTTTTACAGAGGCAGGAGTAAAGGCTTAGAGGCCTCTTTGGGAAGTCTGGGTGTTTCTTGAGGTTTTTGCCTTTATAATAATTTTTAACATGTACCTGAGCCTCAAGGATCAATTCAGTCAACTTAGGAACTTGCCTCATTAGAAATCTCTATCCATTTGAGCTTGCACATTTCCAGAAAAGTCTTTCAGTGCTACCCTTTCCCAGTCTACGTGTGACTGGGTGGACTTTCTGTTTTTGATTTTTTGAGAGAGAGACAGAATCTCACTCTGTTGCCCCACACTAGAATGCCATCGCATCAGCCTAGCTCACAGCAACCTCAAACTCCTGGGTTCAAGGGATCCTCTTACCTTGGCCTCCCAAGTAGCTGGGACTACAGGCACCTGCCACAACACCCAGCTAGTTTTTCTATTTTTAGTAGAAATAGGGTCTTGCTCTTGCTCGGGCTGGTCTCGAACTTCTGAGCTCAAGCAATCCACCCACCTCAGCCTCCCAGAGTGCTAGGATCACAGGCATGAGCCACTGTGCCCAGCCGACTTGGTGGTTTTGAACTTGGACCTGTCATTAGATGAAAAGTTGTTCCTCATGCATTGCAGCAAACTCAGCATGTCTTCCTAGAATAAGTAGTCTTGGCCTTTGGGGGCAGCCATTTTCAGATCTGTAGGGAAGTCTTCTTTTCTGTTTATCCCCTACCTGTTCAGCCACCACCTCAGTTGTGCTGGCTGGGTAATCCAGGACCCAATTACCTTACCCTTTAGAAGATATATCAGTCCCCACCAATCAAGCTGAGAAGTGATGGACTTTATATCTCAACCCCCTCAAAGGGGAGAAGGTCAGAGGTCCACATCCTTGGAGAAACCTGGCTATGACTGTAATTAGACTCAATTGGCCAGTGAGTGTGGGAGTGTATGCATCCTCTTCTTCCTAACCCCTCCCCTGCCCCTACAGCCTGAGGTCCATGGTGTGTGGATTCTCCTTCCAACCAAAGACTGCTCCCTGCTCCTGTGAACAGCAAGCACCCACCCTCAGCCCTCCTTACCACACCATGGCCCCCAAAATTCCTCCTTGGAGCACCTAGCCAGGGGAGGTTCCAGGCTGGAAAGCCTATAGTTCATCACTTCAGTTTTTAAAAACTGATTGGAATTGAAAAGGTTTATTACAAAATAAATGGCTTATCAAACAATAAAATTGTTGTGGATTAGCATCATACATTAAAGCTAAAACCATTGTAGTAAGAGCATTCAGGCTAATATCTCTATAAAGGGTTGGCACACTATTGCCTGCAGACCAAATCTAGACTACAATCTGTATTTGTAAATAAAGTTTTATTAGAATACAGGCACTTTCTTTCATTCATGAGTATTCTCTGTGGTTGCAACACAGACCATATGACCTACAAAACTGAAAATATTTACTGTCTGTCACTTTAAAGTAAATGTTTACTGATTCCTGCTCTGTATGCAATACAGCAGGGCTGCTCAGCCTTTATTTCTAGTACATATTTTATGTACACCTAATCTAGAGTTCTTCAACCTTGATATTTCAGGTTCGATAATTCTTTGTTGTGGGAAGAATTGTCCTGTGCATTGTGGGATATTTAGCATGATTCATGATCTCTACTCTAGGTGCCAGCAGCAGCCTCCCATTTTCTATGATCAAAAATATATTTTCCACCTGGTGCGGTGGCTCACGCCTATAATTCCAATACTGTGGGAGGCTGAGGAGGGAGAATTGCTTGAGCTCAGGAGTTCGAGACTTGTCTGAGCGAGAGTAAGATCCCAACTCATAAAAAAATGAAAAACCCAGGTGGGGGCCGCAGCAAGAGCCTTTAATCCCAGTGGCTTTTGGAGGCTGAGGCAGCAGGATGCCCACAGCCCGAGTCTGAGGTTGCGGTGAGCTACAACGCCACTGCACTCTGCTCAGGGGCACAGGGTAGGACTCTGGCATTGTGGCGGGCACCTGTACTTGGGAGGCTGAAACAAGAGAATCGGTTAAGCCCAAGAGTTGAAGGTTGCTGTGAGCTGTGACGCTATGGCACTCTACTGAGGGTGACATAGTGAGACTGTGTCTCAAAAAAAAAAAATCAAAGAAATAAAAATAAAAAGTAAGCAAGGAAATAAAAAAATGTATTTGCTAAATATCCTCTGGTGGGAAAAATAACCCTTAATTGAAAATCATTGACATAACCTATAATTTGTCACTGATCCCACAAATTGGGACATGGTGGTGTCATGCAACTTGAGGCTATGGCATAAGCCATACCACAACTGGCCAGTCCTCCAAGTGGCCAGCAGAAGCAAAGCAGCGTGGAATATTTCTCCCAGCATTTTCAAGGCTAGTGGCCATTAGCAGTCTCTACTAACTGATGAAGCACACTTTATTAAATCATTGCATTCTGTCCTTGGAAATGGTGTGTTAGTACTTTTGTGTTTGGGAAAGGTCAGGAAATGAGGAATGGGTTAGTGTTAATCATTTTTTAGATTTAGCTATGTGTTAAGATGACAACTTGGTTCACTGCCTGTGTATCATACACACTACTACAGGAGATTATGGCAGAAGCTTTAAGTATAAGGTGGAGGTCTAAACCATGTAAGCTAAGAGTGAGTAAATAAGTTAATACATAACAAATCCACTATAAAATTTCTATCTTCCCAAGTCTTTGGATTCCTTAACCTATATCACACCAAGAAATTTCTCTCATCTCAACTTTTTTTTCTCTGACCCCCTTATCGAGACCAGCTGAATAAACAATTAGAACCACATCCACATTCTTAAGGTAACATAAGGAAATCAGAATCTCCTGGGAAGTGCTTCTTAAACAATGAACTCAGCCCGATCTAGGATTTTGTCCTGCTTTCGTTGGTATAGCACCTACCGAACCTATTCTGATTCTTGCCAATATACATTAGTAAATTTACTATTTGCCACCTGTAGCCTGCCATGACCTGATTCTGGTTTAAGTATGGCTATAATCAGAAGCTATGGGCTAAGAAGTCAGGAGAATTATTTCCCCTTTTCAAGGTAACACCCTCAAGTGGGGTAATTATAGGGGCTTCAAAAAATGAAGAACAGCCTCCTCACCAGGAGAGGAAGGAAGCTTCTGTGGGGTTTGGAGTACTAAGTTATATGGTTATATGAGTCCTACCATATGTTCCCTTTTCAATTCTTAGGATCCCACTCTCTCCTAATCCAAATATAACTTTTATGTAAAATGTCTGATGAACCAATGTTATTATGCAGCAGCCTAAGAAAATTTGAGTTTTGTTTTCAGCTATCTCAGCCCAATAGCTGCAAGTGATAAGATATTCTTTGAATAAAATCATAGACATTTCACAAATTTTTGTTTTTGTCTTCATACAAGACATTAAGACTTTCGAGTTGCTCTTCTGTTTTCTTTAAGCTGTCAAGTTCAGCTAGAAGCAGCTAAGTTATACTGCAAATTTTGCCTTCCTTAAGGCTTTCGTATTATTCTAACACACTGCCACTATATCCTTCAGAGTCATGCCCAAAATGAGTACATTATTCCTAGTGAGCACAGGTAATAATTTAATTAGCCGTTTGATTGACACATACTATGTACCTTGTACTACCAATTGAGTTTTTAGAGACATCAACAATTAGAGACAATCAGTCTGAGATTTCCCCCATCTTCCTGAGGATCTGTTGCTTGCAACCACTTCTGGTACCAATTTCTTGGTCAGATTGGTTATTAAGCAGAAAAGTCATTAATTAATAGTTCTAATAATTGCTCAGAGGGCTGGAGAATTGGGCCTGAAGCTAAACTTCCAGGAATAGAACCTGAAACTAAACCTTAAAACAGACTTGATACCTACAGTCCCTAATAACTAGAGGAAGCCTGCATTGCCACTATCTTAAAGCTAGATCTGTGACAGGAATACAACTTTATGTCCACCAGGAAGCTCCTGTCGTTGAACCACTAGAAGCTAGACAGATCTCAGGTTGTTCAGGGGCACTAAAAAGGTCAGTAGATTGGCAAAGCTGTCCAGGTTTACAGGAAGAAATACGTCATCTACATTAAGCAGGTGCAGCAGGAAAAAGCTCATGGCACAACTGTCCATGTGGACATTCGCCCCGTAGCAAGGTGGTTATCTAGGCTTAAACTGGACAAACACCGCAAAATGATTCTTGAACAGAAAGCCAAATCTCACCAAGTAGGAAAGGAAAAGGACAAGTACAAGGAAGAAATAATTGAGAAGATGCAGGAATAAAATAATCTTATTTACAACTTTCATTATAAACTGCTAAAATGAAAAAAAAAAAAAAAGAAAGTTGAAAAGAGACAAGTAAGATCATTATCTACCAGCGTAGGTCAGTTCAGGATCACCAGTGGCTAAAGCCTGTTCCAGCAGCTCAGGACTCAAGGCAGGAACCAGCCCCAGACAAGACGCCATCCCATCACAGGGAACACTCAGACACACATCCCTCATTCAAACTGGGACTATGCAGACATTCCAGTTAACCTAAAAGCCACATCTTTGGGATTTAGGATGTAGAGTGCGAGCTGTGAGGTGGCAGGGGCCCTGAGGCTTGGGAGAACATCCAGGGGACAAACCCTTCTCAACTGACCTTCCTCACAGATAACACATTTTCTCTAAGCTTCAACTTTGAACCCAGCAGAAGAAAAACATGTTTTCCTTAGAACTTTAGATTTTAACTTTACAGCTGCACTTCAAAACGGTCACGTACATTTTCCAGCTAATCTTGTAGACATGTATTATTGCCCATATTTTAGAGGTCACACAGTAATAATAGACTATGTTCACTTGGAAATCTGTGCCTCTTTCTCTTCTCATAATTAAATTGAAAATGTATCTTACTTCCTTGAGAAACAACTTTGTACGGCCTCCTTAAAAATAAAGCCGTTCAGGCACTCAGGTGCTGGTGATAGAAAAAAATACCCCAGCCCTCTCAATCCCGTCTTTGCCTCTCAAGTCTAACTCTGTCTTTCGTGTCTTCGTCTTTTGTGGTTTATTTTGCCATTTCCCACTGATCCCACTCTGGTTCGTTTACTTTTTGCGCTGGTTCACACGATAGGAGGAAACCAGAATCCCTGGAGAAAACCCAGGCAGATGTGGAGAGACTTTACAAACTCTATACAGACAGTGATCCTGGTTGAAAATCAATTTTTTTCCTCATCAACATTGTAACAAAATGAAGTTGAATGAAATGATGTGTTTCGAACATTTGCTATACAGAAAGATTATCTAAAAGCTAATGGACCGCTATGAATCTGAGGACTATGATGGATGCCCCCTGCAAAATGTGTGTACCAAAATATTGACAGTGTTTTGCTAAGGGAGTGGAATTACGGAAAGATTTTTCTTGTATATTTTTTCTGAATTTTTTCTGAATTTTCTTTAATTCATACATATACTTTAATTAAAATAAGATATAAATACATCTTCAAATTTAATTTAGATAATCAAGTATAACAAAAATCAGTATAAAATGCAGAAAGGAGTTCCTGTAACCTAAACAATTTAAAACTTTTTATTTTAAGTGTACAATTAAATGCTTTTTAGTCAATTTGTAGTTTGCAAACATCACAAAAATCCAACTTTAGGACATTTCCCTCATCCCAATAAGACCCCTCATGCCCATTTTCTATCTCCATTCTTAGACTCAGCCCTAGACAACCACTACCTCATTTCTGTCTCTATAGATTCACTTATTCTGAACATTTCATATAGGTGAAGTCATACAATATATAGTTTTCAGCATCTGGCTTCTTTCACTTAGCAAAATGTTTTTGAGGTTCATACATGTTCTAGCAAATGTTCCTTTTAACTGCTGAATAAAATTCCATTGTATCAATATGCCCCTTCTTCAGTTGAGGGGAGTTTGGATTGTCTCTGAGTTTTGACTATTATAAATGATATTGCTAGGAACATTTGTATACATGTACTTGTATGAACAATGTTTTCATTTTTCTTGGGTAAATACTTTCTCCAAAGTTGCTGTACCATTTTACACAGGTTCCACGGTGCATGAGAGATTCTCTTTCTCCACATCCTCACTAACACTTGTTAATATCTGTCTTCTTTATTGGAGCCATTCTTGAATGTGTGAACACAGGTCTCATTGTGTTTTTTATTTGCATTTCACTAATGACTAACGATGTATATTATTTTTCATGTATTTATCAGCCATTTATATGTCTTCTTGGTGAAAGATCTACTCCAATATTTTCCTCATTTTTAATTATGTTGTCTTATCATTGAATCGTAAGAGTCCTTTATATATTCCAGATGTAAGACTTCTATCAGATGCATAATTTCAAGTATTTTCTCCCAGTCTGTAAACTTTCTCCATTTGTAACCTAAAGTGTATGCTTTCAATAGTGTAATTCTCACCAATTATTTGATTTTGTTCACAGAACATACCAAATTTGAAGAAAACTGGAATCAATGAGAAAGTTGGCTTTGGTAGAGCTCTGTTTCTAAGATTTGAAGATGAACGGGCAATTGCAGCTGTTCCATAACACTTTAGCAAGTTTATAAAATTACATCTTGATCACCAATTTTCACCCAGACAGAAAAATAAAAAATATATACATGATGCCTAAATGTGATCCCCCAAATAAAATCAATATATTTAATACACATTTCTAATGCTAGTTTAATTTCCAGTGGCTGAAAATTGTTTTGCCTTGATTATCTAGGAATTGGAAACCAAAACATAAAAGCATATTTTCCAACCTGAGGTGTTTTCTTTAGGTAAACATTCTTATTTCAAAAGGAAGGTAGTATTTGTAGATTTTAATTTTACCACAGAAATGTAAATCATTTTATCATTTTAACTGCATCTGGTTGATTTTATCAATGTAAAATAAAGCAGGTGGCTCAATTCATGTAAACATTTGCTGAGAAGCTGTTAAATAATTTTACAAGAGTTGCTCCTGATGACTCGGTGCCCGTAACTCAGTGAGTAGGGCACTGGCCACATACACCGAGGCTGGCAGGTTCGAGCCTGGCCTGGGCCTGCTAAACAACAATGACAATTGCAACCAAAAAATAGCTGGGTGTTGTAGCAGGCACCTGTAGTCCCAGCTACTTGGGAGGCTGAGGCAAGAGAATTGCTTAAGCCCAAGAGTTGAGGTTGCTGTGAGCTGTGACACCATGACATTCTACTGTGGGCAACATAGTGAGACTCTGTCTCAAAAAAAAAAAAAAAAGTTGCTACTGATAAGCTCAATTCCACATTCTACTAGAGAAGAGAGAAACTGCATAAGAGGACATAAGAATGACTCTTTTTGTTTCCATTTTGGCTGAGTTCCTAAAAATGAAGGAAAAATGGTAAATTGCAAATTTTTTCATGTGCCAGAGTGAGACACTGAACTTACAAAGAGGATGGAGTGAAAGTAATGTTTTCTAATCCTTAGCACATTATTTATCTTGAAGATATGTAATTGGCTTCAAGGTGGCTTCTCAGCTTCCCATGAGCTTCTAGAGTTGGGGACAGTGACGGCTGATGCTTGTTGAGAGAAGTGCAGAGTGAAGTAACTATGACTGATGCTGAGTCTGCCTGACAGGAGAGTAAGAGAGGGCTGCATTGGAAGTGAGAGACACTCTTCCCTTCACAAGACAGTGGGGCAAGGGTACATGAGTTTTCTCATGAGTCAATGAAAGGATGAAGCTGGAACTCCACCCATGAAGATTTCATTCTTTCTGCTCTTCTACCTTTGAGCCTTTCTACATTTCCATCCAGAAGCTGATCAAAAGGCCTATAATGTTTCAAGTTTCCCTCTTCATGTGGGCAAGAGATGGGATACTTGTGTTCTCCACTGTTCATGGGCCTAATGATCCATGACTGTATTAGCCCCTTTTGTTACTTTTAGGGATAGCAGGAAAATAATATCATCCACAAAGTAAGAGATTCATAAGTAGAGCAGAATGTGACCCAAACACCTGGCAAACATTTGCATCATTCTTATTCTTTAGCTGGACCATCCCTGATGATGGAGCATGGTTTGCTTAATCTGATGGACCTGCCTTCTATTTCCCTTGGCATCATCTACCTCTAGACAGTCATAAAGGATAGTGTATGTATTATTCTGTCAAGTATTTCTCTTGTAGTTAAAGAAATTATATAGATAATGCAGTGTCTATATGCAGCTTGGGAGACTTAGAAACCTTTTACAGGTATCAGAATGAAAATTTGTCTATTTGTCAACACTCACAACTATTGAATCTCTGTCCATTTGTATGGTTTCTATTGGGGCTCCCCACCCCCACCATCTGTATCTCCCTAGTTACTCCTATTTGGAGTCTTTCACGTTTATCTCTAACACAGCTTGATTTAAGAACTTTTTTAAAGATACCATTACCAAGTAAATGTATAACTTGAAGAAGGCATTACATGATGATTTGAATTTGGCATTGAAACACATAGAAGATAGGTATCTGTGTGATTTACTTACTGACTTTATTGAGATCTAGCTTAAATCTTGACAGACAAAAGAACTCAGCAGAAGGCTTTGGAAAACATTTTTTCAATTAGTAGTACATTTTGTTATACAAAGGGAAAGACTGAACATGTACATTTTATTACTGTACTTCCAACTCTGAGAGGGTGAGCCTTTTTTTGCTTGTTTGATGTTTATCCTGCCAGTCTTTGAAAATAAATATTCATATTTCCCTTTTTACACAAAAGTTAGCATATGCACATTATACCTTGGCATTTTTACTTAATAATACATTTTAGAGTTTGTAGCATTATTGGGACATAAAAAGCTCACTCAATCTTTTGTAGCTGCATAGCATTTTATTGCATAGATGTGTCATAATTTCTTAAACCAATCCCCAATTGATGGACATTGGGTGGCTACCAAACTTCCATTATTACCAAAAAAACCTAGCTACCATAAAGAACCTTGCATATATATTCTCTTGCATATGTGTGCACAAGTACCCGTCTAGAAGTAGAATTCCTGGGTCCAAATTGCATGTGTAATCATGATGATTATTGCCAGATTGACTTTCACAGGAGATACAAAATTCTCCACTGGAAATGTATATGAATGTTTGTTTCTTTACAAAAATGGCCATAGTTTTCAATGAACTCAGTTGTTTTTTAACCAAAAACAAAAACAAGCAAACAAGTTTTTATAGTCCCTCCACCCAAATCAGGCTTTATTTTCTTTTCCCTGTGTAGGCAAGCTCATTCTTCCAATTTGCAGACAAGCTAAAGCTAACCCGAGTACAAATAGGTTTTTCTAAATATAGGCCTTAAATTATTGCATTTTGAAACATCTTTTCTTCTGGTTTCTGCTAAAATTTCTGCTTACATGATGCATTTCCTTTTAACTATTCCTTCTTAAAAATGTGAAATATTTGACCTATTAGGATAGAGTGATGGTAGCTCAACATGAGAGAGGGACTCATGTTAATGCATAATTCTACTTCTTTACTCAAAGAATAAGGGTCCCTTGAGGCTAAACATTATCACATTTGACCTTACTGTCAGAAATATTACCAGTTTCTGAGATGCAAAGACCTAAAAATCCTTACACATTTATAATTAGTTTTCTTATGTTTTACCACATAACGAAAAATGCCTTAAAATATAAAACTACTCATCAGAAAAAGATATTTTAGATAATTTGCCCATAAAGAAAAATTAACTTGCCTTTTCAAAGAAGAAAAGGAAAACAAGTTTGCTGATACTATTAATATATTGTGTTTTAAAATAATGAAATGAGGGTCATCAAAAATTTATAATGTTTTGATATATAATCCCATTTGGCCAAGCAGAATTTGGGGACCTTCTTAGGTATATTGTCATGACAATAACTCTAATAAGTCACATTTTATGGTACTTTATAGCTTTTAAAGCACTTCCATATACATGATAATAACTCCAGATGCCATTGGTTATATATATGAGGTGTTTTGATAAACCATACTCTGGAAAGTATTAATCTCTTTTCACTCAAGATGAGGGAAATAAAAATGCATTATTTGTTTAAAGTCAAAAAACCAATGAGTGGTAAATCATAGGGAGACAATGTTTGTTGCCAGGGGCTTCCAGGAAGGAAGGATGAGGAGTAATTGCTTAATGCGTACAGAGTTTCAGTTTTGCAAGATGAAAAAAGTTCTGGGAATGGATGGTGGTGATGGCTGCATAACAATATAAATGTATTTAATACCACTGAACAGTACACTTAAAATGGCTAAGATAGTAAAATTTATGTTATGGGCATTTTACCCACAATAAAAAAAGGGAGGAAAAGGCAGTGAATGGTGGGTGAGGCATGAATTTGATTTTATTTCTGTCCAACATTTTCTTTCTCCTCAGACTATTCATTATTGTCATGTTACAGATGAGGGGACTAAAGCCTAGAAAGAATGAATCGATAAGTCACACAACTATCAAGTGGCAGGATTGGTGTTTAGTCCAATGGAAGCAATTTTACAAACATAGGTTTAGTACAAGAAGTCAAAATGAAACTAAGGGCTCAGTTAACCACTAAGGGTTGGGCAATTTGGGGTTAATCACTTCACCTGTCAGGGCCTTGGTTTACTCAGCTGCAAAATAAAGAGACTGATATAAATCTGAGTTGTTTTTTTTTTTTAAGCCAATGTAATGTTGTAACTATGACTAACAGTAAGACATGTTTTATATTGACACAGTACACATACACACACCACACAACCACCACCACTACTTTGCCCTAGGTTGAGATTCCCCAAACACAGATTTTGAGATAGGGATTTGAGTGCAAGTGGTTTATAAAAGATAAGCTCTCAGAAGAAGTTGGTATTGGAGTAAAAGAAACAGAGGAGAGAGAAGGAAAGGGGGCAAAATCAATCAAGAGTGAGATTTTAGTTGAAGTCCTAGCCTCAGCCTTATTCTGTAGGGTACTCTGGAGCATAAAATAGTTTGCAGAATTTGACCAGCCTTGAGGTAAGAGAGCTAGGCTTTCAAAGTTCAATACCTGTCAATCACTGGTTACAGGCTACCCCAGCAAGAGGTAACCTCCTAGACATTTCAGTTCATGGTTCCTGTGGTAGCCAGGCGCCAAAGGAAGCCCCAATGATCCCTACCTTATTGTATTCACACCTTTGGGTAGTTTCCTCCTATACTATACCATAGTTGGTCTGTATGACCAATAAAATACAGCAAAAATGATGGTATGTCACTTCTGAGATTAAGATATAAAAGACTATGGCATCTGTCTTGGATTCTCTCTTTCTCTGGTCACTGGCTCTGAGGGGGAGCACGGTTCTGTTTTATGAGCAGTCCTATGAAGAGGCCCATAACATGGACTCTCATGACAGAGAATTAAGGCTTCCAGTCCCCAGCCAACAAGGAACAGCGGCATCAACAACCACATGAGTTTGAAAGTAGATTTTTCAGCCCCAATTGAGCCTTGAGATGACTGCAATCCCAGCTGACAGGTTGAGTGAAATCTCATGAGACACCCGGAGGCAGAACCATCCAGCTAAATTGTTCTTGGATTCCTGAACTTCAGAAATTATGTGAGATAGTAAACTTTGTTATTTTAAGTCACCAGTTTTTGAAAAATTCATTACGCAGCAACAGATGAATAATATGCACTGAACATACACAGTGAATATATTACACTGGGCTAAGGTGGCTCCGGTAGCTGAAGGGTAGTTCTCTGAAGAACAGGAGGGAAGATCATGTAGGAGAGAAGTATAAAGATGCTGGGGGATGGGCAAAACCAGTAGAAGAGACCTGAAGTGATGTTGGCAGCATCCATCTTGTCTTCTATCCCCTGAAAACAAGCATGTCATGAAACAACACCTAACTCTCATGACATGCAATTCACTCTGATTTATTTTATTTTATTCTTATTTGTTTCTTAAATGCTGGAACAGAGCTCTTAAATTCATTTCATAATCTGCTAACAGATTGTGACCTACAATTGCAAAAGTGAACTTAATCATATTTAAGGTCCCTTTTAGACCTAAACTTCTGTAATTAAAAGGCGGCACAGTATTATTATAATGAACTATATATAACTAATGTATAGTGAGCATCCACTATGCAGAAATGTTTCAAATATTTCACATGCACTATCTTATAAGAAGACAATAAGATAGGTACCATTAATACAGATGTGAAAACTGGTGCCAAAGGCCAGGAGGGAATTCTGGCAGTCAGATTCCGAAACCCACTGTCAAGAGTGAAGGCTCCTGTATCAGACTGTTTGGGTTCAAATCCTGATGTCAATAGTTGATCAATAAATGTTTCCAGGCTGGGTGTGGTGCTCATGCCCGTAATCCTAGCATTCTGGGAAGCTAAGGAGGGTGGATTGCCTCAGCTCACGAGTTCAAGACCAGCCTGAGCAAGAGTAAGACTCCATCTGTTAGCCAGGGGTTGTAGTAGGTCCCTGTAGTCCCAGCTACTTTGGAGGTTGAAGCAGAAGGATCTCTTGGTCCCAAGAGACTGAGGTTTCTGTGAGCTGTGACACCAAGTCAATCTACCCAGGATGACAGAGTGAGACTTTGTCTCAAAAAAAAAGTATTTCCGGGAGGGGATGGGGAAGGATAGGTGGAGGCAGGGTAATTGGTGGGACACACCTACGGTGCATCTTACCAGGGTACATGCGAAATTTACTAAATGTAGAATATAAATGTCTTAACACAATAACTAAGAAAATGCCTTGAAGGCTATATTAACCAGTGTGATGAAAATATTTCAAATTGTATATAAAACCAGCACATTGTACCCATGATTGCATTGATGTACACAACTATGATTTAATAAAAAAAATTTTTTAAATGTTTCCAATTATCATGATGATATAATTATTGGAAGCTGTCAGTTCACTGATGGGGATAATTCTAATAAAAGGAAGTTTAGGGACAGGGTTATATATATCAACATCAACTGAATTTAGCAGTTAGCTCACTAACAATCAGCTCAATGTTCTCTACTGCTTCAGCCACCCTGGCCTGGTCTTCACCTTAAATGTAGTCATGTACATATTTCAATAAGATGGATCCCTGTCCTAGGTTATACAACATCTGTAAATGTTAATGTTTAAAGTACATTTTTGTCTAACTTGACAGAATTTCAACATATTCATTTTTATGTATTGGTTTATTAGTTAAAATGCACTCAAATATAATTCTCTAATAAATGAACCTAACAAAAATAGACTGTCACCATTATTTAGAAAGTATTCCTACTGAAGTCAGTGCACATTAATTAACCTCTGGATTTCAAAAATAGGGTCAATAAACATGACATAATTGAGTAAAATGGTAAAAACTCAGTGCAGAACCTGGGTACCTGGAACTATCATCTTTTGGCTAAAGTCTTCTGAGCCAAGTCTGCATCAATTATATCTTTCATGTCACGGGAATACAGTATTTGTAATAGATATTGGAGTCGGTTTAAAAGCATATTATCCTTTTTTTTTTTTTTTTTTGCAGTTTTTGGCCAGGGCTGGGTTTGAACCTGCCACCTCCAGCATATGGGGCTGGTGCCCTACTCCTTTGAGCCACAGGTGCCACGGAAGCATATTATCCTTTTAATAAAATATTCTCAGTAACCAAACATACATACACCCTCAAAATGATTTATGTAGAGTGGAAACAGATGGGGGATATTTGTCAGGAGGACGTTTCAGCAGCTACTATGTCATAAGGTGACATGGAGTCTTTAGAATGAGGGTAGAGAGTAAAAACACTGTAAGTCCTCCTCGTATGGTACTGCATGAGTATGGGTTATAGGGAACAAGAGTGGCTACAACCTAGCTTGGAAAACTGTTAGCAGAGGTAAGATAGTCTCATGTAATCTATTTTCTGGGGGATAAAATGTCATTTTGAATATGTTGCTAAAAAGAGAGTTACAGAGGGTATGATGGCTCCTCTAAACCAAATGTCAATCTAGATGTCTTAAAAATTAATAACTCAAAACAAAATATTTTCTTTTTTTCCTTTTTTTTTTTTTAGAGACAGAGTCTTACTTTGTTGCCCTCGGTAGAGTGCTGTGGCATTACAGCTCACAGCAACCTCCAACTTCTGGGCTTAGGCAATTCTATTGCCTCAGTCTCCTGAGTAACTGGGACTACAGGTGCCCACCACAACACCCAGCTATTTTTTTGCTGGGGCCGGGTTCGAACCTGCTACCTTCAGTATGTGGGGCTGGTACCCTACTCACTGAGCCACAGGCACTGCCCAACAAAATATTTTCTAATTATGAAAGGAATACATGCCTTTACAGAACATTGAGTAAACGCAGAAAATGAAAATAATAAAAGAAAAAATGTCAAAGTGATGAGATATTGGGTCATGAAGTAATGATTGTTAATCTTTATAACTACATATACGCCTCCAAATTATTTGCATGTGTATGTGTGTGTATACAAACAGAGAGTGTCAAGTGTGTTTAATTTAAAATTACACATGAACCTTATGGACACCCTGTATAGCTTTAAATTGGCGTCATACTATGTGTACTTCGGTAATTTCATTTTTTTTCACTTAAAAACATACAGTAGGAATTTTCTGTGTCAAAATATTCTAGTTCAACATTAATTTGATGGCTGTATAGAATTCAATTCTATGAACATAGCATTTGTAAGTCCATGTCCAGTGAGGAAAGCAGAAACTGCTCAATAGATTTAATGCTAGTAATTGCTACAAAGGCATACAAAGTGCTAAAAAGGTAAAAAGGAGAAAGATGTGTATTAGTTATCTATTGCTGTGTAACAAACCACCCTAAACTTACTGGTTTTATTTAAGAAACAATTCTGTAGTCAGCAATTTAGGCCGGGCTCATCTGGGCAGTTCTCCAATCTCAGCTGAGTTCCCTCATGCATCTATGGTGGGTTTGGGGTTGGCCTTACCGATCTTAGCTGGGCTTCCTTACATATTTAAAGCAGCAGCTGGGATGAAAGAGCTGACTAAACTCTGATGCACATGGTTTTTCATTCCCTAGAAGGCTAGTACAGATTTATTCTCACGGCAGTCACAGGGTTCCAAGAGAGTGAGCAGAAGCCGATGAGTTGTCTTGAGGCCTAACTAAGCTGGACACTATCACAATGACATTTTTCATTACATTCTGTTGTTCAAAGTAAGGAAAAAGGCCAGCCCAGATTCAATGGCAGATGAAACAGATTCAAATTTTTCTGTTTATGGGAAAAGCTGCAAGCTCACATTGAAAAAGAGCATGGAAAGGGAAAGAAAAACTCTTAGCTAGTTTTGCAAATAATTGACCACAGTATGTATAACCTAGAAACCAGAAAGCTCTTCTACTTTGGAGCTTGGAGCCCACAAACCTGCACTTGATGCCGATATATGAGTAGTGATATCACTGAGGCTTTCGGGAGTCCTGCTACCAACGAGCAGGTATCCAGGAGTCCCATAGCCTTGCTAATGCTGTGAAAACTACCACATATTGTTTGGAAACAAATAGTTGCCTGTAGTCACTCTTGCTGCGGCTACTGCTGCTGGAGGGACAGTCCACTCCTGAGACAGAAGGCTTTTCTTTTTATTCCACCTTATAGTCTTCCCCACCAGCCATTCCCACTGGCAAACCTATCAGGAGACCAGTTGGAAAGGAAATCTGAAAAATGCAGTTTGTGAGTTTCTAGCTCCCGGTGATACAGAGAGCACTCAAAATGTAGTTGGGAGCCCAAGTGAAAAATTATTGCATGGTAATATAATTTTTAAAACTAATCCCCTATTGCTGGATATTTACATTGTTTCTTTGAGATACAACATAAATATGGAAAGGAAAGCTATCAGTGGGATAATTTTTGAAGCCAATGGACAATGATGTTTATTTTTAAGAAAGGTATTTAAGAGGGGACATGTCCTCTTTGAGTTCAGAAAGGAACAAATAATACATAAAATGGAGTAGCTCTAAGTAGCTCTGTTCTAGTCCTCCAGGAGATGCATATTAATCCTAAAGGGAAAAACACTGGAGCTCTTTGCACGTGGAGCTATAATCATATAGTCTACCTCAAAAATTCTTGTCCCCACATTGTATTCCCATTGGGTTGAGATCTATAGAGATTATTCTTAAGTCATATTTATAATTTTTGGCATCCCCAAATACACAAATATTTTCCCTGCATTTCCCTGTGTCCCAGTAGCCATAGGGTAAATATATGGTCCCAATAACAATATTTCAAAAAGTATTTCTAGGGATTAGGCTCTATACATAGTAGTTTTAATAATTTATTTTTTATTATACATATAATACTGCTTATTAAAAAATCAAGCAAGCATTTTCAGACGTGATATTCCTTCCTAAGACCATTCAGAGATGGTCATGTATGTTTTCCAGATATTTTCCTACAAACACTAATATATTTTAAGATACTTAATACGATCATGAAAGTAGGATATTATAATTCTATTTTGTAACTTTTAAGTTAAAAAAGGTATCTTATGTTTTATCTTGTTTTCTCACAATAAGGTTAGATATATCTAATTTTTAACCCTGTATCAGATAATTCTATAGAATGAATATGCTAAAATTTATTTTATTTGTTTGTCTTCCTCAGTAGAGTGCAAGCTCCCTGAGGATAGGGACCTTGGTTTTTTTGCACGCAGCTATATCTCAGTGCTCAGACAAGTACGTGGCAAATAGGTGTTCAGTAATTTGTAGAATGAATGAATATATGGCAAAGCACTATTGATGGATATTTAAATTATTTTCATTTTTTACTATTCCAAGAATAAATTTTGCAATTAAGACTTTTTGCATATATATTTTGTAGATGTATTTATTTTTGTGGGGCAAATTTATAGAAGAGGAGTTACTGGGTCAAAGTGCCAAAACAAAATTGAAGAACTCCAACCCTTCCCAATTTCCTCCCAACATTTCAGGATGTCTCCAGTGGGAAGGGAGGTGGCACCTGTATTTACAATGCCAGTCTTCCTGGGTGAGTACTTTCGTTGTAAGTTTTACAAATGTAGTCCTGTTACTAAGTGGGATTCACCTTTTCCTGCTTTTTAGCCTGTTCTGTTTGGGGGAAGTTGTCTGAGTCTCTTATGTTTCCATACCATGTTCTGAGCCATTCAACAGTCATTTTGTTGAAATGAGAACAGTACAATTTGTCCCTCCTATTTTGTTATGCAGGCTATATGGCTACAAAACTTTGTGCTTCAATATTTTTATGAATTTTTTCTAATCTCACTTTGTTGAAAACATCTCCTTAACCCCCAGGCTCACAGTAAGTCCCTATGGAGGAAAGAAAGGACATGCAATCATTCATTCCACGTCTATATCAAGCTGTCCTCAGAACAACCTTAACCCTCTGACACTACCCACAACTCCATGAGCAAAATTTGCAAAGTTCAGTTCTTTCCTATCTTTGGGTGAATGCTCTCCTGAGTTGCAAATATACCCTTGCAGGTTTAGTCTCAGTCCTGTAGACACTGTTGCATCCCAGGATAAAGTCGTTTTGGGTACTCAGGTAGGGATCCCAGAAATACTCAGATATTAGTAAATATAGAAGCATATCTAAATGGACATATACACAAATTTCATGTCAGCAAGCTTCAAAGTAGTTCAGGGTTTCCCTCCCTTAAATTCTAAAGCTTTGATTTTTAATATTCTGGGTGTAGGGCTCCCTTTATAGAATATTCCTGTCTGAATATAAATGTAACACACTACCACTTAGAAGTTTGGGGAACAAAGGATGTATACAAAAGAGAAAATAAAACCTTACCACCCAGAGGCACCATTGTGGAAATTTCCAATTTCTTTTCTATGGAAAATGCTTACTTTTGCTACTAAACTTTAGTTTCATTTATTCCAGATAAGGATACAGCTGCATGCTTCACCCCCTGGTGACTCATACTAAAATTTTCCTGCCAATCATGGGACCCTTTCTTTGTATATGTTTTTACATAGTTAAGGTCATATTGCATATTATACATATTATAATAAAATTTTTCCTTTGTGACTAAAAAAATTCTTCACATACATACTTGCTAAAATCTGCATGCTAGTTCATTGTTTGGATATACCATATATCAGGGTTGTGTGTTTTAAAAGCTAGCTGTCCAGCAAGGTAGGCCATGGTGGTTTATACCTGTAATCCTAGCACTCTGGGAGGTGGAGGTGGGTGGATTGCCTGAGCTCGGGAGTTTGAGACCAGCCTGAGCAAAAGTGAGACCCTATTTCTACTAAAAAAAAAAAAAAAAAAAACAAAAGAAAAAGAAAAAATTAGCAGAGTGCCATGGTGGCCGTCTGCAGTCCCAACTACTCGGGAGACTGAGGCAGGAGGACCTTGAACCCAGGAGTCTGAGGTTGCTCTAAGCTAGGCTGATGTCATAGCACTCTAGCCCAGGTGACAAAAATAATAAAACAAAAAATTAAAATGAAAAAATAAATGCTGTCCTTCAAGTTGACTGAGACTAGTAGTCCTATTTTCCTTCATCACTCAGATCCACTCATTCTTGAGGGCTGTCTATTCTATTTCCAGAAAATTTCTTTGCAAAAAAATCTGTCCAGGAGTTTCAATCCAAGCTGGAGGAATTGGAGAGCTTTGAAAAAATCCTGATTGCTGGGACCCTACCACAGACCAATTCAATCAGAATCTCTGGGAGATGGAGCCCAGGCATTCACACACCTGAAAGCTCTCCAGTAGATTTTAATGTGGCCAGAGCTGAGAGGCAACGCTTCAGTTGTTTCTCTACAGCCCACTCTCACATCCCGAGGTTGGAGCCCTCATCAACTTCCAATTAGGCCACTGCAATGACCTCCTAACTCTTCTGTTTCCAGTCTCTTTCCTCGGCAACCTCTTATCCTTCACACTGTTTCCTAAGTTACTTTCCTAAAATGTCACTCCCCTACTGTGAGACACTCCCCCCCACCCCCCGGCACTGCTCCCTACTATCTACAATAGAGTCTAAATTGGCATGAACAAGGCCTTCTGCCACCATAGCCTGACCCTGACCTACGTATTTGTATCCTTTTCTACCCTAGCTCCTTGTTTTAATCTGTTTTCAGTTGCTTATAACAATACCTCAAGCTGTGTAATTTATAAAGAAAAGGAATTTATTTCTTATCATTATGGAAACTTGAGAAGTCCCAAGCTGAGGGGTCACTTCTGCTAAGAGCCTTTTTGCTGATGGAGACTCTGCAAAGTCCTGAGGCAGCACAGGGCATCACGTGGCTAGGGGGCTGAACATTTTAACATGTGGACTCAGGTCTTTCTTTTTCTTATAAAGCCTCCAGTTCCCTTCTCATGCTTACCCATGAATCCATGAATTAATTAATCCAAGCATGAGGGCAGAGCTGTCATGATCCAATCACCACTTGAAGGCCCAGTTGTCAATACTGGTCCATTAGGGATTAAGTTTCAATATGAATTTTGGAGGGGACGTTCAAACCAAAGCAGTCCTCTAGGGTGCCTCGCCACTTTTCTGAGTGAGTTGTGTGCTTTTCTTCAAAGTGCCTTTGTTCATGCTGTTCCTAGCCTGTAATGATTTCCTTCCCCAATCCTCAAACCCACCATTATCTTCCGCATACTTCAAGGCCCATTTCAAATATCACGTCCTTATTCAATCAATCAACAATCATCTATTGAGGGACTACTACACATTACTTATTTGTTCAACAATTTTCTTGAGTTCTACTATATCTAAGTGGAGACAATTGTGAGAAAAATAGACAAAAATACTTCAACATGTAGAGCTTATATTTAGTGGGAGACACAGGGGGAAAAAAAACCCCAAGAACATAAATTAGAAAATGTTGGGCGGCGCCTGTGGCTCAAAGGGGAAGGGCACCGGTCCCATATGCCGGAGGTGGCAGGTTCAAACCCAGCCCCAGCCAAAAACCACACACAAACAAAAAAATTAATTAATAAATAAAATAAAAAAAAAAGAAAATGTTAACTAAGTGCCATGCAGAGAATTAGAACAGATAGTGACTGGGTGGCTATTTTAGTCTGAAATGGACTCTCTGAGAAGGTGATATCTATACTAAAATCTGAATGACAGGAAGGAAAGGACCAGTCATTCAGAGTTTAGGAGGCAAAGCATTCCGAAGAGAGGATCGGCCAGTTAGAAGACCCTTGGGTGGAACAAATCCCACTTGCTTGAAGAACAGAAAGAAGACCAGGGCAGCAGAGGGAGAGCACTCAGCCAAAAGGGGAGTATTGGCAGAGAGAGCCAGAGCCAGCTCATGTATACTTTCTAAGCCAGGGCAAAGAGTTGAAACATGATTCCAAGTGTGATGATGAAAAGCCACTAGAGGATTTTAAGCCAAAGAGTGACACGATATGGTTTGTGTTTGAACAAAATCACTCTGGTTGCTGTGTAAACAGATTTTGGGGGTGGTGGGGGGTGGTGACAGTAGGATCAGGGACCAGATAGGTGCTTTGGTAGCAGTTCAGTTCTTTATGGACTACTTGCTGAATTTAAAGCAAATAAAAATCAAAAGCTTCCCTCACTTTTAGGCAAAAGATTAAAATTAATTTTTTAATATTACCTAGACAGGTGTCCTTAAACTTTTTCAACAGGGGGCCAATTCACTGTCCCTCAGACCGTTGGAGGGCCAGACTATAGTTTAAAACAAAAAATGTGAACAAATGCCTATGCACACTGCGCATATCTTATTTTGAAGTAAAAAAAAACAAAACGGAAACAAATACAATCACCACTTCATGTGGCCCACGGGCCGCAGTTTGAGGACGCCTGACCTAGAAAGACCTAGACGGGCTAACCTCTCTCCACCCTCCTGCGTACCTTCTTTGCCTCCTGCATTTGAGCCTTGCTAACTTTCCTTTTGGTTGCCCAAATGCACCATTCCTTCAGGCTGCATGACATTTGAACTTGCTGTGGTTACATATTATTTCTCTGTTTGATAAACTATACATAACAAAATTTATCAGTTTACCTATTTTAAAGTGACAGTAAGCAATGCTGCCAGTTCAGGGATAGTGTCACCAATATATCCTGGTTTGCCCTAGACTTTCCTGGTTTTAGCAGTTAAAATCTTGAATTCAGAGAGACTCTTCTCAGGCTTGGGTAAACAAGGGTGATTTTTTCACCCTATATCGTGAACCACAATTTGAGTAGCAAGGATCTAGTTACAAGCTATGTTAATTTACCTTGCCTTTATATTACTGAATATTCATATTTAACTTTACATTTTAAAAGTTTATTTTTGTTAGAACAGAACATATTTTCTAGAATCTGGAACATATACTTTTTTAAAGGTCCAGACAAACTGTGATATAGTGAGTTAGTTTAAGTTATTGGGCATAATATATTAACTCACCAAATTATCTATAATGCTTAGCCGTGTCCTTGATGGGCTGAACACTGAGATTTCTGACCCTTTACGGAGTAATTATACATGGCCAAGACTTTTTGAAGCTAAGGGTACTGCTGAGCTTGAAGTCTCAGTATCCTTTTCTGGATGTTGCAACAGTAAGAATCAGCCTGAGAACTGTAAAGAGAAAGAAAGCTCCTTTTTGAAGTTGGGTTCATCATAGTAAGGGCATTGACCCCCAACTCTTGCTTCATAAGCATATTAGATTCACCTGAAGAGCTTTAAAAACTACTGAGCCCTCACCTCACACGAAATGACTCAGAATGGCCAGGATTGGGCACAGGCATTCATAGTTGTTTTTAAACACCAGGTGATGCAAATGAGCACCCAGTATTGAGAATCACTGTGCAGTCTCCCTTTATAACAGACACCTTGCTCAATCTGGCCCCAGCCTCTTTCACCTGCCTCCATGTTCCACTCCCTCCTATGCCCACATACCCTTCTTATGGCTCAGAATTTCCTTAACTAGGTTCTCCTCTTCCTCATATTTGCATCCTGTTTATACAATGACCTCACTGACCAACGAGATCATGTATAACTCATTGGAGGTAATAATTACTCTTGTAAAAACTGACCTTGGCAGGCTTTCCCAAGCCTTATTGACTCTATTTTTTTACTCTTTCACAAAAGGTATCCTTAACATTGTCCATGATTGACTTACCCTATGACAGTGTTGCTACTTTAACTGCAAATCTCCTACCTGTGTACCTCTAAAAACTAACCATGGGATATCTGGGTAGAATGCACTTTTTTTTTTATTGCAATATGATCCACAATCCTAAACATCCATTTAAAGTGTACAACTCAGTGGTTTTTAGAAATCCACAAAAACGTACAACTATCACCTCTATGGGATTCCAGAACATTCTCATCACTATAAAAAGAAACCCGCTACCCATTAAGAGTCTCTCCTCATTCCTGCCACACACCCGCCACTACCACTAACCTATTTTCCGTCCTTATGGATTTTTCTATTCTGGATGTCGCCTATAAATGAATCATTCAATATATGGTCTTTTGTGTCCAGTTTCTTTCACTTAGCATTCTTTTCGAGGTTCATCCGTGTTGTAAGATGTATCAGGAGTACTTCATGCCTTTTAGTGGCTGAATAATTTTCCACTGTACGAATGTACCACATTTAATCTATTCATCAGCTGATGAGCATCCATATTTCGGCTATTGTGAATAATACTGCTATGAACATACACAGTTTTGTAAGGACATAAATTTTCGTTTGAGTAGATACCTAGGAGTGAAATTGCTGGGTCATAAGGTAACATAATGTTCAACTTTTTCAGGAACTTCCAAGTTGTTTTTGAACACTATTTTTGACCATCTTTATGGAGCTCTCCTTTATAGGTGTGAGGTCCTTTGTACTTGTTAGGGTGGGGCGAATGACTCTCAGCCATGTTACACATTTGTTCTGTGTTCCATTAAACATTTTATGTGCAGGAAGAATGACGTCTTGTTCAGAACTTTGGCATTTGGCTTCATCATTTCAAAATGTGAGGAAATCTAAAATACAGGGGAGCCTACAGACAACAGTGGTGGCAAAGATTCGGGGTCTCCGAGCTCCGGAGTTCCTGTCCATCCCTCCAGCTGTATCTCTGGCCACCTGTCACAGTCTGTTCCTGGCACAGACAAGGACATGTGCTTGTTGCCAAGGACATGACTAGTAGGCCACAGTGTCCAAATACAGAAACGTGACTGATTTAGGGGGACACTCATAACCCTCTCATAGCCAGACGCAGACATCCCTGCAAATTTAAGACCCTTCTGTGTACTAAGCAGAAACCTAAATACTAAGGTGGTCTGGGAGAAGTTTCCTTGACCTCTGACCTGGCTTCTAGGTGCTCCCGTTCCCTTCCCCCTGCCCTGCCCCGCCCCTCTTCTGGACTGGGGGTCTGAGCCTGCGCGGGACTGCGGGCTCAGGCTGCCTTCCCAGCATGCGCAGTCGCCGCCCCGCCCGGTTTCTTCAGCGGGAGCCCCCTCAGGGTGCGCGCTCACGCACGCGCACGGTCTCGCTTGCGCGCTCACTGGGCCTCTCGCGGCACGCGCCCCCGCCCGGCCCCGCCTCGCCCCGCCTCCTCCCCCCTCCCGCGCGCCCGCCCGCCGCCTGCCGCCGCCGCCGCCGCCGGAGCTCTGTAGTATGGCATCGAGGAGAATGGAGACCAAACCTGTGATAACCTGTCTCAAAACCCTCCTCATCATCTACTCCTTCGTCTTCTGGGTGAGTGCCCATGCCGGGCTGGTGGCCGAGCCGCTGCCCATCAGTCTATGTGATGATGCTCTGAGAAAGGAAGGGGGGAGGAAAATTCAAACCAAAAATCAATCTTAGCCCCCTCTTCAAGAAGAGAGGCGCGGGGTGCTGGGTCGGGCTGCGAGATGGCACGGTGTAGATCGGGGCTTCTCGGACCCTGGACCCTGCCCAGCGCAGGCTGCAGGGGGCTGCGTAGTGGCGGTGACTGCAGGTGGTCAGCCTTTTCAAAAATTGTTTAATGCATTGATTTCTTTTTCAAGCTCTCGGGATAGGGTCAGCCCCTGGGGAAAGTTGCAGGTTATTCGTCTGTTTTCGTCGCTGGACACCCGTCCCTACCCTCCCTTACCAGCCCGTTCGCAGCACCTTTTGGAACTAACCTGTGGCCAGCTAGGAGAGGGCGCAGGAGCGCAAGGTTTAATCCCAGATTCCCAGTTATTGCCAATCCCTTGGGGCTGCGGGAGTGAGGCGCCAGAAGCCCTGTACCTGCCTAACTAGGCAAGGGCGACCAGAGTCCCCCAAGCGCACTGATGAAGGGCAGGCGCTGTCACCGCGTGGAGGCGCACAGAGAGGAGAGGGTCTTACATAAGCCATGGGCATCTTTGAGCTTTCTTGGCGACCCAGGAGATGAGTCTTTCGACCCTTTTCCCACCTCCTTCCATCCTTCCACTGCCCATCTGGCCATTCCATCGCTGTGTGAACCCAATCCTCAGAGCCCTGCGGGAGGACCCCTGCCACTTGGTGACAGCGATAGCGCCCCAAACTCTACTCCCTATCTAACCAGTGCTGCCACCGGTCCTTGAAGCTCAATGCAGAAGGGTGACGTCAGCCCCTCAGCCAGGGCTGCGGGGGGCTGCGTGGTGCACCTCGAGGAGGGATGCGCTCTTCTGCGCGCTCTGGGGGAGGAGGAGGAGGTGGAGGCTCCAAGCTTGTGCCTTACCTCATCTTGTTTGGCAAATCCTGGAATCAGTGCAGGGCTGACACTGCAGTGATTCACTTGCAGAGGTGGGTGGTACCTAAAGACCATTCTCTGTTCTTTCTCCTTTCATGTAGACGACCCCCTTTCACCAAGTTCTCTATTCCCACATCAAGCCACAGTTATCCCTTTAGGGAATGAATATTTGCCTTCTCTCCTCCACACACCCACCCCCAATCTGGGTCATTTCAGCTTCCAAGGAAGTCATTTTGAAATCTGAGGCTATGCGTGAAAAACTAGTCCCTCTTCTGATTGTTTTTCTCCTTGTCCCCCACTCCGCCGCCGCCACCACCACCACCCTCATCACATATTAGTCCTAATTAGCCCTAATTTTGCTTTGAAACTGGAGCACAGTGCTGTACAAGGTAGCCAGACTCAGCTCAGTTTGATGGTGAACTGGGCTGTTTGTAAAGGCAGAAGCTGAGATTTATTAAGGATTAAAAAAAAAATCCCTAATGCCCCCCGCCCCCGGGCATTCCTTGTCACTGGCTTTGGTGATTCTTCAGGTAGGGGCAACTATGGATTCCAGGGACCAGGCATACCAGAAGCTGGGCAATGAGATAGGATAATTAACTGGTAGATCACACAAGGCAAACACAGAAATAAGAGTTAAAAACGACACAGGTTGAAATATCACAGGACTGGAATTGTGAGCTATGCGCAGATTATATTGTGTTATGACCTGCCTGGAAAAAGCAGTAACACATGCTGATTGCCAAAACTTCCCGGTAAGCATTCCTGGGAACTGGTTTAGTTTTTTATATGTTTCCTTAAATCTCTTCTTGGTTGGTCCATTATTCTTTATTTACTTGACTTCCTGTTTGTTACTGGAGTAAATCATATGGAGGATTGTTTTCGCTTATTGAAAAATAAGGTTTACAGTGCATGAAAGAATGTTCTTTCAACATCTCTGCAGGCTGGTAAAGAAAGGGGTCTTCCCGGCTGAGGCTTTTCCTAAGAGCTCCTTAACTCTCCCTGCTTACAGCCCTCCCCATGCTCTGATTACTTAATGCCTCCTAATACATCTAAAATAATCACCGCATTTTATGTCCTCTGGAAGTTCCTGATGCCTGCGTTTTAATTTTTTTCTACTTCCCGGATTTTCATGGTCTTAAATAAAATATTTAACTGGAATATTTCAATAATTTAAATAGTATTCAATAAGCATTTCCTGTGTCGCAACCAAAAGAATGAAATATCTTCAGATATGAGGATATTTTAAAGAAGGTATTTACATTATTAAACCATAGTTCAAGTGCTGTGTTTTCCATTGTACCTTAAATGCTTCATTTTTAAAAAAGCAACTTTATTGAGACATAATTCACATGCCATAAAAGTCACTAATTAATATATACAACTAAGCGGATTTTAGTATATTATAAATACATGTAGTACATATTTTTAGTGGGATATATTTTAGTATATTTAGTATATTTTAATGTATTTTTTGTATATTCATACATACATGTAACCATCACCCCAGTACACTTTAGAGTATTGCATCACTTCAAAAAACAACCATCTTTATCTGTCATCTTGCTTTTCACCCCAATTTCCTACCCTCATCCCTGCCAGCTTTAAGCAACCACTAACTCATTTTCTATCTGTATAGATTTTGCTATTGTGAACATTTCATATAAGTGGAATCATGCAATATTCATCCTTTTGTGACTAATTTCTAATATTTGCACGGTCCATCCACATTGTAGCATGTATCACTACTTCATTCCTTTTTAGAGTCAAATAATATTCCATTGTATGACTATAGCAAATTTTGTTTGTCCAGTTGTCCATTAGTGGGCATTTTGGTTGAGAGTTGATTGGGCCTTTTACTATTATGAATAATGGTGCTATAAATATTCATTTACAAGTTATTGTGTGAATATGTTCTCATTTCTTTTGGGTATGTACCTGGGAGTGGAATTGCTAGGTCACCTGGTCATTCTATGTTTAATTGCTTAAAGAACTGCCAGCCTGCTTTCCAAAGCAACTGCACCATTTTGCATTCCTTCCAACAATGAGGGTTCTGATTTTTCCACATCCTTGCTAATATTTCTTATTATCTGAATTTTTCATTATAGCCATTCTAGTAGGTGTGAAGTGGTAGATATCTCACTGTGGTTTTGACTTGAATTTCCCTGATGAGTACTGATGTTGAGCATCTTTTTATGTGCTTACTAATCATTTATACATCTTTTTTGAAGAAATGTCTATCTATGGCCTTTGAACAGTTTTATTTGAATTAGTTGTCTTTTTTTATTTTTAAGTTGTAAGAGTCCTTTATATATTCTTGATGCAAGTCCCTTATCAATATATGATTTGTAAATATTTTCTCGTATTTTCTGGATGTCTTTTTACTTTCTTGATGATATCCTTAGAAGTACAAAAGTTTTTTTTTTAATTTTGACGAAGTTCAGTTTACCTATTTTTTCTTTTATTGCTCATGCTTTTTGTGTCATTTAAAAGAATCCTTTGCCAAATCTAAGGTCATAAGCATTTACCTATTACAGTGGTTTTCAACCTTCCTAGTGCCGTGATCTTTTAATACAGTTCCTCATGTTGTGGTGACCCCCAACCATAAAATTATTTTTGTTGCTACTTCATAACTGTAATTTTGCTACTGTTATGAATCATAATGTAAATATCTGATATGCAGGATGTATTGTCATTTTTACAAAGGGGTCGTGACCCACAGATTGAGAACCACTAACCTATTAAATGGGGTTTATAAGAGTGATTTCTCAATGTAGTAAATAAAGTTAATATATTAATCTTTCTTGAGCATCTGAAATTATGTCTGGCGCATAGTAGGTACTCAAATATTTGTGAAAACTTCTGGGAATGTGCTAGGTAACTAACAAAAAGATGACCTTGGTGTTCTTAAAGCGAGAGAGGGAGGAAAGATTAGGTAGAATTGTTTCTGTTGTGTTCTTTGTGAGTTGTTTTAATGGGGACTTCTTTTCTTACCTCAGTTTAGATTTAGGCCTAGAAGAAATTTGACCTTAAGATATTGTAGACCAGTAAGCATCAAGAAGGTTGAAATACCTGAGTTTATTCTAAACCAGAAGTGTACAATGATGAAAGAGATCATTGTTTTATTTGGCCTCCTTTTCTGTCTACAATCACTTTACCTCTTTGAGGTGTTTCTCTAAAGTGATGGCTCTCAACAGGAAGCAATTTTGCACCCTCTCAAATATTTGGCAATGTTTGAGACATTTTTGGTCACAGCTAGAAGGGAGGATGATACTGGCATCTAGTGGGTAGAGGCCACAGATGCTGCTGTATATCCTATGATTCATAGGACAAAGCCTCATGACAAAGATATTACTTTGCTCAAAATGTCAGCAGTATTATCAACCTCTGCACTATTGGACTTAACATAGTAGGTGAGTCCTGAAAAGAAAAATAAAACCTTATGCAAAACTCACCGTATTTACTGGTGTATGGAAACACCATACAAGAACATGCTCAATACAATCACATGTAAGAAGAAAAGCATTCTCTATGGTGTACATAATTCTTTATTTGAAGACAAAAGGTAGGTACCTCTTTATATAATTGTGTTATAATGGATAGTATGATTTATCTTCTAGTTAAATAATATCACCTCAATGCTAGGTAAATAGATCTTTTTTTTTTTTTCCCTTTGATTTGTATGTTTTATTTTCAGGTTTATAGAAAAGGACAGAAAAACACCCAGGAGTAAATGATCTGTGCTTTAAAGACTAACAAATGGTGCCTGTCACTAAAATAGTAGGTTTATTTAGTAAATATTTACTGAATGAATAAATAAAATTTTATTGACTATTCTTGGCTTGGACTCATTTATTTCCGCTCACTTCAATGGGGAGGATTTTTGAAAATGTAGTTTCCAGTCTACCTGTAGTAATTTAAATATTCTTCTCTCATTAAATATATGGAAAGATGAAACAGAAAACTTTATAAGGACTTGCATGTCCTAATGAAAATTCCATCATTATATTTTTGTGATCAGCTAGTTTGCCAGATGTTCTCGTATATAGGTTTTTAATTGGAATTTACTTTGTTATGCTTGAATAAAAAAATGTATCTATATAAAAACAAAACATCCTTCTTTCATAAAAAATATAACTTTGCAAGAAAACAGAAGGAAACTTTATACCAGGTGAATTATTTTTATTTATAAATTTTTAATATATTTTAAATATTCATCTGAGCTCTAAGCTAAGGTTTAAATCTACCACATCTAAATCCACTAAACATACTGAAGAAAAATATCCCTTGCCTCATTCTAGTGTATGGTGGATTTGATTTTTTCCTTTGATTATCTAAGGAGGTAATTAGCATATAAATAGTGCGATCAAATTCTCCTGTGCAGTATCTGAT
Organism: Nycticebus coucang; assembly: GCF_027406575.1. Lineage (NCBI taxonomy): Eukaryota > Metazoa > Chordata > Mammalia > Primates > Lorisidae > Nycticebus > Nycticebus coucang. The sequence continues at coordinate 39,793,852 of NC_069804.1, forward strand.
TCTTTTTTTCATTTGGGAAGCATCACTAATCTTTTGGGGGGATAAAAATTTTAAAATAAGAAATAAGAAAAAACATAGAAAAAAATTTAAAATAACACTCATAAATATTTTTTCTCCTTTTTTCGTCCAGAAAGTTTAGATACTTAGGTTAAATAGAAAGCGAAAAGGTCTTAAAGAGCAGTCCCTAACATTTTACAGAATGTTTGAATTTGGGCACATACTTTAGTCTGTCATTGTTCTTTTGCATGTTAGCACAATTCAACAAACATTCATTGAATGTCTATGACATCCCAGGTCCTGAGTATTCAATAGAATGTTTACCAACATGTAATAGTTGCTGATTTTTGCATTTTATGTACCTTTTAAAGCAATATACATATTCTCCATACTTCTCAACTTTTCAGTTTTAGGTGTTATGTATTGCCTTCCCACTAAGGAATATGAAGATTTAGGTCCCTGACCCTGCCCCCTTCGCCCATACTCGTGTTTTCCCTATATTGTATTAGACCCTAACATATTATTTATCATTTTATCATTATCATACCTCATTTTGGCTAAGCAGTAGTTGGTGATATCATTAACATGACTAGGTAAACCTATTCACAGCTCAGCCATGTAGCGTTTATTATGATTACTTGTATGTAGGTAGCTTTTTGTTTTTGCTGCAATTATGTATTGCCTTGTTTTATCTTTTGCTCTTTAGTTTCCTATGCTCACTGATAATTTAGTTCTATAGTCTCCACAAGAGAGTACTGTGTTTCTTCATTCAGAATATTCAAATACTTCATGTATGCATGAATTTTCTTCTGGAGACATTTCTCCCAAAGCATTTTGACGTTCAATCTGGACTAGTGTCCTTTGGGCCTTTCAAATAGCCATCATTTTAATCTTTCTTCACCATCATTCTAGTAAATCCTCCCTTTTATGTTGGATCCTCCGTTCTGAGATGTGTTTCTCTTTCTTGATTTGTTCCTTTATTTTGGTGGAGCAAATCTAATAACTTTCTGGAAAAGAGTGAATGGGAGTTTAATTTTTTGAGGCCTTGTAGCTTTGAAAATCTTACTTTTCTCTGACATTTGACAGGTTGGCTAAGTATAGAATCATCATTTGGAAATCATTTACCCTGAGAATTTTGCTGTCTCGCCTAATGCCAAGTCTTCTTGTTCTTGGTGTTAATGTTGAGAAATCAGATGTTATTCTGATTCTTCTTGAATGTTGCTTTTCTTTTCTGAAAGTTTTGGGGATTTCTTGCTTCCTCTTAGTGCTCTCAATTTTCACGATAATATTTCTTGGTGAATGTCTGCTTTTAACGGTTTCCTGTGTACCCCTTCAATCTGGCAATTTTCTGTGTACATTTCAATCTGGTCCTTGAGTTTGGGGAAATTTTCTTTCTTTCTTTTTTTTTTTGTAGAGACAGAGTCCCACTTTTATGGCCCTCAGTAGAGTGCCGTGGCCTCACACAGCTCACAGCAACCTCCAACTCCTGGGCCCAAGCAATTCTCCTGCCTCAGCCTCCCGAGTAGCTGGGACTACAGGCGCCCGCCACAACGCCCGGCTATTTTTTGGTTGCAGTTTGTCCGGGGCCGGGCTTGAACCCACCACCCTCAGTATATGGGGCCGGCGCCCTACCGACTGAGCCACAGGCGCCGCCCGAGTTTGGGGAAATTTTCTTGAATTTTTTTTTTTATTTAGTTACTTTTTATTTTGTCCATAATATTTGGATTTTGAACCTCTTACTGATCTTCTAATTTTGTCCCCTTGTATTTTCTATTTCTTTGTCTTTTTGTTCTACATTTGGGGAGATATCTTCCATTTTATCTTGCTGCAATTGCATTTTTTGTTTTGTATGTTAACTTCCAGAAGCTCCTTTTTGAGGTTCGAATGTTCTTTTTTCTAGCATTTTGCTCTTGTTTCATAACCGAAATATCATCGTAAAATCTCTCTGACAATATTGGTAATTTCTATTAAATTTTGCTTCTTCCTGCTTTGTTTCCTTCAGACTTCTGTTTTATGTCTTATTATATATAGGTTTGCCTCAATTTTCTGGACATGTTTTGCTCTCTGTCTCATACATATTTGAGAGGGGGTACTAAAAAGCTGATCAGAAACTCTTAGTATGAAATAGGAATTTGCAGCTATAAGTTGGGTGACTTGGCTGGGCAGTTGAGTTTTGGAACCAAGGTCACCTCTAGGGGCCGGGACACAATTACAAGAGGGACTTTACCTAACAAATGCAATCAGTGTAACCTAAGTCTTTGTGCCCTCAATGAACCCCAAACAATAAAAAAAAAAAAAAAAGATATCTTCAGGTCTTTTGTTCTCATCAGATTTCTTTCAAAAGAATGTAATTTCTTTCTGAATAAAGAAGACGGAGATATGGAGATCTCCACATACAATTTATTAATCTTTGCTTAAGCTCCTGTTTTCATTGTAGAATTCATGTCCACTGTGTTTATAGTCCCTAATTCAGATACCCACTGTTTCACTCTCCAAAGAATAAGTATCTGAACCTATGGTAGAATGAGGCAAGGTCAGAACTAGGAAGTTGGAGGAGATGCAGTTGTTTTCCAGAAAACTTTTATTGGATCCTACTTTATTTAGCCCCTAGTTCCAGATGTGCATGGAGCCGATAACTCCTAAACCTTTTAGGGGTGCTTGGGTACACATCTTTATTCTGGGCTTCTTTTAGAACTTCCATAAGATTTGGCTTTTTGTTAGCTTCTAAGATATCACTGTTGATTTTCTCCTCTTCCATTCTTTTTGTTGTTGTGGGTCAAAAATCCTTTTAGTGTTGTTTCAGTGGAGTTTTGGGAGATAGCCAAAGTAAATGGATGTGTTTAATCCATCATCTTTAGCTGGAAGTCCTTTATATTCGTGTCTCTCCATCACATGGTACTAATTAAATACACAGTTGATTGTAAGTGATTGGATAGAGCATCTAAAACAGCAATAGTTGGACTATGCTAATAAATATCGGTATCTACTTTTCAATTTTTAAAAAGCTTTGATTTCAAGAAAAATGTTTTAGGTTGAGACAGGCTTACTAAGGCACATCCTGTATAAGGTCATCTGGTCATCAGGGACTGGACAAATGGGAATGCAACTCAGAAGGTCGCTGCTGCTTTTTATGTCTTTCTTATTTCTTCCCACCAGGTAAAGTCCCATGTGTCTTCTGACCTGAAGACCTTGCTGGATTAATTTAATGTTTATAGTATGGGATATGGGGAGGGAGGACATGCTTGATGTTAAATTGATTATTGCTCTGCTACTTTTTCTGTTACTATAATGATAATCTTTTATATTTATCATAGGACTTGTTTATTATAATCTGGAGTCTAATCAACTTTACTTCCCATATACAATATATAATTAGGATTGATACACTACCTTTTGTAACATTTGGGAACATTGAGTCTTTTCCATTTAGTAGATGCTTGGAAACTACCTGAATTTTGGTCCAAATATAATGGAATACTTTCCTCCATTATAATCACAGCTAGAGTACTTGATTTGACCCTGCCATGAGCTATCTTACTTATGATTCACTGACTGTTAAGCATTATACACTATACATAATACACAAGTATCTTAGAAGGTATTAAGAATTGAAAGTCATCTGTGACTGTGTTTCTTTGTTTAAACATGTTAAACCCTTGACATAGATGACTAATGCTAAACCAATTTGAAACACACTTTAAAAATATATCTTTATGTCTTTTTCTCCTTTAGTCCCATTATAGCGGCTTCCAATTTGAGTTATCTCCTCATGGCGAGCAGATCATTGGATTGCTGCTCTTACATTTTTTCTTTTGGCTGGCTGTTAATGACATGACAGAATGCTTTTCATTTTTAGACTGTACATTTTTCTCTTTTTTTAAAGTTAAGATTGATATGAGGATACAAATGTTTAGGTTACATTGTTTTCATTTTTAAGGTAAAGTTCAAGTTGCAATTGAGCCCTTCACCCAGGGGGCATGTCTACCACCCTCACATTGTGCACATTAGATGAGATCCGGCCTGTCAACCTTCTTCTTCCTTCTTCCCCTTCTTTTTCTCCCCTCCCCCTCACTAGACTATACTTGTGTTTTTCTTTCATGTGGACTTGTACTTGTTTATATATTGGTTTCATATTAGTATTGCATACATTAGATACAGTTTTTTTCTAATTCTTGTGATACTTTACTAAGAAGAATGTGTATCAACTCCATTTAGGTAAATACAAAAGATGTGAAGTCTCTATCTTTTCTTTCTTCTTCTTCTTCTTTTTTTTTTTAGAGACAGTCTTGCTTTGTCACCTTCGGTAGAGTGCCAAGGCATCACAGCTCACAGCAACCTCTAGCTCTTGGGCTTAGGTGATTCTCTTGCCTCAGCCTCCCGAGTAGCTGGGACTACAGGCGCCTGCCACAACACCCAGCTATTTTGTTGTTGTTGTAGCAGTTTGGCTGGGGCTGAGTTTGAACCCGCCAACCTCAGTATATGGGGCCGGCACCCTACCCGCTGAGCCACAGGAGCCTCCATCTCCATCTTTTCTTATGGCTAAATAGTACTCCATGGTATACATATACCCCAATGTGTTAATCCATTCATAGGTTGATGGACACTTGGATTGATTCTATGTCTTGGCAATCGTGAATTGAGCTGCAATAAACATTCTAGTGCAAGTATCCTTGTAGTAAATTTTCTTTTCCTTCTGGATATATACTTAATGGGATTGCAGGATCAAATGGAAGGTCCACTTTTAGTTCTTTGAGAATTCTGTATACTTCTTTCCCTAGAGGTCGTGTTAGATTGCAGTCCCACTAGCATTGCAAAAGTATTCCTTTCTTTCCACATCCATGCCAGCATCTGCAGATTTGGGGTTTTGTGATGTGGGCTAATCTCACTGGAGTTAGGTGACATCTCAGAGTGGTTTTGATTTGCATTTCTCTTGATGATTAAGGATGATGCCTGTTCTCTTTTATATAGAGCCCTAATATTCATTAAGAAAAGGATGTAGGGGCAAAGATAAGAACAGAGCTTTGTTTTCTTTTTTTTCTTTTGGATGTTTGACCAATTGAGTATATATGCATTTAAAATAGTTTGATGATGGAATTAAGATCACTGTGGAAGATTTTCTTTAGTGCTTTCTACACTAAAAAGCCCATTATTATGGGCTTTTTCCATAATAATCTGTTTTAGGAGAAATTACAGATGCCTTACACTACACTAGAGGATAATGGTGTGGGTCAGGCACAAGTACTAGTTAAGACATCTAGATCATCCATGTAAACGTGAAAGAGATAAAGTCTCCATCTTTCTTTAAGGCTGTATAGTATTCCATGGTATACATGTACCATAATTTGTTAGTCCATTCGTGGGTTATGGGCACTTGGGCTTCTTCCATGACTTAGCAATTATGAATTGGGCTGCAATAAACATTCTGGTACAGATGTCTTTGTTATATTGTGACTTTTGGTCTTCTGGGTATAAACCTAGTAAAGGAATTATAGGATCAAATGGCAGGTCTATTTTTAGGTCTCTAAGTATTCTCCAAACATCCTTCCAGAAGGAACGTATTAGTGGGCATTCCCACCAGCAGTGTAGAAGTGTGCCCTTTCCTCCACATCCACGCCAACATTTCTGGTTTTGGGATTTTGTTATGTGGGCTACTCTTACTGGGGTTAGGTGATATCTCAGAGTAGTTTTGATTTGCATTTCTCTGATGATTAAGGATGATGAGCTTTTTTTCATGTGTTTGTAGATTGTGCGTCGGTTTACATGGATGGAGCTGGAACATATTCTTCTTAGCAAAGTATCTCAGGAATGGAAGAAAAAGTATCCAATGTACTCAGCCCTACTATGAAGCTAAATTATAGCTTTCACATGAAGACTATAACCCAACTATAGCACAAGACTATGGGGAAAGGGCCAAGGAAGGGGAAGGGAGGGGGAGGTTTTGATGGAGAGAGGGTAATGGGTGGGGCCACATCTATGGTGCATCTTAGAATGTGTACAGGCAATTGCACTAATGTACACAGCTATGATTTAACAATAAAAAAAAGAAAAAAAAAGACATCTAGATCAGTGATTCTCACCTTGTTTGGGCATCAGAATTGTCTAAGGCAGTGGTTCTCAATGTGTGGGTCGCCACCCCTTTGTAACAGTGAAAATACATCATGGCATTAGGAAGGTTGAGAACCACTGGTCTAAGGAGCCCTAAAAAAGATGGTTAGATCTCATCCTAAGAGATTCTGATTGAATTGGTCTATGTGGGAGGGTTCAGCATTAATAGTTTAAATAAGCTCCCAGGTGATTCAAATGTGCGATTAAGACTGAGAAACATTGATCCAGAGAGAACTTAGGGGTCCACAAACTGCGGCCCGCAGGCCACATGAGGCGGTGTGATTGCATTTGTTCCCATTTTGTTTTTTTACTTCAAAATAAGATATGTGCAGTGTGCATAGGAATTTGTTCGTAGTTTTTTTTTTTTTTTTTTAAACTATAGTCCGGCCCTCCAACGGTCTGAGGGACAGTGAACTAGCCCCTGTTTAAAAAGTTTGAGGACGCCTGACTTAGTAGATGAAAGGAGGCCTGATTAATCTTGAGCCTTTTGTATCTGGAGGTAGCTAGGGATCATCTAATCTAAGATTGTACTATTGATTTGGTTTTCATTGCCCAAGAGTTGGGGGGCCAGGTCCAGTGTCTCTCAGTAAACCAAAATGGCCTTGTCACTTTTAGGAGACCATGCTAGTCATTCCTGATTGAAAGAATGCTTATCAGAATCACTAATGGATTTCCTAAAGTCTGCATTATTAGTCCCATCTCATGGAATTTCAATTTTAATTGATGTGAAGAGGAGCCTGGGTTTGAAAATTTAAAAAAAAATTCTTAAGATAGTTCAGATTCCTGGGATGTAGTTTTGTGATCTGTGATGAAGTTTGTTATAAATGAATTCTTACCTCATGAATTCTTTTCTCCCATGTGATCTGTGATACAGTAGTTTGAGGATAATGTTCCATAAAGCAGGGTGTAGCCAATGTAGTATTTCTCTTACCCACTGAACAGGTCTCTGGCAGGGGTCTCCAAGTGAATTCTTGGAGTAGTTTCCATTGCTTAGGGGGAAATCTGTTTTTGTTCACAGTTGCTCTGAGAATTTAGAAGTCTTGGTTTTCCCTCTCTCAAAAGATGAAACCATTATTCAATAAATATGTAAATCAAAAAGCAGACTATATTGGTTAAGCCTAATCTGTGAGTGAAGAAGATTGTTGATCTTTTTAAGAAGCATGGTGGTGTTTGGGAATTGTTTTTGTTACAGAGGCATGAATGGTTGACCTTTGTCTTGGAAGCATAGCTATTTGGGTGAGGCTGTTGTTGATTAACTCTGAAAAGCATATTCACTGTAGTATGTCTGCTGCTGATTGATTAACCTTGAATTGTGTGAGGCTCATTGTAATTGTCTTCTAGAAGTGTGTTCCCTGAAGCAAGTTGTCATTGATGATTACTCTGACGTAAATTGCCATTGATCAAATAGGTTTAAACATAGGTGCAGGTAATTACTAGTTACCATGGCCATTGAATAATCAATAATTCCCTTCTAAGAGCATAGATACTTTTATTTTTTGATTCATACTGCAAATTCTTCTTGGTGAAGTGAGGTTGCTTCTGCACCTCAATTCCCATTCTTCGAACATCATCAGGGTGATGTATATAACCCTTGGGTCATTTCATTTTGCTAATCATTCTACAAACATTAATTTAGAGTCTATGATTTCTAGGAATTAGACTAGGGCTTCCTAAATGTTGACTCATTTGGGTTGAAAAGGAACCCAAAACTTGATAATTAGGCTAGGTAGAAAATGTTCCTAAATATCTTTTCTACATCCCCATCTCTGCTTGGGTTCATGTTTTATTTCTGGTGAAGCTTTTGAGGCCTTCTAGGTCTGCCCAATTTCTGTTTCACATTCTAAATTGTGTCACTCACATGGTATTCTTCTGACTATTGCCTTCTCTTGCAGGGGATTTGAAATTAGACTTAGGGGAAGTCTTGGCTTACACATTCGTTGTGTGACCTTGGGCAAGCCACATCATCTCTCTGAACCTCAGTTTCTTTTTCAGAATTGAGGATAACTTGTGCTTACCCACCTCAGTTATGTGTTGAGGTCAAAAGGTATTCAGGTGTTCAAACAAAAGTGCGTTATGTATGTTTTGGTAACATTCCTTAGGGTGTTTAATTTTTCCCAGTTTCTTGCATATGGGAGGTAATATTTCAGTACTTGATAAATGAATAAATTGATCATAACATTTCCCATGCCTGAAATAAAGGATAATTCACTTTTGGGGTTTTACAATTTGCTACTAAAGAGAGTTGGGATTCTAGAAGGGTTTGAATAGGAACCAACAGTATATTGAGTTGGGTCACTATGTTTAGTCCTGTCATTGGGATAAGGTATTCCTGTCTAGGATTAATAAATATGAATCTGACACTTGAAGTCAAATGAAGAATTGATTACTTCCATTATTCTTTCTTAAATAAACTTTTAATTTTAGAAAAAATTTCAATTTACAGAAAAATTTTGAAAGTAATAGAGTTCCCATACATCATACAACCAGTTTCTCCTATTATTAACATCTTACATTAATATGGTACAGTTGTTATAGTTAACCAATATTGAGGCATTTATTAACAAAATCCCATACTTTATATTTTCTTTGTTTTTACCTAATATCCTTTTTCTGTTCCAGGATCTCATTGGGGCTACCACATTCACATTCAATAGTCATGTCTCCTTAGGCTCCTCTTGGCTATGACATTTTCTCAGACTTTTTTGGTTTTGGTGATTTTAACAGTTTTTGAGGGGTAGTGGTCATGTATTTTGAAGAATGTCCTTCAATGGGATTTGCCTAATGTTTCCTTATGATTAGATTTGGAGTTATGTTCAACTACCCAGGTATCATACCATCAATATGACTTACTACTGATAATATTGACCTCAACCGCCTGGCTGAGATAGTTTATCAAGTTTCTTCACTGTAAAGTTGCTCTTTTCCCCACTTTCCATACTATACTCTTTCAAAGAAAGTTATTCTGCACCAGCTTACATTTGAGTACAGAGTTACACTCTACCTTCTTGAGGATAGAGTATCTACCATTATTTTTATTAATGGAGGTGATTTACATTTAACAGATATTAAAACCAGCAGTAAGTATTTGTTCAAACAAATAGTTAAAAGATAAAATAATTTGGATCAATCTGGATGTACTCATGGATTTTTGCCTACCATTATTATTTATGATTTAGTTTATTTAGCAAATGCAATAAAACAACAAAATTAACATTGGAGAAATAAGAGATAAAATTATCTTTTTTATAGATGCATTCATTGCATACTAAAAAGTAATAGAGACTAATATAAACACTACTAAGAGAATTTGGTAAACTGGATGGATATAAGATAAATATACAAAAATTAATGGCTTTCTATTACTATAGCTTAAGCCTTAGAAAAGGAAAGGGGAGAAAGCATTTCATTTGTGGCAGCACCAGAAATCATAACTATTTCAGAATAAAGTAAACAAGAAAGGCAAAGCTCTTGTATGAAAACAATAAAATCTTACTGAGGGTCATAAAAAATTCTGAACAGATTTTTAAAGGACGCATAGCATTCTTGAGTGGGGAGATTTAATATTACAAAAATAACAGTTTTCTAAAAATGTTTTAAATATACTTTCAAATAGAATACCACCAGGAATTTGGGGGGTAGTAGGTGGTACTTGTTAAATTATATTGTTTATATAAAACAATAAATGCATGAGAAACCAAGAGTTATATGGGGATAGAAGGAAGAATGTGCCTTACCTGTTATTAGAATATACTGTTGTTGTAGACAGACTGTAAGATGACCTGTACGATCCTCACTTTCTGGTATTCATGCCCTTGTGTAATCTCTCTGCTTAGTTATGGGAGGGACCTGTGACTTGCTTCTGATTAACAGAATACATCAAAAGTGGTTAAATGTATGTTACTATGTGTGCATGTTATATTTCATAAGACTGTGAAGTCTTTCTTGTTGAGACATTCTGTCCCTTGCTGGCTTTGAAGAATCAAGCTATCATGTTGTGAGCTGCCCTCCAGAGGAGGCCACATGGTGCAAAGAACTTCAGTCTCTGATATCCAGCAAGAACCTGAGGCCTTCAGTTTGGTAATCTGCAAGCAACTGAATGCAGCCAGTAATCAAGTGATCATGGAAGCAGATTCTTCCCCATTTGCTCCTCAGATGAGACCACAGCCATACCTGCCACTTTGAAGCTTTGCAAGCCTCTGAAATAGAAGAACCAGTTAAGCTGTGCCCAGACTTTTGACCCCATAAAAACTGTGATATAATAAATGTGTTTTGTTTTGAGCTTCTATATTTGTGGTCATATTGTTATGCAACAATACATAATTGATACTACTGTAAAGTCATTAACCAATTCAATGTGATATTGACTTAGAAATGGACAAATAGAGCAGTGAAACAATAAAGAATCTAGAAATAAATTCTATTGAAGATGATTTAGTAAATGAAAAGGCGTATTCATTTCAGAGAGAGAAAGCTAGGTGTAAAGAATGCTGGTGTTGTTGGATGTTTATTTATAAACATAAAGAAGAGCTCCATAAAATTGGAGCTCTTAAATGATCTGAAAACTTCCATTGATTTAAATGCTTGAATATAAAGCTAAAACAAAATCCTTTAAGAAAATATAGAGGCCATATGCATAATACAGGAGTCAGAGAGACTACCTTAACTAAGTTGGAGACTCAGAAGGAATGAAATGAAAAATTAACATTTGATTATAATTTTTTAATTATATGGCAAAGGTACAATAAAGTCAATTAAACAGTCATGGTAAGATAAGGAGCTTGTGACAGACTGTTAATTCATTCAGAAAGTCTTGTTATAAAAATTCTATTTACTTTCTGATGCAAGGTTCTTCTCAGTGTGGACTGATAACACAGTTGCTTATCAGCACTGGTCCACTAACCGGATTTTGGGAATTACTACTGTAGAGTCAGCAAATCTTTTCTGCAGAAGGCCAGATTTTAGGCTTTGTGAACTATGTGGTCTCTGTTACAACTACTCAACTTTGCCATTATAAGGTGATAGTAACATAGACAATATGTAAATGAATGAGCAAGGCAATATTTCAATAAAACTTTATTTAACAAAAACAAGTGGACAGCTAGATTTGACCTAGGGGCTATATTATTGACTCCTATTCTAGAGGATGCTATAAGAAAGATATAAGCCTTATCCTCAAAATTCAAGTCTATAGTTTAATATAGGCCTATAACACAAAAGGAATGAAGCAAGCCTCACATTTTTCAGTTTGAAAGAGCTAGTCATGCACTGTCTAAAAAGAGAATCACCTAAGCATGTTAAATGTGGGTAGTCCAGAAATGAGATGTACTATAAAGATAAAATACTTACCAGATTTTTAAGATTTATTATGAAAAATATAACATCTCATTTTTATATTGATTCCATATTAAAATGGTAACATATTGCATACAAAGGCTTAAATAAAATATATTAGTAAGATTAATTTCCCCTTCTTTTTACTTTGTTGCTTTTGATTAAAGCTTTGTGAAACACCAATGTAAAGTTAGACATGTAGCTTGCCACTATATCTATTGTACAGCACTGAACTAGATACTATAAATCTAAATTAAGTGTTATGGAATCAAGGAAGAGAGCTCATTGGGCTGGGAAATTGGAAAGATCATGTGGGGCTGGGCGCAGTGGCTCACGCCTGTAATCCTAGCATTCTGGGAAGCCAAGGCAGAGGTGAATTTTTTGAGCTCAGGAGTTCAAGACCAGCCTGAGCAAGAGTGAGACTCCTGTCTCTACTAAACATAGAAAAACTAGCCAGACGTAGTGTCACATGCTTGTAGTCCTAGCTACTTAAGAGGCTGAGGAAAGAGGGTTGCTTAAGCCCAAGAGTTTGAGGTTGCTGTGAAAGAGGGTTGCTTAAGCCCAAGAGTTTGAGGTTGCTGTGAGCTGTGATGCCATGGCACTCTATCAGGGCGACAGAGTGAGACTCTGTCTCAAAAAGACAAAAAAAAAAAAAAAAGGAAACGTTATGTAGATAGAATCGACTTGAAGAATGACAAGAATTTTATAAGTGATTCTCTGGGAAGATGATGAAGGCTATCAAATGGAATAAGTGGCATACTGTAAAGGCTTGGAGAAAGCAGAATGATTTCTGTGTTTTGGACAGGAGTGAGTGGCTATAATAAAGGGTGAGGCATGTAGTGAGTCTAAGGTAAGTAGGCATAGACCTCATTATTGGTTGACTTCATAGTTGAGAACTTTGGACTTATTTTGTCTGACAAGGGGGGAACTAGGCTACTAGTTTTTGAGCAGGGAGTGGTAACATTGGGAGCTATATGTTACACGACTTGGAAACAGTAAGTTGACTGGGTTGAAATGACATAGCCAAGAAGTGGTGAAACCAGGTTAACTATGTAAGAATGAAAGTATAATGTAGGATGACAATCAGAATGAAGAACAGGATAGTAGACAGCTGCTTTATAATGTGGCAAGAATATTTATGAGAGCCCCAGTGTTCTATGCTTAAAGAACCTGAATGGTGGTATACCTCATGGAAACATGGACCTTAGGAGGAGCTGGTTTGAGATTAATATGATGTGTCCCATTTGATGTGTGTTTAGTTTGAGACACCCATGGATTTAACAGATTGACTGGTTCTCAGAAGCTTGCTTACCTATGTTTTGTGCTGATTGAGGTAGCCATGGACCATTCTGTATTTTTGATCATCTCTGTACTTCTTAACCCTCTGCATTCTTCACCATAGTCATTGTTGATTGACCTGGGGAGAAATCTGACTCTTGAATATTTCTTGGCTGGTCAGTGGAACCTGAGATGATCAGGCTTGTAAGACCCTGAATGGAACAGTTCTTTTTTAGGATTTTGAACCTGAGACACAGAGACATGGGTGATATAGGGGTAGAAGGAGAAAGGAACCTAGCAGGAAGCAGCAGAGACGTGAATGTTGGACAGCTGGAGTGGGATCAGTGAACTCCTGGTCACTGCACTGGGTAGACTCCTGGAAGAAAGCTCTATAGCAGCTCATGCTTTTGCCTTCTGGCCTAGAAAAGTGGCTTTTCATGGTTCTGGTGAGGTCTGGTCAATTGGGTGTACTTCCTAACCTCCTCTCTTAAACTCTTTTGGCTAGCCTAAAAGGGTGATTAGATGTCTGTTTGAAGTAGCAGGATTAGAATCAAAAGAGAAGGCTGGGGTGGAGATACAAAGTTGTAAAAAGCCCATATGTTCATCTGAGAGGCAAGAGATAGACAGTAAATGGTATTTTTTTTCAACTGCGCAGTAAGCCCAAAGTTCTGAATGCAGTTAACGCTAAGTTGCTTGCTGATAATAGATGTAATAGATGTAGCAAGGCATTTGGGCAGCATTAATGGAAGCCTGCAATTCCAGTAAGTCTTGTATAAGGGATAAAGGTTTTCCTACAGGGTAAGAGTAAGTTACTTATTAATCTCCTTAACAGTTGCTGTTCTATTTGGGAAGTGAAGCTCGTGGCTGCTTTAGTTTATATCTTTCGAATATATTTTGAGGACAAACAAGGTGTGTTTTTGGTTTAGATGGCAAATGGAGGAAAAATACTTTTCTCCACATTGTTGAAACCTGAGATCAGAGTCTTTTAAACTAAGATGTCAGAAGCGAACTCTGGGTATATAGCACAGCAAATATTTTGAGATTAAAAAAAAAGAGATGTGCATAAATGAATGTTGTACTAAAAGTTCAGATGAGCTTTCTGCAAAAAAAAAAAAGTGTATGCTATTTTTGTAAAGAAAAAAAAATGTATGTAATAAACCCCCGAGGAGGATCCATATCAAAATGTTCACAGTTGTGGTTGGATGGTATTAATAAGATAATTTACGGGTTAAATTTTTCTATGTGCTTTCTTTATTTTCCAGGATTTTTTCCTCCTTTTAGATATGACATGAATTGCTTTTGTAATGAAAAATAAAACCCAGTCAATTATTTTTTAAAGAAGAAAATACTCTGGGTAGTTAGTAGTGTATAGTTTTATTTTGCAAAGATGGAGTACCTTTTTTTTTTTTTTAACCATATCATCTCATTTATAATGCAGAAATGTATTGATCCAGTCTATTTTAGGGATTGGATTAAATTAATGCAAAGCAAAAGCACATTTAACTTGATCTTTAAGATTTGTCTCTCCAAACTAAAGGGAAATAATCATTCCTATTAGGCATTAAAAAATTGTGGTATATTTCAAATATAATCCTAAAACAGAGAATATGATAATTCCCTGTATATCTAACTAGCTTTATCAGAACTTGGCATTATGTCTTACTTGCCTCAGATATTTAGTTTTTAAAGATATACTAAAACATTACATTTGATGTCCCTATATCTCCTTCTCTCTTCATAAATTCACAGTTTTATCAGTTGAGCCTTTTTTTATGAGATTGACGCACTGCCCACTGTGCTCAGAGAGCCTCTAGTTGAGCCTGTTTTATACATTGTACTAATATTTATGTATCTGTAGTATGTGGATGTTCAATGTTGTTTGATTTGTTTCCATGTTGATAGACATGGCTTTAGTTTAGGGGTTGGCAAACTATGGCCTGTGGGCCAAATCTAGCCAGCCCCCTCTTTTGCAAATAAACTTTATGTATTGTCTATGGCTGCTGCTTTTACACCAAAATAGCAGAGTTGAGTAGTTGCAACAGAGACTGTGAGACCCGGAAAGCCTAAAATATTTACTGCCTGACTCTTCATATAGGGGTTTGCCAACCTCTAATCTAGTTCATTCCTCATATATGAGAGGGTGTCCAGTGTAACATATTAAATGTTAAACAATCTAGCTTTTATATTTTCATCTCATTTCCATTCTTAGCCCCCCCTCCAAAAAAAATCCAAAGCAGACCTGGGTCCTGTTACTTGCTAGGTGTTTTATTTAGTGGTTTTGAATAGAGAAAATATTTTTATTCTGGATTTAGATGCTTTTTTTGGCAAAGTGGATTATTATCACTTAAAGAGAGGAAAAGGCTGTGTGGTCCATATGAAGCAAAATGAGAGTTAAGAATGGTATTGTCAGCAAGAAAGGAGTACCCAATGTCTATAGTTAACTGTGTTAGTTTATGGTAATGTTATTATTACTATTAATAGCTCCTACTATGATTATTGAGCATTTAATAAGGATCAAGGATAGCACTAAGCACTTGGTATGCATTATTTTGTTTAATCCTTGTAACAACCTGTTGAGGTCATAATTACTGCTCCTCATTTTGAGAGGAGGCAGCTGAGATTCAGAGTGTGGCCCAAGGTCATGTCTAAAGTGAGGTTTCAATTTGGATGTCTCCACCCCCACTGGGTGCAGTGTTGGATGTCTAGGAGTGCAGTTCTCCATGGTAAGCCTTGGAGATGGGTTAGAGAGTACTCTTTGAGAATCTCTGATGCCCCAAGGGATGAATTCTCATTGGCTCCAGCGTTTGTTTCTATATGCTGGCCAAGGCTTCGTGCATAAGGGAGAAGCGTCTGTTTTCTAAAAAGGTCAATGTTTCAACTATAATAGGAATAATTATCCCCTGTTGCTCCTTTATAGAAAACTGAGGCCTGGCTCATCTGGTCCCATTATTTTCTATCTTGTTAGCTCAAAACTTGGGTTTCTAAAATGAGAGTTCTGATGCTTTACATATAGTGGATGCCGAAGACAGTGCAAGGGACCTTATTGTCAGGCCTGGTGCTCTTGTGAATCACTGAACAACTGCTCTTTCACTTCCAAAGGCTTGAATCTATAAGCATCTTTTCTCTCCTTCAGTTTATGGCTGCTGTAGCTAAGACATAATAAATCCTGAAAACATACATAGGGATAGTCTTTCCTCTCTGTCATTTAAAACAAACTTATCTTGTGCCTAAAATGTTTCAAATCACTGGCTCAAACTGCCTGAGTATTATTTCTTCTGCTGCTATGAAATATGGTAAGGATGTGAATTTGTCTCCTATGGTTATAAGCCCCCACTTTGAAAAAGGAAAAAGCCAAGGCATTAAAAGATGCTGGAGATGCAGCTTTTTTTTTTTTTTTTTCATTTTTGCTTTAAAGAAAAAAAGCTGAAAGCAGTGGGAATCATTAGACATTTTCCTGTGGAGCTGATACTAGCTAGACAGTTACCGAATCCACACATGGACACACAGATAAGGCTCATTGGCACATTGCCATGTAAAAGATTGTCAGCTGGGGTAATCCGCCTCCTCTCCCTGAACCTGCTTTCAGGAAATAATTTGACCAATTGTGTATTCCCCCTCTGAATGGCAAGAGGAATTCTTGCCTGCGTCAGGATAATTAGCTATATTATCTTGGGTGAGAATAATTTAAGGTATTAGGGAAAGTCTATTTCTAAAAAATAAATCGCTCCCAGGCTTTTAAAATCACTTCCTGTAGCTGGGCCTCATTTTCTGCTTATAAGACCAACTATATGCCAACAATGATGATAATAATTTCATCATACATTACAAATACAAAGCTCATTAACATAAATCATTCCTTAAATTACACAGGTTAATGCACATATGTTCCACTTTTATAGTCACACCACATTGGGGTGTTATTTTCTGGCCCTGATCTATCAGGTGGCAGAAGGAAGTATTTGTGGACATTGGAGCCACAAATTTGTGGACAATTCAACAGATGTGGCTTGAATTAAGTGTTCCTGTCTAACCATGGCAATATTTTTCTAATCCTGCTTTGTCTAGAGACTCTGACTTCCCTCTGCATCAGGTCTCTGTAATTATAAAGATTTTGGAAGATTTGTAATTTAAAAACATCTATTTGTAGCTGGAGACATTGGTTAGAGAGACAGATTAAGTCTAAATTGACCAGAATGTGCAAAGTTATGTTGCCCCCTATAAAGTACTCCCCTGCACCCCCTCCAGCAACTAAAGAATGGTGTTTGTCTTTTTTTTTCCTCTCACTTCTGCTTCTCACAAGTCTCCCTCCCTTGTATCCATTATATGGAGTTGCCTTGGGTGTAAATCCTAGATTTTCCCTTGGCCCACCCTCACTCATGTCCCGTGAATCACCACGCTTTGTCAAGTCTGATTCTTAAATAGTTTTGGTTTCCCTCTCTCTATCTCATTGCCATGGTCTTTTCTCTCACTTGGACCATTATAGCAGTTTCCTGATTTCCCTATCTCTTGTTTCCTTATTTCATCCTATTTGTTCTGTTGAAATAGTTATTCTAAAACAAAACAATCTGATAATACTAGAAGATCAGTAGTTGTTTCATGTTACCGATAAGACCTAAATTCAAAATTCTATGAGTGATGACAAAAGACCTTTTAAGCTCCTCACTGCATCCCTCCCTCAACCCACATATTTTAGCTTCCATTCTGATCACCAGCTCCAGTTCCTCTGCTTAGTAAATCTCACTTGTCTTCAAGATTTCAATCATTTCTGGGAAGCTTTGCCTTTTGTCCCAAGATCAGGACAGCCTCTTCTTGCTACTCTAGAGTCAGTCTCTTTCCTGTATGCTTTTTTTGAACTTTGCTTATCCATTACAGTATTCATGTTGTATGGTAATCATTTATTTATGTGTGAGTTTTTCCCATTTATTCATTGCAGTTATTCAAGGAATATTAAATTCCTGTTACATACCAGGTTCTGTGATTTAACCGTGAACAGGATGAACAAATATGTGTTAGGGAGGAAAATAGGTAATAAATAAGAAAATAATTTCAAGCAGTTTTTAAAGGCTCTGGATGATGATTGTACTCATTAAAAAAATACAATACCCTTCATCACAATGATAATAAAAACTGTTTGCTATCAAGCATACTTGTCAGTCAGAACTTTTTTGTGGCTAATGAATTTCACTTGTAGAATCAGCCTACATCTAGACCTGTGTACAAAATCTTAATTCTCTCAAATATATCCTGTATATTTGACTTCTGTAAATGCCTATTAAAAATCAATTCAGAGACTTGGGGTCATTCTAAACACATTGTAATTGGACGTATTTTTGTGTGTTGATTTTTTTGCCACCACCAGTTTTAGATTTTATCTATTATATGACTTCAGGCGAGTAGTTTTGGAAATATGAACCTAAGTACTTTTCTAGGAAAAGCACCTGATGAGCATGACTTTGTCACATCACATCCAGTTAGCCTGTGATCTTTGTCATTGTACCTTCCTATCTATGCAGTTACATCATCCTAAACATACCGAGTTCTGCTTCTCCCAGTTAATGTTATTCAGTTGTGGACTTTTGCACGTATCTAAGTGGTTGTGTGTCTTTTTGTGTTTGAAAAATGAAGTATTTATGTTGTGGGAAAAACATAAAGGCTATGAAAATATGTGCAGTTTAAAGAAAATTAAAAATCAAATACTCATATAGCTAACCTCCCAGGTTAAGAAATAGAACATTGTTAGTGCCCCTAAAAGCCACCAGAGTTCCCTTCTCTATTGTGTCCTCTTTCTCCTCGTCCCTTTTATGGAAAACTCTATACAAACTTATTTACTATCTCCTTGATTTTCTTTATAGCTGTTCTACCTATGAATGAATTTTTTTTTTGAGACAGAGTCTCACTTTGTTGCCCTGGGTAGGGTGCCGTGGCCTCATAGCTCACAACAATCTCAAACTCTTGGGCTCAAGTGATTCTCTTGCCTCGGCCTTCCGAGTAGCTGGGACTACAGGCACCCGCTACAACACCTGGCTGTTTTTAGAGATGAGGTCTCATTCTGGCTCAGACTGGTCTCGAACCTATGAGCTCAGTTTACCTGCCTCAACCTTCCGGAGTGTTAGGATTACAGGCATGAGCCACCATGCTGGGCCTCCTATGAATGAATTCTTAAATGGCCAAATTCTTTTTTGTCTCTTTTTTTTGGTGTATTTTTGAACATTATGTAAATTGAACAATACTCTATATATTTTGTGTCTTCTTTCACTTAATGTTGAATGTTCTTTAAGAGTCATCCATGTTGGTGCATGGAGCTAGATTCATTTTTCATTGCTGTAGAGTGTGTTTCATCGTATGGCTATACCATACATTCTCTGTTCTGCTGTTGGACATATGGGTGGTCCTCAATTTGGTTTTATGAATAATGCTGCTATGAACATTTTGTTTCCTTTTGAACATGCAGTGAAGATGTAAGTAACACCTTTAACTTAATAGATACTTTTAAACTGGTCTAATATCCAGCTCTTGCTAAAATTCTCCTCCTCAATATTTTCCAATCTGGAGAATGTATAATATTAATTCCATCACAATGCTTTTAATTTGCATTTCTCTGGGTAATAATGAGGAAGAATATATTTTCATATGTTTTTTTGTCTATTTTTATATCACTTTGTGGGCCTTATCTCAATTTTCCATAAGAGACATCTTATTTTTCCCCTAGCTTCTATGAGTTGAAAGACTTTTGATTAATAAATATTTTTATTAATATAATTGTATATAATGTGTTTGTATAAAATATTTGCATACAAATAATAATTTTAATGCAGTACAGCAGTATGTAATTGTTCATTGGGTCATTCATCTCTCTGTGCTTGTTTCTTTGTTTCTCTGATCTACACAGCTTAGTGCCATTACCTAACTCTTGACCCAGATGCTTTATTGTTAAGTCCTGAAAATGTGCAGTGGGCCCCTTTTTTTACTACCTTTAAGTTCCCTCAGTGGCTTGAAGACCTGGCACTGAACTACACTAGAGGATTGCTCAGATTTCTTTCAGCCATCATCTACGTGTCTGTTAAAGCATTATGTCTGTTGCTTCACCTCAGTTTGCAGAATTGGGAGTTGTGAAATATTTAAAATCAAAATACTTTGGATACTTTTAGTCTCATTTCTTTGGGGGGGGGTTATTTGCTTGAAATGTGGAATTATAAAACCATTGATTTCTTTTAACCTCGCATGTCATAGAGTAGGAGATGAAAAGATCAAATTAGCTATATACCCAGAGTCCATTCCATATAGGGCTTTATTTAATATGTCTTTTGTTAGTTTAATTAGCAGGCAAGAGTAGTATAGATTTTTCTTTTAATTTGACTAATTGTCAAACTTAGGGACTGGAAATTTTTAAAAGTTAATTTATTTTATTTTTAAAGTCAATTTCTTGAAAAATCCTTTACTGAAAGTCTAATGCATGTTTTCATTTGGTCCTCAGAGTACGTGGTCAATTCGTTAATTCTTCTATGTTCTACGGAACAAATGACCAATTTGTGAAGTAATTGAGAAAGTTAGTCAATGGCAATGATTTGTGGCTGTAGAAGTTAACACATGAGTTTAATGACACTTCCTAGAAAAATGTACTTGAGATGTTTACATATTTACACATGCTTGTTAGCTAGAGGAAGGCATTGATTGTATTGATCACCTATATTTGAAAGTGTCATAAATAACCCTTAAGCAATCAACATTATTCTCTTTTATCCCTTTCTCTGGGAATGTTACCTTTCACCATCAGCTTTAGCTGAATTTACACAATGAGTCTTGTTATAAGTGTTTAACACAGGGAGCAATTTTGTCCTCTCCTTGGGGGACATTTTGCAATGTCTGGAAAGATTTTTGAATGCTACAACTGAAGAGGGAAGGTGTAACTGACATCTAGTGAGTAGAGGTCAAAAATGCTCTAAACATTCTACAATATTCAGGATAGCCCCTTCCACAACAAAGAATTATCTGGCCCAAAATGTTAGTAGTGCTGAGATGAAGAAACTGTGCTCTCATGTAAACAAGTTTCTCTCTTTCCTTCCATTTCCTCTCCTTTCACTATTATTCCCACATTCACTGAGTTGAGTCATCAGTTTGCATTCATGTTCTATGGGCTTTAATATAATTAATATTGCTTAACCAGCTTTGTTTTGGATATTATATATACACAATAAAATTTGCCAATTATAAGTGTATAATTTGATGTATTTTGACACATGTATGACATAGTTGTGTGACCAGTACCATAACCACGGTCAATATGTTTAAATATTTATTCTGTAGTTTTAAGTATGCATTTGTTAATTGACATTATATTCCAGGACAGAAGGAAACCTGAAGTAAGTCATGTAAGTTGGATAGCTTATGACTGACAGGTAAAATATTCATGGTGATTAATGAAGGATAACACCCTTGAGCTGAATTCTGAGTTTTACTCCATTTTAATGTTAATTTGGTGATGCTTTATTCATTTGGAACAGAGTCTCACTTTATTAGACTTGGTAGAGTACTATGGCATCATAGCTCACAGCAACCTCAAACTCTTGGGCTTAATCAATCCTCTTGGCTCACCTTCCCGAATAGCTTGGACTATAGGTGCCTGCCATTCACCCGCCTAGATTTTCTAACTTTTAGTAGAGAGTAGAGATAGGCTCTCTCTTGCTCAGGCTGGTCTCAAACTCCTGAGCTTAGGCGATCCAGCCACCTCAGCCTCCCAGAGTACTAGTAGGACAGGCATGAGCCACCACACCTGGCATGATGATGCTTTATTTTATTTGGATGATTTTGGCCCCTGGATGATTGGCTGAGATAAGTTTATACATCATAAAGCAAGATATCTTTATTAGATATTTTTATCTCTACAATAAAACACTGAGTTTTATGTCCACAAATTTCCAGGTATTCTTTGCATTTTCTAAGTCTAGTTTTTCTGTAGATATAAAACATAACAGGTGTTTGACAGCAAAATCAGAATATATACTTCTTTCCTAAAGGATAATTTCCAGAATATTGGTGGCTTTGGTGATTAAATTTAGCCTCGGTAAGTAGTAACAGTTGTCTGTGATAAAGTGGATGGAAACCCTTGCTTCCATTGCTGAACCACCTTCTTAGAGGGAGAGGTTCACCTTGACCACAACGTGCTGTAATTGGAAGTGGGAAGAGGGTTTGAGATGAGCCTTGGTATAGAAAGGTGTTTTCTCTCTTTCTCTTTAATTCCTTTTCCAGTCAAGGTGATGTTCATATTCAGGATTTTATAAGGAGTTTGCTGATGTGTCTCCAGGAGAAACAAAGAAAAGTTGGGCAGAAAGATGGTCAGCAGTTATTCTTCATTTATGTTCCCATCAATCTGGTATAATGAGAATACAGTGATTATTTTGTGATGGCAAAAAATGAGGTAAACATTGGAGCACTGAAACATTTAGAGATATTTACATCTCAATACTATAGGCTGTGGCTCAGAATAACTATAGGAATCTTTCTGGTTTTATTTGTGGGTTTATTTTAGGCAAGCTGTCAACAGTGCTGAAATGATACTCTGTGAAAGGAAGAAAGAATGTACCCACAAGTTGAAAGTGCTGTGTTTGCTGGTTTTCTCTCTTGGCCTTATGCACCAATCAAAAATTGTTGGAGAACGAAGTCACATTAAATACTTCTGCCAATTCCACTATGTAATCTTGGGATCATTTGTGTCACCCCACATGGTAACCTTAGTATTTCAGAATATTTGTGATGAAAATGGTCTTTCAACTGGAGAAAAATCAAGGCTCTTTTGGAATATTTCAAATGCTAAGAAAAGACTATTTTTTTGTTGTTGTTGGAATGCTTGCCCTCAATCCCTTCTTCCTTGGCTTCTTAGTCCAAGATACCCTCTTTATGCACTGGCTGTCGAGTTTTAAGAGAGTGTCTTCTCCAGAAGTGCTGTTTGGAAATTTTTTTTTTTCAAAGAAAGTACTAGTAGAATGATCCTAGATTATTGCTTGTAATGGACTAGAATATAGACGAAAATCTTCAGGCACTTAAATTCCCCATTTGTCCCCACTTTTCTTCACGGCCTACTTACTCTTTTCTACCTTTTATTTTCAGTGTCCCTCTTGACGTGGAGGCCATTTTGGTAATGGATTTGTGGTTATTTCACCCCTAGGTCAAGGCTATGTTAGCACTGGAAGGATGGATTGAATTTTCTGAGTTCAGAATTTCTATTTGTGGGTGTTCAAGGCTTTAGTTGGTTAGACACTTGATTAGCAACAAGCCACAAAGAGGTCATATTTTGGTAAAAAGTACTTAAGAAGCAATGCAAAACTTTCAAAATGTGGGGGAATGTGATGGATTTGGAATCATATGTACTCAACAGATTTGTATCCTGATATTTTTCATTCAATCAGAATTTTCCCATGTCTTTAAAAATTCTTTCAAAATACTGCTAAATGACTATATATCTTTCCATCATGGGAGTCATTTATTTGGCAATTTCCCTGCCATTGCATATGTAGGTCATTTCTAGTTGTTCACTAATAAAAAAAATTGTGATCAGTAGCACTTCAATCTTTGTCTTTACATTTCATTATTTGCTTAAGTTATTAATAATTTCTTTGTTGTAGAAGTATGACTATTTTTGAATATTAAAAACTTTTACTAAAAGAGCTTTCTGAAAAGGTATTTACTAATATCCCCCAGTTAATAATTGTATAAGAAAATGTTGCAACACACACTTGCCATTGACAAAATTGTCTTAAATTTTATAGATTTAAACAATGGTAAATTATATATATGTTTTTAATTATAAGATAAAACTTAAAAAATCTATTTAAAACTTAAAAAATAGAAATGTCTATTCTTTTGCTCAGGCTATTTTCACATTAGTTGTATTTGATTGTTTTATGAGAGTATTTATAAATTAAAGCTATACTATAAATCTATTGTTGAAGATTAGTAAATTTATCATTCTCCTTGTAATTTAGGTAGAAGCTACATAAATTATGAATTTGATAAAAAAGTAAATTAATTTATAGCTATAATGGTGTAGAGCAGGTTGACATTAATGTTCATTTATTTTTCTATAAATACCTAACTGAACATAATTATAAGGTATTATGGCTGGGAATTTCTTCCTAACTCTTCCTTAAATGTTTGGTAGATTTCACCAGTGAAGCCATCTGGGCCTAGAGTTTTCTTCATGGGAAGGTTTTTAACTATAAATTCAAGTTACTTAGTAGATACAGATCAATTCAGGTTATCTGGGGGGTTGTGTTTGTTTTGAATGTGCTGTGGTAGTTTGTGTCTTTTAAGGAATTAGTCCATTTCATCTAGGTTATCACATTTATTGACTTAAATTTTTTAGTAATATTCACTGATGTTGCTTTCAGTAGCTGTAGAATCTGTAATAATTTCTCAGTACTTACATTGGTAATTTGTATCTTCTCTCTTTTTTTTCCAGATCAGCCCAGCTAGAGGTTTATCAATTTTGTTGATCTTCTCAACGAGCAAGATTTTAGTGTTGCACTGATTTTTCTCTCATTCTTCCATAGTCTTATTGATTTCAGCTATGATCTTTCTTTCTTCTACTTAATTTAGGATTAATTTTCTCTTGATTTTTGATTCTGAAGGTGGATGCTGAAGTCATCAATTTGAGGCCATTCAATATTATAAATTATTTTCTATGTGCTATTTTAGCTGCATCCCAAAATTTTTGATATGTTGATTTTTCATATTCATTCAGTTCAAGATTATTTTTAATTTCTCTTTTGATTTTTTTCTTTAACCCATTGATGATCTGGAAGTATGTTATTTTCTTTCCAAATAGTTGGAGATTTTCCAGAGATCCTTTTCTTGTTGATGTTTGTATTAGTTTGTGAGAAGAACATACTTTGTATGACCTGAATCCATTTTAAGTTTGTTGAGATTAATAGACAAAAAGGTGGTCTGTTTTGGCAAATCTTCCATTTGTGCTAGAAAAGATTTTATATTCTGCCCTTGTTGGGTGGAATGTTCTGTGCTTGTTAACATTGATACCATTCAAATCTTCTATATCCTTAACTAATTTTCTCAATACTAGATCTATCAATTGATAGTCTTTTTGAAATCTCCAACTATAATTCTGGATTTTTCTATTTCCTTTAGCAGTTCTGTCAGTTTTGCTTCATGTGTTTTGAAGTTCTGTTCCAAAGTGCATAAATGTTTAGGATTATTATGTCCTTGTGATAAATTGAGCCCTTTATCATTACAAAATGACCTCCTTTATCTCTGGTAATATTCTTTGTTCTGAAATATATGTTTTCTGGTATTAATATAGCCACTAAACTTGTACAGGGTGTTCCAAAGGTCTCCATACATAGGAAAACAGGTGTCTTGGAATGTGCTTGCCATGAGTAGAAGAAAAGACTTCGTATGTATGTAGATAAAGGTGGTGAATATGCAGAGAATATTTTGTAAATATTTTGTAAAATTTTGTAGTGAATATTTTATAAGTAAATGTACACTTAGCTACAATTTCCCATATACCTTATGTATAGTAACTTTGGGGACACCTGTAATTTTTCTAGTATTAGTATAGTATAACCTATCCCACTCAAAATTTAAACCTAGTTGTAATTTTTATATAAAACATTTCTTATAGGTAGCATATAGTTGAGTCTTGCTTTTTAATTCAACTTGACAATCTCTGCCTTTTAATTGGGGCATGTACTCCACTTACATTTAATATAATTATTGATTGTCAGGTTCAAATATATTATTTTGCCATGTTTTCTACTTGTCCCACCTCTTCCTTTTCTTTTCTTACCTTATTTTTGGCTTAGCATTTTTATGATTCTGTTTTATCTCATCTGTTGGCTTATTAGCTATAATTCTTTGTTTTATAATTTTATTGTTTGCTTTAGGGTTCATGATATATACATCTTTAATTTATCAAGGTCTACCTAAACACCATAGTCCATTATTACTAGTTTTGTTTAAACAGTTATATTTTAAATAGATTTAAATAATAAGAACATATCTTACATTTACCCAAGTAGTTATTTCTAGTACCTTTCATTCCTTTATGTAGATCCATATTTCCAACTGGTATCTTTTTTTTCTTTTTGAAAGACTTATTTTAACATTTTTAATGATTTGCTGCTGATGAATTCTTTCAGCTTTTGTAATCTGAAAAAGTTGCTATTTTGCCTTTGTTTTTGAAAGATATCTTTGCTGGTATAGAATTCTAGGTTGATTTTCTTTTTTTTTTCTCTTTGACTTTTTAACACTGTGGCTCCTAGGCCTTCATGTTTGTGTTGTGACTAATGAGAAATATTTCACCCTTCCTCCATATGTAACATTCCTTTTTTTCTGGTGTTTTAAAGATTTTTTTTCTTTATTAATAATATTGACCAATTTTATTATGATGTAGCTTGGTATAGTTTTCTTTATATTTTACTTGGCTTTTGTTGAGCTTTTTTGAATATGTAGGTTTATTTTTTGTATAAAATTTAGAAAATTGTAGCCATTATTTCTACAAATATTTTTTTCCATTGCACCCTTTTTTTGTTCCTTTTATGGCAGAATGGTATTTACAAATTAGGACATAGGTACTAGGTATGTTTCTTGCTACTAAGGTGTCATTGCTTCTAGGTCTTACTAGCAGCTAGGAAATATATGTGAGTATACTATGTAATCACAGATGTCTACATATATTTGCTATGGTCTCCAAGACTCATGCTGAAATCTAATTGCCAGTGTAACACTATTAAGAGGTAGGACATTTAGGAGGTGATTATTAAGGACTCTGCCCTTATGAGTGAAGTAATACCATTATTGTGGAAGTGGATTTGTTACCATGAGAATGAGTTCCTTATAAAAGAACAGGATTTGCTGTCTTTAGGCGTGCTCTTGTTGTCTCTTTTATCATTGGCCATGGGATGACACAATAAGAAGGCCCTCACCTGATGCCAGCACCTTAACTTTGGACATGCCTGCCTTCAGAACTGTGAGAAAATAAATTTCTATTCTTTATAAATTACTCAGTGTCAGATATTATGTTATAGTAGCACAAAACAGCTAAGACAATGTCTGCTTTTTTCCCTTTCTCTCTTTCTTTCTATCCATCCATTTGTGCATCCATTCATCTATCTCTCCATCCATCTATCAAGAACTATGAGCTCATACTGATATCCTTGATTCTAACCTAATACCATATGGTTCATTCTAGCCTTCTTTCTTCAATGGTGAGAAACCCGGCTTTCATCATCAATAATATATGTAAATATTTCTGTATTTGTTTAATCCTAACATACACACAGTAGTTACAGAATTGCTAACCCATATCTTTGTGAGAAATACATTTACTAACTAGAGAATAGTTCTGGGTGCAGTTTTGTTTTTTTTTTTTTTTGGTCTTATGGAACCCAGTCAAGATACTGTTTTACACAGTCAATAAACTTAATGTTTTTCTTCCTTGCTCCCTTCAGTGTGGTTATGTTATTCACTTGTGATACAATTAGTTTCTTTTGTTACTGTTTGTATTCCATTTTGTCCTATTCCCCCCAGGCACACATATTACGGCAGATTTTATTACTTATTTATATTTTCAGTATGTACTCTGCTTCTCAGATTCAGAGCTATACAAAATGATACACTCAGACATGCCATGCCTTCTTCATTCCCAGTACCTCTTCCCATTCCTTCCTTTTTTCATCTCTTTTAATCTATTGCCTTATAAAACCACTTTCTTTAGCTTTTGGCTTATCATTACTGTATTTCTTTTGTATAAATGAGAAGATATGTGAATTTTTTTATATCCCCTTCTTTCTTACATAAAGGGTAGTGGTTAACTATAAATTTTTTTGCACATTGCTTTTTTAAAGCATTTATACATTTATACAAATGAAATGTGTTTTATATAAATAAAATATATATATTTAAGGCATATAGTGTGATGGTTTGATATACATGCACATTGCATAATGATTACCATAATCAAATTAATTAATATATCTGTCACCATAGTTACCATTGTGCGTGTGTGTGTGTACATGCATATGGTGAGGACACTTAAAGTTTGAACTTTGCCTTTTATCTTGCAATCAGTTCATATCAGTTCATAAAAATCTCCCTCCCTCTCTTTTTATAGCAGCATAGCATTCCATCATGTGGCTAATTAAACCATTTAGTTAACTATTCTACTACTTATGGACATTTAGGTTGCTTTCATTATTTTGTAATTGCAAATAATTTTTCAATGAATAATCTTATGTATGTGTATTTTTATATGAGGGGTGTTTTCTTGTTGTAGATTCCCAAAAGTGGAATTCCTAGGACAAATAGGTCTTTTTGTCCCTCTGTTTGTGTGAAGAATTTCTGACTGATATCAGAAGATAGCAGCTTTTCCTTGTATTTTCTTCCTCCATTGGCTTTGAGCAAAGCAAAACCAAATTTGTACAGGAGTATAAATGAGGACCTTTTTCTGATGTTTGTGTTTCAAGTTACACTTCTTCTAATACTTAACCTTCATCCTTCGAGCATTAGATTCCTGCAATCATATTTCCTCTTCCTTTAGTTATTTCTTTTCATAAAAGTCACTTACATATTTTCTAAAATGTTTTCAATTCATAGCTTAAGCTGAGATTTGCTCATTGAAGTATAATCAACAGTATTTTGTCTTTATCTTGTCAAATCTAAAAATACAACAAAAAACCAGTGTTACATTAGTGAGATATAATCAAATACAGACAGTTATGTTTTCTTCTTAACTGAAATTGGTATCAAGTGTGCTGAAAGAAACTTGGTATGAGGAAAAAACAGCTGTAGATCGTTCTCAAGTGCCATGGAAAATCAGACTTGCCTAAGTCATGGAGAACTCCATGTTTAGTCTCCAATGGAACTTTGTGTTTTTAAATTATTAAACACAAACTATCAATTTGGAATCAGTGGCATGCAATGATGAGTCTTGAGTGTCCTGAAGGCCTTTCTGACTCTCTGCCTTCCATGAATATTTGCCCCCCCTGAAGTACCAGTGAACATACATTTCTTTTTATAATAATCTCCCCATTATCTAGCACCCATGGGGATTGGTAGATTCTGGATAAATGTACTTTCTGGTTACCTGAGAGTTACTATTAAAAATAGACCTAAATAGGGCAGTGCCCATAGCTCAGTGGGTAGGGCACCGGCCACATACACTGAGGCTGGCAGGTTCGAACCCAGCCTGGGCCAGCTAAAACAAAAATGACAACCACAACAAAAAAATAGCCAGGCATTCTGGTGGCCGACTGTAGTCCCAGCTGCTTGGGAGGCTTAGGCAAAAGAATCACTTAAGCTCAAGAATTTGAGGTTACTGTCAGCTGTGACACCATGGCACTCTACCCAGGGTGACAGCTAGAGACTCTGTCTCAAAAAAAAAAAAAAAAAGACCTAAATAATTCTATATCCCGTACCATACACTCTGTGTTGACTTAATACTCATATACACTAATTAAAAGCAAATTAAGACAAAGAAAAGCAAACTTCACTTACTGTAACACAGATTTACTATATTATGAAACAGTTTTGTAAATGCAGTGTACAATTTTGGTTAAATGGCCGTCAATACTCTTCAACTTCCTTGGTTAAATGGCAGTCAATACTCTTCAACTTCACTATCATATTTTTTTTAACATTAAGTAACACACATTAACACTTAAAAGTGTTACAGAGAACACATTGGAGCCACAAGAGTGATGCCCAAAGCCTGAGCTTACTGCAGGGTGCACCATGTTTAAACTCAAGTTTAACTCTGATTTTATTTATTTATTTATTTATTTATTTATTTAGGTTGGGTCACATACTGGTTGCTTCTTAAGAGTGCCAGTTACTTGAGTTCTGGATAATAGGGAGTTTACTTTATCTGGTTTGTGGCTATTTTTGTAGCTCTGCAGATATTTGTGGGTGACTAATAGTCCTCTGAATTATGTCTTGGAAATCAAATTTCCACTGGGGTGTTTATATTAAATTGCTCTTTTCGCCAGATTTCCTTTCAAAAGGACAGGTTGTCCAATGGGCACTTCTATTGCCCTTTATTTCACAAAGTCACCTTTGATAAATTGTATGTATCTGGGGGTAAAAGTGCGGAGGCAATGAGAAACTAATGCCTTTATCTGCAGGTAACAGCTTCCTAATCACCCCTGCCCTTATCTTCCTGTTCAAATATACAAGGAAGTAGTGGTTTGCCCACTTGTATGTCAGCTGCCTACAACTGAAGCATTTTGTATCTTTCAGACAATTGTTTCTTTACTTTCTCAATACTGTCAATGGGGTGGCGCCTGTGGCTCAAGGAGTAGGGCGCCATTCCCATATGCCGGAGGTGGTAGGTTCAAACCCAGCCCCGGCCAAAAACCACAAAAAAAAAAAAAAAAAAAAACACCTCAATGCTGTCAATGGTCAGTTAAGAGAGGAGAAAAAAAAATACTCCCCAAACTGAGATTATCTCTGGAAAGCAATGTTGAGATCTTAATATAATTTAATTCCCCTTGCAACACTAATAGACTTAGGAAAATGAATAGTGTTGTCTATTCTGGATAATTTTACATGTGTAACTGTTGATATTCTGAAAGCTTCATTACTTTTTAGTATCTCATAAGTGAAGTGCTTGGGCTTTTTTAATATAAGTAATTATCATCTATCGGATATATGTCAATGTTAGGGCTTATGAATTTCCTGAGGGAGTTTGCAATCTATACCCTTATTACTCAAACTATGTGTAGTATCAGTATCATCTAGGAACTAGTTAGAAATGCAGAATCCTCAGGCCTCACCTTAGATCTCTGAATTAGAAGTTGCATTATTCACAGGATCCCCAGGGGACTCATGAAGACAGTAAAGTTTGAGAAGCACAACCCTAGAAAATGAAAAAATTGTTTAGGAATCAGGACATTTAGAATTATTCCTAGTCCTTTTCATTTTTTTTTCTGAAACAAGAACAAAGTTTTGTTTTTCATAATTTAAAAAGTGATTTACAATTAAGGCTGTCTAGGCTCATAGGAGATGAACAAATTGATATAAAGTCTAAAGAGACACCTTTGGATTCATTTTGGAAAATCACATCAGTAAAGATTTGGCATTGTTACTGACTTGCTCTGCTCGTCTACTAAAGCACCTCAGAGGCCACAAGGCAGGGCATAATCTTTTGGAAATACAGTCAGTCCTCATTATTTGTAGATTCTATATTTGCAAATATGCCTATGTGGCCAAAATCTTTATAACCCCTAAATCAATATTGTGGTGCTTTTTCAGTCACCCAAAGACATGCACAGAGAGGTGAAAAAATTTGAGTCACCTGACACACACATTCCCAGCTCAAACAAGGCAGTGATCTACCTTCTTAGTTTAGCTCTCACACTGTAAACAAATCTCCTTTTTGCAGTGTATTTAGTGCCATGTTTTCCTCCATTCTCTTTTGCTTCCTGTTGGTGATTTTGGTGTTTAAAGCAACCCCCAAGTATAAAGATGAAGTGCTCTCTAATCTTCCTAGGCACAAGAAGGCTGAGATGTGCCTTACAGAGAATATACGTGTATTACATAATTTTCCTTTAGGTATGAGTTAATGACAATGAACCAACAATATATATTAAATAAGGTGTCTTAAAACAGAAACACATATAAAATAAAGTATTGATCAGTTAACAAATTCGTGACCAGAGGCTTGCAGGAACCCAACCCTATTATTATCCCAAGGAACAATGTTCCAGTATTTGTTAATTCAGTGTTTGCATTGACTTCATATAACATAAATGCTGCAAATAATGAGAATGGACTGTTCATTTAAAAAAAATTAAACTAGGATTTCAACTGAGCATCATTTTCTCTTTTGTGGATGATAACCAGACTACCTTGTTATAAGAAGTTTTAAGCTGTACTCTGTGAACACAATTTCAAATAAAAATAACTGGTAATTTAAAAAAACATATTTCAATATTTGGAGGCTTTCATGGGCTTGAAGCAATATTCCAGAGAGGTTTTTCTTTTCGTATGGGCAAGGTTGCATTCTTTGAGACATGACACTTGAAATAATTGTACTATAGTTGCTATTAGACTACCAATTTCTAAGTTACGCTTGTTTTTTTTTTTTTTTTGGTTGTGTCTGTGTCTTCTTTTTCAATCCTCTTTGTTGTATAAATATCACAGAAATCTATGTCCTCTGGTATCCATCATCCATGCAGCTGCTCAGGCCAGGCCTCCATCATGTAGTGCCTGAATCCTAGATTAATATTGCAACTGCTCTTACCCACAGCCTATATTTTCTAGGACAGTAAATATACTGTATCTTTTCTCTATGAAATATCTAGTGGCTTCCTGAATAAAGTTGCTTTGGGATAAAGTTTAAGATGCTCTGAGGTTTGACTCCTGACTTCCTTGCCACTGTGCTTGGAGGCTCCTGACTATTTGATAATGTTTCTATCTCTGTGCCTTTGCATGATCTGTCCCTCTGCTTGGTGCACGCTTTCTTCTTCATCTATCAGGAAGTTGATTCCTAGACTGCAAATTTCCTCATATTATTTTAATTTTCTTAATGATTTTCTTCCTGCATTAGGCATTGAGAGCTTTGTGGGAAAGGAATGGTTTCATTAAGCTTGATGTCACTAGTGTCTTGTATCTTGTATAGGAGTGTCTGGACATGGGGCCACTAGGAATGTGGAACAAACTAGAATTTAGGGATGAATTTAATCTGACTAGCATTGTAATACAGTGGCTTTGTATCAGCAGCTGTGATCTGCATCGGTTCTGGTGTCACTAATCTTTAAGAAAATCCAGTATAGGATAGATAACATTCAATCCTGGAAAATGCAGAAAAATTGAGGTGAAGAAATTAATTATGAAATACAGTTAAAATAGGGCAGTGCCTGTGGCTCAAGGAGTAGGGCGCCGGCCCTGTATACCAGAGGTGGCGGGTTCAAACCCGGCCCCGGCCAAAAACTGCAAAAGAAGAAGAAGAAGAAAAAAGAAATACAGTTAAAATAGTAGCAACTTGTTTTGTATGGTAATTTATTTTAAAACAAAAGTTACTTCTTAAACATTTGTTTAAGAAGTAAATAACATTGACTGAATTATGCTATGATGCTATAAAACATTAATACTTTACATTTTAATTCTTGTCTTCCCTGATTCACACCATTAGTAATCCACAATGGTAGAAATGAATGAATTATGGCAACACACAGCACTGGATGAATCTTATTAATATATTAATAATTAATATGTATTGCATGATGAGAAAGATGAACAGATGATTCTCCGTAGTGGTTGCCTTGGGATGAGGGAGGCAGGGGGAGGGGATGGGGATGACTGCATAAGGAGATATAAGTTATTGGGTTAGGTGGTAGGTTAATGTGTGTATATACATGTTAATATCACAAATACAAACAAAAAGGCCATGATGAGTGGTCTTGAATCAAAGATTTTGATTAGTAAGATTTATTCAATTCTTTTCACCTGAGCTCCACACTTAAAAGAAAATCCTATTTGGAAATATTAAAGGAGCCTCCACCCTTTACTCTCTCTTAAAGTTGAATTAGGCACATATGTAAGAGTTTTACATATTTTATATGGGGAACCAGGGGGAACAAAATAACCAAATATAAAATGTCATATTAATGGTGAATTCAAAGACAATAGGCATTATGAAAATGTGAAAATAATGGGAACATTTCACCAATAGCCTTTTTGAGTCAATCAAATCCTGGGGATGTGGAGATGAATTGTAATCAGCTTTAATGGAGTTCCCCATTTTGTGGGGCTTGTATTAGCTTGTCCTACATTTTCTTGGCAGCAGGAAGGAAGCAAAGAGCACTATTCAAAGAAAAGCAACTGTGTGAGGCTTGTGAGAGAAATACGCATCCCAGTTCTTCCATGTTGCATACCATGGAAAGAAAGCCTTGCCTTCCAATTTTGTAAAAAATAAGCTTTGTTTGAAATGATTTTGTTTTATATTTCTCCCAACAGTACTCCCATCTCACGCTCAATTTCTTGTCAATCCTACATTCTCTTTTCTGCTAAAATCCTTGAAATCTCTTTCTAGTAGCAGTTGGTGCAAGACAATGTGCATTTATTTTGGTGGCAGCCTTTTCTAGTTTTCATGCCAGAATGTCTGCCTTCACAATGAGCTCGTTTTGAGGCACTTTAGATTTCAGCTGATTCCCAGTATCAGAAGCAAACAGACAAAATTCTATCTGGGAATAAAATCTCTCTTTAAACAGGAGCTTTAGTTACTCTCTTGGCAGAGTCCAGAGAGAGGAATCAAGTGTTGCTTGGATTCCCAAGTCATTTGCAAAACTATATCATGAGTGTCTTCCTGTCTCCTTGGTGATATGTGACCGTTTTCCTCCTGGAAGAGCTATTCTGTGTATTTTTAGTAACAGCAGGAGAGGGTAGATATTAGGGTGAGCTGTGTACCCAGCTGGAAAGCCTGAGCGTACAAAGGGTCTTAAGTTTCCCTTGATCTTGTTTTTCCCCCAACCCCTATTTTATTTTTTCATAAAGCACAGAAACGAAAGGCCCACTTATGAAAAGCGTCTCACTTAGGGCTTACTGGCTGCTATTCTCTTCTGTGGCCCTTTGTTCTGTTTCTTCTATCAGCGAGGGAAGCATATAAGCTCTGCCAGCTGTTTGTCACTTCCAGAGATATTATGCTGTTTCTGTCATGTCTGTCCAGCCCAGCTAAGAGTGGAATCTTACAATTTGATGACCTATAAATAGGAGGCCTGAGAGGGCATAATTTAGCAATGTTTTTGTGTTTCCCAAGCCTCATTTCTCTTACCTACAAAACTAGCAAGTAAGATAGACTTACTGCCTGATTGAATTTGGATAGTTTCTAACTAAAACTGATGTTCTTTTCTTCCAATTAGCAGGAAAGCTGCTTTGTATTCTTTTCTAATAGAAATGAACATTACATCAGCACCTCCCTTTCAAGAACACATACCCAGGGCTTAGAATGAACTGTGGCTTTAGAACCATACTTTTTAGGGTGGTGGTAGTGGTGTTTTTGTTTCTGTTATCTTTCTGAGATAACTTGTCCGTTTCAGGCCAAACTGTGACCTTATTAACACCATCATCAGAGGAGTCACCCAGCATTATATAGGGGTTAGATTGAACTACATGAATTTTCCTTTGTGGTAGACAGAATATAGTCCACCTTGAATGAACCTTTGCTCTGCTTGTCTCAAATTTTCTTTGTAGAAGGTGCCCCATGTGAACACCCCAGTACAGGGGCCAGTAATAAAGCAAACACAGAGTATGGAAAAACATGAGATGCTGAAATAGGAATGGAAATTAGAGGTGAACAATATTTACTTGTTAATTAATAAGCAGGGATGCTTCCCTTTCTAGAAGTGCCTACCATACAGGATATTCCATATAGATGGGATGATTTCACTTTAGGACTTCATGAATCATATAAAACTGTCTAAATAAGAGGCAAAAAAGTCATTCCTGAGAACACAGTGGTAGAGACTCTGGCCCCTGCCATGGACTAAATGTAATTTTGAGAGGAACCCTAGCTTAGAACTACAGATGTATGTTAAACGTTGTTTTACTGAAAGATTTTCAGTTTATAAACTTTTAAAGTTCACATGAAGTGATAAATATAAATACAATTAGAAATTATGGAAATTGGCATTAACTATCTACCATTTGTTATATCTCCATTCACAATTCACACAAATATGCATGTTTTCCCTCTAACCCAGCATAAACATTTTTTGTGTGTGTCTGTGTTGAGAGGTTTACTGGCTGCATAACACTTCATTAAATTGAATTACAAAATATGTGTACTGATAAGGAGATGATTAGTTATTACTGTGTAAAAATCCATCCTTAAACTTAGGAACTGAAAACAACCGTCATTTAATTGCTCACAATTCTGTGAGGTGGTAGTGTGGGCTAGGCCCAACTAAGATGACCTGTCTCTGCTCCACATGGTGTCATCTGGGTTTACACATGTATTTGGGCTTCAGCTAGAGTGGCACTCTGCATTCTCCCCCATCCTCCAGGAGGCCAGCCTAGGATTTTTCATATCATAGCAGAAGAGTTCCCAGAAGTAACACACAAGCAATCTGCATGCTGTCATCTATATAACGTTTGCCAGTGTCCCACTGGTCAAAGCAAGTCACATCACTAAGCCCAGTGTCACTGGGGCAGGGCTTTGAGGAAGTGAGGCTTATTGGGGATGCTAATGCAATCATTATCCACAGTGGATCTTTAAATTGCCAAATGCTTTTAATAAAATGGAGGTAACACTTCTGGTTGTTAGGATAAGGGCTGAGAGCTGAGGATGGAAGAAAACCAAGTTTCTACAGTGGTGTGATGAATGTGCTTTCTAAATAAGACATAGAACAGTCTGGCAAGAGATTTTATATGGTGTGTTAAGTATAAAAACTAACCATATTTGTGTATTCTTGGGAAGGGTATGCATCAAAGGTAGTGAATAAATATTAAAAAATAGTCTATATAAAAATGAACTCTCATATGGCAAACACCATGAAAAACAAGGAAAACGCAAGCTGGGAAAATTCTTGATAATAGACCAAGGCATAATATTCCTAAAAATTAACAAGAAAGACAAATATGCCAAAACAAATCAGCGAAGGTCATGAATAGAATGTTTATAAAAGAAGAAATATAAATATACACATGGCTGCCAGTAAACATCTGAGAAAACATTCAATTTAATCAGTAGTCAAAGGCAAACAAATATAAATTTCTAACAAATATCAATTACTGATATATCTTCATAGCACTTATATAATATAAAAGCAAGAAAAGGGAATGGAGAGATGGATGGAGGTAGCTGCAGTTTTAGTGAAGGAGGGCTGGAAAAGCCTCTCAGAAGTGGTAACATTGAATCAGGGGCCTGAGTCAATTGAGGTCCCAGGCCATGTGCTCCAGAAGCCATCCAGGCTGAGGGAAGAGTAATGATGAGGTCCTGAGTGCCAACCATGCAGTGAGAAAGCTGGATATTGTGTGGTGGCACTACCTGAGCCAGGGAGTAGTGGGGTATAAGTTGATATTCTCTGCTACTTAATGATTCAGAGAGATATAGCATGATAAGCAAAAAGCAGATGTCACCACCCACAGAATGGGAGAAAGCTTTGCAAATCATACATCTGAAAAGGGACTTGTACCAAGAATATATGAAGAAATCTTACAAGTCAATAATAAAAAGACAAGTAATTCAATTAAAAATGGCATTTTTCCAAAGCAAGTATACAAAGAACACTCCCCCAACATTCTTCCTTATCAGAAGTAGAACCCCCCGTCCTGTACCCAGTGGAAGCATTTTTAAATGATTTGATTTCTTCCTAATATTAGTTTTATTGTAAATCCATTGTTGATTAGGTATTTAAGACCATGTATAAGATTGTTTGTATGAGTTAATGTATTCAGGTTTCAAATGACCTAAAAATGATCTTTCGGGACTCCAGATTTGTTTGTGAGATAGAACTGCCTACGTTTCAGAGCTCTTCTCTGAGTCTTGGCATGAAGTGGGAGGAAGACAGCCTGAGAAAATAAGATAAGGAACTTCAGTTCTTCTTTTTGATTAATAGGTAGTCAAG
The DNA here is from genome assembly GCF_027406575.1 of Nycticebus coucang. Taxonomy (NCBI): domain Eukaryota; kingdom Metazoa; phylum Chordata; class Mammalia; order Primates; family Lorisidae; genus Nycticebus; species Nycticebus coucang. The sequence continues at coordinate 39,831,138 of NC_069804.1, forward strand.
TTCCTATGCTAGCATTTGCTATTCCAATTTTCTGGGAACTAATCTAGAAGTCTGCACTTTAGCTTTTCAGATGTGATTTGCATGCAGTTGACATCCCAGAGCCCCCATGTATGATGAATTTCATTAATCCAGTGGTTTATAAAGAGAGCTTGATTTAGCTTCTTCATGCTCCAGAGGCTGTGTTGTTCTTTATTGCTTGCCACAGTTTCTCCCATTATAGCATTGTAAAAATGAGAAGACAGCCAGGAATGGAAGAAAATCCAGAGACCTTCAGGTACCACATTGCAGATCTTGAAATAGGGCAGGAAAATTAATATAGCTTTATTTAGATGTCTCATTGTGTTTTTTCTCTCCAGTTTTGTGAAGACAGTATACTCTTGCTGTGCTTCAGTTTCTTACACTACAACAGTAGTTCTCACTTAGGTAAGACCCACACACCTGTAGAGCTAGGAAATAGGACGGTACCTGGTCCCCCACCACTGGTAGCTACTGATTGAGTGACTGGGGCTGCAGACTGCATCTCTAACAAGCACCCAAGCACTGATGACCACACTTTTAGTAGCATTCATCTATAAATTTTAGAAAGCCACTTTCAACTCTGATTTTCTATAATTCTGTCATTTCATGGTCTGACATCTGAGGCATGTGCATAGGACTAAAGGTCCCATCAGAGCACTAATGAACTTGCCTTGACCATCTTTAAGACTCACCTTTTTCCTGATTCTGCAGGAACATATCTATGCTTTGTGTGTTTAGAAGGACTGGTCTCAGATCTATTTTAGCTTTGAGGAAACAAAAGATGGTCTCCCATCCAAGTACTAACCATGTCCAATCCTGCTTAGCTTCTGAGATCAAGCGAGACCAGGTGCATTCAAGGTGGTAACTGTAGTACTCTTGAAAAAAGTGTCACGGTCCAGAAAAACAAGCCAATGCTGAAGAACTATCACAGATGGAAACAAATAAGGAAATGTGTGAACTAAATGCAAGCTGGGATCCCGGGTCGGATCCTGCACCAACAACAGACATTAGTGAGAAAACTGGTAAGATTCAAACAAGGTCTGTGGTTTACTTAATAGTATCACACCAGTGTTAACTTAATATCAACAGTTTTGATAAATGTATCACCTGATTTAAGATATTAACATTAGGGGAAGCTGAATAAAGCATTATGGAACTGTATTTTTTTGCAACCTTTCTGCACACCCCAAATTATTTCATATTTAATAGTATAGTAGGGAAATTATAACATATACTTCAAAGTAGCTAAAAGAGAAAAATTATAGTGCTTCCAACACAAAGAAAAGGTAAATGTTTGAGGTGCTGAATATCCCAATTACCTTGATTTGTTTATTACATGTTGATATCAAAATACCACTTGTACGCCCAAAATGTGTACAGCTACTATATATCAATTAAAGGCATATAAAAAATAAAAATTATTTTCAAAAGAAGGTGGGAAAGAGGAGAACCAATTCTGAGTCAGAATTAAGATTACCAAGTGAGTTTTTTGTTTTTGTTTTTTGATTTTGAGAGAGTCTCATTCTGTTACCCTAGGTAGAATGTGATGGTATCATAGCTCACAGAAACCTCAAACTCTTAGGCTCCAGTGATCCTCCTGCCTCAGCCTCCTAAGTAGCTGGGACTATAGGCACCTGCCATGATGCCCAGCTAGGTTTTTTTTTTCTATTTTTTTATTTTTGGTAGAGATGGGGGTCTCTTTCTTGCTCAGGCTGGTCTTAGCCTCCTGAGCTCAAGTAATCCACTTGTCCCAGCTTCCCAGAGTACTAGGATTACAGGTGTGAGGCACTGTGCAGGCCACCAAGTGCATTTTGGATAGCTCCAAAGTTCTATCATTTTGCTTTATGAGCTTCATCAAACCCTGGAATCCCTTGAATCTTCTCTGACACAGCCAGGTCCCTGGTAGGAAGGGATCCCAGCCTTTAGCAAATATGAGAGAATTGGGGAAATACAGCAAAGCAGAGGGAGATGGGGAGGGCAGAGCTTATAAGAAATAAGAAGTAAGTTGGATGCTTTTTTCCATTCCATTCTTGAGGTAGTTTACTAAGAATATGTTCTAGCTTCATCCAGATAAACATAAAAGATGTAAAGTCTCCATCATTTTTGTGGCTGCATAGTATTCCGTGGTATACGTATGCCACAATTTGTTGAAACCAATATATGATCACTTACACATTCATATGAATGATAAAACACAAACATAATCCAGAAAGGAGGAGGAGAGAGGAGGAAGAGGGGAGGGGAGGAGGAGTGGAGGGAGGGTATTTGGTGGGATCTCACCTAACGTGCACAATGCAAGGGTACAATCCAAAATAACTAAGGGTATATTATAAATGTCTTACCACAAAACATAAGTGAGGCGATGGTTATGTTAATCAGTTTGATTTAAGCATTCCACATTGTGTATCAAATCATCATTGTACCCCATAAATGCATACAGTTATGATTTGATAACAATTGCATAAAAAAAGGAAGTAAGTTGGAGACACTAAGCTTTTAGTTGCTTTAAACATTTGTTTCCTTTGGGCAATTCATGTCTCTGGGAGATTATTTGAGATAACCATTTAAAGAGAACAAAGTGAGGTAACTGAACTGTTAGCATATACCATAGTTCCCCAAAACTTCACTGCTGACTCTTCTTACAGCAGAATCTGGAATGCGCAGCCCTCCATCAGCAGACAGTATTTGGTTAAAATGTTCAATTCCACTGCCTTTGTTTTCTGACCATTTCTTAATAGATAAGAGCTATGTGGTAACCTTCCTAGGTGCCATTTCTGAAGCTCGTTATAGACAACTTTTCAGAAACATGGGAAAAGTAAAAAAGTGTCCTGTTCCCCTTCTTTATTATATATGTATATTGTATTGTTCAATATATCTTTATTACATTTTATTCTAACAGTGTTATCTCATGTTTTACTCATTTTTATTGCATCAGCCATAACCATTGAATCATTAGAAATTACTGCCCAAAAGAAAACTTTCCATAATCTCATTAATCAGAGATAACTTCCTTTAACACTTTGCTTTACATCCTCTCATATGCTTTTTCAATGATTAGTATCCTTATTTTGTACAAAAATGGAGCCCTGCTATCTAAATAACATAACCACCTTTTCATGATAACATTATTGCAGATATTTTTCTTTTATTCTTTTTCAAATAATTAATTTATTTTTATTGATACATACTAGCTTTCCATGTTTTTGAGGTAATGTGATACTTTGATACATTCATATAATCAAGTCAGTAATTGGGATACCCTTCACCTTAAACATTTACCTTTTCTTTTCACTTGAAACATTTTAATTATTCCCTTCTAGCTATTTCAAAATGTATAATCAATTATTGTTAACTACAGTTACCTTACTGATGTTTTAAAATATTTTTAATTTTATTTTTTATTTATGTTTTGTTAGCTTTAGGCATACAAGCAGTTTGTGGTTACGCGGATGAATTGTAGAGTGTATAATTAATGTACTCATCATGTGAATAATGTACACTGCGCCCAGTAGGTAGTATTTCTTCCCATATCCCCTCCCACCTGCCCCCTTCTGAGTGGCCATTGTCCATTATACCATTCTCTGTGGTCCTATTGCAGATATTGTTTCCATTCCACTTAATATGTTTCTATGTCACGGGACTACATTGTGTGAATAGTCTATCCCCTAGGTAACCAATAGCCTTTTGTGTTATTAAGCTATGTTAGTATGACCTTCCCTACACGTGCGTTTTTTACATGAGTGTCCAGTTACTTCCTAAGGATAAGTCCTTAGAAGCTGAATGCTGGATTAGAAGTGTCTGTAAATGCTTTTTTTTTTTTTTTTAATCATTTCAGGTTAATTTAGGGTACAAAGAATTAGGTTACAATGTTGTAAATGCTTTTGGTATCTGGTACCAAATTGCCCTGTAGAAATATTGGAACTGTTTACATGCTGTCTCAGCAGAGTCTGATGAGTAATTTGCACATTTTGAAGGGAGTTTTTATTATTTTTAAGAAGTGACTCCATGGCATTAGAGAAATAAAGTATTGGTTTTTTGAAGGAAAACTGAACTTATTTGAAGTGCCTCTCTCGAACTTTTCTGCGACATTTTTGTACTGCCTTGATAATGAACCAATTATATTATTAGTGGAAGACAGTGTGAGGGACTCAGAAATGTTTGCCATCAGGCTTTCTCTGTGTTTATGAGCTACATGTATGAAAAAATTTTTTCCTCAAATACCATCTTATATTTACCTGTATAGTTGAATAGCTATGCAGCAAAATATCGGTTCACACATACATTTCACGCCTGCATTCAGTTTTGATCTCCTGGTTGAAATATCTTTTAGAAATAGTGGATTTCTGTGTGTGGTGCTTGGCACGCAGTTTTTTAAAAAAAATTAAAGTGAGAAAAATTCAGGAACCTCTGTTTTCTGCAAGGCTACTGAGAGCCCTTTGAAAAAATATTCCTTTATCTTCTGACTGAGGCAGTGACATACTTCTTTGAAAAGAAAAATTTGGGATTCTAAAGCCATTCTTCCCCATTCCTGGGAATACAACACTCCAATTTCACGCCAGGATATTAACAAAGACGTAGATGTCTGGAATGATGAGAAGAAGGGTGGGCACAGCATTAAAGAATTTTGCTGTGCTATGTTAAATTCCCCTCTTGGATGTCAAAATTACCCCTTTTGCCAGGGCTGGTTAAAGTTCCATAATAAAAATAAGAAGCACAAAAAGATTGAGGGATTTTTGTCCTGGAAATGTGCTATTGGCATCCTAGAGAAAGTTTAATCTGATTTCTGAATTATTTTAATTAGCACATTTGCAGTTTCTTTAGTTTCTCATTGAGGCTTGACGGAAACTGGCTGGATAGTTTAATAAAACATTTCTAAGGCAGGTTCTGTGTCATAGCCATTGTTATAAGCTTTCTGTAAATATCAACTAATTTAATACCCACCATACTGTGATGTATAGGTACTTATATTAGCCCATTTCACAGATGAGGAAATTGAGGCGCAGGGCAGTTATATATTAACACATTGCCCAAGATCACTCAGCCAGTGAGTGACAAAGCCAGGCAGCCCAACTCAACATTCTGTGCCCTTAATTACTTAGCAGTGGTGGGTTCTGGGAAATGTTAGCTTGTATTTTGGACAGGAGGTAAAGTCACATTATTCTCTAATAGACCGTAGTTCACAACCTTTGTTGCACATTAGAATCACCTGGGGAAGTTTTAAAACTCAAGTAACCCATGCCCCACCCCTGACCTGGTAAATCATTTCAGGAAGTGGGACCTGGGTACCAGTAATTTTTAAAACTCCCCATGTGACTCCAGTGTGTAGGTTAAGAAGCTCTGATCTTGGAGAAGAGACATTACCGATGGCTAATACTTTGTCAGAAACATCTGATGAAAAAGTGTATTTTGCCCACATCTTGATTCACTTCACTGAGTCTTCTAAGAGGTGAGCAAGCCTATTCACAAAGAAGCAATCTTCTTCAAGTTATGTTTGGGAAAAATTCTTTCTGAAGATTTTGGTTCTGATATTTTAGAAAAGTTGGGTGTGAGTCCATTTGTGTTAATATGGTGTAGGCAGCTATTTCACTATTTTAGTTCGGTGAGTGAAGGATGCTCTTACTTAAATCAATGGCCAGTTGGTTTTGATTCTCTGTGTCTGAACTTCGACGTGAATCCCAAAAGAGGTCAGGGAACATTGTTGGCAGTAGGGAAGGCAGGCCATATCTCAGCCAGATGGCTGAACAGCGTGAGGCTTGGGCTGCAGCATCTTCCATCCTTTGTGACTGCTGTAGAGCAGTTTCTTTTTACTTTTAGTGCACGCAGAAGAGAAATATTCAGCACATGAGAATTTAGAGAGAGTTTTTCTGTTGGAGCAGCTTAATGTAACTGAATAACAAAATGCCTTTCGAGAAAAGTGACTTTTAGTCATGGTGGTATGAACATAGCCTATGTAGCATTTAAGGAAATTGACCAAACATGGGTCAGTAGTTAATGGTAAATATCTCTGCTGCTTCATCCGAATCACACTGAGAAAGTGAACCTGTTGTTTAGCGTATTTATTTTGGAATTGCCAGTGTGTTCAAATAAGACTAAGTCATGTTGGGGAAGTGATGAGAGCCATCTCATCTGCCTAGTATTTTCGCTTAGAAGCCTGTCAGCTTGCAGGATTCCCACTGGTCGAGGAACACTAAGGCATTTCTCATTATGGCTGTACTTGAAAGCTAATTACAGAGGGTCTTGTTCTGTTTGTTCCTACCATAAAGTGTCTTCTAGAATTGCTTTTCAGTGACTGCTGTCTTGGGGCACATAAAAGGATCATGATGACAAGGACAGACTGTCTACTGCTGTTTCAGGGAACAACAGAGACAAATGGTACAGATTCTTGTACCATTTGTAACAGTCTGTGACCCAAATCATCTTGTAAATTGTGAAATGTATTCTAAATAGAACAGAATGTTTAGTAAATGTAGGTACAATATAAAGAATAATAAACACCCATGAGCCCACCCCCTGTTTAAAAAATGGAACAATGGCAGTTCCTTAAAGGCCATTTTTCTGTGCCTTTCCCCAGTTGCATTACACTCCCTCCCTCCAGAGACAGCTATTACCCTGACTCGTGTAACTTGTGTCTTCTCTTTGTAGCTTCTCGGCCAATGTATGTATCCCTATGCAATATGTTAGTCAGTTTCGAAGACTGACCAGCAAGCACAAACCTAGCTGTACAAGAAAGAGGAGACATTGCTTTTGCTTGATGAAGGTCCCAAGAGAAAGTAAGCTGAGCCAAGTCTCTGGGAGAATTCTGGCTTCAGTTTCCATGATCTTATTGTGGGGAAGTTTGTGGGCAAGGCCATGAATAAATCTGTGGGGAAAATGGAGCTCCTTACAGGTAGGGCATCCAACAGCTCTGTAGTGCAGAGCCAGGTACTGAGCGCACGGCAGGAAGGTGGTCAATGGGGGCCACAGGTTACTCTGAGCTTCCTGTTCTGCAGCTCCCTGCCACCTGCCTCTGGCTCCCAGGAAAAGGTCAAAGCAGAACGCTTCTGCAGAGTAAAATGAGAGTCTTCTTCTGGTTCAGGCAGCACAGAAGAGCAGGAATCTCATCAGCCAATGGCCAGGAAAAGCAAAACAGAAGAATCTGGAACTGGTTTACCTGGTTATTGTTTTCAGGTTTGATGGCAACAAGCATCTTACAATGTGAATCCTTAGTGTGCACCTCTCTCATATCAGACTGCTCCAATCTAGACTAATTGCCTTCTTCTTTTAGTGTACAACTATCATTCTGGGATCATCCTGCACTCTGATCCAGAGCCATCCTTGGCATCTTTCCTGTGTTAGAGCTTCTTTTTCTTCTATGTTCTTCTTTGGTTGTTGGTGTTGGTGGAGCACATCTTCCAGTAACTTTGTGAGAAAGGTATGAGGGAAGGAAATTTTTTGAGGCCTAGCCACCCTGAAGATGTCCATTCTACCATGACACTTGATGAGAGTTTGGGAGTAGAATTCAAAGTTGCAAATCAAAATTCGAAAGGACAATTAACCCATTAGTCTATTGTCTTCTGTTTCTACTATTGGAGTAGAAAAGTGTGAAGCCTTTCTAATTCCTAATAGGCTACTTATGACCTTATTTATTTTCCTCTATGCAAGATTGTAAAATCTTTTTGTCCCCAATAGGGGTGTCCAATCTACAGCCTGCAGGCCCCATGCTGATTTTGTGAGGACTTTCTTTGCTTATCTGTGGTGTCAGATATCACAAAAAGTATACATGGACCATTTTTTGTTCATCAGCTTTTGTTAGTGTTTGGGTATTTAATGTGTGGCCCGGGATAACTCTTATTCTTCCAGTGTGTGGCAGAGGGGAAAAAATGGTTGGATATCCCTGAAAAATGTCATACTAATGGGCCATGATATGGATTTATTTTTTATTCACTATCCTGAACATTCTGTGACATACTGTGCATCAGTTCATGCTGGTACCTCAATCTTCTAATTCTGGGAAATTTTCTTGGACTATTTTTTTATTCTCCATTTTCCTCCTCATTCTGTAACTAACATTTAAGAGCTAGAATTTCCATAGCAGTTATGTGAGTTTCTATTTTCTCCTATTTTTAATCTCTTTGTACTTGGTCTCATTAGGGGGAGATATCTTCTAACATTTCTATTTTTGATTTCACATAATATATTTCAATTCCAACAATGTGTTTTGTATTTTTAATTTCTGGGTTTTTTAAATAATTATCTTATTTCATGGATGCAGTATCTTTTCAAGGATATCACTGATATTTATTTGCCTAATTTTTCTTCTAGCTGTGTAGTCTGTGTTCCCACTAAGTTGCTCTTCTGTTTGCTTGTATTGATTTGTCCTCCTTGGTGGAATCTTTGCTCAAATGTCTGATAATCCTTGGTTGCTTGGGAACTAGAAATCTACTGTGAATCTCTAAGCAGGTTGGTGGAGCTTGTTGAATTTGTTTCACTATAGAATGATCTGGATTGGGTGTTTATTGGGAAACACCAATGTGTCTTTAGGTCTTTCACCTTGGGTAACTTAGATGTCCTAGAGAAGGCTTCCAGTCTCCTGCTGGGAGGGGTAGGTCTGGCATCCAGTGTGGGAGCTCCTTGAGTGAAGGTGGTAGTGTCTGCATTCAGGGGTTGGCATACATCTGGTCACTTAATATAACTGTTTTGGGTAGAGTACGTAGTACTCATGGCCTGACTATGGCTGCCAGGCTAGATGCCCTGTGTTTTATCCTCTTTAGGAAGTGATCCTCCAGAATGTGCCACCCCTCAGCAGCCTGGAAAGAGGAGCTAGATGTATCAACTTCTCAGACAACTTTCTCTCTAGCCTTTGTACTTTTGCTGCCCCCTTTACCTCCAGTTCCAGAGGAGTTTGATGCCCATTTTCAGTTTTTTTCTCTATTGATGTGAGAGCCACTTTTCTTCCATTTTTTTCTCACCTGCTGATATTGATTACCATTCGTCTGTTTTGCAGCTTCCACAATCTTGCTTTTGTCCCCTGTCCTATTCTCCTGTGTTTGTCTTTTAAAAATATGATTGATTCTGTTAATGAGTCTTAGTGGGGTTGCAAGAGAGTGAAATTAGATGCATGTGTTTAGTTTATCCACTTAACCTGGCAGCTGGAATTTCTTTTTTACATTATTGACTCCTATACATTTTTTAGTATTCCAAGTAAAAGGTTTCTGGTCATTTAACAGAACACCTTTGTGCCAAACAGAGTTCTGTGCATTTGTAGAGATGCAAGTAGGAATAGATATTATACTGTTTATAGAAGACCAATTGAAAGTCAGATTAAGCAGTGCACCCAAGGTCACTGCAAAATGTGGCAGTGCTGGGATTTCAATGCAGTCCAAGATCTAAATTTTGAAACCTTGGGAAAGGTTTTTTTTTTACCAAGTCCAGCTCTTTCCTTACATCAGACACTGATCTGAAATAATGCCTGTGAATCTTATCAGGATCTCTGTGAGTTAATTGAACTTTGAAAGAGAAAACTATCCTGACATACATTGAGTAACCTTGATTGGGCTTTTAAAAAGTGATTGGGGCACCCACAAAGCATGAGAAGCACCTGCTTTCCCCAGCTGCAGGGACTCTCCCCTCTTTGCTAGTTCAGTGTGTGGTTGAAGGTCATTCGTGGGCACGATTTTGTGTCTGTCTGGAAAACAAAGCATGCATGGTTTTCAGGCCCACCCAGTAGAATGTGTGTCTATGCATTAGACTGGGCTGCAATGAAAGACTTATTTTCTATGTGGCTACAAGGCTAGGTAACTCATTACCCATTCAGTGTCATGAGCACCAGCATCACATTTCCCTATTGAGTACTCTGCAACAGTATGAAGGCATTGATTTACAAAATGAAGTCAAAATAGGAGCATTATAGTCTTTACAGTTTTAATTATTTTTTGCACACTTTCGTCAAACCAAATTATGTATCAAAAACTGTTTATTTAAGCACTAAAGAGCTTCCCATAGCTTTAAGTATGAACTGGGTTGATTTGAATATGAAACTATCAGAAATATTGGTAAACAATGAAACCTCCCTTCACCCAGTGTTAAGACTGTTAGTCTTTTAACAGGTGTCAGCTTCAGTGAGCTAAGCATGGCTGCTTAGTTGTTAATAATAAGATTCTGTTTATATTTTTTCCTAAAACTATAGCTAGTCTTTGCATAGAAGAATGTAATATAAAATTCTTACAACTAGCTGAAAATAGGGTTTTTAAAAAATGCAAAGTAAAATCAACCTGCTTTTGCCTACGAGCCCTTGAAATGAGCTGGGGGTCTATTTCAGTACAGCATTTCCAGCCAAATTATTTTTAGCTTTTATAGAGAGAAACCTTTTCATTTAAAAGGATTAAAAGAGCACCGGACCAATTTCAGCTTCTTTAAAATGCACATTTGGGGCCTCTTTATGTTCCCTCAAGTTCTAAGAAAAGAACATTATAAGGACACTTTGTCAATGGCTTTACTATATTGCCTTTCAATTTTAACTAGACCTTTTACCTATGGAAGAAATTGATGATATATTTTATTTGAGAGAAATAAGATGCTTGTCCTTACAGTTTATTTTCTAATGTTTTTGCATCATGAGGATGTCATCTCTTCCATTCTTACCCAAAGAAGAATATTTAGGTGTCTCATATCAGAAAAATCTGCTATACCAAAGCCAGATTTTGAATTCCAAGAGAAATTGGAAGATGCTGTGGATACAGACCTGTGATTTTGAGGTCACTATCACTTTAGACTTCATATAAGGGGGCAATGCTGGGAAATGCCTGGAATTAGGAGTCAGATCTAGGTTTTGATTTTGCCTTTACCTTGCATACGTCAAAAAGTCATTTGGGGCTCGGCACCCATAGCTCAGTGAGCAGCGTGCTAGCCACACACACTGAGCCTGGCCGGTTCGAGCCTGGCCCCAGCCTGCTAAACGACAACTGCAACCAAAAAAATAGCCGGGTGTTGTGGCAGGTGCCTGTAGTCCCAGCTACTTGGGAGGCTGAGGCAAGAAAATTGCTTAAGCCCAGGAGTTTGAGGTTGCTGTGAGCTGTGATGCCAGAGCACTCTACTGAGGGCAACATACTGAGACTCGGTCTCAAAAAAAAAAGAAAGAAAAAGAAAGTCATTTGGCTTCTCTGGGCCTGGTTCTGCATCATTAAATAAGAAAAATTTGCAACTTGCATGGTTATTTTAAGATTCAGAGAGAATGTACTTGACGGGCCTGCTACAACAACTGGTATGTAATTGGGGACTCTAATGATAATCATAGCACTAAGCACTTGGTGCCTGTTAGCCTCTATCCTAAAGATTCTATGTGTATGAATTCATTGCCCATGCCCACAACCCTTTTCGGTAGCTGCTGTATCAGATAGGGATCACAGTTAAACTTACGCCTTTTTCCCTAAAAGTTTGCTGAATGATCAACTCACAGTTAAGGTTGATTAATAAGAGAAAGGTTAATTTCCAAATACCATGTGCATAGACAGAATCACAGATACCTTTATACATGCCTTTTCGAAGGAGGGAGAGACTGTGGAGTATGCAAATGGTTGCTGGGGGGATGAATAGACAGAGGAAACAGATTGACTTGTAAGTTAACCTGAGAGACAGGTATGGTATTTTAAATGACTTGGGTTAGGTCTACTAGCATTCAGGGGAAGGAAAGGAAATCAGTTGCCCCTCTTTGATCCCCTGATCAGATCAGTCTGGTTTTATGCAGATAGAGGGAAAGCCCCTTCCAAAGCTTTCTGGTTGTGAATGACCTTTCATTCAATATATTCTTTATGTTAAGTAGTCATATTTCAGGGTAAAATTTCCTTAGCTTCTACAATTAACATCCCCACTTTACAAATGAGAATATGGAATGAATTTAGTGTGCATAGAGTTATACAGCTAGAAAGTGGTGGAGCTAGGCTTTATACCCAGACACACTAGCTCCAGAATCTCTGTCTTAACTGCCACATCTGAACTGCTACACAGGGGTGATTGATAATGACATCCTAAATTGTGGTCATCAGTAGAGCAGAGTTCCTGCCTTATCTATCTATGGGACCCATTGCATGCTACAGGTGGTGGTGGGTCCGTAACTTACTGAGATGGGCCATTCTTCCTACACAAAAGGTGTTTTTCTTCAGAACCACCATATTCAATTTCCCTGAACCCCAGTGAACCTCCTCTCAGATCTGAGTGCCTAGTACCTAGCCCAGTGTCAGCATTTCTACTGAGCTTTCCATGGTATGGCTGACCCCATGGCCAACCTGGCCACAATTACCTTGTGGGGACTCTGAAAGATTTGCTGGCTAAATATAGTAAACTCTGGTGTATGTATACCATGGAATACTATTCAGCCATAAAAAAGATGGAGACTATATCTTTCGTGTTTACCTAGATGGAGTTGAAGAACATTCTCCTAAGTAAAGTATCTCAAGAATGGAAAAGCAAGTATCCCATGTACTCAATACTAATGTGAAATTAGTAGGTGAACAACTGTAGGCCCACATGAGAGGAAAAACACAATTAAATTCAAGAAGGGAAGAGGGGGCAAGGGGGAGAGGTGGTTGGTAAGCTCCTACCTGACAGGTACAATATAGGGGTATGTGGCCCACCTCCTGGGTGAAGAACTACAACTTGGACTTCATTTCACAAATGCAAACAATGTAACCTAATCATATGTACCATCCTATTAATCTGAAATGAAAAAAAAAGAAATCACAAAAAAAAAAATCTTTGAAAATTATTCCTCTAGAGCAGCGGTTCTCAACCTGTGGGTCGCGACCCCTTTGTAACAATGTAAATATATCCTGCATATCAGATATTTACCTTAAGATTCATAACAGTAGCCAAATTACAATTATGAAGTAGCAACGAAAATAATTTTATGGTTGGGGGTCACCACAACATGAGGAACTGGATTAAAGGGTTGTGGTATTAGTAGGCATTAGGAAGGTTGAGAACCACTGCTCCAGAGCAATGGTTGGCACAAAGGGCCAGATGTTAAAAATGTTAGCTTTTTCAGGACGTAGTCACAACTACTTTGTTGGAGCTGAAAAGCAGCCACAGAAAGTATTCATGGCTATGTTCCAAGAAAACGTCATCTACAAAGAGCCTGCCTGGCTATATTCAGCCTGGGAATGCTGGTTTTCCAATTTCATAGTGCTAAAGAATCACCTTTTTAAAAATGGAGATTCCTGGGCCTACATCTGTTAAAAGATAATATTCACCAAAAAAAAAAAAAAAAAAGGTGAAGTCATTACTTTCATACAAAGATGAGCATGCGTTATTTTATTTTACTCACGTGAAGGAACCTGGCAGATGTTATAAGCAATTCAAAAGGAAAAAATTAAAAAGGACAGGTTTATATTGAGTAAAGAATTGAATTGCAAATGGAGGCAAAACTGATTTCTCCCCCCAAACAGGGAGAGCAGTCAAGGAAAACTGGACAATGACTGAGTTTTTAATGTCCACCAGTCACCTACAACTTATAAACTTGCAGAATAGCTGAAAAGCTGTGAGAGCTTCAAACCTGGTGCCCTGGAGCAATGTGCTCGACATAGACAATGCACAGTTTCCCTTTGAAGCACTTACTTTATATGCCCCAGAGAGACTGGCTCTGTGGGTCTGATGTTATACTCAGAAATCTGCCTTTTTAACAGATTTGGTCCAGCAGGAAGGCTATACACTACTGCATACAGGTTATTATTTGCATGCACTGTCTCTCTCCCCCCTTTTTTTTTTTTTATAATGCGCCTTTCTGCTCTGGAGTCTCTCCTCTGATTTAGGGAAATCAACCCTCACCCTCTGAGGCTCAGCCACCCATGTGACTAGATGGGTGACAAAATAGCTTTCATCATTCTGGCTAGTGGTGGGGATGAGACAATTGGATTATGGGACAAAACTCATCCTCATCTTCTATCTTTACTGTTTTGTTTGCTCATGTCAGAGAGAAGGACCCCTTTGCTCTTCCCCTTAAATGGAGGGAGACTTAAGCCATAGCAATGATAAAAATAATTTAAATCGTAATATAACATTTAAAAAAAAATTTAGATAACTAAGGAAAGGGTGTTTATAATGGAGGAAGAGTGAACCTTGGAAGCTCTTTGTGCAGCAAACCTCAGGAAGGTGGAGGAAGGGAGGCGGAGAGAACAGGCCATCACTGGGAAGGACCTTAGGGTGGTAAAGGCTGGGAGAGCAGGAAGCATGGATTTTAAACAATTGGGAGTACAGAGACCTCCATAAGCCTGTTAGGGACGTCAGAACTCATTAAGTTGACAATCCATTTACTTTCTTGCTGATTTTTAACTGCCAGCAGCTGTTCTGCTCCATCAGCTGCTGTTCTTCCCTAGATAGAATAGCAAACTCGGCGTGTGCATTTCCGGAGTATGGGGAAGTTCAGAAAGCCCCCAGACTGTCAGCAGCTGACTTCCTTTCTACTGGGTTTTCTCTGTGTGTGAACAAGCAAAGGGACAGACGCATGGGTGAGTGTCCTTGACAGAGGAAAATGACTGTCAACTGTGGCGTTGAGGCTAATTTCCCCTCTGATTTGCTTTCCAGTGGGAGCAGTCCGTTATGTCTGAGAGTGAGGGTGGGGGAGTAAGGGAGGGCTCAGTCCCCCACAGATCTTTCACTTGAACAGTGCAGCTTCTCAGATAACAGCCCTAGAAACAGAGCTATGTTGAGAACAGTACCATTTCATACTAGCCAGGAGAGCCTTCATCTTCACTCCCATGCTCAGTGAGCTCAGCAGTTTAAAAGGCAGCCATTTTCCCTCATTGAATTTTCTGAAAGATGCTATGCTAGGTCCAAGAGCTTCGACAGAAAAGGGCCCAGACCCTGGCAGTGTGGGACTGGAAGTTGGTGGTCCATAGTCTCCCTGCCGATGGCGGTACGTGGAGAGGCAAGTCAAGTGGGACAGACTGTGGACGAAGTAGTTGCATTGTACTGAAAGCTGGCTTTTCTTCCTGGCAAGGAAACTGTGGCTTAGAGCACATTGCCCCCCTTGGGCACCTGTGCATTGCTAAGGACTCTGTTCCTTATTGTCTTTGCCCTGATATGACATCTCAGGATCTACCAGTATTGCTAGAAACAGCAAGTTGCTACTTATTCTGAAATTGTAGTCCAGAAATGCACTTTTCTGCCTGTGCCTAAATGATGAGAATGTCCAAGAAGTGGCCACTGCTGCCTCTGGGACATCCCAGGCCTCCTGCTTGTTGAGACGGCAGCGGCCGCAGCAGCTATCTGGGCCCCACTTGCCCCAGGCTCCCCAAAGCCCTGGAGTCTGCCTTTGCTGTGTTCACTCTTCCTTGAGTACTTGGCGCTTCCTGCTGGAACAGAGCAAGTGTGCTGTGCTCCTCACTGTTTTTCCAACTCTCACCTTGTTTAGACTGCACATAGCACCTGACATGGGCCAAGTCATCAGTGTTAATTAGCTGGGCATGGCTTCAGCCTGGAGTCCCTTCCAAGAGCTACAGGAAAGGTCTGTGCTTTGTTTCTGAAATGATCTTTTGCCACTTATTTTTCAAGTTGACCACAGAAGCCCTAGGGAGCTGATAGCTATATGAAAGGCAGGAGCTTGAGTTTAGGTAGGACATATTGTCATTTTAGATTCATAACCCTTAGTTCCTAATTGAGACTGAAGATCTGAACAGCTCTGTGACTTCCACAGCACTGACATTCCCAATTTTGTGTTCATGGGTTGCCAACACAGGGGATGCTGAGACGAAACTTTCAAACTTTATACAATTTAAGAGTGGGATTTTAGATTTGTCCGGGGGCTCTCCTACATTGTACACATACCAGTCATCTTTTATTTTGAAGTTGTAGATAGTAATAAACACAAAAGTTCTTAAAACTTACAGTGGGAAGTGAATAAAGAAAACTCACTAAAGCAGTAAACTCTCTAAACCAAAAATGAAGCTACTGGGTGGCACCTGTGGTTCAAAGGCGTAGGGCACGGGCCCCATATACCGGAGGTGGTGGGTTCAAAACCAGCCTTGGCCAAAAACTACAAAAAAAAAAAAAAAAAAGCTACTCAGATTTTCCTAACTTAAATATATTTTCCTGTTCTCTAAGACAGTGGTACCTATCCTCTGTGCTAAAGAAATGGATGTGCTATATTTATTGTTATGCAGACCCCTTTGGAAGTTACTGAGAGATGTGGTGAGGGTAGATGGACTTGTCTGCCTGCACAGCAGGATGGAAGCCTTGTTTGGGGGAGATGGGATAGGACGTGCAGAGAAAGCAGATAGGGGAGTTGTGAATGGGATAGGGTGACTTCTTCAAGAACACATTCCTGACATACTCCTTGCCTTTCAGTTGCAGCTTTAACCTATCAGTGATGACAGGCTGTCAGGAAAATCCTCTAAGTCTGTCTCATACACCCTAACCAATGCCAAGTAAAGAATTCTCCTTATGGAAGTAGGTGGGATGGCTATACCTATCGCTCGTTGTCAAGCAAATCCCTGCCTTGATCCTCAAGTCCTTTCTCGGGAGATAGGCCTTGAATATGTGGCATATGAAAATCCCTTTCTTAGGCCCTTGGTTTAGAGATTGGAAGCCAGGTTTATCTCAGTTTTGTGTCACAAATGAAGCAATGTAGTCTCCGTAGACCTATAGTTTCTGTCTAGAGAAAAGTCAGGAAAGGGGTCAGAATCCCCTCCTCAACTCTAGCAGTGGCCTGCCCTGGCCTCTAGATACCTGGCTGTAAGGTGTGGGCGGAACCTCTATTGTCCACTCTCAGCCTTCCAGGGAGCAGCTGCAGCCCTGGCACCCATAACCTCTCAGGGGGGTGAAGAAACACACATATCTTGGCATTATATATATATATATATATATATTTTAGAGACAGAGTCTCATTTTATTACCCTCGGTAAAGTACTGTGGCGTCACAGCTCACAGCAACCTCCAACTCCTGGGCTTAGGTGATTCCCTTGCCTCAGCCTCTGGAGTAGCTTGGAGGACTACAGGCACCCACCACAACACCCGGCTATTTTTTGTAGCAGTTTGGCTGGGGCCAGGTTCGAACCCTCCACCCTCAGTATATGGGGCCGGTGCCCCAACCACTGAGTCACGGGTGCCACCCTTGGCATTATATTTGATGAGGAATAAAGAGTATGGGGAAACTTGTGACTGGTCTCTGTCCCTTGGCATCCTGAAATTGCTAACTCATAGAGGGCAGGCATGTGTTTTTCATCATTCTATTCGCAACTTTTAGCACCTTTCCTGGCACATAGTAGATGCCCAGCAAATACATACTTATAGCCCATCAGAATTAGGGATGCTTTCCGTCTTAAATACATTGAGACAGCCTATGGATCTTAAAAGGTCCGATATTCATATAAAAAACCAAGGGTGTTGGACTCTGTGGATATTAATTACCAAAAAAATAATAATCACTGTCTTACGGTCTAAGAAGCAACCATGTCATATGTGAGAAGGCTTGAAATATGAAGACTAGACATCAGCAAGGATACCATAGATTTGGAAAGATACACGGGACATTACAAAAGTTTTAAGATACACAAAAATCAAGAAACGTAAAATGCACACATATGGAAACAAATGAAGCCCTCCCAGCAATACTGATAGGCTGAGCAAGTTGAAACTTACATGGGTGAATCAGAAAGGACGCTGGCGACTATGTTTCTTAGAAGTGAAATAAGGGACCATAGTCTGTCTCAAAACTTTTGTAGTAACCTATGTATCTAGATATTTTAATTTACGTTTAGGACTTACTACACCGATTTTTCTTTTTTTTTAAGCAAGATCAGCCCATCATATAGAATTTCATTTTTTACTTTTAAAGAGAATCTTTTTACCATCATTTGACATAGTGGCTTAAGCAGTCTTTTGAACTTCCAGGGAAAAATCTGAGTAAACCAAACCTGAGCCTCGGAATAAGAGGTCTGCGGTTGTAGCTATATGTGAGGAGTGGTAGATTGTGGGGTTTTTGAATGAAATATCCTATACCAACAACACACACACACACACAAAACTCAGCTAGGGAAAGGACAAAGAAGTAATAAGATCTAAGGTTATAAGAAACGGAAAAAATCAAAGGAATTCTCATCAAAATATTTTAAACAGTACCCTATTTTGTATTATATTTATTTATGAACTTTTAGAAATAAATTAGAAACAAATACCATGGCTTTCTAATCAGAGGGAATAATTGCTGTGTCACTTGCATTTCAGAAACTTACTATACAAACTTTGGTGATTGTGGTGACCCATCCCACTTGTTTTTGCTCATGTACTATAATTACTTTCTCCATCAAGGCTGATTTCATAAACAGATGTAGAATTTTAATCCAGAGTATGTTATACAGGTAAGTAACTTCGCATTTACAATCTACTATTTGGCTTTTTTAGATAATAGTCCCCAAACATCTAAACTAATTTATAAAGCCAAAAAGAACCAATCTAATATAATACTCTGCTTCTAGGTCCCTGAAGTGAGTCAGAAAAAGTTCAGGTTACCAGGCCTTAGCCAGACCACAATATATCAATCATTGCTCTTGAAGTTAATTCTTTAAAATAAATTGAAATTTTTATCAGGCTTAGTTTTAGAATCTATGCTTTTTTGTTTATTTTCCTGGAAATGAAAAGCTCAAAAATAACTGAATTTCCTTGGCTCTAAATAACAAGCTGTAACTTTGCTGAGGATTCTGACTGGTATGTGTTATCTTGCATTAGATCAGGATTGGGTCCTATTTGCAAGAGTGGACAGATTGGTTATACCATGTTTGGCAGTTCACCTTCAGAAGAGTGTAAAGTAAGGCCTTGGTCGGGCAAAGAAAAACAGTCCTAGTTGTCATGCCTGTGTTTAATTTTGGTTTTTAGAACTTGTTCAGTTCAGACTTGGTTCTTTTCCCTCTTTCCCAGATGTTGATCATGTGATAGGTGAGTCGCCAAAGCAGCATGCAGATGGTAGTTGTGTGCTTCTTTCTTTTTTTTTTGTAGAGACAGAGTCTCACTTTATGGCCCTCGGTAGAGTGCCGTGGCCTCACACAGCTCACAGCAACCTCCAACTCCTGGGCTTAAGCGATTCTCCTGCCTCAGCCTCCCAAGTAGCTGGGACTACAGGCGCCCGCCACAACGCCCGGCTATTTTTTTGTGTGCTTATTTCTGTTTGGGATAGTCCCACCTACTGAAGAGAAGTAAGTCTGTGGGCCAGAAGACCCAAGTTCTTGTTTGGCTTTTCTGCAACCTAAATGGTTAGCCTTGAATCTTGATTGAGTTACAGTTCTTGTTTTTATCTGCACAGCTGAAGCTAATCCTCCTCACCTCATGGGAGGTTGTGGAGATCTGATGAGAGCTGTGTGATGCAGCACTTTGTAAATGCTGAAGTGTGATCATTTAGTTTCATTTACTTCCATTGGTAAGTGTCACTGGCAGACACTTATGCTTCTGGGAAACTTGGATTTCATTGAAATGAGGAGACAAGGCACTGAAACTATGTCATGTGGTAAGGTCAGAGACCTTCCCGGAGTTCAGCTCCCCTTCCTTCAAATAAGCAAGAGGAGGACTCAACTTTAATCACTGAGAATTTTAAAACTCACTGGGAAAAATTCAAGGAGTTTCTCTTGATTTGGCTTCCAAAGCACCCTATTCTCTTACTTTTCCTTCTACCTCACTGCTCGCTTTTTCTCAGCCGCCTCTATTAGTTCATCCTCTTCTCCCCAATCTCTTAATATAGGGAGAGTTCCAGGTGTTAGTCTGTGGCTCCTTTCTCCGTACTCCCTTGGTGATCTCTTCCCATCTCATTTAAAATACCATCTCAATCCTGAAAACTCTCAGACTTTCTCCTGAAATTCACACTCTCATCCCACAGCCTTCTCTGCATTGATATCTCAAACTCACTATGTCCCTAAACTGAACTGATCTTCTCCCCTCAAAATAAAAACAAACCAGATCTGTCTATAGCTATACTCTTCCTTGAGCTCCCATGTCTTCTTTCTCCAAATTATGTCCTAGATACTTCTCTGATAAAGTCCCAAGAAGAAGAAATAAGCATCTCAGTGTTAAAATTGAAACACAACCCAGGTTATCTCCCACTACACTTATTTTAAGGATGAGAGGACAGAGCCAAGGTCATACAACCAGGTTGCATGGATTCATTTTCTCTTGGAAAACAATGCTGTGAGCTTTTTAGCAGGTGTTTGTTTTTATTCGGAGCCATCCAGTCTAGTCATTTATAAAGATGGGAAAGCCCAGGCTGCCTCCATGGAAGAGGTAAGACTAAATTATATAGTAGCCATAATTTCTCCTTTCAGCATTTCTGTTGTCTATGTAGTAAGCTGTGACCTTCAGCCATCAAAAACACTATTTAAAGCTTCAAACTGTAAAGCTGTATCAAGCCTACCAGCTGGAGGAAATGTTCGTGCCAGATTGGTTCTGACCGTGTGCATTTCTTGAGTCCCTTAAAACCAGATTCATGGTGAAAGCTATGGAAGGAAAGATTATTGTATTTATTTTTAGGCCATTAAATTATTTATGTTAATAGTTGAGAGAGTCTCTGTCTTTTGACTAATAAATGTTGACTTCTCTTGGTAAGGTCTTAGTGGTACACAGTAACCTGACAGGTCACTCAGAAATAGGTTTCAGTTGCTAATATTCTCTAAACCAGCAGTTCTCAACCTGTGGGTTGCGACCCCTTTGTAACAATGAAAATACATCCTGCATATCAGATATTTATATTACGATTCATAACAGTACCAAAATTACAGTTATGAAGTAGCAACGAAAAGAATTTTATGTTTGGGGGTCACCACAACATGAGGAACTGTATTAATGGGTCACGGCCTTAGGAGGCATTAGGAAGTTTGAGAACCACTCTCTAAACTAAGAAACATTACCTAGAAATAGTGCCTAGAGCCTAAAGGATTAAGGTAAGAAGAAAGAAATGATCAAGGCCAAATGATCTTGCCTAATTATAAGAAGTGTATTTATCTTTCTGTATCTTGCTCACTTGAGTTAAAAAGCAGAAATACAATTTTGAGTGTCTATTCCACTAAGGCAATGGTTCTCAACCTTCCTAATGCCACAATGTGTTTTCATTGTTAAAAAGGGGCCGCGACCCACAGGTTGAGAACTGCTGCACTAAGGCGATGGTTCTCAACCTTGGCTGTACATTGGTATCACTTGGGTGCTTCAGGAGCGCTGATACCTGGGTTTTGCCCCCAGGGAATCTGATTTAATGGATTTGGGGGTATGGACCAGGCATCAGGGTTTTTAGCAGCTTCCCAGGTGATTCTTAATGTGCAGCCCAAGATTTGAGAATCTACAGTAAAGTCTCCTAAGTAGTTTGCAGAATGGTCCTAATTTTTTGTTTTCGTTTTTTGTTTTTTCTCTTCCAGAAAATAAAAATTCCTTCTTGGAATTTTCCACACCTTTCACTCATTGATGGAAGATATGAAAATGAAAAACTGTTCCTCCTTGCCTTTAAGCAGTATACTTTTCTAGACTCTAGAGTGCTAACAACATGTACATAGCCAGTTCTCAGGGCATTCGCACATACATTTCCAACTCTGTTGTGCTTAGGAGATTCTTACTAGCGTCTCCCTTAATCTTTCTAAATACCTTGATCATCTCATCATCACTCAACCAGTAATTGCAAGCCTGAGATTTGAACCCAGGTCTTTCTGATACCCAAACTCCTCTCCTCTCTCCTCCCCCTTTATCCTTTCCCTTTCTTTCTTTTCTTTTCTTTTTGAGGCACAGTCTCTTAATCTGTAGTGCTGCAGTTAAGTGCCATGGGGTGATAGGTCACAGCAACCTCAACCTCTTGGACTCAAGTGATCCTCTTGCCTCAGCCTCCTGAGTAGCTGAGACCACAGGTGCCCACCACAATGCCCAGCTATTTTCAGACACAGGGTCTTGCTCTTTCTCAGGCTGGTCTTGAACTCCTGAGCTCAACCAGTCAACCCACCTCAGCCTCCCAGAGTGGTGGGATTACAGGCATGAGCCACCGCACCTGGCCCCAAATTTAACTACTGGGACAAAGTCTATTAGGATTCACCAAAATACATTCCATCTTCTTCCTAGGAACACAGCTAGACTACCTTTCCCAGCCTCTCTCAAAGTTAGATGTAGTCATGTGACTTGGTTCTAGGTGATACAGTGAAAACAGAAGTAATATATGCCATCTCTGGGCCTGGCCTTCCCCAGTGAGCCTCCATTCTCTCCCCATCTGTCAGCTACAAGTAAGGAATACCTTTGGATGGCTGCCTGCTAGATTCCCACAGTGTATTCTATGTGAACAAGAAAAATATGTTAAGGTAGAAATGTGAAGGTTTATCTGTTTGAACACATAGTCCTACATAAAGATAACTGCTGTGTATTAATGACCCAGTGGGAGAAATAATAGAGATCGTGGGAGATGGGATCCAGAGCACAAGTGGAAGCATTCGTCTCAAACAGGACACAGCTTCGATTTTGACACTTAGGAGGAAGAATCAAGTATAGTGCATGGAAATTTAGATGTATGGCAGGAAGTGGAGGCAATTATTTTTTTCTGATAGCTTCAATTTTCTTTGTGATATATAAGATATGTCATTTATGGGAAACTTCATGGGTAGGTATTTTGAGGAGATAGTGTTTTGAGAAACATTATCTTGTGGTGGATGGAAAAGAGATACAAAGGAGATTATAGCAATCAGTGTCAGGAATGGATTGAAGATGGAAATTTTGTGAATTTGTCATTGCAAAGACTATGTTATTTTGTTCACTGCTGCTTCCTCAGGGCTAAGAACTGTGCCTGGGACAGGGTAGGTTTTGAATAAATGAAGAATAAATGTGGTGTCACTAAAGAAGGGAGAGCTGGAAAAAATGGGAGGGTTATGGTGAGAGAGCAGGATTTTAAATTGACTGTTCTGAATGTAGAGTGTTTCCAGGTGTTGAAAAAGTCTGTATTGTGGCCATGAGAGCAGGTGGTGAATGGAATGGAGTAGAAAGCCATTGCCACTGAGGGTACCTCAGAACTGAGATACTAAAGACAGGAAGCTCCCGGGGATAATAAGACATGGAATAGAGAGTATAACTGTCAACCAGCTGTCAATCTTTAAAAATATATAGGCATGAGGACTTGATATTAAAGGGAAGAAATAGAGTTTGGGATAGCCAGAGGAGCAGGATGGCTGTTTGGGAATGGAAGGACATTGGCCTCAAAGTTGCGCTGGGGCATGAGAAAGATTCTAACCTCATGGAAATGTGTGTGTTGGGTGTAGGATAAAGGGCCTGAAAAGACACCGTATCCTTAGGGGACTGCTGGGTTTTAGGGAGGACCAGGAGGTGAAGGTACCTTCAGAGGAGCGAAGTTTATTTCTCAACAAACAGTTACAATGGGAAGATTTTGGAATGGGTTTACAGTATGTACCAGTTATCCCTTGCCACATTAATGCTGTGTAACAACCAACCAGGGTTGGGTGCTCATCCCAGCACTCTCAGAGGCTGAGGCGGGTGGATCGCCTAAGCTCATGAATTTGAGACCAGCCTGAGCTACAGCGAGACCCCGTCTCCAAAAATAGACGGGTGTTGTGGCCGGCACCTGTAGTCCTAGCTACTGGGGAGGCTGAAGCAAGAGAATCACTTGAGCCCAAGAGTCTGAGGTTGCTGTGAGCTATGACACCACAGCATTCTGGGGGGGGGGGGGGGGGTTTGACAATGTGAGACTCTGTCTCAAAAAAAAAAAAAAAACATAAAACCTCAGAGGCACACAACACTAAGTGTTTATTATGCATGTTTCTGGAGTCAGTTGGGGGTTACCTGTGTGGCTCTGATGATCTTAGTTGGGCTTACAAGTCTGAGACTTAGCTAACCTGTGCTGGCCTTGTCAGGGATAACTTGGCTCTCTCTGTATGTGTCTCTTCTGCCTCCTTGGACCAGTGGACTAGGTTGACTTATCCTAGTGAAGACAGGGCAAGCACAAGAGCGAGCCCAGTTGCTTAAGTGCTTTTCAGGTTTGCTAACATCCATAGTTAAGGTCAGGATAAATCACAGAGTTATATGGAAAAAGTTCTGGATATCAAGAGGGGTGGTGAATTAGGGCCACTGTGGCAATCTGCCACATGTTGGTAAAGTGAATAAGGAAAGACATTGTGACTAGAAGGGCTGACTTCTAGGGATGAACAAGGAAGACTTATAAACAACGAACTTAAGATATGAGGGTAGGTGTGAATGTGTGTACATGTCCATCCCCATTTTTTAGCATAGATCAGCTGATAGCTAGCTAACCCCTATGCCTGTGAGTATGCCCAGTCAAGATCATCAGAGCCACAGTGAGGAATGTTGGGGCCACAGTACAGTGTAAAGTTTGTATAATTGTCTCAAATCCCTACAGAAGCTGCAGTGACTCTAACCACAGGTCTCCTAAAAAAAATTATTTTCATTTCTTTAAGAGACTATCAAACTGAATGGAGATAGGTAGGTGGGTAAATGTCACAGGAGGAAAAATACAGACCCTAAATCAGTAATAAGGCCTGCGTCCTCTAGAGGGCAGTGTCTCTACCCAGCCCCTGCTAGGTACTCTGGTGGCCACGATAGGACTTGACAACTCTTTCTTTTAGAGAACCTCCTGAGAACCCTCCGGATTAAGTATGGGAAACAAGCCAGCTAAACTCCCCGGGTGGCTTGCGCTGGGCTGCCTTTCTGATCTCCCTGGGCTAAAAGTGAACATCTCTGCTGTTTAGGATGTGCTTTTCAGATGCAGGGCTCTAGCTCCTATCATCTTTCCTGAGCAGTGTCCAGAAGGGAGTCCTCAGCATTAATTCCAATTACTCTTCTCATAGCTCCACCCCCACCCACATGCACAATGCTTATTACCCTGGAGTGTGGGAGCTGTGTTGTTAAATGCCCTCCCCAAAGTGTCTTTCAGGTCCCAAACCAGTTATGCAAATGATTCTTGGAGAAATCCTGGTCATATCTATGAGTGAGGACCCATTTGTCACTATGAATGTGGCTTCAGAGGGATAATGGCAGACATTAGCTTTTCATCTTGAGAGTACTTGAGGGGGCGATTCTGTTTTTAAAGAGAAAAGAAAAGAACTGTAGATCTCCTTTACTGACTAAGAAAAGAGTCCTTACCTATGGGTGCTGGGCCAGGTCCATAGTTTTGTGGGCTCGGCGCCTGTAGCACAGTGGTTATGTCGTCAGTCACATACACCAAGGCTAGCAGGTTGGAACCCATCCTGAGCCAGCTAAAAACAATGACAACTGCAATCAAAAAAGTAGCCAGGCGTTGTGGCGGGCACCTGTAGTCTCAGCTACTTGGGAGGCTGAGGCAAGAGAATCGCATAAGTGGTTCTCAACCTTCCTAATGCTGCGACCCTTTAATACAGTTCCTGTGGGTCATGACCCACAGGTTGAGAACCCCTGGATTAAGGCCAAGAATTAGAGGTTGCTGTGAGCCGCAACTCCATGGCACTCTACTGAGGGCAAGATAGTGAGACTCTGTCTCAAAAAGAAAAAGAAAAGAAAAGCATAGTACCCTTTGTGCAGGCTTGTAGAGGAATGTTGTGCATTTTAAAAGTAGCACAATAAAAATCTCTGCATGTGAAATTATACTCTGTGCTTGATTCTTCTTTGTTTCATCTCAGGTCAGTATTAGAGCTGAATGTCAAAACTACTATTCTATTCAGCTGTGAACTATGTGCATGTTCTAATGGTTCCTAACACTTCTGTCCTTTGACCATTCCTTGGTGGGTTTGGAAAGCCGAGTTATTTTCAGCGTATGTATTTATCAACTTAATGACTTGATTCTCATTTCACATTTACTAAGTATTTGTTTCTTGACAATTTGATGGCGTCACTATCACCTAGCCTGGTAGTGGCCCACAGTTGATAATGGGCATTCCTACTGTGAGGATTTAAACTTTGACCAGAGGCCAACTTATTTACAAATTTAGTTGAGCACCAGTGTATTACAGGAACTTGGCAAACAGTTTCAGAAGTTCAAAAAGTATAACCATTCTATACTTTGCTTATATGTTTAAGGAAGTGCAATTATCACTAAGTGTTGGTGCCTGGAACAGTATTTATCAGAATCAGGTGAGGAGTAGCAGTCACTCTAGTGTCCCAAGGAATTGGGAACAGTGGTCCAGCCCTAGCATGACACTGAAGCATTACCTATGGCTCCTCTGGTAGGGGCTCTTGTAGCTCATGGGGGGGACAGAGGGGAGAGTCAATCATCAGCTCCTGTCACCTCAGCCACCGTGCTTTGCTGAGATTGCTAGTTCTGACATAGCTTGACTTGGGCCCAGGGTTTTTATTTCTTTATAAACTATGAACCCTATTGCCACCCCTACCTGTTTTTCTATACCACTTACCCAGTGGCTTTCTTGGAACAAGAGGGCTGGCAGCAGGAAGAGGGATGTTCTAGTGAGGGAGAGATCTAGAACACTTCTTTTACTTCAGGAGTAAAAATGAGCACCTCTGACCTAAGGAATTTCATGCAACGCTAGTGGCTTTGTATCTTTATAGCTATTTTTAATGGCCAATAAGTTTTAGGCCTTAGATCATCTTTGGGCTTGTGCTAAGTAGTATATAGTGAAGAACCATATATTTTTCCCTTTTGCTATTTTTGTTTTCTTCTTTTTTTTTTCAGTTTTTGGCCTGGCCAGGTTTGAACCCGCCACCTCCAGTATATAGGGCCAGCGCCCTACTCCTTTGAGCCACAGGCGCCACCCTATTTTTGTTTTCTTTTTAAAGAAAATCCACAGCAGTTTTGTTCAATAGAAATATAACGTGAGCCTTTTGTAATTTAAACTTTTTTAGTATTCACATTAGAAAGTAAAACAGATAAGATACATGAAATGCATGAAATACTTTGTATTTATTTTTCGTACTCTGAAATCCCAAGTAGATTTTATACTTACAGCACATCACAGTTTGCACTAGTCACATTTCAAATGCTCAGTGGCCACTCTGGCTAGTGGCACTGTCATGGATTTCACAGGCCTGCTGCATTAGAAAAGCAATGTGATGCCACGCAGAGAATGTTTCAGCAGAGTTCTTGCATTTTGTTGTCGCTGTTAGCAGAAGTGTCTTGATTAAATTTGGGACAATACGCTTGAAGTGCTTAAATTGCAGTCATTACCATCACACCATTCCCTTGATTACCCTTTTGCATCTTGTTGCTTTTCAAGTAGCATTGCAGGAAAACTTGAGAACCACTGCTGTTTCTGAAAGAGCGATGGAGTAATAGCAAAGCTAAGCAGAAATATTCAGCCTGGCTGCTGGGAGAGACTATGTTCATATAGATGCATATACATGATTAAGATTCACCACTTCAGAGTCACTCTTCTTATGAAAAAGAACAGGAGGTATGATACTCAGGGCCAAAATATCTAAGAGCGTTAGAGCTTGTTCCGGCTTAATGCTCCTCTCACCCAAGGCCCCTGAAACATGGCTAACTTTGCATGGGGTATGTAGGACTTCCAAGAATTTGGCCTTCTCTTGGGCTTTTATTCATCCAGACTTGCTCAGTTGCTGTTCTGCAGTAATAGAGTGCCTTTATTAAGAACCTTGTCTATAAACTCTGGAAACCAGTCCATTCTCATTTAAATGGCACTGACTCATTCTCTTTAGGCTCTGGAATCTGCCTAACTGTATAGTTATGGCCAGAATGAGTTTGACTTCCACTTTACAATGTTGTACAATGGGAGATTTAGGATTCTTATGGTTATGCTTGAAAAGACTGAGGCATCTGAATTTTCAAAATTTATAATGTTGCTAAGCAGAAAAGAACAAAAAGTGATAACTATCACGTCTCCATTTCAATTTAGTTATTTTATTCCAAGTTATAATCTAAAATGTCCAAACCGGTTTAGAAAATGATTATGTCCCTCATGTAGTCTAAAAAGTGTTGCCATGTACTGTGAAGTTTGATTTATTATGTAATGTGTAATTATTTCTAGAAGAAAATGTGTAATGGATATACCTCTCAGTCCTATAGCTGTCTTTATAATAATGACTTTTGAAAATCAATAGGCCGTGGGTTTAAAGCCTAGTAAAATACATGGGCCTCTCCTGATAAATATTAATCTAAAGGGTTTTTTTTTTTTAGTTTCTTTCTGTCTCCCATGACAGAACTGAATTTACCTCCATCTAAACCAATGATTTTTCCAGTGATGTGCCTTGGCCCACTGGTGTGCCTCGAGAGGATCTTAGGTGTGCTGTGAAAATTTTTAAAGATCACAAATTATTTTCAAAAGAAGTTCAAAGCACAGTAAGTATATTCTTTTTTTAGCTCTTCTTTTCTTGATCAATAAGTGTGCTGTGGATAAAAAAGGTTGAAAAACACTGCTCTAGACTCAAAGTTGAGCCTGGTGGTGAGCCTGGAGGTGTCACACTGGTATGTCCAAGGACAGATAGTTGATGGATATAGCAAGATCCTCGATATAATGTGATTTTTAAATCCAAACATACGAATGAGAACCAAATACATATAATATGGCAGTTCTGTGTACATTTCTACTATTCTTATATATAATGGTTATGCTATGTTTACTGTATACCTTTAGGCCATTTGGGGAGCTTTTTAAATCCCTCTTATTTTTCTCCCCAACTTTTAGTGCTCTCTTTTTAATATAATCTATGATAGATCCAAATGATTTTTTTTTTTTTTTGTAGTTTTTGGCCAGGGCTGGGTTTGAACCTGCCACCTCTGGCATATGGGGCTGGCGCCCTACTCCGTTGAGACACAGGCGCTGCCTCAAATGATTTTTTTTATTGCCGAGTAGCCTTTACAATGGTTCTCAACGTTCCTAATGCTGCGGCCCTTTAATACAATTTCTGTGGGTCGTGACGCACAGGTTGAGAACCACTGCTTTAGAAGACCCCTTCAATATGGCACCACAATCATGCAGAAATGTCCCATCCTTGATGACAAGCGAGCACTATTCATGTTCATCCCTACATGGTATGAGAGCAGAAATAAGCACCAAAGACTGCATAAACCTTGAATACTACCCTGTTTCCCCGAAAATAAGACATCCTCCGAAAATAAGACCTGCTTACAGGAATGATGAGACGTCCCCTGAAAATAAGACCTAGCGCATCTTTGGGAGCACACCTTAAAATAAGACACTGCCTTATTTTGGGGGAAACAGGGTAGCTTTTTTCTCCCTGTGCTACCCATATACACATTTGTTTGGGACAAAGAAGGCTGAGTAGTTTTTGGTTTTTTTTTTTTTTTCTCTTTAAGTTGCATAGTAAATGGTAAGTTGGCTAGAATTCTTCGTTATCCATAGGTATAATACATTTTTAAAATATGAACTTTTGTTTTCTTACCTTTTTTTATTCCACCAAGCTTGAAAGTAAATATTTTCTATCGGAACCTTTAAACATAAGTTATGCCTTTTTTTTTTTTAAATTCCAGCCATCTAGGGTGATGGTCTAAGTGCATTTTTATGGCAGGACGTTTCAGAATAATTTAAAGGAGAACTGGTGAGGATCGGCATGGATGCATTTTTTTTTTTTTTTTTTTTGTGGTTTTTGTCCAGGGCTGGGTTTGAACCCACCACCTCCAGGATATGGGTCCGGCGCTCTACTCACTGAGCCACAGGCACCACCAATGGATGCATTTTTTTATTGCTATCAAGCTTTTTGGGAATTTCAGCTCCTCACCTATTTGCATCGAGACCATTTGAATAAGCATTGCTTCACTCTTTATTTTGATGGTTTTTCAGAATCTCAGGTTTAAAATGGAGTAATTGCTATAGTTCTAAGGTTTCTCATCTGTCACTCCCTAATTTGGAGGCTGTGGCTTGAAGAAACAGCAGTTGCTTCTTGGCTATACGATACTTTAGGCTTTCATATAAAATTGATTGTGCTCACCTAAAGTCTTGGGTTTCAGGCTGTGACAGTGCCCCTTCAGGGGACAGTGCTTTCTATAGGTGTAAAATTACCAAAGGCTCTTTCAGCTCTGGTAGATCTACAGTATTTTTGTAATTATTTCGGTAGGTCTTATGGTTGTTAAACTATGAAGAAGACATATTACTTAGACAACATTCTGTAGTGGATTGGTTCTAAAATTAGACTTGCCTTAATTGACATAAACTGCTCACTTCCTAATTGTGCTAATGCCATTAAGATTTCAATAGCACAGCATTCTGGAAGTTGCCCCAGACAATTGATTGGCATTTTATACCCATAGCCATGATGATGCTAATTGGTAAAATTCCCTTGGACAGAGTTGTTGGATTCTGAGTTGGTGTGTTATTGATTTAGTTTGCATAAAACTTTTCTTCTATACACAGCTACTCCAAAATAAGTGGCTATTAACCCTTTTTACAACTTTCATTTCTAAGGAACCCTGTCATAAGATACTCTAAAAAGTAGAATTACTGAAATAAGTTTGAGCTGAGGGCAAAGGAAAACGTGTTAACAATAACAACAACAACAACAAAAAAAAAAAAACAGGAATTGATTTCAACTACTAATTCTATTGAGCTACTTTCCCATCAAGAATGCACTTCCATTTGCTTACTGGCAGCCAGAGAGAAGATTTGAAATAATTAGCCTTTTGGTGCTTAATAAATATTACAAAAAGTTCAAGTCCAGTTCAATTTCATGACTTAATGCCTTAATAATCACTATCATTTACCACCATTATACCATCAGGAAGGCATCGCTACCAAGTGTTACACATGTGAATATCTACAAAATGGCTGTTAGCAAGGAGGGAACACTATAAGACTTGAATATTCCAGTTATCAAGAATATAAACCTGATCATTAACTGATAAAGAGGAAGAAAGATACTTTGTAGGAAGACAAACTTGAGGAGGGTTAGAATGGTAGAAGACTAGAGGTCAGCTGCTCTAGTTCATTAACTGCAGAAGTCTCTTCTGCTATTTCCTGAATCAAAGAGCATCCACCCTCCAGAGATGTGGAATGTACAACCCCGCCACGTAGTCTGAGGCAGTATGGCATAGATTTGTTTACTAGGAATTTTTCTTAAATGTGTCTTCTTGAAACAGTCTTTCCTTTTGGTCTTGGTTTTGCTTTGGGGAGCAAAGCAGAATAAGTTTCCTTGCACTCACATATGTTAAACCAGGCGTTCTCAAACTGCGGCCCGCGGGCCACATGAAGCGGTGTGAATTGTATTTGTTTCCGTTCTGTTTTTTACTTCAAAATAAGATATGTGCAGTGTGCATAGGAATTTGTTCATAGTTTTTTGTTTTAAACTATAGTCCAGACCTCCAACGGTCTGAAGGACAGTGAATTGGCCCCCTCTTTAAAAAGTTTGAGGACACCTGCGTTAAACTATTAAGATTTTTAAAGATGTCCGTAATGCTTTCCTGATTCTGAAGTCAGTTCAATTTATTTGTCAGGGAGAAGATTTATTTTAGTTTTTCTATTCAAGAGCCATCCTCCTAATTGATTTAACCATAGGGTAGTTATAGAGTTCATAATTTTATTAAGGACTGGGCACCTTGGCTCAGACCTGTAATCCTAGCATTCTGGAAGGCCGAGACAGGTAGATTGCTTGAGCTGAGAAGTTTAAGACCAGCCTGAGCAAGAGCAAGACCAAGACCCTATTTCTATTAAAAATAGAAAAAACTAGCCAGGCGTCATAGTGGGTGCTTGTAGTCCCAGCTACTCAGAAGGCTGAGGCAAAAAGATCACTTGAGCCCAAGAGTTTGAGGTTGCTGTGAGCTGTGAGCTATGACACTAGAGCACTCTATTCAGGGTGACAGAGTAAAATTCTGTCTCAAAACAAACAAAAACCCTACAAATTTCATTAAGGCCTTATAAAGCTAAGTTAATACTTGAATTTGGTCTTAAGGGAACTTGTCCAATAATGAAGCTATGTACATAAATGATAGTTACAAAGTAGGCTACAGAATTATACCCTTATATAGATGTTATTAAATTTGATTTCTAAAGACACATATAATTCTTTTAGCAAAATAATTGTTACGTCAAAAATTTTGTCTTAACTTGTTAGTATATTTAGTGTTGACTGAGACAGTGATAGAGCTTCTTTCCCAAGTAAATCTAACTGGTTAACTTAATCCTGAACATCTTTTTCAACATACACATTCTCACGGCAAGTACTTTTTTGACCCTCTATCCATTTGTTACAGAATTTTAAATATTGATATTTTATTCCTGTCAATATGAAATTGTTGGGTTTTATAGCTAACTGAGCATTTCCTATTTATAGGTTACTGTCATTTGCTTTCTTAAATTTTATTGTCTTTCATGATTGCAAGAGGGACTTTACCTAACAATTGCAATCAGTGTAACCTGGCTTATTGTACCCTCAATGAATCCCCAACAATAAAAAAAAAAAAATTATTGTCTTTCTACATTTCTGAGTGTTTTGTCAAATTGAATAAAGTAGACCACAGAAGAAATATTTTAATACCTATAGGTTATATTTCTATTTGATTAAAAATGCTCATTTTTAATGACCTCTAATATTATGTTCTTAGATGGTATTCACCAATTGCTAATTTTTTTTTTTTTTATTGTTGGGGATTCATTGAGGGTACAATAAGCCAGGTTACACTGATTGCAATTGTTAGGTAAAGTCCCTCTTGCAATCATGTCTTGCCCCCATAAAGTGTGACACACACCAAGGCCCCAAATAGCACTGTTATCTTAATTCGTGGTGGTTGATGCTTAAAAGTATACAAATCAAAATTTTTAGAATGTCATTATTTTAATTCAAATTGATTTGCCTATTAAATATGTTTATAAGCTGGACACCATGGCACATACCTATAATTCCAGCTATTTGGGAGGCTGAGGTAGGAGGATTGTTTGAGCCCAGGAGTTCAAGACCATCCTGGTCAACATAGCAAGACCTCATCACAAAACATATACATACACAAATGGTCTTCATGTAAAGAAACAACTGACAGGTAGATCCTTGAATTTGGGTACCTGATAGCAAAGACTACAGGGCTATCTGAAAATATGGGGGAGAGAAAAGGGCAAATTGGCACTCATCCTTAAGAATCTAAAGGTTCCAATAGACCTATGTAAGGCTTCAGAAAATGAACACTGTCAAGTACTCCTCCATCATTCCACAGCTTGTGTGTATATGGGAATAAGTGCAGGATTTTATAAAAGGTGTGTCCATATCAGTTCAGAGATCTGCCTTGCAGTTTTAAAACAGAACCAATGTTCCTGGTTTCTGGGATTTGGCATTCACCTTGTTCCCCTGTTAGGGTTATAATTCTCCAGTTAATTTGGCCAAGACTGTGGTTCTACCTCATCTCATTCCAAGATTGGCTGAATTTAAAAGTGGGCAGGAGAGAGCCTCTGTGGTAGCAGCTTTACCAGTTCTCCCATTTTCTTACAGACTTTATTTCCAGCATCTAGATTTTCTTTTCTTTCCTGCCCCCTTTCCTTCATGGGGGACCTCACGTTTATTGACACAGCTCTCTTCAGCATCCAGAGGATCCTCAGAAAACTTCTTTCTAGCCTCTCAGGAAAATGAGAAAGTTGAAACTTGGAGCTACAAGAACTAGCACTTGAACCTCAGCCATATGATGTTTCTTAATTACCACTGCTTGTGTGCACAGCCTGGTAAGAAACCTTCCCTGAAGCACAAACATGATGATACTTAGCTAGGGCAAAGACTATAAGGGAAGCAAGATGTGTCCTCTGGGTAGGAGAGGCTTAGTCCTGGTTCTAACGCCATGGTGAGCTTCCAGTCAGTGAACTTGAATACATGCTCCGTGGACATTCTGGCATACTCCATTGTTGCTACTTAAGATTATCTTTCCTCAGGCGGCGCCTTGTGCCTCAGGAGTAGGGCGTCGGCCCCATATGCCAGAGGTGGCAGGTTCAAACCCAGCCCTGCCAGAAACTGCAAAAAAAAAAAAAAAGATTATCTTTCCTCTCGCTGTTTAATAGTCTTACACAGATGTGTACTGGGGGAAACTTCCGTGACTTCAAACTTCCCTCCAGAAAAAGAAATTTCAGCTTTATCTGGACCTATGAAGCCTGGAAGAGAAAGGAGCTAATTAGTCCAGTTAATGAAATCAAGTTTGAATTAATTTTAAAGAAAACATACCCCAAGATCTAGTTTGAATTTTCCACTTTAAGTTGAGTACAAGGATTTTATAGTAGAAGCTGAGATGCCTTTGAAAGAAGAAATGTTATGAAATGTCTCTTCTGTTAGGTTTTGGCAAGACTTTGGGGTGCAGAGGTGTTGTCATAAAGGGGTCTTCTGTACTATTTCCATTTCCTGAGGAAGAGGATGTAGGTCTCTGGTTAAATTTCTTAAGAAATAAATAGCATTTCCCATCTCCATTGATGAGGATTAATGTCTTCTTGCTTTTAGAGACAGTCTTGCCAAAAGAGGAAAAATAAGGCAAAGTCTGGAATAATCTAAAATTATGATGACAATAGTTCCATGTCTATTGAATGCCCTGTACTGTGTGTTACCTCATTTAGTTCTTAGTACAACCTTGTGAAAAAGGTAGTTTTCTTCATTTAACAGATGATGAAATTGAGGCATAGAATAAGTAACTTGCCCCAAGTCCTAAATTGCAGAGTGGGAATCTAATGCAGCTGTCCAACCCCAAAGTTTCTTTTCTTTTTTCCCCAAAGTTTATTTTCTAAACCACTGTTACTCTAGCAGCGTGGGCTCTTCCAGGTGAGGTGGGCCATAGGTCCGCATGGCCACTGCATTCTGAACTCCTGGGGGCGCTCTGTATGCCTTACTTTATGAATAGTACCCCATGAAATTTATCACAGGCTTTTCATTTCTGGCAAAGAATTCAGTTCTTCATTTTCAGAAAAAAACTTTTGACCTTCCTTACTGGCAGCCCCACTAATTTATATAGAAGTGATAATGAGAGTTATTTTTTTTTTCTTTCTAAAACTTAAATGGGTTGTTAGCATAAGACAGGGCACATTTGAGCCAAATAGTGCAAAGACCTCTGGCTGTTGATGATCAGAACAGCTAAGTATACTTGCCCTCTCCACTAGCTTAACAGTAGGACAGAGCTGTTTCTTTTATTGTTTTCTTTAACCTTGCCCATGCGAATTGTTTCATAATGTTTACTATGACTTAGAGTGAATAACTGTTATTCATTCTCTCCGCATAGAGAAATGTTTAAAATTGCAAAAATTGCCCTCTGTTACAAATGGTTGTCGCTGTTTGAAATCAAATTTCTTGCACTTAGGATCAGTGAGACTGCTAAGAAAATCCCTGAGAGAGGTTTTGGATGAGAATTAGCTCAAAGAGTTAAGCCCCGTGGTAAATGTTGGATCTTCATTTTGAGATTATCGTGTTGAGCTGCAGCAACAGTAGAGGACAGCGCTGAGGTGCCTGGCGGGATGCACAGCAGGTCCCTGAAACGCAGGCCTTGTATATCTTGTGACTTGCAGAGTCAGCGTTGAGGAGTAGGCAGGGATTTCTTTTTCCCTGTAACTTCTCTAAGAAAACTTCTCCATAGTCCTGTTGGAAAATCATCACAGTGCAAACAGCCAAGATAATACAAAGTATGTGGTTTTTAGAAGCCCCATAACCCAGGCTCATTGTCGTATCCTGACTTTCAGGGAATGTGGAGGTTTCCTGTGTCCTGTTAGGATTTCAATTTACTGCTGCTTTTGGTATCTTGCAAATTGGCCTTTGGGTATTATAATGGGCACGTTTCCTTCCTGTAAAATTCCAAAAATGCTGTTTTTGATTCATATGACCTGTATGTTCCGGTGAACACAGTTAGTCTGATGTTGCTTTAACCTTGTGCACCGTGGCAAATACTTACTTCCTCTAAAATTTCCCTAGTTTGTTTCTGTTTTACATGGTCAAGGCTGATCTATTAGGAGAGATACATAATCTTGTGTTCTTGGTCCTAGACTTAGAAATGTCATGGCCATCATTGCTTCAACACCAGACCCCTTAGGTGGCTCAGTTTGGCAGAGCTAATTTGCCTTTACGTGCTTCTCCATTATTGTTGGGGATTCTGCACTCAGTTTTTGCTTTCCGGTGTCCCTTGAAACACAGCCATCTTTCCTCACAGGAGAGCCAGCCCCTGCTGATAGGAATCTTTCCATGTGCACATGCACACAGCAATTGGCCAACATGGGTGGCTGCCAATGATTTTTTCCTAGTTGCAGAGTTTATTTTCCCTGGATGGCAGTGCTGTGCCACACAGCAGGGCTGTGACACAGTAGACTCCCTGTTGATAAAAGCTTCATTGTGGAGAAGTGCCTCTGGTGTCCTTGGGGTCCCCACAGGCATATATGGCAGTTCAGTCATTGAAAAAAAGTTTTCACATTGTAGTGATTTTCTGTGTATCTGTAGCAGAATGATATGTCCATATCAGGGCATGCTGTAGGCCCCTTGACAGGTAACAGATTGCCCCAGCCCCATGAGGGCTGCTGGCTGTCACAGCAGAACTGAAGCCACTAGAGAGCTCCCCTGCCCATAGACAGCCACCTGTGATTGGCCTATTAAAGGAAAGTGGTCAGGATTCCCGAGTATGCACCCCTACTTTGTAGGAGATGACCTGGGTTCCTGGCGAATTCTGCAAAGTTAGCCAGGAGCTTACAGTTGCACTTTAAGGAGCTATACCTCTCTCCCCACTAGCTTTCCAATTCTGCTACAATGCTGCAGTCTTTAATCTCTGGCCCAGTTTTTTTGATTGAATTGTATTGACTTAGCTCCTTCACCCTCTGTGACTTACTTTCTTTCTCCAAAAACACAGGGCAGGACCCATATATTGTTGTACCATCTGAGTGCTATGTATAAAAAGGTTTTTCAGGCTGTGGATTACTAGGAACAACTTTGTGGGTCATGACCAACACAAAAAATTGAAATACAATAGAGTAGAAAGTAGAATATGTGTTCTTAGTGAAAGTAAGTATTGCTTTGAGAGATCCTTATTTAAGTTGTGTCTGTGTATATATGGGGATTTGGTATAAATCTTATTTTTTATGTAATGTAGATCACGGTCAAGTCTGAAAGCCCTTCACTTGGGGAGCTCTGTCTTCTACCTTAGTCTTAAATTTTCTCCCATTCCCACCAACTTGCCTTTGCAGTTGGCCCACCTCCTGCTCTGCAATGCATTAAGTGTATGCAGCCTTCCTTAATTTCCAGGTCTTAAATCATCAAAGACAGATGAAGTTATACCCACACTGCATGATCTGGACTTCAGTTTTGTTTTTTGTGGGTTTTTTTTTTTTTTTTGTTGTTGTTGTTGTTAAGACAAATGGTTTTCTATTAATTCTTGGTTAATAAGAAAACTCAATGAACCCCAGCATGATACTCTGTAAGCATTTTGGTTATTCATGGCTTTTCTCTGGAATGCAGGAATTTAAAGCATACAGCAAGCAGGGACCAGGCTGTGGAAAGGCTTTGGTGTCTTTTGTTTTCATGCTTTAATAAGTAGGGGCTTCTTCGTGTATGTAGAGAAATATATTTAGCTAGCTATACAACACCCTTTCCTTCTGACCCATATGGGTAGGGAATCATTCTAGCAAGCCCTTCCCATCCACATCTAGAAAACCTCCTCAAAGGCATATTCATTTCATCTTTAGCAGGGACTTCCCTGTGTGCTAATGAGATGGAAGAATAGCGGCAGCTCCAAGTTATTGGTATTTATTGTTAGTCACAGGCCTATATGATTTAGTTTACATTATTTCATGTGATCCCCTTAAAAGCCCCCTGAGGTGCACTTCTCACTGGATAGTTCTATTGCTGCTGCTGTCAACACACACACACACCCCACCGTTTAACAGAGGAAAAAACTAGGTATTTTTTTGTTTGAAACAGTCTCGCTTTGTCTTCCTCAGTGGTAGAGTGCCATGGCGTCACAGCTCACAGCAACCTCAAACTCTTAAGCTCAAGTGATTCTCTTGCCTCAGCCTCCCAAGTAGCTGGGACTACAGGTACCCACCACAACACCCAGCTATTTTTTAGAGATGGGGTCTTGTTCTTGCTCAGGTTGGTGTCAAACTCCTGAGCTCAGGCAGTGCACCTGCCTCAGCCTCCCAGAGTGCTGAGATTACAGGCATGAGCCACCACACCCAGCAGAAAACTGGGTCTGAAAGAAGTTAAGTGCCTCATCCAAGGTCGCATACCTAAGTGAGTGGAGGAGTGGGATTCCACTGAGTCCAGGGCAGGAGCCCAGTGCTAGGAGGCCACGTGGGATGGCCCCTTTACATTGCTATGGTATTTTCTGTTCTGCCTAGAGTGTTCTCTCTTGCCCATCCCCAGCCATCAGAATCTCCCCAGCCATCAGAATCTGTTCCATCTGGCGGGCCCTAGTCTGAATGCTAGCTTTTGTGAAACCCTTTTTGCTTTTTCTGGGGAGAAAGGATTTCCTGTTCACTGTACTCAAGTGGCTCGTGGTTGTCCCTCTTGTGGCATGTCACATTCAGCTATATACTGGGTTATTGTTGTCTGATCTAAATACTACCTGCTGCTGTGTTGCAGTTCTCACTGGATAGTTCTATTGCTGCTGCTTTTTGGTAAGCAGGTATATACTATCAGTCGTCTGTTTTGGCAACTTCAAGTTCATCTCTTTCCCTTCATCTCTGAGCAATGATTCTTGTCCTTGAGGGATGAAAATATTTTCCTTTACTTTCACAGTAATTGCCACATTTTATATGAGGATCGTTTATTTTCTGATTGTGATTCTGTTTATCGGAGTTATCAGCTATGAATGGGATAAGCTAAAATACATAATCAAAAATGGACAGTTTTATTCTACAATCGGTCTGTTCATGTTTTGCTGTTATGTGCCTTCATGGATTTTTGTAAGTGGTGAAGAGGATACCAGGAGAAGGAAAAGTAGGCTTAAAATATGTTGGTATCACAATTGAATTTTTATTGTATTTTACTAATGGATATCTGAAGGTAAACTACTTTTGAGCTCCTGCTCTGTGCTGTACCCCACATTAGAAATGTCTCCTCTTCCTGACATTTCCCCCACTCCCTTTCAGAACTCTTAATCAGCACAACAGTAAAATATGGGAACAAGTGGGCAGTTCCCAAGATTGCCCCTTAGCACTATTTTCATGGGTATGGAAACTGAAGCTTAGTGAGATTGTGCTCAAAGTTACACAATACCTCCCTGATAGCAACCCATGCCCATCTTATCCCAAAGCTCTTTGTCCACAGCATTTGCTATTCAAGGAGAATCTTGGGAATTCTCTATGTATGACAAAAAGGAGAGTTTTTAAATGGGTTTCAAGTTGCCAAGGTCAACTTGAGTAAATATCATTCGCTTTGAGAAAGATTACTATTTTATTGCCTGGTAAGGGTATTTTCTCCCTTAAAGTGCTAAAATTCAACTATAGAATATGCCTTTAAAGGTGAAATTGCAAGGACTCTGGCATCTACTATATGGGAAGGAAAGATTGGAGCAAGATCCTATCTCATGCTCCTCAAATCACAGTAAGTAGGAGACCCCTACCTATGAGTTGAGGGTGATTCTACTTTAAAGGTTAAATAAGTGATTAGCAATACATTTATTGAGCACTTGTATGTCTTAGGCATAGTAGGAAGCACTTTAGCTATATTGCATTTAATGTTCACCCTACCTCTGAGATAGGTTATACTCATATGACACATGAGGTAAGGGAGGCTATGCCCAAGGTCATATGTTAGGTATTCTTGGGAGGTGGGTCTTGTGTCTGGAAAGAAGAAAAGCCCAAAGCCAGCGTTCAGTCTTTGTGCTAGAGAATTGGTGTGTAAAATCTTGGCCTTAGAGACTGGGGCACAGCCTCTCAGCAGGAGATCTCAAATATGTTTTCAGCATGATTGATGATCAGAGTGCAGCCCTCTCTCTTAAGTCTTTCTACTGTCTGTGATTCTGAAGAGAGGCTTTGAACTTTCTCCAGCAGTGGGTTTTCCTTCCAGATATGTGTTTGTAGTTGAAGAACAAAGAAAAATGTATGACACTGGTAGTGCAAGTTTCCTTGTGAAGGCGTGTATTTTATTCTCTACTTGCTGAACCCAAGTTCTCACTTGTGACGTTGACAGAGTTCACTATGAGGAAAGAATTCCAAAACCTTTCTCTGAAGGAAACAGCCATCCTCTGACTGACTCTACCTGACAGCAGAGCTCCATCTGTGCCGCCTTTCCTTGGCATACCCTAAAACTGAAATCTATAGGGAGGAACCACCATCATCTCTTCCTTCCCTCCTCCCTTTCACTTTCACCTCTTACTTGACCTGCTGATTCTTTCTTCGGATTGCATTCATGTACTTCTTCAAGCTCCTGCAAACGGAACTGAATTTTTTTCTGATGGTACATAATTTTTAGAGCACTTTCCTATGTTTTCCCCACAGACCAGATATTATCTTCATTTTATACCGATTGGAGGTTGAGGCTCAGAGGTCTTAGTCAAGATCATAGCATATCAGTGGCAAAGGTAAATCGAAAAAGGAGAGGGTAAATAAGGACTAGAAAAGAAGAAATGCTTCCCCTGATCTCTTTCTGCCAGTCTTTCAAAAAGGCCTCTTAGCATTTAATCTTGGGATTTATGAAGTCTGTCTCCAGTAGCCTCATGCTGCTACTGCCTCTTCGTTTTGTGACAAAGTGTGAAATAGTGATTTCTGTTAGCTATGAAGAATTCTCCTTTTAAGGTGGATATTTGTAATGTTTCTCCTGAAAGCCATTAGCAGTTTCTGTTCCGTTTTTGGCATGCTCTGGGGTATACATTTGTATTTCAAGAGTGAATCTTCTCCTTCTCTCCACCCTGTCTGCAGCGATTCCTAGGGTGAAAGGAAACACACACCTCAAGGTTACAGGTGCCACTAAATTGAGCAGCTGTAGCGAGGACATCTTAAGACTGAAATTAGGATTCAGAGTAACTATGACTAATTGAAAACGTCAGCAAAAAATGGTGTTGAATAAGGACAAGTTTCCCAGTGGGTATTTAGAGGACAATTATGCTTTGCTCACCACTGTGCTGAGGACTATGATGGACTCAGAAATGGCTTGGAGGTTGTCTTTACTTTCCAGGAAAAATCTAGTTCAAAAGCCTAATACCTAGAAATGTGAAACAAATAAGCACAGAATAAATGGCTATGAGTATAAACGGAGTGATCTTTGTGATCTAGGGTGCTAGGAGAAATTGACTTATATGCAGCAAATATCAAGAGGATGAAAGATTCAGTAAGATACAACCTGACTTCTCCTACTGAGAAGGTGTATGTGTGAATGATTCAACTGCAGTGTAATCATGAAATAGAAGCTGCTACAAGAGTAAACAGCTGGAGGGCAGTGGTTAAAAACACAGACAAGATGATGTTGCTTGGGTTCAAATCGTGGCCCTGGCATTTAGTGATCATATAAACTTGGGCAGCTTATTTTACCACTATTTATCTCCACTTCTTCATCTGTAAAATGGGAAGTAATAATATTAAAGCTTGATGCAAAAGTAACTGTAGTTTTGGACCATGAATTTTAAATCATTATAACTAGGCTCAAACACATCTTTGTAAATGAAAAGAGGACCCATTATAGTCAACACATTGTTGCCAACAAGAAATAAGTTTGTTTCTTCCTGTAGTGTAAATATCTGTGCTACTATCTGTGCTTCGGGATTCAGGAACTCTTGGCAAACATTTTCTGCATCCTGCTGGTTGTGGAAGGGTTTTCCCTGCAAAAAGTTGCCAAGATGTTTGAAGAAGTTGTAGTCAGTTGGTGGAAGGTCAGGTGAATATGGCAGATGAGACAAAACTTTATAGTCCAATTTGTTCAACTTTTATAGTGTGTGGTTGTTTGACATACAGTCAGGCATCATCATGGAGAAGAATTGGGCCCTTTCTGCTGACCAATGACAGCTGCAGCCTTTGTAGTTTTTGGTGCATCTCATGGATTTGCTGAGTAGACTTCTCAGATGTGATGGTTTTCTGGGATTCAGAAAGCTGTAGTGGATCAGACCAGCAGCAGACCACCAAACAGTGACCATGATCTCTTTTGGGCGCAAGTTTGGCTTTGAGAAGTGCTTTGGAGGTTCCTCTCGGTCCAGCCCCTGAGGTGGTCATTGTCGGTTGCAGTATGAAATCCACTTCTGTCACACATCACAATCTG
This sequence comes from Nycticebus coucang, assembly GCF_027406575.1. Taxonomy (NCBI): domain Eukaryota; kingdom Metazoa; phylum Chordata; class Mammalia; order Primates; family Lorisidae; genus Nycticebus; species Nycticebus coucang. The sequence goes on from NC_069804.1 coordinate 39,873,168, forward strand.
ATCAAGAAATGGTTTGTTGTTGTTGCGTAGAATAAGAGAAAATGACACTCGAAAACAATGATTGCTCTGATTTTCAGTCAGCTCAGGAGGCATCCACTTACTGAGCTTTTTCGCCTTTCCAATTTGCTTCAAATGCCAACCCACCATAGGATGGTCAATGCTGAGTTCTTTGGCAACTTCCCGTGTAGCTGTCAGAGGATCAGCTTTGATGATTGCTCTCAATTGGTTGTTATCAACTTCTGATGGCCGGCCACTACACTCCTCACCTTCAATGCTCTTATTGCCTTTGCAAAATTTCTTGAACCACTACTGCACTGTAAATTCCTTAGCAGTTCCTGGGCCAAATGCATTGTTGATGTTGTGAGTGGTCTCTGCTGCTTTAGAACCTATTTTGAACTTAAATAAGAAAATTGCTCAGATTTGCTTTTTGTCTAACATCATTTCTATAGTCCAAAATAAATATAAAATAAGTAATAAGTCATTAGCAAAAAAGCATTAAGCAAGAAATGTGCAGTAAAATGATGTATAACCACATTTCAGAATATATTCCAGGATCAAGTGGCAAATTTCAACAATGTAAAAACCACAATTACTTTTGTACCAATCTGATAGTACCTACCTGGTGGGAGATTGGATTGTTACCAAGATTGAACAAATTGATACACACTTCAAAGAGTTCCTGGCCCATGACAGTGCTGTGTATAATATGTTGTGGTAATGGTGACAGTGAAGAGCATCCCAAAAGAACAGAACCTCTGCTGGGACAGGACAGGGTGGAGGACAGGGCAAGTTGCACAGTTCAGGGTTTTTGTTAATGTCCAAGCAGATGACAAGAAAAGGCATAAAATACCATGATGGGTTGGGGAGTGGGGCTGCACTCTAGTTGTTCATTGTTGCAGCATCAGATTTGAGGGTAGAGGATTTAAATCCTGGGAGAAAATATGACCCAAGTTGAACTTCAAATGATAGGTAGAATATTGGTAGTTGGGAAGGAGCGCTTTTCAGGTTGGGGAGAAGGTGTGAGCAAAGGTATGTAGGGTTGGGGCTATTTGTTCAAACAAATATTAAAGAGTATATATAAATAAAGCAAACAAGGTCACTAGGGAGAGTATGTTTCTGCAATGCGGTTGGTTGCTAAGACTCAGCAGAAAGTACTTAATACTAAAACAGCCCATTGAGATTTAGCCTATTATAAACTAGAATTTCCCCAATTTTACTAAGGAAAGCAAAATCGGGATGGAAGCTAGATCAGTTTGAAGGGGACTAAGCTTAGGTTAAGGAGAGAGAATTTTAGGAATTTAAAGCAATTTTGTTTTGGTGGCAATGAGTAAGAGATGATGGGCAGGCAGAAAGGGTGATATCTTGGCCATAAAAGAACAACAGGATAACTGTGGAGTTCAGTTGCATCTCACTCTGACAGTATGTAGGAATGTTGCTGTCTGCCTAGGATGGATGGCTCCAGTGAGTGTAATAAAATTAGTGGAGCCCAAACTCCCCCTTCTTCCCAAACGGTGCTGACCTCAGGAAACTATGCACTGGAGAGAGGTTTTGATTCAGTAGGGTGATGTATAGGCTAAAATTATTCTGAGTCACCTGTTTTGGGGAATATTTTGCTGAGAAGTGCTGATGCTTCTGACCTTGAGTTTAAGAAACAGCAGCACTTGTTCTGGTGGCATTCTAAGATGTTAAATCTTCATTTCCAACCTTGTGTGACTGGATGGTGATTGGGAATGGGGAGAAGGCATTCTGGTATCAGAATTAAATCTTCATACAGTATACCATAGCTTAGCTTTCCACTTATTTAATGAATGTCCCTTTTGATTCATACTTTTGCATTTCCTTAATGAGTTCTGAATTACAGAATAAATTAAGTATTGTCACTATAGACATTCCTGGTAAATCTATCCACGTTCCCCACAAGACTCCTTTTACTCTGTCCCTGGTAAGGGGAATTATTTAGAGGCCTTTCTTTAAAGGTGACATTTTGAAAGAATCTATATAGTGAAACGAATAACTTGGATTCTAGTTCTGGCTCTGCCTCTCACTGTGTGATCTTGGGTAAATATTTTGCTTCTTAAGGCTTCAGTCTTGTGTGGGTTGGACCAGGTGATGATGTTGATGAAGGTAGTAGCTAATATTTATTGAATGCTTCTGATGCATCATGGATCCTTTCAAGTTCTTAACAAGTATTAACTCATTTAATCCTCCCATTGACCCTGGCAGGTAGGACCTTGATTATCACTATCTCCATGTTGCAGATAAAGGCCACTTGCCAAAGGTCTCCCAACTGGCAACTGGTGTGGACAGGATTATTCTAACCCAGGAAGACCACCTTTGAGCCTGTCCTCACGGCCATTGCTGCCTCCTAATCTCCCTGCAGACAATAGATGACTTCTCATGTGGCATCCATTTGGGGGCTAGAAAATGTCATGACCGCAGTATTTCCACTGAAGTTACCCCACTCACCTGCACTCATACTCTGGCAATGTCAGCTTGAGCCCACATGGGTTGCTCGTTGCTCCTATGATACGTGGCATCACCACAGTTAGCTGCAGTGAGGACACAAGGCAGCATTAATGATACTTTGAAGCTTCTAACTGTTGCCCTGTGAGCCCATTGCTGCCTGTTTGGGTCCGGCCCCCTTGGCCTCGTCTCCACAGTAATCCTACCTTGAACCAAAGAGCTAATAAACTGTGCTTCGTCGAAGCTCAGTTGCAAACAGCTGCTATTACTGGTTTGAAAATTGATGACAGCAAACTTTCTGCTGAGAAGGTAGGAATGGCTGTGCAGAAAGTGAGGATATTGATATTTTCTTTTTTTTTGATATTGATATTTTCTAGATGCAAAACAATATGGTTTAATTTTCCTAAAAGCCAAAGCACATCTCTAAATTCATAACTATAAATATTTATCAAAATGAGACTCTCCCAAGAGACCATTCAGAGTGTAAAAAGCTTCTACACAGTACTGATTCTTGGTAGCATGCATGGCTGTGGAAATATTTGGAAGCGCTCAGTAATACTAATAACAATATTCATAATAATAAAATGACAATAAGGAATCCACAGGTTTTCCTTAACATTTCCTGCTTATTGGACCTAAATGTCTGCTGGATACAACAGATATGTTATCTATTTAAATCACTCATCAACTTTATGAAATAATAAAGTACAGCCAGTTGCCATGTCAAGTATCTAAAAGTGTAAGGGTTATTTTGGGGGTGCCTGTCCAATTCATGCTTAAGTTCCAGTATTTCTTGTTAATCACCTGACAGTGAGTTACTGGCCTGCCAAATTCTAGACCTTTGCCGGTCAAGCAGACTTAAAATTCTGGTTTTAGACTGGTAACATACTTATAAAATAGGGGTTCTTAACAGAGGATGTCAGAAACCAGAGGAAGGGGTGGATGTGGTTGGAGAAAGTGTGCTCACAATCACCATTGCTTGCAAGAGCTTTTGAAATTTCAGATAATCTTAGAGGGGGAGGGTATGAGCTGTTTTGTGCTAACCAATAAGGGTGTAAGTTTAAAAGTTGAGACGTGCTAATTACTTCCCAGTTCAAGTGCATAATGATGTGTGGTTTATATGCTATAATTATATGCATTCCTGTGGGAGTGGAATATCCTCAAATTTCAAAGATTGCATTACAGTGATAGAATATGGGGATAATATTTATTTTTTATAGTTCTGCCTTTAATGGGGGGAGGGAGAGGCTGCAAGCAGAGGTGCAATCAAGCAACTTCATTGCTTTTATCTTTACTTCCGGGATATATGTGTCTTTATGTTGCTAGAGATTGGTGGCCACAGGAGAGCAGGGTTTCTCAGTTTATGGTCCCTCACTGAGGTCAGTGCTTAAGTTCCTCAGTGTTCCACTTGGCAGGAACAGTGCCAATGTGTATATTTAAGATAATTCAACCTGAAAACTAGGGGAGATGATTGGCATCAAACTTTGGAGAGGGCTCTGCTGCCTATGTATTTTACTAATTATGCTCAGCAGGATATACATACATTTACAAAATTATGCTCACTATGTCTTACCACGGAAGTTCTTACAGGTTGGTTTTACTAGCTAAAGACCTTTAGTTAAGCTCTGTAAATTATTTACCTACTCAGCTTAAAGGCAGATAACACATGCAGTTAATACATAAACCATCACAGTAAATTTGTCCTGAGTTTTACTGAAATATTTTTTACTTGCAATACAGAATTTTGTGTCACCGAATTCTAACTTTTAACACTATGAATTTCTCAAAGTTACCAAATATATTGAGAAAATATACATTTATTGAGTGTGTACTATGTGCAGGACACCATACTAGGTGCTCCCAGAAATATAAAGCACAGTTTGGCCTCTAGTCTAACCTCAACTGACTGCATACTGTTAAAATCCAAGATGGAACTCAAAATGTTTCAAGACAGATTGAAACTATAATCGGAAAAATGACATTGTAACAGTATTCATTTAATAGGTTTTATTTTAACCCTTCGATTTTTAGTCTTTATTCTTACGGTTTAGTTGATAATGAGCCCATGACAGTGGATGTTAGGCACAGATTGAGTTCTGTGATTGTGGCAGATTGTCACCTCTGATTCCTATCTGCTTGGATGATGCTAATCAATTCATTGTTTACAGTGAAGAGACACAAGTTGGGCACAAGTCAGATACACAAAATTCAATGAACTAGTCAAAAGGACTTAGCCTGTAAGTCAGGCCATTGGGTTTTTGTTCTGTCTTGGTCCCTTACGGACCAAGTTCAACAATTTTCTCTCAGCCTTCATTCTCCTGTGGAAAGAGTTCCTGCTACAATCACGATATCACTTGCTAAGCTCACAGGTCAGAAGGGGAATAGCCTATCTCAAAACACTAACACGAAAAATAAAGAAATTACCTGGGACTGGTAGAGTGTACCTGCAGTCCCAGCTATTCAGGAGTCTGAGATGGGAAGATCACTTGAGACTAGCCTGGGTTATATAGAAAGACCCCATTTCGATTGTTTAAAAAGCAGGGAGGGGGAGTACTATTTGACAGATATGGTGAGAGGCTCAATGCAGGCTGGTGGAAGGATACCCAAAGGATCCTGCTGCCAATGGATCATTTAAGACAGACCTATTTTGGTAGGGTGCGGTGGCTGACGCCTGTAATCCTAGCACTCTGGGAGGCAGAGGTGGGTGGATCACTTGAGCTCAGGAGTTTGAGACCAGCCTGAGCAAGAGCGAGGCCCTGTCTCTAAATATAGCTGGGCTTTGTGGCCAGCGCCAATAGTCCCAGCTACTTGGGAGGCTGAGGCAAGAGGATCACTTGGGTCCAAGAGTTGGAGGTTGCTGTGAGCTGTGATATAACAGTACTCTACCCAAGGTGACAGGAGTGAGACTCTGCCTTAATTAAAAAAAAAAGAGAGACCTACTTTGTATTGTCTGTAGAGTATAGTGAGTCTGACAACAAGACAGTTCCTTTAGGGTAGTGTCCTCACTTGTTTGAGGTCACTTGGCATAGAGCCTTGTCCATGATCAAGGGCCTGAGCCACCTGTGTGCAGAAGCTGAGGGAAGGATCTGGCCCCCTGGGAGTTGCCAGTACTGAGTCTTCCCACAGTCACCCTGGTTAGGCAGCCAGGGCTGCTTCTCATTGGTGCAGGCTACTTGTGGCTGTGTGAGTCAGGTTTCCCCAGGGTTTTCCCAGAGTTTTCTTCTAGGCAAAGGGTTGTACTGATAATGGGTCTATCACCAGAATTTTCTGGACTGCGCAGACCACAGAGTCAGGCTGAACACATAAACTGCTTCACAGTCCCTGTCCTTTATTCCAGGAGGAAAAAGAGGGTGACCAAGTCTCAGTGACATGTTAATCAACAGGTTGCCCTGCTCATAGCTTTTTCTGAGCATCTGTTCTCCGAACACTTGCTGATAAGACTGGGCTTTGGGCGGCCCCTGTGGCTCAGCGGGTAGGGCGCCGGTCCCATATGCTGGAGGTTGCGGGTTCAAACCCAGCCCCGGCCAAATTAAAAAAAAAAAAAAAAAAAAAAAAAAAAAGACTGGGCTTTGGGACATGGCCCTGGCCACATCACAGCTGATTTCTGAGAGGTGGCCTGACCTGAGATGGGCCTCTCAGATTCTCTTTGCTCACCCGTCTCTGTTGGGTGTTTGGATTGGGGAGTGCTCTGATGGGAGATTTTGGAGGCTGTAGAGAGAGAAGTGCAGCAGATGTGCAGGAGAAGCATATCCTGGATCCACTGCTGTAGGGGAGGCTCCTGTTTCTGAAGTTGTCAGCTGCTTATGGTTTTCCACAAGATGCCTGTGGCCTTCAGGAAGCCCCTCTGCCCAAGGTGGCTTACATGACTTCTCTTTCCTGTAGCCACATGATCCATGGTTAAGATACTTTGTGACTGAATGATGCAAGGCAAAATGAATTGAGAAAATGGTTTAGCAAAAATAAAACTCATTGATTTCGGAGGTCAGAATATAGCTGTGGTACCTGACAGTCCACCCTGCCAGCTAGCCAGTGCACTCAGAGTGTGTGCCAGGGTTTCAGATGGCTCTTGGCTTTGAGTGTAGATATCTGATAAGATCCGGTGGTTTCCCTATGCTCACAAAAGTATGTCCTTGACCATTATCTTGTGTGGGGCACAGGCAGGACTCAGCTATTCTGGTCCCTTCCATGCTCCTTTAAAGAGTGCTCAGTGGGCCAGTCACTTTGAGCTGATACTGTCAGAGGGGAAGGATTTCTGCTTCTTGCCAAAAAGCCTAGCTTTGTAAAATAAATTGCTGATGGTGACTTTTGGGGAAAGTAGAGGCTTATATCAGTGTTCCCTGAGTGGGGGGCTTGATTGCCAAGTTGTACTTCTCTGGACTTCGAATTTGCCTGAGACCACAGCAGTCATATTTGTTTCTAGGGACAACGTAGAAAGAATACAAGAGCTTTTAATGCTGCTGCTACACTTGACTATTATGGCCCTGTAGCCTTTTTGTTTTCCCTTTCCAGGCCCCCACACGACCTCTCTCACCCAATGCCCTCCTAGCAACCTCAGAGACCAGAGAGGGATGCTCTATGGATGTGTCCTTGATGTGAGATTTGCAATCAAAGTGCCCTTTCTGATCCTGTTTCATTATCAAAAGCAAACACCAGATGCCACCAGATTTATATAGTTAATAACAGTTCCACCAGTGACGCATCTGTTTTCTGGGAGCAGGAGACTAGGAGTGCTGATAAGGTGTTCACAGAGCCTTAAAATACAAGGTAGAAATTTCACTCATAAGCAATATGTGGAAACTCTTACGCACGTTCAGAGGCGTACGGAATGATGTTTGCCTTTAACATTAGGAAAGGCCTCTTGGGGGAAAGGGCATCTTGGTTATGCTGTGAGGAGCAGGTAGAACCTGGCTGGGCAGTGATGAACCAGGAGAGCCAAGCAGGTAAACCTACAGGAGCAAGCTCGATGGCTGTGTTACTTCGGGGGGCCAAAAGTGAGGTTTATTTGCCCCCACTTATTTGCCAATCACATAGCAACTAAGGAGCTATACAGTTATTATAAAGAAATAGGTTTCTGGTGAAATATGCCATGACTAATAGCACTTGGTTAGACACTTTCTCTTTTTAATCCCAATGTGCATCAGATTTTTGGACAGAATTGTTTTCTCTATGTGAAAAGTATGAAGGCTGTATCTATAGCTTTTGAGAATTTATTTTTAACCAGCTTTACTGACTCTTAAAGTCAGCCAGGATTTCCGATTCGGGCTGAGAAATGGTAGAGACTACATTTGCCTTCAGCAAATAGAAGTTTTAAAAGAAGAAGGCAAATGCTCCTTCACATACGGTATCCCACAGCTCGTTTGGGTTGCAACCTCATTACACTGAACAGGCCGGTCCTCCTCTTGCTCTTTCTATAACGAAATTACATGGCCCATCACTTCCTTTTGGAGGTCAAAAGAAATGAAATGCAGGGTCTGGGAAAAATGGTTTTTCTAATTTCTGTGCTTCTTAAAGCTCTTATTCATCCATGTATGAAAATCCAGGGAGATAATTGGCTAGGAAAATCACAAGGCTTCAGGGACAGTAGTCAGGCTGAGAACAGTTTTTGAAAATCAGTGCAATTTAGTCTTTCCTGCTGGCTTCCCATCCATAGGACTTCTGTCCTGTGATTGCCTCTGGAGACTGTAGGGATGCCCAGAAAGCTGTTTACCTTCTGTTGTAACACCTCCCAAGGCAACCACTCCATTTTGGGCTATGACTATTATTAGAAAGTTCTTCCTTGTATTGAGTCAAAAATCTGTTTCCCTATAACTTTCCCTAATGCTGGCCTAAATATAGATTTTTTTGAGGACTGGCCTAGAAACACAGCTACTGTTTCCCAAAGAAAATGCATTTTGAGTTCCAAACAAGTAATCTTCTGGAACACAGCGCAGTTCATAAATTGGAGCATGCCCAGTAGGGAGCCTGAGAGGCATGGCCCAGGAAAGAAGGGAAAGGCCAGTGCCTACAGGGTCAGTTTACAGAGTCCATCCCATCCCTTCCTATCCTGCCTTCTCCCAGGTTTCCTGGCTGTTGACATCTGTAAACGCTGTGGAAATGGGTTTAGGATGCTGGGTTCCTCATAACTCCTTCTTAGGAAGCCCTTAGGCGGTGTAAAGAAAACCAGGTTTCTGTCTACAGCACTCAGCTACTTAGAGGACAGGGTGGGTAATACAGGAGGGGAGAGGAGTCCAGCCCTAGGCTCTGCCCATTTCTGCTTACACTGCCATAGGCTCAGCTGCATTCAAGTTGGACAGAGATGGGTTTGACTCTCAGCTGTACCACTTAGTTAGCAAGTTGCTGAAAGTCACCATCTGAAAGCCTCAGGTTGTCATCCACAAAACAGAGATTAAGAATAAATGGGATGAGGCCGGGCCCAGTGGCTCACACCTATAATCCTAACACTCTGGGAGACTAAGGCAGGTAGACTGCTTGAGCTCAAGAGTTCCAGACCAGCCTGTGCAAGAACAAGATCAAGAAAAAACTAGCTGGGTGTTGTGGCAGGTGCCTGTAATCTCAGCCACTCAGGAGGCCGAGGCAGGAGTTTGCCTAAGAGTTTGAAGTTGCTGTGAGTCCAGGGTGACAGAGTAAGAGTAAGACTCTGTCTCAAAATAAAAAAGAAGAAGAAGAAGACAATAAATGTTGTGAAGTATGTAAAGAGCACAGGACCGCCCAATAAATGTTATTTGACACACACATACATGGTTAACTGTATTCCAGACTGTGCCCTTCGTTCATGAACAATCAAAGCCCCCTCCCATGGTGTGGAGTGAGCAGACACGATGTCACCTGCCTTAGCTGGTGACTCAGCCTGTTGCTTTTGGCCAAAGCTAGGTTCAAAGTCAGATGATTCCACAGCTTCAAAGTGGGTTCACATATATATTGCTGCTGTGGCCTCTTGGGCCCAAACCAGAGTCATTCAGTTTCTGAAATGTTTTTTTCCAGAATGTACTTGATAGAAAAAAAATACTCAAGACACTACATTTTTCTATTTGCATGTCAGATTTCATGTTGGTTCTCTTACAGGTATGTGCATGATACCTGAGATGGTGAACATTGCTGGTTGATCATGCCCTACACGTGAGGATATTTATTCCTCATCTTGCCTTTTAAAGTAGCAAATTACAGCTTGGAGTGGAACTTGTTTTCATTTATATATATTTGCCTATGTGAAAGAGGAAAATAATGTCTAGTATTTTAAAATAAATTAATTAGGGCAGGTTTTCTTTTTTAACTGTGGCAGTCAAATTCTCAGGGTTGTTTCAATGACAAATCAGTGCCAAGGTGAACAACACTGGCTGAGGAGCTCTTCTTATAGAAGAGTTAGGAATAGAGGGTTGGGGAGAAAGGATGTGCTACAGGCAGGCTAAAGAGCGCATAAAGGGCTTTGAGTACCTGTTCTGCCACTCAGTAGTAATGACCTCGGGCATCTTTCATAGGGTTGTTAGGAAAATTGAGCCAGTCAGGGGGAAGGAACATGCAGCTTTAAGGCCTCATGTGGCCCTTCTGATCCCCAAGTACCTTTTTTAAAAAAGGATTTGCTCTGTAAAATTTGGATTCAGTCAAAAGGCTGCACTCAAGATCCAGACGGCCACATGTGGCCCCAAGGCCGCAGGTTGAAAGCATTAAAGCACTTAGCATAGTGCTTAGTATTTAATAAGTACCCAAGTTGTATGGTTTTTAAAAGCAAGGGAGAGAGAAAGAAATCTATTTTTTTTTTTTTTATTGTTGGGGATTCATTGAGGGTACAAGAAACCAGGTTACACTGATTGCAATTGTTAGGTAAAGTCCCTCTTACAATTGTGCCTTGCCCCCAAAAGGTGTGTCACACACCGAAACCCCACCCCCCTCCCTTCTTCCCTCTCTCTGCTCTTCCTTTCCCCCAGAGAGAAAGAAATCTAACTGGTATAAACTCTGTTCATTCTCTTGGCTCCTGATCAACAGTTACAGACCTCATGGCTGGGCGCGGTGGCTTATGCTATCTATAATCCTAGGACTCTGGGAGGCTGAGGTGGGGGATTGCTTGAGCTCAAAAGTTGAAGACCAACCTGAGCAATAATAGCAAGACCCCATCTCTACTAAAAATAGAAAAAGTGAGGCAAGATGATCGCTTGAGCCCAAAAGCTTAAGGTGGTTGTGAGCTATGACACTATGGCACTCTACTGAGGGTGCCAGAGTGAGACTGTCTTAAAAAAAAAAAAAATCCAGACCTTAGGGAGTTATAGGATGTTAGACATTTAAATTACTTTTCCATTAGTGGTGATGGATTAAGAAGGAATCATTCCCATGTTTTCTCATTTAGTCCCCCCTTGTGGCCAAAAGCAGATATTTAGGAAGCAATGTGTTGCATTAGAAGCAAACTGGCCAAAGAATAGGTTTATATCTGAGTGCAGCTGTCTGGGCCTTGAAGAGTCAGGCCTACTGTTTGGCCCCTTCAGTGAAGTACTAGTGACAATAAACTTCATGCCCCCGAAGCTCACACTTACTCACCTGCCTATCATCTTGTGTTCAGTCCTTTAGCAAACATTTACTGAACACCTCCTATGAGCAGACATTTGCCTTGGTGATACACCAGTGAATAAGGCAAAAATCCTGTCCTTGCACAGCTTGCATTCATTTTGGGAGGCAGACTAAGTAAGGTAAGTAGTACACAGCGGTGACAAGGGCAACAGAGAAATTTCAGCTGGAGCCCTCCTGGAGAGCAGGGTTCTGGTTTTAAATAGGGCCATCAGGGAAGGGTTCAGGAAGGAGCAGAGACTTGAAGCAATGAGTAGACCTTGGAAGTCCAGGCAGAGGGACAAGGCAGGAGTATGCCAAGAGTGTTCAAGGGCCAGTAAAGAGGCCTATGAAGCTGGAACAGAGGGAGCCTTGCCAGAGCCCCAGTGAGGGCTGCAGGTCAAGTACGGCCTTGCAGGCCATGGTAAGAACACTGGCTTTTTCTCTGAGAGATGGAATATTGTGGAAAGGTTTGGAGCAAAGGAGTGATGTTTAACAGGCTTAGTTTTTATCAGGATCACCCTAACTGCTGTATTGAGAATAGGCACGGAGGCAAGGCTGGAGTTAGAGAGAGATGGGGGGGGGGCTTGACTCAGGGTGGTAGCAGTGGACATGGCCAAGTGTCCTCTTTGTGCCTTTCTGAAAGAACCTTTTTTCTTTTTTGGTCAAGAACATATTTCCTTAAAGTTATTTTTTTTCTTTTTATAATTCCATGTCAATATTAGATGTCTGAATTTTCCCTGTTTATTTTCTTTGCTGTCAGTGGCATATGCGTATAGTGCGGGCGTATGAGTGTTGAGAGGAAAGTTAATTAAATCACTAATAGAAGTGGCTTTTTATATTTGTTTGTTTTCCTTAAATCACTTCAGGAGAGGCCAGGCACAGTGGGTCATGCCTGTAATCCCAGCACTTTGGGAAGCTGAGGCATGAGGATTGCTTGAGGCCATGAGTTGGAGACCAGCCCGACAACATAGTGAGACCCCATCTCTATAAAAAGTTAGCCAGGTGAGGGGATACATACCTGTCGTCCCAGCTGCTTGGGAGGCTGAGATCAGAGAATCTCTTGGGCCCAGGAGTTTGAGATTGCACTGAGCTATGATAACACCACTGTACTGTAGCGAAGTCAACAGAGAAAAATCCTGTAGAAAACCAAAAAACACCTCGGGAGAAAGGATCACTGAAAGGAACGCCACCCCACTGTTTATATGTGAATCTTGTTTTTGAATACTGCACACATGCTTTCTTCCCCAGTTTTCCCTCATTTAATAGTAGGTCCTCCATCCTTTTGTAGTTCATAAGCATGATGATTGGATGTTCACACTGATGCGCGTGATGTGCCTCCCTCAAGCCTTCTTACGAAGCAGGCGCATCACCCGTCTGATGTGAGGACAAAACATAGTAGGTCCTCTGATATTATGTTTTATCCAGTTTCACCTAAAATGAAACCACCTCACTGCGTGACACCCCATCAATACTCAGGCACATGGAACTTGGGAATTCAGGGACTTCTTCACTATCTGAGTTCTAGCTGTTCCCTACATATATTTATTAGGACTATGGTTTTGTTTTTGGAATTTTGCAGATGATCATCCTATATAGAAATTATGCAAAGAAATTTCTCCCTTTTGGAGATAATGAAACTCCAGAAAAGCCAAATTTGTTCAACAGTATACTCACGAAAGAGATGTGTGTGGCTCTGTTGCAGATTAGCATTTAGGTTCGCATTTATGCAACGAATGGTAGGATTCGTTCATGCAGGTTCCTTCCTTCCAGGAACTCCTGAGGACACGGCCACTTTAATGGAGCTGGATTGGAAGAAGAGCTCATTGCTAAGGTTCATTCTGTGTTCACTGAGCTCCTACTTTGTGCTATAGGCACAGCGAATGGCTTTCAAATTCAGAAGTGGGAATTATTGTCAGACAAGCAGTGATTCTGCTTCAGTGATATCAGGACAGAATGTTTGAATGACATTTTCTTGGAAAATAAGGTACAGGGTATGGCTGAGGCTTTGGTTTAAAGGTGGAAAGGACTTAGGGACTTGATTCCCTCCCACGTGACTATTTATTTATTTAGAAACAAGATCTCACTAACAGAGTGCAGTGGCGTCATCATAGCTCACAGCAACCTTCAAATCCTGGGCTCAAGCCATCTTTCTGCCTCAGCCTCCTGAGTAGCTGGGACTATAGGTGTGTGTCACCATGTCTGGCTATTTTTTAATTTTTTTTTATTTTTTTTTTTTGTAGAGACGGGTTCTCCCTGTGTTGCTCAGGCTGGTCTTGAACTCCTGGGCTCAAACCATCCTCCTGCCTCAGACTCCTAAAATGCTGGGATTATATGAGTCAGTCACCACACTTGGCCCATATGACTCTTAAAATCTTGATATATATACAAGTAACAATACAAGGCAGGATAAATATTGTGGTCAGAAGAAATTTTCTGGCAACACACATTAATACAGTTGTTTTTGTTTATAAGCTTACTGCGACATGATCTTTTTATAAAGTATCTTTTCTCATTAGTGTGAAATTTGATCAGTCTTTTCCCAGTGCCGGTCTTTGGAAGCATGGAAGAAATGGAAGCATGGAAAGTAATTTCTCCCCGCAACTCTTTCTTAAGTGGTGATTGGCTATCTGCTAATGGTGGCTAAGACTCTTGGTAGCTCTGTGTGTGTTAAACTATATCAACAGGGATTTTTTTTGTTATCGTTTGTTTGTTTTGAGAGACAGAGTCTTACTTTGTTGCCCTTGGTAGAGTGAGTGCTGTGGCGTCATAGCTCACAGCAATCTCAAACTCTTGGGCTCAAGTGATTTTCTTGACTCAGCCTCCCAAGTACCTGGGACTACAGGTGCCTGGCACAACGCCCAGCTATTTTTAGAAATAGTCTCGCTTTTGCTCAGGCTGGTCTCAAACTTCTGAACACAAGGCAAATACCAATAGGTTTTATAATAAACACAAGCAAAATCAACTTGGGGGCTTCATGGAGGAAGTCTGACATAGAGGGAATCCCCCAAACATTAAGTTTCTGTCACTTTAGTCACTACAGCTGGTCCTAATTTCTAAGTACATAAATCTCCCGGTAAGTGGCTTTGCTGGCCCCAATTCCTAATAGGCATTTACCTATATGACATCTATTTATGTATCTGGGTCATTGTGAAACCAGAGGTATGAGCTGCATTCGTACAGTCTTAACCTCTGGTTTGCTCCCTTCTCCTTTTCACTGCTCTTGAACACTAGAAGTTGGAGTAAGACACGCCTTATTAATATGAATGGAAAACTTATGTCCTATTTTAAACCTTTTCAGGGAGACTTCAACAATGCTTGTAAACAAAAAGTAATGCCCAGAGGCTCAGAATATGCTGCCCTTAACATTCCTCCCTGATGTGGTGGAATGTTTCTCAGTGCACTGGTACACATGGAGTTAAATTTCTTTTTTGCTTTGGGGGCTTTCTTTGGGGATTTGTATTTTCAGGTAAAGAAGACCTAAAGTCCAAAAGCTTGTAGATTGTAATAATACAAAGGGAATGAGAAATCAATTCAGGGCCGCCCATTCTTTCTCATTTCCCAGTGGGATAACCAGAGTCCCTAATAACATGTCTGGAAATTCTCTGTGACACTGAAGTGAATGGAATTATTCACATTGAATAATGGAATTAAGTATAAGGTAGAGCTTTTGAGCCCTCATTTGAAGGAGTTTAGTTATTTAAGTAGTAGAAGGCTCTCTTAATAAAGTCACATTTATTAGCTATAGAGCCCTGATTTTCTGTGATAGGCCAATCTCGAAGATCTCCATCATGTTCAGAGCCTGTTTTTAATCCAGAAAATACTGTCATCGTATGGATCAATTTTCACCACTTAACAGATCACTTCTAGGACATTAAAGCCAGCCACCTTTTTAAGCCACCCCTCAGTGAGGCTCCCCTAGGCTGAACACTGAGCCCAGCCAGCACAGGCCTTTGGGGAATGCTGTTCTGTTGAGCAGTGTGTTCTGCATCTTAGCTAATAGTTGAACTTGATTTTGGCTGCTCTGAAGACCATTGGGCAATTCAAAGCAGCATAATCTAGCATTAAATGGGCCCTTGGAGATGTTACTGGGGCATGTCCTTTCACTTTGTAGAGGACAGGCTAAAGTGCAAGCCGTGAATGCAACTGAGAGAAGGAAGCACTGTCCGCTGGACTTACAGCACACCTGAAGCCATTTCCTATGAAATGATCGGTTGCTTTCACTGCACACATAAAGAGGCTGTGATGGACACGCAGCCTGGCCTGAAATTTCTGGCTTTTCACAGTGCTGGTTAAAGCCCTTTTCATACTTTCAAAAGCATCTGTGATCTGTAAGAGATAATCTGCATTTCCTATCCTGACTGAAAGGTCACTGATAAAATCTGAATAGAGGGTAGAGTTTGTGACGAATTGCTCTAAGCTCAGGACCTAGCTCCTGAAACGTGAAGTCTGTGAATTGGCTACAGAATATAATAATATTTAAATATGAAATCTAATCTCAGGGGCTTTACTGGGTGAGTAAAGAGTACGTGTCTTCTCATGAGTATACCTGTGGTCAAAGACTTGAGCTGGTATTTTGTTTCCCAGCTGTCTTTAAAGAGAAAAAAATGTTCTTTCTTTCCCATGTCTTCTACTTCTATTGGCAGCTCCCTTCATTGATTCGTCCATTCTGTTCTGTGTCTCCTTACTGCTTCCTGTCTTTCAGCACTGTCCTCCCACATTCTAGTGACAGTAGTCTTCCTCAAACCTCAGCCCTTGCTCTTCCCACCATCCCCTGCTTCTCCACCCCCCCCCCCAGTCTCATTGTTTCCTCAGCTGTCACTTCTGGCCTCAGCCCTCACCTGTAGCTCTGACTCACTCCTGAACTCCAGCCCTTAACCCTTCAGCCGCCTTCTGAGCATGTTCCCTGCATGGCCTTTGATCACCCCAAGCCCAGTGGATAACAGGGCTTGGACCCGATGGTCTTTAGATTTCCCTACTGGTTCTCTGACTCAGTTTTAACAAATCAGCATTTAAGATCATCTCACTCCTCTCCCTCTTCTCAACCTCCTTATCCTTTTTTAATGATGGCACTAATCTCTCAGCCATGCAACACCCATTCCCGTCCCCACCCCACCTCACCCCCACACCAACAAGTACATACAGACACAAAAACAAAATGCAGATTATCTCTAACAGATCCCAGGTGTTTTTGAAAGTGTGAAAATGGCTTCAACCAGCACTGTGAATCAAAGGGTTGAACTGGCCAAAATGCTGGCCAAGAGAGGAACAGCTCAAAACATACTTCATATTGCCATTAAGATAATAATAACATCTTCATGTGTAAAGAAAAGGTTTTGTTATGCTACTGAGCTTATAAACTTTCAGATGTCTGCGTAAACTACGAATGTGTGCCCTGTTGGGCATTCTTCCCTCTCTCTCTCACCCAGGAGTTTTTTGCTACCTCAGAAAGATAACATCTAGAAATGAACCAACTTGATTCCCCCTGCTGTTGCTGGTTTATCAGTTCCAGGGAGACCTCATGAACTTTCTTTTGCTTGTTTGCCCAAAGGCACATAAATGTATTTAAATATACTTGAGATTCATATTTGTTGTAGCAGAATGTTAGAGCTGGGGAGAAGCACTGGAAATCAGGTTTCTCCACTTCCTCCTCTTACTGAAGAGGGAACTGAAGCCCGGAGAGGTTAGGTGATCTGCCCAAAGTCACACAGTTAATTACTAACAAAACTGCAACTAATCCCTAATTCAGAGCTTTAACATTCTTTTAAACATATTGAGTCCCTTCCTGCCACCTATCAGGAGTAATTTCTCAAGCCCAGTGAAAAAAAGCAATAAATTCTGGTGCTTTGTCTATTTCATATTTTTTTACACTAGTGAACCAAGGTGAATTTTGTATATTTTAAAACACAAAGTATACACACAAATAATTTGTGATAAAATCTTAAGTTGTAAATGTAACAGATCCACACTGTTATTTTTTAAGACTCAAGGAGGAGACCACAAGATTATAGAAGCTGCTGGTTTCTTTGCCTTTCTGGTTGCTTTGTCTACCTCTGCAAAATCAGGTTCCCGCATTGTGCAAAGACTCACACTCACTCCCCATCCCCTCAGCACACAGACTCATATAAGATTCAGCTGAAAGAATAGTTTGTTGGCTACTTTTCCTCTTAAATCTTAGTGTCTGAGGAAATCTGTATTTTAATTATGATGTATATGGAGTTTCTGTGTCAGACATTTTTTTTTCCTGAGTTATAGAACTATCTGGAATGGAGGCAAGATAGTTTACGGTACCTCTATATGTAGTTGCCAAGAAGGAATTAACCTGTAAACCTCTGGGATGATTGAATTGCGGCTTTCACCTAAAATGCAATCTAGCTGAGATTTCTGCCTATGATCTCTTCTGTGTGTTTCTTGTGATTGGTTTTCAGATGTAGTGTTTTCTATCCCATATAGCTTCTAAGGAAGGAGTCTCTCCTCAGTAGCCTGTACCTCTGATTCGATTTTTTCATTGTGTTTTTTTTTTCAATTGCATACTATGATAAATAAGAACTTGTATCATCATTAGTGTGTATGTGCTCATTGATAAGGTGGGGCTCACAAACTCTGGATTGTGGATTTAGTGAGAGGAAATTATGACTTTGCCCTCTCTGACCCAAACCTACATGAGAGCAGCTGCAGTAATTTCATCAGAAGGTCTGTGATCTGCATGCAGAAAAGAGAGTGGGCTCAAGTCTAATGCCTCTGAATGTGTGAGAAAGATGGAAACCCTGTACCCCTGGCTCCACTGAGGATCAGGAGGGAGGATCAGGGCAAGATCAGCAGGGAACCTTCTCAGCATTAGCCCAGTTGCCTTGGCAGGAGCAGGGGGACTCACTTATGTCTGTTGCCTACTCCCCTAATGTCTCCTTTAGGATTAAAAGGAACCTCAATAAATCTCTTCCAGAGCATTTCAGATACCTCTTGGCATATTGTCAAACCTATCTGTAATCTGCTTTCAGTATAATTTTAAAGTAATACATACTATCACACAATTGCTTTACTAGTTCTGATCTACGTTATCTAATGGTAGAATACAATTATAGTGTTGTTCAACCTCATTGCCAAGCCTAAGTTAATAGTAGTTAGTGGTATTCTGCTACCCATAAATTTTGAACTGTGGTATGAGCACATAGAAAAGTGAGATGCTGGGAAGAAGCTGACAGCCTCAGCCTGGTACTGCCGAGGAGTACTGGGCCTGCCTTCCTGGCTCACGGTTGATTTGCGAGCATGTAAGATGGTGGCGATCCTCCATCAGGCCACTTTCATGGTTTGCCTGTGGTCTCTGATCCGTCTCCTCCTCAAACCACAGCATTGGCTGCTTGCTAATCAATTCTTCTGTGAAAGAAGAAGAACTGCCACAAGAAAGGTAACACACTGATGATTGATTTAGGAATTTGAGATCTCAGACAAAAAATTGCTTTGGCGAACTCTGAACTTACTCATTGCACTTAAAAGTAGGAGAGAGAGATGCCAAAAGAACCCATCCCTTGCTTTTCAGTTTGAATTTTTAAATGTTTGAGAAGTGGTTTTCCTGTGGGTATTGGCAAAGGTGCGTTTACGGGTGAGTATATATTGACAGGAACGAAGGAAAAAAATCATCATACAGATGACAGTGATTTTTGTCTTTGTTTTCTCTTTCTTATGTTTCTTATCCTTGGAAGAAACTTTTTATAATAGAAAGAATGTGGGAAAGCACTAATTGATTATAGTGTTTTATGGATCATTGGCCCTTTGATTGTAGGTTTTTTTCCCCTTTAATTGCCTGGCAATTTCTCCTAATGTTCACCCCAAATCCCCCACTACCACTAACAAATATGGTCTTACTCACCTAAGAGTGCATTATAACCCAACCATTTTTCTCCCTTGTCATTTAATCTTCTCTCCTTTCTTCTTAGCATTCTGCTTTCCCCACTCAGTCGGTCAGATTGGCATCCTTACCATTGCTGATACCTCACAGTGGTTCAGGGGGTATAGTGGGAGGATGGCAAACTTGAAACTTCTTTTCACTTTCTTAACTCTACACCTGGCTGCTTCTTCATTCATTCAGCCTACACAGAGTGGGATTGAGTGTGCAGGGCACACAGCTCCTGCCCTCAAGGGTGTCATAATCCTGGATGTGCATGGGGTGGGGATAGGGCACAGCAGGACCATGGCATACTAAAGAGTAGGTTTAAGGAGGTTGGGAGTAGTGGGTACAGTGTGTGCCAGAAGAGTTTAGGATATAGACAGGGAGTGATAAGAAGTATAGAAATTTTAGGTAAAAGAATGATCATGAACAACGGTTTGGAACCATAAAGAGAATAGGTCAGTTGTTCTGAAACTACATGGAGTACATAAAGGGCAGTGAGAGAGATAAGGCTAAAGAGATGAGCTGTGGTATGTACAGAAGGCCTTATATACGTGGAGTTCAGGCTTCCAAGCACAGAGCCTGGTCCAGTAGGAGTTGTTTGAGTATGATAATAGCAACATTGGAGAAGGCCTTTCTTCTCTGGGTTATTCTTAGATTCCTAGCATATGCGTGCTGGAAGTGGCTGGTCTAACCCCGTCTCCACATTATCCACAGGAATATGAGTCCCTTAGAAGGTAATGAACTTGGTCAAGTTCAGGATATTGGATGTTTTTTCTCCCATGCAATATGGTGTTCATAGTATTGTATTTGTTTGCACCCACTGGCAAACTTTAAGAGGCACCATTGATATCTGCAAAATGAATCTTTTTCCAAAAATGGAATATTGTTGTAATTTACATTATACGGACAATTTTAACACATTGGCATTGTAGGCTTTGTACTTTATATGAGGAGAGGCTTCCTTTACACTTCATTTACATACACTTCATTTACAAAGTAATGGTTACATTAGGATAAATTAGGTTTTGAAAGGAGAAAAGGCATAAAACAATCTTAATACTGTTTCCCTTAAAATCAGAATTTGTGTTGACTTTGACATACTGTATATAAGATTTGTTATGATAGTAACTGAACTTCATGAAATCACTGGTCATGGAAAGGTAAGCTAAGACTCTTATACGTGATTGGTTGGCAATAGCAATTCATAGAATGCAGCTGTTCATATCTGAAGTGTTATTGAATCTTTCAGAGCAATCTCGTGAAATCAAAAGTCTCTAGAAGAGACTTACATTCAGCCTAAACAATAACGAGGTTAACTGAGTTTTTGTTTTTGTTCAATACATTTACATTGGGATATTTGCAGCGTTGATCTGTTAATGCTAGAGGGGAAAGTATAGGGCAAGTTTCTCATTGGTTTCATTTTATGTGACCTTACAGTATTTACCCTGTGTAGAAGTTTTATAAGTATTTGACATTTGACAGGCTCCATTTTATAAAATACAGTGTCTAAGACCCAGAGAAATGAAATGTATTTTTTTCAATGAATAGTAAACATTGACTCTGTGCCTGGCACTGTATTGGGAATTAATAAAAGATATCCCAGGTACTGTCATTTTCCACATAATATTCATTGTGTTCTTACCCTTAAAGATGTGGGAGTTGATTCTTACATTTTGATTTTAGTTGGTAGAAGGCATTTTGTTTGTATCAAGGTATGGCAGAAGAGGCTGTACTTTTGCTAGAAACCACCAGGTGTCAGCAGAGGACTTGGAATTTTGGCAACCTCTGCATTCTCAGTTTCCTTAATTCACTAACAGCATCCCCATTGGAACCCACCACCCTCGGTATATGAGCCGGCACCCTACCCACTGAGCCACAGGCGCTGCCCCCCATTGGAACTTTTCAAAGGCAGTCAACCTCCATTGGAGCACCTTCTCTCAGATTTAATGTCAAACACTTTCTCCTCCAGACTGCATCACAACATAAAAGCCACACAAGTTCCTTGGTCTTTTTCTGATTTAAAAACTAACTGTGTCTTTCACAATGATGGTTCTACAAAGTAAAGAGGCTGTTGTGGTGGGGGAGAAATCACCAAGCTCTTATTGTTTTTGCTGTCGTTTCCCACCATATAGGTAGAGGCCACCTATCTGATATGGGGAGAGGTGCAGGGTCCATTCTTTTTACTCACAGAGAATCAATTTGATAATGGAGCTTGATGGTCCCAAACTACAGAAAGTGTTTTCAGGATGTAAAGTAGAAAGGCCTGGGCATTTCTTCTGTACCAACCACCTGGTTCATCGTGTAGCATGGATTCTGTGGTAGTCACACACGTTAAGGAACGGTGTGTGTGTTATCGAAAGTTCTGGTACTTATTCTTGAAATAGCACCAGAAAAAAAACTTAAACAAGTGGTTTTTGAGAAAGAAGGAAAGGGACCTTTATTACTTTGCTGGCCAGGGGGGTAAAATGGTAGAGTGCTCCTGTGGAAATACAAATTAGAAACTCAGAGCTTTTAAAAGGGAGGACCTATTGTTATTCAACCATGGTTAATGTCCCCTCTTTGCTGAAGACAAAACTGTGACCTCTGCCCACCTGGGAGGCCTACCCCCACAGCTCACAGCTCAGCACCTCAGCCAGTCTGCCAGACGAGGGCCTTCTGTAGTGCAAAAGAACTAAAGACTGTTCCGGGCTCCTCACTGCCAGAGGCGGGGATGCAGGATGCACTCGGTTTCCAAAGAGTTTTAAAGAGACAGAAAACATTTTTTGCCTCTTTTTCAAGCCATTTCCTCTGTTTCGTGTTGACTGGCAGGGAACCTCGGGAAAGCTGGTATTGGTTTGTTTTAAGCTGGTTCTCTCATTTGTCCTCTTGCCTCCTCACTTGAGTGGGCATGAACAGCGATCTGAGGCATTTGGCATAAGACCTCCGGCTTGTAGGGGTGAGGGGGAAACTTGCCTGTTTCCCCTGAAAGTTCACTGAAAGTTCAACTCACAATTAATGCATTTCAATAAGAGAAATATCTGTTTCCAAATACCATGCCCATGGGGAGAATCACAAGAGTGATTACCCAATATTTCAATGAAACTCAGATATTCGTATACCTGCCTTTAGAAGGGAGAGGGGCATCTGAAGTAGAGGTGTAACTAACAAGTGGTGGGTAGTGGGGAGGGATAGATGTGGGGAAACAGACTGACTTGTAAATTAACCTGAGAGACGGCTATTGTGTTTTAAAGGATTTGGGTCAAGTCTTCTTGATCTTTCTAGCACTCTGTTGAGGTAACTGGGAGAGGAATGGAAGTCAGTTGCCTCTTTGATATTTTGATCTGGTCAGTTCAGTCTATGCAGATACAGGGAAGGCCCCTTCCACTGCTTTCTGGCCTTTAATTCTAGGTATTCTTTATACCTTGGAGTCATATTTTGGGGTCAAATTTCCTTAGTTCCTTCAGGCTTTAGGGTGGGATAAAATTGGGGAAGGGCTCCTTGTACACCCAGGTTACTTTCAAGCCTTGTGTGGTGGTAGCAGTTAGAAAGCTGTCAATCTGAAGGAGTTGCTAAACTATTTGCAAACTAAAGGAAAGACCAGGTCCGGAGATAATTAAAGACAGGAAGCAACCCTGTGGCTTTACCTGCTAAAAGCTGCTGGGGTGTGTGGCCTGCAGGGGATGGAAAATTAGGCATAGCAGGCAGCCTTGAATCTGTCCCCTAAAATAAGGGTTTATTTGCTGCAGGGTTCTAGTTTAGGCATGCTATAGAGATTTCCTCTGGACTGATCAGTGGGATTTGACAAATCGCATTATAGCTAATTCCAGGAACTGTTCAGATTCTTCTGTTGTTTTATATTGAATAAAGTATTGTAAATGAGACAGCACATCAATAGGGATTCAAAAATACTTGGAATATTTTGTTTTCGTGGCGATTTTGCAATAATAGTCAAAGAGAATCACTGTGTTCCTTAAAACATTGTGCAGGATGTCCTTATAGTACTGTGTACACACATGCTGTCAAAGAGGGCCACTGACATTCTTCTTGGGTTTGCACCCAGCTCAGCGTTGGGCAACAGCTGAAGGAAGGCTCTCAGACCTGTCTGTCTTATGTATATGCTTTTCAAACAGCTTTTATTTTTTAAAAAAGAAAAGTTCTTTGTTATTGGCTTGACTTCTGGTTAACAGAAGAACCACATATGGGATTATGTAAGGGGCAGATCTAAATGGACAAAATCAAAGTGTCTCTCCTCTATCATGCTTTTTTTTTTTTTTTTTTTGAGAGTCTCTTTCTGTTATCCAGGCTAGAGTGCTGTGGCATCAGTCTAGCTCACAGCAATCTCAAACTCCTGGGCTCAAGCTATCCTTCTGCCTCATCCTCCCCACCAAGTACCTGGGACAGGCACCCACCACAACACCAACACCCCACTAATTTTTCTATTTTGAGTAGAGACACAGGGTCTTGCTTTTTTTCAGGTTGGTCTGGAAGTCCTGAGTTCAAGGGATCCACCCGCCTCGGCCTCCCAGAGTGCTGGGGTTGCAGGCGTGAGCCACGGAACCTGGCCTCTACAATGCTTTTAATCTCTAACATTTCCTGTTGCTCAGAGAATCCTACAGCAAGTACCATCATGTTCATGGAAACTTGAGCCTCCAAATATGGCCACATGGCTTTGTGTTGATTTTCATTGCTCTCAACAATGGTTTCACACTCTCCTCTCCCTCTTTTTAGATCACTGGGGTGATCCTCCTGGCTGTTGG
Source organism: Nycticebus coucang (assembly GCF_027406575.1). Lineage (NCBI taxonomy): Eukaryota > Metazoa > Chordata > Mammalia > Primates > Lorisidae > Nycticebus > Nycticebus coucang. Next base: position 39,896,787 of record NC_069804.1, read on the forward strand.
AGTCTGGGGCAAGCTCACTCTGGGCACCTACATCTCTCTTATTGCTGAGAACTCCACAAATGCTCCCTATGTGCTCATCGGAACTGGCACTACTATCGTCGTCTTTGGCCTGTTTGGATGCTTTGCTACGTGCCGTGGTAGCCCATGGATGCTGAAACTGGTGAGCGCGTCACAACATAAGACCATCTTTTCAATTTGTTTTGGTTAACATATATAAACCACATGAAGGTGAAGTGTTCTTCTTGAGGCCACAGACAGGTCTTGATATTCATTGATTTTAATTTTAGTCCAGACTCTTGCCTAATCTACTCTTTAATCCCATAAAGGGAAAAACAACCCCAAACATGGCCTGACACAATAAACTAGTCCCAGTGCGTCAAGGTAGATGATGACAAAGCAGTGCCCAGCGATTCTAATAGACCATTTAGAGTCTCATGACAAGATGCCCTGTTCCAGTTTTGAACTTTGTCTTAGAAATCTCAAGTGTGTGAGGTGTAGCTTTGGTTTGCAAAGCAGCATCTGGAACACGAGTACCCTTTCACCTCCACATTCCCACCCAAGAAACACTTCTGCCTCCTTGAGCCTGGCCATGCATGGATGCATGTGTCAACTAAACTAAAATCTTAAGCCCCTACCCCTGCAACGACTGACTGGCCCCTCTTGGCCAAGGGGATCCCTAAAACTGAGTTGCCGGCCATGAGAAAGGAGATCCAACTTGCCTCATCAGGCCCCCTCCCCTTCTTAGAGATGTCCTCTGCCACTAATTAATTAATCAGCCTAAGGCTATGCAAGACATACCTGCAGGTCTGCAATATATACAACTAACCCCTTGAGTCTGGGTATCTGGGTATCTGTCCTGTAGTTTGTCTCTGATTAACAGATCCTTGTCTTAACTCAGCATTCCTTTTCACTGACTCCTGGTCTATTAGAGCTTAACTATTTTAGCCCATTGTCAGCCAAAGAATCTTTAAACCTATAACCTGTTGGCCCTGGCTTTAAGACGTCTCACCTTTTTGGGCCAAACCAATGTATACCTTTCTTATATTTAATTATAACTTTACCTGTAATCCCTGTCTCGCTAAAGTGTATAAAACCAAACTGTAACCCCACCACAAGTCTATATTCTCGAGGCTTCTTGGGTGTGGCTGTAAGTCATGGACCTCAAATTTGGCTCAAAATAAACCTCTTTAAATTATTTTACAGAGTATGGCTTCTTTTCTATTGACACATGTACATCCTCTTCTCTAAACCTGCATCCCTCACTCAGTGTTGAGCTGAGCACTCAAATGGTTGGTGTAGTACCAGGTATGGTTGGTGTAGTACCAGGTATTGGCTACCTGGACCTGTGCGGGATGCTTAATCTCTCCCAGGACAGACAAAACTGTGATGCTTCCCAAAGGGAAGGGGCAGGCTACTGAAAGTCTGTTACTATGAATTATAGAGTAGAGTGCTGTGGCATCATAGCTCACAGCAACCTCCAACTCTTGAGCTTAAGTGATTCTCTTGCCTCAGCCTCCCAAGTAGCTGGGATGACAGGTGCCCGCCACAATGCCTGACTATCTTTTGTGTTGCCTGTTCCTGCTTAGCCCAGGGTGGAATAACATTTAATATGGCCATATGGCTTTGTGTTGATTTTCACACGTGAAGGTGTGAGGGTGATTCATTTGAAAGGAACTACCTTCTCAATTGTCACTGGGGAGTCAGCCTCTTCTTTCAGCACCTCCTGGAAGTGGTGCTTGACTTGGTCACTTCCTGTCCTTTAGACCTTACAGGAAGCTGATCCTTCAGCTACCACCAGCTCTTCCAGGTTGATGCAAGAGCCATAGTGAGGCCAGAATGAGGCACTTCTGCTGTTACGTGACATTCTATCCTAGCACCCTGAGCCTACCTTCTAACTCTTTCCAATCACCTGGGCAGCTGTTTGAAAACAACTGTGCCAGGGGCCCACTTCAAGTAAATGAAACCTAGAATCTCTGGTAGTGAGGCCCTGGCATCATATCTTCCAAAAAAGTTCTTCAGAGAGAGGCTATCATATACCAGAGTTGACAACCTCTTGTTAAGTACAATGAGTAGCATTGTGAGATTCTCCCTGTATTCTTCTAATTGCATTTTATATGAAGTTGACAGAGAGCAGTCACCTATGTGTGGCATTTTACTTGTAAGTGCATGTTTAATATTTTAGTGGCTGTTTTGTAGGGAATTTTTTGTAGTATTAGAAAGAAATTGGTATTTTAAGCTAGTGTTTCCTTTTACTACATGTGCCACTAGCTGAGAAAAATGATTAATGATTCTGGGTATATGTGTATGCCTTATAAGACATATGTACACTTTCCAGATAAGTAAGGTGGCCACGAGCAGTCTATCCACATTCCACAGCATCATTTAGGGCCATTGCAAACGTTCAGAACCATTGTATTTCACTTTGAGATGAGAAGCAGCAGATTGTAAGACGTGTGCCTTCTAGGTAAGGAATCAATTCTCCCTCCTTTTATCTGCCTTTCAAAGTGACAAAAATGGAAACCTTTAGTATCTATCTCATACGTACCATGTAATGTCACTGATCTGAGATCCGTGCACGTGTGCGCACACACATAGTCAACTTGGGAAGTACAGGCAGCAAGAGATGAGAAGCACCAAGGGTGTTGGCTACTTGCAGATGTCATTAGTGGTGTAGTATATTTGCCTTTTGAAAGGCTCAATGCACAGTCATCAGGAACAGTAAAAGTAAGCAGCCCAACAGAAAGCTGCCGAGGATTCTGTGATCAGAGGTGACCACCATACTGATGAGAAACGTCCTCCTGAGCACATTCTGCGATTTGGGCCCAGATGGGAGTGATACGATTCCCAGTGAAGCAGTTTTGTAGCTGTTTGTCTGAGACATGGTTAAGGAAACCGGACGGGTTTGTCCGAATGAAGAGAAGCACCAGGTTCACATCCTGGCTGTGTCACACACAGAGAGTAGTGCGAGGTTGGGCTGCTGCTTCTATCTCCTAAAAGCAGAACCATTACCAACAAATAGAAGTTAGAAGTAAGCAGTCTATGGCCAAGGGAAAGGAACTCTTTCCAGCAATTGGAACCATTTCCAAACAGATTGGGCTGCACGGGGTGGGCTTGCAGTTGTTAGATGACTATTGTGGGGAAGGTGGTTAAGAAGGACCCAGATGGGGGAGAATTATGTCCCATGAGTTCCAGAGTAGTTTTTTTGTTTTTTTTCCCTCCTGGCTCAAAGATTCTAGTGTCACAGTGAATACCTTAGTTATAAAAGGTCTTTCTGGGTTTCTGGTTGAGGTAAGCTGACAGGCACCATGCTAGTCTCTCAATGAGCTCTCCTCAGCATGTACACCCCAAAATGCATGTGCATATTAACCTCTCTTTCCTATATGGAGGCTTATCTGGGTAAATCTGAGAAAGACTTCTTTTTTTTTTTAGACAGAGTCTCACTATGTCGCCCTTGGTAGAGTGCGGTGGTGTCACAGCTCACAGCAACCTCCAACTCTTGGGCTTAAGCGATTCTCTTGCCTCAGCCTCCCTGGTAGCTGGGACTACAGGCACCTGCCACAATGCCCGGCTATTTTTTGGTTGCAGTTGTCATTGTTGTCTAGCAGGCCCAGGCCGGCTTGAACCTGCCAGCCTCGGTGTATGTGGCTGGCACCCTACTCACTGAGCCACGGCACCGAGCCTGGAGAAAGACAGTTTTAAACTTTTTCTGGGTAGGTTTGTCCAGTCCCCCCTGATAGGAAGTCACCTTCCCTGAGGAGAAGCCTTCTCTTAGTCCTGACATAACTGACTTTGTCCTTGTCCTCTTCATTTTCAGTATGCTATGTTTCTGTCCCTGGTGTTCCTGGCTGAGCTTGTAGCTGGCATTTCAGGGTTTGTGTTTCGTCATGAGGTGAGTACACACCAAGTGGAGAACTCAGTTCAAGGGTCTTTGGGAAGAGGATTTTAGCAACATCTTGAAATGGGTAAACTTGATGGTACATATGTTAGCCTCTTTCCCCAGTGGAACTGCTATTTTCCAAATGTCATGTAATAGGACCCGGAATTCTAGTGAAATTCTAAATGCAGGAATTTCACCAAACTCAAAACCTCAATTATTGATCTTCACCCTATTTCTCTATGTAGCTATTACACAAATGATTTTCCACTGTTTTTAAGCAGCAACCTTCAATATAGATTAAATACCTCTTTAAAAATAGCTGCTTCAACAAGGCACAAGCATATATCTGTATAATAGGATTTCTGCGACTGTAAAGGCAAGCCATACGCATTGCCTTGCTGCCCCCCAAATCCATTAGTGTACCCTGCAAATAGCAGTAAAGCCAGAAGTAGATATGCATGTATTAAAAAGGAAAATAGTAAAATATAGGTGGAAAACACACTGAGGTAGAGTGTCACTGTGAGCCTTGAAAGTCGGGCATCATCTGTTCCCAGGCCTTGCTTTGGTGCTTGGCTAAGTTCATTTCCCAGCCAGCTTGCCTTATGTGCATTCTGCTCCTTTGCCTGTTGCCCTGGTTTTCCCCTTCACCAGAGAGATGTTAGCCCAGATGTCAAAAGCTGACTTCCCGAAGCCATTTCGTGTGAGTGCTGCGCCTGGAATTACACTCCCGTTCTTATTCTCCAGTGCTGTGAGAGTTGCTGAAGTCTCGGCCTCGAAAGCCCTGATAGGTGCTCCCAGTACAGTGTCAATGCCAGAAGCAGCCTAGCTCCCCGCTGCGTGAGCCCTTGTGTGCTGTCCTCTCACATGCTGCTGTGACTGGGCTCCAGAGAGGGGTTTTTCTCTTACTGGTTCCTCCTAAGTAGGGCCTGGAAATCCTCATCAACATAACCTCTTTTCATGGAAAACACTTATGGGTGTGGCAGGCAGGGGTTGCAAAGCAGCTCTTCGACCATCACTACTGGTCATGAGTTTGACTGAAACAGTCAAACTCACACGATGACAATAGGTCACATTTAGTGCCATTTATTCAGAAAGATACAGTGAAGGAAGCAGAACTTGCCAGAAGGGCAGTAGCAGGCCTGTTTCTTCAAAGTGGTCCAAGGCCTATTTCTGTGTACAGCTCCCCACCCCAAGAGACAACCCAGAGCAGCTGGGTGTGGTAGCCAACTAGGCTTAGAAGTGCGATGTAACTATTGACCCTTTATTGCTTGTGACTGTCCCGTGGGCAAAGTTTAGAGTATTTCATCAAGGAGTATGTGTAGTTAGGAGAGTTGCCATACTTAACCCAAAGCTTCTCACAGGTGATTATTGTCATTTGCTGTCCTCCCAATCCACAGGCATTTCACCAATCTGGTCAGTTTCACCATAAGTCGGGATGCCAACCATCACACCCAACATTCTACCTCATCAGGTTTCTAGGGGAAGGGAGCTTGAAAGTTATCTCAAGGTCAGATGTGTTTACAGAGGAGAAAGGATTTTGTTAACCATTTATTAATGAGAAAAGTTCTTGTCCTTTAGCCTTTTTTTGCCTCAATAAAGACAGGAAAGTGAAAGTTGGTTTTGCCCCACTCTTATAGAATAGGGATCGGTTCTGAGCCAAAACATCAGTCTTCCTGTCCCCTCCATGGTCTGTCCTTTCTCATTCTACTGTGTCAGGGCAGAGAAAGTTAGAGAAAGAAAAAAAGGCACGAATTCAAAGAAAATAACTAGAAAATTCATGCCTGACGTTTGGCAGCTCACCACCACAGCCCTTCCAGAAATGGACTGGCCACTGGATTAGGGCTGAGGGGAATATGTTTTTTAATTCTTGAGATAATAACCCCTTTTCCTCTTGTATCTTAGAAAATGAGGCATTCCCTCCTTGGCCTGTATTTATGCAGAGAGCTTCAGAAGAGGCTATGTTGAGATAGAAGTTGGTGTGGATCTGAGTCAGTTTGGGCTACCAAGGACTGCAACTCCCTTCTTCCTTGTCTTCCACAGATCAAGGACACCTTCCTGAGGACTTACACAGATGCCATGCAGGCTTACAATGGTCATGATGAGAGGAGCCGGGCAGTGGACCATGTGCAGCGCAGTGTAAGTTCCAGGAGAGGAGATTGGGATGAGAAAGAGTCTGGGCTGAGACGTGTGCACTGTCAGTAGGTTGGGTCAGTAGCATTTGCTGTTGATTCTTATTCTCCAACCTGTGGTCCAGTTCCATTCTCAAAAGTTGACACCTACTCCTTGTTTAGATAATTAGTGTCAAGGAGCAACAATTCCCTTGAGTGTGCCTTGCAAGGGTGGCAAGCATGCCAGGAAGAGCTTGTTTGCCCTTAAGATCTGAACCCTGAGAAAGGAGTTAGGCAGTGAGTGTTGGAAAGCCTTGCTTAGTTGACTCTCAAAGGCTAGCTTTCTGGAATCAATATCTTCAAGCTGGGCAGAGAGCCCGGGTGAGCTGTGTTCAGTGGCTGGGACAGTAGAATGAAGTAGAAAGTAGACCTAGGAGAAACTGAGGATCTGTCAGGTATGTGAATGACTTGGGCTGCCTAGTGCTTTGCTGAGGATCTGAGGGAAATAGAAGTTACCTGCTTGGATGCATTTAGGGTTGCAAGGTGCAGGCACTCAACCTGACTGCCCATCAGGATCATCTGAGGAGGTATTGGCTTTGGGTTTTCTTGTTTTGTGGTTTTTGTTTTACTCCAGAAGCAATATTTTTTTTATAATTTAGTTTGATAAAATTTCTAACTTATATAGAAAAGTCACAGGAACACTACAAGGACCTACATACTCTCTACCCAGACTCAATAATTGTATTTTGTCCCATTTGCTTTAATATTCTTTATATCAAGGGGTGGGAAACCTTTTCTCTAAAGGGTCCACCTGTAAATATTTTAGGCTTTGAGTGTCATGCATTCTGCCGCCACTACACACCTCTGCTGCTAGCACAAAAGCAGTCACAGACAATATGTAAATAAGTAGGCATGCCTGTGTCCCAGTAATACCTTACATCTAAATAGCTGACGGGCTGTACTTTATACCAGCTCTCTCTTCTCTGTGTGCAACTTTTACAAAAACTATTTACTTCTTAGTATAAATGCCAGTGGAGAGTTTTTAAAAACCATATTTGCCAAAGCTTCCGCATCAACGATCCTGCTTTAGTTGGTACACACGTCTGTATCTTTAACCACACCCAACTCAAACAGGACAGAGAACCACTGCTTCGGGTCATGCAGGTGGTAAGACAGCAAACACGATATACTTGTATAATCTAGGACTCCTTTCTTGGAGATCACATGGGCGTCGAAGTGAGTATGATTGTGAGTGGAGCTTCAGTTCATCTTTACTCACCAAGGCTATGCATGTTATCTGAGGAGCCTGGCCCGTGTTTCTCTTTTAAAAGTTGCAGGGCCATGGGTAAAGAGACCACAGTGTCTTCGATCTGCACTTTTTGATTCTTCTCCTTTCCATCTTGATAGCTGAGCTGCTGTGGTGTGCAGAACTACACCAACTGGAGCACCAGCCCCTACTTCCTGGACAACGGCATCCCCCCCAGTTGCTGCATGAACGAAACTGATTGTAATCCCCAGGATCTGCACAATCTGACCACTGCCGCCACCAAAGTTAACCAGAAGGTACAGCTTCCTCCCCTCCCTGATGGGACCTGTGGTGAATGTTGGAGAGGTTTTTTGTCACTGTGAAATTATGACAAATAGGTCAGAAGTGATAGTCCAGGAAAGAATCGAGACTCTTCCTTTGTGGTCCTTAATGGCCTGGGAGAGGCACTTGAAGCTGCTCGCTTCTACAAGAGAAAGCTGTGGCTCAAACCAGCCTCACATTTCTTTCCTGCAGCAAAAATCTACCAGGCACAGTTAAGAAGGTCTAGCAAGTGGTTCTTGTTAACCCTGATGCTTATGTCAGACAGGGAATGTTGGCTTTCTTCTTTCTGGGTGTCTTTCTTCTGCTTACTATACTATCTAAACATGAAATTATTCACAGCTGGGTGCCAGTCCTTGGCAGAAAGATTGGAACAGAATTGACAGACAACATCTGCTTCTGCTAGGAGGGTGGCCTTTATTTTGGGGAGTTCACTGCCATAGGAAAGAAATCAACAACTCCAATTCAACTCACTGTCAACGTCCTGACTTCCAAAGAAATCAGAAAGAAATGATGGCTAAAAGAAATTTGAAAATTAGTACATAGTAGAAACAAGGAAAATGAAGTTTCAATAGTCAGAGAAAAGGAAAGTCAATTCTGTATTCCACTTTATGGAGACTATGATAAAGACCCGATAGAACTGTATTTGAAGGCTATCTACATTCTTAAATGTTTAAAGAAATTTTGTATGTAAAATATGTTTTGGCAAAATAGACAGGAAGGGGAAAACCTATTGAGTTTACCTGTGGTTATTCAGCTGTGGGGTACATTTTCTTTTCTTACTAAGATAAAATTCAATCTGATGTCTTCAAAAGTTTATGTGATTTGATCCAACTATTGAAACATTCAGAGATAAGATAGCCATTCTCTCCAGATTAAAATGTTAAGATGTGTTTTCTGTGTTTTACTCATTGATATCTATAGCATGAACACTGCAAGACATTGTTGCCATTCTGGACGCTCATTTTGTCATTCTGGCCTTATTACTTTGTTACTAGTATAGTTAGTAAGATTCAGTACTGACAGCTTCTTGTTTTCATTAAGAGGGCATTTGTTTTTACTGGAATTTCTTTTTTTTCAAGACAGAGTCTCACTCTTGTCACCGTGGGTAGGGTGCCAAGGCATCATCATAGCTCACGGTGACCTCAAACTCTTGAGCTCAAGTGATGTTTTCACCTCAGCCTTCTGAATAGCTAGGACTACAGGCACTCACCACGACACCCAGCTAATTTTTTCTATTTTTAGTAGAGATGGGGTCTTGCTGTTGCTCAGACTGGTCTCGAACTCCTGAGCTCAAGCAGTCCACCTGCTTCAGCCGCCCAGAGTTCTAGGATTACAGGCATGAGCCACCACACCTTACTGCAATTTCTGCATGAACCCAAACTTTGAAGTCTCCTTTGCCTCTCATTACTTTGTAAGGTGAATCCTGGCTTCTCATGGACATGTCCACTGAGCACCCATGTGTCCTTATGCTGCCATTTTATGAAGTGGTGGATGCTGGCACATGGTGGATGCTCTGGTTGATGAAAGGAAATAAGAGCTTTATGGCAGCGAGATATTTGGCATGGCAGCCTCAGGAGGTCAATTCGTAAAAGAAGCACCCATCAACCATCAACCTTTGGGAAAAGTCTTTTTTTTTTTTTTTTTCACCCAAACTTCTTGTGAAAGTTGAAGATCCAGAAGTCAAGACCACAAGATCTAAAGACAGACTCCAGTTTAAATTCTGGCTCAGTGGCTTGCTATATATGTGATCTCATTCAAGTTGCTTAACCTATCTCAGTATTGATTTTCCCACCTGTAAAATGGGGTAATAGTTCCTGCCCTTCACAGTGCCTGGCGCCAATTAAGGATCAATAAATGTTAATGTGATGATGATGATGGTGAAACTTGTCTTGTATATCATGGTGTATCTTTTCGTAGAAATGATGGCGCAGGTCCTTGTAGGGAAGATCTTTTGTTAATGTCTAAAAGCAAGTTTGGAGGCATATCATATAGTATATCTAAAATCCTTATAATTATTTTCAGAAAGAATGATAGGAAGGCATTTTTCCATTTCATTGATAACTTACACACTGAGTTCCCTCTCAGCCTTCCCATTACACTTGTATTTTATATTTCCCTGGGCACCCCACATACTTGGAAGAGGTGTTTTACTTCCCTCTCGCCCCTTATACTTTCCAACCTGGCTCCCTGAAGAAAAAAGGCGAATGAAAACTGAAATTTATCTACTGAGTTTCATTAGACATTCTCATGTAATGCCCACAAGAACCTCTGAGACAAATTGCTTCTCCTGAGTCTCAGACACCTAATCTATAAAAGGTAGGTGATTGGGATGGGGGAACAGGAGATGCTCACAAAAGTCAGCTCCCCGTCCCCATCAACTCCTTCCCCCAGGAGGCTTAACTGCTGCCACATTCTAGTTATATGGAATGCATGATTTGCAATAAATAGATCGACCCCTTAAATCCTCGGGTGTCTTGAATCCTATACTCTGATAGCACAGAAAGATGATTCTTGGCTCTTTTACCTTGCAGCCTAAGGAACGTACCATGTATAGAATAACTGAAGAGAGCAGGAGGGAGGGGTGCACAGTTAAATAGGATATTTATTGTTTGGATTTGGGGACAAGTTTTATTTTGGTTTTGCTAGCTGAGTGATGACCTGTCTGCAGGTTCAGTTGCCTAATAGCAATGGTTTAGCCCCTACTTATTGGGGATTCTTTGCAATTTACAAGAGCAAGAGAAGGAGAGTTATTATGCTTGGCAGCTACCAAGCTACCTCTTCCCAGAACCTGTCTGGGACTAGCCTTCTCCTCCTAATAGTTAAAGTCTGCCACTTGCAGATGTTTTCCATGGTGACTGTGTTGATTTAGATATGCTGAGAAGGTGAACAAATTAACTGTTCTGTTTCTGAGTGTTTCCTAGGAGACTTAGCAGGTCTCCATAGATTTATCTCACACCTGACAACCAGACTTTCATATTAGGAAATTGAGAGAGATTGTTGTTAGTGGATAATTTAAAGTTGAATGCAAACATGGCTTGTGGTTGTAGTATCAAAACAGTTCTTCCAATATGCAGATCTATGGAAAATGAGCTTTTGAGTCCATGTGGTGAATAATAGAGAATAATAGAGAAAATGCAGAGATGAAAAACATTTCTTTGACATCAGTTTTGTATTGTTTAGATAACAAGAAAATCTAACTCACTTTCATCTTATTTGAAGTAATACTATCACTGATATGATTTGTTAACTTGCTTTCTTATTTGGAGTCAAAAGTAGTAAGGGAGCTTTTCTTATAGAAGAATGTTTCTTGAAGTTTAATAAGTATGTGAAGCATCTGGAGATCTGGCTAAAATTTGTTTAAGAAGAATAAATAACCTATGGACTTCTCAAGTATGGGTGAGATCTCCGACTCTGCATTCCTAACAAGCTGCCAGGTGTTACCATGTTACTCATTCAAAAACCACACATTGGACCACCCGGTCTGGTGGCTCATGCCTGTAATCCTAGCACTCTGGGAGGCTGAGGCAGGTGGATTACTTGAGCTCAGGTGTTCGAGACCAGCCTAAACAAGAGCAAGACCCAGTCTCTGCTAAAAACAGAAAAACTGAGGCAAGAGGATCTCTTAAGCCCAAGAGTTTGAGGTTGCTATGAGCTATGATGATGCCATGGTACTCTATCCAGGGCAACAAATTGAGGCTCTGCCTTGAAAAAAAAAGAAAGAAAGAAATATTATAAAATTTTGAATTTAAAAATGGGAGACATGAAGTTTTTTGTTGTTATTCTTCAGATGTTATTACAACTTAGTGTTCCTTTCTTGATAAACAAGAACCACCTTTATCCTGTTTATTAAATTAATGTCTATTTTTCACAGACTTTATACATTCTAGTCCTTCAGAAAACTGGAAAAAGACCATGTCTTCCTAGATGAATAAGTCCATTAAGGACTGTAGGTTGATTTTGTTGTTTGTTTCAGTATATTGTAGGGGTACATATATTTCGGTTACATATTTTGCTTTTGTAAATGTTAAGTCAAAGTTACAGGTGTAGTTTGATTTGGCCAGTTGCAATGAATACACTCCCTTTGAAATCACTCTAGATGATTCTAGAACATAAGATTTTCCTATTGAATAAATCTTAGTGGTCTCCTTAGGAAGAACCCTGAAACTCCATGAAGTTGGCAGGTATTCAAACACCACCCTCTACCCAGATGATTTCACATTGTTTATCTAAGATTTTTCTTTTGTTGTCAGAATGTTAGTAACTATGTTTATGATGCTAAGGTATCCTGTTTAAGGATGTGGAATGCCTTTTCATTTGTCCAAGTCTACTTCTTTATCTCTGTATTGTTGGCCTCATAGATCTTACATATTTATTGCTAAATTTAATCCCACTATAGGAATATTTGTGGATGAAATTCTATGTCTGGGGATTGGCTTTAAAGTGCTGCTGCCAGGGGATGGGAATTGAGGAGGTTCAGATGAAACAAGATCAACCATATGTTGTGATGTTGGGGGAAGGGTCATATGGGGGTTCATTTTATTATCTGTATCGTTTATATGTTTGAAGCTTCTTGTGTGTGTTTTTTTTTTTAAGTATGAAAAGAAGGCTAACATGAGTTGCAGTTGTATTTGATGATTAAGGTTGGAATGTATGTGGGAGTGTTTCAAGTGCACGTAGGCTAGCCTGGGTAAAAACATTTCTCTGAGACTGTGTCTCTCTGTTTCCAGGGTTGTTATGATCTGGTGACCAGTTTCATGGAGACTAACATGGGAATCATCGCTGGAGTGGCATTCGGAATCGCATTTTCCCAGGTATCCTATATAATTGTGCAGAGCCTGATCTAGCCTATCCCCTATCTTCCTCCCTGGCCTCCAAGTTCTTGGCGTGCCTTCCCATGCCTTGCGAAAGGCTGATAGATGGGGTCAGAGCTCATTAGTCCTCAGGTGATCTGTTTATTGATTTTCCTTTTTCAACTTAAATGAAGTTTTGTCATCAAGGGAATATTGGTTACAGTCCAACTAATCACTAGCTCCAAAAAAAACAACTGGTTTCTTCTGTAGGTCAAATGGAGGTTAGCTGAACAACGTGCTGGCATAATTGGACCATAAACAATATAAAACATTAAATGGCTTGTTTGGATTTGGGCGAGGCTTTTTTCTCTGTTGACCTGTCTATTTTCAGTTTGTAGGGGATTATGCATTAAACCTCTCCCTTTAAAGGAAGCCTAAATTTAGCAAACTTCACCTTGTGATTATTATTTTAATCTCTAAGTTTGGCTACTATGTTTTTAAGAGGAACCAAAGTTTTGTGTATTATCTTTTAAATCTCATTATTTCTACCCATCCTCTAAAAAACAATGGGGGGAGTAATTATACTAATTAAGTAAGCCACACATACTCAAGGATGAAACAAGACTAAGCTAAATCTAAAATTTAGCCCTTCTCTATCAGGCAGAATCCAGTCCCTCAGGCTTCTGATCTCCCAGCCAAATGATTATATCCTTGATATAATATTGCCATGGGTGAATGAAAGGATCGACATGCGTGCTTAGCAACCCAATGAAAACTTTATTTATGTTTAACTCAGACTTTGTTCAGACCAACAGATCATTTTTCAAACAAACCCCAATTAACGTTGTCTCAGTAATGTTTCCACAGCTCTCGTTTCTGTATAGGCAATCTCAAACTCTAATTACTTTTTATTTGCCTGCGTGTACCTCTGGTTTTCCTACTTAGCAGTACAGATGTACGTTAATTTCATTTAAGTTTGTTCTGAAAACTTTAAATTGAAAGATGAAATGTACAGAAAAGTGCATCAATTGTATGTTCACAGCTTAATAAATTACCCACAAAACGAACATCGCTGTGTAACACTCACTTAGAGAATAGAACATTAGTCTGATAGTTTGTGCAAGTGCAGAGCCTGAAAAGCTTTTCTTTCCAGGCAGTTACAAAAACCTGTGTAACTTTTCATCTCACCAGAGCATGTGAGCTCAGCCAAGATGAGTGTGTTTGCTGTTGCAGTTTCAAAACTCTTTTAGAAGTGTGCTTCATGTGTTTGCAGCTCATGAAGTGAATTAAACTCCCTACATGCCAACACACAGGCAAACCTGAGTGGGTTCACAAACAAAGCACATTAACTCAGTCTCAAGAGATAGTTCAAAAGCAATTGCTATCCTGAACTTCTATCTGGTTGCTGTAATGTTTTAATAATAGTAACATCTCTGTAATGGCCAGGGGGCATTTTAGAAGATTCTAAGCCTTACTGAGGCCAGCATGCAGGATGCCCTGATGGCCTTGAGCATGCTGTCTGCTTAAGGCATGTATGTGAAGCATCAGTAGGTAGCATGCTGTGGCATCATCGTAGCTCACAGCCTCAAAACTCAGCCTCCCGAGTAGCTGGGACTACATGTGTGCACCACCTAGCCAGGCTAGTTTTTCTGTTTTTAGTAGAGATGAGGTGTTGCTCTTACTCAAGCTGGTCTTGAACTCCTGAGCTCAAGCAATCCACCCGTCTCAGCCTCCCAAAGCCCTAGGATTACAGGTGTGAGCTACTGCACCTGGCCATGCAGCATCAGATTTTTAACACCAAAGGATCAGACTTGGGTTTGACATTTGAGGGGAACTGTCCCCTTGAAGGGAAAAATATTGTTGAAATCTCTCCTAATAGCTATCCTAGAACCATAAAGGAACATGATGCCAATACCGGACATGAGGGGAAGAGAGCCTCAAAGAGCCAGGAATCCCATGGATGAGACATCTTAGCATCCAAGAATATTCCCATGTGTCATGAGTGTGAGGGTGATGGGGGAGGAGGATCCTATTTTCATTAGTGAGATGAATCAAGTCAAATGGATCTTTCTCCAAGTCATAAAGAATCTGATTAATTCCTTTGTTCCATTCCTCTCACCAGGCAGGTCCAGCAGGGTAGACTTGAGACCTGCTGTGTTCAGCTTAGGGCAGGGAGAAGAATGGCTATGAGTGGCTTTTACCAGACAGATGTTCTAGGAACTGTAGCTGTTTATGATGCCAACAGCCTCAGTATTCCTGGAAGCTGAAGTTATCTTCCAGACATCAGTAGATCCACGGCTTCATGGAATGTTATATTCTGGAGTGGAGACAGTAGAGCTGTTTTCTGAAAGGGGAGGGTTGAGTGGCTTGCCTGAGGCTTGAGGTTGGGTAGCTACTGTAGATCCAAGATTACAGCTGTGACCTCCTCACCTGGTCTGCTATGTTAAGACTAGAGATCGCCCTTGTTCCTGCCTCTGGGAGCACCTAAAGGGAATTCATTCTATGTTTTTATAATGAAACCTTCCAGACTATAATTAGAAGGGAAAAGGTACTTATCAACAAATATAGATCCTATTCCTACCCATTCCCTGACACTCACCCCTTGCCTGGCCTCCCCCAGGGTCCACACAGGCTGCCAGAATGACCCATTATAGTTGGCCCTCTAGTTGGCCCTGCAGTTAGACTCCCTATAGAAGAGATTCCACAATTGACATCACTATTGCTCTTTTGCTTTCCTGCCCTTTCCTCATCCCCAAACCCTTGGTCGTTAAAAAATTACATCAAAGGACATGCAAATAACAAACATCACATTGTACCCCATAAATATTTGCAGTCATTATTTACCAATTAAAAATCAAAATTTTAAAAATGATAGCTATGGGACAAAGAAAGGCATAGTTCATTGACTCCATATTCTCATTTTTGTTTTTCTCCCTGGCAACAGCTGATTGGTATGCTGCTGGCCTGCTGTCTGTCCCGGTTCATCACAGCCAATCAGTATGAGATGGTGTAAGGAGAAGGTGAGTGGCACTGGGGGGGTATTCACTTTGGGGGGCTCCCTTTGGCAGGAGTACTGCCCAATCACTCAACTCCCTGATCTTGGTGGCACTTGCCTGCTTGCAAAAATGTCATTTCCATAGTTCTGGGGAGGAGGTATGATTGGTACTATTGTGGAAAGGGTGGAAATGCTCTTTTTAACCTGTTACCTTTTTGCTGAGCTTTTTATTCTTGGTGAATTACTCACATGTCTTCATTTCTCTCTTAGTCTTTCCAGAACGACAGCAGAATAAGAGACCTGTTTTAAAAAGGAACTGCAGCAATGTTTGAAAGACTTCCAAAGAACGTTAGAGCACAGTACATAATACACCTGCCCTGCACCCCTCTATCCCTTAACCCCACGTGCAACTGACATTCCCACCCAGTCTCTGCTCCACCTTTCAGCCGTGTCATGTGTAGTGTCCATTTTGTGAAGCCCTGTTGTGGCACAGAGTGTAGCCAGGTCCCCCACGCAGCTAGTCCTAGTGAACCCCACCCAGAGGCCCCGCGCGTGCCAGCTCCTCCACCTGTACTTGGTCCAACTGCAGCTCGTTGTAGGTGACTGGCTGTCACACCACCGTTGGCCCCTTTGGGCCCTGCATGTAGTGTGGGAGGCTCCTGTTAGCTCCTCACTGTGGTCCATAAATGCCACACACCTTTAAGTAGATAAGCGGATGATCGTTATCTGTTCTTTTGGCTTAATTTGGTTTGGTTTTCCCTTTACTAAGGCTCTTTCCTACCTTCTTCAGGCTGCCTCAGACATGTAAAGAGACAAATCAGTAATTGTCCATGAGGAGAAAAAAGCATGTGTCACGCATGAAGGAAATTACTGTTGAGCTTCAGGTGGCCTCCTTGCTTGTGATCACATACCTGGGTATGGGCAGGCAGCTTAGTGCACCTTTGCCTCTCAGTTGAAACCCGTACAACCCTGTTACAAAGCTGTGTTTCTGCTTCTCGTGAAGGCAGTGATATTACTTTTGTTTCTCCCCAATTAATTGCTCTTGTGTTTTACCTCTTTTTCTTCCTGTATTTCTTTCTTGCATTGACATTACAGACATTGAGGACCTCAACAGATCAATTTAAAAATGAGTGCGAAGGGGGAACAAAAGTCAACATGTTTTTAAAAGATCTTCAAAAATAATGCCTCTGTCTAGCATGCCAACAAGAATGCATTGATATTGTGAACATTTGTGATACATGTATTAATAAATAGAGCAATTACAAGTGGCTGTGTTCTGGTTTCGTTCTTTGGTTATTACACACATTTTCAAAGGCATATTTCTGTTGTATCTTGTTCCCCAGGGAATTGTAGCCAGATCACTTCACACACAGACACATTTCTCCGTACATGCTCCCACCCCACTAAAGTAGCATCAGGCAGCAGAAAAGCTGAAGGATTATTTTTGTTGTTGTTGGTTGTTTGTTTGAGACAGAATCTCACTCTGTGTCCTGCATAGAGTGCTATGGCACCATAGCTCACAGCAACATCAAACTCTTGGGCTCAAGCCATCATCTTGCCCCAACCTCCCAAGCAGCTGGAACCACAGGTGCCCGCCACAATGCCTGGCTAGTTTTTCTGTTTTTAGTAAAGACAGGGTCTTGGTCTTGCTCAGGCTGGTCTGGAACTCCTCTGAGTTCAAGGGATCCGCCCACCTCAAAGTGAGCCACAGCACCCAGACAGATTTTTTTTTTGTATTATAGACATTTCAGAAACTTGGATCACTTACCACATACAGGGTACATTGTTGGAAATAGAAACTTCGTATTATTTCAGGCCTCCGAAATCCACTAAAATAAATACAACCATTCTGCTAGATTCCATTTGAAAAGGGAATGAGCACCTATTCTTTCCTTCCTTGTTTCTAATGAGCATGTATTCTTCCTTTCCGTATTTCTTCTCGGGGTTGAATAGAATAAATGCAATCTAGAGAAGAGATTGCATCCTACTATGTAGCTGTCCCAGTGCCCCAATTCGTACTGAAGTTTGGAACACTTGCATTTGATTTAAAAAGCATTTTAGCAATAGGGGCTGTATCTTATATTATCTGTAGTCAATATTTTTCTTGTTGAGTCATCCAAAAAACCAAAAACCTGGTAAAAGTATAAATTGATCTGTTCTCAAATGAGTAGATTTTAAAAGCTCACTTTTCTTTGTAGAACAATCTATAATTAGGATGGAGATGGTTTTCTAACTATATGCATTTATCAGCCTCAACTCTACATGGGGTAAACCCTGCTAGAAGGCTGACAGTGGGCACTTCCCCAACTTTCTCTTTTCAAAAAGTCAACATTTTTAGCAAATTGAGGAGAGCTCTTTTATGAAAACATATACAGTTCAAAACTTTGCAACATATCATTTTTTACTTCTATTTCATTATAGATCAAAATGAGACCTTTCTATAAAATCCTAAAGAGCGCTCAACCCATGGTTGAGCTTTTAACAAAATATACATTTATTGGTATACTTTGGTAAGTAACAAATCCATATGCTTTCTAAACAATTCATATCTCAATATTACATGCTCATAACGTGAAACATTTGGACCAAACTTTATTTCCCTTAAAAACTAAAGTATTCCTATTTCAACTCTGAATGACTCATGTATAATGTACTTTCTTCCTTTGAATGAAATTAAGACACAAAATACTTTTTTGAGGCATAATGCTTATGGTAAAATGCACAAAATGGTAAGCGTACATCTTGAAATTTTACAGTATAAGACAGTGTAACAACTGCCCAGATAAGATATAGAATATTTTCAGTGTCCTTGAAGGTTCCCTTATTCCCCTTCTCAGTAACCATACCCCTCTTGCATCCCCCCAACCTCACCCAGGATTAACCACTACTGTTAATTATATTACCATTGATGAGTTTTTTCTGTTCTTACACTTGATGTAAATAGACTCATACAGTACAGACTGTTTCATGAACCTTCTTTCAATACTATGTCTGCAAGAGTTAGTTACGTGGTTCCTGTAAGCACGGTCTTGTGTTTGTTGTGGTATGGGATTCCATTGTATGAATATGGCACAATTTACCCATTCTACTGCTGGACATTTGAGTGTCAGACTACTATGAATAGAGCTGCAATGAGCATTCTGGGATATGCCTTATGGTAAACATATACACACTGTGGAATTGCTCAGAAATAAGGTATGTTTAGCTTTTGAAGGTACTGCCTAACATTTTCCCTAAGCTATTATACTAATTTCTACTGATATTTTAAATTATCTGTATTATTCCTTCCACCACTAACCAGAAATGTTGCAAATCTAGAATGCTATACTTGAAAAGGTAAGTCACAGGCTAGATGAAAATATTGTTAATACATAAAATCCAAGAAAGGACTTGTATCCAGAATATATAAAGAGTTCATATGAAGCAATATGAAGCAGTTCTAGTCCTACATCCTCACCAATACTTGCTAGTCTCAGTCTGTTTCATTTTAGCCATTCTGTGGGTATATAGTGGTATCTCATTTTAATTTCCCTTCTCTTTATGATTGATGATGTTGAACATTTTCATTTTCTCATTGGCCACTTTGGTATCCTCTCATGTAAGAGGTCTAAATCTTTTATTGTTGTTTTGTTTGTTTTTGAGACAGTCTCACTCTGTTGCCCCAGGCTAGAGTGCCATGGTGTCATCGTAGCTCACAGGAACCTCAAACTCTTGGGCTCAAGTGATCCTCTTGCCTCAGCCTCCTAAGTAGCTGGGGCTACAGGTGCCTACCACCATGCCCAGCTAATTTTCTTCTATTTTTAATAGAGATGGATTCTCACTCTTGCTCAGGCTGGTCTCAAGACTCCTGAGCTCAAGTAATCCACCCACCTTGGCCTCCCAAAGTGCTAGGATTGTAGACATGAGCCACCATGTGTAGGCAAGAGGTCCAAATCTTTTGTGTATTTTAAAAATTCACTCGTTTTTATTGATTTGTATGAACTCTTTATATATTCTGGATACAAGTCCTTTCTTGGATTTTATGTATTAACAATATTTTCATCTAGCCTGTGACTTACCTTTTCAAGTATAGCATTCTAGATTTGCAACATTTCTGGTTAGTGGTGGAAGGAATAATACAGATAATTTAAAATATCAGAAGTCCTTTCTTCCTAGCAAGAGCAATGTTTGATTCAGTAGGGCCTCTATTATTTGTTGACTGAATTTAGAAGGAGCGTTGCCTTTGGTTAGGCATTTATTGCAGTTATTTTAATACAATTAATTTACATTTACTAAATATACAAAGATTTGGGGCTTGGAGGAGTAAATAATTGAAGCATGTCATTAAAAATGTTAGGACAGTCTAAAGAATTTAGGAAATTACAGAAAATACACAAGGCAAACATTTTCTTACTGTTTGCACACATTTATTTAATGGTCCATGTTAAATATCTCTGGACAAAATTTAGGATTAATAGATATCTGAGATTATAATCATAGCCCAGAGATTGATTTATTGAGGTTTTGCCTGGCCATTGAGATGTTCTGATTTTTTTTGGAAAGCTCTCTGGGTAATTCTAGCATACAGACAGAATGGGGAACATGTAAAAATATGCTAGTAAACACTAAAAGTATCCAAGAACAGGAAAGTGAACTTCTCCTAGTCCTTTAAGCTCTCTACAACAAACAGGACTGGATATATGAATAGAAATTTTGGCCTAGGATGTGGTATTTCCAGGGAGTGAAATAGTTTAATACAAAAATGATTACTTGAAGACCTACTGGATTTAGACCATGAGACGTCTGCCTTCAAGGAGTATTGATTAATTTCCATAGGTGTAGTAGATCATGCAAGCTCCAGTAGTCTTTCTACTACAATAGTTCAGGTTTGTATAGTTGATTGTTAAAATGCCAATATAATTTCTATGGCTATGATTGTATAAGTTGCTGTTACTTTATAATGAATCCTCTATCACTTAGTGGTTTACAATAACAAACCTTTATTATCACAGTTTTTCTGGGTCAAGAATCCAAGTGTGGCTTAGGTATCTGGCTCTCAAGTTCTTTAATGGGATTGTTGTCTCCTGTGAAGGCTGAACCTGAAAGGGAAGAATCAGCTTTCTAGATTCTTTAGTTGAATGTTGACAAGCCTTGGTCCCTTGCCACATGGGCCTCTCCTGAGGGCTGCCTTAAGACTTGGCAGCTGGCTTGCCCCAAGATGAGTGATTGAACATCATGTTCAAGACAGAAACCACCATTTTATAACCTAGCCTCAAAAGTGGCATGCCATCACTTCTGTAATATAGAGGGCCCCCCAAAAGGTGTACACATTTTAATTAAGAAAAAACTGTATTAAAATTGTCATACTCAAGTCATGTTTCACTTCTACAATTATAAGAGCTATAAGACACAATATACAAGATAACAAATGTTATCAGTGTATAATGAGTATTACAATTTGAATACAGTTTTTTCCTTAAAAATCTGTATGCATTTTTTTTTGCCAGCCTCTGTATTTGTTAGAAGTGAATAAATAAGTTTACCCTATGCATGAGCTGAGGGGATTACACAAGGGACTGTTAGGAGGCTGGGATCACTGGGTGCTGTCTTAGAGGCAGCTTGCCACAACTCTGCTTAGTTTTCTTCCCTTTGGGACTTAATAAATGCCTCACACAGTGAACAAAGAATAGCAACTAAAGTAAGGAGGAAGATCATTTTATAACTCAGCATCTGTACTACCACACATCTCTTGGTAAAATAGCCCAGAATAGAAATCATTGAAGATAACTTACTATTACAGAAATGGAGTGGTGGGGTTTCATTCGTAATTGCTTTGGTAACAAAAATAGTACATTTTTTTTTTCTTTTTTTTTTTTTATTGTTGGGGATTCATTGAGGGTACAATAAGCCAGTTACACTGATTGCGATTGCTAGGTAAAGTCCCTCTTGCAATCATGTCCTGCCCCCATAAAGTGTGACACACACTAAGGCCCCACCCCACTAAGTGGACATTGATGAACCCATAAATGACCAAAGGAGTCTCCAGAATATTAAGGGTCTAGAACTCAAGTTCCAGTTGAAGAAATTTACTATAGTCTGGTTGTGCAGGTTTCTGCAAAGGGGCATGGGGCATACTGGGAAGATACAGGGAAGCATAGGAAACCCCTTTCTTCTTTAAATATTGAGTTTCTGAGGGCTCAAGCATAGGCCATTTTCTCCATGTTCCTCTCTTAAACACTTGCATCCATCTCTGTTACTTTAATTATTATGTAGATGACAGTGACTTCCATCTTCAAATATGTTATTCACACTTTCTTCGGAGCTACAGATGTGTACAATTCAGCTATCATCCACCACAAGGCTGAAAGTAGCATAGAAAAACAGAATAGTGGTACTAGTGAGACCAGCTTGGACTCATATTGAGGGAAAGTCCAAATCAGTGTGGTTTGTATGAAAAGAAATGGGAATTTTTAGTGGAGTTTCCATAAATATTTATCAAACACCTACTGTGTGCTGGGCACTGTTCTGAGTATAAGACTACGGTGATGACAAGACAGACCAAGACTTTGCCATCATGGAATTTATGTTTGCATGGAAGCAGATAGATAATAAATGTATGAATAAAGTTAGTTGGTGAAAGTGAAAGTGGGTAATGTTGGTGATGTTACTATAACAGTTGAACTTTCTTTGCTATGTTTGAATTAGTTTGTGAACCCAGGTAATCAGGCTCTGATATTATCTCATTTGAGTTAATTTAAGAGATATGAGATTTGAGTGGGGCAATGTGGCCACAGGGACTGTGTGGAAACTAATTATTTATGGCCACATAACAAGGCTAACCATCTTCCTCAAATGAGGACTCTAAAGAAACTTTCATAAATTCAATTGATCACTAATTATAGATATTCCTTTCCAAAGAGTTAACTTCAGGCAGAAGGGCATAACAGTGCTCATGGTGTGTACATTGATAAGGAATGTACATGCTGCAATCATGGTTGACTAACTTTGTGGACCAGCTCTGACCCTTCACCCTTGGAAACAACCCAGTTCTACCTGTCATTTATATGAAGCTTTGCTGTCAAATTGGATTTGAAGAAACGGTTTCATAGTGTCAACCTTATGATTAAGTATAATGTTTATTCGCAGCCAAAGCTTTAGGATGGCCACCCAGGAGCATAGATTCAAGTTGCCCTGAATATACACTTGGATTAGCAGAAGTTCCAAGTTTTTAAGGGAAAAAGAAGCAGTTCCTAAGTTGTCTACCAAAAATTTACATTGAAATGACATAAGCTGTTTCTTGGCTATACGTTATTCTTTGTATCACAAATTCCAGGAAAAAAAAAATCACGGATGAAGCAGCTAGTTAGGAACAAAATGCCTTTAAATAATTGCCCCCGGGCTTGGATTGGCAGGGAATTGCGTCTGAAGTCCCACACATTCACTCTGGGCCTGATAAATTTTGCATACCTCACATAGCTTCTCTGAGCTATTTTTCTTTTCTCAAAAGCTTTCAGAAAAAAGTTTGAAAAGCAGGTAGACACTTGTGAGAAGAATCAGAGGTGCACAAAATGTGGCGCGGGTCAGCAGTATGAGCTTCACCTGGGCGCCTGTTAGAACTGCAGCATCTCAGGCCGCACCCAGATTCTGAATCAGAATCTGCATTTTCAGAAGACCACCGGGGGATTCATAGTCACAGGAATTTGAGAAGTACTGATGTAGGATTTAGGCCACTGGTTGCCAAACTTAGCTGTACTTTGGAATCACCTGGGAGTTGAGGAATAGGCCAGGCATTGGGATTTTTAAAGGCTCCCCAGAGGATTGTGATGTGCAGCCAAGGTTAAGAACACTGATTTAGGCCACAGACTGAGCCCTAATATGACTGGTATCCTAAAAATGTGAGCTGTTTGGTCATCTGGAGACCCAAATTTATGTGTAAGTCTATCAGCTAGAATCCTCTACGACTGAGGAAAGGTGATGGCAGCCCACCCAACACCCTCCTTGCCTATGAAAGCTAATATGTAATGAATGGAGAATGGCTACTTTGGTAAGTGGGTGGGGCAAGTGTCAAGGATATTGACACTTCCTTTCCAGCAAATGGTATCATTTATCAGCTGATTTAGACAGCAGGGAGATCTCATTTATATGCAGCGATTTTCTCTCTTCAGTATTAACTCAGAGACTAGCCTGCCTGCTACTTTGTTAACTCAGTAGAAACAGAGACTAGCCTGCCTGCTACTTTGTTCAGTTTAAATTTATTTTATGGAACTGTATGCAATTATTTGTGAAATTCTACCAAGGGAGGAAGCCACATGGATAGCTCAAAGGGCTGAAAACAGTAAATAGAATGGCCTATGGCCAGTGGCTCACGCCTATAATCCTAGCACTCTGGGAGGCCAAGGCTGGTGGATTGCTTGAGCTCACGAGTTCGAGACTAGACTGAGCAAGAGTGACATCCCAGCTCTACTAAAAATAGAATAACTAGCCAGGCAGATGCCTGTAGTCCCAGCTACCGGGGAGGCTGAGGCAAGAGGTTCACTTGAGCCCAAGAAACTGAGTTTGCTGTGAGCTATGATAATGCCACAGCACTCTGTCTAGGGCAACAGGGTAAGACTCTGTCTCAATAATGGCCTTTTTGCATTCATTAAATCATAAAATAACAGCAAGGGATTATTGGGAAAGGACCGAAAGTGACCGACCCGTTAGAAGAGGATAACTTTGGGGGAGGGCATCCCTTCTTCCACCTCTCTCTGTCTCCTAGAATATGGTTCAAAAAATTCAGTTAGCATTAGCGGTTTCGATTTTAAAATGAAAATTAAATTATGGAAATGTCCAAGCACTAGGCTATTTTAAAAATTGCAATATGTTAAATTCCCCGTAGTCCCAAAGTTACTTTAACTGAGACAGAAGTGGAACTGAGTTAAGAAAAGGTATGCATAAAGTTCCATCTTCTTCGAAAGAAGGCTGCAGTGAGCTCTGGGTTATGCTTTTTTTGTTTGTTTGTTGTTTTTTGAGACAGAGTCTCACTTTAGAGTGCTGTAGCATCATAGCTCACAGCAACCTCAAACTCTTGGGCTTAAGTGACCCTCTTGCCTCAGCCTCCCAAGTACCTTCTTGCTCAAGCTGGTCTCAAACTCCTGAGCTCAAGCACTCCATCCTCCTCATCCTCCCAGAGTGCTAGGTTTACCTGTGTGAGCCACTGGGCACAGCCTGGTTATGGTTCATGCGTGCATGCCCATAACACAATCAAGAAATGAAAGCAGGCACCCCGAGTACCCTGAGAATGTAGGTGTTCTTTTTATTTCATAAATGAAGGGATCAAGTCTTCCAGGAGTCACGATCTTCAAAAGCCAGTTTCCACAACAGCCGAAAATGTTAGAATGTGTTTACATCACAGAGCTGGAATTCCTCCCCCAGGTATGAGTACCATTTCACACAAATTAACCATGGAAATACTCATTGCCCTACCAGTGCATATGTGATCAATGGGTAAATTTAGAATGGCACTTGGAAATAAGTTATTATAAGTGATTTATCCACCCAGTTCCTTTGAAATAACAGCATTTCATTTCAAAAGAGACTCTGGCCCTTCTCTTTAGATATTTGTGCCAGTCTTCTTATAATAAGTGACAGAAAGTCCAAAACCTGGATGTTAGCCTCAGAATAACCCTTAGAGGCAAGGTGTTTCAATTAGGAATTCAATCTTTACAGGAATTCAATCAGTAACATTTATTCTGATTTAATGCCTCCTAAACAAACCTATACCCCATAAGATCCTTATTATATAGGAAATGGTAAACTAGCTTGAAAATTTTTCATTTTTAAAAATTTTTGAGGTAAAATGTACATATATAATTTGTTATTTTTACCATTTTAAATGCACAATAGTAATAAATCCATTTAAATTCCTTTTACCAGTATTCCTTTGCCCTCCCCTTCACAGCCTCTGATAGCCACCAATCTACTCTATCTTCATAAGATCTCATTTTTTTAGCTCCTATATATGAATAAGAACATGCAATATTTGTCTTTCTGTGCTTGGCTTATTTCATTTATCACAATGGCTCTCAGTTCCATTTATGTTTCTGCAAATGACAGGATTTCACTTTTGTGGCTAAATAATATTCCATTGTGTGTATAGACCACATTTTCTTTATCCGTTCATCTACTGAAGGGCAGTTGGGTTGATTGCATACTTTGGCTATTGTGAATAATGCTGCAATAAACATGGGAGTGCAGATATCTCTTTTTGAAATATTGATTTCCTTTCTTCTGGACATGTACCCAGCTGTAGAATTCCTCAAAGGAACCGCCATACTGTTTTCCATAGTGGCTGCACTAATTTACATTCCCACCAACAACAGTGCACAAGGGTTCCCCTTTCTCCACATCCTCACCATCATCTGTTCAATTGCCTATCTATTGATATAAGCTGTTTTAACTATGGTAAGATGATATTACATTGTGGTTAAGTTTGCATTTTTCTGATGATTACTGATGTGTTTTCATATATCACTTAGCCATTTGCATGTATTTTGAGAAATGTCTGTTTGGATCTTTTGCCCATTTTCCAAAAGAGATGATTTACTTTTTACTATGGAATTATTTAAACTCCTTATGTATTCTGGTTATTTTTTTTTTCTTTTTTTTTTTGGCCGGGGCTGGGTTTGAACCCACCACCTCCGGCATATGGGACCGGCGCCCTACTCCTTGAGCCACAGGCGCCACCCATGTATTCTGGTTATTAATCTCTTGTCAGATTGATAGTTTAAAAAATATTTTCTCCAATTTTATTGCTTGTCTCATCACCATGTTGATTTTTTCCTTTGCTGTGCAGAAGCTTTTTAGCTTGATATAATCCCAATTGTCTATTTTACTTCAGTTGCCTATGCTTTTGAGGTGCTACACAAAAAATCTTTGCCCAGGACAATTTTCTGGAGAATTTGCCTAATTTTTCCTTCTGGTTGTTTCCTTAAAGACCTTGTATTTAATTATTTAACCCATTGTGATTTGATTTTTGTGCATGGTGAGAATTAGGGGTCTAGCTTCATTCTTCTGCATTGGTTATAGAGTTTCCCAAGCACCATTTATTGGAAAGACTGTCTCCTCCCCATTATATATTCCTGGTACTTTTGTCAAAGAGGAGTTGGTTGTAAAAGCATGGATTTATATGTGAGTTCTCTATTCTGTTCTATTGGTCTATGCGCCTTTTTTTTTTTTTTGCTAATACCATGCTGTTTTGGTTACTATAGCTTTATAGTAAATTTTGAAGTTAGGCAGTGTAATGCCTCCATTTTTGTTCTTTTGCTCAGGATGGTTATGGCTATTCAGAGTATTTTGTGGTTCCATATAAATTTTAGGATTTTTTTCTATGTCTGTAAGGAATGTTGTTGGTATTTTGGTAGAGATTATGTTGAATCTCTTGATAATTTGGGGTACTATTGTCATTTTAACAATATTAATTCTTCCACTCTATGAGCATGGAATATCTTTCCATTTTTTTGTTTCCTCTTCTTTTTCTTTCATAAGAGTTTTATAGAGTTTCCCTTGTCCAGATCTTTCACCTCTTTGATTGGATTGATTCTTAGTTATTTCATGTGTTTTATAACTATGGTAAATGAAGTTGCTTTCTTGATTAATTTTTTTACGGTGTATTCTGTTAGTTGTATGTACATGCTACTGATTTTTGTATGTTTATTTTCTATCTAAGATTTTTTTATGTCCTGATTCTAGTGTCCCTATACCTTCACTTTTATTTATTTATTTTTTTTGTAGAGACAGAGTCTCACTGTACCACCCTCGGTAGAGTGCGGTGGCATCACACGGCTCACAGCAACCTCCAACTACTGGGCTTACGCGATTCTCCTGCCTCAGCCTCCTGAGTAGCTGGGACTACAGGCGCCCGCCACAACACCCGGCTATTTTTTTGTTGCAGTTTGGCAGGGGCTGGGTTTGAACCCACCACCCTCGGCATATGGGGCCGGCACCCTACTCACTGAGCCACAGGTGCCACCCTACCTTCACTTTTATAAGGAAGGTGTAGTCTCACAGGAATAAAAAAATGGGGGGGGGGCAGCAACACCATTCCTTTCGTATCAACTAGAACAAAGATTCAGATGATGAATAAAGTTTATCACAATACCCCCTCCAAATAATTTTATGTTAACCATATAGATCTGTTGGAGTAAACATTGTTTATCAATCTTCCAAATGTTCACTTGATTATGAAGGCAAGATTTGGGAAGATTTGGGGGAGGAGAAGGAGATGCTTTAGAAGTAGAGGACCTGACAAAAAATGTAAGTGTGATGCTAGACCATCTCTGGCCTTGTTCAAATTTTAACTTTAAAAATAAATTGTGGGTGGCGCCTGTGGCTCAGCGAGTGGGGCACCAGCCCCATGTACCGAGGGTGGCGGGTTCAGACCTGGACCTGGCCAAGCTGCAACAAAAAATAGCCAGGTGTTTTGGCAGGCATTTGTAGTCCCAGCTACTAGAAGGCTGAGGCAGGAGAATCGCCTGAGCCCAGGAGCTGGAGGTTGCTGTGAACTGTGATGGCATAGCACCCTACAGAGGGCAATGGAGTGAAATTTGTCTCTAAAATAAATAAATAAATAAATAAATAAATTGCAAGAAATTTTTGAAACTTTTAAAACAGGGATTTCTTAATGTGACAATTTTCCTGGGATGAGTTATGTTGAGTAAGTGTCAAAGGAAACATAAAGCCAAAGTATTAAGTAGCAGTGCCAGTGAAAAATCTACCAAAAATGAAATCGTGGTGGCTCTAAAATCATAGGTCAATGAGAAAATAGGATTTAAAAATCCCTTTACATAGTACTTTCTTGGATTGCATGTTCCAGGCCATCAGTAGCTTTTCCTCATAAGCTTTGTATAAGTAAAGTTCCTGCTAGTAGCCTTGAAAATGCCTTTGTGATATTGGGCCACGTTAGGAGGAATATTCCAGGGGGCAGGGTATTTCTTTGAACTGATAATCAGTCATAGCCTGCTTTATAACCCACAATGAAACATGGTGATAAAATCTGAGCTGTCAGCCCCAAGGCAGGTAGTGAGTTATTTTTGCTCCAACAAACACTACCTTAGTGTACTGACAACCCAAAATAAGTGACTGAGGTGATGATCTCAATCATTGGAGGTTCATTAAGCCAAAGTTTAAGGACAAGTCAGGGAAAATCACCAACCAAAAAAGCATCCATGGTGCATGCACTCCAGAGAGGGTTTGGGGAACTCAGTATTTAAAGGGGAGAGGACATGCAGAAAGAAAAAGGAAGCAGGAGTGGGCAATGAGGCAAATGATTACTTTCTTGTGAGATTTTAATTAGTGTCCAGGAAATCTACATTTTATATCAGATAAGGTGAGTGTTTAAAGAGAAAAAGGGAGTAAATCAATTATATAGATGTCCCTGGGTAGATGGAAGAATGATCTCATCTTGTCTCTGTTCTACACGGAGGATAAACGTGTAATCAACTTTATTAGTGTGGAGCACACTTTAGTTTTAGGAGCTAGACTTAGCCTACAGACTTAAAATTACAATTTGCATTCCCTTATTTTTAGGTGGCCACCAAAGAATGTCCTTATCTGTGGGGGCAGTCTTTGGAGATGCCTGAAGCCTTTTATCTTTCTGTGGGGATCTGGCTAATGCATAATGTTAGTAACAGCTATTCATTTAGGAGGGGGTGTTGCATGACCCAGCTTCTAGGCTTGATCTTCCTTTTTGCATAGGGTTGGGGTGGACTTGAAATTTTTATTTTCCTTTACAGCACTTATCTCTGCGTTCTCCAAAAATGAGGTCTAAGGAAAACTATACTTCCACTAAGTTCAAGGGTAACCCACCACGTTTCTTCCAAATCCATTCACAGCTCACCCCTTACCTTCAAACCAACATCCTAGCAGAGAATAACCTTGAACCATTTTTTTGTGGGAAAAGAAAAAGAGTCATTAATAACTTCCTAGGCAGGAGTCAGGCCCTTTCCCAGAGTCCTATGAGATTTGAGGAAGATATTTAAAATTAAAAACAACTACACATTAAAATAATCTAGATAGGCAAGAAGGTGAGAATCAATTGATCACATATGTTGCTCTTTAAAAATTATTATGAAAGTTATTGGCTGCAGCATGGATAATCCCAATTAAATACTCAGTGCCTAATGGATAAAGTTGTGACACAGAGTGAAGTAGACTCATCAGGCATAGAACCAGCCCTGGGTGTTTCATATCTTCAAACAGGAAAACAATTATAACAATAAGGCCGAAGTTCCTCAAGTCCCACTACTTAACCTTGACAAGTTGCTCTCCCTAGAAAAAGAAGGCAGTTACTTTAATGTTTTGTTTTTTTTTTTTTTTTTTGCTTTTTGCCCAATTTGGTGTTCCTTTGTTACTGGTTTGGTTGAAGAAAATCAAATCTTCCATTTTTTACTTTTTTCCCCGAGGACAAGTTAACTTTTTTCCCCGGGCATATTTTGAAAATCCCCTGATATCATCAATCTTACTCAGGGAAATACCCAGTAAGGGAAGTTTTGGCATGTGCAAGGATCCTCCTGCCACCAGCTATGCTAACTCCTGATGGCCTTGCAGAAGTGACACTCTTTGGGAGAAAAACAAAGGAGGGCAGGAGTAGCATCTCCTGGTTGGTAGTAGCTAGGGTAATATCTGGGGAATTAGAAGTGAAATTGGATATGTAAAATTAATCATTTACAATGTTAAAATGTAGGTATTAAGAGCTTTCAGATATGGTTCACAATATGGTCCTTCTAGATATATAGCTCAAAATACTGAGTGCATATGTTCACCAAAAGACTCCTGCAAGAACATCAATAGCAGCTTTATTCACAATAGCCCCAAACCAGAACCAACTGAGTATCCATCAATAAGACAACGAATGCATAAATAAACTGTGGTGTATTCATAGAATGAAATACTCAGCAATAAAAGAAAATAAATTACTGTTTCACACAATAATGTGGATGACTCTCTTAGACAAAATGTTGAACAAAAGAATATATAAAACAATACATTATACTACTATTCCTTTAATATGAAATTCAAAAACAGATGAAATTAATCAATAGTCATAGAAGTCACAGTAGTGATTACAAGGCACAAGTATTGTCTTAGAAGGAAGCTTTCTGTAATGCTTCCTAGAATCTCCATTGTCTTAGTCTGGGTGGTGGTTACTGGAAGTATAAATAGTAAATATTCATTATCTACACTCCCATGGTCATTGCAGCATTCTTCACAATAGCCAAGATACAGTAACAATTGTCTATTGACAGATGAATGGATAAGGAAAATGTGTGTATATACACATACAGAGACACAATGGAATATTAAGCCTCAAAAAAAAAAAAAAAGAGAAAGAATCCTGCCATTTGTGACAACATGGATAAACCTAGAGAATATTATGTTAAGTGAAATAAGCCATATATCAAAAGACAGCTAGTAACTGCATGATCTCACTTATCTGTGCAACCTAAAGAAGGTAAACTCATAAAAAGAGAGCATAGAACACTGGTAGCCAAGGGCTAAGGGGTGGGGGTAATGAGGGGATTTTGGTAAAAGGGTACAAGCTTTCAGTTAGGAGTAAGTTCTGGAGACCTGATTTGTAGCATCATGATTATAATTATTATTAATGCATACTTGAAATTTGCTGATAGAGTAGATCTAAGTTTTTTGACCACAAAATGAAGGTAATTATGGCAAGTGATGCATATGTTAATTAGCTTGATTGTGGTAATCATTTCACAATGTATGAACATATCAAAACATCACATTGTGGCCCGGCATGGTGGCTCATGCCTGTAATCCTAGCACTCTGGGAGGCTGAAACAGGTGGATTGCCTGAGCTCAGGAGCTTGAGACCAGCATGAGCAAGAGCGAGACCCCATCTCTACTAAAAATAGAAAAAGTAGCCTGTGTTGTGTTGGGCGCCTGTAGTCCCATCTACTTGGGAAGCTGAGGCAAGAGGATCACTTGAAGCCAAGAGTAAGGCGACAGAGTGAGACTGTCTCAACAACAACAACAAAAAGATACAATGTATGTTTAAATATATACGACTTTTATTTGTCCATTTTACCTCATTAATCTAAGGGGAAAAAATGAAGAGTGAAAAGAAAGCCTACCTTTTCATTTCCAAATTAAATGCCCATGGAATATTACAAACTCATTTTTCACCAATGCCTTGTTATCAGGAAGTGCCTTATTCAGCCTTTCTCATATTAAAATATACTCATCTCAGTCTCCAACATTTAAACTGCTCATAAGCAAGAAGGAGGATGACATTAAGATAGAGGATGAATTACACGTCGGTACGTAATAATGGTATCTCAGAAATGCCCCATGGGTGCTAATGTTACTGCTGCACTAATATGGTCATATCTGTGAGCAGGGCTGTGATGCCATATAGTGGAAGCATTTTCAAGATGGGAGTCCAGAGACCTAAGTCTCTGGGGAAAGTTGTGTAAGTCTCTTAAATGCTTTGCACTTCTATTTCTTCATTGACAAAATAAGAGTTGGACCACATTTTACTAAGGACCCCTCAGAACCACTTTGATACAGCTCAATGATTGGTCAGTCAATGACCATCCTTTGAGGCTTCTTTCAACCTAAGACAATTGGGGATTAAGTCAGATCTCCAAGGACAATCCAGGAACAATCCCACTGGTGGAGACCCAGCCTCCTGTCTACCAACATCTCCACAGTATCTCTGGATGCCAAACACACACACACACACTCCCCACTGTGGGGCAGAATTTGTAGATCACCTTTCTACAGTGGAAGTTATCTTTTAAATTTGAATGTTCTTATCTTTTTGTGTGAGTCACTCTCTAAAGGAGAAAGTCATGTAATTTTGACAGCATTAATTAAAATGCAGCCTACATGACTTATAAATTAGAAATAACAGTAGCAATACATAAAATAAAACAAGGTCATATTGAAAAAATCTTCTACCAGAGAAGGATTAACTGAAAAGGAATTATTTCTGTATTAAAGTAGGTATATAAGAAAAGTTATCCATAAAGAAAGCATTATGAGGTTGAGTGCTGGTTGACTGTGATTAAAAAGAGGGCAGGTGGAAGTTGTAAATGGTGGCTGATTGCTATGTAACTATGTACATGTTTGTTGGGATAACTGTCCCATATTTTGTATATTGGAGTAAAAATTTCTATAAATTATCGTAACTAAAAGTAAATATTCTAAATTAAGTCCCGCTTCTAAGTCACATGGCTTCTGTCTTGGAAACTTTACCTTTAGAAGATTATTTAAGACAGGAACCAGGAGGCTTTGGGAAAAGGGAAAGAAGGAAATGTACTCTATATGGGTCTTATGGCCTCCACCCGTCAGTGTGGGGTTATTTCTTTCCTTGATGGCTGTAGAAAGACCTCATCTTCATAACATACTACTCTTGATACTTTCTTTAAAGATACTTTTTATTAAAGATTCTCTCATGAGGTATTTGAGAGCTGGGAGGCTAAAGCGCTCAGGTCCTGGCTCTTCAGTGAATTTTAACTGTGTGACCTTGGGCAAGTCACTTAACCTCTCTGTGCTTCAGTCTCCCTGTCTTGTAAAATGGGAGTAATACCTACCTCACAGGGTTGTTGTGGGGATTAATTAGAGATAATGTCTGTAAAGCATTTAAGGTTCTTGAAGAAGGCGCTATATAAATACAAAATAATATCTATTAAAGTTGGTTTATTTGTGAAAAAAAAAAATAAAAAAAAAATAAAGTAGGTATACATAAGGGACCGTCAACTCCAGAAAAATTGGAGTACAACGGGCCGGATTTACCCTCCTGCCTGAAAGAACCAAAACCCAAGCAAAATATATGAAAGAAAAGTTTTATTTAAGACAAGGCAAAGACAGGCAAAGAAGAACCAGTGATCCTTGAGAGATGAGAGACGAGGAGGTGAGCACTGTGATTCCCCAAGCTCACTTAGAGAGTTTAAAGGTTGAAATGTAGGAGAGAAAAACTCCTTGAAGCAGAATCCCTGAGTAGAACAGAAATGGAAACACTGGGAGCCCCAAGCAGCTAGAGTTTCCAGGACAGAGTATTGGGGAGGAGGGCGCTGCACAGAGAGAGAACTC
The DNA here is from genome assembly GCF_027406575.1 of Nycticebus coucang. Lineage (NCBI taxonomy): Eukaryota > Metazoa > Chordata > Mammalia > Primates > Lorisidae > Nycticebus > Nycticebus coucang. The sequence goes on from NC_069804.1 coordinate 39,930,217, forward strand.
CAGACAGAGCTCTACAGAAGGACCCCCTTGAATGTTCAGTAGAGTGGAGGTCAGTGCACATATGTAGAAAAACTCCCAGAGGCTGTAGAAAGAATTATCCCAAAGGATTAGAGGGCTCACACAGTCCTTGGGACCTACACAGGTCCAAGACGAGTGCCCCTTTCTATCAGCCAGACTAGAAAAACTCATAATTCACAAAGCATTGAGTGCTGTTAAAAGAAAAATTTTATTTTATTTTTGTTTGTTTTTTCTTTTCCTTTCCTTTTTCTTTTTTTATTAAATCATAGCTGTGTACATTAATGTGATCATAGGACACCATACACTGGTTTTATAGACCATTTGACACATTTTCATCACACTGGTTAACATAGCCTTCCTGACATTTTCGTAGTTATTGTGTTAAGACATTTACATTCTACATTTACTAAGTTTCACATATAACATTGTAAGATGCACTGCAGGTCTAATCCCACCAAAGAAAAATTTTAGACAAATTTAATAGAGTTTAGTTGAGAAAATAATCACAAATCGAGCAGCCCCTCCAAACCAGAATAGGTTCAGAAAGACTCCCGTAGTCTGCGTAGCTGGAGAGGATTTAGGGACAGACAAAGGAAAGTGATGTGCAAAAATGGAAACTAAGGTATAGAAACACTTGGTTTGTTACAGCTCGACATTTGCCTATTTGAACACGGTTTGAACAGTTGGTCACTTGTGACGGATTGAAACTCGGTGAGTGATACAAAAGTATGTTAGTTTGTTTACACATCCAGATTATAGTTCACTATGCACAGCAAAACCTTAGGCCAAACTTAAAATATGTAAGGAGGCAACTTGAAATTTAATTTAACAGGATTTGGCCTCTGTAATGGGGAATAATTAACTCTAGAATAAGCATGGCTCTGGTCCCCCTAACAAATCTTAAAAGAACGACTTGAAAGGAATAAATTGTTTTGAAGTAACTAAATTGTGTTTCAGAGCAAAGCTCAAGAGTATTTATAGGAATACACAACTATCTAGGATTAAACAAGGTAAAATTCAAAATGTCTGACATCCAATAAAAAATGACCAATATCCAAAGAATTGGGAAAATATATCCATAATAAGAAGGAAAAGAAAATCAAGAAGAACCCAGAACTAAAACAGATATTAGACGTGGCAGATAATGACATTAAAATAATTACTATAACTTTACTAAAAAAAAATATGGCCAGAATTGCCTCAATTTTTTTTTAGAGATGGGGTCTTGCTATGTTGCCCAAGCTGGAGTATAGTGGCTATTCACTGGCATGATCATAGCACACTATAGCTTCAAACTCCTGGGCTCAAGCAATCCTCCTGCCTCAGCCTCTGGAGTAGCTGGGATTAGTAAGGCAATCGTAAACACATTGCTCAAAACCAGTAATAAAGAGGAAATCATAAAATTACAGCAAAGGACAAATAGGTTATATACAGAAAAGCAAAGATAAGGACAGCATACTTCTCTTTGTAAAAAAAAGTGTGAAGAGAATGGAATAACGTTTGTAAAGTACTGAAAGGAAAAAAAAAACTCTATTAACCTCTGTAGTATAGAATTCTATATTCATCAAAAAAAATCTTTCATGGCAAAAGTGAAATAAAGACTTTTTCTGACATCAAAAAGCTAAAAGAATCACCAGCAAATCCACGGTATAAGAATGTTAAGGAAGTTCTTTTAGTCAGGAGGAAAATGATACTAGATGAGAATATATATCTACCCAAAGGAGAGAAGAACCCCAGAAATGATAATTATCTGCATAAATACACAAGATTTTTTCCTTTTATTAAAATATCTTTAAAGGATATTTAAAGGTATTTTAAATATTTAAATGTTTAAAAAAGAAATAATAGCAATACAGTGTGGGTTTTATAATACATATAAAAATAAAATGTGTGAGAATAATAGCACATAGACTGGGCGAGGAGAAATGGAGTATACTATTGTCAGGTTCTTATGTGAAGTGGTAGAATACCATTTGAAGATAGACTATGATTAAAGATGCATGCTATAAACCTTAAAGCAACCAATAAAATTTATAATGAAATTATAATTAATTATATGAAGTTATAATTAATAAGACAATAGATAAGATAAATAGAATTTTTAAAATATTCAATCTAAAAGAAGGTAGAAAAAAGGAAAAAGGAAACAAAGCATAGATAGGGCAAAAAGAACAAATATAGTATGATAATAAATTTAACCTTAAGCTGGCTATAGTGGTTTGGACTACAAATCCCAGCTGTCTGAGGCTGGACAATCACTTGAATCCAAGGGTTTGAGGCTGTAGTGAGCTATGGTCACACCTGTGAATAGCCAGTGCACTCTAGCCAGGGCAACATACTGTGACCCAATTTATAATTAAAAAAAATTAAACATAACCATATTAATGGTATAAATATTCCATTTTAAAAGTAAAGAATGTCATATTGGATAAAAAAGCAAGATCCAACTATATTCTGTCTACAAAAGACATTTTATAAAGACACAAATAGTTACAGGAAAAAGGAATGAAAAAGGTATTCTATACTAACACTAGTAGAAAGCTGCAGGGGTTATATCACCATTAGACAAATTAGCAAAGCAAAGAATATTACAAGAGATAAGAAGGTCATTCTATAGTGATAAAGGGATCAGTTTACCAGGAAGAAATAACAATATTGAAAGTTTATGCAACTAATGACTAAATCAAGCAAAATCTGATAGAATTACAAAGAGAGATTGACAAATCTGCAATGATGATTAGAGATTTCAATGCCCTTTTCTCAATAATTGATTTTTAAAAAGTAAATATCAGCAAGGATATAATAGACTTGAACAACAAAATCAACTTTACCTAAGTGACATTTTTGGCATGTCCCACCCAGCAACAGCAAAATACAAGTCCACACAGAACATTTACCAAGATAAACCATATTATGGACCATAAAACAAGTCTCAATAAATTTAAAATGATTCAAACTAAAAGTATATTCTCTGACTTCAGTGGAATTAAAGTAGGTATCAATAACAGAAAGATTTCTGGAAATCCATCAAATATTTCAAAATGTAACATACTTCTTAAAAACTCAGGTTTCAAAGAAGAACTCAAAAGGAAATTAGAAAGTATTTTGCATTTAATGAAAATAAAAAGACAACATATTAAAATTTTGGAATATCACAAAAGCAGTACTTAGGAGGAAATTTATAGCACTCATTTTGAGACAGAGTCTCACTTTGTCACCCTGGATAGAATGCCGTGGTGTTATAGCTCACAGCAACCTCAAACTCCTCGGCTCAAGCGATCCTTTTACTTCATCCTCCTGAGTAGCTGGGACTACAGGTGCCCACCACAACATCCAGCTAGGTTTTCTAGTGTTTTTTTTTTTTTTTTTTTTTGTAGAGACAGGGTCTAGCTCTTGTTCAGGCTGGAACTCCTGAGCTCAAGGCTCAAGGGATCCACCTACCTCAGCCTCCCAGAGTGCTAGGATTACAGATGCGAGCCACTGTGCTTGGCCCAAAATAATGAAATCTTAATCCAAAGTCAATGACATAAACTTCCACCTGAAGAAATTAGAAAAAGGAGTAGAAATTAAGACCAAAATAAGCAGAAGGAAGGAAAAAAATAAAGATCGGATAGATAGGAAATCAGTGAAATGGAAAATTCAAAAACAATAAGCAAAATCAGTTAAAAACAACAGCTAGTTCTTGGAGAGTATGAAAAAAATTGACAAACCTATAGTTAGAATGATCAGGAGAAACAAAAAGAAAATAGAAATTACCCATATATTAGGGATGAAAGGTGTGATATCATACAAATTCTGCAGATATTAAAGAGATAATAATGGAATATTTTGAACTACTTTATATCAATAGATCTGACAACGTGGCTGGGTGAAAATTTCCTGAAAGAGAATACCCAAGTTCACTTAAGAAGATAAATTTGCACACATAGCCCATGTATCTGTTACAGAAATCAAAACTGTAGTTTAAAATCATCCCACAAAGAAAACTTCAGGTCCAGATGACTTCACTGGCAAATTTTACCAAACAGTCAAGGAAGAAATAATACCATTTCTACACAAAATATTCAAGAAAACTGAAAAGAGGGGATAGTTCCCAAATCATTCTATGAGGGGAGCATTACCCACTATCAAAACTTGAAAAAGACATTAAAGAAAAGTACAAAACAATATCCCTCATGAACATGAGGAGAAAAATTCTAAACAAAATTTTACAAATCAAATCCAAAAATATGTGAAAATAATAATTCATAATGACCAGGAATAATTATTTTTCCCAGAAATCAACACTTCCTTTCCCCCTTGTACCCGAAGTTCTAGCCAGGATAGATAGGAAAGGAAGAAATACAAGTCTTTGTTCATAGAAAACATGATTCTATATAGGAAAATTAATAAAAGCTCAAAAACTAAAACCTAATAGGTGACTTACCAATGAATATTCAGGAATTGAAATTTTAAAAATACCATTTACAACAGCATAACAAATATTAAATACTTGGTGATAAATTTGACAAATGGTACATAGACCTATAGACCAAAATCTTAAAAAATATTGCTAAGAGAAATTATAAAAGACCAAAATAAGTGGAGAGATAAATCTTAATGGTTCAAAATAGTCAGAATTGATAAGATGTCAATTCCTCCAAAACCACAAATCCAATGATTCCTAATCAAAATCCTGCAGGCTTTTTTTTTTTTTTTTTTGTAGAAATGGATACTCAAGACAATGTAAAAAGACTTAGAATAGCCAAAATGACACCAAACAAGAAGAAAAATGTTGGAAGGTAAACATTACTTGATTTCAAGAATTTAGAATGTGAAACTTAGTCAATGTAGAATATAAATGTCTTAACACAATAACTAAGAAAATGCCAGGAAGGCTATGTTAACCAGTGTGATGAAAATGTGTCAAACTGTTTATAAAACCAGTGTATGGTGCCCCATGATCGCATTAATGTACACAGCTATGATTTAATAATAATAAAAAAAGAGTTTAGATGAATCATTAGTAATCAAATGGCGTGGTACTAGAATCCGATAAACAAAGAAGTTAAATAGGAGTCCAGGAATAAATCCACACCTATATGGACAACTGACTTTTCACAAAGGTTCAAAAGCAGTGGAGTGGGGGAAAGTACTGCTTTTATCAAATGGTGCTGGAAGATTTTGATATCCACATGCCAAAAAATGAACTTGCAGCCACATCTTGCATATAAATATTAATTGAATGTGAACCACAAACTTCATGTAAAACCTAAATGTATTAAAACTCTAGGAAAAAAAAAAAAACCACAGGAGAAAATATATGCCTTAGTTTACCAGTGGTTCTCAACCTTCCTAATGCCACAACCCTTTAAATACAGTTCCTGTGAGTTGCCACCCGCAGGTTAAGAACTGCTGGTTAACACAAAGATTTCTTAGACAAGACACTGATGAGATAGTGAGAAGACAAGCTACAGCCTGGAAAAAAAGTTTTACAAGGCATGAATCTGGTAAAGGACTTATCTCTTGCATACAAACATCCTCTCAAAACTTCTTAAGAACACCCAGTAAAAATGGGCAAAATAGCTGAACAGATACCTTAGCAAAGAAGATATATATACAGATGGCAAATAAGTACAAAAATATACTTAATATCATTAGGCATTAGGAAAGTGGAAATTAAAATTACAATGAGATTTTACTACTCACCTATTAGAATATTTAAAATGGAAATGATTTACTATATCAGGTGTTGATTTACCATAACAACTAGAAAACGTATACACTTTAGGCAGGAATGAAAACCAGCACATTGTACCTCATAAATGCATTAATGTACACAACTGTGATTTAACAATAAAAAAATGGCTTGATCACTCTGGAAAACATTTTGGCAATTTCTTAAAATGTTACAGAAACACCTACAATATGATTTAGCTATTCCACTCTTAGGTATTTACCATATTTTATCTAAAATCTACTCCTGTGTGTAATGTACACCCACGTTTTTGGCCCAAACTTTCAGGAAAATGCCCTTTGAGAAAGTGGCTGGCTCTTGGCCAGGCGAGAGACCTCTGGGGAGGGCTAAAGCTCCCCTGGTAAACGTGCAGATTGCACCACCCTCTCACAGCCGGCTCCGTGAAGGCTGCCCCTTCCCTCCCCGATAGGGACCTCAGCTGAGATGGCCACACACGTGGCCAGCAGGGCCAGAGCTTCGGGCATGCAGGCAGCCAGGCAGGGCCTTGGGGACTTCCTGGGCCCCCCAGTCCCCTCTGTTTGGCCTGCCTCAACAGCCCTGCCACCACTCCCTTCTCTGATTGTGGTGCTTGGCGGAGGCCACTCCAGCCCACTCCCACGGGATCCCGGCTCCTCCTAGACTGGAACACCGTGTGCGCAGTGGGCCCAGGTGGGAGGGCGAGGCAACCTGGGAAAGCCCACTCGGCTCCCCTGCTTCCCAGCTATTACTACTCATGCATGATACGAGTTTAGTTTTCCCTCAAAAGTTTGGACAAAAAGTGCACACCATACATGGCAGAATATGGTATTTACCCAAGAGAAATGAAATCATGGTCCATACAAAAATTTGTACTTGAGAATTTACAGCAGCTTTATTTGTAATAGCCAAAAATTCTAAATAACACAAATGTCTTTCAACAGGTGAGTGGATAAATGTTGGCATATTTATAGACTGGATAATAGAAAGGAATAAACTATTGATACCCACAAGAACATGGATGAATCTCAAAATGCTATCTGAAAGAAGGCAGTCAGACTGCTCTTCTATCTATATAAAATTATGGAAAAATACAAACTCTTCCACTGTGATAGAAATCAGAACAGTGGTTGCTTGGGAAGAGAGCTGGGGATAGGGAGGGACAAAGGGACATGTGGAAATTGTGAGGTGGAAGTAATAGTTACATTCAAGATCACGATTGTGGTGATGATTTCATGCGTGTATACACATGTCAAAATGTATCACTTTAAATAGCTGCAATTTCATTTATGTTAAATATGTGCCAAGACCCAGCAATTCCATTGAGGTATACATATACTCAGGAGAAATCAAACCTCTATTCACACAAAAACTCAAGGTTTAAAGCAGCATTTCTCATAACACCTAAAAAGCAGAAACAACCCAAATGTCTATCTACTGGTAAGTTGGTAAATGCAATATGGTGTGTCCATCCATACAACAGAATGCAGTGGTCTCTGACTTGTGATAGTTAGATGTAAGATTTCTGAGTTTATAATGCTGCAAAAGCAATGTGCATTCTGTATTTCAAATACAGAAACTGTATTTCAAGTACCCATACAAGTATTCTGTTTTTCACTTTCAGTACGGTATTACATGTTACATGAGATACCCAACACTTTATTATAAAATAGGCCTTGTGTTAGATGACTTTGCCTAACTGTGCACTAGTATGTGTTCTTAATGTGTTTCAAGTAGGCTAGGCTAAGCTACGATGCATTTTCAAGTTACAATATTTTCCATTTACAATGGGTTTATCACTATGTATTCCCAAGTTGAGGAACATCTATTATTCGGCCACAAAAAGGAATAAAGTATTGGTATATGCTACAACCTGAATGAATCTCGAAAGCATTATGTATAATTCCATTTATATAAACTATAAATAATATTTATAGGACAGAAGTAGATTAGTTGTTGCCCAGGGCCTAGAGCGGTGGACGCTGGGGAGAAATGGACAGTGATTGCTAAAGAGTACAGGGTTTCTTTTTGGAGTGATTGTCTACAATTGATTATGGTGATAGTTGCACAACTCTGAATACACTAAAAACATGAAATGTATATTTTAACTGGATGCATAGTATGGTAAGTGAAATATATCTCAATAAAGCTATAATAAAATACGTCAATTCTTGTTTGTTCATTTTTAATTTTGAGACAGAGTCTTACTCTGTTGCCTGGGCTCAAGTGATCCTCCTGCCTCTGCCTCAGCCTCTCAAGTAACTGGTGCTTGCTACCTTACCTGGATAAGTTTTCTAATTTTTGTAGAGATGGAGTATCACTCTTGCTCAGGTTGGTTTTGAACTCCTATTCTCAAGGAATCCTCATGCCTTGGCCTCCAGAGCGCTAGGATTACAGGCGTGAGCCACTGTCCCCAGTTAATTTTTTTTTGAGACAGTGTCACTTTGTCACCCTCGGTAGAGTGCCGTGGCATCATAGCCCCCAGCAACCTCAAACTCTTGCATTCATGCGATCCTTTTGCCTCAGCCTCCCAAGTAGCTGGAACTACAGGCCCGCACCCCAACACCCAGGTGTTTTTTAGAGATGGGGGTCTCGCTCTTGCTCAGGCTTGTCTTGAACTCATGAGCTCAGGCAATGCACTCACCTCAGCCTCCCAAGCACTGAGATTACAGGTATGAGCCACCATGCCCGGCCTAATTATTTTTTGATGGTATATTTTGTGTTGCCAAATTCTTCTGAGTCTTTGCCTAGGGGTGGTTATTTTAAAAAGTGAATAAAGGTTTTGTGCAGGCTAGTCAAAATTCTATTTCCATTGTATTGTTTTCTTAAGCAATTGCATTTTCTTAAGTTTATTCAGGTTGAAACACATGAAGGGTGTTTGACTTCCTTGAATTCTTAGTACACTTGCCTGCTTCTGAATAGTATCCCTGTATACATAAATACTTTTAAGAATTGTTTCTATAAGTAATTGTCTGATTTTCCTGCCTATGTGATTCCAAGCTGAAGTCAATGAAGGAAGAGAAGATATTTGTTTTCAAACTTTTCTTTGGGGTGAAAGACACACAAAAAGTACTTATATCACAAGCACATTTTTCGTGGATTTTCCCAAAGTAAACACACCCATATCACTAGCACCACATCAAAATATAGACCATTCTCAGCTCACCAGAAACTCCCTAAGATTCAGAATACAATGTCTTTTTAAATCTTATGGTACTAACCATAAAATTTAAGTTTTACCACCTTAACCATTGTTAAGTGTAGAGTTCAGTAGTTTTCAGTATATTTACACAATTGGGAAAAAGAGCTCCAGAACCTTTTCCTCTTACAAACTTGAAACTCTGTATCCATTAAACAACTCCCCATTCTCCCCTACCCCAAACCCCTGTGAACCACTACTTCTACTTTCTGTTTCTATGAAGTTACCTACTTTAGCAATCTATAAATAGAATCACAGTTTCTATTTTAATGACTGGCTTATTTCACTTGGCATAACATCATCTAAAATCATCCATGTCTTCACCAATGGCAAAAGTTTCTTCTTTTTCAAGGCTGAGTAATATTCCATTGTATGTATATACCTCATTTATCCTTGGACATTTGCATTGCTTCTACCTCTTGGCTACTGTGAATAATGCTGCTGTGGATATGGGTCTCTAAATATGAAGATGTCTTTTGATACTAAGAATAGTATCTCCTTGCTGGCATTAATGTTTGGAACTGTTCTAAAGGCATTAAATACATGATCTCATTTAATCTTCACAATAATATGAATTAGGGAGTGCTCTCATTATCTCCATTTTGCATATTAACAAGCTGAGGAACAGGGAGGTGAAGCAACTTTCCAGAAGGTCACAACAGTGTGGCTAGAATTTTCACTGAATCAGTAGTAGTCTGGCAACCACTGTTGCCACCCTGCTTGCTACACAACCCCTTTATTTTCTATAATAATGCTACAAAGCATCTTCTAAGAAGCACTGCTCAAGTGTGTACTCATAAAATGTCCAGGTCACCCAATTACAGTCTCCTTTAATTAAAAACATGAGCATTCCCTCATGGAGCCTCAAATTTCTTTCAATTTTGACTCATTTACAAACTGCAATATCATAAAGCATATTATTAAGCACCTGAACGTCAGAAGCTCCTTTTCTTGCTCTGAACAAGCATTTCCGATGTACACTGGAAAGAAGAAACCAAAATTAACTTTAGTACTCAATTCCATAAAAGTTATTGGCAATTAGTACAGACTTAAAGTGGGGAGAGGAGTAATTAGCCCTCTTGCCCTGAAAATTAATGGGTCCTTTTCATTATACCCCTCTGGGGTATTTTACCCAATAACATTCCATTTCAGATTAATAGAAAAGAAAAACAGCATTATTTGAGAATGCTGGCTACATATCATTACAACCCACAAATCTCCCAAAGATTAACAGAGAAGAAAGATCAAGCAGAACAAGTTATTAATAATTCTGGACAGGATGAAGGTAATAAAATCAGTGTGTCAATCATTCGACCAGAATCTAGAAACCACAATATTTTTTGAAGGCATGACCAAGTTTGTGTAAAGAGTTGATACCATTCTTGATAGGTTAAAAGAGGCTTTCAGGAGTATGTAGTTACTGGGTAGTTACTGAAGACTTTAAATATAATCCATTCATTGCACTTTTAAAATGTAAGGGTCTACATGCAAAGACACGCTCATCTCTCCCTTTCTAGGGAAAATCATATTCCCTTTCCTGAACAAAAGGCAAAAAATTATTTTAAAGTTTCAAAACAGCACAGATTGACCATCAGCAACTCCAAACAAACCACTAGGGGGCAGAAGCAGACAGAAGCTGACGGAGGGATTACCGGGGAACCCAGTCATACACGCTCTGAGTGACTTGAGAGTAACACTGCTGATAATTGCCTCCTACATGTTAAGTTGAAGTTGAATTTATCTTATTTTTTTTTACTAAGACTCAGAAGCCAAGATAAAAATTACCTACTTTTCTCTTTTTGTCTCTATTATGATGCTCAAATAACTGTTTCTAAGAAATGCTGACCCAGGAGCCCTGATAGCAATTACATGTATGCAAGGGCAATACTGTTTTATTTCTTTTCTTCTCCAACTCCAGTTTTCTCTTACTCTTCATCCTGACAGCCACTTGGTGCCTTCTGGCTTACTCTTGTCATTCCCTCCTTATTGGACAACTTGTGATCTCATTCCAGAAGCAATATCCCAACAAATCTGATTTTATAAGGCAGCCCATTGCCACACACATTTAATAACAGGCATAGAATTCACTTCTACCACTCCCTAATGCCATTTTGAAATTGGCCAGGAAAAAGTTACAAAAGATATAAAAAGTAACTGTCAAACATAGGTAATAAGTCATGGCATTCCTGCCAATTTCTGAAATCTATATCCCTCATAAATCCACAAAGACATATCTTTTCATAAGACAGTTGAAAGTGGATGATGAAGTACCCTCAAACAATCTCATTCATCACTGAAATTGTTGTCTATCTGCTGATGAATAAAAATTGATGGTTTTTCTTTTAGCAAACTGGACTCTTAATATGTGTCAGATCAAAGATGTGTAAAATATGAACCCTGTCTTCATGGAGCTTGCAATCAAGTGGCAAGCTGATTCAGGAAAGGAGACATATCATAAATTAAGTATACTATCACATTCTATATGAAATAATAGTGATTTGGACAGAGTATTGCCTAGCTGATGGGGGTAGAGGAGGGAAATAAGAGAGATTAGATATCAGAAAATTCTTTGCTTCCTAGGGAAGGGAAGCCTGAGTTCAGTGTGAAAGGGTGAATAGAGGTGGCTGAGTAAAAAGAAAGTGTAAGAACATTAGAGCCAAGGTAGACATTTGGAGCAAGAGGCAAGGCAAGAACTGGACAGGTTTGGTGGGAGGGGGGTGGGTGAGTGTCACGGAAGTCCTATGTTGCTGCTATGTTCTCTGTGAGTTGTGAGAGACAGAGCACGAGTAGTCAAGGACAGACTTCTGTGGGCCTCAGATGCCAGGCTAAAGACCAGTGTCTTCATCCTTTAGGCAACAAAGAACTGAGTTCTCACTAACATTTAAAGAAATTCATATAAAACAGATGAATTGCTGCTTTTTCACATCCAACTGGTTTGAGCAGGAGGAATTTGATCATCTTAAAGGATTTGAGGGGCATGAGATTAGGGTCAGAGAGACTAGCTAGGAAGTGGTATGATTACCCAGAGATGCTGCAATCCTGGGCTAAGGCGCTGATACTTGGAGTGGAAACAGAAGACATTGGAGTTCAAATTGGCAGGGCTTGGCCACTGATTGGATATGGGGATCAGTTGAGCATGAAGGACGACACAGGGATGACTCCTGACTTTCTAGCTTGGAGGGCTGAGAGGATGGTGGCATCACCAGTGGGTATGGAGAACATAGGAATGGAAGCAAGGTTGGGGGACAGCAGTGAGTCCAATTTGAGGTAGGTTGAGAGTTTGAGATATCTCTGACATGTCTAGGTGCATATATCAGTCAGGTGGAGAAAAATGTGGCTCCAGAGACTGCTTAGGCTACACTCTTAAATCACTGGCATCAGTAAAGGTGGGGTGGATGAGATTATTCCAGAAGATGAGCAGAGCAGAAGAGCAAGCAGACAGGAACCCGCAGAGACCCCTAGTATTGAAGGTGCCGGCAGAAGTTGTGGGTCACCAGATTGGGGCAGAGAAGGAATAGTCAGAAGCAGACATCTTGAGGTGGTAGAAAATTCTGAGAAGGACTTCAGATTACACATTAGAAGCACTCAAAGGTTCTACTCATGTCATTCAGTAGTGTTTGTGGACTTAGTACTATGAAAGTCCCTGTAGGGGCAGAGAAGATTAAGAAATCCACTTCGGTACTCTTGCCCTCAAGAGCCTTCTAGTTGCGAAAAAAAAGCACTCTGATAAAGAGGCCAAATGAAAGCCCGAAGAAGAGCCAAATAGCTGGGGAGGGCAAGGTGTAGACAACTCTGTGGGAGTCAAGGAGCCAAGAAGATTTCAAAGAGAAGTGGTAGGATGAGGCTGACCTTGAGGGCCAAATGGGCCATGGGTGGAGGATTCGCCAACGCAGGGAAACATGATGGCACAAAGGCCTACAGGGGAACAATGTAGTATCTACTGTAGCCGGGGAAGCTGCTTTACATTAAAGAATAGAGACAGATCCTGCTGGAGAGGTTGCTGGAAGCCAGGTCTTAAACGGTGTGAATCCCCACCCAAGAGTCAGATCTATCCCATATAAGGGGAAATGGAAAGTTCCTACAGGAAAAGGATTATTTCCATCAAAAAACAGTGACCAAGTGTGTATTCTTCAAACAGGAATAAGAAGAAATGTGCTGGGCCAGCGCAGTGGCTCAGGCCTGTAATCCTAGCACTCTGGGAGGCCAAGGCGGGTGGATTGCCTGAGTTCATGAGTTGGAGACCAGCCTGAGCAAGAGCGAGACCTCGTCTCTAAAAAAATAGCCAGACATTGTGGCAGGCGCCTGTAGTCCCAGCTACTCGGGAGGCTGAAGCAAGAGAAACACTTGAGCCCATGAGTTTGAGGTGGCTGTGAGCTATGACACCGCAGCACTCTACTGAGGGCCACAAAGTGAGACTCTGTCTCAGAAAAATAAAGAAAGAAAAGAAAATGTGGGCAACCTTCAGAGAGAAATCATAGCAATGTTACATATAAATCAATACGATGGTTGTGTATCATTTATTTTCTAATTTTGAAGTAGTCTGACAAGTTACCTTTTTATTTTATTTTCAGAAGATGTCATTTCTCTTCTCTTTTTGTTGTCAAATTACCTGGTTACTGTTACTGCCTGTCTAACTCCCAAATTAAAAAAAAAAAAAAGGTGCTATCTCAGTGAATCTTAGCCAATCGGATTCTATAAACCTTATAGTTTATGGTAGCTTTTCTTCTTCACAGGGCCTCAAAGAAACCCATATCCAGATTCCCCAGAAATCACTAAAATGCAAGTGCATTAGCCAAGAGAATGATAAACTGTAATATCAATTGGTGCTATATAGCAAAAGAACTTTCTAAAGCACGATTGTATCCCACCCCTATTTTAAATCCTTAAATCTTACAATTCAATAAAAGAAAGGCTAAAAAGTTAATGGAAAAATGGGCAAAGGGCACAAAGAGGCATTCTGAGAAAAAGAATTGCATATGGCCATAAGCACGTGAAAAATGCTTTCCTTCGCTCTTACATCTCGCTAACATTTAAAGAAATTCATATAAAACAGATGAATTGCTGCTTTTCACATCTGAAAGTGTTTGCTATCATCCTCTGCTGGCGAGAGCATAGGGGCTCTCATCCATGTTAATGAGAGCGTAGACATGAATTGGTGTATCTTTTGGGAAGGACAGTTCGGCATTCACGTTCACATAGTAAAGGCATATGCGCCTTGACCTAGCAATTGTACTGCTAGAAATTTCTCCTACGGATAGTCTTGCACAAGTGTTTCAAGATGTGTGTAAAAGGATATCCATTGCCAAATTTCTTTGTAGATTTTTTTTTCTTTTGATAAAAAAACAAAAATCTAGCTCATCCAAGAAGAGGGCTGGTTAGAAGAACTATCAAGCTACAATAGAAAGTCATAAAGAGTATGGTGTACGTTGAGGTGTGTTGGTGGGGCTTTGTCCGTGATCTACATCTTTAGAGACCTTCTACACCCTCCATTCAAGACTCTGATTTGCCCCTGAAAACTTTGCCACCACAGGAAGAACTGTTTCCTGAAAAACTGCCTGCATTAATATAACCGGAGAAAATTGTATTGCGCTCTAGGCTAACCCCAAATACCTCCCCCAAATGTTATGCAGATAGAAAAAGTAAGTCAGTTGACTATGAAAACAAGTTTGTGTACTCATAAGTACTAAACATTCATTTGCAGGGGTGTACAAAATGAGAGTCTATTTTTCTTGTTCCAAACAGAAAAGACTTGATAGTGATGGCTACAGGGATGAAGCGGGGTGCAAGGGAGTGATTCCTTGGAAGGTGAATTCTGCTTTCTGTGTGTTTTCTTCACTGTTGTGTGGGCTCCTGGTTATCTTGCAGTAAAATAAAGTTATAGCATAGAAAAACATGTTGGGGGCAAAGTAAAGGCTAAACGTGGAGTGCTTTTATCATGTGGAAATAACTCGGGTGAACTATACACTAAAGATGTGTGGAAAATGTACCCCTTTATCCCTCTCTCTTGGTTTGCATACACAAAGCAAAACATTTCAGGTCCATGTATGTGAAAATCTCTGGTTTCAAACCATAACTGGAGTAAATCAGTGAGTGTGTCTGGGCCTCTAATGTCAAAAATTTCTTTTATTATAGTGCATCAGTGGAGTACATTTTGTAGAGGAAACATCATTACGCCGATTTTCAAAAGAAGTCAGCCCCAAATAGTGGTCTGACTTTCCAAAAGTAGTTATAAGAAAGATGAGTAATTAAGTGGGAACAAAAGAAGCGAGTTACAGAACAACAAAGCACAATTTCCTTTTTGAAAGGATGCATACCTGTAATACATACATGTTTCTGGAGACAAAGTCCAGAAAATATGCAAGAAACTGTAGCAGTGATCTTTTGGGAAGAGAAGGACTGGGGGCAAGAAGGACTTATATAGGCTGTTTAGGTTTTTACTACGTGAAAGCAGGGCTTTTATAATACAAGACAGGCTGAATAAAGGATACTTCAGTGATTGGAGATTTAGCACAGATCAGAGAAAGGGATTAGAGTTAGTGTTCAGGTGTTAACATAGAGCACACTGCAGGATGTGTCCGCCCACAACCCCCAAGGTCCTATACTTGCTATTCTCAAAATACACTATGTATCCCTGAACCTCACTGTGCCTTAGTAATACTTCCTCTCTCTGAAGCACCCTTTTAAAACTCATCTATCACAAGACTCCTTCTCATCTTTTAAGATGTAGTTCAAGTGAACTCTCCTTTTGGGTGTCCTTCCTGACTTCTTCAAACCTGAGACCTTCTCCAGGTGGATGTACTTTTCTCTGGGATGAATGCCTGTGACTGAGTTGATGTGCTGTGAATGAATTTCCTGGGCCATGCTTGCCTGTTTGATCTGCCATTTTCCAGTCTTAGAAAGAAGTAGCTGAAGGTAGGGTATGGGATGTGTGGAAACCTGCCCCAATCACAATACCTTGGTACCTCTTCCAGCTTTTATCCATCAGAACCAAATAGCTACTTTCTGGATTTATCCCCTTAAGGCTGCTAGACCAAAAGCCAAAGAATCTTAATGGCTTAATCCAGGTTAAGACTTGGGGAGATTGGTCTCTGACTACTTTGGGTTTTATCTACTTTATTTTACTTGGCAAGATAAGCTCATTCTTTAAGTCTTCCTTCTTCTGGGTTACATTGGCCAATGCACAGTTAGTCTTAGAGTCACAAGAAAACTCTGTGTTGTTGTTGGATTTTTAGAGATAAGGTCTCACTGTGCCGCTGAGGCTGGAGTTCCGTGGCATGATCACAGCTCATTGCAGCCTCCAACTCCTGGGCTCGAGTGATTCTCCTACCTTAGCCTTCCAAGTAGCTGGGACTACAGGCATGTGCCAAAATCCCTGGATAATTTTTTGTAGAGACAAGGTATCACTATGTTGTCCAGGCTGGTTTCAACCTTCTGGCCTCAAGCAATTCTCTTGGCTTGGCCTCTCAAAGTGCTAGGATTACAGGCATGAGCCACTGCTCCTGGCCAGAGAAAACTCTTATCTGAACTTGGCAAGTTTATTTAGCCTTAGTTTCAATTTTTCTAACAAGAGGAGAAAAATCATATATATAGAAAAGTTCCTGTAACATATGCATAAGTCTGTTTTGTTCCTCACACGCAAGGTTAAATGATCATAAAGAGAACTACAAGAAATATTCACTAGAAATATATGTGAGAGTAGCCAGTGAAATTCCAAAAAAAGAAAAATAATATGAGGAAACCAAACCTATCTGGAAATTAAAATATACACTGATGTCTCAGCAATTGGAAAAGTTACTTGAGTAAAGAATGAGACCAATGGAAGAGAACTGAAAGTCCAGAGAGTTACTACATGATAAAAAATATTATCTCTAAGTTTTCTCTATAATAAGAATTAGAATTAACAGTTGTAGGAATGCAGCTGGGTGTGGTGACTCACGCCTGAAATCCTAGCACTCTGGGAGGCCGAGGCCAGTGGAGTGCTTGAGCTCAGGAGTTCAAGGCCAGCCTGAGCAAGAGCAAACTCCGTCTCTACTAAAAATAGAAAAACTAGCTTGGTGCTTTGGCAGATGCCTATAGTCCCAGCTATTTGGGAGGCTGAGGCAAGAAGGTTGCTCGAACCCAAGAGTATGAGTTTGCTGTGAGCTATGATGCCACAGCACTCTACCCAGGGTGACAGAGTGAGACTCTGTCTCATAAAAATAAAAAAAGATTTGTAGAAATGTAGTAGACGATAATGATAAACACACTCGGCTGAGAGGTATACAATATTTCATCAGTTTAGAAAAGCACATTTTTGCACATATTAACATCTTTGAATTTGGGATTTAATATCTCTGCATTCAGGCTGGGCACCTGTAGCTGAGTGGTTAGGGTGCTGGCCACATGCTCTGGGGCTGGTGCATTCAAATCCGGCCTGGGCATGCGAAACAAAGAAACAAAAAAATAGCCAGGCGTTGTGGTGGACACCTGTAGTCCCAGCTACTTGGGAGGCTGAGGCAAGAGAATTGCTTGAGCCTAGGAGTTTGAGGTTGCTGTGAGCTGTGATATCACAGTACTCTACCAAGGGTGACAAAGTGAAACTCTGTCTCAATTAAAGAAATATATATATATATATATATAAAATCTCTGAATTCAATGGTGCTTCATAATGAACTATATCTTCTATATCTAAAAAGAGTTCTTTCAGTATATATAAAAAGTTAAGTGACAAGAAAATAGCATCTCTAACCAGTAGGCTCAAGAGGGCTTTGGACTACTGGATTGTAATCTAAAAAACAATGGTTGGATCCATACCTCATACTGTACAACTATACACTAGAACAAGCTCTACATGAACCAGAGATTGAAATGTAAAAAAGAAAAGGAAACAAAAAGAAACCATAAAAGCGTTCAAAGAAATGTGGGTGAATAGGCAAAGAACATTAAACAGACAATTTTGATTCACAAAACTCACATAAACGGCCCATGAGACATGTTAAAATGCCCAATCTCAATCATAATTATAGTGATGCAAAAGAAAATTACACTGAAGTATTATTTTCTCACCTCTCAGGATGACAAAAATCTAAATGTATAACAACACATTCTGTTGGGGAGCTGGTGGGCAGCAGGCATTCTCATACATTACAGGTGGAAATGCAAATGTTATAACCCATATTAAGGTCAAGTTGACACTATCTATCAGCATTACAAATGCGTTTGTCTTTTGAACTTATTCTACAGATGCACTGGCGCATGTAAGAAGTGACACATTTATGAATATTCACCAAAGCAGTGCTTGTAATAGCAAAAGACTGGGCACATCCCAAATGTTTGTTACTAGGGGACTGGTTAAATAAATTTTGCCATATCCACACAATGGAATATCATAAAGTTGCTGAAAGATGATGAAGGCACTCTTCTCTACGTACTGATATGGAAAAACACGGGAACATTAGTAGGCAGTAGAGAAAGGGGTAGATGAAGACAGAGGTAGCAGGGATATGATAGGCCTTAATATGTCTTTCCATATCATTCTAACTTTGGACTATTATGAATGCATATCCTTTTCAAAAAACATAAATACAAATGTACAATATATACTAGAGAAATCTAAGTTAAGTGTGTTTCATAGTATTAACAAACTTTGTCTTTTGGTTAGGCTCTACTGTAACCCTTTGCTTGCTGTAATGACTCTATCATATGTCAAATGAAGATGTAATTGTTAACAGAAGCCTAAAGAATATTAGTTATGAGGCCTGACAATTAAGTTCAGAAACTCCTCCTAGACAAAGTGCTACATACCTACCTCATTGCTGAATATCACTATAGTGACCTTTGAAGTACTCTCCTTGGAAAGCCATGCACCGAGACCAGCACCTAGCCCACCCTTCAAAGCCTTTTTGGAACTCTTTCTGGAATGTCCATGAGAACTGTCATTTTTACCCTTGATGCCCTGAATATCATCAAAATGTCTTCTTTTCAATATTTTCTTTATCTCCAGGTAAAGAAAAAGTCACTGGGGGCCAGATCAGGTGAGTATGGAAGGTGTTCCAATACAGTTATTTGTTTACTGGCTAAAATCTCCCTCACAGACAATGCCATTTGAGTGCTTTGCTTTTGTGTATTGGTGAGCTCCTTCAGGACCATTTTTGCATGCACCTTTCTCAAGCTGAGACTTTCAGGTAAGATTTTCCCAACTGTTTTTCTATTGATGTTTACTTGATACTCTGAAATGATTACTCTGAAATACTTCTCATAATCAGGCAACGATTTTGATACACAATTCAATGAATTTTTGCAAAGTTTTCATCAGTTCTGCTTGTTACTGGCCACCCTGGCCTCTCTTCATCAGTGACACTTTCTCTCCTCTCAGACAGATGTTTAATCCGTTTCCACACTGCCATTTTCTTCATGGCATTATCCTCATACACTTGGACTAGTATGTCCTTGATTTCACTTACACTCTTGCCAAGTTTAACAAGAAATTTAGTGTTTGTTCATTCCTCTAATTCAAGCTCTGACATTCTTGTGATGGCACAAAAAGACATGCAACAATGGTAATGAATGCCACTCATCAAGACACCACTACATGTCAACACAAACACAGCTGTGAGGCACTGATATGCCAAGGTTATAAAACCTTACCAAGTTGTTTCTATAGTGCTGTCAACATAAGCACATGGTGGCAAGCTCATGAACTTAATTTTCAGCCCTTTATACACTTATTAGGTTCATGGATTAGAAAAAAAAAGGCATACACAGGTAATGGTTATTATACCACATATATTTCCATCAATTACTTGAGAATCTATATGGTGGAGGATGTTTGGGCACTTTCTGAGTAAATAAAACCGTTATCCATGGCTTTAAGAAAATGACATTTCATGGTCAAAATGTGATTTGATACATCAGCTTCTAGTGAGAACTTATAGAAGATTTTCTAACTAAGAGTAAGCCATTAAACATCATGATTGTTAGGGAAACATATCTTGGAATCTTATACAGGTTTTGTGACCATGAGACTGATTTTTATCCTCCATCTACCAACCCCAGAAGGTTTTGCTGTAATGTTCTGGGTCAGAGGAGCATCATGATTCAAGCTTTCCTTTTCACAACTCCATTAACATGTTCTTCTTTATCTCTAGCACATGGGTTTGCTCTATCCTCTCTATGTGTTTTTGCTAGCCTCTCCCTCCCCGCACCTTTTTGATGTTGTTCAGTCACCAAGAAAGATGTGCAGTGGCATTCACAGCCAATGATTGGCCTCAGATTTTTCTCATTATCCTGCCATAGAGTCAGCATTGAAATTGATGGGGCACCAAGTGCAATCACATGAAATTGATTGACATTTGGGTCCTATTGATTATCCTGCCAAATATAAGACAAGAAGAATAGCTAAGCAGGATGGCAAAAAGACAGTGACTGCATAGGCTTCAGTTGTCACTTGTGGTTGGATGAAATAGCATCTGCCTATTGATCTAGACCAGAAAGTATGAAGGAGATACCCTTACATAAAAGCATACCAGTTGAGGGAAAATGTTCATTCTTGCTCACTAACGTGGCCACTTAAACTTACCTTCAGTTTAGTCATTCATTAATTCTCTCTTCTTTAACCTAAAAAATTGTTTGAGGACTGAGGACTTCTGGGACCATGATGGACTGAGTTACTACAGATGATCTTCCCATTATAAACACAAAGTGATGCTGGATGAAAAACATTCATGATAAGTTTTAAATACACAGTATAATTTAGTTCAAAATAAAGGAAAGGGAATATCTGAAAATATAAAACTAAGAGAGAATCAAAAATGAGGCCCATGGGTTCAGAGTGGGGATAGTGTGCAGCATCAGACCCATATGTAGGTCTGCATGGTCAGGTGTGGGGACTTAACGCCTATATAGCAACAAAAGATGCAGCTTAGGGTCCATAAATAACAATGAGTTGGAATTTATTTTATTTTCTTATATAAACCCATGACTCCAGAAGAGCTGTCCCTTAAGTGAAAGTGAT
Organism: Nycticebus coucang; assembly: GCF_027406575.1. NCBI lineage: Eukaryota > Metazoa > Chordata > Mammalia > Primates > Lorisidae > Nycticebus > Nycticebus coucang. The sequence continues at coordinate 39,951,118 of NC_069804.1, forward strand.
TGGTCCGAGGAATTAACAAGAGAGGTTGTCATTACCCATAACTCTAGATGGATTTAAAAAATTCCTATAAGGAAATGAAGCCCCCAAACATGTGCCACAGTGGTGTGGACTATGCATTTTCACTATCCATATGATATGAGAATAAGAAAAATTAATATAAAAACTAGCTTCAGACAGACAAAACTGAGCCACCTGACTGAGGAAGATGGAAGAACATCATGGAAGAATTCTACAAACCAGGACATATGGGGTGCCAAAAAATGTGGTTTAAAAAAGACTAGCCAAAAAATTTCTTATGTTCCACTGAGAGGTGAGGTCTGTGTCCCCTCCCCTTCAATTCAGGCAGGCTTGTGACTGCTTTAATTTATAGAATATAGCATATGGCAGATGTGATGTTACATGATCTGAGGTTAGGTCCTGAGAAGTCTCAAAATTACTACCTTATCTGCTGAAACATTCATGCTGAAGCCCTAAATCTCCATGTAAAGTACTGTCACCATCCTGAGACTGCCATACCAGAGAGTCCGTGTGTAGTCAAGTCTTCCTTGAATTTCTGATCCACAAAATCATGAGTGATATAAAATAATCATTTTAAGCTGCTACATTTTGGGAGAATTTATTTGTAGCAATAGATAATCAGAACAAGGGTGGGGGGAATCTTTGCCAGAGATGCTCACTAACACAAATTATAAACATGAAAAGAAGTGATCTTCAATGAGGGTAAAATCCAAAGAAAATATATAGAACAATACTGAGAACTGGAGACAATGGAACCACCTGAATGAGACTATATGTGAGGTATATTAAAAATGATTAAAGAAGTTTGAAAACATACTCTGCTAATGAGACTGTGGTGACTCAGACACTTGTAGCATTGTTGGTGTGAACAGAAATGGTCCAACCCTTATGGAGAACAATTGATTTATATCAATCAAAATTACAAATGAAGATATCCCAGGACCCAGCAATCTGACTCTGTGACTCCATTCCACAGATACACCTGAAAACACATAAAATGACACAAATATAAGTTATTTACTATAGTATTTCTGAAAACAACCCTAGTGTCTATTAACAGGGTATTGGTTAAACTATCTTGGGTATATCCACACAGTATAATACTATCCCATTATAAAAGGAATGAAGTCACGAGTTCATTTGCAAAAAGTGGCACATAATACCATTTATATAATATATGATGCTACTTTATGGTAAGAAAGAAAGAAAATCAGAATATGCATTAAAAATCCTTCAGAAGCAATGAGAAGGTACATAAAAAAACTAATAAATGAAGTTACTTATAGGGGGAGATGTTTTGATTTTTTAAGCCATGCAAATAAAATTTTAAAATAAGACATTTTAAAATAATAAAGAAAGGAATCAAAACCATAATAAAAGAAAAAAGACCATAAAAAAGAATATGAAAAAGGGAAATGAAAAAGAGTCATTAGAATTAAAAACTCAATGGCTAAGTTAGACACAGCTGAGAACAAGTCTGAGAAAATTACTCATAATTCAGCAAGAAGAAGTGAAGAGGTTACAAATACGACAAAGAAATCAAGAAATATGGAGGCAAAAACTAGAAGGTCCAACATATATCCAATAAGAGGTCAGAAGGAGAGATTAGAGAGAATGGGGTAGAAATAGTATTTGAAGAAGTAATGGATGAGAATTTTCTATAATTGAAAAAAGACATTAATCATCAGTTCCAAAAATAGTAAATAAGAATAAATTCTAATATAGAAACATTTCAATGAAACTAAACAATGGGCTTTTTCCATGACTTAGCAATTATGAGTTGGGCTGCAATAAACATTCTGGTACAAATATCTTTGTTACAATGTGATTTTTGGTCTTCTGGGTATATACTTAGTAGAGGAATTATAGGATGTGCCCATCAATCCAGAAATGGATTAATAAGTTGTGGTATATGTACACCATGGAATATTATGCAGCCTTAAAGAAAGATGGAGACTTTATCTCTTTCATGTTTACATGGATGGAGTTGGAACATATTCTTCTTAGTAAAGTATCTCAAAAATGGAAGAAAAAGTATCCAATGTACTCAGCCCTACTATGAAACTAATTAATGGCTTTCATATGAAAGCTGTAACTCAGTTATAACCTAAGAATATAGGGAAGGGGGAGAGGAAGGGAAAGGAGGGAGGAGGTGGGTGGAGGGAGGGTGATTGGTGGGATTACACCTGTGGTGCATCTTACAAGGGTACATGTGAAACTTAGTAAATGTAGAATATAAATATCTTAACACAATAACTAAGAAAATGCCAGGAAGGCTATGTTAATCAGTGTGATGAAAGTGTGTCAAATGGTCTATAAAACCAGTGTATGGGGCAGCGCCTGTGGCTCAGTGAGTGGGGCGCCGGCCCCATATGCCGAGGGTGGTGGGTTCAAACCCAGCCCCGGCCAAACTGCAACCAAAAAATGGCCGGGCGTTGTGGCGGGCGCCTTTGGTCCCAGCTGCTCGGGAGGCTGAGGCAAGAGAATCGTGTAAGCCCAGGAGTTGGAGGTTGCTGTGAGCCGTGTGAGGCTAGGGCACTCTACCGAGGGCCATAAAGTGAGACTGTCTCTCTACAAAAAAAAAAAAAAAAAAAAAAAAAACAGTGTATGGTGCCCCATGATCGCGTTAATGTACACAGCTATGATTTAATACAAAAAAAAAAAAAAGAAAGAAAAAAAAAAAGAAACTAAACGATGCCAGAAAGGAATAGAAAATTGTAAAGTAACCAGAGAAAAATGATTAAGGAGGAAAAATCAGACTGAAATTATACTTAGCAGCTGCAACAGCAACAATAATGCCAGAAGACAATTGAATACTATCTTTAACTGTCAACCTCAACTCTACTCTCAGCTAGAATTGCATTCAAGATTAAGGGAAAACAGACAGTTAGAAAAATAAATAATGGCAGCATTAACCAATCATAGATCTTCCCTGAAAAAACACTAAAGGATATACTTCAGTAAGAAGGAAATACTACCCAGATGGAAGAGGTGGAATGCAAGGGGCAATGTGACTTAAGTCATTGCTCAGTATGGAGTTAACATCTAATAAACATTTACTATAAAAACAATAACAAGGAGGGTGTGTAATAGGAGGTTAAAAATAAGGGGCAGGAGGGGGGAGGGGAGAGGACATTTGGCAGAAGGAGGGAGGTCATGAGGGGAGATCTCACCTAATGTGCACATAGTGAGGGTGTATAACACGCCCCCTGGGTGAGGGACTTTTTTACAACTGGAACTTTACCTTGGAAGTGAGAATAATGTAACCAAAAAATTTGAAATAAATTATTTGCACCTCATATTAATTTGAAAAAAAATAAAAATAAAAAGTAAGGGGCAATCAAATATGAGGGAACTTTAAAAATTTCATGGAAAATTAAAGAAAAATTAAAAATATAAACTTTATTTTCCAACATAACCTCTATAGAATCCAAGACACTTTTGTAAGCAATGATACCAGCCATTTTGACCATCCCTAAACAATTGAGGGTCCTGAGAATTTAACCATGTCAATGTACTCTTTTTTACATTATTAACTGAAGAAAAATGGATATCCATTAAATTTTTTTCTAAGATGAGGAAACAAAAAGAAGTCAGAAGGACCCAAATCTGCTCCTGCTCATTTTTCTCATCAAACAAGGATAATTTTGTGAGAGTTTTGATGGAAACCATTAGACATTCACCGTCCATCTAGAAAGCCAACAAGCAAAATATCTTGGGTATTCAAAAAAAAAAAAAAAAACTGTTCCTATGATCTTTGTTCTTGATTGGAACGCCTTTGTTTTGACTGGACCATTTTCATCTCTTGGTATCCATTGCTTTGATTATACTTTGTCTTCAAGGTCATACTAGTAAATCCGTATGTCATCTCCAGCTAGAATTCTTTGAAGAGATGCTACAGGATCTTGATCCCACTTTATAAAAATTTCCACTGAAATCTCTGCTTTGATCTGCAGCTGATCTGGTTTCAGCACCCATTAAGTAGAAAGTTTGCTCAACTTTAATTTTGCAGCAAGTATTGTGTAAGCTGGCCCAATTGAGATGCCTATCATGTTGGCTATTGTTTCTATTGTTAATCTTTGGTCTTCTTCACTTGGGGCAAAACAAGATTTTTTTCCCCTCAAAAATTGATATGGATATTCTACAGACTATCTTCAATATCATCATCCCTTCTTACAACAAAATATCCATTTGAAACTGCTAATTTCTTTGGGGCATTGTCCCCATATACATTTTGTAAATTATTAATGATCTCACTATTCTTCTACCCAAGCTTCACTATAAATTTGATGTTTGTTTTTGCTTCAATATTAGCAGATTTCATGTTTCTCTTATAGAGGCTCTTTTCAAACTGATGTTTTATTCTTCTTAGTGCCTCAAACTAGATCCTATTCAGACATGCTATATGATAAGTTAGTATGAGATTGTTTTCGTGCAAAAAATTTGCAGTCCATAAATAGTTTTTCCATAATTTTCCATGAACTGTTTGAAGACTCTTCATACTAGGCAATGAAAACATGGAAGATGGGAGAACTGTGCTTGGACTTTGTGTTCCAAGTTCTTATCTTGTTCAAAGGGAGGGTAGAGACACTAACTCTTCACATCAGGTATGTATATTAAGCATTTATGAATCATCATTAAAGAATAGAAATGGAACGATAATTTCTAAACCAGAAGATGAAGGAAAAGGAAGCTCAATACATGAAAATAAAAAGGAAACCAAGGAAAGTGTGATACAAAGAAAATGCTAAGTAGGATGCTAGAACTAAATAAGAAATATATTAGGAACCATAATAATATATATAAATTAAACTCAGAAATTACCAAATAGTTTAGTCCAGCAAAACTCCTTAAACATAATGACACAAAATTACTAAAGATAAGAGATAAATGAAATGAAGACTAACAAAAAGAAATCATATATAGCAATATTTATGCCAAATAAAATAAACTGCATGGTGAAAAAGTATTAGTTAATATTAAGGAGCTCATTGCATAGTAATGAAAAGAAAAATATAACATCATGAACAGATAGGCATCTATCAATGGATTTTCAAAATGTATAAAAGAAAAATCAACACTATTGCATAGAAAAATCAAAAACTCTATAATTAGTGGAGAATTTTAACATATTTCTTTCCAAAACATATAGATCAGACAAGGGGAAACGGTCCAGATATAGATGATTCAAACAATATAATTGATAAGCTTTATGTAATAGACATGCATATAACTGAGTCCAACAACCTGTGAATATATATTTTTCTCAAGAACACCTAAGAATGCATACAAACATTGACTATGTGCTTGCTTATAAAAATGTCCCCAAAATGTCAAATAATATCTGATTACTGAGCAAAATTACTATGTGGAAATAATTATACTACTTTACATCATCTATCATTGGACTTACTCCGTGTTTGTTTATGCAGGCGTGTGTGCACACACCACATGCACTTATCTGGGAAGACAGATGAAGAGTGGGAGTTTTCTAAAAAGAAAATAGATTTGATGTAAATATCAGAAAAGGTTATTTCTCCAATTTCTTGAGTTATTGTCACCTATGATTTCATCATCCGTGTGTTGCTATTTTCGTTGTGTCATTAAGCTGTCAATCAGAAGGTTGGTGTTTAATTGGCAAAAACATTCCTTCTACACATCTATGAATGAAACATTTCAGTTTGACCTCTATGTGAGGTTGGCATCAAGGATGAAAGGTAGGGTAGTAGCTGAAATAAGGGTTCTTAAAATACCTTGTTTTCTTTCTCGTCAACATATTTAAACATTCTTATTAGCTTCATAGTCTTACAAGAACGTGGCTGAAATATAGAGAAACGAATTGCCTTATTAAACGTTTCTGTGATCTTATTCCTGTGAACTTGACAGCATTAGAGAACCTGTATTGCCAAATGATAGCAAACAAACAATGAATTGAGTCTGACCTCTTTCTCTATTACAGTCTGAGCTGCTCCACTGATGTGGGGTTTTTTATTTGTTTGTTTTTTACATCAAGCTCAGTACAGAATTCTATGGTCCTCAAGCCTATGATTACTGCCTTGCATATATGACAAGTATAAGAATTAGGGCTGTCTTTTTAAAAAGTTGCAGTTGTTACATTTTCTTTTTCTTTTCTTTCTTTCTTTTTTTTGAGACAGAGTGTGACTATGTCGCCCTGGGTAGAGTGCTGTGGCATCACAGCTCACAGCAACCTCAAACTCTTGGGCTTAAGCAATTCTCTTGCCTCAGCCTCCCAAGTAGTTGGGACTATAGGCACCTGCCACAAAGCCCAGCTATTTTTTGTTGCAGTTGTCATTATTGTTTAGCTGGCCCAGGCCAGGTTCAAACCCACCACCCTCAGTGTATGTGTCTGGCACCCTAGCTACTGTGCTGCAGACACCGAGCCTGTAGTTGTTACATTTTCTAATCAATATCCTAATAACAGATTACTTAAGCCTGAGATGAAAGATCTTGTCTATGTGATAGGAAGATAAACACGTAGTCTTCAAATTCATCTCAAAACTACAGAAACTTTGGGAGCACTCACACCATCTTATATTATCAATGCAGAGTGTATAGCATCAATTGATAAACAACGTTGGAATTGTAAGCCTGTATTGCTGGGCAGACATGAGGGTATATCAGGAAGAAAGCAGGCCTATAATTGTGCATAAAATACAAGTATAGAAAAATTAGCCAACCTGGTCTTTTTTATACCAGAAATGCCTATTAAGCCATCTAGATAGATGAATAGATGGGTAGACAGATAGAAAAATTAATTATTATTACTTGTAATGATAATTGCAGGATATAGTGAATAAAATATTTTGATTAAAATATTGAGTGTGAATTGCAAGATCTTCTCTTTATTTCTGTATATTTAGGAAGTACAAATGTGTTTTGTTACATGGATGAATTGTGTAATGCTGAAGTCAGAGCTTTTAACCTATCACCAGAATAGGGTACATTGTACCCAATATGTAAGTTTTTATCTCTTACCTCGTCCCACCCACACTTTCCCCTTCTTCGTTTTAAAGAATTGTAAGACCTTCAAGTAATTTCTGAGTTATCAAAAAAAAAAGTGTTCCATCCCCTTCAATTTTAAGTATATTTTATTGTATTCTAAGCTTGGAAAAATTGTTGTTCCTTGCATGAGATGAAAAGAGCAGAAGGAAAAAGGCAATGTTTCATGAATGCTTTCTATGTGCTGGCACTGGGCTAATCTCTTTGCAGAAGTTATCAAGCCCTCCAGATATTCTATTGCATCCTGGTCCCAGGATGTATCCTGTAAGCATAATTGTCCCCATTTGACAGAATGAGACAGATTACTAATTTCCATAGTCATATAGCTGGTGTGTGATATCTCAGCATTGGACAACTAGGTGTTCCTTATTCCAAAGTTTATGTTCTTCCCACCACATGATGCTACCATATGCTTTACAAACTGTATACTTTGAACTAATTGTTTAACACAAGAAGGTACATTTTTGTATTATCCTTATCCATCTTGCAAAAGAAAGCCAATCTGGTTGCATCATTTAAGTCTCAGAAGCAGCTCCATCCTCCCATATTTTGATGCATTCATAACCAGTTCTATTGAATTTCAGGTAATAAACCATCGCAAGAAAACCTTATGTTTTAGTTTGCAACAATTGAGTTCTATAACTTTTTTTACTCACTCATTGTTCTCTTCTTTAACAAGTATTCATTAAATTTCTATTATGTGCTCGGTGTCACCTTTGGTATTAGAGAGATAGAAAGCAATGGAAGATATGGTCTCTATTGTGGAAGAGCTTATAATCCAGCTGGAGAAAAGCAATATACAAATATACAGTTACAAAACAAAGCAACTGTAGAGTGATTCTAAAATAATATGTAGCCAAATGTGAAACAGTATGTTCTGAGCTTCAGCATTCAAAGAAAGGTTAAATGTGGCATTAATGAGGCAAAGCTTAAGTGGATGAGTAGAATTGTAAAGACTTGAAGAAGAGTATGGTTTAATGTGGCTTGACTTTAAAATAGCAGGAGCAAACTGTGGTATATGTATACCATGGAATACTACTTAGTTATAAAAAGATGGAAGCTTTGCATCTTTCATATTTAACTGCATGGATTTGGATAAAATTCCTCTAAGTAAAGTTATCTCAAGAATGGAAAAGCAAACATCCCATGCACTTGGTACTAATCTGAAACTAGATCAACAACTATAGGCCCACACAAGAGAAAAACACAATTCAATTCAAGAAGGGGTAAGGGGGCTTGGTAAGTTCCTACCTACTATGTAGGGGTATACGGCACACTTCCTAGACGAAAGACTCAACTACAACTCAGCCTTTGGACTTTATAAACACAAATGTTGTAGCCTAATCATATATACCCTCATATTAACTCAAAATTTAAAAATATATATCTCAGAGTGGTTTTGGTATGCATTTCTCTGATGACTCAGGACAATGAGCATTTTTTATGTTTGTTGGCTGTTTGTCTTCTTCAGAGAAGGTTCTGTTCTTATTTCTTGTCTACTTGTAAATGGGATTCTTTGCTCTTTTCTTGTTGATTAGTTTAGGTTTGTTGTAGACTATATTTACCAGCCCTTTGTCAGGTTAGTAGCAGGCAAATATCTTGTCCCATTCTGAAGGTTGTATTTGCTTTAGTCATTGTATCCTTAGCTGTGCAGAAGCTTTTTAGCTTGATCATGTCCCATTTATCAACTTTTGGTGTTACTACAATTGCCAATGGGGTTTTCTTCATAAAATCTTTTCCCAGGCTAATATTGACAAGAGTTTTCCCCACATTTTCTTTTAGAATTTTTATTGTTTCATCTCTCTTTTTTTTGAGACAGAGTCTTACTTTGTCATCTTCAGTAGAGTGCCATGGTGTCATAGCTCACAGTAACCTCAAACTCTTGGGCTCAAGCCATTCTCTGGCCTCAGCCTCCTGAATGGCTGGGACTACAGGCAGCTGCCACAATGCCTGGCTACTTTTACAGAAGAGGTCTCCTTCTGTTTCACACTAGTCTTGAATCTGTGAGCTCATGCAATCCACCTGCCTCGGCCTCTCAGAGTGCTAGGATTACAGGCATGAGCCATCGTACCCAACCCCATCTCTTAAATTTAAATAACCCCAGTAGGAATAGCCCACATCACAAAGTCCCCAAGCTGCAGATGCTGGCATGGGTGTGGATAGAAGGGAACACTTTTACACTGTTGGTGGGATTACAAACTAATATAGTCTTTATGGAAAGAGGAATGGAGAACCCTCTAAGAGCTAAAAGTAGACCTTCCATTTGATCCCTCAATCCTATTACTAGGTATATACCCAGAAGAAAAAAATTTTTTACTGTAAAGACACTTGCACTAGAAAGTTTATTGCAGCTCAGTTCACATTCACTAAGACATAGAATCAATCCAAGTGCCCATCAACACGTGAATAGATTAACAAACTGTGGTATATGTATACCATGGAATACTATTCAGCCATAAAAAGATGGAGACGTTACATCTTTTGTATTTGCCTGAATGGAGTTGAAGAGCATTCTCCTAAAAAAATTATCACAAAAATGGAAAAGCAAGTATCTGATGTATGCAATACAAATATGAAGCCAATAGATAAACAACTACACCCCAACATGAAAGAAGAACACAATTAAATCTGAGTAGGGGGAGGGAAGAGAAGAGAAAGAGGATGGGGAGAAGGGAGGGGGATTGGTAAGCTCTTACCAGATCTTACCTAATGGGCACAGTGTGAGGGTATATGGCACACACCCTGAGTGAAGGGCTCAACTACAACTTGAACTTTGCCTAACAAATGCAAACAATGTAACCTAATCATTTATACCCTCATATTAATCTGAAATAAAATATAAATACATAAGGATAAGAAAAATAGCAGGAACAAAACAGTATAGGACTGAGTCGTCTTTGACCTCCTAAGCAGACTCAGGCTTCCCTTTTCTTGTCCTTCCTTGAGCACCCATCACATTTTCTGTATGAGGCTGCCTGCCTCATTCCCAGGAAGCAGGCACTCTGTCCCCTCATTTAAACATCTCTGGCATATGGGAGAGTTCACATATATCTGCTGAATGAATGAATGTGAGATGACTTTGGTTGAGGAAGAACTTTGGTAGGGTGTCATGGACTATGATTGTAAATGTTCTTGATATGTCACCTGCTTCCATAGCCCTATTATGCTAGAATAAACAATGCTGCATATACTAAGTGAAAATATATCAATATTACTGCCTCATTTATTTATAATATAAATGATTTCTTTAGAAAGAAACAATGATATGTCTTTTTCTAGGTATTGATTAGGCAGCTCTCATCTGCTTTAGTTGTTCCAAATTAAAAATATGTATATATTTTACTGTTTTGTGCTTAAATGAAACCACACATGCCCTGCCAATTAGGATCACACCAAGTCTCTTCCTATTTTGTATTTCAGCCTCTTTGGTAATATGTGCCTGGATAGAACGCAGTCTTTGAAAAGCTGGTATATCATTTCATGCTATTTACACATATAAGAACATCACATTGTATCCCATAAATGTACGTTATGATTTCACAATTAAAAATACTACAATTTTTTAAGAAAATAAAATCTGGTGTAGTACTTAATAGTTAATGATTCTAATACGTGTGTCAGGTCTAAAAGTTCTTATGTAGCTTCTGATTGGGGAATGATTGTGATGGCAATGTAGTTTTTTTATATCTCCAAATCCCCTCAATACAACTGGGATAGCCAAAAAAGACTCACAGATAATATCTTCAACAAAGCTAACTGACAAGTATACCCAAGAAACCCAGAATTTGGGGGCCTGGTCCAAACCTTGACAGCAGCAGGGTCCCCTATGGGTGTAGCAGCTACATGAGGTTAAGGGAGAGAAGAGAAAGGGGAGTTCTGATTATCTTAAGAGACTCAGAACCTGGAAATTGCCAATGAACACTAACTTCCAAAGGAAAAGAATCTCACTTTGAGTGGAATAATCATTGAGCAGGTTTGATAGGCTTGGGAGATAGCTTTGTAGGTTCCATTTTGCATGTGAGTCTAGAAAGGACCATGTGGGCCTACTAAGGTGCTACAGGAAGGAAGGTCACAGGGCATTAAAATGATTTAAGCATTCAATAACCACGGAAATATCCAATAACATCCACCAACATCCCCCATGGAGAAGAGCTGAGACCCACTCTGGGAAAAAAAACAAACAAACAAAAAAAACTTTTGTTGGGAGTGGAGTGCAGATTGAGCAAGCCATAAAGACTGACAAGAGAAAGAAAGAAGGTTCGCAGGGATAGGTACAGAGGAGGCCAACTTCAGAGCTGGATATCTGGGAAGGCCATGTATTTTTAATGTGCCTCAGTGAGAACAGTTACACAATTTGCAGAGCAGAGTGCAAAATGAAAATCCAGGCCCCTTGTTTAAAAGACTATGAAAGATTTCATGACCACAACAGCAGAACATGAAACCCAGAGCAGGAAGGACCCCGTGTGACTGCACAGGCCACACACCTGCAAGGCCAGCTCTGATTTTCAGTCAAAGCAAAGTGAGAGGTCTCAAGCAGGGAATCTAGGAAAGTAGCTGTTTGTTGGGCTGCTGAAACTAAGTCCTATGGACTAGGTGACTTATAAACCACAGAAACTTATTTCTTACAATTCTGGAGGCTGGAAAGTCTTGAGATCAGCCATCATGGTTGGGTTCTGGGGAGGCTCCCCTTCTAGGTTGCTGATGGCTGACTGCTTCTTTTATCCTATCCTCATATAGAGGAAAAAGGAAAGAGAGATCTCTGGGGTCTTTTATAAGAGCATTAATGCCATTCACGAGGGCTCTACCCTCATGACCTAATCACCTCCCAAGAGTCTCACACCTTTAATACCATTACATAGGATGGTTAGATTCGTTTTCAACAGATGAATTTCGGGGAGATAAAAATACTCTGTCTATTACGGCAGCTCTGATTTGCTCATTCCCTATTCAAGATACCTCCCTGTCCTAAAAGTACAGGAAAACTCGCCTCATATAAACATGAATAATAGAAAAAGATAACGATCAGACCCCTCACAAAGATATGACAAGTATTGAGAGAGAATGAATCAAAGACTATATCAACAGATATGAAGGCATAGCAGAAAAATATGACCAAAAGGCAAATGTTTTAATATAAATACAAATGTAATAATACAAAAATGAGGTAAAACAAAATAAGAAAACTGTACAGCTGTGACACAGCAGCAGAGATCAGAAAATGGCAAAGCTCGGAAATACTATGGCTAACCTTCAGGAGGATGTGAAAAGAGCTTTCAGCTCTGGGAGAGATCAGCAAATAAAGAAAAAAGTCATTTCAGAAACAAAGACTCAAAGTAACAGGAGAGTGAATACATCTCATGGAAAGTATAGTAAGGGAACGAAAGGACACAAAAAGAAACCGAAACCAAATTCTTCTGTGAAAGAGTAAATTTCATAATCTCTCACCACTTGAATATTACTTGACAACAAAAGCCACAATGTTTATTTTGCTACTTTATTTGTTGAAGTTTGATTACACTTAACCAAAGAGGTTATAGTTAATTAATTTCTTAAAAACACAGTTTCAAATAGATATCCCTGAAACCAATTTTGCATCCATATCCTTCCCAATTCATTTGATAATTTGAAAACATCAACGAAAACATTTTTAATCTGCTTTTCAAAGGGAACATCTGTGCGTTATTGTTTGTGACAGTGGCTTTGTTATAGCAAGTGAAACATCTGTTGAGACTTGATTACTTGTTGACAGAGACTCCAATGCAAAACATAGGTGACCGATAATGTATTCTCACTGGACTCAAATGAATAAGCCCAGTAGATGGGGGTCAACCTAAGCTAATATGCTGGAATACAGCAGTATTTGGATCCTTTTTTTATTTGAGACAGGATCTCACTGTCTGTCACTCAGGCTGGAGCTCAGTGGCACAATCACCACTCATTGTAGCGTGGAACTTCTGGGCTTAAATGATCCTCTTGCCTCAGCTTCCTGGGTAGCTGGGGCTGCTGGGACTACAGGTGCACACTACCACACCCAGCTAATTATTCTATTTTTTTTTTTTTTTATTGAGACAGGAGTCTTAAGCTGCTGGACTTAAGCAATCCTTCCACCTTAGCCTCCTGAGTCTCTGGAAGCTACTGTGCCCAGCTCTGGGTCTTTTTATTCTGAGCCACTTCTTATGGTGAGTATATAGGGTGTCACAAAATGTCACCCATAAAGTCACCATACATTGGTGAGCAAAGAGGTGACCAACACATAGAGAATATTTTGTAATGAATATTTTGTAAATAAAGGTACATTTATCTATAATTTCCCATTTTCCCTATAAATGGAGACTTTATGGATGACATGGAACTGGGGCACTGTATATCTTTGGCCATTGCTTTCTCTTACCCAACTTGGAAGAAAATGGATTAAGCTTTTAGCTGTGTTTCTATTCTGAATACTATGTGTAGCCAATTTATTTTCATTCTTAGGTTAACTCTCTGCTAGAAACAAACAAAACTGGTCTCAATAATCTAGATTATTTGAATAGATGTTAATAGTATGTTTTAGTCTACTTTTTTTTTTTTTGGTAAAGACAGGATGTCACTCTGTCACCCAGGCTGGAACTCATGGGCTTCAGTAATTCCCTCAACTCAGTCCCCCCGCCCCTCAAGTAGCTGGGATTACAGGCAGGAGCCCACCATGCCAGGCTAATTTTTAAATTTTTCTTTTTTTTTTTTTGTAGAGACAGAGTCTCACTGTACAGCCCTCAGGTAGAGTGCCGTGGCGTCACACGGCTCACAGCAACCTCTAACTCTTGGGCTTACGCGATTCTCTTGCCTCAGCCTCCCGAGCAGCTGGGACTACAGGCGCCCGCCACAACGCCCGGCTATTTTTTTGTTGCAGTTTGGCCAGGGCTGGGTTTGAACCCGCCACCCTCGGCATATGGGGCCGGCGCCTTACCGACTGAGCCACGGAGGCGCCACCCTAATTTTTAAATTTTTCATAGAGACTGTGAGGTCTTGCTATGTTGCCCAGGCTGTTCTCAAAATCCTGGCCTCAAGTGATTCTCCAACCTTGCCCTCCCAAAGTGCTGGGATTACAGGCATGGGCCACTGCCCTTGGCTAGTCTTTTCTTTTTAATACTGATTTTCAGTTCATTTAGTTCTTAGAGGTAGTTGGGATAGCATTCTTATTTGCAAATGAATAGCTCTAGCGCTATAGAGATAAATAGATGAGCAATTGGCTTCAGAAGATAATCTATTGACCATTTTAACTTTATTGCAGCTTAATTAGGTAAATAATGTAATGTAGGGCATTGCCTGTGGCTCAAAGGTGTAGGGCGCCAGCCCCATATACCAGAGGTGGTGGGTTCAAACCTGGCCCCGGCCCAAAACTGCAAATAATAATAATAATAATAATGTAATATATGTGAAAGTGCCTAAAAGTGGTAGGCATGTGCTAAGAATTTAATAAAATCTGAATCTAGGTGTGGCTGACACTGCCGGTTATAAGCACAAAAACTATTCCCTTCTCTCTTCTTGATGGCAGAAAACTTCCCATCCTAGAGGTTGAAAATACCAGCTTCTCACTTTCCAGCCTCCTTTGCAGTTAAGGCATAGTCATGTGATCCAGTTCTGGCCAATGAGAACTGAGGATGGGGGCTTGTGGGAAGACTTCTTCCCTAATTAAAAAAAATATCCCTCGTGGGATTTTGTAGACATTGTAGACATTGTTTTTCTTCAGTTAGATATTGTTGCGTTTTCATTCAATGCCTGGAAACCATGGCAGCCATTTTGCAAACAGGAGGGGAGAGCTGCAGGCACCCAGTGGATACTTTGAAGAGGGAAGAACAGAAAGATAGAGGAAGTCTTGGTCTTTGGTGCCAATGTGGCACTACTGAACCAACTTTGATGCTGCTTACCTCTGCATTTCTCGTTACATAAAAAATGGGAAATACTCTTAATGTTGAAGTTATTTCAGTTGGATATTTAGTTACATGCAGCCAAAAGCATTAACACTAATACACTGAAAGAGCACTCTCATTCTCAAAAAGCTGAATAGAACCCAAACCTAGTTTTCCCTTGATGTGCCCCATAAAATGTGTGACAATAAGCTGCCTTTGGAAAAAGTAGGTCCTTGCCAAACCCTGAGTCCATTTCCATATTTGCAACTGCTTTTCCTCAAACTTTCTTCTGTATCCATAAAATAGAGATGGTTTCTGTTTTTCAACTCATTAAGTGTTTATGATGACTGGTAACCTAATTGATTTGTGGTTCCCAAATTAAAGACACTGGAAAAGATTTTTTTAAATGGTGGTTTTCCATATAAGCTCTACCCGGGCTGTGCTATAATTTATGGTTGTGCTAACAGACTAGAGGACAAAGTGATCTGTAATTCACCAGCAGAGCCCTGAGAGCCTGCATAATGTACATTACTGCCCATCATCACACAAGTAATAACCATCAGACACACTGGTGGGCCATGACTCCCTTGCTTCTGAACTTGTACCTGGCATTGGACCTGAGCGGTGTGCCCAACAGCCTTTGATGGTGACATCCTGAAAAGATCAGGGGCCCAAACCAGAGGAGAACAAATCAGCACAGTGCAGCCCAGATTTAAAAGCAATGAACAATTACAGGATATCAGATTAATATTTAATGAAGATGTAAATGATGAGAGTCAATACTGAATTGCTTGGCGAAATCTATTCCAGCAAGAGAAAGCAGCAGTGGTCTGTAGAAGGAGGGGGAACTCTCTTTCTTATTAGGCATTGTTCTTTAACTTCTCCCAGCGCTAGCTGAGGCCTGGGCTCAGATTCCCCAAACAGCTGACAGTTGCAGCGAGAGTGAAATCAATCTTATAATCCTTCTAGCCATTTTATTCCTAATTTCCCTCTCTGCATGCCCTTTCTCTTTTCAGACCGTGCACTCAGAGACAAACTCCACATAGGGTTTCTGACACCAGACTTGCCTATTGCCAACATTCTGTCTGTCCCTCTGTCAGCTGGGTGTTTGCACTGACGAGAGGGGCATGATGACTCCAAGGCAATTCATCACCTCTGCCACATGGGGAGAGCTGCTGAGCCCACTTGTGTCAGAAGAAGCTGCCAATTCCTTCGTCGGAGGTGGGGGGTGCGTCTGAAGGTGCTGGTCCATGAAATAACACAGGAGAGAGGGAGAAGCTGCCAGGAAGCGGCAGAGAGAGAACCGAGGGCTACAGGGTGTAAGAGAAGAATGATTGCTGGTTGCTCAAAATGCTTAGCTCCTGGGGGGCCGAAAGATGCCAGGGGGCCGTCTGTATTGCTCTGTTTCCTCTTGGGCCACCACCCAGAAGAGACAATAACAGTATTGGGAACTGGAGGGGAAAAAGGAGTTTCTGAGGAAAACAGTTGCCGCAGCCAACAGCCCTGCCTCCCAACCCAGCTGAGCATGGAAAGATGAGCAATCAAGCCCAAAGCCTTCTTTTTTATTTTCCCAGGTTGGTCTAGGAAAGAGCAGTTTCTTTGTTTACTAAAGGAGAAAGGATGCATAGCTTCTCCTGGCGCACCCAAACTGGCTCCTCGTGTTGGGGACTTAAATCCCTTCCTAGAGCAGCCAGGCCATGACATGGAGCAGGGCCCCTCAGTGAAGCCGCCCGAGCCCCAGAGGATTGGGCTTGGCCCTCTGTCATGATGATGGAGTCCTCCCCTTGCCCAGCCCTCCGACCTCTCCTCAGCCCAACGTAGCTTCACGAAGACTCCACAAAGGGGGATTCCAAGGATGTCTGCGCCAGGAGAGAAGGCACACTCTTGCTCACACACCTTCTCTCCCTGCTCCAGAGTGCTCGCCACAGAGTGGGATGGCGAGAAGGGCTGCTCAGTCACTCTGTCATCACCTTTCCGAGCTGTTGCTGTGCTATCTAGTAGCTCAGCGGGTGGCTTCCTGTCTTAGCCTATTTTAATCTGTGAAGACTGATTCTAGGACCTACAGGACTCTGGGTGCCACACTAAGTTTTGTTTTCTTTTTCTAAACAGACCTGTGAAGGCTCAAGTGAGTCTATGTGTCATAGAAGATGAAGTGTTTTCCCCTGCCATGTTGGAAGAGGAACTGCTCTAGGTGTTTTAGACAGAAGGGGGTTAATACGGGCAGCTGGCAGTATGGGTCCTAGAAGAGTGAGAAGTCGAAGAGGGGCGCACTTGGCAACAGAGATTAGCCACAGCAGGAAGTTGCTACTACCCTTAGGACTGCGGGATATGGGAGGAGGCAGTGCTGTCAGGGACCAGAAGCCAGGGCCATATGGCAGGAGCCAGAGACATGGCAAAGGTTGCCAGACTGTGGGAAGCGAGGCTACCAGGGTGGGGACTGTATTTGTTTATTGCTGCCTAACAAATGATTACAAAACTCAGCTGCTATAAACAACAAACTTATTACTTACAGTTTCTGTGGATCAGGAATCTGGGGGAAGCTTAGCTGGTGGTTCTGGTGCAGAGTTTCTCCTGAAGCTGCAGTCAATGAATCGGGGCTGCAGTTATCTTAAGGTTCAACTGAGGGAGGATCCTTTCAGGGTTGCTCACGTGACCACTGGCAGAGGCCTCTGCTGTCTTGTTAGTTGAAGACATCAATTCCTTGTCTTGTGGGTTTCTCCATATTGCTGCTCACAATATGGCAGCTTTCTTCTGCTGGGGGAGGGCTTCAAGGGAAAGAGTACGTGAGAAAGGAGCAATATGGAAGTTATAGTCTTTTTGTAACCTAATGTCGCTGCCCGAGAGAAAAGCCGATGTCCAGAGACAGCAGGGTTCGCAGCAGAGAAAGGCTATATTTCATAAAGCACGAAGCAAGGAGATGGGAGAATTCACTCAAATCTGCATCCCTGAGAATTGGGAACACAATTTTTGGGTTTCTTTGAGACAGAGTCTCACTTTATCACTGTCAGTAGAGTGCTATGGTGTCACAGCTCACAGCAACCTCAAAGTCTTGGACTCAAGCAATCCTCTTGCCTCAGCCTCCCAAGTAGCTGGGACTACAGAGGCCCGCTGCAACACCTGACTGTTTTTAGAGACAGGGGTCTTGCTCTGGCTCAGGCTGGTCTCGAACCTGTGAGCTCAGGCAATCCACCGACCTCAGCCTCCCAGAATGCTGGGATTATAGGCGTGAGCCACTGCACCTGGCCAGGAACAAGGTTTTTAAGAAAGTTTGCTGGGCAGAGGGTTAGACAATCAGGGTGTGCTAATTGGCTGGTTTCAGGGCAGAGCTGTCAGTCCTTTGCTAAGGCTGCTGTCTGGATGGGTCAGATACTAGAATGCAGGACCTTGGGTGGAGTGTCCAAGACCACTTGAGTCAGTTCCTCCATCTGGGTGGGCCTATCACTAGGAGGCAGAACCTGGGAGACCTTCCTAAACTACCCCTGAGTTCCAGACAGGTGATGTTCTCATACTGACAATGATGTGTGACTCCAGGGTAAAGAAGCAAACAGAGGGAACAGTGATTGTGATCAAGCAAGGGAGATGACAATGGCTGATGAGCTCATTATTTTAGCTAAGCCCTCCTAGTGCTGGGTGCCTTACTCTAGTTCTCACCTTTATCCCTTCGTCGATTTGTGATGGTGATTTCAATCTCGGCACTTCAGCCATTTTCTACTCTTTGGAAGAAAGGGAGGAGAGGGGACAACACAGGGCAATGATACCAAGAGGCAGGGTCCTGAAGACCCTCTTGGAGGCTGTCTGCCACAGGACTGGAGACATAGAGGTGGAGGCAGTTGCAGGTTTTGGGGACCAGCTTTCAAGATCTGGAAAATCCTTTTTAAGAAAAAGAATGTAAAATTACAAATAGAGAATTAGACAGAGGTCTATTGAACAAAATGGGGATTATCCAGACGACAAACGTTGTTTGGCAATATGAAGGAATGACATATAGCTTTATGTTACAACATGGATCGGCCTCAAAAAAATTCCGCTCAGGGAAGGAAACCGGTCACGGCAGACCACATACTATCACCGCACATATATGAAGTGTCCAGAATAGTCAAATCCACGGAGACATGAAGTAGATTAGTGGTTACCAGGGCCTGGTGTTAGGAGTCAGGAATGATTGAAAACAGACACGAGGGAACTTTTGGGGGTGATGGAAATGCTCTAAAACTGGATTGTGGTGATGGTTCTGTAACTCGATAAATTTATTAAATTTATCCATTGAACCATACACTTACAATGGGTGAATTTTATGGCATGTAAATTATATTTCAATAAAGCTGTTAAGAATTATACACACAGGGCACTGGACGAGGTCTGCAAGGGAGAGGCCCTAGAGCTTCAGCTTCATTAACTTTTCAGGAAATTTGTCTCTGTGGGGGAGACATAGTTCTTGATGGAGTGCTTTGTGATACAGGGAAGAGAGGCAAATGACAGGCTCATGGGCCAGACCCTGCTGTGGGGTCTGCACACCCACGTGCCAAGACATCTCAGCGCACCTTTGGGTATGCCAGATACCTTAAGAGGAACTCCAGAGAAGGCCCGTGTTTCCAAATGAAGGCCTAAGCTGTTGGTCATTTGCCATCAAACATTGCAGGACTCTGGACCTGTCATTCATTGTCTGGTCACCTGAAGCCTCAGAATCATTTGTTCCTGCATATGTGTGTGTTGAGAGATGGAGAGCAGGCTTTGGAGTGGGTAAAAGAGGGGGAATGAGGAAATAATTCATGGAATAAGAATATATTGGAGATGTAAAATATTCGGTATTGAATGGTCAGTCCTGGCAGCTTTGCTCATTTCGCTCTTAGAAGCAATGAATACCAACAGCAGGGCGGTGGGAAGACTCCACTCCCGGTGCTGGCAGGAGGGGGATTGGATTTGATTTCTCCAGACTGCTTCTGGAGAAATTAAAAACAAAAGTAAAATCACTACAAGTTGGACTCTTTTTTGTTATCAGCATGCCCAAGCAATTCAAAATAACATCCGTGATAATTTTGGAGTAAGTTCTTCAAGTGTGGGTTACTGTAGTTTTGAATGATACACACGTAAGCTTCAAACTGGCACATTCTCATCACTTACCTTTTAAGATGGGGTTTTCTGCACAGAAGATCATACAGAGACCCCCCCAACATACAGCGAGCTGCTGACACACAGGGGCTGAGCTTGTTTGTGTCGGTTCAGAACAATTTGAGCCACTTCAGGTGCAGTCTGTGCCCCAGTTTCTGTGGTATTACACATTCCTGCATTTCAACAGCAGATAGGAAAACGCAATGAGAGGACAGTGACTGAAAAGAAAGAAACAGAACTTGAGATGTTTCAATCTGTCATTCTGTGTGCAAATCACTATTGGAATCTTATACGTTCACTGGATTAGATGTGTTTCTTCATGTGGACAAACTCCTTAAAAAATGAATATAAATAAAAATATTAATTAATTTCTTTTTGGCACTGTAATATTTTTATTTCACTTCACTGGCAGGAAAGCTCAATAAAAGAAAATATTTCACCATCCATGTTTCTTTGCGGCTGTTATAATTATTAGTTTTTTTCTCATGATTATCACTGAAAAAGATTTTGTCATACAGAGGAGAATATTAAAAGTGATCTGCTTTAGATAATACATACTGCTTATAATGCCCTAAAAATGGCATCTCTATGAATAAAGAGACAGTAGCTTGAAAAGGATAAGAAACTTGCTTAATATCACATAAGTCGTAAATTATAGACCAAGGATTCAAAAACAAAGATTGCTTAGTAGATATATAGCTCGTATGCTTTACATATACAGATTCATTTAATATTAACAACTATATGAGTAAACAGTATATCCATTTTACACTAAATTGAAGTTCAGTGAGGCTAAATGACTTGCCCAAGGTCCCACAGCTAATACAAGGCTGAATAAGAACGTGAACCCTGATAGTATTATTGCTCTGGCTGCTACCTGCATAAACTTCACGGTGGGCTTCCTCATCTACCAAGATCTACTTCTAAGGACATGTTCGATTCTCATATCAGCAGTGGCTGAGCAACTTAGACCAACTTCCAGCTGCTCTGTCTCCTTCTCCTCTCCTCTCCCACCTAGAAGGAAATCGCCCAGCAGGTGCATTTGGGAAATTGCTAAGGGCGCAACTTGAAATGTGCTCTGAATTTAGCTCAGCTTCATTGTTTACCAAAGACTTTGAGCAGGGAAGAATGGGAAAGAAGACTGCCTTTTTTGAAATAGGATTCGTGTTTATTATTCTAAGATATATTTAACTCTTGTAGACATTAATAAAATCTGAATAAAACCGCTCATTGCCACCACCATGGGTAATACTGATCCACAACACTAGATGGCAAAGTGGTGCCATGTTACTATGTTATGAGCTGGAAAAAAAACTGGTGTTAAGTCTTCCAAAAAAAAAAAAAAAAAATCCACTGGCCTTTTTCCTTAAAAAAAAAAAAAAAATCTAAATTTCTAAAGGAAAACAAAGTTCTACGTGAAATTAATATCTTACTTTTAGAAGTCATTGTTTAGAAATGCCCTATTTTGAGTTGGCCCAGTCTTTCAGGCTCTATCAAATAGGTAAATACATGTCTCTTTGCCTAATGGCTGGCTGGTCAAAAGCTACCCCCTAATTGATCAGATAAAAAAGGGAGGATAACAGAAGATAATGGAGATAGTATGAAATGTACTTTCAAAAGCGGCATGTTAACATAAACGTGACGTAAATGTGACAAATGTATATGGCACAGATGTCATCTGTCACGGCCTCTTCTATTTAAATAAACTGAGAAGCAAATAACAAATTGGACACACTGCTGTTCCTCATTTTATTTATTCAAAAATAAGCACCTCTTATATACAAGGCAGTTGGAGGCAGCATAGAATGCAAAAAGAGCTCTACTCTGGCATTTAAGAAATCTGTGTTCTAGAGGGGGACAAAAGACAAATGCACCAGTACTGTCAACAGTGAGCCCCTGAGTCATTCTTTCTCTTCAGCCTCGTGGTAGAGCTGCTAATTTCCCCCTCCGTTTCCTTTTCCTGCAAGCCTTGGGACCACCCAGGATCCTTACTGTGGTGGGCTGCACACCAGGACCAGACCGCATGCGGCGGGGCTCAGGCTGAGTTTGTATTGCTTTCTGAATTGTCTTGGAAAATCAAATCTAGCATAGTGCCTGCCTTTCAGAGATGTCCAATAACTGTTAATAGGAAGGAGGTGGGAATGAGGGTGTACAGGCAGTGAGTAGAACTAGAACTTTGCCATGGGCAATGAAGAGAGGGTGGAATTATGGGCACAGAACATTAACAGCAAGGCACAGAGGCAGAGAACTCTGTTCCGGCCAGGGGAGCCTGCCACGGTTAGAGCAATGGTCCTTAAAGGGTGAGAGTAGACCCAGAAACATCAGCATCCCCAGGGATTTGTTAGAAATGCAAATTCTCAGGCTCTACTTCATACTTAGGGAATGAGAAACTTTGAGGGAAGGGGACCTGGCCATCTGTGTGTTAACTAGCTCTCCACGTGATTCTGATGCAAGTTCAAGGTCAGAACCACTGGATTAGAAAAGGCCCCTGCCAGGAAGGATTGATAAACAAGATGAGTACACAGCGGTTAGACCTTGAAGGGCCCTGTGCCAAGATTATTTTTCCTGTTTTATCTTGTAGGGAATGCGGGAGCCATTGAGGATTTCTAAGCAGGGAAGTGAACAAGAACAGATCTTCACTTCAACTGCATCACTATGGTGATGGTGTAGAGGAGGATATGGAAGGAGCGGCCACATCCTCCTTCAGGGAAATTCTAGCTTCCCTTCTCCCTTCACCACAAAGCTCTAACCGGGATTCCCTTTTCTTTTTCATCTGTAGCCTTGTCTCCCAGTGATTTCACCCAAGCACTCGGTGTCAGCCACCTGCCTCTGCAGGTGACTACCAAACCTAGCTCTCCAGTTTGTATCTTTCACCAGATGACGGGTTGGACTTCCTGGATGATCAGCTGCCATCTCACACAAAGCACAGCTAAACCTGGACTCACTATCCACAAACCAGAGTCTCACTTCCCATCCCTGACCAGCTTCTTGCCTTCTATTAATGCCATGACCGCCCACATGGGCATTTAGGCTATAGCTGCCCTTGGGGTCATCACCAAAGCTTTTTGAAGCCCCAGACTCAATTAATGACTTCTTTTTCAGCATTCCAGGAGTCCTCAGCACATGCTTTTATTCCAACCCATTGACATGCATGTTGGTATTTTAAGGTGAACGTCTTAAGGGAACAAATGGGCCTCATTTGTATTTGTGCCACACTGCACATCAGAGATAGGGTAGACAATAGATGTTTAGTGAACAAAGGAGTAAGTTCTGCTCTTTAATGCTGAGAAAGAAAAACAGAGCAGAGAAGAGTAGGGAGATTCCTGCCATGCCAATGGGTAATGGGGACTGCATACTTTACAGACAGTCCCTGGTAAACCCCTGAAGCACGTGCAGCCAGGTGGTATGAGGGAAAGATTAGTCATGAGGAAGTGGGATTAGCTTATAAGAAATTAACAGCGGGAGTGGGTACTGAAGCAGAGAAAGCAGGCATAGATTAATCTTTCTAGACGACTGCGGAAGATGGGAAGGCAGATGGATTAGTATTTCATAGAAGGAAGGTAAAGGGAATGATATTTGAGGGGATGGATATATTTGATATTAAAGATAGCAGAAACATGAATATGTGGTTCAAGTAAAAGAAAAAAAATTAGTGGGGTAGGAAAGACTGAAGATGACAGAGAAGGGTCCCGGGAGGGCTCAAAAATCACAGAGGAAGAGATGCATACAATTATGGAAGAAGGGGCTGGTCTAGGAGCAGGGGATTTGGCTCAAAGGCATCAACAGATATGTTGCGTTTTCTGAGCATGTTATCTCTGGGATGAGTGAGGAGAAGGTGGATAAAGATGCAGAGATGTTGAGGCTGCAAGGAAAAAAAGTCAGCGAGTTCACGTGGATGTCTGTGACATTGAAGACCGGTAAATGGAGGTGGGAGGGAGTTGGAGGCCTTGGGGAGAGTGGAAAAGACCCAGAATTTGGTAGAGCAAGCAAGAGGTCCCCTCCTCCCACGCTTGCATGCTTTATTTTACCTGCCTCCAAAATATTTCAGGGCTGAGGAGGCTGGGCTACTGGTAGCCAGGTAGTCATACCTGGTAGTCATTCATTGATCATTGGCCCCACCCTCAAAGGTCACTTCCCATCATGGGCTGGGCAGAGTGGGCTGCAACAGCTGGATGGTAATCCCCTCCCAAAGATGCAGGTATTGGCTGCTGGAAATGTGATGTGCTTCAGATGTTAGGGCCGGGTACTAGTGGCATATGCTACACTCATTATGGCTCTGGCTTGATTTTGTAAGTGATAATGAAAGGATTTCATGGGATCTGGAATTCCCCTTCACATAACTGAAAGAAACAACGGAGCGGAAGCATCTGGAAAGACCTAGAGTGACACATCTCAGTTTACCGTGGCAGCTTTGTCCATGCTGGGCCCATTGCTTGTATTGTCTTTGCTCCTTCTCAGACCTGTTGAAAGCCTTCTCATCTTCAAGCCCCAGGTCAAAAATCACTTTCTTTCTGGAATTTTCCTTGACCACCTCCCTCACCCTTCCCCAGACATAGCTGTGCTCAAAACTGAGACCATTTGTGTAGTGCTTTATAGCTTAAAAGCAATCACACACACCTTTTCTTATGTACATTATGCTAATTAGCCACTCTCTATTCTGGAGTTATGCAGCACTCTGCTTATTACAGGAATTCAACACTTTATCAGTTCATACTCCAAAAGAACCCAACAGAACCCTAGATGTTCATTTTGTCTACCTGACTGTGAATTTATTAAAAGCCAGGGTCACGTTCAACTCACTTTTGTAACCCTTGTACCTAGTATAGCATCCAGTCCATATTAAAAATGTAAAGGCATGAATTGAATGAAATGAATAAATCTCTATTTAAAATACATGCTTACCACAAGCCTGTTTCTTCAAGACCCAGTTCAAGGACAATTTGTTCTTATTCCCTATTAATAGTTTCTTCTCCAGATTAAATAAACATAGTTCCTTCTACCTTTTTCCTGAGAAAATGTACTTTCATTCTTTAGGTTTCAAAGTGGTTTTGTTCAGACTTCTCAAAATTATTTTTACATCTTTGAAGTTATGGATTCAGAAATGGTCCCAGTGAATCATCAATGCTTCATTATTCCTGGTTTGGCACAGGCATGGGGTTGGCTTTGAATCTCTTTTCCTGCTAGTTACTAAAAAATATATTAATAGGCACAGGGAGGTTTTTGCCCCTACTTTCAGTTAGAATTCCTCTTCACTGCTAGGCAGCAAGGGCTTCTGTCTTGAAAGGCATAGTAGAAGACTGTCTTTTTTCTTGAAATCAATCAGAGTAAATTCTAAATATGCGGTTTGCCTTTAAGTACATCCCCGTGATTTTGATCTGTAGCTAACTCAGAACCCTCTGCTTAACCTGTGGTATCCATGTGGGAAATAAAACAGAATGATCTCATGAAGTCTAAAAATATGAGGGCAGGTTGCTCTAATCCCAACTTCACCTACATTTTCCTGGAGTTTGTAGGATTCCCAGCAAGAAGAATGTGGCGAAAGCCATGTTTTAACACTGCGAGTCCCATCTCACTGATGCTGCTGTGTTCTGCAAGCCATTCCTAGCTCTACTTCTAAATGGGGCTACTCATGAGGACAAGTGCATGTCTTAAAAGTATAGATCTTTCTGGGCCTCACTCCCTTCACTTGGCCTGAGGTTGGGCCAGAGAACACACATACACGCCCATATGTATTTTAAATGTCTCAGATTGGACTCTCAGAAGCAGGTCCTGAGACACGAGAATGTGACAGCAAGGAGTTTCTTTGGGAGGTAACGCTGGGAAGCACTGAGAGGGGAGTGAGGAAGGGGAAAAGCCAAGAAGGCATGTGTTATTGATCAGGTTACCACTGTGGAAAACCACAGCTCAGTGGGAACTTGTGAGGATAATTATAGAACACATCTTGGAAATATTTCACCCAAGCTACAGATAAGCTTGGATATTTGTCAACTTTCATCCTTGACTCCCTGGCCTTGCCAGCTTGACATACAGGTGAACCAAGGAGGCTTTCGCAACCAGAGAAAGTCCAAAGGCAAAAAGTAGCAGGTGTATTCAAGTGAAGGCAACCTGGTTGGTTTGCACAAGGGATGGTGAATGACCAGGAGATATGGATGAGGCGCTAACAGTGTCTGCTACAAAATCCCTGGTATTTTGGGATATAGCCAAGACTTATGGTAAACCACATTTGGACAATCTTGTTAGGATTTAATGCAAAAAACAATAATTTGATTTACTAATTTTTTCATGATCTTGCTGATCAAACTTCCTCCTTGGACAATGATCATCAACAAAGGTGACAACTCCAACCTTTTACATTGAAATTAATTTCAATCTACTCTGAAATTTTGGCTACAACATTTATTACTAAACAACTGGTGTGAATAATGCATAGCTGCCTAGAAATGACTTGGAATAGAAGAAAAGAAAAAAAAAGGGCTATTGTTCAATGCAAAAAAAAAAGGATGGAGAGAAGAATCTTAGTTCACACAGGGGTGTCTCAATTTTCTCAGTAGCTATGAAGTCAAGGACATTGACATTTTCTATGCATTGGGACTGCCTGAGATGCCTTCCAGCTGCAGCATTGGGACCTTAATAAACGAGCCATATTATGTTTATACTTTACTGTTTAAGTAATGCTATTTCACTGTGTGTAAAGCCACTTAAAACACCAGTGGAAACACATGCATGGACCATGAAACAACTTTAAATGGATAATCAATTTTTATCACATATTGAGGGTTAGACTGGTATATCTGAGTGAATTATGAAAGTCTGTATGTGCTCTGGCTAGGAGTGTTTGCATACCAAATCTTTGTCTTTGTTACAGAACCAATCTATTGTCAGGGAGTTTCCAACATCTAACACTGAAAGAGATTTTCAGAACTTTAAAATTGATAAATGTAACCCCAAACATTTATTACACCCCTATAATATTTTGAGATAAAACAATTATTTTAAAAACATAAAAAACACAGTGTTTTTTACTTGGGCTTAGATGTGAAGGACTTACTTCCTTTTTATGATAATTGTCCCTTAAAATAGAAATGATATGATCAACATCTAAGACACCAAGGTGGTATGGCCAGGGTGAACATGAGCCTACTGATGAAATTCTAGTATGTACAGTGCACCCTAAAACTTGCAGGGCATGGTTTCAGAACAAACATGCAAACCTTCTTATGCAGTTTCTAGTAAACACATGGAACTTATTATACCCACAGAGCTGGGCAAGATGAGAAAGTAGATGTGGTCAAGGCGAATTTGGATGAATTCATGGGTAACAGTTGACTAAGGGGAAATTAGGCAGGTTCAGGTTACATTCTTAACCTCTGAGGATAATGTCATGGGTGCAGATTGCTACACTCTTACAAAACATTGTTATCACCTCTGGAGAGAGCATGAGATTAGTGGACCACTGACATGTGTGAAGTTTTTTATATTAACTAAAGGAAAATGTCATAAAGTTTGAGCATCTTTAACCAGGAATGTGCTATCGATAAGCTCTTTGATCTCTCAACTTCCTTGAAGCACTTGCCACTCCTTTTCTGGTCCCCAAAATGGATAGGGGTAGAGAAGGTGTCCTGTCACCATTACCTTCCTTATACACTGTACAAAGTGCACACCAATTGTGAACTAAGACTTCTTAAAACTCCTTTCAAAAGTAATATTATCCTCTATTTGTACAGAAAGACCCAGAATTGTAGGGTAGTATGTCAATGCCTCACCCAAATATTAATTCATTAATTATCAGCACGTTTGACCATGTTTTAAGCACTAAAATAGGTTCAGGACGAGTACTCCTGTTCACATCTCCAAATCACCAGTTGATTTCACTTTTAAAACCCAGAATTATGTAAAGTTTGACTAAGTGACAAGTCAAGAAAGACCATTTATTTCAATCAACCCTCCCCATCTGATGTTTGACCACTCAACATGTTCACACACTCAGGCACAACCACAGGGGCTACATATATTCTTTAAATCTGAACCTTCACATTGTGACAGGTTAATATCAAGAGTTCTGATGCTATAAGATGTGATTTAGTACATGTGACAATTTTGACCTGTATTAATTGATTTCATTAAATTGTAGAATTTTTTTAACCATAGTCTGACCCATGTGCTAAAATAAATAAACACGTGTTAATGTAAAACACTCTTACATGAGAAAGAACATTCTGGTTTGGTTTTATGTCATCTTTGGCACAAATCTTTTCTAACCTATGTTATTTTACAAAATGTTCATAACTCTCTGAAAATTCATTTCTATTACCTCTTCCTCCCTTTGTGGTTTGCAGGGAAAGTAGAAGAAGAAAGAGGATTGGGAGGAAGAAGAGGAAGAAGGAGCCAGGTGGCTCATGCCTGTAATCCTAGCACTTTGGGAGGCCAAAGCAGGTGAATTGCCTGAGCTCATGAGTTCAAGACCAGCCTGAGCAAGAGTGAGACCCTGTCTCTAAAAATGGCCAGGCATTGTGGCAGACACCTGTAGTCCCAGCTACTTGGGAGGCTGAGGCAAGAGAATCAGTTGAGCCCAAGAGTTTGAGGTTGCCGTGAGCTGTGACACCATGGCACTCTACCAAGGATGACAAAGTGAGACTCTGTCTTTAAAAAAAAAGAAGAAGAAGAAGAAGAAGGGAGAGGTAAGAAGAAATTTAAAGAGATTGAGTTTATATCAAACAGAAAATGATTTTTACATGATAAATCAAATGATTTAGGTCAAGCCTCCATTTTTAGTAATAAATATATCAAACTCATGTAAAAAGAAAATGATGGCATTATTCATTTAATTGATATTAAATTCCTTTATAGATTTTGGTTCTAAAGAAAATAACTGAAACTTTCCACTTTCAGAAGCTGCCGTTGGATGCTGGACTTTGGGATGTACTATAAGGACTCTGGTTAAATCAAAGAATTTTTTGAGGACAAATATAATGCATGAAAAGTATTTTAAAAATTAAATGAAAATAATTCATTTCTGCTTAGTAAATGTCATAAGAAAAGGAGCAAAATTGTATTTTCACTTACTTTCAGTAAAACCTGAACCACCTAGCTTTGATGCACAATTGGCATAAAAATATCAGAAACAAGCAAAGGCTTGAAGGAAATAAGAAAATATAAGAATGATTGCTGTAATAAACTCTAAAATTCTAAGAATTCTTATAGTTCTGCTTAAGTTCCTTAAACTCTCGGTCTAATTTACTAAGTTAACTCAATAGTAAATAAAAGCAAATTTAAAACTTCATTTGTTTGTTTAAAAGCACTTTTAAGTACCTTAATGTCTTATGTATTAAGCACTTTATGAGAATAGTTGAAGGTAGGTTACAAAAGAAGTTATAAACCATTTTTAAGTTGTGATTAAATTGGGAAGCAAGAAACATAAAACAATCAGAAAATTATAAAACAACACATTATAAGGAAAAAACCAATTTAGCATAATTTATATATACAAATGCAGAAAGAACAGATAAAAATGTTTCAGATTAGAAAATAATTTACATACAACATATAAAAAAGATGCAGGGTCTATACTTATACATACAAGCACACACATACATATAATTAGACATTCCTGGTACTTTCAGATTATACCAGCAATCAGGCCTTTCCCTAGTTAACCCCATATCCACTGCGATTTTTATTTTTGGATTGTCCAGTCGGAGTTTGATAGTGACATTCAGCAGTATTCCCCAAATTGTAAGGTAAGAGAAAATAGCAGATAATTTTCCTAATGGGGAAATTCCTATATACTTTTGAAATGAACTTATGGCTTTGACTAATTCATATAAAGTTCCTCACGTATTTGTTTCCAATTATGCCATATGGAGCAAAAAATAGGCAATAGTGCTATATTTTATTCTAATATTCTTCTTCCTCATGTATCTAAATCCTGACACATCTATAACACTCATTTGATGAATAATAACATTTTGGTGCACTAAGTAATACATATGTCTTTAATTTGCCACAAAGAACTGTATTTCCTCAACTGATTTATGTACCACCTGGACAAAATTATTTTTATTATATTTTATTTATTTTCTTCTGTATCCACAACTGAAAAATACTTGTAAACTGCCAATGACATGAAAACAATGATTTAAAAAAAGGAACCCCAATGAAAAATGCAGATGCCACACATTTATTTATTTATTTATTTGTTTGTTTGTTTATTTATTTATTTTTATGTTAGGTTAATGTGAGGGTACAGATAATTAGCTTATGTTGTTTCTGTTTGTTAGAGTTGTAGTTGAGCCCTTCACCCAGGAGGTGTGCCATATACATGACATTGTACCTATTAAGTGAGAACTTGCCAACTCCTCTCCCTCCTCTCTCTCATCTCCCCCCTCCCCCCACTTGAATTAAATTACGTTTTTCTCTCATGTGGGTGACCTCCAACACTTTTAAACTAGCAAATTCGAAGTGAAACCAAACAACAGCCTATCTTTTTGCTGTGTTTCCTTATGGACAAGTACATAAAATTCACAGACGGTTCCAAAGTTTTCCAAAACAGAGATAATCATTTGGGTTTAGAGTTTGCATAAGGGACTTATAAAGAAACTATCCAAACCATAAAAAATGATCATGACATAATAATGGAGAATGTTAAGGATATTTTCTAATCACATGACTTCATTTCCTGAATTATACTTCATCTAGGACCTGAGAAAAAGCACAGAGAGCATTCTCTTATTTCTAAATCAAAAGTATTTCTTCACAGATCATTGTACTGTGTATTGTTTTGATGACTTCTATTGAATTTTCTTGATCATTTTTTAACCAACAAAATTGCAACATGTTAAAGCCAGCAATTCACAGGATGTTTGGGAAACATGTCAAATGTTTGAGGCCATTTGCCTAATGAATATAACATGGACTCATTTCATTTCTCCTTTCCTGGAATTGCTTTGAATTTCAAACATTTGTTAGCTATTAACTATACTTTGCATCTAATACTTCAGATGTGTATAATGCATTTTAGGGTCCACATGTAAAAGTAACTTATTTGTGATCCTATTCTTATCTTAATGGTCCTGCACAATAAACCTCTCCCCTTTCCCACATCTGAACCATTAATTCTGACTTGAACTAAACAGATCAACAGGACCTTTCATCCAAAGATACTTTATGTGCCTTTCAATGTCACCCAAGCAAAGTTTTCATGAATCTTCTCTGAATGGTTCGTTTTTTTTTTTTCTGTTTAGCTTTAAGTCCTACCTACATTTACATTTGCTTTACTATAAACTCTCCTTTAAAATCTGGTGACACAATTTATTTTTGAGTGATTCTGTGAAGTCAACCAAAATAGAGATGTTCATTTACTAATGAACTGGTTCCTAAGTATGGGGCATAACACACACACACTCACAATGTAGGTATTTCTTGACTCAGGAGTGACTAATTTATGAATGTCCTTATGCATACAAATAGCTGACCAGTGATGGCCCCAGTTGCTTTGTAAGTTGCCTTAAGCAACTTCTGTAATGCACACTTTCATTCTGTTCTCAGAGTGATTTGCAAACTTTGGGGAGAGGAGAGTGAGATTTTCTGAATTCCACCAAATAACATGTATTTTTTGTAAGTTGTAGATTTACAACATAATTTGTAAATGAATTACACATACCCCACCCACTCACACACACTCATATGCATACTCACAGGGTCACAGCTCTGTGTCATCTCTATATATAGTCACATGCACAGAGAATGTCTTCATATGCATTATGAATTATCCAGTAACTTCCAAAGCCTTCCAGATACATTCTACAAAATAGATTTGGGTCCAATCACAGGATCAGCTGCATAGAGTGTAACCTACTTGGGAGCTGCAGGCCAGTTTCGAGAATGGCATAACCCAACTCTACATAATAGCCAGTAAACTCTGCTGGATGGGTTGAGTCATTCCTCAGTCCTCATAACAGTGACCCTTTTTCTGTGAGCAAGCCAAATGGATAATACTCATTCCTCCATTGAAGAAGGAATTAATTTGACATTTTTTGAGTGCTTACTGTGCTCAAAACTGTGTTGTTTATGGACAAAAAGAGCACAAAGGCGCGCACACACACACACACACATACACATTAGTTGCTATCAGGGAATCCCAGATGGAAATGAGAATTCAGAGGCAGGAGATATTACCTTTGAGGGGTTCAAGGACAATATTATGAAGGAAGTTTTGGTTTGGCTTTGCCTTAAAAGATGAGTGTGAATTCAGCAGGTGGGAATGGGATTGGGAGAAAGGGGTAGACGTCTTGGCATGGAAGTGGAAAAAGTGCAAAGTCAAAGAAGAAAAGAGGATATGATCAGAGGATGGTGAACATCATGGAGAGAAGACAGAGCCAGATAAGATCAGTAGCTGGGAGCAGATAAAGAGAGCTCTAATTAATAGAATGAGGAATTGGGTGGGCAATAGAAACACAGGGAAGGTTTTTGTTTGTTTTCCAACCATTTTTATAATTGTAAAATATAACAGAAATTTGGGGAAGGGTATACACCATAAGTATTTAGCTAAGGACATAATCATAAAACAGGTCAAGAAATAGAACACTGCCAGCACCTCAGAGGCCTACTCTTCCCCTGTCTCCTAATCACTATGTCACTCCCTCGAAGGTAACCACTAACCTGAATTTTATGGTAATAATGTCTTATCTTTTCTTTACAGTTTCAACACCAAGGCATGAATTCCTCAAACATAGTTTAATTTTGTCAGTTTTGTGAGCTTCATTTGAATGCAATTACATAATATATATTATTTTGCAAATGGCTTCTTACATCCAGTGTTGTATTTGTGAGTTCCATCCATGTTGTTGAGGTTGTGGTTCATTCATTTTCATTGCTGTAGAGTATTCCCTTGTGCGAATATACCATGTTAATCCATTCTGCTGTTGATGGATATTTGGATTGTTTCTAGTTTGGGGCTATCATAAATAGTACTGCTAAGAGCCTTCTTGTACCTGTCTCGATGTATATATCATCTCCTGATGTGAGGAGTGCTGTACTTTAAGACTATTAGCATCACAGAAGCATATAATGATGGAGTAGCCTGCAGATACACTTGTGTCAAGGAAATTCCTTTGGAGATCAAGAAACTATGTAAGCAGCCCTTCACTAGTCTTGGGGTCCAAGTTGGGTTGTGCCTTCACTTGGAAAAACTCACTAGGCAGAAAGTGTTCATTTTCCAGCATTGAAATCACAGTAGGAGTATTTTCTCTTCTGGATTTTCCCTTTGGCATTGGACTGTAGGAACAAGGAACTGGTCCATGACTAACTCTATCACTGGTTCATTCATGGCCTACTTTAACTAATTTTTCTCTTTACATATTTGGTTAGTTTGAATAATGTAATAAGCACTTCTAAATCCATAGCCCCAAACAAAAGCTAGGACCTTGGTGATGACTATAGTTAACCATATGTTTTCCCCTTGATTCCCTGCTCTGTTCTTTTCCTACCTAGAGCAGTAGTATTTTTGAACATTACGTAAAAACCTCCAAAAGGACTATTGACCCCAAGTAAGTATCCATTTGTGCTAGGCAAGTAGAAAAGAATATTGATTTCATTCTCTTTATGTCCTATTACTTCCAAGGAGGCAGACAAATGATAAAACGATAAGTTGTGTGAATCATGGGAATACACATTCTTCCGGGACAAAGCAATTGCAAAGTCTTCATGCTTTTTTCATATGTAACTACTCATTCCCTTTAGAAAGGTTTCTAGCAAAAAATATAGCTTATGCAACAACAGATTTCAAGATGATCCAGGTGATCTGAGCAACCTATTTCTTGATAAAATTGAATGCTCTGAAGTGTAAATTCCTTCTTTATATGTTTTGCCTCCCAAATTGCTTGGTTTTCAGTTTAACCACGAAAATACACCTTTGGTGGATTGAATAATGCAGGGCAGAGTGTAAAAGGAATCTGAACATCACGATTTTGAGAAAAGGATAATAAATCCAATATTGCAAAGTTACAGTAGATGGTGCTAGATGGGTACGAAAGACTCCAACAGCCATCTGGGCCACCTTCAAGATTTCTCCTGAGCTTAGCAGTTTAGACAATGTGCAATTTAGATTTATCAATTCAGGAGAGGTACTCAGATAAAACAGTTGAATTAGTGAGATCAATGAATGCAGAACCCTATAATTAGACAATGTTAAGGTTTTTATGGAAATTAACAATGAAGACAACTTTAAAGCCGAGGTCAAATCGTCTATCTTTCTGGGGTATTGGTGCCAATGTTAAATTACTAAAAGAATGATTTCCCATTCATTTAAAATAATGTCATCTGTAAAGTTAATTTTTAAACTAATTTGCTCTCAGTATTAGTTATTTGTCATTTATACACTATTTGTACACTTGTAGGTTGGCTTTGAGATTTAAATGTCCTACATAATATATGCAAAGTGATTTACAAAGCATTATCTAGAGTAAATTATTCTACACATGTAAAGTATTATTATTTTTATTATTATTGCCTAAGGTGCTTTTTAAATATTTGTGTTCATTACTTTTTTACAACCACTTTGTCCTGGGTATTTTTCTTATTCTTTTAGCTTTTTAGGTGAAATGGCAGAGACATAGGATAATGAAGTGAATATTTTTGAACATGTGTATTTTCTCTGGACAGTCATGGGACAAAATGACTCTCAGTCAAAGGGCCAGAGATTAGGCAAGCAACTATCCTCAATGAGAAGGTTATCTAGAGTTAAGAAGAGAGATTCCAAACTGTCTCTCGGGCAAGTCTCTGTAACAGATGCTTCCCTCTCATGATCTGCTGCATGCTCAGTGGATGTGTTGGTCCTTGGCTTCCCTTGAGAAAGGAGCAACACGACAGTGCTACCACACTCAGGATGTGACTTAGAATCTGTCCGTGACTGCATGAAAATGCTGGATCTAGCATGAAGTCACCCTCTTTCTCTCTCCAGAGCCACATTCAGTTTAGATTCATTTATCAGACAAAACGTGGAGGAAATGCCTTTTCTGAAAGGTAAGCCACGTTCTCCAGCATTGGAGGACATATCCAGTTTAAAATACTCTCTAAAGTACATACTAGCAAATCCGTGGAACTCCAAAGGTTTTCTTAGAGGCTGGAAGGTCAGACTTTCAAGGGAACTCTCTATATTTATGAATCATGCTGGCCTATTGATTGAATGTGTGAGATGGAGTTCTATGTATGCCTTATCTAAATAGAATGTTAAAAAGTCCTGTGAACCAGGATGCTATCTACAGTAATGGGGTATTAGTGGTGTCTTGGTCTTTATAGCACCTACTGCCTAATTGGTTAAATAATTATGATCGATACTAGTTTAAGTATTAAATAATTACATAGTAATATAAATATTTATTTTCTTTATTTTCCAATATTTAGTTAGTGTTTATTTTCCCTGCAAGAATGTGCCTCGTCTTTACAGTGATCAATCGCACAGTAGTCATGGTGGAGATGGCTTCTCCAATTGCACTGACAGTATACCCAGAAACTAATATGCAATAGATCTGTCCAGTAAGTAGGAGGAAAATCCATATTTTTAAATGTCATGGAAGCTGTACTTGCCCAGCAGCTGACTTTCAAATGCTAATAATTAGGCTGTGGGCCAGGTCCATTGCACAGCAGCAAATGTCTCGTGTATACTTCTGCACGGGAGACCTCGATCTCTTGCTTGCCGGAAGCTCTCCTATCTTCCAGCTGGAGCAGGGAGCGCTGTGGAGGTGACACCGGGAGCCTTAGCAGAGAGAGCAGCGTGATATATTGCCACTCAGCAGCCTTCCCCAGAGACCCGTTGAGAGCCAGATGACAATCTCAGCAGAGCCTCTCGTTTCTCCTGGCCATGGGGTTACAGAGCACTTTACAACTTGTGCTACAGGAAGAGGCGGAGGGATTGAAATCCAAGATGGGAAGAGACACTCCGTAAACCTAAGCCAGAGTAGCCCTGACTCAGACAAAGTTTCTGCCTGCACGGGCTGAGAGACAGCCAGATCAATGTTTTTAGAAAAATGGAAGTTTTAAACACAGAATAGAATTTGAGTTGATCATATTTCATCTGATCACAACTTTAAAAGACAACTTGGGAAGCCTCTGGAATTCTGGCACTAAAAGGGTTCTTTCTCAGGTCGGAGGGATCTTTACTACTGATCTCCGTGGTGCACCTTCTAACACTAATGAGAGAACAACCCTAATAAGGTCAACAAAAATGTTCTTGTAATAGTGTTCATTAACAGTGCTGCTCAGTGACTGTTTAAAATTGTTCCTGCTACGTCTCTCCCATGGATAGAGTCGTTTGCTTCATTCTAACCATTGCTTGGTATTCTATTGATTTCCAACCCTTCTTTCTTCTATGTTTCTTGCCTTGAAGATGAGACCTAACCATTTTAATTTACAATTTCTGGGGACAGTTTCACTGGTTTTTGAACCTTAATCTGTCAATAAAGGAGATGATATTCCTGCCTTGAAATTGCTATTCAGTGTTAGCCATCAAAGGGACCATCAGCAGCCTAGGTTCATAACATTTTCACTTTGTTTTCCCTCCTCTTCTTTGCCTCCCACATATAAATTACCGCAAAGCCCAGCTGTTTTTAATCTCCACAAAATCTCTAATATCTATTTGTTAATTCAATAAATATTTATGAATTGGGAGGAACAACGCTACTAATGGGAGTTGTAGGCTGGGGCTGCACATGGACTGTATTTATTTTCATAGTCATCACCTTAGGCCAAGTCTATGGTGGATTAAAGATGGTCACAAATTCTTTGACATTTCTGTCATTGAGAAGTTTATACATTTCATGAAGTTATAAGCTTTTGAGGCTATAGATTTTATGCTCTATGTGAATAGAATGTATGATCCACCACAACCAACATTTGCTAGCCCACCAAAAATGTTCATATCAATTAGAACTTGACAGAATCCTATTTGTATTGATGTGACTTCAGGAGGCTTTCCAAAAAGTCTGGAAAGACTTTTATCTCTAGAATCAGAAACTATATTAAATTTGGTCTCAATTTGGACCAAATTCTCTTGAAAAAACTTGTTACAACTCTTTCTTTTGATGGTTAATAAAAATTGTGTTTTCTGGCTCAGCACCTGTAGCTCAGTGGCTAGGGTGCCAGCTACATACATCGCGGCTGGTGGGTTTGAGTCCAGCCCAGGCCTGCTAAACAACAATGATAACTACAACCAAAAAATAGCCAGGTGTTGTGGCAGACGCCTATAGTCCCAGCTACTTGGGAGGCTGAGGCAAAAGAATCACTTGAGCCCAAGAATTTGAGGTCGCTGTGAGCTGTGACACCATAGCACTCTACCGAGAGTGACATAGTAAGACTCTTCCTAAAAAAAAAAAAAAAAGTTTTCTTTCTCACAACAGAAAGAAATAAATATAATTTCTAAGGATTTTCTAGTGGATTTGAAGAGATCAGATCTGTATGTCTATTAAAGAGACCCCCATAAATAGTTTTTGAATCTGCCATGTTAATTTTATTGGGGAGCGATAATTCGTGTGCTTAGATGTATTTTTTTAGCTTCATTGAGGTAAAATTATTATACCAAAAATGTACACAGTTAAAATACAGTCGTCATGATGAGTTTGGTGATGTTTTTAAATTTAAATGTTGATTTTAAGTTATCAATAAACCATTTAAACTTTACAAGTTCTTGGCAATTATTCTGGATAGAGCCTAACTAACTTCATTTGAAATTTAATATAATTGGCAAGAAGCTATTAACAGCAAAGTTGATATATCAAAGCACAGTAACTTAAAAACTACACAACTATGCTATACAAACAAAAATAACAACCTTCAATTGTTCAGAGAATTCTTATTTCCTTGGGAATTGCTATGGGCCAACACCCACCATGCAATAGAGTAAAACAAAACAAGTTAAGGGAAGAGAGACATTCCTTTGTTTTTCTTTTTATTTATTTATTTTAATTTCATTTAATTTAATTTAATTATTAAATCATTGCTGTGTACATTAATGCAAATCACGGGGCACCATACAGGAAGTGACCTGGTCACTCCTTTGTTTTTCAAAGGCACAAGTAATGTTGTCCCAGTGTACTTTTTTTGTTTGTTTGTTTGTTTTTTTTTGAGAGAGAGTCTCAAGCTGTCACCCTGGGTGGAGTGTTGTGGCGTCACAGCTCACAGTAACCTTCAACTCTTCGACTTAAGCGATTCTCTTGCCTCAGCCTCCCAAGTAGCTGGGATTATGGATGCCCGCCACAACGCCCAGCTTTTTTTTTTATTGTAGTTGTCATTGTTGTTTGGCAGGCCAGGACTGGATGGACCCCGCCAGCTCCCATGTATGTGGCTGGCGCCTTAGCCGCTTGAGCCACAGGCACCGAGCCTGTGTACTTTATTTTTATAAACATTTAATAAAAACAAATAATTCAGGGAATACATATTGATTATTTAACCATGTAAAAGCCCTATGCAAGAATTGTTTTTCCATGATCTACTTGGGTGAAGGGGGGAGGAATACATATAAACAACCAGAAAATACTGCATGATGTAAGTTGCAAAAATGAAATATTAAAATATGAGCATGATGCTTTAGAATGCTAGTGTGGAAGTGATTAATTTCACTTAGGGGAAAGTGTGAATGGGGACAGTAATCAGTAAAGGAGTCCTAAAAGACATTAGTTTCCTTCTAGGGATTGAGGAATAATTTCAATCAACGTGGAGGGCAGAGGTGAAAGGGGAGGGGCAAGAAAGAAGAATAATTCTGGTTGAGGAAACACCATGAGTGGCATGCAGCGTAAAACTGAGGAAAAGAGAAGGCAGGTTCCACTGTGGCTGTCACACAGGATATAAGCTGGATGGGGAGAAACAAGGCAGATTGCCATAGACTTTAAAAGACCTACCAAAACATTTGAATTTTGCAATCAATGGAAAGCCATAGAATTTTTTTGAGCAGGGAAGTGATATTGCTACTAAATTTATTTTGATTATATTAGATGTCAATAAAACTATTTGAAATAACTCAAATGTTCAATGCAGAAGACTTCATGGAAAAAGAATAAGTATATTCTCACAGTGGAATATTATGCCACCATAAAAAGGAAAGAATTTCTATACATAAATGCATCTCCAGGATATGTCATTAAGGAAAAAGATACAAAGTAGTGCATTTAGCATGCTATCTTATATGAAGAAAGGGAGAAGAGAATAATAAACACATACAGACACATACTTTTGCTGTGTTTGCCAAGAGAACAATCACCAAAGGACAAACAAACAAACAAAAAAAGCTATAGCAGAGAGGGAGGAAGCAGGAACTGAAGTGAAACTTTTCTAAACATGATGTGTTATATCACTTTGACTTTGGAAATATAGGTCTGTTTTAGATGATTAAAAACAACTGAAACAGGAAAATATTCGTGGCAAATATAGCAGAAAGACTGAAAGCAGGGATGTCCCTTCGGAGGCTATTGCAATAACTCAGCCAAGGAATGAGAAGGTTCCTGAACTACATCACTGGCAGAAGGTGGTGGAGAAAAGGTACAGACACCAGTGGTGGCAAAGGCACCATCTCTAAATGCTGCTTTGCCATGTCTGTTGGAAGAGTCTGTCTGATTAAGGACAATTCATGCAACTCCAGAGTTCACCTCTGGAGACAATAGGAAGTAATGGGTGAACCCCTACAGTTGTGTGAAGTAAGTAGTCTTAGAAGTGAAACTTGCATTTTGTTAAATATTGACAGATCCTAACTTGCTCAATCCACACTAGTCTAGCCAGGAGTGTGGACAGACAAGGGTGTGGGTGAAAATTGCTGCAATCACAGCTTTCATGCTGAGCTGCCTACACCTCACAGGTTACCTAAAAACTCAAAGTCCATTCACAGGCCCCACCCTCCTACTCTGGTAATCACCATTCTACTCTGTGCTTCTATCTGTTCAACTTTTTTAGATTCCGTATGTAAGTGAGATCATATAGTATTGGTCTTTCTCTGACTGGCTTATTTCACTGAATGTCCTCCAGGTTAATCCATGTTGTTACAAATGGTAGGATTTCTTTCTTTTTATAGCTAAATAATGTAATGAATCTGATCTATACAAATATGTGATATATACACATAATGAAATATATATGCATACACGTAGATATCAATTACAATTTCTTTATCCATTTGGACACTTTGCTTGTTTCCATAACTTGACTACTGTGAATAATGATGCAGTGACTATGTAGTACAGCTATCTCTTTGATATACTGATTTCATTTCCTTTGGATATATACCCAGTAGTGGGACTGCTAGATGGCATGGTAGTTCTAATTTTAATAAAGGCCCACCATACTGTTTTCTAGAATGGCTATACTAATTTACATTCCTACCAACCAGTATGCAAGCTTTCCTTTTACCTATGTACTCACTAATACTTCTTATCTCGTGCCTTTTCATTGATAACCATCCTGACAGTGTGACATGATGTATCATTATGGTTTTGATTTGCATTTCCCTGGTGATTAGTGATCTTGAACTCCTTTTCTTATACCTATTGGTCATGTGTACATTTTCTTTTTTTTTATTAGATATTAATGTACATTACTGTATTTATGGGGTACAATGTGCTGATTTATATACATCAAACTGGCTAACATATCCTTCACCTCACTTATTTAATTGTTGTGTTTAGACATTTATACTCTACTCTTAATATATTTGACATGTACCCTTGCAATATGCACAATAGGTGAGGTCCTACCGATTACCCTTCCTCTACCCTGCCACCCACCTCCCCTCGTCTCATTCTCCTCTTCTCTCCTTCTTTCTGGGCTATAATTGTGTTTTATTATTCATATGAAAGTGTGGGTGATTATATATTGGTTTCACAATAGTACTGAGTATATTGGACATTTTTCTTCCATTCTTGAGATACTTTACTAAGAAGAATATGATGCAGCTCCATCCATACAAACATAAAAGAGGTAAAGAATGTTTATTGCAGCCCAATTCATAACTGCCAAGTCATGGAAGCAGCCCGAGTGCCCATCAGCCCATGAATGGATTAACAAATTGTGGTATATGTATTCCATGGAATATTATGCAGCCATAAAAAGATGGAGACTTTATCTCTTTCATGTGTATTTTTTTTAGGAAAATGTCTATTTGGGTCCTTGGCCCATTTTTAATTGAATTCTTTGCCTTTTTGCTATTGAATTATCTTTTCATTATCAAAACTCTGAACAAATTAGACATAGAAGGAAGGTACCTCAACATAATAAAGGCCATATATAACAAACTCACAGCTAACATCATACACTTAATGATGAAAAGTTGAAAGCAAGGAACGATACAAGGATGCCTACTCTCACTATTCAGTATCATACTGGAAGTCCTAGCCATATCAATTAGGCAAGAAAAAGCAATGAAAGGCATCCAAATTGGAAAAGAAGAAGCCAAGTTAGCTATTTTCAGATGACATGATCTTATATATAGAACACCCTAATGACACAAAAAAGCTGTTAGAGCTAATAAATAAATTCAGAAAAGTTGCAAGATAAAATATAAAAATATGCATGTTTCTATACACTATCAAAGAACTATCCTAAAAAGAAATTAAGAAAATATCCTTCCTGTACATGTTGACTCACGCCTGTAATTCTAGCATTCTGGAAGACTGAGGCAGGTGGATCACCTCAGCTCAGGAGTGTGATACCAGCCTGAAAAAGAGCAAGACCCTGTCTCTCCCCCCTAAATAGAAAACTAGCCCAGTGTTATGGCAGGCCCCTATAGTTTCAACTACTTGGGAGGCTGAAGCAAGAGGATGTCTTGAGCCCAACGGTTTGAGGTTGCTGTGAGCTATGATTACATGGCACTCAACCCAGGATGCTGGAGTGTGATTCTGTCTCAAATAATAAAAAAGAAAGAAAGAAAAAGAAAATGATCTCATTTACAATAGTGCCAGAAGGAATGAATTTAACCAAATATGGGAAAGATCTATACACTAAAAATTATGTAACATTGATGAAAGAAATTGTAGAAGACACAAATAAATGGAAAGATATCTCATGTTCATAAATTGAAAGAATAAATATTGTTAAATTTTCCATACTGCTCAAAGTGATTTACAGATTTAATGCAATTGCTATCACAATTCCACTGGTATTTTTCACAGCAGAAAAAACAATTCTAAAATTTGTATGGAACCACAAAAGACCCTGAATAGCCAAAGCAATTTTGAGAAAGAAGAACAAAACTGGAGCCATCACATTCCCTAATTTCAAACTATATTACAAAGCTATAGCAACCAAAATAGTATGGTAAATTCACATAAAACAAAAACATAAATCAATGAACAGAATAGAGATTTCAGAAAGAAAATCTACAAATAATCTTTAAGGAGGGTAGCAGGAGCATACAGTGTGGAAAGAAGAGTTTCTTCAATACATAGTGTTAGGAAAGCTGGATCCACATGCAAAAGAATGAAATGAAACCAATGTCAGACACCACATGTAAAAATTAACTCAAAATAGATTTAAAGCATCCATGTAAAATCTGAAATTGTAGAACTCTTCAAAAAATACATGGGGAAAACCTCCTTGACATTAATTGGCAAAGATTGCCAAGGATTTCTTGGATACGACACCAAAAGTGAAGATAATAAAAGCAAAAATAAACGGACTATAGCAAACTAAAAATATTTTGCACTGGAGAAGATATCAATGGAGTAAAGAGACAACCTATGGAATGAAAGAAAATCTTTGCAAACCATATAACTGATGTGGGGTTAATATAAAAATGTATAAGGAACTCATGCAACTCATCAGCAAAAACACAGAAGATTTTCATTTCTTTTTTATACTTCTGCATATTTTCCAAGTCTCTGCCACTGAATCCAGTAACTTTAATAATTTGAAAAAGAATGATAAATGTTATCTTAAAAGAATGAAAGAAGGTGAGAAAGAATGAAGCTTCCTAGATTTGGAAAGTGAGAAGCAATATGAAACTAGATAAGTAAGTAAAGCCAGGTCATATAGTGCTTTGGAAGCTACTTTAGGGCTTTGAGACTCAATCTTTAAATGGCATTGAAGGCCCAATCACAGGCTTTGACCATAGAAGGAGCAGGGCTAAGTCTGGATCTCTAAAAATTCACATGAGATTTCAAGTTTCCAAAAAAAAGATAGTGAAGTAAAGAAAATATGTTTTGCTCCAACCCCACAGATTTGAAGAAAGGAAAACAAAAGAAAATCCCAACTATAACTAAACTAAAAAAGGGCTACTCCAACTCAAATAGTACAGCATATTTACCAAGTTCAGTGAAACTTAGACAAAGTTATAGGCCAATGATGGGAACTAAAAATAATTTCCAGATCTCAAGGAGGATGTAAATATCTCTCACATAAGTGAGTGGGTTTTGAGATGTCTACAGTCAAGCCTTTAAAGGT
Organism: Nycticebus coucang; assembly: GCF_027406575.1. NCBI lineage: Eukaryota > Metazoa > Chordata > Mammalia > Primates > Lorisidae > Nycticebus > Nycticebus coucang. The sequence goes on from NC_069804.1 coordinate 39,994,566, forward strand.
AGTATTAAAGATGGGCTATGAGAGTGTGGGCCATGGTGGAATAGAGACCATCACTGTGCAAACTTTTTCCACCCTGAAAATGTACAAGAGAAGTAATATTGAAAAAAAAAAAAAGACATTATAGATATTCCATTGTAGGCTCAGTGCCCATAGCACAGTGGTTATGGTGCTGGCCACATGCACCAAGGCTGGCAGGTTCGAACACAGCCTGGGCCAGGTAAACAACAATGACAACTGCAACAAAAAATAGGCAGGCATTGTGGCAGGTGCCTGTAGTCCCAGCTACTTGGGAGGCTGAGGCAAGAGAATCACTTAAGCCCAAGAGTTGGAGGTTGCTGTGAGCTGTGACACTACAGCACTCTACCCAGGGCAACACAGTGAGACACTGTCTCAAAAAAAAAAAAAGATATTCCATTTTGTTTTCCCCAACTCATAACCTTACTCTACATGAGGCATGAACAATGACAGCTTGCCATAAGGCTTCTTGTGGCCAGAGAAAAGCAAAATAAACCAAGATAACAACAAGTAAGTCCAGGAAAGACAAAAGATCAGTAAATTGAAAGGTTGAGGCAAGGGATCTCCCATGTGAAGGATCTACTCTCCTTCAGGTGTGTGCCAGAAGCTAATAAAGACGAGTCATCCCTAGGTAGAATTAGATGTGGACACAGCATTTTCTAAGCCATCATACCTGATTGAAATCCAAAGGCTACCAAAGCAGACTCCCTTTTATCTTCCTCACAGTGTTACTTTTTGTTTGTTTGTTTGTCTGAAGTAAAATTTAACTGCAATAAAAAGTATAAATCTTAAGAGTATTATTCAGTGAGTCTGGCAAACCTATGTGCCCCGGCAATCACCATCCCAATCAAGAACAAAATACAATGTTTCTATCACCCAAGAAAGCCCTTTTGTTCTCCCTTGCAGCCAATCTTTCCTTTCTCCTGGCCCCCAACTATAGGCAATCACTGTCCTGATGTCTATCAGCATCAGTTAGTTTTGCCTATTTTCAAACTTCTTATCAACATAACCATACAGTGTCCACTCCTTCCTGTTTGATATTTTTGCTCCACACAATGTCTTTAAGATTCATCCATGTTATTTTATGTAGAAGCGATTCATTCCTTTTTCTCATTCACTAGTATTCCATTGTATGAATACACCACAATTTATTTACCCAGTTTTCTGTTAATAGACATTTGGTTTGTTTCCAGTTTTTGGTTATTATGACTAGAAGTGCTTGGGTATCCTTGCACAAGTCCTTTTGCGGACATGAATTTTCATTTATCTTGGATAAATTAGAGTGGAATTAATAGTCATCGTACAAGTGTCTGTTTCACTTTATGAGAAACCAACTGTTTTCCAAAGTGATTATTCCATTTCACATTCCCACATCTATGTTGAATTTCAGTTATTCCACATTCTCTCTAAAAGTTAGTACTATCAGACTTTTGAATTTGAACCATTTTAGTGGGTGTGAAGTGGTATCATCATGTTGCTTCAAATTGCATTTCTCTGATGACTGATGATTCTGAACATCTTTTTATGTGCTTAGAGGCCATGCATTTCCTCTTGTGAAGTGTCTTTTTAAGTATTTTGATCTATTTATTTTTGTTTTTTTAATTGACAGATACAATTATATATGCATTTACTATGTACAATGTATTGTTTTGAAGTGCATATATATGTTGTCAAATGACTGAATCTAGCTAATTAACATATGCATTCCCTACATCGTTATCATTTTTGTGGTGAGAGCACTTCGCATCTAGTCTGTTAGCATTTTGAAAGAATACAATGTATTGTTAACCACAGTCAGCATATTGTGCAATTGATCTCTTAAACTTATTCCTCCTATCCAACTAAAATTGTATATCTTTGACCAATATCTCCTCAATATACCTTCAACCACCCTAGCCCTTGGCAACCACCATTCTTTTCAAGTCTTTTATGCATTTTTAAATTGGACTTTTTGTCATTTTATTATGGAAACCAATCTTTAGGAATTCTGGATCCAACTCTCCTGTGAGACATATGCAACGTGAATATTTTCTCTCAGACTGTGGCTTGCTTTGGCATTTTCTTAATTGCTCTTACAGGAGCAGAAGTTTTTGCTTTTGCTAAAGCTCAATTTACAGTTTTTATTGATTAGTTTTGTGTGTGTCCTGACTAGGAAATCTTTGCCTCCCTAAAGTCATGAAGATAGTCTCCTACATTTTCTTTTTGAAATTTATAGTTTTATCATGTTTGCCTTGATGATTCACCTAGAAGTAATTTTTCTTATGGTGTGAGGTAAAGGTTTTTTTGAACATATGGTTGACCAGTTGTTCTAGTAATACTTTTGACAAGGTTTTTGCTTTCTCCCACTGAACTGCCTTGGCATTTTTATTGAAAATCAATTGACTATGTACCTATATGTATCTCTCTATTTATGTACGTATTTTATGTTGCTTCGACAACTTATTTGTCTTTCTCTATGTCTTGATTTCTGTCTTGATTTTGGTAGCTTTATAGTAATCCTTAAAATTAGCTAGTGTGAGTCCTTTTACTTTGTTGTTTTTACTTTTAATCCCCAAACTATCCTGGCTATTTTAGGTCCTGTTCTGCTTAGCTTCCTCCTCTCTAGAACCCTGTCAGAAAATTCCATGTGCTTCAGCTGCCCCAAACTCTGATCTCAGCTTAGTGAGACTCGCGTATTGTGCTTGGTCTCCACTGTCCTGCACCATGATCCCAAGGCAGAAAGGTGATGTGAGTTCAAGGCTGACCTCCAGTGTTTCCTGTCTCTCAAGAATCACATTCCTGGGCTGTTTGTTGCCCACTGCCTGAAAACTCTTGTCTCATATATTTTGTCCACTTTTATAGTTGACAGTGGAACAATATGTCCATTTTCAGTTACTCTATCATGGCTAGAAACGGAAATCCTCTTCACATTATTATTAAGTAGTGACCCTTTCTAGAACTTTCACCATGTAAAGATCAGCAAAATAAAGGAAGAGCCCTGACTGGCCTCTCTCTCCCTCTCTCCCCTCCCCCCTCTTCCATATCTCTGTGTGTGTGTGTGTGTGTGTGTGTGTGTGTGTGTGTGTATACTGGAGAGGAGGAAACTAAGCAAATCAGGACCTGAAATAGCTAGTATAGTTCAGGGATTAAAAATAACAACAACAAAGTTAACGAGAAAATAAATATGCAACACAAATTAAAGGAAGTATTTACATCAGAATCATCATCCTTGGAAACAAGCAAATGTCAGATGCTATAGACCAGCACTCTCCAATAGAGCTTTTTGGAACAATGGAAACGTTCAACCTCTGAGCTGTTCAACATAACCACCAGCCACATGTGGCTGCTGAGCACTTGAGATGTGACCAGTGCAACTAAGGAACTGAAATTTTAATTGTATTTAATTTTAATTAATTTAAATTTAAATTAATTTGAATTTAAATTTTAATTAATTTAAATGTATTTAATTTTAGTTAATTTAATTTTGGCTAGTGGCTACCAACTAAATGGTACTTCTCTGTACTCTCATTTGATACTGTCACATGGACTCCTTTAGGGACTAAAGAAAGGAGACATTCTGAAAAGCAAGTTGGGGGGGAATACTTGCTTTACCAAGTATCAGAACATACCAAAAAGCCACTTTCATCAAAGCAATATGATATTGACGTAAGAAGAAAAGAAGAAAGAATTAAGAATTATATTCCAATATATATGAAAATTACAAATGACAGAAGTCAGAGTTCAAATCCCTTTTTGGGAAAAGTATCGATTTGTTAAAATAAGTGGTGCATTGTAATTGGATATCTATCCGGAAAAAAATTAAAATGTACTCTACCTTCCATGAAATAAAATAATAATTTCAGAAGATATAAAAATGCAAATGTCAAATTAAACAACTAGAATCCTTAGAGAAAACTAGGAGGCTATGTATATAATATGGAGTCAGGGGAAATATTTTTAACCAAGATTAAAAACACAGAAGCTATAAAGGAAAAGAGAGAGATACTTAGTGACACATAATAAAAAACGTATGCAGATTGTAAGGAGAGTTGTTGATGGTGGAGGCTGATGTCACCACCTGTCTGAGATAGCAACTCCAGTGGTGTGGCAGTAGATTGAGGCTTTCTGCTGAGGGGCTACTAGATTATATGACCATTTTTTACCTTTTGAAATGGGAAAGTCTATTCCAGGCTTGTCTCACCATTATACAATCATGTATTACTTAACGATATAAGAACACTTTCTGAGGAATGCATCCTTAGGCAATTTTCTTATTGTTTAAACATCCTAAGGTGCACTTACACAAGGCTAGATGGTACAACCTAGTACACACTTCGGGCGTAAGGTATGGCTTGTTGTTCCTAGGCTGCAAACTGTATGGCAAGTTACTGTTCTGAATACTGTCGGCAGTTAGAACACAGTGTTAGTGTATCTAAACATAGAAAAGTTACAGTAAAAATATGGTATAAAAGATAAAAAGATGACACAACCATATAGGGCACTTACGGTGAGTGGAGTTTGCAGAACAAGCAGTTGTTCTGGGTGAGTCAGTGAGTAGTGAGTGAACGTGAGGGCCTAGGACATTCCTGTACACTACTGTAGACTATATATTCACTGTACACTTAGGCTATGCTAAATTTATAAACATTTTCTTTCTTCAATAATAAATTAACCTTAGCTTAGTGCAACTTTATTTTATGAACTTTATTTTTTAAAGCCTTTTGCCTCTTTTGTAGTAACACTGAGCTTTAAATTCAAACATTGTAGAGCTGCACAGAATTTTCTTTCTTTAAATTCTTATTCCGTAAGATTTATCTCTTTAATTTTTTTTAACTTTTCAAACTTTTCTTTTTGAACTTTTTTATTAAAAACCAAGGCACATAAATAAATGAGCAATTTGCAGAGCTAAACAAAGTCCATATATAAACGCAAAACAAGAAAACAAGGCACATCAATATCCTGGTCTGCCACCTCCATGTCTTGCCCACTGGAAGGACTTCAGGGGCAATGGCACACATGGAGCTTTCATCTTCTATGAGAACAATACATTCTTCTGGAAAATCTCCTGAAGAACCTTCTTGAGGATGTTATACAGTTAACTTATTTCTTATGAGTAGAAGGAGTACATTCTAAAGTGATGATAAAAAATAAAGTAAGAAATATATAGTAAATACATAAAATAGTAACACAGTCATTCATTTTTATTACCAAGTATTATGTACTGCAGATAATTGTAGATGCTGTACTTTTAGTGCAGTAGGTTTGTTTACAGCACCATCACCACATTAATGATACGTTGTGCTATGATGTCACTAGGCAGTAGGAATTTTTCAGCCCTATTATTATCAGACCACCATCATACATGCAGTCTGTGTTGACCAAAATGTTGTTATACAGCACATGACTATCTTTTGGAAGCAGATAACTTGTTTTCTAATTTCACAGGTCCACAGATGGAGAGGCATTTTGCCTCAGAATGGACCATACCCAGTCTCACCTCCACCTGATTTAGATGATGAGATTTTGAACTTTTTAAGTTGATGAGATTTTGGATTTAGAGTTAATGGTGAAATGAGTTAAAACTTTTGGGTATGTACTTAAATGTTTTTTTAACAAGTGGAGTCTCCCTCTGTTATTCAGGCTGGAGTACAGCGGTAGAATAGAGGTCCCTGCAGCTTCAAAATCTTGATCTTAAACGATCCTCTCACCTCAGCCTGGGGATGTATTTTGCATGTAGGAAGAATGTGTATTTTTTGAAAGGGGAAGACAGAGCAGACCATACTGACTTGACTAGTGTCCCCCCAAATTTGTGTCCATTCAGCATCCCTGGAAGTGCTCTTATTTGGAAATGGGGTCTTTACAGGTGTAATGGTTAAGGTGAGGTTGGGATAGACTTGGGTGGAACCTAAATGGAATGACTGATGTCCTTATAAGAAGGCAATGAGGCAACGAAGGCAGAGATTAGAATGATGCATCTACAAAATGAGGAACGCCAAGGATTGTCAGCAACTACCAGAAACTAGGAGAGAGGCATGATGCAGATCCTCTATTAGAGCCTCTAGGGAAAACAACCTTACTGATAATTTGATTTCAAACTTCTGGCCTCCAGAACCATGAGAAAATAAATTCTGTTGTTTTAATAAGACCTGAAGCCATAGAAATTCTAGAAGAAACTGTAGGAAAGAACTCTTCCGGACCTTGGCCTAGGAAGGGAATTTATGACTAAGACCTCCAAAACAGATACAGCACCAACAAAAATAAATAAATTAAACTAAAAAGTATCTGTGCAGCAAAAGAAATGTTGAGCAAACAGACAATTTACAGAATGGAAGAAAAATTTTACAAACTATACCACTGACATGAACTCATATCCAGACTCTACAAAGAACCCAAATTAGCAAGAAAAAAAAAAGAACAAATACATGTAACTGCATCCAAAGTGGGCAGAAGACATGAACAGATTTTTCTCAAGAGAACATAGACAAATAACCAATAAAAATATGAAAATATGCTCAATATCACCAATCTCAGGGAAATGCAAATTAAAATCACAATGAGATACCACCTCACCCCTGTCAGAAAGGCCATTGTTGTTATTATTATTATTATTTGCAGTTTTTGGCCAGGGCCGGGTTTGAACCCGCCAACTCCGGAATATGGTGCCCTACTACTTTGAGCCACAGGTGCTTCCCAGAAAGGCCATTATTAAAAGGTCAAATAACAATATGTGTTGGTACAGATGTGGTAAAAAGGGACACTTGTCCATATTGGTGGAAATGTAAACTAGTACAACCCCAATGGAAAACAGTGTGGAGATTCCTCAAAAAAGTTAAAGTAGACCTACACTTTGATCCAGCAATCCCACTAACTGCGTATTTACCTAAAGAAAAAGAAGTCCTTTTACAAAAAAGACACCTGCAATTGAATAGTTAAGGCAGCACAATTCACAACTGCAAAGATATGGAATCAATCTAACTGCCCAACAACTGATGAATGGATACCGAAAATGTGATATACAAGGTCAGAAAATTAAGTTTGCAAACTCATCGTAGAAAAAGTGCTATGTATTTCATTGCTGTATATCACCATGGTATTTGAAGTACTCCCCTTGGGAAGCTATACACCTATGCCAGCAGCTAGTCCACCTTTCAATGCAATCTTGGAACTCTTTTTCTGGAATGGCCAGAAATACACCATTTCATCCCTTTTTATGGCTGAGTAGTACATGACATGGAGTACTACTCATCTATAAAAAGGAATGAAATACTGTATTTTGCAGCAACTTGGATGACCCTGGAGACCATTATCCTAAGTGAAGTATCTCAGGAATGGAAAAACAAATACCACATGTTCTCACTTACAGGTGGGAGCTCGACAAGATGAATATAATGTCAGATAGTGGTGCAATAGATATTGGAAATTAAGAAGGGGGAGGGTGAGAAAGGCGTAAAGAACAAGAATTTATTTTCATGTCCAATGTATACAATTTTGGTTATGGGCGCACTCTAGTATTATACAACTCATCCATGTAACAAAACACACTGTACTCCCTAAATCTCTTGAAAATAAAAAAAATAAAAGTCCAAAAACAATAAAATAGCCACTAATTGGGAACTTCTGAAATAAACTAATGCTACATAAAGATCTTCAAGATATGTTGAGGAATGTAAAACATAAGTTGAAGAACAATAAGAAATAAGAAATAATAGACATAAAATAAAAACAGGCAAGCATAAAGAATTATTATATATTTTTAGACATTGCTACAGTTTGAATGTTTGAGTTCCCTCCCCATTACCAAATGCATATATGAAAAGGTGATGGTACTTGGGAAGGTTTAGGTCCTGAGAGCTCCACCCTCATTAATGTGATGGGTGGAGCTCTTTTCACCGTTATGAAAGAGGACTCATGGAGCTTGCTTGCCCCTTCTACCATGTGAGGACACAACAAGATGTGATCTATGAGGAACAGATCCTCACCGGACACCAGATCTGCTGGTGCCTTGATGTTGGACTTCCATGTCTCCAGACTGAGCAAAAAATTTTTGTCTTCCATAAATTAAAAAAAAAAAAAATCTACTGTTTTAAACCACCAAGTTTGTCTGGGCATGGTGGCTCACGCCTGTAACTCTAGCACTCTGGAAGGGCAAGGGGGATGGATTGCTTGAGCTCAGGAGTTCAAGCAAGAGCAAGACCCCATCTCTACTAAAAAAGAAAAAAAAAACTAGCTGGTTGTTATGGCTGGTGCCTATAGTCTCAGCTACTTGGGAGGCTGAGGCAAGAGGATAGCTTGAGCCCAAGAGTTTGAGGCTGCTGTGAGCTATAGGGCACTCTACCCAGGGTGACAGAGTGCCACTCTGTCTCAGAAAGAAAAGGCAAACCACCAAGTTTGTGATAACTCTGTTAATGATAGTTCAGTTCCTCTTTCAGCCTCAGTTGACTCAAGTGGAGTTTCCTCAGATAACAATTATTGAATTGTTATTCAATCACGCCCTTTACCTGTTACTTCTTAGTTCTCGCCTTTTTCACTTTTGTTGAGGTGTAATAGAAATACCCTATTTTGTTTCTGTTTTGCATGCATCGAGAACTTGGAGGAAGCACCAGGCAGTGTCTAAAGATGACCTTTTCTTTTCTGCTGAGCCATCTATGATTACATTGGCTTAGCTGCAGTAGCAGTGTTTTCATAGCCATTTAATTCAATAATACTTAAGCAGTAAAAACAGCCATAAACAAAACTTTTACATGACAAATGATGCCGTAAACAAAGTCAGTAAACAAACAAGACCTGGAAAAATACTGTAACTCGGTACCTATAACATACAAAGAGCTGTTACAAATTGACAAGAAAATTAAAAGCAACTCAATAAAAATACTGAAAAGATATGGTGCTCCATGATTATATTGATGTACACAGCTATGATTTAATAAAAAAAAATAAAAAAATAAAAAAAAAACTGAAAAGAGTATAAAATGATAAGGAACAGAAGTGAAATCTCAACTGCAAGATTATATGAAAAGATGCTCAAGAGAAATAAAAAGTGAAGAAATAATGGTATACCACTTTATATACAACAGAGTGGCAAAGATTAATAAAGAACAACGTTACCTCTTCTGGGCAGCAATGTAGGGAAGAGGGTCATAAATTGTTGGCAAAATTGTTGGCAGCCTTATTATAAAAGCAATCTGGTAATTTCTTTTTTTTTCTTTTTTTATTGTTAAATCATAGCTGTGTACATTAGTGCAATCGCCTGTACCCATTCTAAGATGCACCATAGATGTGGGCCCACCCATTACCCTCCCTCCACCAAAACCTCCCCCCTCCCTTCCCCTTCCTTGGCCCTTTCCCCATAGTCTTGGGCTATAGTTCGGTTATAGCCTTCATGTGAAAGCTATAATTTAGCTTCATAGTAGGGCTGAGTACATTGGATACTTTTTCTTCCATTCCTGAGATACTTTTCTAAGAAGAATATGTTCCAGCTCCATCCATGTAAACATGAGAGAGGTAAAGTCTCCATCTTTCTTTAAGGCTGCATAGTATTCCATGGTATACATGTACCACAATTTGCTAGTCCATTCGTGGGTTGATGGGCACTTGGGCTTCTTCCGTGACTTAGCAATTATGAATTGGGCTGCAATAAACATTCTGGTACAGATGTCTTTGTTATATTGTGACTTTTGGTCTTCTGGGTATAAACCTAGTAAAGGAATTATAGGATCGAATGGCAGGTCTATTTTTAGGTCTCTAAGTATTCTCCAAACATCCTTCCAGAAGGAACGTATTAGTGGGCATTCCCACCAGCAGTGTAGAAGTGTGCCTTTTCCTCCACATCCACGCCAACATTTCTGGTTTTGGGATTTTGTTATGTGGGCTACTCTTACTGGGGTTAGGTGATATCTCAGAGTAGTTTTGATTTGCATTTCTCTGATGATTAAGGATGGTGAGCTTTTTTTCATGTGTTTGTAGATTGTGCGTCTGTCTTCTTTAGAGAAGTTTCTCTTCAAGTCCCTTGCCCACCCTGAGATGGGGTCACGTGTTCTTTTCTTGTTAATACATTTGAGTTCTCTGTGGATTCTGGTTATTAGACCTTTATTGGAGGTATAACCTGCAAATATTTTCTCCCATTCTGAGGGCTGTCTGCTTGCTTTACTTACTATGTTCTTGGCTGTGCAGAAGCTTTTTAGTTTGATCAGGTCCCAGTAGTGTATTTTTGATACTGCTTCAATTGCCTGGAGAGTCCTCCTCATAAAATATTCACCCAGGCCGATTCCTTCAAGAGTTTTCCCTGCACTTTCTTCAAGTATTTTTATAGTTTCATGTCTTAAGTTTAAATCTTTTATCCAGTGAGAGTCTATCTTAGTTAATGGTGAAAGGTGTGGGTACAGTTTCAATCTTCTACAGGTCGCCAGCCAGTTTACCCAGCACCATTTGTTAAATAGGGAATCTTTTCCCCACTGAATGTTTTTAATTGGCTTGTCAAAGATCAAATAACGGTAAGTAGCTGGATCCATCTCTTGGTTCTCTATTCTGTTCCAGACATCTACTTCTCTGCTTTTGTGCCAGTACCATGCTGTTTTGATCACTATGGATTTATAGTACAGTCTCAGGTCTGGTAGCGTGATTCCTCCTGCTTTAATAAACATACTTTTTGACCTAGGAAATCTATTCCTGGGAAACTACCTCAAAGAGATAAAAGTTCTTACTGTATAGGCTGGGCGCTGTGGCTCATACCTATAATCTCAGCATTCTGGGAGGCTGAAGTAGGATTCCTTGAGCTCAGAAGTTCAAGATTAGTCTGAGCAAGAGTGAGACCTCATCTCTACTAAAGATAAAAATAATTAGCCAGGCCTTGTGTCTGGTGCCTGTAGTCCCAGCTACTCAGGAGGGTGAGGCAAGAAGATGACTTGAACTCAAGGGTTTGAGGTTGCCGTGAGCTAGGCTGATGCCATGATACTCCAGCCTGGGCAACAGAGTGAGAAAATAATTGTCTAAAACAAACAACAAAAACAAACAAACAAACAAAATTCTTGTATATAAGGGTATTTAAGAAAGTTTTTTTCTGTATTGTTCAAATGACCAAAAAACAGGGAAACAAATTGAGTAATCATCAAGAGAAGATTGGCTAAATAATTGAAATAGTCATAATAGGTTCATAACATTTTGGGAGGCTGAGGCAGGTGGATTGCCTGAGCTCAGGAGTTTGAGACCAGCCTGAGCAAGGGCAAGATCCGGTCTCTATTAAAAAAAATAGAAAAAGAAAACTATCTGGGTGTTGTGGCAAGCATCTGTAGTCCCAGCAACTTGAGAGGCAGAGGCAAAAAGATCACTTGAGCCCAAAAGTTTGGGCCTGGGTAGGGCGACTGAGTGAGACTCTATCTCAAAAAAAAAAAAAAAAAAAAAAAAATTCGTAAGATGAAGTAACATGGAGCCATTTAAAAATTGAATTAGAGATAAGATGACCTAGAGGTATTTTCATAGGTGTTGAGAAAAGCAAGATGCAAACAAATTACAGCCTAAGATTTTATTTTTGTAAAGCAGACATTGACCAAATGAAGGCTCATGCATTTATCATATCTGTCTATGAGATAGATTGCATTAATGGCCTCAATTTTGTACCCCTTGCTGTATCTATGCCCTTGCAATGTAACTTCACAGTTTCTTTCATCAAGAGATGGAATATACAGCGTGTCCCTAAAGTTCATGCATAATAAATTACACATGAACTTTATGGACACCCTGTATTTCCCCATTTATTGATTTTGAGTTTAGCCAACAGGATGTCAGCTGGTGGGACACAAGCAGACACTTGGAAAAGTACTTGTGTGGTTGGGCTTGCCTACTTGCATTTCCACCATCTCCATGGAAAGGCCATTGGCAGGCTACCCCATTGATCTCAGGAGGAGGATGAAAGACAGATGAAGCAGAGCCACTCTAGCTGGGTTACCCACAGCCCCAACCTGGAGCAGAGGCCCTAGCTGATCCTGAAATATATGAGCAAGCATTTCATGCAAAGGTCAATCTTACGATTTATAAACTATAAAAATAAGTAATTGCCATATTAAGTCGCTGAGTTTTGGGGTAGTTTATTACACAGAATAATGAACTGACACCGTGTGTGTGTGTGTGTGTGTGTGTATGTTTATCTGTGTATGCACATTCTGGCTGTATAGGGTTTGATGTCTGTGGACAAAAATGGAAGGACACATAAGTTAACCTGGATTATCAAGGTGGTATTACGCAGGTTAAAGTGGAAAGAGAGGAACAAAAAGGAATTAATCACAAAATTAAACATAGATAAATAAATACTTAAAAGGACTGCTCTAAAATAAAAATGCACTGCTTGGTGCCTATAGCATAGTGATTACGGTGCCAGCCACATACACCGAGACTGGTGGGTTTGAATCCAGCCCAAGCCAGCTAAACAATAATGACGACTGCAACAAATATAACTGGGCACTGTGGCGGGTGCCTGTAGTCCCAGCCACTTGGGAGGCTGAGGCTAGAGAATCGCTTAAGCCCAAGGGTTAGAGGTTGCTGTGAGCTGTGATGCCATAGCACTCTACCAATGGTGACATAGTGAGACTCAGTCTCAAAAAGAAAAGAAAAGAAAAGAAAGGAAAAGAAAATTTCATGTATTCGATCCCATTTATGTATGTTTAAAATTATATGTGTAGTAGGTTGAATAATACCCCTGTCCCCCCAAAAGATATATGTTCAGAATCTCAGATGTGATCTTATTTGTAATTAAGCATCTCTGTAGATATAATTAAGGTAAGGCTCTCAGGATAAGATTATCCTGGATTAGATTAGGTCCCAAATCCAGTGACTGCTGTCCTTATAAAAGACAGTAAAGGACAAGGCACAGAGAGAAACTGACAGAGGCAGAGATTAGAATGCTGCATACACAAGCCAAGGGAAGCCAAGGATTGCTGGCAGCCCCCAGAAGCCAAGAGAAAAATGTGAAACAGACTCTCCCTCAGCTCCTCCTTTCACTTACTCTGTATAGTAAGACAGTTCAACTATAGCAACAACTAACTCCCCATCTACCACCATCATGAAAATCTAAATAAGGATATTATAAAGGATTTAAACCACATATAATTAAGATAACTGCTTGAATAGATATATATTGAACTCTATTGCTATGGACTGAATGTTTGTGCCCCCCAACCAAACTTATGTGTTGAAATCTCAAATCTGCAAAGTGATGCTATTTGAATGCGGCATCTTTGGGATTGAATTAGATCATGACAATAGACCTCTAATGATGGGATTAATAACCTTATACGCAGAGATGAGAGATAGCTCCCTTTGTCTTTTTCTGTTCGCCACCATGTGAGGATACAGCAAGATGATGACCGTCAGCAAACCTGGAAGAGAATCCTCACCAGAACCCCACCATACTGGCTCCTTGATCCCAGACTTACTGGCTTCCATAACTGGGAAAAGTAAATTCCTGTTGTTTAAGCCATCCAGTTTATGGTAATTTGTTTTAGCAGTTCCAACTGGTTAAGACATTTGTACTTCAAAAACAGAGAATACCTCTTCTTGTAGTGTATCCATAAAGCAATAAAAAAATAGTGTCTTTAATTCCAAGATATCAACAGTATTATACGCCAGTGATTCAACAGGAGATGGAGGGGAAAAAAACCTAACAGTTGTCAACTTTCTTTTATTAGAGATTGTGAGATATGTTACAATTTTAGAATGATTGAAATAAAACATTCATTAAATTTAAGATGCCATCAGATTTAAGGTCTAACATTATCTTAAGTTGCACTAAGAATGTAAAAGTGCTACCAATTATAAGTGTAAGATGCCATTGTTCATAAGATGTCCCATTTCATAGACATTAAAATGTGTCTTAGAATCAATAAAATGGGCAGTAAAAATATGTGAAATTGAGGAATAAGGCGTAAACAAAGAAAATGTTAATCCATCTTGAAAAGTAAAAGTCATGCAGGTTTTATTTCCTGACCACCATATAATAAAATCTGAGTTAATAACAAACATAGGAAGTAAGTTAACTACATAGAACTTTTAAATTCTCTTTTAAATAACCCTTGGGCCAAAGAAGATATTAAAGTCAGGTATAGCATCTACCTAAAGAAGAATAATTCAAACAAAGCAGTAATCGGAGAAAAAATTTCACTCTTAAACATTTTCAGGACAAAATAGGAAAGATGAAAATGCATACATTGAATAATCTACCTCAGAAGTTGAAAACAAAACAGCAAAAGCCAGCAAGGAAAGTGGAAGGAAACATTCCTAAAAGAAATAAAAATATATAGTAAATTAGAAAAAAAGTGGCAGAATTCACAAATAAATGCAAGAGCAGTGTTTTTTTTTTTTTTTCAGAAGGAGGATAAAAAAAAAATAGATAGCCTAAACAAGAGAAAAAGAAAAATATGAGAAGAAATACAAGAATCTACATATGAGATTAGGATTGTTATTGTAGAAATAGGGGAACTGGAAAGAACTAGAAGAAAATATTTGGCACAACTCTACAGATGAAATGAATAATTTTCCAGGAGCAGAAGAAGCATTAAATTCACTTAAGAAGAGATTTTAAAAACCCAAATAGACTAATAACCATATTTGCTGTGTCAGTAAGAGTCCTTCCAAGAAAACAGAAACACCATCTTGGTATTTGAAGAGAGAGATGTTAATATGGGGAATTAATTGTATGGGCACTGGGAGGCTGAAAGAACAAAAAGGGGAAATTGAGGTAATGTGGAGATTATAGCAGTAAGAAGTAGCTACTACCCCTAAGGTTGGAAGAATAAGAAGAAAGAGGTCGGCATTACTAAAATCTAAGAGCTCAGAAAAGAGGCCCTGTGACGTTGATGCGCAGACTTTTGAAGAGGAACCCTGCCCAGCTGGCTGCAGCTAGTGTCTCTGTGCTCAGAGAAGGGACTCCACAGGGCTGGGACTAAGACTTCTGAAGAAGGGTGCTATGCTGCTGCTGCTACAGCTGCTGTGTATGAGGGGATGCCATGAGGCTGATTCTGAGAGTACCAAAGAAGTGGCAAGCTGGAATCAGCCACTGCTGCTGCAGTGAACTGGAAGTGCTGGGACAATCTGACCAGACTAGCAGAAAATGTAGGAAGTCCATCATTCCTCTGCTCACACTCCAATTTCCTCTAGCCCCTCCTGTTACCAGAACTTAACATGGAGCTGGCTGGCAAAGGAGTCTGGAAAATGCAATTTGCAAATTTTCAGCCCCAGCATTTTTTACTCTTGAGAAGGTCAAATTTTAAAGGATTGGTTGATTCTATGTGTCTATGTGTACATGTACATGTATATAGGGAGAGGGTGCCAAAAATGTATGCACACTTTAAGAAAGGAAAAAACTGTATTAAAATTGTAATACTTAAGTCACGTTTGACATCTACAATTACAAGAGGTGCTCAATGTGGCTTGTATTCATCTTTTGTCATTGGGATATATTGAGTATTATCATTTTAATACAGTTTTTTCCCTTTCTTAAAATGTGAATACATTTTTTGGCATCCTCTGTATTTAGGACTTTCACATCAATATTCATTAGTATGACTGGGTGATAGTGATGTCGGAAACATCTCTGTGAGGTTTATGTATCAGGGTCATATCTATTTGAGAAACAGAGTCCCCTGATACATGAAAAAAATGATACCTAACGACCAAATAATATTTGATCTAAAAATTTAAGAATGGTTTACTATTAGGAACTCTATTAATATAACTGGCCATGCAAACTGGTAAAAAGAGAAAAATCATAAAATCATCTCAATAACTGTCATCAAGGCATTTGATTTATTTTTAAACCATTCCTGATTTGAAAAGCTGTTAGCGTATTATAGGACATATATGCTTATCAGCATTAAATTACACTTAATGCAGAAGTACTTCATTCATTTGTCCCACTAATATTTATTAAGTGTCTAGTGTACTAGGCTTTATTACTAAGTGCTTGGTATATAGTAATTAACAAAACAGACAAGATGCTTATCTTCACATATTTTAGTTCGGAAAAGATGATAAACAAATCCACAAGTTAATAAAGATAACTACAGACTTTGGCAAATGTTGTGAGGGATATCAATGTAATGGACTATGGGGTAACCTAATGGAGATTGGTCTTTGATAGGATTATAATGGAAGACCCCTCTGAATTGATTTTTTTTTTTTTTTGTAGAGACAGAGTTTCACTTTATTGCCCTCGGTAGAGTGCCGTGGCTTCACACAGCTCACCGCAACCTCCAACTCCTGGGCTTAGGTGATTCTCCTGCCTCAGCCTCCCCAGTAGCTGGGACTACAGGCGCCCGCCACAATGTCTGGCTATTTTTTTTGTTGTAGTTTGGCTGGGTCTGGCCACCCTCAGTATATGGGGCCGGCGCCCTGCTCACTGAGCCACAGGCGCTGCCCTGAATTGATGTTTGAAAGACATATCAATTCATTAGTGGATTAGTAAGATGTGTATGTATACCATGGAGTACCACTAAGCCATAAAAAGGTGAATTGATACATTTAGCAACAATCTGATTGGAACTAGAGACCATTGTCCTAAGTGAAATATCTCAAGAATGGAAAAACAAACACCACACGTACTCACTATTGAACTGCAACCAACTGATGAGCATACATGTGCACAGAAGGAAGTAAAGCTCAGTGGAAATTAACCGTGGGGTGGGGTGGGGTAGGGAGGGAAAGGATACAACTTAACTGATAGGTACTTTGAATATTCTAGTGATGGGCACACCTATAGCTGGGACTCACACATTATAAAAGCAATCCATGTAATCTAAAACATTTGTAGGCCCTTAATATTTTGAAATTAAAAGAAAAGAATGAGTCAGCTATACACAAAGCAAAAAGAGGATACCAGACAAAGGCAAAGCAGTTGAAGGTGACATATTGGATGTGAAGAATGGTGAGTAAAGTGTCAAGGATGACTTTCAAGTTTCCAGCATGAGCAACTGGGTGGATAGTGGTACATTTTCATGAGAAAAGTGAAACTGAAAGGGAGCAGATTTGTCAGCAGCCACATATCATTTTGGAAATGTTGAGTTTGGGATACCTGGAGACATCAATTTGGAGAAGTGGGATGAATAATGAACTATAAAAGCTAGAGGCTAAGAAGAAGGGTTTTGGTTAGAGACACATACTTTTGAGTCAACCATTTATGGGTGATATTTGACACCATGGATGGAGGCTGTTGCCCAGGGCAAAAGTAAACTGTGAGAAAAGAATAGACCTAAGAGATAGAGATTCCTTCCACTCCCTAGGAGCTCCAACAATTAAAGATTGGTAGAGAATGATAAACTACCCTGCTTCCCCGAAAATAAGACAGTGTCTTATTTTAAGGTGTGCTCCCAAAGATGCGCTAGGTCTTATTTTCAGGGACGTCTTATCTTTCCTGTAAGTAGGTCTTATTTTTGGAGGATGTCTTATTTTTTGGGAAACAGGGTAGCAATGGAGATTGAAAAAGAAAGGACACCTGGAAGAGTATGGGAACATGGAATCTAAGGAAAGAGCACATTTCAATACATATGTGGTCAATAATTTCAGACACTGAGTATGTCAAGTATGATGAGAACCGAAAAATGGATTTACAGTGTAGCTAATGGCCAGTAACATCAGCAAGAACAATTTCTGTAGAGCAGTGGCACCGGGATCCAATGTACAGTGGGTTGAGGGATGAATGGGAGGTGAACAGAGACTGTGTTTAACTGTGGGAGAAAGCAGGCTCTGGAGGGGAAGAGAGGTTGTGTAGCTGGTAAAGTGACCAGGATTATTTATTGTTGGTAGTAGATTTTTGTAATCAAAATCTTTTTGTTCCTCTGTTTGCTATGAAAACTAGAATTTAGGGCAATATTTAAAAAATAGTATGATTTAGACTCCTGTATCTGGCCACCTATGCAGTGCCCTTTTTTGGTGTCATATCTCAAAATTAATATGTGTAAAAGTGAATTCTTGATCCCACTCAAACATGAGATTTTTTTCCCCATCTCTTTCCCATCTGAGTGTTAACTCTCTCTTTTTGGTTGCCTAAATCAAAAACATAACTTTTGTTTTTTATCACACCTAAATAAAATACCAGCAAATTTCACTGGCTCATCCTTAAAGATATGCAAGGAATACAATCACTTCTCAGCAATGCTACCTTTGACTAAGTCATTTTCATCTCTCCCGGATTATTGCAATGGCCTCCTAACTGCTCCTAGACTCTAGTCTCAACTCAGAGAATAACACATGGCTCTTTTAAAATGTACATCAAGTCTTATGTGTCTTTGCTCAAAATATACTTTCTCCCCCAGTAAAAACTAAAGCCTTAAAAATAGCTTCCAGGTCTCTATGTGACCAGATCCCATTGCCTCTCTGACCTTATCTCCTATCACTCTTCCCTTCACCCTGACTGCTTTCTTTGTCTGCTCTAACCACACTGGGCTCTTTTTCATTCTAGACATGTTTCTACCTCAGGGCTGTTGCATTGGCTATTCCCTCTGCCTGACACTTTTCTCAGCCTATATAGTTTGAGAGATTTAAACCACAGGTATTATGAATTTTCACATTATGTATGACTAGGAATTAATGGATTATTTTAAGAATGTGTGCTGACAGGCAGATCAAGATGGCAGACCAGAAGGATCATTCAATTGAACCATCTAGAATGTCTGGGGAAAAAGAGAGAACCCAGCATTACATGGCATAGGAACCTTACTGAGAGTCATAGCTCAGGAGGCATAAAGAGGAGGTGGTGAGCTGGGTACAGCATATACTCTGGAGTGGTGGAAATCTGATGAATTATGCAAGTGATCATGACCAGTTGGGGTCGGCTGCCCCCCCAACACAGGTCCAGGATGGGGAAAAGCCTTTCTGGAGTTTTCAGTAGTTGGGGGAAGCTGTGCATTGAGTGGAAAGCTTGGAAGAGTTGGTAGACTTGAACAGTATACAGCAACCAGATTTGAATGCCAGTTGGAATGAACTTGCCATTGGTTTGGTGGCTAGTGAGGCAGCCATACTGTGAAGGTCTTGGTGGCCAGGGGGCTGCCACTGTGGGAAGGTCTTGAGAATGTCTTAACAGGGGCCTACAGTATGGCCATCTTAATTCCGCCTGCCTGGATCAGAACTCCACTCTTGGGCTGAGGGACTCTCGCACCCCATGGGAACTGGGGTTAGGGGCACCATGAGACTTGCCCCTGAAGGACTCTTGTGAACTTTAAGATCCCAAGCCAGCAAGGTCTAAATGCTGAGGAAACAATCAGGTGATCACCGAAGACAGCTAAGTTTGGAATAAGGACTATAGAAGTTGCTGGCTGTGCTGTCTCCTAAAAAATCAAACACAGGGCCACCTGTTGTCCCACTGACATATTGCAACATACTGTCATCAATAGTAAGGACTTTTGTTTGAAACAAAGGAAGTAGTGAGAAGGAAAAAGGAGGACAAGGAGGTGAACAAGAAAAAGAACACACTAGGAGGAACCAATAGAAAAATTCAGGCAACATGAGAAACCAAAACAGAGGAACTCCCCCAAAGGACCATGAGGCAGCTACTGCAAAAGACTCCACCAATAAAGAATTAATGGACTTGACAAAAAGATAATTTAAAATATGGATGATAAAGATAATAAAAGGAATGGATGAGAAAATGAAAAGACAGAAGCAACAGTGGGATGAGAGATATGTAGAATATAGAAAGAATATGGTAGCTTAACGAAATGAAGGAGACAATCAGGGAATGTAAAGATGCAGTAGAAAGTACCAAAAATAGGTTAGACCATGGAGAAGAATGAACCCCAGAGCCAGAGGATACCATTTTTGAGTTAACCCAGGTAGCTAAAGTGGCAGAAAAGAAGAGAGAGAAAGCAGAGCAGGCACTTAGAGAACTACAAGGCTCCAGGAAGCTTTCAAACATATGAATAATAGGATCCCTGAAGGGGAAGAAGATTGTCCGAAAGGAATGGAAGCCCTACTGGAGACCATCATAAAGGAAAAGTTCCCAAGTTTTACTAAAGACCCTGACACACTCCTTTCAGATGGATAACGAACCCCGGTCATCTCAACTCAAACAGAGCCTCTCTGAGATACATTGCAATGAACCTGTCCAAAATCAAGATGAAAGGTAAAATTCTGTAAGTAGCCAGGTGTAGGTGCCAACTGACCTACAGAGGAAGAGCCATTAGGATGACAGCAGACTTTTCAACTGAAAACTTTCTTTTTTTTTTTTGGCCAGGGCTGGGTTTGAACCCGCCACCTCTGGCATATGGGATCGGCGCCCTACTCCTTGAGCCACAGGCGCCACCCTCAACTGAAAACTTTCAAGCCAGAGGAACATGGTCATCCACCTTCAACATTCTTAAACAAAATAATTTCCAGCCCAGAACTCTGTATCCTGCTAAACCAAGATTCAAAATTGATGGAGAAATCAAATCTTTTGCAGATATACAAGCATTGAGGAAAATTGCCACAAAACCACCTCTATAGGAAATACTTAGGCCTATTTTCAGCACTGAGCACTACAGTGCACCACCAGAAAAGTAAACACCCACTTTACCCACTTTCTGCCACTTTAGCTACCTGGGTTAACTCAAAAACACTGTAGCTTCTACAGTGGTGCAAAGGATAAAACTACACAACAGACGTTCACAAAATAAGATGAATAGAACTCCACCACACTTATCAATTCTCTCAATAAATGTCAATGGACTGAATTCACCACTGAAGAGGCACAAGCTTGCTGATTGGATAAAAAAGCACAAGTCATCTGTACGCTGTCTCCAGGAGACATACCTAGCATTGAAGGACAAATCAGGACTCAGAGTTAAGGGATAGAAAACAGTTTTCAAGCAAATGGAAATCAGAAGAAAGGAGGGGTTGTGATCTTATTTTCAGATATGAGCATATTTAAAAAAACTCAAGTTAAGAAAGACAAAGATGGACACTTTATACTGGTCTAAGGAACAATACAACAAGAAGACATTTCAGTTTTAAACATTTATGCACACAACTTAAATGCTCCCAGATTTATGAAACAGGCCTTGATGGGTCTGAGCAATATGCTATCCCATAACACCATAATAGTCAGAACTGACACCCCTCTGACAGAACTGGGCAGATTCTCTAAACAGAAACTAAACAAAGGTACAAAGGACTTAAATGTGACCCTAGAACAAATAGGATTAATAGACATATACAGAACACTCCATCCCAAAGCTAAGGAATATACATTTTTTCTCATCAGCCCATGGTACGTACTCCAAAATTGACAACATCCTAGGATAAAAATCAAACCTCAGCACAATTAAAAGAATAAATTGTACCTTGTATCTTCTCAGACCACAAAGCGATAAAGGTGGAACTCAACTCCAACAAAAACGTTCATCCCCACACAAAGACATGG
The DNA here is from genome assembly GCF_027406575.1 of Nycticebus coucang. Taxonomy (NCBI): domain Eukaryota; kingdom Metazoa; phylum Chordata; class Mammalia; order Primates; family Lorisidae; genus Nycticebus; species Nycticebus coucang. The sequence goes on from NC_069804.1 coordinate 40,015,939, forward strand.
AAATTGAACAACCTTATGCTGAATGACAGTTGGGTTCAGGAAGAGATAAAAGAGGAAATTGTTAAATTCCTCAAACATAGCAACAATGAAGATACAAGTTACCAAAACCTGTGGGATACAGCAAAAGCAGTCTTATGAGGGAAATTTATTGCATTAGATGCCTACATTTGAAAAACATAAACAGAGTGCATCTACAAACTCAGTAACCACCTTATGGAATTGGAGAATGAAGAACAATCTAAACCCAAACCCAGCAGAAGAAAAGAAATAACCAAAATTAAATCATAAATTAATAAAATTGAAAACAAAAGACTCACTCAGAAAATTAATGAAATAAAAAGTTGGTTTTTTGAAAAAACAAAGTCGCAAAACCTTTTGCCAGATTAACTAGAAACAGAAACATAAAATATCTAAAAACCTCAATCAGAAACAATAAAGGGGAAATAAAAACAGATGCCACAGAGATACAAGAGATTATCTCTGAGTACTACAAGAATGTCTATGCCCAGAAATTTGACAATGTCAAGGAAATGCATCAATACCTGGGGTCACACCCTCTCCATAGACTTAATTAAGAAAAAATAGTAAGTCATGGAAGAAGCCCAAGTACCCATTGACCCATGAATGGATTAATAAATCGTGGTATATGTATACCATGGAATATTATGCAGCCTTAAATAAAGATGGAGATTTTTACCTCTTTCATGTTTACATGGATGGAGCTGGAACATATTCTTCTTAGCAAAGTATCACAAAAATGGAAGAAAAAGTATCTAATATACTCAGCCCTAGTATGAAACCTATTTATAGCTTTCATATGAAAGCTATAATCCAATTATAGCCCAAGAAGAAGGGGAAAGGGAAGATGGAGGGGAGGGGAGGGGAGAGGATGGGTAGAGGGAGGGTAATCGGTGGGACCACACCTATGGTGCATCTTACAAGGGTACGTGTGAAATTTACTAAGTGTAGAATATAAATGTCTTAACACAATAACTAAGAAAATGTGGTGAAGGCTATGTTAACCAGTTTGATGAAAATTGTATATAAAAACCAGTACATTGTACCCCATGATTGCATTAATGTACACAGCTATGATTTAATAAAACAAACAAACAAAAACCAAAAACAACAAAAAAAGAAGAAATAGATAAATAGACTGATTTAAAGAACTGAGATCAAAGAAACAATAAAAATCTCCCAGCAAAAAAAAAGACCTGGCTCAGGTGGCTTCACACCAGAACTCTATCAAACCTTCAAAGAACAGCTTATACCCATGCTGCAAAATTTATTACAAAAAATTGACAAGGAAGGATTCTTACCCAACACATTCTATGAAGCAAACGTCACCCTGATACCAAAACCAGGAAAAGACCCAACTAAAAAGGAGAATTTCAGATCAATTTCACTAATGAATGTAGATTGAAAAATTCTCAACAAAGTCCTAGCCAATAGATTATAGTTACACATTAAACAAATCATGTGTTAAGTAGGTTTTATCCCAGGGATGCAAGGCTGGTTTGACATACACAAATCTATAAACATAATTCACCATATTAACAGAAGCAAAAATAAAGACCACAAGATCCTCTCAATAGATGCAGAAAAGCATTCAATAAAATTCATAAAATTCAGCATCCTTTCCTAATTAGAACACTTAAGAATATAGGTATAGGAAGCACATTTCTGAATCTGACCGAAGCCATACCATTTATGACAAACCCACAGCTAATATTATACTGAATGGAGTAAAACTGAAAGCTTTTCCACTTAGAACTCGAACTAGACAAGGTTGTCCTCTATTGCTACTACTATTCAACATAGTCAAGGAAATTCTAGCCAATACAGTCATGCAAGAGAAGGAAAGAAAGGGCATCCAAATGGGGATAGAGGAGGTCAAACTCTCATTCTTTGCCAACCACGTGATCTTGTACTTAAAGAACCCCAAAGACTCAACTCCAAGACTGCTGGAAGTCATCAAAAAATACAGCAATGTCTCAGGATATAAAATCAATGTTCACAAATCAGTAGCTCTTGTATATGGCAATAACAGCCAAGATGAAAAGTTAATCAAGGACACAATTCCCTTCACAGTAGCTTCTTCTTCTTCTTTTTTTTTTTTTGCAGTTTTTTTGCCAGGGCTGGGTTTGAACCCGCCACCTCGGGCATATGGGGCCAGTTCCCTACTCCTTTGAGCCACAAGCGCCACCCTTCTTTTTTTTTTTTTTTGTTTAGACAGAGTCTCACTTTGTTGCCCTCAGTAGAGTGCCATGGCTTCACAGGTCACAGCAACCTCCAACTCTTGGGCTTAGGCAATTCTCTTGCCTCAGCCTCCTGAGTAGCTGAGACTACAGTCGCCTGCCACAACACCTGGCTATTTTTTTTTTGTTGTTGTTTTTTTGGCCGGGGCTGGGTTTGAACCTGCCACCTCCGGCATATGGGACCGGCGCCCTATTCCTTGAGCCACAGGCGCCACCCAACACCTGGCTATTTTTTTTATAGCAGTGTGCCCGGGGTCGGGTTCAAACCCGTCACCCTCAGTATATGGGGCTGGTACCCTACTCACTGTGCCACCCACACAGTAGCTTCAAAAAAAATAAATAAAATACCTAGGAATATACTTAACAAAAGAGGTGAAGGACCGCTACAAAGAAAATTATGAAACACTAAGAAAAGAAATAACAGAAGATATTAACAAATGTAAGAACATACCATGCTCATGACTGGAAAGAATCAACATTGTCAAAATGACTATGCTTTTCAAAGCAATCTACAGATTCAGTGCAATCCCCATTAAAATACCAACATCTTACTTTCAAGATTTAGAAAAAATAATTCTTCATTTTGTACGGAGCCCGAAGAAACCTGGTATAGCCAAGGCAACTCTTAGTAATAAAAACAAAGTTGGGGGTATCACTCTACCACACTTTCGGCTATACTACAAGGACATAGTGATCAAAATAGCATGGTATTGGCACAAAAATAGAGATACTGACATTTGGAGCTGAATAGAAAACCATGACATGAAACTAACATCTTATAGCCACCTGATCTTTGATAAACCAAACAAGAACATACACTGGGGAAAAGAATCCCTATTCAATAAATGGTGCTGAGAGAAACAGATAACCACATATAAAAGACCAAAACTGAACCCACACCTCTCACCACTTACAAAAATTGATGCAGGATGGATAAAAGATTTAAATCTAAGGCATTAAACAATAAAAACCCTCCAAGGAAGTCTGGGGAAAACACGTGAAGATACCGGCCTAGGGAAAGATTTTATGAAGAAGACTTCTGTGGTGATTGCAACAATTACAAAAATAAACCAATGGGACTTAATTAAACTGAAATCTTCTGTACAGCTTTGGAAACAACAACTAAAGCAAACAGACAACCCTCAGAATGGGGAAAGGTATTTGCATATTATGAATCAGATAAAAACTTGATAACTAGGGTGGCGCCTGTGGCTCAGCAGGTAGGGCGCCGGTCCCATATGCCGAGGTGGTGGGTTCAAACCCAGCCCCGGCCAAATTAAAAAAAAAAAAAAAAAAAAAACAAAAACTTGATAACTAGAATCTATAGAGAACTATAGAATTAATTAATTCTATAGTTTAATCAACTAATTATACCCCCAAATTAATCAACTAATAATACCCCCAAATCCCATATATCACTGGGCAAGAGATATGAATAGAACCTTCTCTAAAGAAGACAGACAAATGGCTAACAAACATATGAAAAAATGCTCATCATCTCTACTCATCAGAGAAATGCAAATCAAAACTACCCTGAGATATCACCTAACCGCAGTGAGAATGGGCCATATCACAAAGTCTCAAAGCTACAGATGCTGGCGTGGATGTGGAGAGAACACTTTTACACTGCTGGTGGGACTGCAAACTAATACAACTTTTTTGAAAAGAAGTATGGAGAATCCTCAAAGAACTCAAATTAGACTTCCCATTTGATCCTGCAATCACATTACCAGGCATCTACCCAGAAGAAAAAGAAATCCTTTTATCATAAGGACATTTGCACTAGACTGTTTATTGCAGCCCAATTTACAATTGCCAAATGTGGAAACAGCCTATATGCCCACCAACCCAGGAATGGATTAACAAGCTGTGGTGTATGTATACCATGGAATACTATTCAGCTATTAAAAAAAGATGGAGACTTTATATCTTTTGTATTAACCTGGATGGAGGTGTGACACATTCTTTTTAGTAAAGTATCACAAGAATGGAGAAGCAAGAATCCAACATACTCAATTCTAATACGAAAGCAGTAGACGAGCTAATACAAGGGGAGGGGAGGGGAATCAGCAGAGGGGGAGAGAGGGAGGGAGGAGGGAGGAGGATGGGGGGTCACAGTGTATGGCACACTTCTTGGGGGTGGGATGCAATTATAAGAGGTACTTTATCTAACAAATGCAATCAGTATAACCTAATTCTTTATACCCCCAATGACTCACAAACGATACAAATAAGTTTAAAGAAAAGAATATGTGCTGATGTGAAAAGCATAGTGAGAGTGGTCTGACAAAAAAAGAAAGGAAGGATGAAAGAAATAAGGAAAGAAAAGAAGAATTGTACATCACACATCCTTAAAATTTGCAAGTGGAAAAGATTCAAGGTCCCAATCACTGTTTCAGACTATAGAAGATGGTTGAGCTACAAGGACATACTGGCATTTATTTACATACCAGTATTTATTTTCCATCTCAGTTTTCATATATGGTATCATGATGCATACAGTATACAGTGAAAAGGTATGACAACCAGGCACATATTTATATTTATGGCTCACCATGTGCTTGATACTCTACAAGGTGTATACCTTGTCTTTAATCCTTCCATAAACTCTGCCAGGTGAGGCAGTTGAGGCATACAGACAGTACGTGTCTTCCCTGAGCTGGAAAGCTAGGAAGTGACAGAGAGGTAATTTACATGAGGATGGAAGTATGGGGGATGGGTTAGACTGGAGACCCTTTGCTGTTTTCATTACACTAGGTGGTCTGACACCCTAACTCTCTCAAGTAAATAGAATATCTGCTAGGGAAAATTTATTTCTACTTAATTTTGATATTGTAACACAAATTTACTCAGATGTTTTATGGCCTTTGTACTAATGCAGTCATAATTCTAGAATTAGTCACTTGCTATGCAATATATGGTAGGTTTATTTATTTTTTGTTAATTTATTATATCATCTTTCTATCTTGCATGTGAACTTGACTTCCTTGTACACCTTGCTTTTTTGAGTGGATTACAGAATATTCTGAAATAATTAGGGGATTGGGAGTGCATTATCTTCTCATTAGACATTCTTCCCATTTCAGTTTTTGGATTTTTTGTTGGGGAGAGAGAAAGAGGAAAGGAAGATCATTTCTATAGAAGATAGGGTGGGGGTGGTGTTCTAAAAGGAAGGCAAATAAATGCCTTATGCTTGAATAGATAGAAAATAGAATTTTGAATGAAGATGAAATTAGGTCGTAATAACCCAAGCACTCTATTTTCCTGCCATGGAGGAATTACACAAATGGTACAAAGAAGTGTGAAATACTTGAACCAATTGGTTGAACATGTGAAAGGCATGGTCCCTACAGTAGGTCAAGAACCACATTTACAAAAGCCAGTGAACTGGCCATTCTTAATGGCATCCAATTTGCTTCAACGTGGATATAACAAAGCTGAATGTGCTATCTGAAACTAATTTAATTTCTTAATTTAGTATTTCATAGACTGCCAAGAGTCTTCAATTTGGAATATTCGGGATTGATTTTGCATCCAAAGCCCAATGATTTAGATAATCTCCTAGTAGAGAGTCTAAATGAGAGAGATGTGCTTAGTAACCAGCCATGCTGTTCTTTTTTTCTTTTACTCAATAGACTTTTTGTTAAGTAAATCAAGGTTGTTCTTTCTAAAACCCAAGATCTAATTACTATGGGAATCACCTCAGCATTTCCACTTACGTTTGCTAATATTTTAAATAAGGATTGATCAGAAAGATATTTGAGTCTCTCCCATGGAAACTAAGGGGGTCATTTCTGTAGACACTGTTTAGCCCCAAATAAACATTTATGAGAGATATTACTGAGTGAACTCCATGCCACAAACATTTTATACTTCCAGCCAAGGTAATCACCTACTTTTCACAAAACAAAATTACACAAGACCCTTGGTGTCCTAAAAATGGAAAACATATGTTTCCCTGTTTAATATTTTTCCAGGAACAAAATAATAATTATAACTAAGTTCAAGGTGCCTGTTAATGGTGTACTCATGAATTTATTTCCAATTTTTTACTAAATGTGAAACCATTTGTGAAATAAGGGAATAGATCATGTGCCCCAGTTGGATTTTGCACTGTCCAGAACTAATGTTGATTTAAAGTCCAATTTTTGTAGGCCAAATTGGCAAAGATAATCTTTTCATACCACATGTTGAGGGGTTAACATGGTCCCACACTGTCCCTTCCTCCCTTCCGCTTCCCCTCTTCCTTCCCTTCCTCCTTCTCCCCTTCTCCTTCTCCCTTCCCCTCCCATTTCCCTTTCTTCTCCCTCTTCTTCCCCTCCCCTTCCCGTTTCCTTCTCCTTCCCCCTTCCCTTTCCCTATTCTCCTTCCCCCTTCCTTCTCCCCTTTCTTCTTCCCTTCCCTTTCCCTTCTCTACCCCTACTCCTCTCCTTCTAGAACAAAAGGCCTACCTAACCATGTGCCAAGATTTCCGCTGGAAGAACTCTAGCCAACCAGAACCTTACTGCAAACTGTGGAATCTTCCTCAACCTCTACACTCATTATAAAACAAAGACCTTTCAACCCCTCTAAGGTCAGAGGCCATCTTTTGCTTGCCCAGGCTGGTAGCTGTCCCCTTTCAATAAACTTGACATAAGCCTCGCAGCTCCTGTCTCTGGGCACCCCCATGACAACTTTCACTATGTAGTAGCATAGTAAAAAGAACATATAGGATAGATAAATAACATATCTCTCTAGCCAGATTTAGGGCGTAGATGAGGGCATAGATAGGGAGATTCTTAGAACTCCACTAACATGATCATTTCTATTATTAGTAAAGAAGTACACACTTCATAGAAAGGATAGTAGATCTAAGGGTTTTAAATGTTTTGAATCATCACTAGATCAGAATGACAGAGGTAAATATCCATCCATTTATGGGGTACACAAATGTACTTTTAGAAATGGTATTTAAGGGGTTTACAGAACAACAAATATATCATCTCTCCAAGATGGAAGCTCCCAATGTTGGACTTCTTAAACTTCAGTTGATAGCAGAGAGTAGGAACAGTGGTTCCTGCTCTAAGAGTGTGAAGTTTTTCTATTTCCACTTAAGTTGGGTTCACAAATGTTTTTATCCAAAAAATACTGAGGACATTTAATTCCAAATCAGATCAAACTGTTGACTCTCTCTCCCTTTCCCACACCCTTGTAATTTTATATGAGTTGAATTTCAAATATTTATTCAAGTATAATATATATGCAGAAAAATATTCAAACATAAGTGTTAGCTTAACAAATTTTACACATTAAACATACCTATACAACCAGTACCAAGCACCCAGATGAAGAAACAGAACATTATTATTTACAACTTTAAGTGAATTTGAGTAGTAACTGAAGTGACAGTGAAAGAAATACTAAATTTCATTTTCTTTTCATTTCATGTTTTTAAGGACAGAGTCTTGCTGTTACCCAGGCAATTGTGTGATCATAGCTCACTGCAACCTCAAACTTCTGGGCTCAAGCCATCCTCCCACCTATGACTCCTGAAATACCTACCATGCCCATCTAATTTTTTTTTTCCTCAGAGATAGGCTCTTGTTACATTGCCCAAGCTGGTCTAGAACTCCTGGCTCAAGTGATCTTTCTGCTTGGGCCTCCCAAAATGCTGAGATCACAAGTGTAAGCCTCCATGCTCAGCTGACATAATGAATTTTTGAAAATAAATTCTTTGCTACAGAAAAAACTGGTTCCTAAAAGAGCCCTCTAAGTTGAGAAAAAGTATTTTGGGAAGTATTAAGATGGTTGGTATTTCTGTTTTTATTTTTTTGAGACAGAGTCTCACTTTGTTGCCCTCAGTAGAGTGCCATGGCGTCACAGCTCACAGCAACCTCAAACTCCTGGGCTCAAGGGATTCTCTTGCCTCAGCCTCCCAAGTAGTTGGGACTACTGGCGCCTGCCACAATGCCCAGCTTTATTTATTTATTTATTTATTTATTTATTTTTTGCAGTTTTTGGCCAGGGCTGGGTTTGAACCCGCCACCTCCATCCAGCATATGGGGCCGGCGCCCTACCCCTTTGAGCCACAGGCACCCCCTGCCCGGCTTTATTGTTTTTAGAGACCAGGTCTTGCTCTGGCTCAGGCTGGTCTCAAACTTGTGAGCTCAGGCAATCCACCCACCTTGGCCTCTCAGAGCACTGGTCTCCTGTTGCTCAGTGGTTAGAGCACCAGCCCTGTGCATTGAGGGTGGCAGGTTTGAATCCGGCCTGAGCCTGCTAAACAAAAAAGAAAAGGAAAATAGTGTTGGCTGGTTTGTTCAGTTGGTATTTCTATTTTTAAATGGCATGATTTAATTTTAGACATCATTGATTGACCTGCTGCAGTGAAAGTTGGTTAGCTTTCCTACTCTTTATTCCTCCATCTTCCAATTTATTTTTTCATCAGCAGCATTTAAAATATTTATTGTTTTAGTTTTCTCCATTCAAAAAATCTGCATAGGCTCGGCAACTGTAGCTCAGCAGCTAGGGTGCCAGCCACATACACTGGAGTTGGCAGGTTTGAACCCAGCCTGGGCCTGCCAAACAACAATGATAACTACAACTCAAAAATAGCTGGATGTTGTGTGGGCGCCTGGAGTCCCAGCTACTTGGGAGGCTGAGGCAAGAGAATTGCTTAAACCCAGGAGTTGGACGTTGCTGTGAGCTGTGATACCACAGCACTCTACTGAGGGCAACGAAAGTGAGACTCTGTCTCAAAAAAAAAAATTGCATATATTCGTGGTGTACAAGTGCAATTTTGCTACATTACAGTGAAGTCAGGGCCTTCAATGCATACATCACTGGAGCAATGCACATGGTACCCACCAAGCAACCTCCCACTTACTTGTAATGTGTACACATTCTTTAGCCTCTTCTTACAAGTGGGAACATGTAGTGTTTGTCTTTCTGGGTCTAAGTTGTTTCACTTAAGAGAATGGCCTCCAGTTCCATCAGTCTTCCTGCAAAATAAATTATTTTATTTCTTTTTACAGCTGCCTAACATTCTATTGTGTACATATGCTCCATTTTCTTTATCCTAACCTCTGTTGATAGACACTTAGACTGATTCTGTTATCTTTGCTATCGTGAATAGTGCTGCTATAAACATACAAGTGCAGGTATCGTTTTTTAGGGTTTAAAGTATTTACATTCTGTTCTGCAGCCATCATCCACACTGTTTCATTCTCCTTCTACAAGTATATTTAAATAAATTACAGCTCACCAGGAATTGCTTCTTTAGAGTTTCCTCATTCTCAAGTTCCTTGTTTTGATTCATTTTGTTGTTGTTGGCAGGATTTTACCAGTCAGTTTCTTAATAAATGCTCCGAGTTTGTGTTTGGGAACGTCTGCTTATTGTTTTTCACTTGAGTGACGCAATATTCTTGAATCCCTTTTTCTTTCTTACAGCTCCATTGTTTCCTGTCATGAAACGTTTCTGCAAAGCTGGCTTGATTCTCCTTTATCCTGCAGCCGCTATCTTTTTGGTGATTTCTTTTCCTGCTTGGATACTTGAAGACCGTTTTCTTCTTCCTTGAAATTGAAAAATATAACTAGCTCGATTATCAACTGTTCTGCGTAATTTTACCGGATACGCAGTGTGACTAGTAAATGTGAAGATGGATGCATTTTGTCAAGGAGAATTTTCTATATTACATCTGAATTTTTTCTTTTTCACTTTTTAAGGTCTCTTCTTCAGGGACATGAGTTCTGCTTATATTGTATTGCCTTTGGCTTCTATTTCCAGCATTTCCCCTGTATTTTCTTTAGCTTTTTTGTGTCTTTTGTGATTGTCTGAACCCTTCAGTTTATGTCAGTAACTTATGTGTTTGGCATGCTTGCCTTGTTCATTGTTGTTTGTGTGATAGTTAATATATTATCTCTCTAGTGATGTTTTGGGTTCAAATTTTGCATCCTTTACTCTGTAACTTCCTTTTTAAAAATTTCCTAATGGTTTATTATTTTTCCCATTCTTATCCAAGTCCTCCATAGCTGGAAGGGCTTGTGTATTGTATTTGCTTCCAGATTTACATCTTTAGTGTACTAGGTCTGTCCAGACCATGCAATATGATGTAGCCTAATTGTCCTTGATGCCAATGTACCTTGTCTAGGTCTAATTTCTTTTATGATTAGAGTTAAAAGAGTAAATTGTGAAAGACTTGGTGTGGAACTATTGAAGTTGTCCATCATATAATGTTGTATTTATGACATTGTAGCTTCAACAAATGAAACTACAGCCCATATATATATATGTGTGTGTAGGTGTATATATTTTATATATACAGAAGATACCCCAAAATGTATGCAAATTTTAGATAAAAAAGCTATTATAATTGTAATACTCAATATATACTGATGAGAGTTGTTATCTTTTGCACTTTATCTCACATGTCCTGTAATTGCAGAAGTCAAACATGGCTTGAGTATTAAAATTTTAATGTAGTTTTCTTTCTTAAAATGTGCCACTTTGCTGGCATCTTCTGTGTGGTGTGTGTGTATGCGTGTATGTGTGTGTGTATATATATATATATATAGAAAGAGAGAGAGACCTAATCATGCATGTATATATGGGATATATAATCATATATATAAAAATACATGCTTATATATGGGTTAGAACATGAACATATGAGATATTCATAATTCTATCTTTTCTCCCTATGTTAATTTGGTGTTATAATTTGTAAACTTTGAATCTAATTTCAGAATTTAAATTTACCAAATTGACACCTTTAGAACAGAGTGAAGGAATAACATTATTGTTCCTTCTATGGTGATGGTACTAGGATGTCCTGGAATTCCAAGGGATCCAAGAATAATCAGATTGAGACATTTCTATATAATGATTAAGAAATCCTATAATGATTCTTGCCCTTTTCTTATCTACCATACTCAAATGGAAGGCATCATTCCTTAAATAGAGTTCTCAAAGGTGTACAAACTGTGAGAACACAAGTATTCTTTAGTATTCTCAACTTTCTCTATGTTCTACTTCTCCCACATTCGAGCCTAAAGAAGCTTTAAAAAATACAAGCTTGTGACAAAATGCTAACTCCAACATACTCAGACATTCTAAAACCAGTAAGTAGAAGGTCTGAGGGCAGCAGATTCACTGCTGCATGTTCTTAGGTTTTAACATCTGCCCTTCTACCTTGGTTCAGCTAAATTGTCATGACGGTGTTTCCCTTTAAGGACAATTATAATGAGATACATCCACCTCCCCTATTGTAAATAAGAATATTATGATGCTACTTCTTCATTTTTGTATCAGGTGACAGTGGCTTCTCTGTAACATATGACAAGGATGTCCTCTTTCTTGACTCCGTAGGAAGAAAACTGTCCATTAACTTGGGATCTCAGCAAGGCATTTAGCAAGCTCTCTCATAATATGCTGTGGTCAAAAAGAAAAATATAGGCTGGATGACTGTACAATTAACATGATTCAGAGCAGGCTGAAACAATATATGCCAAAAGGTGCTAATTAATGGACTGATATCAAACTGAAGGAGCTTTCTAGATTTTCTACGGTACTTTGCCTTTTGCCCAGTGCTGCCTGGTACCTATTATCAATAACTTGGATAAACACATAGAATTGTATCAGTAAGATTCAAGTACATTACATCACAGAATCAATATTAAAACAGTCTGGAATAATGGGACATGTGTAGTAAGAGAAAGCATAAATAGGATAATAAAATGTTTTGTACTCTGTTCTAAAAACTATCCCCACTGTTCAAGAATAGGATATACAAATTTTCCTCTTGGGTAACAGCAGATGTATGTAGCTATTAAACAAGTCTATTAAATATTAGGTAGCACTGTAAGAAGGAGGCATTTGTTGGTTAGTAGAAAGACCATTCATTGGATCTGGCATCAGAAAACTGAATGAAACCCCAGTTCTGCCATTTTGGCCCTTAAACTCTTTGATACTTACTTTAGTCTCAGGGTTGCTGTGAAGTTAAAATGAGTTAACACATCTAACTTTCAAGAACTTGTGCTCAATAAATCTGACCTAGAAAAATTGCCATTCATAATAAAATAGGTGGCTGTGCCACTCCATTTTGTCTTAGCAAAGATGGTACTTGGAATGAGTTCCAGGTGCCATATTTGCAAATAAACCGAAGCTATTTCCAAAGCCTGTGACCAGGACGGATGAGCAACTCAAAAAAGAACATGAAGAACTGTTACAGGAACAGAGATAACTGAACTGAAGACCGTGGACTCAAGGAGATCACATCTACCTTCAAATATCTGTAGGCGTGCTTTATGGCCTTCTGGAGAGCTCCAGAGCAGTAGAACTTACCTTGAAGGATGGAAAATACAAGAATGTGGGCCCGGGTGACCACTTGGTGGGGATGTTGTGAGCAATTTCAGCACAAGTGCGATGTTTGGATTACATACTCTTTAATGGGACAGTCTGTCATATTTCTAGGACACTTTTCATGACGTGGTTCCTTCTAAATCCTGTGTCAAAACAATTCCAAGATTTCTGCTATGTTGCATTGGTCTGTTTTTAGCTAAAATATCACCTTCCCTCTAGCTCCAGGCCAGACTTCTTTCTCCAGGATGTCTTCTCCCACCAGTTTACTCTTGTTCACTACTTTGTTTAGGAATTTCTGGTCACCTTTAAAATGTCATCTTTCCCCAAACTACCTAAAGGACACAGTATGTTTGTGGACAGTAAATGTTTGTGGACATTTTGGGGGGAGATGAGCCAGAAAAGCATAATTTTGTGGCTGCTGGAGTAGGAAGGTAAAGTGGGAATTAAGAACCAGAATTTAAGAGCTTCAGAGTTGGAGCTATGGACCAAGAAGTGGGGTAGGTGCCTCCCACAAGACTTTAATGAGAATTTAGCGTATAAATAAAAAGATTAAAAGTCCAGAGGCCCCTTGCCTTGACCCTGTTGGTCTACTACAGAAATTAAAAAATTATTTGTTAAACGGATGACTGACTTCCCTTGTTTTCTGGAGGCAAAAAGAGTTCTGGGCAGGTGGCTCTCAGCACTTCCACCCTGTTCTAGATCGCGATAGAGAAGGTGTCTGAGGCAACCCGACAGATTGCTGGCCTCTGGCGGGCCGGGGCCAGCCAGCTCCCCTCCCAAGAGTCCCCAGGGAACCGTTTTTACTTTTTTTACAGCCAAGCTTGGGGAAAATTGGCTGCTCTCCAGTTGCCAAGGACGCTGCCGCTAGCTCTGCTGGGCTAGGGTGAAAGAGGACGCTGGAAGGGGGAAGAGGTAGGGAGGGTTCGGTGTGCTCTGACTGGCTGGAGCGAGAAGGCTTATTTGCATAATATTCCCTGACGGTTTCCGATTGGCTGAAGCTAGGGGGGCGGTGGTGGGGTGATTCCAAGGGCCTGGAGCGCTGGCCCACAGACCTTTTCGTTCTGGAGTTACCCCGGTGGGTGTGAGTTGTTGCGCTGGCCCTGGGGAGCTGGGAGGCCCGGTTTGGGAAGTTTTGCAGTCAGGTGCACGAGCCATCTTTCTCCTATAGTGTTTAAGAAATGTGCGGGAACAGCGGTCAGAGTCACGAAACTAGGGGATGGAGGGTGACGCCGAGGCCAGAGAGGGGGAAGGAAACAGATCCAGGGAGGGGTGGAGGCTAAAAGGAGAGAGGGGCCTTCTCTTAAACTGCGCTTTTTTTGCTGGTGAGATTCCTTTGGTAGATCAAGTGGATTTCCGTTTTCCGTGAGTTATTATCAAACCATTGAAACTAGGAAACAGAAAAGGAAGCAAGATTCTGGCTGGCATTTAATAATTTAAATCTGCGAGTTTTCAACTGGTTGCACAGGTACTTAAAACACCGAGAGGATCTGGGGTGGGGGACAACATAGTGTATTTCAATTAAGTAGAAAACCAACTACTGAAAATTGTATGTTTTTTCTTGAGTTTTCGTCTTGCCATCCTCATTGAATCTCACTGGATCTAAGGGTTTACAACCAGCCTGGACTATTTTATACTCTTTCTGCTAAAGCAGGGAGCAGAGGGGCCGGGGCAGGGTCTGTAACTCATCATAGCCCATTCCCACATTTTTAAGGTTTCCACTCTTTGCAGAAACACTTCCAAGACTATTATGAGGTCCTTTACTATGTACAATTAATTTTCAAAAAGTACTTTACAGTTTAAGTAATGATTTTTGCCTCCATTATCTTATTTAACCTTAAAAATCTTAGCACAGCCCTTAGGAGAAGCTCCATTTTATCAATAAGGAAACTGAGGCTGGAAAAGTTTGTAAGTTTCTACATGTGCAAAGAGGGAGGCTGAGATTATTTTGATGCTTCAGACTTACACATTTTTCTTTCCATTGATTCCCAAAACCCTGATAGGTGGGTTGAGTAGGTAGCAGTATTCCAGTTTTACAGATAAGAAAACATGGGCTGTGATCTACTGCTAATAAGTTCTGGGGTGGGGGTTCCCAGACTAGGCTCTATTCCCAGGGGTCATTGACTTTTGTTCTGTGGTTAACTGATCAGCTCCTTGTGCTAGCTAATCGGCCTTTTATTCAAAAGACAATTAGGAAGAAGGTTTGCCTTGGAAAATATTTCAGTATAGGTCTTAAGGTGAAAGAAAGAAGGAAAGAAAGAACCCCTTTTTATGTGCTCCCTGCTTTTGGCACATTTTGTCCCAAGGGGAAATGTACTAATGGCAGCCCTGAAAGATTTTAGAGAAAAGCGATTTAAAATTAAAAGCTTGGATTCTATTGGACATAATTGGACTGTGAGAGAAGACGTGGATGGAGAGAAATGGCAAGGGAAGTTAAGAAAAGAAAAATAAAACAGATTGGAGCTTGGAAGTCCCAAAGTGAAATTTAAGGTACAAGACTCTTAAAAGTTAAATCCAGTGATTTGGTATGTAGCTTCTTAGGCCATATTAAATGACCCTGTGCTTTAAGATTTATCTTTTGAAAGAAGACTTTTGGCTTGATCCTGTAATACTAGCACTTTGGGAGGCCCAGATAGGTGGATTGCTTGAGCTCAGGAGTTAGAGAACAGCCTGAGAAAGATTGAGACCCGGTCTCTACTAAAAATAGAAAAACTAGCAGGGCATTTTGACCGTGACCAGTGCCTGTAGTCCTAGCTACTCGGGAAGCTGAAGCAAGAGGACCACTTGAGCCCAAGAGTTTGAGGTTGCTGTGAGCTGACTACTATGACACTTAGTGCTCTACTCAAGAGACAGAGTGAGACTTTGTCTCAAAAAAAAAAAAAAGAAAGAAAGAAAAAGAAAACGAGAGTTTCACACACACACACACACACACACACACACATCCCTTTAAAAAATATTGGACGCATCCCCACTTTCTGTTAAATGATGAAGACACCCAATACCAGGCCTAACTACTGTCACCCTCTCCTGACTCCTTGGCAGTCAAGAGGCCAAAGGGCCCAGGCTCTCCGGCAGCATTTGGTAGCTGAGTTGGACAAAAGTCAGGAACTTTGCTCTTTCTTTCTACTGCCTCTGATCTCTGAAAAAAATCTGCAGCTCATATGGTATGCCACTCTTCATCCCTAGCAGCAATTGTTACAGTAAAGATTGGGAAGACCTCGCTGGGAGGGAGGCCAAAGCATCTGATGCTTTCTTCTCCAAGTAGCTAGACAAGGCCAGGGCCACAGCGGGAGCACCGCGCGTCCACGTGCACCCGGCATGCCCAGCCACTCATTACGTAAGAGTCCTGAGCTGGAGTTGTGGCCGCTGCGGGGCCCCTCTTCCCCGACGGCTAATAATAAACCTGAGTTGCTGATTCCCCGCCGCGGCCACTGTAGGTTGGGGGTTGAGGGTCCCACTTTGCAACCGGGGCACGTGCATTCCGGTCACCCCACCCCGGGAGCGCGCGCAAGGCACACCCAGCCCCCGCCCGCCAGCCTGTCTGGACGCCCGCGGCTGCTTTACTCGCGCAGTGCCAGTTCCTCCCCCCCCCCGCCGGTCAGCTTAGGGCTTTGGTGCTGGCGGGGTGCGGCAGCTCCATCCCTCCTCAGTCTTGCCCTGCCCTGGCCTGCCCCGGCGCCCTCCCTCAGCACGGGTATCAGGCGAGAGGCGGAGCTGGCCCGGCGCGCCCCGCCCCCGCTGTAGAAAGGGCCGGGCAAGTGTTACTCGCGGTCATCCCGGCTCAGGCCTTTTATCTGGGTGCTGCCGGGGAGAGGCGGGAGGAGGAGACACCGGGGGTGGCCCTGGGCGCCGGCGACACCTTTCCTGGACTATAAATTGAGCACCTGGGATGGGTAAGGGGCCAACGCAGCCACCGCCGCCCGCAGACACAGTCCGGCCACAGACCGCAACAGCGCCCTTGGGCAGCAACCGCTGGCAGTGGAAACACTGAACTACCAAGGAACAGAAATCTCAAGACGCAAGAGTAGGTGGGTACCCCTGCCCCGTCCAGCGTGGTTGCTTGAGCTCAGGCTTTTTGGAGGCAGAAGTAGGGGGTACCCCTTCTCACTTGCGCCTTGGCGTCCGAGGAGGTGAGACCGCCCAGCTGTGGGGAACCACCCAGGCGCCGTCCCAAGCAAGCAGTAGAAGTCTGGAAGGGAGGTGCTCGCGGGCAGGGGCGTCGGGTACCCTAGCCGGGTGAATAATCTCCTGTTTTTCCGTCCCTGTGACCCAACCAGGCCAGGGCTCAACCCACCGACCGCCCTCCGTCATCACGACCTTCCGGACGCCAAAGCCTGGAGAAGCTGCGCATCCCGGAGGGCCAGGCTGCGAGTGAGACGAGAGTTGGAGAGGGCGGAGGAGGAACCGGGAATTCCACCGCACCGTATAGCCAGGCCTCGGACGCAGGCCTCGGAGAGCGCGTGAAGGCGGCACCCTTCGTCCCAGCCAACCATCCCTGTGCGTCTACGTCCCCGCGCTCGGCGGCCACCATGATGCAAATCTGCGATACCTACAACCAGAAGCACTCGCTCTTTAACGCCATGAATCGCTTCATTGGCGCGGTGAACAACATGGACCAGACGGTGATGGTGCCCAGCTTGCTGCGCGATGTGCCCCTGGCTGAGCCCGGTTTAGACAACCACGTCGCTGTGGAGGAGGTAGGCGGCAGTGGAGGCTGCTTAGAGGAGCGCACGCCCCCAGCCCCCAGCCAGGGCAGCGCCAATGGCAGCTTTTTCGCGCCTTCTCGGGACATGTATAGCCACTACATGCTGCTCAAGTCCATCCGCAATGATATCGAGTGGGGAGTCCTGCACCAGCCGCCGCCACCGGGGGGGAGCGAGGAGGGCAGCGCCTGGAAGTCCAAGGACATCCTGGTGGACCTGAGCCACTTGGAGGGTGCGGACACCGGCGAGGAAGACCTGGAGCAGCAATTCCACTACCACCTGCGCGGGCTGCACACTGTGCTCTCCAAACTCACGCGCAAAGCCAACATCCTCACCAACAGATATAAGCAGGAGATTGGCTTCGGCAACTGGGGCCACTGAGGCGGGGCGCCCTTGGCTGCCCAGCACCCTCTCTCGGGCCCCATTCTCACCCTCTCTTTCTTCAAAGCTGTTTTCTTCCTAGCTGTGGGGCTTGAAGGGCAGACTGCAAAGTTGGGGGGCTGCGTATGTGGAGGAGGGGGCCTCATTAGTGAGTGAATAGGAAAGTGGTGGTGGGAGAGAGGGGCTCAAGTACTCCCCCGGGGGGCTGCGTTCTATGTTAGTGGGAATGAGACTGGGCTGACGCTCCGTATTTCAGCCTGTGCCTTTCCTAGGGTTTCTTTCCTGTTCTTTCCGGAGAAGGGCCTGAGAAGGGGTTATGCCAGGGCGCGGCGCTGGGTTGCCACACTTGGGAGAGCCGCCTGGAGCTGGGTGGTGGAGAAGGCGAGGCGCACACCCTCCCACCGCCCAGTCGTTGGGCCGGTGGAGGCCGAGGCGTTGCTAGGATTGCATCAGTTTTCCTGTTTGCACTGTTTTTTTTTTGTAACTGTGGCCCTGTCTTAAGTATTTCAAATCTCCTTGCTCTGAAACTTCGGCGATTCCATTGTGATAAGCGCACAACAGCACTGTCTGTCGTAACCGGTACTACTTTATTAATGATTTTCTGTTACACTGTACAGTAGTCCTGTGGCACCCCCACCCCATCCCTTCCACACCATCCCTGACCCCACCCCCACCCCAGTGTTTGTAAACTGGCAGTGCGCCAGCTTCGACGAAGCTTGCCACTCAGCCAGTGAAAATAATGACATTATCTTGAGAAAGTGGACTTTATCCGAAATGGAACCAACTGACATTCTATCCGTGTTGGACATAGAATGATGAAGGGTTCCACTGTTGTTATATGTCTTAAATTTATTTAAAACTTTTTTAATCCAGATGTAGACTTTATTCTAAAAAATAAAAAGCAGATGTGTTAACTAAACTGGACAAGCGTTTGTTGCCTTTTAATCCGCCAAGGAGTGGTTTACTTGTTAAATAAAAATAAACTTAACTGATTTTTTTAAGCAAAAGTAAATTTTATTTTCTCTCTGTGTTTCATGCTGGTGGATATTCATCTCTGCAGGCATTGAGTTTTGTTTGAGAAGTAACTAACAAGATTTACTTCCAAGCTTTATTTCTAATTCGGTACTGCGATAGGACCATGTCAACAAAAAGTTCATAAATATTCAAAGTATTTGGGAAGGTATATATATTGTATCTTTCATCCAATTTGCCTAGCTTATTGGAGCATTTAATTAACATTTTGAACTTTTTGAAGAAGCTCAAGCACACGCTGATGTGTTTTGAGGCGTAAAAACTTATCCTAAAGGCTGAAATTTCACTGGGGCTGCTGAGAAGTGAAAATTTGAAACACCAGCTAATATCAGTGCATACACCTTGCAGGTCTTTACAAGTCTTTTATGTGGATGTTAAGAGATACTTTAATATATATTTTGAGTGAAGGCCTTTTTCACTTTTTCCCAATAAAGTGCTCAGCTTTGTTGAGCAGTGTTTAATTACGCCTCCAGTTTTTCAGTGAGCCAGTCTGGGATTGGGGACAGATCTGATGAAGGCTGGTAGAGTGCCTTTGGGAATCCTTAGATGCCATCACGATGCTCTTGGATGGTGGGACAGGTGAAACACATGCTCTCTGCATTTTCTGTGTTTCGTTATTAGGGGATAAATGTCAGATCAACTTCTGTTTTCAATCTTGCAGTCATGTAGTATTTTCTAAATTCCTAAGACTTGAATTTAAAATGCGTATAAACTTTGCAGTTAAGGAAAAAAAGCAAAAAAACCTTTTTTTTGGTGGTGCTAGTGGGCAGGGGCCTCCCAAGTCTGTTATCAGCTTTTAGCAGCAGTGAAAAAAAAAAAAAACAAAAAAAAAACGGGGAAGTATTGAGACTGGGGTGCCTGCCAGTTGCCAGAGAAAGTTAATCATTGATATATAAAGATAAGCTGGGCAGCACTAAAGTACGGCATATGGCATATAACCTCTTGTGTCTCCTTTAAAATGTCAAAAGTGCAAGCAAAAAAAAAAAAAAGAAGAAGAAGCAAAAGAAGCCACGTGGTAAAAAGAAACAAAAGATTTTGGAGCCAGAAAATTATGTGGGCAAATCCTCTTACTACTACTTACTAATTGTGTGTGTTTAACTCTTTAGACCTGATGCCACATTTGAAATCAGGCGTGTTAACTACAATGCTTGCTTCATGGACTTGCAGTGAGAATTAAATGAGATGACACTTAAGAAGTTTTTCTTTAGGTGCTACTGAAGTGCCTTACAGCTTTCTCTCTTACTCTAAATGTTGGTTCATGTCTCCATTTCTGCCCCTGCCCATCTTTCTCCATAAATATCTAAAGCATACTGTCCACTCTAAGGGAAAGCACAATATTAAGTACCACCCATGAAATAACAGGTAGACTATTTCCTTTCTCAAAGTCCTGAGGGAGAACCTGACTTGAAACTAAAAAGTCACAGTTTGGGCAGGTGATGGCAAAAACTTCGGGATATTCACTGCAAGTTGTTTTTAGAATATTCCTATGGTATATACAATACAAAAAAGTATATTTAGATAGCAAAACAAAACTGTAAATAGAGATTGATCAATTATTAACTTTATTTTTAAAAATAATACTTCATGTACTTCATACACTATTCCTGTATATAAATAGTGATTCTGATCTGAGAGTAACGATACTGTTCAAGAGCATCGGAATATTTATGAACCATAATAAGTGCTATTCCACTAATAACAGCTACTATTTTATGAAACAAAACCCAGGATAGATACCCAACAAGCTTCATTTGTTAAAACTTCTCAAGCTATTTAAAATTTTGCCTAATTTCTGAGGCAAAGTCATAAGTGACTTCATATTAATATTTTCAGAAGGTCTCTCCTGAGGAACCTCCAAGTAATTTAGATTTTAAAAGTTGAATAAATTGTATGCCACCTCCCTTGAAGAGCTCTCAGAGATAATGACTCTGACAATGTCCATCTTCGTGGGGGGTTGTGCTAAAGGGAAGGCA
The DNA here is from genome assembly GCF_027406575.1 of Nycticebus coucang. Taxonomy (NCBI): domain Eukaryota; kingdom Metazoa; phylum Chordata; class Mammalia; order Primates; family Lorisidae; genus Nycticebus; species Nycticebus coucang. The sequence continues at coordinate 40,036,622 of NC_069804.1, forward strand.
CAGACAGATGGACTGGGCAGAAAAGAATTGCTTAGGTTGGAATTAATTGCCCTCCAGATATTTATGTGTGATAAGAATTTTCTACATCAAAACCTTATATCAAAGCTTTTAAGAAGGCCGGGCTCTGCCTCTAAAAACAGCTTTCTGCTTTGCTCATATGGGGATTTTCATGTTTTACATTTATACAATGCTCCTTAGTGGTCTGGCCTGATTTATTCTTCCTCTGAACTTGAACACAGTTAGAGAGCATGGCACCAAAGTGAGGATTCCTTTTTTTTTTTGAGACAGTTTTACTCTGTCACCCAGGGTAGAGTGCCACGGCGTTAGCCTAGCTCACAGTAACCTCAAACTCCTGGGTTCAAGCGACCCTCCTGCCTCAGTCTCCTGAGTAGCTGAGATTACAAGTGCCCCTCACAAGGCCTGGCTAAAAAAGCATTTTAGCAGAGATGGGGTCTCACTCCTGCTCAGGCTGGTCTAGAACTTCTTAGCTCAAGGGATCCTCCCACCTCAGCCTCCCAGAGTGCTAGGGTCACAGGTGTGAGCCACCGTTCCCAGCCTGGCAGTTAAAATTCTTATTCTTTTGAGCAATTCGGAAACTAGTCTACTGTTGACAATTTTTAAAAAATGAAGGTTATTGGCATTTTTCGTATGCCTCAATTTCCTCTTATTTTTAGTTACTGAATAAAAATCACTTGGGAAATCTTCTCTCTCTCTTCTCCTTCCCTTTACCCTCCCTTGCCTCTCTCTTACTCTACAGTGCCAGTGGTTCTCAGATGTTTGCAAATTGGGGACAGTTCTGGTGGCTTGAGAGCTCAAATCTTATACCATATACCCTTTTTCCCCCCAAAGGTATTTATCTTACAGTGAGCTATCTACTAAATCTTACCAATCATTGCATCTTCGTGTGATTTATTTTGAAGAATGTTGCATAAAATAATGACAGAAGGAATATTTTCTTTAAATTTTGGACATTTTTTTCTTCCCAATTAATAAAAAAGGTTGATTGGAAATTTTTGAAAACTTAAAACATGTAGGCATACTGGATTGGTCTCTTAAAATTAATTACTAGTCTTTTTAAAGTTTAAAACTTTTATGTAGTTTCTGATTAAATCCAAATTGCTTTAATTACCAAATAATTTGACTTAAAATTTTTTTAAAGATTATGTCCAGTCTTTTCTTTTCTTTTTTTTTTTTTTTAGTAGCTTAGGGAAATTTAAAGGTTGTTTTTGAGTTATTCCAAACACTTGATTAGGCCTTTAGTTAATTTGGAGCTGTGTAGAACTTTCTGGTAGGTGGTGGTAGACATTATGATAGTGTACTATCAACAACTGTTTCTGTCTCTGGAAACTATTAATAGTACCTTCCTTTGACTTATGCAAACCAGGGCTCTTGACCTAGGCTCCCCATTATAGAGGGTCCCCACTTTGACTGTCTTAATGCCATGCCATTTCCCATAGGGCAAGGAGTCCTCAGAGCCAAGGGAATGGCTAGAATTGCACTCCTACCTCTACACCACACTCTGTGCCCCTGGGTCCAAATGGCCCTGAGCCCTGACTTCGGAGACATCTGCCCTGGGCTTACCCATCCAATGGTGGATGAGCTGATGCAGTATGCACCCCTAGGACTGCGGTTTGGTGAGGAGCTATGGACAGGCTTGGACACGCACCCTGAGCTGTCCATATGGGTACATGCAAGGGCCTTTTGTGGTGCAGGAGGAAGCTTGGATAGGAAGCTGAGGGGGTGGAGTGGAGGCTGGAGGTTCCTGTTTATTCTCTTCCTGGCTTTCAGGATGAACAAAGGCTTTGAAATCTGCAGAAAGGAAATAAAGAGGTGAAGTGGCTGAAGCTTTAAAATCGTTTCCAGTTTTAATAAAGGAGGATTCCATGGTTTTTCTCCCTACTCCCTACATTCCCCAGGTGTCATGTTGCTCCACTGAAGAATGAGGTTTAGTTAATGAAATGGTGGTTAAGGGAAAGGAAAGTCACATCTGTACACAGAGCTTTTCCAGCTGCTTGCTATTCAGTGCTTGAATGGTGGCGATTATAGCAAAGGCAGCTACTCTAGACTCAGACACATCTTCCCTAAAACCAGGAAGATTTCACCTTCCCAAATACTCTTTCATCTTCTTTTTGTTGTTGTTGTTGAGTTAGCCTTTTTCTTTTTAGAGTCAAAAGTCTTGGATAACTTAAAGCAGAAAATAAAAAGTTGTGCATCTGTCTAAATGAGGCTCACTAAAACCACAACTCTCTCGTCAGGCCTTCCTGTTTTGGCATTCTACTTTTAAGAGGAACTTTTTTTTATATCTTTTCTACTTTTAAGAGGAACATTTTTTGTTCTTTCTCATGCTTTTTCTTATATTTTATTACTTCTTTGACTATTCTGTCAGAAAACATTGCCTAGCAGTTTAAAAATGTATCTGCCAATGTGCCCAACATGAATAACCCTGAACTGGTAAGAATTTGGATTGGAGAATGTCCTTATCACAGGGTGACGAACAGGGTTATAGACAGTAACTTTCTGACCTTGGACTGTCTAGAGAAAGTGACTTCTATTATAACACAGTAGATAAGAAGACTGGGAAAATTACTAGCAAAATATAGAACACAGTTTTTTATTTTAGCTAACTCCATAAACAATGTTGGAGGTGGAGCATTTTCTAGAATCTATTTTGCTTTTCAATATCAATCTGACTAGTGTTGATACGTGCACTTTTATCAACGAGCATTCAGTTAACAGGATGAAACTGGACATGATTCATTTGATGTTTTCAAAGATAGACACTAACTTTGTAGTTTTTTTTTTTTTTCTTTTGAATACCACACTGCTGAGGTAAAGAATGTTGTAGCTTGTGGGTGAGCTCGATAAGGCCAATTAAAACCTGACTACTCTTCCACCATGTTGAAATACCTGACAGAACTTGCTGCGCCCTGGGATAATGGCCTTTTTTTTTTTTTTTCTTCTTAGACATTTAATTGAGGAGATTTCCTGTTTGGTAGTCAAGGAAGAATGAAAATGAAAGTACCACATTGTTCCTTTCCGACCAAGGTATTTAACATTTTCCAGTTGTTCACAACACAATATTAATTTTAAGCCTTGCTTTTTGAAAAATGCAGCATATATAAATAAGTTGTGAAAGAATATGCATATGTCCCATAGCAGCCAAAGAATGTGTAGAATGCAAGGAGTATTATTAATGTAGTTTAGTCATTCAGAGGCAATGTGTAGTATCTTATGACATCTAATTGATGTTGCAGCCTGTAACTTGTAGATGCTTTGGGGTCATAATTTTGGTTTTGTTGTGATGCGTACTTGTTGACAATTCCTTCATAGCTTAAATGTTTGAGGGGAGAGTACCAGAAATTTAGATGGTTAACCCTGGTGTTGAGATCTACAGAAACCAGTAACCTCTTTCTGTAGGAGTTTGGGAGCAGAAGAAAATTCCTGTTCCCTGTAGCCAGATTGGCCTTATGTGGAAAAAGGGAGGCACCAAGTTAAGTCTGCCTAATCTAGTCTTTCCAAATTTACTAAATGTCTCCACACTGTCTCTGTGTCAGTGTGAGTAAGATGAGTGATGGAGAAAGGCAAAATGTATTTTAAGATATTCTTACCCATTAGTAAATTGAGGTGGGACACTATTCTTTTCTGATAGCAGGCTGTGGGACCCTTTTCTCTGACTAGACAGCTAGCGAATATTAAATTGAAGCATATGAAGTTGCCATTTTTATTGGTTCAGAATGGTTGAATAATTTCTGATTCCAGCAGTTAGGTGCCCCTCCTATGGACATGCTGTAGTCTTTTTAAATGGAAAAAAAAAAAAAAAAACATGTTTCAATGGAAACTTGTTTGCCAACTCAAGGTTGGCCTGATTTGGAAGTAGAAAGAGTAGGGAACAAAAGGACACCAAGGAGCAGAGTTTCTATAAAGGAGACAAATGGAATGGAAGAAAGCAAAGTCTTAAAATTGAAAAGATAAAATAAAGAAGTGGCACAGAAATTGTATTTTCTAAAAGTGCTGCAAAGTTATTTCTGGCCCCACATGCTATTCTACAATTTTGCCACCTTCCATCAAGAGGTAAGATCTTGTGGCTGCCTTGACAAAATGAATGCTACTGTCACTTCCAAGGCCAGGCCACAAAAGGTGATATATCTTCTTCTTGTATAAGACACATGGCTGTCTATCGAGATGATGGCTCTTGAAACTTAGCATCTATGCTGGGGAGGAAGCCCAAGCCACATGGAGAGGCCACGCATAGGTGTTCTATTTGACGGCACCCTGCCAACAGTACTAGCCAACAGCCACCATGAACCACCAAACATGTGAGCGAGCCTTCAAATTATTCCAGCCCCCAGCTTTTGAGCCACCACAGCTGATGCCAAGTAGAGCATAGACAAGCTGTCCCCACTGAGCTCTGCCCAAATTTCAAACTCGTGTGCAAAATATTTTTATTCTTTTAAGCCACTAAGTGATTTGTTACACACTAATTGATAACTGGAACAGAGCCATTTTCCAAATTTCAGGAGATTGTAGGAGTAAATGAAAACAATTGAAAGTAGTATATAATCTGTGGAACAAGGTCTATTTTACGTTTTTACGTTTACTTGAGTAGCAGCTTATAATAATCTTGAACCCTTTGGAGACATTTATCTGATGGGTGGCATAGAGAATAGAAGGATTAGAGTTGATGGATGATTAGAGAGATGCTATGAGTAACATTTTACATTTCTGTTAAATTCAATATGGTAGGCAAGATAATCACCCTTCACAGATGCCCATGACCCATTTGGTGGAAAATGTGAATATGTTATCTTGCATGGCAAGGGGTAATTAAGGTCACAGATGGAATTAAGGTTGCTTAAGAATAATCCTGGGTTATCTGATGGGTCCGTTGTAACCACAAGGGTCTTTAAAAGATCAAAATAGGAGTCAGAAGACTCAGAGTCAGAGTGTAGCAGCATTAGAAAGAATTGATTTGCCATCACTGGCTGTAAAGATGGAAGGAAAGAGGGGCCACGAGCCAAGACATGCAGGTGCTTCTAGAAGCTGGAAGGGTGAAGAAATGGAAACAGTCTCTTGCCCTAGAGCTTCAGAAGATGTGCAACCCCGCCAATACCTTGCTTTTAACCCACTGGACCCATTCTGGACTTCGGTCATCCAGAACTGTAAGATAATAATTTTGTGTTGTTTTAAGTGGAATTTTTGTGGGAATATATATATATATATTTTTTTTTTACAGAAGCAATAACAAAAAGAAAATACTTGGCTTCCAGCCTATTGCCAGGAAATCAAAAGGTTACATACTCACATTCATCATCTCTGGTCTAGATAAAATAGAACTTCTACCAAAACAACTTCTTGAAAACAGTACTGAAAGGTTCTTTTTGTCTTATTTTGTGAAAGAAACTTGATTTTTCTTTTAAGCCCTAATCTTGGAGACAATGGTCTGCATAAAAAGACATATTTAGAGTGCTGCTGTTGAATTACTAAAAAGGTTTGCCTCAAATATAGCAACAATATTTATTATGTATTTGTGATTAAGATCTCGGACACACCTTCTCTTTCTTTACGCCTTGTTCCCACTTTCCAAAACATTCTGTGAATTTTTTCTGTAGTGTTCATTTCTGCACCCTCCATTTGATTATTTTTGTTTTTATTGCTATATAATTAAATGCCATAAAATGCACAGATATTTAGAATACAGTTTGTTAAGTTTCAACAAACTCATACAGCCATAAACAAGACCTCCACTGAGGTATGGAACATAACTATCAACTTAGAAAGGCACCACATGTTCCTTTCTGATACATCATGCTCCTCCACCCGTTCCCCAGGCAGCCGCTATTCTGGCTCTTATCCCCATATAATTAGTTTCGTCTGTTCTTGAACTTTGTATAAAGAGAATCATACAGTATGTACTTTTTGGTGTCTCGCTTCTTTTACCCACCATAATATTTCTGAGATTCACTCTTATTCTTGTATAAATTGGCAGATCTTTCCTTTTTACTAATGAGTAGCCTTCTATTTTATACATTTTCCTGACTTGTCTACCCATTCCGTTGTTGTTGGACATTGAGGTTGTTTTCATTTTATTTATTTATTTGATTTGAGCTATTATGAATCAACCTGTACAGAACATTCTAGTGCAAGTGTTTCTCTTTCTTTTTGCTAAATACACAGGAGTGAGATTGTTCATTCATGAGACAGGTGCATAGTTGACTTTATAAGAAACTGCCAAGGACTTTTCCACTGTGGTTATAATGTCTGTCCCCTCACCAGCAATGTGTGAGACATCCAGTTGTGCAGCCCCTTGATTCGTGGTGCCTCATCATTACTATTTAGTACTTTGAGCTCTCACTGAATGGACATGAGTTAGTGCTGGAATGCAGCATGAAAGCTTTTCAATGAAGAGACACATATTAGATGTCTCAGTGAACATAAAAGTCATAATAAAAGAGGTGGAAAGTGTTTGCTAGTTGTTACTTAAATATGAGGGCCACAGAAGAGAGAAAATAGAAACCCTTGAGGAGGGAGATACTGCTGCTTCTTTTCTTTTCCTGAAAGACAGGATGTCATTCTGTTGCCCAGGCTGAAGGTCAGTGGTGTGATCGTAACTCCTGTGCTCAGGCAATCTTCTTGCCTCAGTTTTCCCTAGTAGCTAGGATTATAAGCACACGCCACTATGCCCAGCAAATTTATGAAAAATTTTTAGAGATGGGGTTTTGCTATGTTGTCCAGGCTGATCTCAAGCTCCTGGCCTCTTGCCTCAGCCTCCCAGAGCGCTGGGATTACAGGCATGAGCCACAGTGCCCAACAGGAGCTTCTTTTCTTTCATCTCATTTGTTCTTTAAGGCTCTCTAAGGAACTGCAACCAAATTTTGAATTGTTCTGACTGGTTATTTAATCGGCAGATTTTCCAGGCCTCTCTCTTTCTCCTTTTTTCTTCCTTCATTTATTCCACTGATTATTAGTATATGCACATTAGAAACTTTAGATTCTTGTTGATAACTCTCATGAAGACTCGTAAAGAGGATGAATTCAAACTCAAAGCAATCATTCCTGAATTGGGGCCTGCAGTAACTGGGAAAGTGGCTCTAAGAACTGCACTGGTTCCCATTCCCTACCCCTTCCACTATGATTTTGGAAGGCGAATGAGCGGGATTGGGATGTGAGGGGGAGAAGTAGTTGAGAGAGACAATCCAAAACAGCTCAATGCAAACTCAGAAAGAACAAATGTCTAAAACAAAGACCCACTCCCTCCCTTCTTTCCTCAGTCTGTGCTGAGGTGCAGTGGAATCAAATGCCAAAGCCCACATGTGGGTAAAGAAACTTCCAGGCTTGTGACAAAGACCAAATGCAGACAAACAACTTAAAAACAAACACCACAAGGGAGATAATGGAATTATGCAGGGTTCTGGGAACATGCGGGAGGAAGCTCAGCTTGCAGAGATCAAAGAGATCTTCACAGAAGTGACACTTTATTCGGGAAATAGTTTTGGGCACTTACTATATACCGGGCATCAGGCTATATACTGGCAATGATGGTGTTGTTACAGTGTCTGGTCTCAAATGCTCATAGTTCAGAGGAAGGCACAGACAAACAGGCGATTACAACACAATCTAACACATGCTATGATGGCTGGGTATGGTGTGCTACACGAACTCACGGGAGGAACCCTGTATTAGACTGGGGATTGAGGAACAGTCTCTTGGTCAAAGTGACCTTTATGCTGAGATCTGAGGGAATAGTGTGGATTAGCTAGGTGACAATGGGGTTGAGATAGATTCTCTTGGGTGATATCTGAGAGACTGGGAGCAGAGCAGGGATGGGCAGAAGATGAGAGATGAAGGCAAGAAATAAACAGGAGCAATGTGATGAAGAGGGTTTGAAAACATGCTAAAGATCTGCTTTCTGATCTGATGTTCTGAGGAGGGCAGATCACTTCTGTGATATTCCTGCCAAACACGCACACTCTACACTTAATCATGAGGAAACATCAGGCTGATCTAAATGGAAGAATATTCTACAGAACATCTGGTCTATACTCCCCCAAAGTGTCAAGGTCAGGAAAGATAAAGATGGAGGAACTGTTCTAGAATTAAAAGAGACTTAAATAGATAGAAAAACAAAATGCAATGTGTGATCTTGGATTATATTCTGAAGCAGAAGTATCAACCTCTGTGTGTGTATATACAGGGTGGCCATAAAGTTCGTGTGTAATTTAAAATAGCATGCAATTTAAAATTGTGCAAAGACTTTATGACTAATATATATATATTTATTTATTTATCTATATCTATCTACCTATATCTTTTGCTATAAAGTACATAATTCATTTAATTGAAAAATATGAATGAAGTGTGTGTATTAAATAATTATATTATAGCAATGTCAAGTTTCTGATTTTAATCATCGTATTGCTGTTGCATAAGTTATTTTTCTCATCCCAAGGAAGACTGAAGTAGTTAGGAATAAGGGGACATTCTCTTTGCAATTGATTCTCAAATGATTCAGAAAGAAGGAAACGGAAGATAGAGAACAATGGGGTACCTGGGTCAGGGGTACATGGAAAGTTTTTTGGTAGTTTCTACTACTTTTCTGTAAGTCAGAAATCACTTTCAAACAAAAAGCTTTAACAAAGCAAGGACAATAGGAAATGGTGGGCGATTGCGGGGTGTTGTGCTCTGAATGATGCCCCACACTGCAGTGCAGTGAATGGGTCAGTCTGGGGCAGACTCATCTCTAGTTTGCAGGCTCTTGTAATAATGCAGGTGAGAGCTGATAGTGGCCTCAAATAAAGTGGCAGCAGTGGGGAAAGATGGAAGTGAATAGACAAATGAGTTATTCAGGAAGTAAAAATCAGAGGTTGTGGATGATACCAGAGAAGGAAGGGTCAAGGGTGGCACCTATAGAAATTTTCCTCCACTGACTGAGTAGATCTACGTGAAAGGTGTGCAAGCTAGCACTAGAGAAAAAAGAGCACGTTTTAGAAGGAAAGATGGTGTAGACTTAGACGTCACCCCCAAGCTAGCTCTAGTTGCAGTTTGCCCCATCTAAGTGGATGACAACTCCATCATTTCGGTGGCTTATGCCCCAACACCATCAATTTCTCTTTCTCTCGCAGTCCACATCTAATTCGTCAGGAAATCCTGTTGGCTGTGCCTGCAGAAAAATATCAACTACCTGATACTTCTCGCCATCTGTACTGATACTCGCTGCTTCAAACCACCATGCTGTTTCACCTGTTCTCCCCGCATCTAGGCTTTCCCTCTGCAGTGGCTAGATGGATGTCATTAAAATGGAGAGGGGCATCATATGTTACTCCTCTGATTCAAACTCTGCAATGACTTCATATCTCTCAGTGTAAATAAGTCTTCCGGAGATGTCAAGATGTCAAGATGTCACGTAGAATGGCTTCCAGTTCTGTTCTGATCTTCCCTGTCTCTTCCCCTTGTTTGCTCTGTTTTAGCCACTTTAAGGCTCCATGCTCCAGCCTGGAGGCCCTTGCTCTTTCTGTTTTCTCTTCTGGAACACTCTTTCCCCAGATATCAATATAAAAGAAACCTCTGACATGATAAAGACTTATACAAGACAGAATCCTTTCCTTGCATAAAGGGAACATGAAGGGTAGTTGTCCAGGAATGGTACTGTGACCTAACGGTGTGCCGCCAGGCTCCAGGCTCAGACATTTGTGCTTCCATAGCTTCAACACCCCTCCTTAAGGATACTACATGGTGCAAAGTGGATGCTGGAGCTCCAGGTATCATGTTTATGTTTCAAGCTGCCACCAGGAGCACAGGTAGAAAGAAACAGAGAAATACTAGGCAGTTGCTCTTAACTACGTCAGTTCCATCACAAGCAGCAACTTCAGCCCTTCCACAAATAATTTTGTATATCGTTCTTGGTCATACCTTACTCACTACTTACTATTCGATAGCCTTTGAGAGGTTTTTACATGGCCAAGCATACTTAGTTGCTAGGAAGGCTGAAAAATGCAGTTGTATCAGTTGACAACATGCCCAGGGAAAAATTAGAGTTGTGTTACTAAGGAGCAAGGGGAGAATGGATAGGGCCATAGGTAGATGGAGGTGGTCACCAGGGATCTTTTATTTCTTATGCTGATCATCTCACCATTCCCCTTATTCTCTGCAGGCATGACCACAGGGCTTGGCACCACCTGGCCCATCTTCCTTGTGGGAGATGAATGGTGGAAGCCTGGGTTTCAGACAACACTGGTGACGTAGAAGGAAGGAAGGGCAGGCTAAGAGAGAGGGTATGGAAACCCTGAATATGCAGGAAAGGAAAGGAGAAGTAAATGCAGGAACCAGGGCTCTGATTCCGGGATAATTTAAAACTAAGTTGAAGTTTGAATCCTGCTGTGGATGTTTCTTATGGCTTCTTTTTCCTCTGAAACCAAAACACGTGGGGCAGTCCGTGTGTGATTTGGCGTGACAAGACCCAGTCGTTCTGCTGGGCCTGGGTGTGAAATCTGGCCATGCTCAGAGTTTCTCATATTTACCATTTTATTTTCATTTTCATTTCAGGGGAAGACATTGGAAATGCTGTCGAGCCACACATGATATTATCTAGAGCAATTTCTATAAACAGACAAAAGTGTCAGTGAAGCTTTGTTACAAAGAGGTAAAAAGGACAATACTTGCAATAATATATTTTTGGAAATATCAACTTCTTTGGGGAAGGAATATGTATTAATCCTTTCTGATCCAATTATTCTGCCACCCGCATACTCCCCAGCTCTTATTTATTTGGAGCAGGAAAGAGGTTGGTGGATTACTTGTAATTATCTCACAGTTTTAAAAGAGAAAACCATAAATATGAACTCACCTGATGACTTTATAATCTATGCTTAATTATCTACATAAGATAATTAAAGTGTTTTTGTTTATTTTCGTTCATAAATTTTTTTGAGTGTAATACTTCTTTTTTTTCTTATTAAGTCATATACACAAGGATCATGTATACATTAATGCATTTATGGGGTACAATGTGCTGATTTTATATACAATTTGGAATGCTTAGATCAAATTAGTTAATATAGGGTTTCACCTCATTTACTTAATTATTGTGTTAAGACATTTATATTCTATACTTAGTAGATTTGACATGTACCCTTGCAATATGCTCCATAGGTGTGGTCCCACCTTTTACCCTCTCTCCATCAAGCCATCTTGAAGCCTGAAGTCCAGGCTTTCTCTTACATGTCTTGAAGGAGAAAATGGTTTCTCTCCTTCTGCCTTTCTCATTTCTTCGGCTGCAAACCATGCAGCACTTTGCATTATAAAATGCATCTTCAATGTCCAAAGATGATGGTCTCCCCCTCTCTCCTGAATTTCTGTCCCTCACATTGCTCGCAAGGTGAGTGATGAGATTTCTCCTACAAGAAACGCGTGTCTGCACTTTTTCTCCACTCTCCTTGTCTAATGAGTAAAGGACATAGCTGTTCACAACTGCAAACCCCATCAGCCAGAAGAATCATTGTTTCCGCCATTTGTAGGTCCTCCTTGTAAATCTGTAACATCCACAGTACCCATCAGCTCTGCCCACTCTTCCCATAAACTTTGTGTGTTCGAAAATAACCTGGTTTTTCAAATTGAACTGGTTGTTTCTTCATATACCCAGTGATCAACTTTGTTTCAGGGCCAAAGGATGGACTCAGCATTGGCACTAACCTCTTTTCATGGAATGAGACACACGCACAGAAGAAAATGCATTGGACATCTTCTGACACTGGAGCAGAACAGGAAAATCATTATGTTGCACAAGGTCTGACATAAGATGGGTAAATTTATCTATTTTAATAAACTAGCAGAATTAGAGGATTACAGAGGTTTAAAAAAGAGCATCCAGAATAAAACCTGTAATTTCACATGTCCACAAACATGTTTTAAAAACAAGATAGATATAATATACATATTCTAATAGATCCCATAGAAAAGCCTTTAGAGATCACCAATATTCTCCAACCATTGGTTATCTGGGCCTAAGCAGGAAGAGGCATTTTATTCTTTATTATCTGTTTTATAAAGGGCACTCTACCCAGGGTGGCAAAGTGATTCTAAAAAAAAAAAAAAAAAAGATTTTCAAAAAAACTTCTGCAAAGATTGGTTTGCATAATTTTTATCGTACATAAAACCCCACCCAAACCCAAGGCAAGCCAGAAAACCAAGGGATGATGAATCTTACTCAATGAGGAGGCATTGTGTGTGACAAAAAATGCAGCCTATGGCACCACAGTGGTGTTACATGGGCTGGAGGTCGGGGGAGCCCCTACTCACTCTAACTCCTGAGTCACTAAAAAACTTTGCTCTGTTTTGGTACAAACCAAGTTTAGGAGCGCTGTGGTGTGGCTGAATAGTTTCCCATTCTAGCCGAGGGTTAACGTCTAAGCAGAAGGACACCGTGTTTCTCTATTAAGAAATCTGGGGCACAGTAATCGGGCCCTAGCAGAAACGATGTGCTCTAGCATTTCTGACTCATATCAAGATTTTCCATGCAAGGCCGGGCACAGTGGCTGACGTCTGTAATCCTAGCACTGTGGGAAGCCGAGGTGGGTGCATCACTTCAGCTCAGGAGTTTGAGATCAGCCTGAGCAAGAGCAAGACCCCCACCTCTAAAAATAGCTGAGCATTGTGGTGGGCGCCTGTAGTCCCAGCTCCTTGAGAGGCTGAGACAAGAGGATCTCTTGAGCCCAAGAGTTTGAGGTTGCTGTGAGCGATGACACCAGGACACTTTGACACCAGGGTGGCAAAGTGAGACTCTGTCTCAAAAAAATAAAAAGTAAAATGGATTTATCATGCAAATCCCAATTTTGAGAAAGACTGGGGGGAAAGGATAGAGATCTTTCACGTATGGAACGATGGGAAATAAAGATTGTTCTAAAATTCTAAATGAACAGTGATATGGACACCTGGCTAAACACTTAAAGGTATGTTGAGTATTTATCAAAATAGGAAAGCACAGGATGGGGCTTGAACACTGAGCCATGGAGAAATGGAGACAAAGGAGCTGACGCAGCATGATGGGCATGGAAGGCTGCTCTGATGCTGGCAAGGAAACTGAGAAAAACAGAACATAGCTCCGCAGGACAAGCCTGCTGCTCAGGAAAGGGTGGGAGTCCATACACAAGATCAGAATCAAGGTCTATGAGACTAGAGGACAGGAGAGAGTCAATCTCAGCATTTTTCCTTTGGAGGTTGCTGCTTAGAAAGATAGAAATAAAGATCTTGATATCTGTTTTCTGTAGAAATCAAATACATTCCTACCTCAGCAAGCTAATTCCTTCTCCAAAGATGTGTTTGTGATTCTGTGGAAATAGCCTATTTCTATGATATAATGCCTGGTAGGAATTCTGGCCTTTTCTGTATAAAGGTCAGTTTCTCACTAGCAGTTCTTCTTTTATGGAAACAAAGATCTAATGATTATTCTGAGAAAAAATAATTGTCTATATTTGTTACTTTAAACATTTTGCCAAAAGAAACCATTTCTCCTTTCAACTGAGAATGTGATCGTACTTAAAAAGCACAAGTCATTATTTATGGTAGAAATTTACTTTTTGAAATGAGTATATAATTCTGTGCATTTATGGACACCATGTTTTGATAGGTCATGGCAGCATGAACATCACTATTAGAAAGAAGCCCTTTGGACCTGGAGCAGTGGCTTATGCCTGTAATCCCAGCACTCTGGGAGGCCAAGGAGAGTGGATCACTTGAGCTCATGAGCTTGAGACCAGCCTGAGTAAGAGAGAGAGACCCCATCTCTAAAAAAGAAAATAGCCAGGCATTGTGGCAGGTGCCTGTAGTCCCAGCTACTTGGGAGGCTGAGGCAAGAGAATCGCTTGAGCCCAAGAGTTTGAGGTTGCTGTGAGCTATGATGTCACAGCACTCTACTGAGGGTGACTAAGTGAGACTCTGTCTCAAAAACAAAATAAAAATAAAAAGGAAGCCGTTTGGCTAGGTTTTACTCCTCTACTCAGGGATTGATATCACTCTTGTGTTAATGGTAGGGTAATTTATTTATTTTGGCTGACATTGTGGGCTTAAAAATATGTTTCATTAACATATATTTGCAGAAATTATATTTGAATTTTATTCAACTTGAAAGAATAATGTCTCTTGTTTCTAAATCATGAAAGTTAAAATGCAGAAAAAAATCACTGTGCTACCTGAATCTGATATTTTATTTTTTATTTTATTATATTTTATGTTTTTTTACTCTGTTGCCCTGGATAGAGACTTGTGGTGTCATAGTTCACACCTCAAACTCTTGGGCTTGAGCAATCCTTTTGCCTCAGCCTCCTGAGTAGCTGTGACCACAAGTGTTGGCCACTATTCCTGGCTAGTTTTTCTATTTGCAATAGAGACAGTGTCTCATTCTTGTTCAGGCTGGTCTCGAACTCCTGAGCTCAAGCAATTCACCCACCTCAGCCTCTCAGAGTGCTAGAATTACAGGTGTGAGCCACCACACCCAGCCATGAATCTGATATTTTAATCACCTAAGATAAAGAAACCAAGATTCCGTTTTCATGATAAATATAATTTATAGATGACTTTATTGTTTATTTTCCATCCTAGTGTGCACTAGAAGTTTTATAGAAATCTTCAGACCAAGGGAATTAATGAAGTTCATGCTACTAGGTTAAGATCAGAAATGTTCCTTCCCATAAGTTTTACCCCCGTTGAAAAGCAGATGAGTTTATGACCTTAAAATAATTACCTGAGTAAGGGATCTTATCTCACTGAGAGGTATTGTGTGGGGAAAGATCTGTCAAATACTGAAAATTCAGGTATAAAAAAAGTAATGTGATACATGGAAAGGGGGCAAAAATGGTAATCTTGGCTCTACGAATAGGAATGACCTAAGAGATGACCTTATTTATCCCTTACGATGAGAATCAATATACTCACTAGAAGCTTGCTCTGCCTTTCTCAGTTTCTCCCACTAGTTTCAGATTCAGGTGACATATATTTCCTTCAAATATTTCCTTTTCCCCCAAACAATTTATTTCCCTTTAAAAAACTCATGCTGACTTTAAAAAGTCTCCTATGAGAATTAACTTGCATATGATATATTCAACAACTCAGGAAACATGAAAGTGCCATATGCATGCTTAACCTTACAACAGGGGAACATAAATATACCTTAAAATAAAGATGTAAAAGGAAATGCTAAATATTCATCAGATTGTAACAATAATAAGAATGAAGACATATTAGTGTTACATGTATAATTCTTTTAAGTTGAGTAATCATTCCATATAAGAAACTAATTTTACAAATCCTCTTTCTAATTTTTTTTTTTTTTTTGAGACAGAGTCTTACTTTGTCACCTTCGTAGAGTGCCCTGGCATTTTAGCTCATAGGAATTTTGAACTCTAGGGCTCAAGCTATCCCCTTGCCTCAGCCTCCCAGGTAGCTGGGACCATAGGCACTCAGTACAACACTCAGCTACCCTGTTTCCCCGAAAATAAGACATCCTCCAAAAATAAGACCTACTTACAGGAAAGATAAGACGTCCCCTGAAAATAAGACCTAGCGCATCTTTGGGAGCACACCTTAAAATAAGACACTGTCTTATTTTCGGGGAAACAGGGTATTTTTATAGACAGGGTCTTGCTGTTGCCCAGACTGTTCTTGAACTCCTGAGCTCAAGCAATCCACCAGCCTCCACCTCCCAGAGTACAGGCATGAGCCGCTGCACCCCACCTGGCCTTGCTCTTTCTAATCTAATGCTCTACCTTCCCAGGATCACTTTGAAGTGAGTTAAGAAACTGTTAAAAAGGTTGTTAATATCAATGTATATAGTCTATTATTTACATGTGTATTAAAAGGCAGACAATGGAATTCACGAAAGGCCAGAGCTAAAATTATCCTTACAGATCATCTAGTATATTTTCCGCCAACTAGTTTGTGACAGAGGCAAGGCTAAAATTTAGGTCTTTCAACTTCTAGATCTTTGCTCCTTTTATAACACTGACTTCTTCTTTATGCCCATTTAAATTTTTCATTTGTTCAGAAAGTTAGTAATTTCACCAATGCTCTTTTTAAATTTTATCCTTGGGGATGAATTTCTAAAATTTGGGGGATATCATGTACTAGCTTCTATGGGAAGGGATCATTTCATAATGTATATTATAAATAATTTTTAAGGCTAGGAAATAGTTTCTTTACCTCAAACATAAGTTAGAAATGCTTACTAGGAAGGTAAGTCTCTACTTTCTACTCTGAAAACATTTTATTTTCTTTTATGAATTTTATAAACTTTTATTTCTTGCTGGTGATTTTGAGCCCCTTTATAAATTAAATATTAAATTACCAAACTTGTATGCATTCAAAGTTTTGGTAGTACAACTTTAAGGAAAATCTAAAGTCCTTTCTTTTTCGTTGTCTTATTCAGATCATAATAAATATTTCATTCCCAATCTAATGGATTTGGCTTGGAGGTGCCTTGCATACCCATATTGTAATGTTCAGGTTTGGTTTGTTTTAAAAATTTATAGCAGTTCCAAGCAGAAGTTAGATCTGTTCTCACAACTGCCAATACCGCAAGCCATTTTCTATAAACATCTTTACAAAAAAAAAAAAAAAAAAAAAGAAAAAAAGAAAGAAATCAAACACACATTACCCCCAAACCAGAGACACAGCTGTTTCTGGTTCTGATCTTAACAGACATCAACTTTTGCTTGGCAAAATGCAAGTAAGAAGGGAATTGATAAAGTCTGCTCACCTATTCCAAGCAGTTCTGCCTGGGGATGGAAAGAATGGAAGAGGAAGCCTCTGACATCACTTTCTTACTTAATTTAAAACTTATTTCCTAGCTAAGATGAGAAAGTAGAAGCAGTGAGAGAATCCACATAATCCAAAATAAGATAAAGTACCATTTATTTTGTCTTTCTTATTTTAAAAATATAAGACCTTTGAGTTAAATATATGCTGATCATATGACCTAGCAATTTCATTTCTGGGTATTCATCCAAGAGAACTAAAACATATGTCCATGTAAAGACTACACAGGTTTCATTTTATTCCTAATATCCTCCAAACTGGAATAAACCCAAATGTCCATTAGTGAAGTATAGTATAGCCATACAATAAAATGTTATTCAATAAAAAAAGGAACAAACTACTGATAAGTAACACAATATGGCTGAATCTCAACATTATGCTGAACAAAAGAAGCCAGAGCCAAAAGAAGAAATAAAGTGTGCTTCCATTTCTATGAAGTTCAAGAACAGGCAAAATTACTCTATGGCAGAAAAACATCAAAATAGTGGTTTCCAGGGGGAGGGAGTGGAGGGATTGACTGCAAAAAAAGATAAGAAACTTTTGAGGTGCTGCTAGGTTATGACTGGGAGGAGTGGTCACTAGAGTGTATATCAGGTTTCTCAATCTTGGCACTACTGTCATTTTGGGCTGGATAATTCTTTCTGGAGGAGGGCTGCACTGTGTATTATAGGACGTTTAGTAGCACCCCGGCCTCTGCACATTAGATTCCAGTAGTACACCCCTTTTCTCAGCTGCAACGACCAAACCTGTCTCCAGAAATGCTAAAGTGTCCCAGGTGGCAAAATCACCCCCAATTGAGAACCACTAGTGCAGTTCATCAATCCTCATGGAACTGCACACTTAAGATGGGCACATTCATATTACTGTACACAAATGATAACTCAATAAAATAAATGAAAATAAGCTCTTTGTGGCATAAGGAGTAACTTTATAGTGGATAAATCTAACAAACACCACCTTGGCTAGGTGATCAAGGTCAACATCAGTAGTGATCAGTCATATAAATGGTGCGTACCCTTGATGTGATATGAAAAGAATGACACTTGACCTCTGTGATCTTCCTTCCAAAAGCACATAACCCCAGTCTAATTATGAGAAAAACATCAGACAACTCTCAATAGAGGGACATTCTACAAGATACATAAGTAGCACTCCTCAAAGTCATCTAAAACAAAGAAACGATCATGGCCAAGAGAAGCCTAAGGAGACATGATCACTAAGTGTAATTTGATATCCTGGATGGGATCTTGGGACAGAAAAAGACAGTAAGGTAAAAAGTAAGGAAATCTGAATAAAGTAGAGACTTCGGTTAATAATAGTGTATTGATATTGGGTCATAAATTATGACAAATGTACCATACTGATATAAGATGTTAATAACAGGAGAAGCTGTGCATGGGATATATATCTATCACATTTTTACAATGGGAAAAAAGTTACAGTTGTACAGAAGGAATAAGTTCTAATGTTCTATTGTACACTACATTGACCACAGTTAACTATAATACATTGTATGTTTTCAAAAAGCTGTAAGAAAGGATTTTGAATACTCTTCTTTTTTGTACAGTAGCCTTTTTATTTTTAATACCTAGTATGCAATGAGTTCATAGGGAAAAGGGTCCAGCAGTTAGGGGAGGTGCCTTTCCATCGAATGTGACAAAGCTTGCCATGCCTACAATGCCATGAATTCATGGGGAATAGATTCTAGCACCTCATGTTTCTGTTCCATTGGTTCTCTTGGTTCTCCTGTGTGCTATGCTGTATGCCTATTATGCCATGAATTCATAGGGAATGGGTTTCAGGAGCCCAGGCTCCTTTCCACTGGTTCTCACAGAGTGAGCTTCTCTGGGTAGAGCAGGCTGGGGCCTCAGTTGAACCCAGGTACCTTACTCTCTGGCTTCCTTCTTTTTCTGATCATCTTCCTTCACGCGTTTTAGGAAACTATCCCAGCTCTTAGAGTGCTTAATATGCTCAATAAAGATTAATCCTCTTGGCAAGAATCTTGCCCTTAACTTGTTTCCAACAATGCCAATAGCATGCTGGGTAACATTCTAGACTCTTCCAGTTTTGCCGTGGTGACATCTGTGTGGCAGGCCTTTTTGAACAGTAACCCATTCCCTTGATGTTTACAATATCACTTTTCTTATAGATTCGTATATATGTGGCCAAAGAAACAATTCCATGTTTTCTAAGAGGCCTAGAGAACGTGTATCAGGTGCCTCTGCTCTTTCCCTTCATATTTGTCATTTTGGTGAATTACTGGAAGATGGTGTCTCCGGCCAAAAGGCGATTTTGAATATTCTTACCGCAAAAATGGTAGATATTTGAGGTGATGATTATGCTAACTACCTGATTTGATCATTATGCATGTATCAAAACATCATGCTGAGCTCTATATGTACAGTTATTATCTGTTAATTCAAAACAAAAACTAAAAAGAAAAAAAAGAAGAAAAAGTAATTCACAGACTTGTGGTTTTTGCTCTTTATTATTTCTTGTTTTGTTTATTTTAGTTTTTAATACTGCTAACAACAAACATAACAAAGCTTTTTTTAAGCCATTGCCATCCACTCCTAGCTAGACTTTTCATCTCATGAATCATGTTAGGACCTGATTTAGACATGTTGGGGCTGAGTAGGATTTAAATCAATTCAATAAAAATTTATTGAGCACTTACTACATGCTAGACACTGAACTAGTTATTGAGGATATGAAGATAAATGAAATCTGGTTCTTGCTCTCCAGGAGCTCAGATTCTCAGAGAAGGGCATCATCTGGTTTAATGGTGGAATTTTTTATTACCAAGAACATCAAGACAGAAGACACTGTATAATGGGAGAGACTTTTTGTCTCCCACAAAACAATGGCGATGATTCTAGTTTGGAAAGGAGCTCAAGCTTGGATTATTGTGGTCAAGGATAATTTGAAAGAGAGGGAACTACTGGGCAATGGGAAGGAGGTCTCTTTCTCAACATGCTCCCATTTGCTCTCATTGCTCTTACCACGTTGGCCTATGAGAGTGGTTGGGAGAATTTTGTGAATTGTGACATTTGCTTCTTGTTGTATTAATAGCTGAAGAACAATGGTTCTGCCACATAGGCTTCCTGCTCTATTGACTCCAAATTTCCCTGTAGCAGTGCTTATACTCACATCTCCACATCTAGACAGAGCTGTAGAAGTTTTGGGCCAGATATCGAACAAATCGTCGAAACTCCCTGCATCTCCATTTCCTTATCTGCAAAGAAAGGAAAAATTCAAATCTCAGTGGATGGGTGGGGTAGTGTAAAAAAAAGTCTTCATCAATGGTTAGATGTTTCGTGGCTATTTGTCATTTTTACTATCCAGATCTCTTTCTTGCCTAGGGATCTGCATGGACTCTTATCCTGTGCTTCTTTGCAATTTTGGAAAATTACCTATCATAAGGGAGTTGATGTAGCCTGGGAGCTTGACTGTTTTCCAGCTGTGTAGATGGAAACAGTGCTTCCCTTGGAGGTTCCTGTGAGGATTAGATGAAATAATGTACACTTAAGTGACAAGCATAGTGCCTGGTGGCAAGAAACATCTGATAATGAAAGTTATCATTTGATTCTCTTTCTTCATCTATGTTCTGCTAGAATGTAAGCTCCACATAGACAGGACTTTTTAATTTATTTTTTTTGTCTAAGTATTTTTTTATTCAACTCTGTTTTTTTATTCTTTATTAAATCATAACTGTGTAAATTAATGCATTTATGGGGCACAATGTGCTAATTTGATATACAATGTGGAATGCTTACATCTAACAGATCAACATAACCATCTCCTTGCTTACTTATTTGTTGTGGTAAGACATTCATACTCTATTCTTAATAGTTTAGAAATGTACCATTGCATTATACACATTAGGTTAGGTCCCCCCGAATACCCTCCCCCAGCCCTTCCCCTCTCCTTCTTTTTCCCTCCTTTCTGGACTATAGTTATGTTTTACCATTCCTATGAATGTGTAGGTGATTATATACTGATTTCATAGTAGTATTGAATTCATTGGACACTTTTTTTTTACCCATTCTTGAGATATTTTACTAAGGAAAATACATTCCGGCTCCATTCAGGTAAACATAAAAGATGTGAAGTCTCCATCTTTTTATGGCTGCATAGTATTCCATGGCATGCATATACCACAATTTGTTAATCCATTTATGAGTTGATGGGCACTTGGGCTGCTTCCGTGACTTGACAATTATGAATTGGGCTGCAATAAACATTCTGGTGCAAATGTCTTTGTTATAAAATGATTTTTGATCATGTGGGTAAATACCTAATAGAGGGATTGCAGGAGCCAATGGTATGACAAACCTATCGAAAACATTCAATAGGGGAAAGATTCCCTATTTAATAAATGGTGCTGGGTGAACTGGCGACTTTAGAAGAATGAAACTGGAATTCAAGTTTTTTTAAAAAAATCTTATTCACTAATGTATTCTAAGTATTTGGAACAGTGACTACCTAGGGGAGTGCTTACTAAATATTTATCAAAAGACTGAATGAACCTATGAGTTTCACTCCTGGCTCTATCTGCCACACACAGCACAGAAGATACTGTGGTAGGGACAGAAAACTCTGTGGCTCAAGAATATCTATGCAAGTTTCTAATATTTAAATAGTTCCATTGCCTCAGACAGGCAGGTAATCCATCCAAGATCCTCAGTTGCGGTGTCTTAAAGATGGCCACATTTTTTTTTAAATCCTTTTTCCATAGAGAGATGAGGTCTGTGTCTCCTCCTCTTGAATCTGGACAGGCTCTGTGACTGCTTAGACTAATAGAATATAATGGAAACAAAATCATGCCACTTTTCAGGTACAGACCTTCAGAGAATGGTAGTTTCTATTTCCTGTCTCTTGGATGTCATTTAAGAAGTGAGACTATCCTGAGACCGTAATGCTGTAAGAGGTGCTCAAGCAACGTGGAGAGGCCTTGTAGAATGATGTGCCATGTGGAGGGAAGAGACAACTGGACCGCTGTGACAATTAAGGTCATGGGGGGGGGAAGGAAAAGCAGAGAGAGGGAAGAAGGGAGAGGGGTGGGGCCTTGGTGTGTGCCACACCTTCTGGGGGCAAGACATGATTGCAAGAAGGACTTTACCTAACAAATGCAATCCGTGTAACCTGGCTTATTGTACCCTTAATGAATCCCCAACAATAAAAAAAAAATGATAAACTGCGTGGAGACTATGAAACTTGATTTTTTTTTAAGTTTTGACCTTCACTTTAATTTTAATTCAAGTTTACAATAAAATTTAATTTTGATTAGTCATACTAGATAAAAAATAGTTACATCTATTCTGTTCCCATATTATATGCCTAACAAATCCTGTCTAGGATTCTGCTCAGTCCTCAGTGACAGAAAATTCGTAATTGGAAAAATTAAACTTGATTTTAAAGTGGTCAATTATTTAATTTCGTCACCTCTTTCGTCTTTGTTTCCAGAAATAAAATTGAATGACCTGCCCCATTTTGAGCAGAGAAGAGAAAGGAGGAACTGGCCTTATCAATGAAATCAACAAATTCTTCTTTGGGGCAGCGGCGCCCGTAGCTCAGTGGGTAGGGTGCCGGCCACATACACCCAGGCCAGCGGGTTCGAACACGGTCTGGGCCAGCTAAGCAACAACGACAACTGCAACAACAAAAAAAATAGACAGGCGTTGTGGCAGGCTCTTGTAATCCCAGCTACTCGGGAGGCTGAGGCAAGAGAATTGCTTAAGCCCAAGAGTTTGAGGTTGCTGTGATCTATGACGTCACAGCACTCTACCCAGGGCCACAGCTTGAGACTCTGTCTCAAAAAAAAAAAAAATTCTTATTTGGGGTGATATTATGAAACAGGTGGGCCCATGAGTTATCATAATTCCTTTAATGGTGTAAAGAAATAATGGTTATAATAATTATTATAACTTATACTTGTAATTGTTATATATATATATATATATATATATATATATATATATATATATTTGCAGTTTTTGGCCAGGGCTGGGTTTGAACCCACCACCTCCAGCATATGGGGCCGGCGCCCTACTCCTTTGAGCAACAGGCGCTGCCCTGTAATTGTATAATATTATAACAAGTTATAATAATTCCACTGTGGCAGCCAACCATCATGGGGTCCCAATGATCTCCCTCACCTGATATTCACATCCTTGTGTAGTCCTTTCCCAAATGAATAGGGCTGACCTGGGTCTCCAGCAGGATAGTGGTTTCTGAGGAGCGAGATTTCGGGGGCTACATCATAAAAGACATTGTAGCTTTCATCTTGCTTTTCCTAGATCTCTTGCTCTAGGGGAGGAGAGTTGCCATGGTGTGAGGACACTTAGCTCTATGCAGAAATCCATGGATGGAGAGCCCCACGTGGTGAAGAGCTGAAGCTTCCTGCCAAGAACCAGCATTAATGTGCCAGCTGTGTGAGGGGGCCCTCTTGGCAGTGGCTCCTCCAGCCTCAATCAGGCCTTGTGATGAACGCAGTCCTGGTTGCTGACATCTTTACCACAACCTCATGAGAGACCATGACCCAGAACCACTCAGCTAAGCTGCTTCCTCATTCCTGACTCACAAAAACAGTATAAGATAATAAATGTTAGTTGAAAGATTGTAGGATAATGCATTACCCAGCAATACGTAACTAACCCAGCCACTATCCCCATCCATACTGTATTTGTTTTTGTTTCTTTGCTATTGTGTTGCTATGTTCACTCAGGTGTAGTTTATATTTGGAACTCAGCGTTTTAACAACAAAATTGTTTTCTAGCTCTGTGGTATCTCAGGAGCGTAGATCACATTTTATTGATATTCTGTACATCCTTTGATGGTAGGTACACCTACCGCCTTGTTATATGCCTTATAAAAGGCAGGCTGTCAGAGATGGTGACACTCATAAGCCAGTCCAAAATTGCCTAATAGAACCATGTTGTATCTGAAACATATCACTGATATTGCCATTTCAGCTATAAACAAGTATATGTATTCTTAAATAACATAATTTATATGGAGAAATCTATGCTGAGACCCAATTTGGCCATGTCTGCATGAGGTGAGTCTCCCAAGCATACACAGACCTCCAAAGAAGAGGGATGACGCAAGAGTGAGAAAAAGAAGGGACTCCTATTTTTAATAGCTAGCAGTAGCAACTTATAACATGGTAACTTGGACTCTGCTTTCCCTGACTTCTGCCCAAACAGTTACTGCAGTGACGTCAGGAACTTCTAATGTAGGTTTGCTTAGGAGAACTTATTTTTTAGATGAGTGATTCTCTTAAGTGTTTGGAATTAATTCTGAACAGGGGGAGTAGTCTACTTGTTAGCATGGTGGCTTTTAAGATGGACTTCCTCACTTTCCATCTATCCATCTGGCTGTGCTTTAAAAAGTTGAGGAGTGCTTTATAAAATATAAAGGGATGGGGGGGGTTGTAGAGAGGAGTTCTATAAAGGTCTGCTCCATGCTTATGGGAAGATAAGAAAATATTTGGTTCAATTCTAAGATTCCAAGAAGAGCCTATCTTGTTCTGGTGTGTTCTCTTCTCTATATAACATACTGTTTTCCTATTGTTATGAGAATGTAGGAGCTTTATAGCCGGGTGTTGTAGCAGGCACCTGTAGTCCCAGCTTCTCAGGTGGCTGAGGCAGGAGTATTCCTTGAGGCCAGGAATTTGAGGTTGCTGTGAGCTAGGCTGAGGCCAGGGCACTCTAGCCTGGGCAACAGAGTGAGACTCTGTCTCAAAAGAAAGAAAGAGAGAGAGAAAAGAAAAGGGGAGAGAGAGAGAGAGAGAAAGAGAGAAAAGAAAGAAAAGAAAGAAGGAAAGAAAGAAAGAAAGAAAGAAAGAAAGAAAGAAAGAAAGAAAGAAAGAAAGAAAGAAAGAAAGAAAGAAAGAAAGAAAGAAAGAAAGAAATAAAGAAAATGAAAAGGCTTTAATAGGAGAAGGCTGGGGTTAATTTCACCAAGTATAAGCACTTCTTGTTAGCTAGGGGCAAAGAATACAAAAATGAGTTTCGGAACTAGGAGTGTGTTGCTATCATTTGGAAGGATTTTAAGAATTAGGAATGATCTCACCTGAATTTCTTATCCTATAAGTAGGACACCTGATCACACAACCTCAAAAATATTTGGTTCAATTCTTAGATTCCATGAAGAGCCCAGCTGGTGTGTTCCCTTCTCTGTATAACATACTGCTTTCCCATTGTCATGAGAATGTAGGAGCTTTAATAGCTGTTGTCTTTATTTTTGTTGTCTTGTGTGGATGCTGTTACAGTAATGCAAGTTGATTCTGTTTTTCTACATATTCTTTTCTGTTCCTATAATTTCATAAAGCAAATTTATGCCCAACTTGAGGATCTCATGTATATATAGAGAAAAAGTAGTTAACTATGTTTGCATCAAAATAAGTTCAACAGGCCTGGAGCAGGTGGCTCACACCTGTAATCCTAGCACTCTGGGAGGCTGAGGTGGGTGGATTGCTTGAGCTCAGGAGTTCAAGAGCAGCCTGAGCAAGAGCAGACCTTCTCTACTAAAACTAGAAAAATCAGCTGGACATTGTATATCCTGAAACATTACTGTATTTTTTGATGACTTCTAGGAGTCTTGTGGTTGAGTCTTTGGGATTCTCTAAGTATATGATCATGTCATCAACAAAGAGGGAGAGCTTGACCTCCTCTGCTCCCATTTGGATTCCCTTTATTTCCTTGTCTTACCTAATTATATTGGCTAGACTTCCAGCACTATGTCAAATAGTAAAGGTGACAGAGGACAACCTTGTCTGGTTCTAGTTCTAAGAGGAAAAGCTTTCAGTTTTACTCCATTCAGGAAAATATTAGCTGTGGGTTTGTCATGGATAGCTTCAATCAATTTTAGAAATGTGCCACCTATCCCTATACTCTTCAGTGTTCTAATTAGAAAAGGATGTTGGATTTTATCAAATGCTTTTTCTGCATCTATTGAGAGGATCATGGATATAAAATCAATGTCCACAAGTCGGTAGCCTTTGTATACGCCAATAACAGTCAAGATGAGAAGCTAATTAAGGACACAACTCCCTTCACCATAGTTTCAAAGAAAATGAAATACCTAGGAATATACCTAACGAAGGAGGTGAAGGACCTCTATAAAGAAAATTATGAAATCCTCAGAAAGGAAATAGCAGAGGATATTAACAAATGGAAGAACATACCATGCTAATGGATGGGCAGAATCAACATTGTTAAAATGTCTATACAATGCCATTCCTATTAAAATACCAACATCGTACTATTCAAGATTTGGAAAAAATGATTCCACATTTTGTATGGAACCAGAAAAACCCCGTATAGCTAAGGCAGTTCTTAGTAATAAAAATAAAGCTGGGGGCATCACCATACCAGATTTTAGGCTGTACTACAAAGCCATAGTGGTCAAGACAGTATGGTACTGGCACAAAAATAGAGACATAGACACTTGGAATCGAATAGAAAACCAAGAAATGAAACTAACATCTTACAACCGACTAATCTTTGATAAACCAAACAAGAACATACCTTGGGGGAAAGACTCCCTATTCAATAAATGGTGTTGGGAGAACTGGATACCCACATGTAAAAGACTGAAACTAGACCCACACCTTTCCCCACTCACAAAAATTGATTCAAGATGGATAAAGGACTTAAATTTAAGGCACGAATCAATAAAAATCCTCCAAGAAAGCATAGGAAAAACACTGGAAGATATTGGCCTGGGGGAAGACTTCATGAAGAAGACTGCCGTGGCAAATGCAACAACAAAAATAAACAAATGGGACTTAATGAAACTGAAAAGCTTCTGTACAGCTAAGGAGACAACAACCAAAGCAAATAGACAACCTACACAATGGGAAAGGATATTTGAATATTTTGAATCAGACAAAAGCTTGATAACTAGGATCTATAGAGAACTCAAATTAATCCACATGAAAAACATCAACAATCCCATATATCAATGGGCAAGAGACATGAATAGAATTTTCTCTAAAGGAGACAGACGAATGGCTAACAAACATATGAAAAAATTCTCATCCTCCCTGTCTATTAGAGAAATGCAAATCAAAGCCACCCTGAGACACCATCTAACCCCAGCGAGAATGGCCCACATCACAAAATCTCAAAACTGCAGATGCTGGCGTGGATGTGGAGAGAAGGGAACACTTTTACACTGCTGGGGGGACTGCAAACTAGTACAACCTTTCTGGAAGGAAGTATGGAGAAACCTCAAAGCACTCAAGCTAGACCTCCCATTTGATCCTGCAATCCCATTACTGGGCATCTACCCAGAAGGAAAAAAATCCTTTTATCATAAGGACACTTGTACTAGACTGTTTATTGCAGCTCAATTTACAATCGCCAAAATGTGGAAACAGCCTAAATGCCCACCAACCCAGGAATGGATTAACAAGCTGTGGTATATGTATACCATGGAATACTATTCAGCCATTAAAAAAAATGGAGACTTTACATCCTTCGTAGTATCCTGGATGGACATGGAAGACATTATTCTTAGTAAAGCATCACAAGAATGGAGAAGCATGAATCCTCTGTACTCAATTTTGATATGAGGACAATTAATGACAATTAGGTCACGATGGGGATGGGGAAAGGAAGAGCAGAGAGAGGGACGGAGGGAGGGGGTGGGGCCTTGGTGTGTGCCACACCTTTTGGGGGCAAGACACAATTGCAAGAGGGACTTTACCTAACAAATGCAATCCGTGTAACCTGGCTTATTGTACCCTCAATGAATCCCCAACAATAAAAAAAAAGAAATTATATTAAAAATTAAAAAAAAATGAAAAATCAGCTGGGCATGAGGTGAATGCCTGTATTCTCAGGTACTTGGAGGGAGGAGGTAAGAGGCTAACTTGGGCCCAAGAGTTTGAAGTTACTGTGAGCTATGACAACACAGCACTCTACCCAGGGCGACAGTGAGACTCTGTCTCAAAATAAAAAGTTCAGTTAAGTCTGAGCAAGAGCAGCAATAGAGGCTGAAAGTAACTCTAGTTCGTAGACTAGGAACAGGATGAGAAGTGAGATAATTTATAGCCAACTGGCAGCTGCAAGGGTAGTGAATTGATAAGGCCACGGTCACAGACCTTTAATTTATGGCTCTACGATCTGTATAGAAACTGTGTTTAAATAAGAGCGAATGGTTTTGGCACAGAGCTCAGTGTGTCTGTGTGATCGAGTCGCAGAAAAAGACATGGCAAAAAACAAAATCAATTGAATTTTTAGAGTTGATGTTACTCAGTCTCCCACTGGTTGAGAATGTTTTCTCTGCCATGGCTTAATGAATACCTTATCTTCATGACTCAAGTGGAGAAGCTTCTACAACAATGTGGTAACAACAGGAGCACAAACCTCAACCTAATAATTATCCATTGCTGGCATGTTCAGGTCAAGTCTCTGAAGCAAGCAAGAAAACAATCATAAAAATGATCTGCCTGCATTCATGTGGATTTGGCTTCTGCCATGTGTCCACATTTCTTCAGCTGTATTCAGGGTGTAGGTGCCAGAGGCCCTGTATTTTCAGGTGTCTCCCACATGGCATGCCTGCAGTGTTTCAGACTGAGAATCCTGATCTGCTTAATCTGGCCCTGTTGTAAGGTCACCATGTGGATCTTTGACATATGATAAATGAAGAAGGCTGAACAGCCTCATGAGCACCAGAAGGTGCCTGACACCTGCTAGTTAGAAGGAATAGAGAGGAGGCATCTGGTCTCTCACAAGCCATGCAGTAAAACGCAGGGTTATATAAAAAAATCCACCTTGATCCATCCGCATACTGCTGTGCTCATAGATAAAGGTGCAAAAGTGAAAACAAAGAAACAGACATTACTCTGGGATCACAGCAAAGTAAGTGTGGTGGTGCTCCCAGGGCCAGACCACGGCAAGCCAAGCGCTTTTACTGTTGTGTAAGTGCATGTTTATCTCTGTGGGACATGGATGCCTCTTGGAGATCATGTTAACCTCTTTGTTTTTTTCATTTCAGTCCCATTATCTGAAAAACTTAGTGTTTTTCTCTTTATGCAGACAATATATTAACCATAGTAGAAAAGTAGGAAAATTACCTAAATTATAAAGTAGGAAATAACAGTTCCCGAGAGAACAACCACCCAGAAATAACCACTGCTGATATTTGGTGCATTTCATGACAAACTTTTTTCCAATGTATGTCTGTGTATATTATAAAATTCACTCTAAATGTGTACAATTTTCTCTTCTGTCTTTATTGAACATTATTTTTTATTCCCAGTATTCTACGATATTAGAGGTGCTATGTAAGTAAATGCTATGGAATCAAACAGATTTCAACTTTAGTTTTGATTCTTCCAGTTTCCAGCTCCATGAATAGACAAATGACCTCAGTTTCATCATCCATAAAATGGGTATATTAGTTACTTCATGTGATTTCTGTAGAAATTAAATGAGGTAGTATCTATGAAGCTCTTATGTAGTTCCTGTAGATAATAAATATGAACTAAATATTAGCCAGTATGGAATCACAGTCCATTTGTTGGAAATGACGTCTATTTTCAATAGTTTTGCTTCTTACCATGTTGTCATGTTTGCCTACATTTCAAATAATTTCTTTTGGACAAATTCCTAGCAGTGGAATAAAGGGCATAAACATTTGATTCTAATCCCCTTCTAGACTGATTGTATCTATTTACACTCCCACTAACATTGCATAACAATAGTCATCTGGCTCCGCCCTTGATCTTCTTTTGTAACTGTGCTAATGTAATAGACAAATGATGATATCTTATTTAAATATACATTTGTTACCTAGTGACACTGAATATTTTTTCTTACATTTGTCTTTTTTTGTTAATTATCAGCCCATCAATCAACATATGTCATCAGGTGCTGCTTTTGTCTCAGACACTCTACTAGATGTATGACAAGAACAAATTTGGGTCTAGGCCAGCGTTTTTCAACCTTTTTTATCTCATGACACACTTGAACCTATAGTTAAACTTCCATAGCATGCTTCAATTATGTTGAAAAAAGAGTTTCAAGAAAAGAATATACTTAGTGTGCTTTGAATGTCTTTTGGAAATAATTTAATTAATGATCTTAAAAAATTTTCATGGCATACCTAAGATCCTCTCATGGCACACCAGTGTGCCTCAGCACAATGGTTGAAAATTACTGGTCCAGGCATACATAATCCAAGATCTGCTAACACAGGATTTATTGAGGGTACTTCTCATATCAGACACTGGGCTGAATGCTTAACCTTATGATAATGTTAAACATTTTTGGTTTTCTTGTTAGTAATTAGTCTCCTTTGGCAAATCCGAAGGTTATTTTCCCAACTTCCTTTCTTTGGCCACATTTTTCAGAGTTGAGGATGCTACGTTTATGTATTCTGTTATGGTAATCAATTTAAACTTCATATACAATCATGAAACCTAGATGAGTAGATGGACTTGTACAAGAGGTGGAGAGAAGAGATGGATAGTGATTAATTCATGACATTTGGGTGGACAGAAGGAACTGAAAACTATGAGTATTAAAGTAAACAATTTTAGCAGGCATAAAACTGTGGTGCATGTGATCCAAATTAAGGTGGTGTTTGCTGAATTCTCAGGTTAAAAAACCTGTCCTACATTTGTAACTCAAGGGGAGTCATCTTGTGGTAGCCACCCACCCATCTGTACACCTGTTGCCCAGTTATGTTCTATATTAAAAGGTCAACTTTGGTTTGCTGACAGCTTTGTCATCTGTACAGGTGAATTATAATAGTCCAGTGGCAGGTGTAGGTTAAAAAGTTTCTCCTTACTTCCAATGATAGGTATAAGATTCCCCAACATCCTACAACAGTTTCAGGGAGTTTCCATTCACAGGGGTGTTCATATCCCCTTGTGGCACATTGGCACCTTCCAATTTAGCAAAGTATTATTTATTGCCCTCTACAAAAATGTCACACAGGAGGGAGGAAAGGGTACTTCATAGTTGTTCTGTTATTTCATATTTTTATTACAATTCATGGCACTCAACACATTTCTGTACATTTTATCACAATGATCCGGGAGGTGTCAAAAGCTCACTTTTCAAATATCACCAACACAATCTGTTGATAAGACAAAGCTGAGTTCCTTGCTTCTGCAGTATCTCAGAAAGGGGGAGGTAAGTCAGAGTTTACTGAAAATTGGAATTTTGGTGTAAGATGGTTCTTCTGATGTAGGGGGATTTGATTAAGATTTGATAAAAATCACCATCCAGGATTGATGAAAAGAGCAGCAAGGGGTAGTGTCTGTGGCTCAAAGGGGTGGGGCGCCAGCCCAATACGCCGGAGGTGGCAGGTTCAAACCTGGCCCCAGCCAAAACTGCAAAAAAAAATTAGGGGGCGGCGCCTGTGGTTCAGTGGGAAGGGTGCTGGCCCCATATACCGAGGGTGGTTGGTTCGAACCCAGACCTGGCCAAACTGCAACAAAAATTAGCCGGGCATTGTGGCAGGGGCCTGTAGTCCCAGCTACTCGGGAGGCCGAGGCAAGAGAATTGCCTAAGCCCAGGAGCTGGAGGTTGCTGTGATCTGTGATGTCATGGCACTCTACCAAGGGCGATAAAGTGAAACTCTGTCTCTAAAAAAAAGGCAGCAAGAAGATTTTGAAGAATCTATCTTAGGGTGCAAACTGTCTTTTGATACTTTCCACTGAAGTGTCAATGGGACTTTTAGTAAAGTCATAATCAAACCATTTGCTTGAGCATGACAGTTCTGGAAAAGTAAAGTCTTAACTAATAAAGCCAGTAGAATAGTATAGCTGGTAAAGTGTAGTTTGGGTTCTTAGTATCTAGCAGGGGTCCTCAAACTGCGGCCCATGGGCCACATGAGGCGGTGTGATTGTATATGTTCCCGTTTTGTTTTTTTACTTCAAAATAAGATATGTGCAGTGTGCATAGGAATTTGTTCATAGTTTTTTAACTATAGTCTGGCCCTCCAACGGTCTGAGGGACAGTGAACTGAGCCCCTGTTTAAAAAGTTTGAGGACCCCTGTACGCTTAGTTTGGAGAAGACAGCTTTTTGTTCTTAGAGGAAACTGGGTTATACATCCATTTTAAAGATGAGGAAAATGAGTCTCAGGAAGATTAAGTGGCTTTCCAAGGACAAACGTCCCATTAGTTCTGGAGAGGGAACTAGTTCTGAGCTCTTTGTCATCTTCTCTGCTAAGAACTTTCCCTCCTTTGTTGTTCATCTTGCCTTTGTCTCAAGTACCTCTGGGCATTGATAAGTTGTGAGAGCAAGAGGTAATTTCAAATTGATTTTAAGGTTTTAGCCACACAGTATTGATAGAGTATTAATACTTGAAAAGATGATAAAATACGTTGGTGAGGATGCGTTTGTCCAATGAGTCTAAGTGTCCTCCACTCTGTTTTAAAGTTAATCTATGGATGAAGAAATGGCACTTGTGTCCTTACTAGAAGTTTGATGTGACAAATGAATCATTAGTATGGACTGGCTGCTGTACCAATGATATGCAAGGGACAGAAATCCTTTCCTATTTTTTTCTGTAAGTTTTTTCCTAGAGATATTTTTAAGGGGAGTAAAAAGGAGACAGGGAAGAAGAGAGAGAGAAAGTAGGGAAAATAAAAGATTCAATTTTTCTCTCTCTCTTTCTCTCATTTGTGCTGGATTTTCTTTAGTTCATTGTTCGTTTCCTGGCTCCTCTGTCCTAATCTCTAATCCCCTACCTCCTATGTGTTACTTCTGGGGGTACCTCATGAGGATAAAATAACCTCAATGACTATAAAGAGAAATATGATGCTGAGGAGATATGAAAAATGTTACTAGTGAGAAGTTATGTTTTCATAAGTCCACTGGAATGTAAGCTTTAGATGTGCTGCGATAGTCTCTTTAATATTGGATTTCCAGTGTTAAGAGCACACAGTAGGCATCCAAAAAATTTGTTGAGGAAACAAATGAACAAACCATTGAACACAAGTTACCGTTTTGCTTTTGAGGTCAACTCAAGATGCCATTTTTGTTTTCTTAATCTCCATCCTGGACCTGCTGATCAGTGCTTATCCTCACGTCAGCAGTGTGTGAATTAGGCCACAGGCAGGCAAACATCGAAGGTGTTTGGTCCTGTCTTTGTCCTGTTGCTGCTGCTGCTGCTGAGAATGTCAAGTCTTTCCAGGTGTGGGTGGGGACAGGATAAGGGAGACAGAAGTTTGGAGAAGAGAGATCCTGAATGAGCACTGGAATGAATAGGACAGACATGAAGAGGTGGGGTGACACTGGGGAAGTGGAGCTAATTTGATCGGGAATCTGAATGGATTTTTGACAGGGTAGCAGGTTCTAAGCTTTATCGTGAATTATTCATGCTTTGATGTTGTTTTCCATCAAATAACTTAAAATTAGTCCTTGAAATCCAAGATCAGAGATAGGCACCAGGGCTCAGTTGTAAGCATAGTGTAGGCAAAGTTTCTTGTTTTTAAAACTAAAAGTGCTTGCAGAGATATAGATTTTATTAAAAATTTTAAGTCTCTGAAGTGATCTAACAAATACTTCAAAATTTTCATAGGATGTTATATATTTTTATATATGTGTATGTGTATCTCAATATATCTACCTCGCTATATATGTTGTATGACAGACAAGTGCACTTGATGTTGGCATAGAAGAACAATTTTCCTATTAGATGTATTTCTATTTATTCACCTGTTTAACGATTAGATTTTAAATCTAATTATTAATTTAAGGGCACATCACTTAGAGTGTTAGTTAAGTTAAAATATCTGTGGAGTCTAGTTAATTTTAACAGTTATGGGGCACCAAATTAAATATGAAATGCAAATATATACAAAATGCAAATGCATGAACAAACTGATTGCTAATTGCTGTGCCTTTTTAATAAAAGCTTGTGTGGCAAATGTACATCATGTTACTAGTTATAAAATGTTTTTGTTCTAGGGTCAATGCAAATAGATTAGGGATATAATCTGTCACATACACACATGAAAAGGTAGATTCTTGGAGACACTGACTGCAAGAAGCATTTTTATTAACCTGTCTCTTTAGTTTTGTATTTCGTATAATTAAAAATTAAACCATATATTTTCCTTTCCTTTTTCAAAATAAAGTCCTAAGATGGGCAGGATAATGAAATGATCAGTAGAATAGCATGATTAAAGCCACTATTTGGTGATCATGATGTCTTTGGGGCAACATAGAAAAATAAGGTCAAACAATTCTACTGTTGAGGAGTTTCATGGCTAAACATTTTTTCGTAGATAGCTCTGTGTCAATTTAGAATGAGGTAGTGAGTTCCAGACTTCTAATCCTGGCCTTTTCTTTTTTTACTGTTACCAGCTTTTTGAATGAAGACTCCAAAAGACACACAAATCAAATTTACAAATGAGCTAAAGCTGAAAGATACTGTCAGGCTGAGAGTGGTGGGGAATGAGTGAGATGACAAAAAGACGCTTCAAAGATAATGCTATAGATTAGAATTAGGAAACAAAAGCAGCAAAATTAAAACTAACAGAGATAAGTGCAAATTTCTCACTAAGGGTGCATAATTTAATCACATGAGTATAAAATGGAGGGAGATCTGAGATTTCTTGTGAAAATGAACTTGGTCCCCAGTTGAATACAAACCAGTAAATCTGCAAAGCTGTCCAAAAGCTATGATTCCCTTGGACTATGTAAGTCACTGAAGGAGGAAGAGCCTGTTTTCCCTCCTTCCTATAATCTACATCCAGGGAGGAGTATTTTGGGGGGTTCATTAGATTCTGAAACATGATTATGCCACATTGGCCAGTGGGCACAGTCACCATGTGTTAACAGGTCAGCATTTAGGTGTAACTTTCTTGCTGCTCTCTTTGAAACACTACTGAAGTAGAAAGGATCAGGGCCTACTTTTCATGGGAGACTGTCATATTCTCCTTTCTCTGCCAGCCATATGGCAGAAACTATAAGCTGACTCACTGGCTACTCTTTTGGAGCATATCCAACTTGCTATTTTTTCTCGACATGAGGCTGGAGTATAGCAAGACCCCAAATTTGAGGTCAGGTGAAATATTCGCAGGCCTTACTTGCAACCTGCATTTAGTGGAAGGCATTTAGACTAAGTAACCTAGAAAGAGGCTACACTCCACATGGCCCAGCCCAAACACCACAATATCTTTTGGGGGGCTTGTGATTGAAGCTCAGAAAGTAATAAGGATTTATTTCATTTTTCCTGCTCTATAATATTGTGTGTTTATGTCTTTTTTTTTTTTATTGTTGGGGATTCATTGAGGGTACAATAAGCCAGGTTACACTGATTGCATTTGTTAGGTAAAGTCCCTCTTGCAATCATGTCTTGCCCCCAGAAGGTGTGCCTCTCAAGGGAGGATGGCAGTATCTAGGGTGAGATTTACATATTCTTGGATTCATGGGACATATTACTATTTGAGAGCACTGCATCCTACTCCCTGCTATTTCTAACAGCTAGATTAAGAGGGAAGTTTGAAGAATTAACATTCATTTATCGTACTCCAGAGCATCCCAGACATATGTTTTTAACTCTGTTGTGTATCCCTATTTGGATGTTCCATAGGCACCTCAAGTATTTTTTTCTTTTATTTTGTCTTTCTTCATAAATCTACATTTCTTTGTTATTTACTTGAGCTTTAAGTTTTTTAAAAAACCTTCATTGGGCTATAATTAACATATAATAAATACATTTAAAGGGTATAATTCGATAGGTTTTGAAGTATACATGTATGAGTAAAACCATCACCATAATTAAGAGAGTAGACATGTCCATCACCCCAAGGAGCTTCCTCGTGTTCTACTGTGTTCCTTGTCCCTCCTATCTCTCCCTAGGCAACCACTGATCTGCCTTCTGTCACTATAGATCAGTTTGCCTCTTTCTAGAATTTTACATAAAAGGAATAATCACTTACACACTCATACAAATGACAAAACACAAATATAGTCTAGCAAGGGGGAGGGGTAAGGAGGGACAGGGGAGGGGAAAGGGGAAAGGAAGGGTGATTGATGGGAGGAGAGAGGGCATTTGATGGGATCTCACCTAATGTGCACAATGGGAGTGTATTTATCACAGCCCCTGGGTGAGGGGCTCTCCTACAACTTGAACTTTACCTTGGAAGTGAGAACAATGAAACCTAAAAATGTGTTCTCTCATATTAATTTGAAATAAAAAACAAAACAAAACAAAAATCTCCCCAAATAAAACAAACAAAAAAAGAAATACTATTAAGAGAATCAAAGCAGAAGCCACGGACTGGAAGAAAACATTTGTGAGTCATAAATCTGATAAGGTACTTGTCACTAGAATACATAAACCTCTCAAAACTCAGTAATAAAAATAAAAACTAAAAATTAAAAAATGGGCAAACATTTATTTTCAAAATTCAACTTATCTCTTTGCTCCTTCTTCCTCTGACTCTCCACCCTTACCTCTGATTTATGAATGAACTTTTGACGCTATTTGAGTATTCCTTGTTCATTGAAGACATCATTTACCTTCTTGCTTGGTTTCTTTGACCCTCCACATTTAGTCGGTCATTAACTTCTATAATCAAAAACAAAAAAATATTGTGAGCATGTTTATTCCTGCCCTCACATAGTTTGCTGTCATCATGTGTCACTTGGATTATTTATAGTCATGGCTTATATTTTCATTCCTACCACAATGCTTGGCACATAGTTTGTGACCGACTACAAAAAAAAAAAAATA
The DNA here is from genome assembly GCF_027406575.1 of Nycticebus coucang. Taxonomy (NCBI): domain Eukaryota; kingdom Metazoa; phylum Chordata; class Mammalia; order Primates; family Lorisidae; genus Nycticebus; species Nycticebus coucang. The sequence continues at coordinate 40,073,136 of NC_069804.1, forward strand.
GCTTTTACATCTGCCTTCAAATGTTTAGTGGAAAACGATGTTTGAAAAAATGCTAAATTTAGTTCTGTTCACTTCAGATATTAGAGAGGCAAATTCTCATTAATATGAAGATAGAACTTAAGACAGATTGACTCCAACTACGGACTAAGTCGTTTCATAAACCTGTGAGCTCTTCATCACTGGGGACTATTCAAGGCATCAGGGAGGCAGTACTGACAATAGGGTCCTGGCTGTGGACAAATGTCAGGCAATATGACATTTAGGGTTCCTTTCCACTAGAAGATTTGATGGTTTCTATATTAATTTTAGAGGTTTATGTAAAATCAAAAATTTTACAATGCTACTGACTAGTAGAATTGGAGATAAGTATAATTTTCTTCTCACTGACTTCCTCTATTTTTAAAGTTTTCCAAAATAGAACTGTATTACTCTCATCATCGGAAGTTTCCTCTTTAATAAACACAAAGGTTTAGTTTTTCATTTTACTACTTTGATTTTTTATTTCAATATGTTAAGGGGGTACAAATGTTTTGCATTGCATGCATTATTTTTGTAATGCTTAAATCCTGGCTATAGGTATGCCCATCACCCAAGTAATATTCATAGTACCCATCACTGTTTCATAAAATGTGGTGTATGTGTACCATGGAGCACTACTCAGTCATAAAAAAGAATGAATTAATACCTTTTGCAACAATCTGGATGGAGGTGGAGGCTATTCTCCTAAGTGAAGTATTGTAAGAATGGAAGAACTCATACCACATGTACTTACTATTAAGCTGCCACTAACCAATGAGCACACATGTGCACAGAGGGAAGTGAAACTCAATGAACTGTTTACTTCTTAAAAGAACATTTGATTTCCTTCAAATATGACCATAACCTTTTATTATTTGCATCAAAAACATTTTTATTATACATATGCCAATTGTTACTTTGCTTTAGGTTTGTCAGCATATAACGGAAATGAAAAATAACAGTAGCCAGTTCTCTTTCCTGTAAAAGAAGTTTGCATGTAGGCAACCAGAGGTGGTTTGGTGACTTCAGTATGGCAGGCACCAACAATCCTTTATCTTGTTCAGCTGTATGTGGCTTCAATTCCCAAGGTTACTTTATAGTCCAAAATAGCCACCAAATACCAGAATTATATACATGTTCTGAACAGCAGGAAAGAGATGAGCCTACCTCCTTTATTTTAAATATCTTCCCAGAAATGCCAGAGAACACTTCTACGTAAATTTCACTGGTGAGAACTTAGCCATACCTACCCCGTTTCCCCGAAAATAAGACATCCTCCGAAAATAAGACCTACTTACAGGAAAGCTAAGACGTCCCCTGAAAATAAGACCTAGTGCATCTTTGGGAGCACACCTTAAAATAAGACACTGTCTTATTTTTGGGGAAACAGGGTACCTGAAAGGAATTCTGTGGGGCGGGTATGGGGGCCCTGGTGATCGGAGAAGAAAAGACAGGATACTGGTAAGCTAATATCTGTCTCTGTTACACCTATTGACTAAGTAAGGGTAAACATAATACAGAATCATTAAGGAAATGTCACTGGCCATGGCTTCTTTGCTCATAGTTTTAGAAACTTCCTATTGGGTTCCATTTATTTATATCATTATTTATTTATGTCAACAATTATTTACTAAAATCTTGACACTTGCATTATCTTTTCATTTGTAGAATGGATCTGTTAGCTTACCCATGAAATCGTAGAGAATATTACATGAGATCATACGTGTAAAACACTTGGAAGAACATCTGATATTAAGTTCTCAATACAGGTTAGTCATTACTCTGATTAATCTGATTAACATTACTATTTGGGAAAGAATGTGAGATTGAAGATGTAGTTCCTACCTTAGGTCTCTTCTCTTCTGGTGAAAACAAGGTACATTGACATGAAATAACTTCAGAGTAAGTGTGCAATTAAGAGCCAAATGTCATGAAGCAGAGTGTATCTTTTGTAAAAATTTGAAGAATGGCCGGATGCAGTGGCTCATGCCTGTAACTCTAGCACCTCCGAGGCAGGGAGACCACCTGAGCTCAGGAGTTCAAGACCAGCCTGAGCAAGAGTGAGACACCCATCTCTAAAAATTGCTGGGTGTTGTGGCAGGTGCCTGTAGTCCCAGTTCTCAGGAAGCTGATGCAAGAGGATCACCTGAGCCAGAGAGTTTGAGGTTGCTGTGAGCTATGATGCCACAGCACTCTACCAAGGGTGACAATGTGAGATTCTGTCTCAAAAAAAAAAAAATCATTCTACTTGATCTGAAATTAAAAATATTTTGAAGAGAGAAAGAGAGAGCATGTGAGAATGTGAGACCAGGGGCTACTGTTTCATGAAGACCTAAGGCTTTTGGTATCTTAATTTTCACCTTTAAGTAGTCACATAATTTGCTTTCATTGCCCAGAGAGGTTGATTGCTGGTTTGTACCATCCCAGGCTGTTAAAGGTCTTTCTGTTCATCAAAAGTTCTGGGGGAGAGGCCTAGGCTCCCCAGTTTTCATTTTTGCCCATTTGTGAAACTATCAGTATTATTAGCTTTTTAATGGTAAAAGCTCATGAATTAAGGTAAAAAAAATTTTCTTAGTTCAAGAATGTGGTACCAACTTAAAATTCTATCACTTGAATGAACAACGTCATAGGTATGAGAAAGAATGGATACCTATTAGAAGGGATATTGCCTGCTATTTTTTTTTTTTTTTGAGAAAGGAAGTCTTTCCTAGCATTGCATTCTATTTTATGCAGTACATTTGCTAAGAGAATTCAAAAGAAGAGATCGGGCCCATTGTCCTTCATTCCAGCAGTATTGAAGGCCCAATTTCATCTTTTGAAGCTCTTAAGGAGCCTACTACATAAAAAGGAATGGACTACTTGCTATTCAACCATAGCTGGAATAGCAATACCAATCATTATACTGTTATCTATTTGAAAAATGTGGATTTTACTTGGAGATGGTATTTATTGAAGCCTGCAAGAAATCCGTTTTCTGTCTACCTGGCAAGAGCAATTTGAAATGGAAAATTCAAGCTCAGAAATCCAGTTGAAATTTGACCTTCTCTATATTGCTATGGATTTTGGTATGATGATATATGCAGGGGTGGGGGTGGGGGTGAGGGATGTCCACTGGCTTCCAATCCTGTGCTGTGTTTGTCGCCTGCCGTACAATAGGGCAATCTAAGGGAAACCTTCTCTAGCTTTATTAAAATGGGGAGGGCGTGGAATGCTGGGGCTGATGCACTTAAAATGCGCTCTGAAGCATCATGGAGATTTTGCAAAAGACTTTTTATGTAGCAACAATTCTATTGATAGAGTCAATGAGAGTTTTGTCTGTGCAAGAACTGCAGGATGGGACCCCAAGTCACATGCTTTCAAAATTATTCTCCCTTTGTTGAATATCACAAAGGATATTTTCCCATGAAAACAAGATCTTTTGTTTCTTCTGAATTCATTCTAATTGTGAAACCAGCTGATAGGGTTACTGCATGTTCTCTCATGCTGGTAGTGGCCTGAGAGAGCTGGTAAAATGGGCTCAATCATCTAACAAGGCTGCTCCTGGTCTTAATGTCATCCCCTTCTCATCTAAAACCATAGTTCTTCATGTCCATTTCCCAGGGTGATAACAGTGAGGTCACAGACACTCGCTGTGTTTGCTCTTTGGCTTTGAAAAACAGCAGCTCAGATATCTCTGCTTTTTTGACCTCTCTTTTTGCAAATGTGTACGGCTAACAAAGAAAAACACGTTAAAAATATGGACAAGTAGTGAAAGTTGAGACAAGTTATAGCATCAATTTGCAGAAGAACTTATTAAATACTTCATTGCATTGGCTAGGTTCTGTGCAGAAAACCAAACAGGTACAGTTTCCCCTTTTTGAGGGCTCATGCTTAATCCAGCCACTGTGCTGTGTGAAAACATTTAACAGCAATTTGGCAAGCACTTATGTAAATGATCTGTAGAAGATCTCTGTTAAATACTGAGGATTCAAGACAGGTGAGGCCCAGGGTTGGCCCTCAAGGAACTCATGCAGAAAATGCTGTGTAATGATGTGGCGGCGCTACAGCAAAAAGATGAATTTATAAGTGCAATGGGAACTCAGAAGAGAGGAAATTCAGCATATAAGCACAAAGTATTATAGCCAAAAGCCCACAGGGTATTAATCTGAAATAGGAAATATATTTTTAAAACATTTTCCTGTGCAAGCTATTGTGCAATGCTTTGGCCAGGTCTTTTGCACTAAAGTCTTCAGTAAGAAGTGAGAGGATGCAGGTTGTGCTGTTACAAGAGAGCAACCAAGGCTATGGAGTTCTCTAAATAGTCATAGTAATCTGGGGACTGTGTCTGCCAGTGCATGCACACACAACCATGTGAGCACCAAATTTCCATAGGGCACCTATGTGGAGAAAGAAAAATCAGTTGAGAGAGCTTCAACCACTTATTTTGTATCTTTGATCTTGAGGACAACTATTGTACCTTTTGTTTGCTGGCTCCCTACCCCCCCCCATGTGTTAACATTTTATGTATCTTTCAACCTGTGCTGTCCTTTGAGGTCTGGCATAGCTCATCTATGATGGTTTTTAGGAGACAGGGTGGGGCAATAGATGACTGGAGAATATCATATATCGTGTCACCTTTGGATTAAGAAAAGAGGATTTCCCTATTCAATGAATGGTACTGGGAAAACTGGATAGCCACACACAGAAAAAATGAAACAGGATCTGTATCTCTCACCACTCACAAAAATTAATTCGAGATGGATAAATGACTTAAATGTAAGGCACGACACCATAAGGATTCTAGGAGAAAATGTTGGAAAAACTTTTAAAAATATTGGCTTAGACAAAGAATTTATGAAGAAAACCCCAATGGCAATCACAGCGACAACAAAACTAAATGAATGGGCTTGATTAAATTAAAAAGCTTCTGCACAGCCAAGGAAATAATCAACAGAGCAAATAACAACCTACAGAATGGGAGAAAATATTTGCAGGCTATACATCTGATAAAGGGCTAATAACCAAGAGCTCCAGCAAATCAGCTAGAAAAAAAAAAATCAAATAAGCCCATCACAAAGTGGGCAAAAGCCACAGCCAGAAGCTTTTCAATAGAAGACACACAAATGGTCAATAAACATATAAAAAATGCTCAACATCACTAATAATCAGGGAAATGCAAATTAAAACAACAATGAGATATCACCTTATGCCTGTCAGAATGGCTTGTATTAAAAAAGTTCAAAAATAATAGATGCTGGTGTGGATATAGAAAGTTATGCTTATACACTGTTGGTTGGACTACAAATTAGTACAGCCTCTCTGGAAAACAGTTATGGAGATTCCGCAAAGAACTACAAGTAGACCTACTTTTTGGTCTTATCCAAATTCTACCACCAGATATTTACCCAAAGGAAAATAAGTCATTTTATCAAAAAGACATTTACCCATGAATGTTTATTGCTGTACAGTTCACAATTTCCAAGATGTGGCACCAACCCAGGTGCCCATCAATTCATGAATGGATCAACAAAATGTGGTATATATATACCACGGAGTACTACCCAGCCATGAATAAGGATGACTTCATGTCTTTTGCAACAATTCGGATGGAACTGGAGACCATTTTCCTAAGTAAAATATCTAAGGAACGAGAAAACAAACACCACGTGTACTCACTATTAAACTGGAACTAACTGAAGAGTACAACACATGTGCACAGAGGGAAGTAAAACTTAATGGAAATCAAACAGGAGGAAGGAGGAGGAGGGGATGGGTGAAAATCTACCTTATGGGCTCAATGAACTAGCTGGGTGATGGGCACGCTTATAAAAGTGATCCATGTAACCAGAAATATTTGCACCCCCATAATACTTTCAAATTAAAAAAAAAAAAGAAAAGAAAAGAGGACTTCATGTTGTATGGGATGTGAGTTGTTTTTGTGGTTGGAAAAAGGTAGATTTTCCCCCACTTTCTCATGTGGATAAGGAAGGAAACAGTGGTTAATGGGAATGAGTGGAGAAAGGAGGTATTCTAAGCCCAGGAATGGGGTCAGGTGGAGCATAGGCTTAAGAGCAACATTTGGGTATCATTGAGTATCCTTGACCCTGGTTTGAATGCAAGTTATTCAAGAGCAGGGATGCACCATTGTGAGGGGATGCACGCAGGGAGTGCCAATCTGGGACCTGATACAAGGGTACGATGACCATAGTCTTGCATCAGAAACAGGGAGGCATGGTCTGATGAGAGACTGCATCCAAGGAGGAATAGAAAAGAAACAGGCAGTTAAGGCCAGGCTTGTGATTTTAATAATCATAATGATAAAATAACCAGAAAGGAATTATATGAAAAATAGGGTTTCTAGTGAAGTGTGGATTGTAGGAAGAGAAGACTATTGCTTTATATCCATCAAGCAGCATCTGCAGGAAATGTTCAAGGTCTTTGGATTGTGTTAGCTGCTTAATACATTGCTTTATCAGACTTCAGAAGGCCCTGGTCACACACTAACCTATAAATATACAAAAGCCAAATTCAGTGATTGGTATGGTGAAAAGAAGATTTTTGTTTTTCATGTGTTGTTTTGAAGATAGTGGTAAGGAACTCAGATGATTATCACATGCAGCCTATAGTAGAAAAGGGCACCCACCTGAAGTAGGTGGGAGCATTTGAGCATTTTCCTTCCCTATTCCTATTCCTTTTCTTTTCCTGACTCTAACTCTAAACATCTTTTTAAAAAGTACTTTAAAAAAATCTAAAATAAAAGCAGCCAGGGGTGCAGGCAAGTCTGCCTTGAGTGTCCTTTGTCAAAGCTGCAGGAGTTAAGTCAGCCAAGGCCTCATGGAAAGGGCTCTTGCTTGCTCAAGTGTCGGAGGATTTTGCTCTGGACGATTTCTTTGAAAATCTCCTTGACATAACCATGATGTGTCTTCTTTCTCTTGCCTGACTGCAGCTGCCCCTGATTCTTATTTTTGTCACTTGCCAGAGGCAGAAGCTAAAAGATACATCTTCCTAATTTCAGCTGTTTGAATTAGTATCACTGTAAATGGATTCATATGGCTTGCATAAAAGACAGAACTCCACAGACTTCATCAAGGCCAAAAACTTGAGTGGGCCAAATCTATCACAATTCCTTATGAAACTCCCACTGATAACAAAGCTATCAAGCAGCTTAGGAAATGAGCCTCAATTGTGTAGTCGTCAAATAGGCAAAGGACGGCAGACCTTTCGTAAACATGCATCTGGTGGTAGCTGGCACAGTAGTCCTCAATGTTTGAGTAACTATTTCCAGAAACCTTTTTAGGAAAGGTCTTGCAAATTGTCTGGTTCCTATACTACAGAAAATACTGCAATAAAGATTGAACAGAGTTTTTGGAAGACGACTAGTGGTATGCTAGAGCCATTCTGTATTGGCTCTCGAGAGCCATTTGTTAAATTTTTAAGAATAGCTTAAAATTAGTGATGGTAGGAGTATTGATACCATTAAAATTAGCAAATGCTGCAAATCAGAGCTTTTGTTTATTTCTTTCAAAAAGCTTGTTGTTAAGCATTTACCAGCATACCACTGGCTTGACTTCATTCATGGATACTGCTAAATGAATTGAAAAGCTACAGAAAAGAACATGGATGAATCTCACAGACATTATTCTGAGTGACAGAGATCAGACACAAAATAATTACAGGCTGTATGGTTCTATTTATATGCAGTTCTAGAGCTAGCAAACTGATCTATAGTGAAAAGAATCAGCATGGGGTTACTTACTTCTGGAAAGAGGAATTGACTGTAAAGAGACAAAGAATATTCTGGGGCAATGAAAATAATCTATATCTTAATGTGGGCATGGGTTACACAGGTACATACATTTGTCAAAAACTCATCGAATTGTATATTTACGATCCATGCAGTTTACTGTATGCAAATTTTGTCTCAAAAGAAGAAAACGGCAAACAAATATTGAACCTTATGTTTGTTTTGTGTGATTGTAAAAGTAATTTTGAAATTATTTGTGCATTCTAGGATTGTGCAAATAAGTAAATATATTAAGGATAATATGAACTAGATTTCTCACTGTTGGAGAAAAAATGTCTGTCCCCAGGTAGGGATCCCAGGTAGAATGCAGACTGTGACAAAAGAATTTAGCTCTATTACAAATGTATAAAAACAGCCTCATTGAAGAGGATGCGGGCTGCTGACACAAGTAACTTAGGAAATGACTGGATTTCATAAGACACATGGAAAAGAGCAGATAAGCACTGTACTCATGAGGTTCAGATTAACAATTTTGGTCCTGGTATACACAGATATACTGGAATCGAACAATGTAGTGAATAGATGACATGGTAGAAGTCAGGTTTCTCACAGTTAGAGTGGGAATCTACAGGTAAGCAAGAAGAGGAGACTAGAATGATCCATGGGGTAATGGATTAGAGCTGGAGACATCAGTGAGAGTTCATATTTAGCTTAATATAGACACAGATACATACAGAAATGTTTATAGCCATGAGTATATACCCAGCTTAGTATGCATTAAATTTCTTTGCTCTGTTAGCTGAGGGGGGCAGAAACAATGGTGCTCCAGTAGGCAAAGCACACCTAATGCCAAGGTCTCAGTTTCTAATATAGTTCTCCAACAAAAGAAAATGGAGCAAATGGGTCATTCTAGGACTGGGGCAAGAAATACTGAAAATGAGCCCAGAACACTCTTGCAATGCCAATAAATAAGGAAAGGCTAAAAAACTCATTGGTGGGAGTATGTCAAAGGGACATGGAGACCAACTGAAAGAGTTCCCAATAGCCAAAGCTGTAAAGATTTGAGTAAGAAAATTAAGTAATATTGGTTAGAAACAAAAGTATAAAACAAATGTTCATGAGTCCATACTGATATAAATAAGTAATTGAAGAAATAAATTAATTGGAGAGGAAGAGACAAATCTCTTGTTCAGATGGATCCCGTAATTCATGTAGGCTCTGCCCTCAAGGAGGTGGAGCAAAACTCCCCTCTCCTTAAGTTTGGGTTATGCATAGTGGCTTCTTTCCAAAGAGTAAAAAATGAAAAATGGGAGGAAAGAGTAACTTTATAGTAGAGAAACTTAACAAGCATGACCTCAGCCAGGTAATCAAGGTCAACCTCCACAGTGATGGGACACATGATAGTGTGTGCCCTTGATATGCTATGATCAGAAGAGCATTTTGCCTCTGTGGTCTCCCTCACCAAAACACACAACCCCAGTCTAATCATGAGGAAAACACGGGCAAATTCCAATTGAGGGACATTCTACAAAATACATGACAAGTACTCCTCCAAACTCTCAAAGTCATGAAAGGCAGGGAAAGTCTGAGAAACTTTCACAGCCATGGGGAACCAAAGCAGGGATGATGACTAAATGTAATGTGGTTCCCTGGCTGAGATCCTGGAGCAGTAAAAGAACATGCAAATAAAGTTTGGATTCTGGTTAATAGTAATTCATCAACATTGGTTTATTAATTGTGACCACACAAATGTACCACGATAACGCAATATGTTAACAATAGGGGAAACTATGTGTGGTGTATATGGGAACTCTCTGTACTATCTGTAACTCAATAGCTACAATTTTTCTATAAATCTAAAATATTTGTAACAGACGAAATCTATCAAAAAACAAAAGCCCTCAGATAGAGATCGCTGGCAGTGTAGAGGGAACTGTGGCTGGGGTACAGGCATCTGTACCACCTGATATCTGCAGATGGAAATGATCAGAACAGTCCTAGGTATCTTTTTAGGGGATTTCCAAAGTTCCCCTCTGTAGCTAAGATCTCCTCTTAGAGAATTTGCCCTGTACAGCTTGAATCTGCCAGAAGAGAGTGAGCTCTGATTAGAGTACACAGTGGCCTCAGGAGAGCTCAGAGTCCCACCAGACCACCAAGGTGGTTAGAGATAGAGACTGGGGCACGTGCTTGTGTGATCTCTGCTAACCCAGTAGGCGGAGCAACCTGCCTGCATGCATGGGCCTATCCTTGTTCCTAGGAAACATAACAGTACTGCCCCCTCTCTGAACTATTTTCTTGGGTTTTGTGACAATTCAATTTGAATGAGCCAAGAGATTCTGCTTGGTGGGTTTCATTGTAATCTCCCCACCAGAAAAGATCTGACCGTCTCAGCTGAGAAAGTCCGCAAACTATAGAACTGAGGAAAGCATCTCAGCTCTGCAGACACTCACCAGGCTGCTGTGTGTGAAATTTGAATGTCTAAACAAGAGCTGATTGTGCCAATGTCCTCGTTTGTGAGGGTATCATGAATGAACAAGGGTATGTTTGAACTCCACGGGTGGCCAGGAGCATAGGCTTCTCTGCTTATGACTGTTTGCTGTGTTTTGGTCAAGACTGACTGAATGGTTCTCTACCCATGATTCCCAGGAAGCAAGTTCAACCTGGTCAGCATACCTCAAAGTGGCCATGTTAAGCACAAGGTATATTCTATGTCCCATGGTACTGACCATCTGTGGTCACTAACTAATACGTTTGAGACAGGCATAGGTACTTTCAATTTCCCTTTTGAATTTCAAAATTGGAAGCCTGTTGCTTCACAGCTGGCAAGTGAGGTGTTAGGTGGTAATTAATATACTCCTTTTCTACATTAGTTTTGGGAAAAATACTGTTGAGTTGTGTGCTGTGCCCGTATCAGATCAGCATAAAATTAGAGTGATTAAGATGGAAACAAAGCATTAACAAAAAACATTAGTACTTTCCGTTTTGCCTGGCCGGGAGTCCCCTGGCCAACAGAGCTAGAAAAAAAATAGGTCTTGAAAAGAAAATTCTCTCTGACATTTTGTCAAGTTCATCATGGTAAGCAGATCTCATCAATAAAACTTCATCCCTAACTGACTTTGCTGTGGATTTTGTATAAACCCAAATACAGAGTTGATAAGGGATGCCAGCTCTGTACCTATTGATCTAAGGGTGGGATTTACTGCTGTCTGGAAAGTTCTATCCAATTTCAGCTTCTGCAGAGTACCCAGCAAAGGGAATGATAAATACCACTGTGCCATTGGAGGTGTCACTTTAGAGAGTGGCATGAATGATGATAAAAGACAAACACAAATTCCAGAAAAACTTGGATTGGCTTTCCTGTCGATGCTACTGAAATGGGAGTTGGGAAACTATTGATAGAAAGCACGGAGTGTCCCTGGTGCAATGTTACATAACAATGACTCTGCTGAGCAGAGGTACCTTTCACTGTCCCTGGATAAACAGGAATAAGTTCTCCAGTGGAGCCTGCTTTTAGAAAAGATTCTTATATTTTCCTTCCAAGGGAATCTTAAAGCACATAGAATGGAATGTGAAAAGTGTCAGAGAAAGTTTAGGATGCCCTGAAAAACTGCAAGATTGATTGGGATATCCTCTGACTATGCCCCTCAGTACTTGAAAGAGATGACTTTATTCGGGTTTTGGAAAAGTGGCTTAGAGTATTTTGTCCCATCTAATGGGTGACTTGATTACTTGTTTTCCCTATTGCCTGGTGCAGTTAGCAATACTAAATTATCTTCTTTTATGGGAATAAATAGAGTTTACAAAAGTGCCTGGAACATAGTAAGCACTCAATAAATGGCAGCTATTATAGCAGACACTGCTGATAGCCCACCCCATACTCCTTGGGCTACCTCTGATTTTGCCTACGGCTGCCTCTGAGTTTTTTTCACATCAACAGGTTCCTATTTTGAGTGCTGGGCTTCCCTGAGGGCTCTAACAGCCCCTCGGTACTTGCAGAGCTTATATAATTCTTTGCAGGAGAGCTTGGAAATGCTGAGGGTGTTAAGAGCCCTAGGAGAAAAGCTCAACCAATGAGAAATGGAAGGCAATGGATATTGGCATATGAGATATGTTCTAAATTTCCTCAAAAAATGCTCTTCAGGATTGAATTCTAGCTGCCCACAGTGGAAGCTCACTCATTAAAGTACCATTTTTTGGTATTTTCTTTCTTTCTTCTGTTTTTGTTTAAAGACAGGCAGGAGTTCCCTGGCCAATCATAGCTCACTGCAGACTCAAACTCCTGGACTCAAGTGATCCTCCTGCCCCAGCCTCAGCCTCCAAAGTAGCTGGGACTACAGGCACACACCACTATGCCTGGATAATTTTTACATTTTTTTATTTTTTGTAGAGGCAGGTATTTCTTTGTGTCGCCCAAGCTAGTCTTGAACTCTTGGCCCCAACTGATCCTTCTACCCAAAGTGCTGGGATTACAGGTACAAGCCACTAGGCCAGGCCCTTTTCTCTTTTTTATATCTTGCTTTCTTCACTCTCTTGCTTGTGCTTCCTGGGATCATCTCCCACACAAACTGCCTGAATCCAAGTCCTTTTTTAGGATCTATTTTTTTGGTAATCAGAACTAAGAAAAATATTGTTGGCATTACTGCTGCCAACCAGGGGAGCCATAAAGGTTGTAGCATCAAAATTCATTACAGCATTATGTAGTAGAGCTATACAATGATTTATCACGTGAAGACAAAGAGATGAATGCTGAGTTTTGGTTTTATAGAAAAGGACCACAAATTGCTGAATCAGAAATAGGTTTTGGGGATAGTAGCCATACTTGGAAACCAAAGAAAAATGTTCATATTTAGTAAAATGTAGAAATGAAACTACCCCTACAAATTGATGAAGGGGTACAAGGCAAGAACTAGAGTAAAGGCCTCTAGAACTATGTGAAGGAGCAGACTTAGCTATAATAATGAGCTGATCAGCTTGCTTGATAATAATCTCCGTTCCCTCTGTTTGCTTCTTTATCCTGGAGTCACGCATAGTTGTCTGTATAAGAACATCACCTGTCTGGAACCCAGGGGTAATTTAGGGATATCGCCCAGGTTCTGCCTTCTAGTAACAGGCCCACCCACACAGTGGAACTGACTCAAGTTTTCTTGGACACTCCACCCAAGGTCTTGCATTCTAGTATCTGACCCACCCAGACAGGTCCATGCCCACGGACTGACAGCTCTGTGCTGAAGCCAGCCAATTAGCACAGCCTGATTGTCTAATCTTTTGCCTACCAAACTGTCCTAAAAAAACCTGTTCTCCCAGTTCTTGGGAGGTGCATTTAAGAGAATTCTCCCATCTCCTCCCTTAGTGCTTTGTGGAATAATCCCTTTCTCTGCTGTGAACCCTGCTGTCTCTGGACATCGGCTGTCTCTTGGGCTGCGCGCAGATGAACTGGCTGGGCAGCAACAGAAGAGGTAGTGACTTCATGGTAACATGTAAGCCAACTCCTGCGTGCATGGGTCATGAACTTTGTCATATTCCAACACATGGCACCAAGCCATGTACAGTATACATGCACCGTGACCTGCACGATTGTATTTACTATTTGAAAAAAAAAATAAGCAAAAATAGCTGTTCAAAGCTTTTAGTTCGGTATAAATTCATTCCTCTAAAGGAAAATGCCATCCTAAACATTTTTTACTTGCAAAACAATCTTCAAGCTATAGAGCAATTTATTTCACATGACATTTACAGAAAATCAACAGAAGTAGCTTTTATAACGTGTGAATCCACAAATCACGTTTCCTCGCTATGGTTATGCATTGAAATCTCTTGATGTCTCTTCTGGTGCTGCCCCTGGGAGAGGGCCTTTAGAGATGATTGTTTCTGTTCACATAAGTATCCTTTTCTCAATGGAAAATTTATATTATTCCCTACTGGGGCACCACTGTTTTCTCCATTCCCAGGCCCACAAAGACAGTAATTGACAAGGATTGCTACCTTCTGCCTTAAAGCTTTCATAGTCCCCAACATTTTATATGGTACTTTACTTGAAACAAACAAATAGAAACTGAAATATGAAATGAAAAGGAAATCTGAAGAAGTGGAGTCAGCATTAACAGAATGTACTTTAACTGATCCAAAAATCATTAAAACATGGAAATGTGGGTGAGCTCAATGAGTATGTTATAATTATAACAGAATTCAGTGAAATTCAGTGTCAGCATTAGCACCCAGCCTTAACACATTGCTATTCCAAATGACCTTTTCCCCCTTCCCACTCATTCCTTCAATGCTAGACTGGTGGGTTTCATAATGTCAGCTGAGCTCAGGGGGGTAGCGTGGGCTCTCACTCAGGGATGCTTAATCACAGCATCAAGACTCCAGCCTGGGCTATTGCTATTTACTATTTAATGCTGGTCAACAGAAGACAGATGGTAAGTAATCACTTTCTAATAGCTTGTTCAGAACTAATCAGTATATTAAAATTTTAATTTATTAAACATTTTTGTTCTAATTGAGCCTAGATCTTTGATCTGAAAAACATACAGGTTTTGAGCAAGAAGGCAATGATTGTCAAAAGGAGGATAAACACCACATGTACAGCCTAATAACTGGGAGCTGAATGATGGGTACACACAGGCACAAAGTGATGCGAAGGACGCTGGAAGATAAGAAGGGGAGAGGGTGGGAGGGGCTGAGGGGTAAAAATGTAGCTTTTGGATACGATGAACGCTGTTCTGATGATGGACACACTGAGAGCCCTGACCTAAGCAATATACATGTAACAGAAACATTTGTACCTCCTTGATATTTTGCAATGAAAAGGAGGATATATGCCCCATGATCATATCAATGTACACAGCTATGATTTAATAAAAAAAAATAAAAAAGAATAAAATATGATACTGGGGCAAGCTTTCAAATGAGTAAGGTAGTGTTGGGAGGGCAGAGGCTGTGCCGTCAATGAATGTAGGTGAACACAGTGTTTAGGTGTGATTATGTAGTTTGCCTGCAGTAAGCAAGGCATCTGGATGATGATCAATAAGAAAGCAACCCCAAGGCCAAGTTTTTATTGAATGTCTACTAGCCCAAAGAAGGCAGGAATCTTGCCCGATCCTCTCCTGTCAGCTAACCTTGGCTTTAGCAGCCTTTAACATACAAAGCCAACTTGTACAAATGAATGGGGACTGCTTCAATTTGCTTTAGAAGACTTTGACCATAAGAATTATGCAGAAACTTTCAAACTTGAGTTATAGGAAGAAAAGATCTTTCTGTATAACCACAATGGACCTCTTAGGAGGATGGGTCTCATTAAATCAGGGCTTTAAAAAAAAATTGTGATAAAATTCACATAAATATTCACTACTTTAAACCAGGGCCTCTTACTCTTTTCTTGTGCTATTAACCTCACTGGCAGTCTGGAAATATCTAGGACCTCTTCTCAGCATTATCCTTCTAAATGCATAACATAAAATATATAGACTCTCAAAGGAAGGCAATTATTTTGAAATTTTGTTACCCAAAATTTTAAGAAGCGGGTGGCGCCTGTGGCTCAAAGGAGTAGGGCACCAAGCCCCATATGCCGGAGGTGGCAGGTTCAAACCCAGCCCCAGCCAGAAACTGTAAAAAAAAAAAAAAAAAAAAAAAAAAAAATTAAGAATCAAATATGCAAAATAATGATGTGCTTCATCATTAATCCATTAATAGTAAGGTCTATCAGGCAAGACTAATAACTAGCATAATTTTAAGGTAGTGATAAACAAAGATGATATTTTGATTTAGGGGCAACACCTGCAATACACTCATGAGGTGGAAATATCTGTGACTTCTCTTGGTGACAAGGGTTTCAGGTCTTGCTAACACTGCTATGGGTTGTTGATTTGATTCATAATAGAGACAAATACTAAACTTGAGGTAGAGGTTAGTAAAAATAAAGTAACATCTTTCTCTCTAAGTTTATGGACCCCCAAAGTCTTAACTTAAGATCAAGAATCTCACATGAAATGCTGGCCTTTTTTCCCTAGTTGCTAAGTTTGGAATCAGATAACGGAGGGGATCAGCTTGGAGGGGACAAGGCGAGGCCAGTGCAATCATGGTGCAAAGTGGTGGCAGGGCACTTTAAAGGCAGAGATGGCATCTTTAACTCAGAAAGTTGTTTTCGTCATGGGATGTGAACTACTTCTCTGTTTCCCCTGAACACTTCAGTGAAGCCCAGTAAGTTCTAGAATGTATTATGGGAGTAGACTGTCTGTGGCCGTTGGGAAGGGTCTGATTTACAACACTTGAGAGGGAAAGCCCACTGATCCCCCAGGTAGAACCAGGAGTCCTGAAAACTGAGAAAGGACACGAAGAAAGCGGCTTCAGGAGGAGTGAGAGGAAAATCTGGCCTGCTGAAACAGGAAGTCCGGAGGGCCCGCAAGAATGTGGGTATGAAGTAACCTAGGTAACCAATGACCAATAGGAAAGGGCAATAGGGCCTGGAGGCTCAGAGAAGCCAATGAAAGACTTGCAGCCAATTTCAAATGGAGAGAGTGAGTATTTATATCCCTTCAGGCCTTTGAATCTCCATCTTAGTCTCTCCCTCACCTTTCCTCCTTCATGAAGGGAACCCACTTCCAATTCTTTTTGGAAGTGCCCTAAGCTTTCTCTTTGTTCTTCTGAATAAAATCTCTTTGTTACCTTGAAACTTGTGCAGGTTACTTTTGCTTTCTATTCACATTACCTGTGCTGCTCCAGTTTTATTTTCCACTGATTTGGCTTACAGTTACCTCCATGCCACAGTTGAACTTTCTAGCTCAGCAGAGTAATGGAAGTAGGTCAGCTGGGTTCCAGGAACTGGGACCCCCTACCCCCAATAAAAACCTCAAGCTCCTGCCTGGGAAGTCACTGAAGTCGTGGGGAGGGTTTTAGACTTTTGATGCATATAGATTTGGGGGCTTGGGTTGACTTAAGGAACAGAAGGCCTGGATGATACCCAATTACACTTGGTTTATATAGAATGGGCAGAACTATAGGAGGTGTGAGACAGATCCAGTGAGACCCAGTGCCTTCTGTCACTCTTTAGCTAATCTCTGAAGTCTGGAAGAGTTGTCTGTTTCGTAGTGGTGTTGAGTGGTGAAAACTAGAATTCTAACCCAGGGGCACCATCTTGCCTGCTCTGACCTTACACAAAAGTCACAGCCCAGCTCAGCACTTGGATTGCTCCAAACATTGGAGGAAGATGAGGCCCAACGGAGAGAAAGAACACCCAAACACCATGTTTAAAAGAGGAAGGGGTTTATTACAGTTGGCAGAGAGTGGGCAGACAAGAGTCCAAACTGGGCAGGCTCTCTGACTGATTCAGTCTTCTTCTTTTTATCCTTAGTCAAAAAGTTCTGGCCCATGGATACTTTTCTCATTGGTTTGTTTGAATCAAGCTGGAGAAATGGGCTTGGCTTTTACACAACAGAGGCTTTTACAGAAGCTGAAGCAAGTGTTAGTTTCCAGCTCCCAGGAAGTTAAGTTTCTACAAATTTCTAATAGCTGAGTCACCATGGGGAGGACGTTGCAGCTGTGTCCTTGGGCCCTCCTTGAGAAGACCTTACTTTTCCGGGTATCCTCTCTTACAACTGCTGTTTGCTTACTGTTCTCTGTCATCATATCTCAGACATGTCTGGGTATGAGAAAGCTGGTGACACTGCAAGTATGGATTCAAGGGCCTGAGTCAGGTGGTGAGGTGTAGTGGTTCAGACATCACACTTTCGATCTGTTGTGAGTTTGAATCCTGACTCTGGTACTTACCTTGGGCAAGTCCCTTCACTTCTGTAAGCAACAATTTACTCCTGTGTAAAATGAGAAAAGCAATTATACCTGATTCATAGGGCTTTAGTTAGGATTAAATCAAATAATGTGTGTAAAGTCTTTAGCATGGTTTGTGGTGCATAGCAGATATTTAGTAATGTAGGTCTTGCTGTTGTTATTATATCGAGTTTCACTTCATAAGAGAGGTTAGTCCTATTTTTTTTTAAATTTTAGTAAAAAGCTCAGAAAACCCTTACAGGAAAAATTTTCAATATTCACAGTAATGCCTTCTCTCTACTCCACTCCCCATTCATATACACCCCTACCAGTTTCACTTCTTCATCTCATTTCTCCTCCTTGCCTTCCTTCAGAATAACAAAGGTTAGGTGTTTTGCAGAAGACTGAAAAATTTTAAGAAAGTATGCTCATCCTTTGCCCCCACTCACTTTTACTGTTACTGAAAGCTCAGCACTTGCTCTTGAGGCTGAGGCTGTATCAGAAGGAGAGAACAAGCAGTTTGAGAAGAAGGAAAGAGAAATGTATTAGTTTGCCAGCAAAGGAAGAAAAATGGCAGACTATTCATATTAAAATATCAAATTGCTTGGCAGACATGATGGCTGATGCTTGTAATCCTGGGACTTCGGGAAGCTGAGGCAGGTGTATGCTTGAGTTTAGGAGTTTGAGATCAGCCTGAACAAAAGACCTTTTCTACTAAAAATAGAAAGCTACCAGGTGTTATAGCGGGCGCCTGTGGTCCCAGCTACTTGGGAGGCTGAGGCAAGAAGATTCCTTGAGCCCACGAGTTTGAGATTGCTGTGAGCTATGATACCACAGCATTCTACCAACAGTGATAAAGTGAGACTCTGGCTCAAAAACAAACAAACAAACAAAAATAAAGTAAAAAAGTACCAAATTTTCTGAACCCCCCCACCATAAGCAGAAACAAAGAGCTTTTTAAAGGGAGGGCTTCCTGTAGTCCCAACTACTCTGGAGGCTGAGGCAAGAGAATCACCTAAGCCCAAGAGCTGGAGGTTGCTGTGAGCTGTGATGCCTGAGCACTCTACCAAGGGTGACAAAGTGAGACTCTGTCTCTTTAAAAAAAAAAAAAAAGAGGATCAGCACCTGTGGCTCAAGCAGCTGAGGAGCCAGCCACTTACACTTGAGCTGGCAGGTTTGAATCCAGCCTGGGCCTGCCAAACAACAATGATGGCTGCAACCAAAAAATAGCAGGGCATTGTGGCAGGCACCTGTAGTCCCAGCTACTTGGGAGGCGGAGGCAGGAGAATCGCTTGAGCCCAGGAGTTGGAGGTTGGAGGTTGCTGTGAGTTGTGATGCCAGGCACTCTACCCAGGGCAATAGCTTGAGGTTCTGTCTCAAAAAAAAAAAAAAGAAAGAAATGGAGGGCTTATTGTGATTCAACTACAGTTAATGATTCTAATCCATCTCAGTCAAAGACAAAGCCAAGACCTCCACCCATCTGGGAGTCCCAGAGTCTAGGCCTTCACCTAATGCTCCCACAGTTCCTCTGAACCATTTCATGTAGCACAAAGAGCAAGACCTTGCCCTGCCCCTCCCGAACATGGCCTGAGGCAGGGATGCAGGTCTCAGTTTCCAAACAGAGTAGGGTGAGTTTTAAAGAGACAGAAAAGATTTTTGCCATTTTTTCTCCGACCAGTCCCTGAGTGATACCACTGTAAACACATGCAAGTGCACACACATGCACACACATCCATTCCTCTCTCTTCCTGCAGCAAAAGAATCAAATCCAGGCCTCCTGCCTGGAACTGCAGAACATTAACATCAGGCTGGTCCATTAAATATCATTTGAATGTCAATTTTATCCCAGAGTGGTAAGTAGTATGCGTGCTTATGTCTTCATCTACCTTAATTAGGAAAAGCAATTTGCTGCACATTTCTTAAAAAAAAAAAAAAAAAAAAGAGAGAGAGAGAGAGAAAAAGCTGATCAAATTTGAGCTCCTGATAGATTGAAACACAGCCTATGTTGTGGTGCTACAAAGATGTGAAACCACTTCCCACATCTAAATTATGGCTTGGTCTAAAAACAGTCTAGCCTTATGACTCGTGTGTTTTCTAAGTAACTTGTGCAATTGCCTATAATTATGGAAATAGGGGCTGTCGCCTGAAAGCTAGCCCCTCCTCATTTTGTTTCTCAAGCCCAGAATAGAAAACTCCATTTCGCGTCTATCACTGGAGATGTTTCCATTCCATCATATTTTCTCTGATTTTGTCCCATTAACAATCTCAAGACCATTTTCGCACATGTCCTTTCACCAAAATGGTTGGAGAAGCTACCAGCTCTGTTGAACACAGATATTTGCTTTTCTCATTTGTTTCTTTTAACTAGGCCAGACCAATTTTAACTCACATGGGTAACTCTGACTTGAGTCCTCCTGATATGCCAGCGGCATGCTAATGGCAACTTAGCTAGCACACCAATGGCCTTGGAGTGTCTGGAGGGCTACAGGGACAAATCCATCCGAAGGCTTTATGCTTGAGGAACTAGGGACCTCCTACGAAGGCACAGCCCCTCAGAGAAGAAGCAGCCTTGCCCAAGGAGCATGACCCAGGGGAGGTGTGATTAGGAGCACACGCCCTGTGGTCTTCGGCACCCTTAACTGACCTTTGTAGCCTCTGAACTCACGTCTGAGTCCTGGTGGGAGATGAGCTGTCATTCTCCCTCCCTCCAACCCTCCCGCCTCCTATATTCCATTTGCACGCAGCAGCAAGATAACTATTTCCAAATCATAAATCAGATGGCTCCTCTGCTTAAAAACCTTCTATGGCTTTCCACTTCACTTAGCAGTAAATAAAACTCCCGTTCTGAGAGTCTACAGGATCCGACCTAAGCAGATTCCCGCCTGTTTCTCCAACCTCATCTTGTACTTTTCTCCCCTTTGCTATGAGTTTTCAACTGCAGACTCATTCTTACCCTGCTGCCTATGTGTCTGCTATTCTTTGTCCTGAGTACTTTTCCAGGAGGATATCTTCTTACTCGCCATATCTCAATTTAAATATCACCTCCTTAAAGAGTCCTTTTTTAAGCATCTGCAGAAAGTAACTGCCTTTCTCAGGCCTCCTAACTCTCACACATCACCCCTTTAGTTTTACTCCTAGCCCTTATCACAGGCAGACATGATGGTCTTTGGTTCCTAACTTATTGTTTGGGTTTTGCCTCCTGAGGACAGAGTCTGCCTTCATTTGCTTCCTTATCCGAAGCAGAGCCGGAGACAAGGGTTCGGGATAGGTTCTTTATGTTGGAAGACACAGCCTCTCTAAATAGGACAGAAATAACAGGGTTGGATATAGGGATCAGTACTTACACAAATATGAAAGGATGGAGGGAGCGATGGTTAGAGATGGAAACTGGGTATTCAGAGAAATAGCTCTCGGTGATCTCACTCTTGAGCAAAGCACTGAAATGGTTTGTTCTCAAGAGTTCTCTGGGCAATTGTGTCAGATCTGTCTTCCATAACTTCCTGAGAATATTGGCCTCTCCTAACTTCTGCCTTTCCAGTCTCATACTGGTTCTTCTCATTGGCAAATTCTAACCTGTAACCAGCAGGTAAAATGTGTTGAAGCCTGTGTGAAATCATTCACGGCAGCCATGCTGGGATCAGAAATGAGGCCGAATGGATATGAGGTGCCCGATGCTGTCTGTCTTTTCCTTTCCCTATCTCAGACCCTGAAATAGTGCCTGGTGCACCATAGATGCTCACTAAGTGCATGCTGAGTGACTGATTCACAAAAGGGCTGGTAAGTAAAAACTAACAGAGATGTGTCATTCAATTTAGGAACTCAGCAGCATACAAGCAACCTTACTACAGGACCCCTCTAATAAAGGATACCTCAAAAATCTGAGAGGCATAGTTCCAGACAGCTGGACTTTGCCAGCATCTTGAGGTTCCAGGCTTTAATGGTGATGCTCAGTGGAAAGTAATAGAACAAATATGGCTCCCAGTGAGGGGTGGTGGATAGACACAGAGATATCTGAGCAAATTTGTTCATGAGCACGCATGAGAGACCCCTGGGGCCTCCCAGAGGTACTAGAGATAGGAGCAAGGGCACGTGAAATGTTTGCAATTATTTGGGATATAATCCACCAGGACCACTGGCTTGGCCAGGGAAAACCCAAGGAATAACAACATCTGTGAGAAAACGTGTCATATGAACATAGCATTCAAAGATGGGGCACATTGCTTAAAAGTTCAGAAACTCCTAGAATAGGTTGGCTACCCATGGGATTCCATTAACCAGTAAGAAATTGTGCTGTCTAGGAGGAGGGAGGCGAGTAGGAGTTTCTTTTAACAGTGTTGTTCCTGTATTTGTTGATAATATGGCCATGGAAGACAGCATGAGTCCAGAGGCCTAGGGCCTGAAAGAAATCAAGTGGTGGAAAGATGAATTAGAATTTAAATCAAACAAGCAAACCAAAGCACGAGTGGTACGCAGGGCAGAGCATTAAAAATCCCTACACCTCTGTGCAGTAAGTATGAGCCTGCTGAGGTCTGGGGATTAGTTGATGAGTTAGATGAGTGCTGTTCCATGAATTCCATAATGGAAATAGCTGCTGTCCCAGAAGTTATTCAGATAAAATGTTGATAAACATCTGTGTGGTATACAGGTAGTTTAATTCTCAGCTTTTATTTCAGTCCTCTTGGCTATCAAGATTGCTTTGCATAATTTTGAATATGCTATTCCTATGTTCATTCATTCTACAAATATCTATTGGCACTTTTGCTATGTGCCAAGCGCTGAGCTAAGCACTGAGCATGTAGCAGTGAACAAAACAGAGCTTCTATTATTAAATACGTATTTATTCAAAAGAAATGAAAGCATACATCCACTCAAAGACCTGCATACACATATTCACAGCCGATCTACTCATAGCAGATATAAACAACTCAAAGTCCACCAACTGGAGAAGAGATAAACTAGCTATGGTGCACTCTGAGGACAGAATACTAATGAGCAATAAAAAGGAACAAATTATTGATAAATACAATCACATGGACCAATCTCATAAAGTATTGTGCTAAGTGAAAAAAGCCAGACACATAAGACTACATACTGTTCAATTTCATTTATAGGACATTATCTTGGAATAGGCCATATTATAGGGATAGAAAGGGGTGGTGCCTGGGCTCAGTGAGTAGGGTGCCGGCCCCATATACCAAGGGTGGAGGGTTCGAACCCGGCCCCAGCCAAACTGCAACAAAAAATAGCAGGGCACTGTGGCAGGTGCCTGTAGTCCCAGCTACTCGGGAGACTGAGGCAAGAGAATTGCCTAAGCCCAAGAGCTAGAGGTTGCTGTGAGCTGTGACAGCACAGCACTCCACCGAGGGCAACAACAAGACATTGACTACAAAGGAGTACAAAGTAACTTTGGGGTGCTGAAAATGGTGTATATATTTTGGTGGTGGTGGTGGCTCTATGACTGAGTATACTTATCAAATTCGTTGAACTCTACACTTAAAAAGGCTGAAGAACACCCTATGTAAATTTTACCTTAATAAACCTGACTTAAAAAAAACCCTAACAGCCAGTACTCTATCTAGTAGGGGAACAGATAAGGATGACTTCATGTAAGATGAAGCATATTCACTTGTGCCTCACACTTCCCATCAACCCAACTCTGATGTCGCCTGCCACTCCAGGGGCCCCGCAAACTCATGCTTGTCTCATGTTCACAGCGTTTTCTCAAGCGTGCACTCTGCACTTTTTTAGTTTCTGCTCTGGGGCCGATCAGCCTGCAAGCATGCACAATTTGGATGTGTGTCTATTTTAACTACCAAGGGCCAAACTCAAGTCTTTTAGGTGGAAAATTCTAGGAGGTATTCTATATAATTTTCATGAAGTCTCTATGGAACTTAGCCCCCAAGGCCCAAATGACAACTTTGTGAAAGTGCCCTCACATTGACTTTCCCTCCTTTCCTGTCTCACTCTCCACATTTCTTCAGTCCTGTTTCATTAGGTCATCTCCTCAAATAAACTCCGTGCACTGGAGCTCTTGTCTCCGGTTCTGTTTTCAGGGGACCCAAACTGAGGCATAATATAATCTCAGATAATAGGAAGAAAAATTAAGTGGAGTGGATAGAGAAATAAGAGTGCTGCTAGAGATAAGGTCAGGAACGATTTCTATTAAGCAGAGATTTCTAAGTAGAAACCTGAACTCAGCAATGGAATAAATCACGTGGCTATGTAAGGGAAAAGATTTTAGGGCTGAAGAAAGAGTAAGACTAAATATTGAACAGTCTAGAGATGGCAAGGAGTTCACAGGAGCTCAGCAAACAAATGATTAGGGTCTACAGGTGGGAGGACAAGCTCATGTAGGATCTTGTAGGCTAAAGAAAGGACTTTGGTTTTCATTATGAATGAGTTAGAAACCAACAGAGGGTTTTGAGCAGAAGAATAGAATGAGCTGACTTGACTGTTTAAAAGAACAACTTTGGCTGTTGTGTTGAGATGAGATTGTAGGGGGTCATTGACGGAATAGGGGAAAACTCTGAAACCTGTTGCAATAGTGCTGGTAAAAAACGATGGTGGATGAAGTCCTAAGTAGTGGTAATTTCTGCTGAGAAGTGGTGAGATTCTGGATATACTTTGCATGTAAAACTGACAGGATACACTGATGAATCAAATGTAGGATATAAAAATTAGGCAAAAATTAGGATCAGAATCAATATTTTTGTCTTGAGCATTTATTGAACTGATTTGAGTGGGGGGACTAAAGATTCTGGTTCAAGTCATAGTAAGTTTGAGGAGCCTAATCTAGGTGGAGCTTGTTGAGGAATCAATTGGATATATAAGCCTGGAGGTCAGGAGAGTTGCAAAGCCTGGAGAAATAAATTCTGGGAATTATCAGAGAATGGATGATATTTAAAGTTCTGAGATTCGAGGTGATATCATCTAGAAAGTAAGGGTAGACAGAGAAGGGAAGAGGTCCAAGGACAGAATGCTGGTTCACTCCAACATACAAAGGTCAGAAAGATAAAGAGTAACCAGCAAAGGAGATGGAGAAGAAACATCATCAAAGGTAAGAGGAGGAACATCATCATCAAAGGTAAGAGGAACATCATCAACAAAGGTAAGAGGAGTTCCAAGAAGGGATGGTATTGGTAAGGCCTAGAGAATAGAATGTTTCTAGAAGAAGAAATGACTCTGATGGCTCATGTGAGGGTGAGATCTGAAAATTAGTCTTGGACTTGATTGTGAGAATTTTGGGTGACCCTAAAAGAGTAGTTTCAGTGAGGTGTTAAAGATGTAAGCCTTGGAAGAGTGCATGCAATAAAGAGAAGAAGAGGAAGTAAAGAGAACAAGTGGAAATCACTCATGAGCTTTTCTGTGGTGGGGGGCAGAGAAATGAGGCAGCATGGAATTGTGAGGGTCAAAGGATGTTTCTGGGTTTTGTTTGTATAGATTCATGATATTAGAGGAATTTTGTATGCTAGTGGGAATGTTCTAGTAGGGTGAGCTAACTTAATGATGCACCAGGTGGCAGGAGGAAAGTCTTAGGTATGTAGGATGGGATCCAATGCACTTGCAGATTGCTTTGGCTTTATAAAGAAGTATGAAAAGTTCACCTATTGTGACAGGAGAAAAAATGACATATGTAGTCACAGAGAAAGAGAGGCTGGGATATTTGGTGGGACATATGGAAGTTATCTTCTGGTCACTTCTGTTTTCTCAATGAAATATGCATGATCTGAGAGTGAACACAAGAAGGGGAGTATTAGAGATTTGAAGACAGATGAGAAAGGGTGAAACAGTTGTTTTAGAAACAAGGAATAGACTGGCTAGAGAAGTGTAGTGGGACTCTGGGCAGCATTACAGAACTACCTGCAATTTGGTAGATTTAAAGACCATTGGGGTATGAAGATGGGAGAAAGAGGTGAAGGAGATGAGGTGGTTGAAGTGGTAGGAAAAGGAGAGCGTGCTGTGACTGGATCAAAACTAGGTAAGAAGGGTGGTGAGACTGCAAAGGAAGTTAAGGGTAGTGAAAGCCTGGTAGGATCAAGGGATAAGAACTCCCACCAAGGTCTAAGAATCATTGAAATTGGAGGATGAGAGAGAGTGATGTGGAAAGGTAGGAGGTGATAGAAGGAAAGTAGAAAACTTAAAATTGAGATTATGTTGGGGATAGAGTCATTGGCAATGACATGGCCTAGGGTGTGACCATTGGAGTGAATGGCTGAGGTAGGGCAAGAACACAATCCTTGGTAGAGAAAAGGTCAAAGATCCAAGAAGCTGGGGAGTTGGAAGGATCAATTATGTTAGATATCAAAATCACTGAGAATTATGATAGTTGCAGTAGCAGAGAAAGTTGGACCAGTTGCTTAGATACTTAAGAAATGAGGAGAAGGGGGTGACTGGGAGACATGTAAGTGACAGCAACAAGGTGTTTTCACTCTTTTGAACCTGTGCTGTTCACTCATTTGATATGTGGATATTGTTTTTGTTCAACCTCTTCCCACCTTTCCCCCCAGCTAACTATGTCCCGAGTTGATGAAAGGAAGGAACTAAGTTGTTTGTTATCTTTTTTTGTAGCTAAGCTAGAGCTTAGACCAGAAGTGTGGGTTACTTGATCGGAAGAGAAAGCAGGGCCTTCTTTCTTCAGTCCTTCTTCTAGAATTTCTAAAATGCCAAACATCTTTCCAGATGCACTTTGGCCCTTGTAGCAACTGCCCTGTAGCAACCGTACTTCTAAAGATAGCACAGCCAGGTTAACTCCACGTGAGCCGTTATTTGAGAGCTGAGACAATTCATGTCTCCAAATGAAGGAGATAGCTTTTTAAAACTACATAGGTATGGCCAAAGGTTAGGCTTTAGTAAAACTGTTAAACAGTCAGTGTCGTTTCTGATGCTTTCCAGTCTCACAGCATGCCAATTGTAGCACCCGGATCCCTACTTCTACAGTCTGACCACCATGTCACCTTGTTTCCACTAAAGCATACCTTCTCAAACTTCTCAAATAGAATGATCTGGGAACTGTGAAAACTGTTAATTCCTGGTGTTTGCCATGACTAAACTAGAATCACTGGGACAAGTCTCAGGAATCAGCATTTTTCAGTGCCTGTCAGGCATTTCAGGGGGCCTAGTTTGAGAAGCCCTGCACCCATGTGGTAAGGTTGCACCTATCCCAGGTGCTTTTGTATTTTAACATTGAACTCGTTAGGGAACTACAGTCTTAAGTCCAAAGGGCCAGATCTCTAATGATAGAATTTGGGGCACCTGTCAGGATCCTATTAAGAAGGAGAGGGCTGATCTGCAGTTGTTAAATTCTATAAGTCAAGATTAAGCTTCAGAAGGAGATGCTAATAGGTACAGTCAGATTTTAATGGCCTAGTAGTGGTTTTCAGCACACGGTCCCTGGAGTAGCAGCAGGCGCTTCACATGGAACTTACTTGAAATGCAGATTCTCAGGTTGCACTTCAGACCTACTGAATCAAAAACTGGAGGTGGGGCCAGCCGTCTGAGTTTTCACAAACGGTGATTCAGATACTCTCTCAAGTTTGAGATCCATTATCCTTCCGAGCCACGGGGTATCTCTTCCCAAGTGACTGAGCTCCCTGCAGGCTGATCCTTACTGTATAAGTCCAGTGGTTCCCTCTGCCTGGTTCTCTAGGGTGTTCTGAGTGCAAGAGGTCCTCTTCTCTGATTACTAGGCCAGGCCACGTGGCAGCAATCACATCTGTGTCTTCCCTGACACCATTCGAATAGGTAGTGGGACAAAGGTGTTTGCATAGGGGATAACTCTTCCTCTTCCTCCAACGCCCTACAGTTTTCTCAGTGAGTGGCCATTCTATATTTACTCTCAAAGCAGGTCTGGGGTAATGCACTTTCATGTGTCTGTATGGCAAATCATTTGTTTTGACAAGGGAGGGTTGCCTTCTGGTGGGTTTCAAGAATACTCACACATTGGTTTGGACTTCAATGTTAAAAGCCATAGGCCAAGGCCTCCTAGGTACTGCTTTAGCTATCCCACTTCACCCCTCCTTTCCTTAAAGAATGTCACTAATTTAAACAGAGACTTAAGTAACCTCAAAGTAGGAGTGTCCATCTTATGCAAAGTCACATACAAATGATTTGGAATTCCTTCCCTCACTGCCTCCTTCATTAGTCCAGAAAATAAGGGTTCAATTGAATTATACAGGAGTCTTACATTGGCTGTTGATTATTTTTAAACTCTTTCTATTATTTAAAAGTAATAGAGATTGCACAGTTTTATATGATCTGATTTTTATTCAGATTTGCAAGTCATTCGCATCAAATTAAAATTCCTTTGGGTCCTTTAAAATGCCTTGAATTAAAGTTTATGATTTAATAACTAAAGGGTACAGAGGGAATGTGAACTGACTTTCTGAATCCTCAGTGATATGGAAATTTCCAGAAGATTCACAACCTCTCCAAATTAACATTCCTTTATTTCACAGACAGGGAGGTGATGAGTGAGGATCCAGGACTGTGAGCCAAGATATGGGGGTTTCAGGAAGTTTTACTGAAAGTAAGTTAATGCAAGGCAAAGACTCAGAATACTTGGCCACTGTCCTTGAAGGACTTAGAAAGCCAGAGGGCAAACATAGAGGGGGAAAAAGGAAAAAAATAATGGGTGGTATCAGAGAAGTTACAGTGGAAACAAACTAACACCAGTCTAGTTCTAGGAAAAAGAGGACAAGTTCTTTCTCTTTACTTTACTTACCCCCTCCTCTCTCCTCTCTTCCTTTCTCATTCCCCTCCACATCTTTTCATGGACCAAAGTATTTAACTGAAAAAGAGTTTAATCTCTCTGTGGTCCCAGAGATGTGAGAAGTGCCATTCTTCCTAAAACCAGAGTTGGAGGGACCTCTGCCTTGGGGCTTGGGGCTTAGACACTTGCTACTGAAAGTGTGGACAAGCAGATGGCTTGGTAGCTTCTTGGAATAGCAGACTCTGGAGCACCACCCCATTTAGAGGAAATCAGAATGTGCATTTAACAAGACCCCCAACCCGGGTGTTTCTGTGCACATTTAAGTTTGAAAAGTATAGTGAGTCCTTCCTTAATGTAATCATCGGTAGGTTTTAGGAAACTGCAACTTTAAGCAAAAAGATGTATAATAAAACCAATTTTCCCACAGGCTAATTGATACAAACAGGAGTTAAGTTTCTATGGCATATTCTGGTCACAAAAACATCACCAAACTTCGAAATGTTAAACATTGAAATAAATGTGAGCTCTACATACATTTGAAAAAGATTAATAAAAGCTGGTAAGATAATTATTTACCTGCTAATTCCAGTTCTAGGTTGTGGGTGACCCTGAGCCTCTCCCAGCATCTCAGGGCACCACGTGGGAATGCCCCTAGACAGGAAGCCATCCTATCACTGGCTGCTCACACATGCCCATGCTGGGACCACGTTCTGACCAATTCACCTAAAGTGCATGTCTTTGGGATGTGGGAGGAATGCTGAGTGCCCAGAGGAAATCCCTGGTGTGTGCAAACTCCACACACAATAGCTGGGAATTGATTTGTTTTTTCTCATCAACATTATGATGAAAGATCAGTGAACAAAACAATGTTATTTGAGCATGTGCTGTACTGGATTACAGGCCTTCTCTTCTGAGCACACCACTCTCCTCCAACCAAGATTCTGAAGGGTCAAAGGGATGTGCCTACTCTGAACTAGCCCACCTTCTAGAACTCTCTCTGGGTTCTTAATCCCCTACATTTCCTGGCTCAAAGTCCTGAGGCTGCTTCTGGGGCTTACACTGGGTTGACTCTGCCTACCCTGTTTCCCCGAAAATAAGACATCCTCCGAAAATAAGACCTATTTACAGGAAAGATAAGATGTCCCCTGAAAATAAGACCTAGCGCATCTTTGGGAGCACACCTTAAAATAAGACACTGTCTGATTTTGAATTGATAATTGAATAAGAAAATGATTGAATAAGAAAATAAGACACTGTCTTATTTTCGGGGAAACAGGGTAGTAGCTGTCCCTCTAGGCCAGTGATTTTCAAATGGTGTTGCAGCGGCACACCAGTGCCATGAGAAGATCTTAAGTGTACCACAAAACTTTTTAAAGATCATGAATTAAATTATTTTCCAAAGAAGTTCAAAGCACAGTAAGTATATTCTTTTTTTACTCTTTTTTTTTGATCAACATAATTGATCGACATAAGTTCAAGTGTGCTGTAAGATAAAAAAGGTTGGAAAACACTGCTCTAGGCCAAAAGGGTGGCTAGGTGTGGCTGTTTGCAGGACTGGGCGGGGAATTCTGTGGAAGAAACTTGAGCGAAGCAGCTGAAACAGACACATATGTGGGTCCCCAGGCTCTCACAGTGCAGGAGGATCTGTGGGGAGGAGGGTGATGGAAGAAGGGGGTGGCTAAGTGCCAGCTTTCTATTCCTGCTCCTCCAAATTCTATTGTGGGACTCCAATGAGCCCTTAAACTCTAAATGTACACCTGGCCTTCCCAGTTGTTATGGCAGGTTATTTGTTAAGATTGAAGGGAAGAACTTATTTTGATTTAAACAGTTGTTCGTTTGGAATGTAAGTATTAAACATTCAGACATATGGCATGCGGGCCTCATTTTGTCCTCTCGGCTCCATCCCACAGATTTTAGGGGTGAGTCTGCTCCTGGTGGGCTGTGAAGACGTTGGAGGTTGTCACATTTCCCAGTGCACCATGATCCTCTTTATCTTCCAGACACCCAGATTTAGAGGGTGCTTCAGTCTCACTCTCTCCCTAAAGCTGCCTTCCTAGGTGGGCTTAGAGACTCTTCCTAAACCATGTGGCCTGCTATTTAGATTACCTTTAGGATTTCCTTATAGGAGCTTTCTCCATCCTTCAATCAAGTCTTCCTCTGGCTTTTCTGTGATTTCCCCATATCATTCACTTGGAGTTCAAGTCTGTAACAGGAACAGCAGATTCTATCCCAAGTGTCTGCCCAGCACAGGGTGTAGAGCCCAGGGCCTCCAACTTAGCATCCAAGGTCTTGGACCTCATACCTGAAATTCCGATTTGCTAAAGGTGAGGCCCAGGAATTTGCATTTTTAGCAAACATCTTGTTATTCTGATGCTGGTGGTTGGTGGGCCACACTTAGAGAAAGCTTAGTATGAAAGGAAGGTGGCTTCACCAGTCTGTATGTGGCCTAGTTGCATTTATATACCAGGTTATGACTGTCAATTAGCCGTACAGACACTGGTGACTCACAAGTGGCTTGGAGCTCATGAAATTCCCTGCTTTCAATTTAACTAATATTTATTAGGCATCAGCTCTTCATAGAGGAATGTAATAGACACTGGAGACCCACTAAAGTATAAGACATGGCTCAGCCATAAGGAGCTTGGACTCCTTTTCTGTCTATTTACACTAAGTCAAGACTGTCATTAGTATAACTTAGGAATATCTATTTTGTTTTGTAGGTCGAGTCCTGTGTTGGAGAGAAAATAGCCACAAGACCGAATACAGATGAATGATGCAACAATATCTCCTAATTAAGGTCCGTGTATTGACTGTATCTATAGTTACAAAGTAAAACATTCTAACAATCCCAACTGCAATTACAATAAATCTGTCTTAATCAAAAAACATCAATTTAAAGCCTAATTAAAAGAAAATCTTAAGCCACTGAAAATGGGACTTTTGAGTTCATGTGCAAAGATTTTTAAGAATCTTAAGGAGCTTTTACTAACTCCGTATAACCACAGTTATGTGATCTATGGGAAGAATATCTGTGTAGGTTGTATTATTTGATTAAAAAGGAGAAAACCCTTTTTATTGTTTCTTTGGAGCCTGGAATTACCCAAGTTGATTATCTGTGTTATTCCCAGAAGTCGGGGTAATCACTAGGCCTTAGCTTTCTTTGATAGAGTTTGGGTGTGGAATTAGAGATGTAAGCAGTATTCTTTTTGTTAAATTCCATGCATAGCTTCTGAGGCCTAGCACAATGACGGAGTACACAAACCCACCTGGACATTGTTGTGAAAGTTTCCCTCACAGGGTTCACTGAGGAAGTTCTGAACCTATGAGGAAGAGTTGTTAATTAAATGCCTTTTAGTCATATGGTTTACTGAGACTGCTTTTAAGATATATTTGGAGAATTAATGGAACATCTATTTTCTTTCAACACCCCCACCTCCACCATACATACATCAGCCCCTGACTTTTATCTTAGAACAACAACAACAAAAATCTGTGTTTGTAATTTATTTCAAGCTGGAGCTAATGATTAAAGAAAACCTCGCAGGCTGAGTCTAGAGGGGAGGGATCCCACCTTTGTTTTCCAAGAGGGGGGAAATCGGTTTCTTATTTACAGAAATGTACCCAAACTCTAAAGACTGTCCACTTTCATCTGAGAACAACTCAACCCCTTGGTTCTCCAGTCCCTAGCTGCCCCCCACTCCGTTTTTCTCATCTGTGTTCAATACTCAGAAGAAACCCAGGTGGTCTTATGTTAAAATTCTGGGCCCCCAGAGCAAATTTCAGAATTGGATATCATCATAGCTTTGGGGATTGTGAAATAAAATCTCACTCAATCTGCACACAGAGGTCTCCCCCTGCTCTGAACTCTCTGGGCAATGCACGGGGTTTGTTGCCCCAATCCAATTCTCTGGGATTTCAAGTGCAGGGGCCACTTGCAATGCAGCCCCAGTTCTAGTATTTCTGTGCTGTTTCCTTTATAGGAAAGCATGGTTGTGCCAAGGCTCTCTAGCCAGGACAACTCATCCTTAGGTTGCCCAGCTTGCTGTGTGAGCACAGCCTGTGACTGACTCAGAGACTCAGCAGGGCTAGTCTTCACAGAACACCCTAAGCAGCCTTTTCCAATTCACACCTGTCAACAAGCAGCCAAGAAGGTGGTTTAGGAAGTAGAGAAAAGGTGAAAAGGCAGCAGGGCGAGCCAGCCATCCTGTCTGTCCTCTTTTTCCTGCCCCTGATGACTTGCATTTTCTCCCAGACAGCTGCCATTCTAGTCTACCGGCCTCTCTTGGGAACAGTAGTGCCTGGCTTGGGGCAGGGGCAACTTCTCTGCATGTCAGAGGGGAGGGGGACCATGTGGTGTATGGGTGGGGGAAGTGTGGGAACTAGGGGTAGGCAAGGGCCCAATCTAAAGGCAACAAAAATCCAATTTTCCATCCCTCAACTTGACTCTCCCTTGTTTTCCCAAGCTGCGTAGCATCTGAGTTCTCACACACACATGCATTTTCCCAGTGCAGGAGTTATCTTATCTCCATTTTGCCCCTCATTGATGGCTATCCAGACCCTGCTTAAATACTCCCAATCAGAGGGACTCCCTCTCCTGTGAGGTTGCCCATTACAGTCCACGATACAAATATCCCAGATGCCAACTTGCATGCAATAATTGCATTAATGTCCTGAACTCAGCCAATCCAGCGCCTCTCAGAGCCACAAGCATTGGCCTGTAAGATGAAAGGATGAACCCCGCAGTCTTCAGAGGGCCACCTTTTTGGCTTTGGGCAGCTGTTAATTCTCAGAACTCCACATGCTGGGCCTTTGTATGTTTAATGTAAACAACTGCATTCTGTTTCAAGTTCTGTTATAATCATGTTTGCTTCTTGGTTTTGCTGAAATTGATGGTTTCCTGGCATGTGGGGGAAGGGGTGATCCAAGCAACCTAGGTGAAAAGTCTTTAAGTAACTCTGAATAAAAAGGTGCAATTTTAAAATGAAATGAAGGCAGATGGAAGCTGGAGGCAAAGAACATCTGAATTGGATTTTCCCAGAGATGCTTAGAGACTAGAATATGTATTTGTCACGTTTTATGTTTAATTTGCTTTAGGCATTTGTTTTGCTCCATTCTTCTGTAGGCTATCTCAGTTGGTTTTTACTAATGGTTCCAAGGACATTTCTGCTGCAAAAATCTATCAGCTAGGGGCGGCGCCTGTGGTTCAAGGAGTAGGGCACCAGCCCCATATACCTGGGGTGGCGGGTTCAAGCCCCGCCCCGGCCAAAACTGCAAAAAATAAAAAATAAAAATATATATATATGTATATATCAGCTAGGACTCTTTCCAAGTACTAAAAAACCCAACCTCAACTATCCTAAGGGGTAATCAGGGAAAGCACTCATTTGTTTAATGAAGTTCAGGGTGGATTCTGGCTTTAGGTAAGGATTGACCCAGGGACTTCAGGGGTCTCGCCAAGTGCCCTTTCTGTCCATCTGGAGACGCCAGCTTCACTCTCCTTCATCTGCTGGCTTTCTTCTCAGACTTCCCAAGGTGATGGGCACCCGGCAGTGATTTCTCTTTATTTTCTTAGTTCCAAATCTTGCTAGTTCAGTCAGAGGGAAGCTACAAGACAAAGGCTACCGGAAAGTTCTTCCTTGACTCTTTCTCATTTTTACACCTTCGTGTGAGAGGTGGAGCCCCATCTAGACCATTTGGACCTAAGCTCGAAGGTGGTATCTCTGGCCAGATAAACACCTGGGTTGTTGTTAGAAGAGGGGGTAACTGGTAACTGGGCGGCAAGCTGAGAATGTCCACGTGAGAGACAGCTATCAATTTTCTTCTTGTGGGACTTATACACATGTATAAATAGGAAGCAGCCCGGACTGGCAGGCATGACTTCAAACACAAGAGTCAGAAATGACGGGCTTTTTGGAATAAAACAAGAAGAGTTGCAAAATCACTGACAGTCCTAGGAGGGTGATGGAGGGAATTCCACCCTGGGTGGTGGGGAGAGTAAAAAAATGAGGAGAAGCAGCAGACACAATGTTAGTTTGGCCCTACTGTCCTCCAAAACTATACAATAATAATAGTAATAAGGATAATAATAACAATAGCAATACCTATAGTAATGTATGTTGAGTATGGTGTCAGATACTAAGTACTTTACATGTATTAACACACTTAATGCTTAAAAGGTGTAAGCTGTGGCTCCCAGAAATGAGACTGAGAGAAAGCAGAGACCGGAGTGCAGTTTAGGTCAGGTTTATTGAAAGGGACAGCAATCCACCTTGGGAGGGCAAAGACGGAGTCTGCACCCAGGGGCAGTTAGAAACCTTTTTTATATGGGGGTGTAGGGGTGAGCAAATTTTCACAGCTCGCTGGGAAGGTTTTGGTGGGTTAGGGTGCTTTGGCACAAACTTTGGGGTTGGGGGTAACTAGGTCCTTTGTCTCCTATGTCTTAGGAGAGGAGGGGAAGAGGGTTCACGTAGGGTTGCTTTAGGCCCCCCAACAATGGTTACAAGAACTCAATGAAGTCAAAGCCACTGTTGCCACCATCAGCCCTATTTTATAAATGAGGAAATCAAGGTCCAGAGCGGTTAAACAAGTTACCCAAGACCGCAGAGCTAGTAAGTGGCAGAGCTGGGATTTAAACCTTGAGTGGGTCTAAACCCCCACATTACAGTGTCTCTAATGTATGCACAGAAATGGCAATACCCTGGTGGCCCTAGGCATAGGAATATGGCTGAGAGAGTAGCCAAGCCATTCTCTAAAGCTGGCAGCATCAAGATCCTAGAACAGCGGTTCTCAACCTGTGGGTCGTGACCCTTTTGTAACAATGAAAATACATCCTGCATATCAGATTCATAACAGTAGCAAAATTACAGTTATGAAGTAGCAACGAAAATAATTTTATGGTTGGGGGTCACTATGACATGAGGAACTGTACTAAAGGGTCACAGCATTAGGAGGCATTAGGAAGTGGAACAAGAAAGAGAAGGGAAACATCACTTCTTCGTGACAGAGGTAAAAAGAAGATAATTATGTCCCCCACAACACAGTAAAGTATCAAGATTGTAGCAAAATAGGTAAAGTAGGGCATGAATCAGTGATCAGAGGTTCTGGGTTCTTTGTAGTATGACTATGGACAAGTCACATAACCTGTCAGGGCCTCAGTTTTGTCTTCTGAGAATAAGGATGACTGCTGTCTTGCCTCCCCTGTACCATTATGGAGATTAGACAAGATAATGTGAGATGAAATATTTTGTAGAGAGAACTCTCGGTCATAATTATGCTTCCATACGCACTTAAAAGCTTATTTGCAATAATTTACAACACTGCCATTGAGGTACTTTTATGAAAGAAAAGCCTGTTTTTCTAAAGAGTATTATACAACATCTTCTAGAAATACTTTGCATTTTTAAAATCACACATATTCAAAGTAGATAATGTAAAAAACAAAGGTGAATACAAAGAAGAAAACAATGAAATCACCCAGCAAAGTCTATTCTACATTTTGGTTATTTTTTAAAAAGTTAGTCTTCTATGCTTATTTATGCTTTGTTTTAAAGTTAATAATATGTCAATCTAATCGTTTATCTTATATACACCTACTGTCTTTTGTTTTTTTGCTTTTTTCCATTTAATTCACTAGCAACATGTTTCTTCAGCATTAATCTTTACAACAGCGATTTCCAAATTTTTCTGCCAATGATCCATATTAGAAGAATACATATTTGTGTTGCTACCTAGTAAACACACTCACACATATTCACCCAATACTTGTCCTTATTATACGTGGTGTACTCTAATATTTTCTATTCTATTTTGTAATAAAATAGTATATAATAGAATACACTATGTCATGATTCACTGGTTGATCCCATGAGCCACATCTAGATCGTATTTTGTAGTTTGCGAAACATTAATCTACAACATCAATTTTATTGGTTAGATGGTAGCCCATTGGAGAAAGTTGCCATAATTATTTAACAAATCTCCAACTGTTGAACTTTTACATGATTTCTAATATTTTGCCATTCACTTTATTTATGTATTAAATACCTACTGCATGCCAGGCACTGGTCCAGGTCTGAGAACACAGAGGTGAACCAGACGGGTTTGGTCCCTGCCGTGAATGCCCTTGCCTTCTACGGGGTGCAAGGAAATAGACAACACACACGTCTAGAGAGCAGGAAATCCCAGGACACTGTGACAGGAATTTATGGAGTGAGGCTCCTTTAGGTGATGGTTGAGAAAGGCCTCTCTGAGGGGTGGCATTTAAGCTGATATGAGAGTAACAAGAAGATATTGAACTACTTCTGAAAAAAATCTGGTATAAGAGCCTCTAGGCTGGGAGAACAGCTAACAGAAAGGTCTTGAGGTGGTAGAGAGCTTGGTTTGAGTTGAACATCAGCAGGATGGCCGGGGTGACCCAAGAACAGTGAACAAAGTGGGCAGGGAAGTCATAAAAGATGAGATTGGAGATGTTGGCAGGGGACAGGTCATGTGGGACCGTCTATTACAAACATACTCTGCCTTTGCTTGTATCCACCGTTACAATGGAAGGAAAAAGCTAGAGAAGGGTTCTGAACAGCAGCAGCTGTGCCGGGGGCAGGAGTGTGGGGGAGTGTTGGGTGGCAGCGAGATTGAGAGCTGGTCCATTTTTCTAAAGGGGGTCCTCTGTGCTAAAGAGGAACCAACCTGTGCTGGAGAAGCTTGGCCCTGGTACAGCGCTTTGTCCTGTTCCTAGTAGGTCCTTCGTGGGGAACTAAAGCTTCCAGAGAAAAGGGTTTTGTCTAATTCATTGTCTTATCCTCAACACCTAGAACGATGCTTGACACACAGTAGGTGTTTAATAAATGTTTGTGAAGCAGGCACATGAACACATGGACACCCCCAAGGCCTATAGGCGAAAAACAGGTAATTTCTGACAAATCATTACTGCACAAAGACACTTTTTCAAATGTGACTCTATTCTCATGCGAACAGAGGAGAAAAGTCTTTTGTGTGGTGAAAGGGGAGAGTATTTCTTTCAGGTTCTTGTTGGTGGAGTCATAAATAATCTTGCAGAAGCCTCCATGTATTTTACTTGGTCTTTTTTTTTTTTTTTAATGAAATGGCATGACGATTTACCAGCTGCTTTTTGCAATGAAAAAAGATAACACATTGGGATTGCCAGAAACAGATGTTGAAGAGGCCTAGAAATCTGATTTTTCTACATCAGGGACCCTGTTTTGTATTGAAATAAATTGACAGGGTTATTGGAAGTTAGATTGTTGATTTCTTTGAGGCTACTTTTTATCTTGAAGAAGGGAGCATGGGGACTGCCATCAGAGTGGACAGCCCTGGATGAGCCTTGGAAGGAAGCCCTTGGCTTCCCAGGCTTCCCACTGTTTTGGCACTGGCTCCATGTAACACAGCCTTCCCTGGTCCATTCATGCATCCTTATGATAAATCCAAGCCCTGGGCAAACATGGATGGGGCTGGACAGACACATCTTATTCTGGTGCTTAATGACAACCTCTTCTGACTGTTTTCCAGTTTTTGAGTACATGGCCTAGTCCCAGTGCTTTGGGATAAGGAAAACATCTGAGAAATTAGTGCAGGGCAGAATATGAGGCCTAAAGAGAGATCTCTGAGAGACTAAATACCTAAATACCTCCCTAAGGAAGTTGAACACCCAAGTGTTATTATCTGGTAAGAAAACTGATTTGACCGCCATTGAAATAATTTTCCTTGAGAAAAAAAAAAAAAAAAAAGACAGCCTATATAGGGAGGTTTTTTTTTTTTTTCTATCAACAAAAATTGTC
This sequence comes from Nycticebus coucang, assembly GCF_027406575.1. NCBI lineage: Eukaryota > Metazoa > Chordata > Mammalia > Primates > Lorisidae > Nycticebus > Nycticebus coucang. Next base: position 40,111,138 of record NC_069804.1, read on the forward strand.
CTCTATCATGTCTTGGGCTTTTTATTGAAGTATAGTGTCCATACAGGAAGTACACAAATCATAAGTGCACATTTGATGGGTTTGCATAAAGTCAACCAGAACTCAGATCATGAAACAGAGAACATGCTCAGCACTCTGGAGGCCTCCTCGCGTCCTCTTCCAGTCACTTCCCCCACCAAGGGTGGCCACTATCTTGTCTTCTAATACAATAGATTAGTTTTATCTGGTTTTGAATTTAATGTGAATGGTATATATTCTTTTGTGTCTGGCTTCTTTCATTCGACATCATGTTTGTGAAATTCATCTCCATTTTATGTATCATTGTGGTTCAGTCATTGTCATTGCCATAGAGTCATCCACTGGGTGCATATACCACAGTTTAGTGTTTCTCCTTTTTATGGTAGTTTGCCTAGTTTCTATTTTTTTTCTACTGTTATACTTAGTGCTGTTTTAAACAGTCCTTTTGTTGACTCTATATACCCTTTTCTGTTGGGTGTATTCCAAGGAGTGGAATTGCTGGGTTATAAGCTGTGCATAGCCCACTTTAGATGCTCCAAACAGTCCTTTAAGGTGCGTGCAGCAATTTACACTCCTATTAGCAGTACGGGGCCCACCATTCTGCTGTTGTTTCCTCCTCCTCTATCCCCCTCCCCTGGGTAACTTTCAGCCCCCACCACTGCGACTGAGTGTGCTTCGGCAGGATTTCACTTGAAAAAGTCTGTGCTACGAAGCTGTTTTTCCTACTTTCTCTTAAGTAGTATACTTTCTGCAGCCACAGCAGTGCAGACTGTTCCTCATCTACTCAACTGATTTACCCAATCCTGGCCAGGACTAGGGGAGGCACAGCTAGGAGAAACCCTCTGGTTATTGAGATTTGTTTTTCAGGATTATAGTTCCAGAATGTCCTGGATTGCCAGGATCTTGAAGCTTGCAAAAGGCTTTCTGAAAGGGAACATAAGCAGGTATTAAAAGAGAGTGAGGAGAATAATTTCAATAGAAATTATAGTTAAGGATTGGACTAGTGGCTTCAAGTCGTGGCTCCCTCACTGACTGTCTGACATTGGGCAAATTACCTGACATCTTCGTGCTGTAGTTGCCTCAGCTGCTAAGCAGAGAAAATAGTAACATCCATGTTGTAGGGATGGATTTGTGAGGACTGTATGAGTTAGTACACGTGTAGCTCTTAGAAGAGTGTGTGGCATATGGTAAAAGCTATTTGAGAGTTAGCTGCATTAATGCCTGTCTTAAAGTCCTAAACCCTAGTGCATGAGATGAAGACTCTTGTTTAAGTTCAGTTGAAGGAGTGCTCTCAGGGGTGGGGACAGGAGGGAAGAAGTAGAAAAGAACAGGAGAGGCAGCTAAGCAAGAGTGTTGTTTAGCTGGAGTCCAGCTTTCCCCTGATCCATGGCAGCCCTTTGAATGTAAATGGTACTAGAATTATCCCACCTTGAAACAAGGGGTTAGCTTTTTATACCCCCACGTCTGCCAGTCATTGGCTGTGAGCTGCTAGGGATGGGGCACTCTTGAACTGGGGACTCCACTCCTGTTAGCTGAGGCCAATTCTCCAGAGAAGGCTGCAGCTGTGAGCTCTTAGCAGCCAATAGCTCACAGCAGCTGGGAGCTGATGCACCTGCAGAAAAGGAGATCTCGGCAGAGCACCAACAGCAAGTATCTCTCCTAGCCAGGCTTTTATTTGTAGTGAAATGGGAAGAGCTGCAAGGCCAAGGATAAAGAAAGTCCTTTTGAGGTAAGTCAGGTAGCTTCCTGGGCATTCTTTTTCAGGAACAAGACTGTCCACATGCATCTGTGAGCCCAGGAAATCTGGGCCTGCAGATGAGTGATGAGCTTGTGAGTGTACTTGCTCCCACACCAGCAGTTGCCTTGGTACAGGCTTAAAGCATTCAGGGTCCACTTGTCATCATGTCCCTTCCACTCAACTGGCCCTTCCTTCGCCCTGCTTCCTGGGATACTTACCTTTCTAGTTCACCGTTTTTAATCTACTCTGCCCTCTGGTCATGTCTATTCTATGGGGGAAATGAAATGTACAAAAGTCATCATCTAGGAAGCTCGCTGGATTGTCAGCCTGTTTGCTTGGCAGTGAAACATCGCCCCACCAAGAGTTCATGCCTTAATCAGCATTTATACATACAATCTGCCCCTCTCTTTGGGAGATGGAAGCAAGTGGCAGACGTGTGTTTGGTTTCTAGGAGGTGGCTCTGCCGGCCCTGACTCGCTTAGTAGCCAGATCTCCACTTACACAGGACAAGGCAACATTAAAGCAAGATGAGCCTCTGTGTGGCCAAATAGGAAGCCGTTTACTTCCTGTCTCTGCATCTAGGGAATGGTGGGGGAGCCTGTGAACACCTGGCACTAATGGGGTGGATGTTTTGAAGTTACATAAGGGAGCCGGTCTCACACTAACATGAGTGTTTTATAATTTCAATTCAACAAATACCACCTCAGCCTACCAGGGAGGTCAGATCAGGGAAAGGAAACTAGAATGTACAGAGCACTAAGCTGAAATTTGCATCACATGCCATTTTGAAGCGTTGGTTAGATAATGAGCAGTACATTTGTTCATTCATTCATTCAACTGGCATTTAGCCAATATCCTCTACGTGCTAATTCCTGTGCTCCCCACTGGACCTACCAAGGAAATCAGCCACAAAATAAATAACCATCATGGTCATGACTCTTACAAAAGGCCAAATTCAGCAGGAATTGGGAGCTCTGGCACATTGCTCACTACCACCAGGGGTAGAGTTGGGAAGTTTGTCCAGGATAGGGACTACTGAGTTGACACACATGAAACCTTCTGGGTCTGACAGAAGGCCAAAGCAAAAAGCTTTAAAAATTAGATTTTTTTTACTGAGTCTTTTGTGCATAGATCATAAATACATTTATGCCAACTTCAGTGTGTTGATTATTTGTACAAATTGGAGTGCTTACATCATACTAATCAGCATGGCTTTCACCTCATTTACCCAACTATAGCATTAGGACATTTGTGTTCTACACATGATAGAACCAGCTTGTACTTGCAATGTGCTCCATAGGTGTGGTCCCCCTACTATCCTCTACTATTCCTCCCACTCTCTCCCCTTCCAGCTCCCTCCCCTTCCCTCCTTCATCCTAGGCTAAAGTTGTGTTTCATTTTTCATATGCAAGTGTGAGTGATTATAAATTATAAATTGGTTTCACAGTAGTACTGAGTACATTGGATAGTTTTTTTTCCATTCCTGAGATACTTTACTAAGAAGAATATTTTCCAGCTCCATCCATGTAAACATAAAAGAGGTAAGGTCTCCATTTTTTTTACTGCTGCATAGTATTCCATGGTATACATATACCACAATTTATTAATCCATTCATGGGTCGATGGGCACTTGGGCTTCTTCCATGACTTGGCTATTGTGAATTGGGCTGCAATGAACAATCTGGTGCAAATATCTTTTTTGCCAAATGATTTTTGGTCCTTTGGCTATACACCTAGAAGAGGAATTGCAGGATCAAACAGCAGGTCTGCATTTAGATCCCTGAGTGTTCTCCAAACTTCCTTCCAAAAGGAATGTACTAGCTTGCATTCCCACCAGCAGTGCAGAAATGTTCCCTTTTCTCCATATCCACACCAACATCTGTTGTTTAGATTTTGTGTCTCGGTCTTTGGGATGCAATGACTGCATGAATGTTCATTCACATATTCATTCGACAAACTTCTGCACACCTCCAGGACACACTAAGTGGACTCTTTTTTTTTTTTATTGTTGGGGATTCATTGAAGGTACAATAAGCCAGGTTACACTGATTGCAATTGTTAGGCAAAGTCCCTCTTGCAATCATGTCTTGCCCCCATAAAGTGTGACACACACCAAGGCCCCAATGGACTCATTTATTTATTAAGTATAGTCATGTGCCTCATAATGACATTTTGGTCAACAATGGACCACACACGTGGCAGGGGACCTGTACTATTATAATGGAGTAGGCTATGCCATCTAGGTTTAAGTACACTCTCTGATGTTCATACAATGACGAAATCGCATGCCTCTGAATGGCTCCCTGTCATTAAGCCATGCGTGACTGTAGATACATTTTTGTATTCTATATCAGGGACATCGTTCCTCTCATTTATCTTCCCTGGGCTGTTACGCTCAGATGTACTTGAAGACCAGCTGGGGTAGGTGAGAAGTTAAAAGGAAAGCCTGATGGAAGAATGGAATGATTCCATTAAGAAAAATTGCTAATTATGGTTTCTAAACCTTTTCCCCAAGGAGGTTTTAAAGCAGGTGGTGAATTTTCATGTGCAAAGCAGGAGGGTTTGTTTATGTCTTTACCCCTCATGAACAACAGGAAAGCTGGCGGGTGCTCGTGTGATCGTTGGTCACTATGTGACTCAGTGGTCAAAACAAAACCCATGGGACCTGACTTTTGAGGCCTGTGCTCCGCCGGCAGGCGTAACTTCCTCATTTCTTTCTATGGCTGGTGGATCTGGCTCTTTAGAATAGCATTGCGTAAAGCTAGTGCAGACATCAGTTCAGCATTTGAGCTAATCGAGGTGGCATAGGCCAGACGGGCAATGCAATACTGTGGCGCAGCAGCCAGAGCAGCAGCTGTAAGAGCAGGAATAGGAGCAGTGACGTTTACTGTGTGTGTCAAGCACTGTACTTAGCGCGTGTCCTCATTATCTCATTTAGCTCTCAACAGTCCCAGGATGCATGCACTGTCAACCTTCTGTATCCACCACAGATTCCACATCTGCAAATCCAATCAACTGCAGATTGAAATAAAAAACCAATACAGTATTACAGCTAGCACAGAGCATTCACATTGTATTCGGTATTCTAAGTATTCTAAAGATGATGTAAAGCCTATGGAAGGATGTGCACAGGTTAGATGCAAATACTATGCCATTTTGAAAAAGGGACTTGAGCATTCACAACTTTTGGTATCCATAACGGTTCTGGAACTAATTCCCTGTAGACACTAGTTTTATCTTCAGCAGAGGTCAGCTAACTGCCCATAGTCACAACGGTTTAAGTGGCAGACTCAGAATCAGAATCAAGATCACTCTGACTGCAATCTAATCTCTTATTTTGCCTGATCATGTCTCAAGAAAATGAGTTTTGGCATTAAAAAAACCAAACCTGCCAGTTAAAGTTCTATGGCCCTGATGAGGCTATTTAAACACTTTATCCTTTCTTTTTCTCTACAAAATTAAGATAGCTCAGGGGGGTTGTGAAAATTAAGTGGATTAATTAACTTAAAATCTCTGGCATACAGTAAGCACTCAATAAATGATAGTTTCCTTCCTGTCTGCAGAAGCCACTTGGATTCCTCTGAAAGATAGAAGTTCAAGTTGAAGCTTTTCAGAGGTCTGAAACCAGTACTGCCTGAGTCTTTTCAGCTCAAGAAGGAGACTAGCAAAATATCACAGCCCTCAGCTAGGTGTCCTGTTCCTGATGGGAAGTGGTGGTAGAGAAATAATTCTGTTACACAGGATAACTGATGTGAAAATGTAAGCCACTATATTGCTGTCTAAAGATTTAGTTTATAATCATGTGATACTATAGTTACTTTGTGAGAAAGGAACTGACAAAATTAAGGCTGTAGGCCAGTGAAACTGTTCACTTTTGGTAAAAGAGCTTCTAGTAGTTTGAAGCTCCATGCCTGATTGATTGTTGAAGCCTCCAAATAGTGAGCCCAGTGACTCCTCATCTCCTCCCTCATCAGGCACTGAGTCACACTCCCAACTCCACCCATGGGCCCCTCCAGCACTTCCCAACCGGCTTTCTAGAAGGTTTCCAAACCAGGGCACAGTTATCCTTCCCACAAACCTGCTTAGGGCTTCCTGTGACAGAGGACACTTACAGAGTGCATGTTTTAAGTAATGGTTCTGCCTTAAGCTAGGTGAAACTCCCATCTGTTTTTTTTTTTAATTATTATTATATTTTATTTTAGGGTTAGAGTCACAAGGAGAAAAACTCCCATCAAGCTTTGCCAATTTCATTAAGTCTTCAAAGAAACAACTTTTAACATTGTTGAGTTTCTGTATTGAACATTGTATTCTGGGTGGTGCCTGTGGCTCAAGGAGTAGGGTGCCGGTCCCATATGCCAGAGGTGGTGGGTTCAAACCCAGCCCTGGCCAAAAACCAAAAACAAAAAGAACATTGTATTCTTTTGCTTATCTGTATTATTGCCTTTTACTTTCTTTGAGTTTAATTTGTTGTATTTTTTCTTCTTGGAATGAATAATGAAATCTCTGATATTCAGCCTTATTTTGTAATTTATGAATTTGAGGCTAAAAATTTCCCTGTAAACATGGCTTTAACTGCATCCCACAAGTTTTGCTGTGCTGTTTTCATTATTACTCAGTTCAAAGTATTTTCTAATTTTTGTTGAGGTTTATAACCTAGGAGTTATTTAGAAGTATACTATTTAATTTCCAAATTTTTGAGGACTTTCTAGTTGTACATAGTTTTAAATTGCTTTTTTAGCTTAATTCAGCTGTGGTCAGGAAACATAGTGATTTAAGTGATTTCAAGTGTTCCATATTTGTTCTGATGTGCTTCATGGCCAAAGCATATGTTTATATTTAATCTTGGTAAATGTTCCACGCACACTTATACACACACACACTTAACAATTAAGTTAAGTTTGTTATTAGTGTGATTTAAATCTTCCATGTTGTTCCTGATTTTTTCTTTACCCAATGGTAAAGGAAATATTGAATGAGAGGCATTTTGGTGACATTCGGGAAATCAAGGGTAATACAATGACAACTCTGATGAGTATTCCAGAAAAAGAGTTCCAAAATTGCTTTGAAGGGTGGCTGGGTGCCAGTAGCCCAATGGTTAGGACACTGGCCACATGCTCCCGGGGGTTGGAACCCAGCCCAGGCCTGCTAAACAAACAACAATAACAAACAATAGCCAGTCATTGTAGCAGGTGCCTGTAGTCCCAGCTACATGGGAAGCTGAGGTAAGAGAATCACTCGAGCCCAAGAGTTTGAAGTTGCTATGAGTTATGACACCACTGCACTCTACCCAGAGAGACAAAAGTGAGATTCTGTCCCCCCCAAAAAAAAGAAGAAGAGGAAGGGTGGCATCAGGGCATAGCTTCTCAAGGGGAGTACTTCGAAGGTAACCATAGTGACATTCAGTAATGGGGTATGCAGCACTTTTTCTAGGATGAGTTCTCAAACTTAAGTGTCGGATCTTGTAGACATACATTGTTTTCAGATAAATTCCTGCTTGATAGAGAAATGTGAATTTGGGAAAGGGTGATCCAAAGGCTTACTGGTGGTTTTGGATTTTCAAAAATAAGGGAGTTATCTTAAAATTCCCCACCATGATTGTGGATCTGTCTGTTTCTTCTTTATTTCAGTTGATGTTTGCTTTGTATTCTGAGGCTGTGTTATCATATACATATAGGATTGTTTTATCTTCCTGGCAGACTGTGACCCTTTTATCATATGTTCTTTATCTTTTATAATGCTTCTTACTTTCAAGTCTGCTTTGTTTGCTATTATTGTATCTATACCAACTTTCTTTTGGTTAATGTTTGTGTGGCACAACTCTTTTCATCTTTTTACTTTCAGCCTTGCTGTATCTTTATACAGAATACCTCAAAGAATGTTGGGCTCACTTCAATGTGTTTCCCTTCTCTCAGAGATCTCAGCCCCTTCAGTTCTAGCCTCCTGGATAGCACAGAAATTCAAGTTTTGCCTCCCCATGCAGTGAGACTTCCAGACTTTCAAAAATGCCATTTGTCTTTTTAGTGTCTTAGTTGCCACTTTGTTCTTGCTTCTTCGGCTCTTGGCTCCAAGTCTCTTATGAATCAGCAGATTCTGCAAGGAGAAAATTTGATACAGAATGCCAGATTCTTCTCAATGTTGTTCCCTTCTCTCTGGAATCCTGGCCTTTCAAGTCCCTGCTGCTTTGGAAGTTCTCTGAGGCCTTCAATCACGATCTTTATATTTTTGTCCCACTCTTCTATAAATCCTTGTTCTTAGGCTACAAGAACCAACTCCAACTTTATTGGAAGAAGATGACTTGGTGAATATTTTGGATGGTCACTTAACTTGGGTAAGCCTTAGTCTCCTTATTAGTGAAACAGGGGCATATGAGACATACCTCATGGAGTTATTTTGAAGCATAAATGTATGTTAGATATACTTTGTAATCCGAAAATTTGAACACGACCTGCTATTTTTACACGATTGAGGTGACTGAAAAAAAAAAAAAAAAACAGAGGTGGGTGCCCACCTCTAATTGATTCATGTGGCCAGGTGTACTTGGGGATGTGAACAGAATGTGCTTCTGCTCAGAACTTTGAATTTATCATTCTTTAGTGAATAAGCCAGCTCTCCAGGGTTGTAAGAAATTCCAGAACACTCGTTCAAACTCTTTCTGTGAGGGCTTGCTCTTGAAAACCTCCGTAGATCAGCAAGCCTCTGGACCATTCTTTCCCAGATAGACATTTTTTTGGCAAGCAGGGTTTTTTCTTAAAGAATGTGAAGGAATGGAAATCATCAGTGCTTGTGCTTCACTCTGAGAAGCCACTGGGCCACGGTGATCATTTCTGCTCTGCTACTTACAGTCTTAGGCTTTAGCCCTGACTTTTCCCCCAAGCAAGTCTTGCTCAGCTTAGGTAATATAAAAAAGTTGCACAACTTGTTGGTCTTTTCTGAGTAAATATTTGCTTCAGCTTCAATCTCTTTTCTTACTGTCCTGACAGTTCTACATTTACCCACAAGTTGTAGAATTCTCTGGCTTTTTCCTCCCTGTGCAAGATGAACACTATCCTTGCATGCAAAGATATATTTGTCTATCACTTGGGTGGTCTTTTTGAGCAGAACATTTTTTTCTCTTCCTTGCCAAATAGTGGAGATCAGACCTGCTTCTTGTCCATTCCACATGGAATTTGAAATACCACTTTTTTATACGCCTTACCATGTTCACTATTCTAGGAGTCTCAGAATCTAGATGTCTTTTTGTCTATAGAAAACCCACCATCACTTGAAACTGCCATTAAGGTCTGAACAATGCAGTCACTGGTTGGGGCCCCCAAATGCTGGACTTACAGATATTTACTCAGAGGATATTTATGTGATTCAAGGTCATCCATTAAAACCTGAGCTCCAGATAGACTTCTGAATTAACTAACAAACTCCTTGCCTGCTGTGATGGAACAGAGCAGCAGGGGTAGGGAGAGGAAGAGGTCTAGACTCTAAAGCCATGAGTTTCATTTGTAGGGGTATGAGAGTGGGGAAAATGCTTGCAAAATACAAATGCAAGGCTATACCTTTGGCCTACTGAATTGGAAACAGAGTGGAGGCAATTCTCCTCCTTCCTTCTCCTTTCCCTACCCAAAGAAAAGCCATGGTACCAAGACACAAAGAGGGTCGAGGTGTCTGTGTGTCAGGGTCTTCAAGAGAGCACTGTCATCTGTGGGTGGTAGGTTTGCCAACATTTTGACTGTGCCACAGTCAAGAATAGTCAAGATAGTCAAGATAGTCAAGGTAGGCAAGAATTAAATTATTGGACAATAGAATTCCTAGGTACATCAAACCTGGTGCAGCTATATACTATTTATTCACTCTGCATCTGGAAGCAATTGGCTAAATCATTTTTTTTTTTTTATTGTTTGGAGTTCATTGAGGGTACCAAGAATTAGGTCACACTGATTGCATTTGTTAGGTAAAGTCCCTGTTATAATTGTGTCCTGCCCCCAGGAGGTGTGCCATACACTGTAACACTCCATTCCCCACCTCTCTCTCGCATCCCACTTTGAATTGAGTTTTTCTCTTATGTGGGCATGTATTAGATCATCTACTCGCTTCGTATTAGAATTGAGTATATTGAATTCTTGCTTCTCCATTCTTTGATGCTTTACTAAGAAGAATGTGTTCCACCTCCATCCAGGTAAATACAAAAGATTTAAGGTTTCCATCTTTTTAAATGGCTAAATACTATTCCATGGTGTACATATACCACAGCTTGTTAATTACCAGCTTGTTAAATACCAACCCATTCCTGGGTTGGTAGGCTGTTTCCACATTTTGGTGATTGTAAATTGAGCTGCGATAAACAGTCTAGTGCAAATGTCCTTATGATAAAAGGATTTTTTTTCTTATGGGTAGATGCCTAGTAATGGAATTGCAGGATCAAATGGGAGGTCTAATTTGGGCTCAGTTTCTTAAACAACAGTTTCTTAAATAGGAAATGGGCTAATGAGATAGGTGTTTGGTATAAGTTTAGTGTTTGATGGGATGGCTTTTGTTGTTGCTGCTAATTCTACCAACAGCATTCTTCAAATGATGAAGAATTAGATGCTAATATGTTCAGTACCTTTTGAGATGCCACGTGAAAACTAACTAGTTTAAGGTTGACTTGTGCTAAAAACTTTCTAAGAAGACATCTCATGGCCAAGTTGGTTTCCCCTTTATTGTTCTCGAAATTTTAGGAATGCTATCAATAATTTTTTAACTCCTTTGGAAAGAAGTTTGGCAATATGTACTAATAAACATCAAATGTCTCTTTCCCAGACCAAGTAAATATTCAAACAGCTATTCTAAAGAGATAGAAAAACTCATAAGAATGTTTCTGTATCTACAATAAACTATTGTTTGTCAACACTAAACTATTATTTGGATGAGGTCGAGAATCCTCTTTGTTCACCATTAAATTCTTAGGACTTAGTACGATGCCAGGTACACAGAAGATGCTGGATAAATATTTGTTAAATAAATGGATAAATCATTAAATTAACTTGTCCTTGTTTTTTCCTTCTATAAAATACTACAAGACTTACCCCTTGTAGTATTTTTTTTTATTAAATCATAACTGTATACATTGATATGATCATGGGGCATCATACACTCGCTTCATAGACCATTTGACACATTTTTATCACAGTGGTTAACATAGTCTTTCCAGCGTTATCTCAGTTACTATGCCAAAACCTTTACATTCTACATCTACCAAGTTTCGCAAATACCCCTGTAAGATGCACCACAGGTGTGATCCCACCGATCCCCCTCCCTCTACCCACCCCCCCTTTCCCACTTCCCCCTATTGTTAAGTTGTAACTGGGTTATAGCTTTCATGTGAGAGCCCCAAATTAGTTTCATAGTAGGGCTGAGTACATGGGGTACTTTTTCTTCCATTCTTGAGATACTTTACTAAGAAGAATATGTTCCAGCTCCATCCATGTAAACATGAAAGAGGTAAAGTCTCCATCTTTCTTTAAGGCTGCATAGTATTCCATGGTATACATATACCACAATTTATTAATCCATTCGTGGATCGATGGGCACTTGGGCTTTTTCCATGACTTAGCTATTATGAATTGGGCTGCAATAAACATTCTGGTACAAATATCTTTGTTATTATGTGATTTTTGGTCTTCTGGGTATATGCCCAGCAGAGGAATTACAGGATTGAATGGCAGATCTATTTTTAGATCTCTGAGTGCCCCTTGCAGTATTTGAAAGAAAATAGCTATAATGGAGGCTGTGATTGGCCAACTGGATCCCCTTTAAAGAAAGACACACTTACTCCTCCAGGTGTTGGAAGTCTTGGCACCTGCAGTTGAATCTAACTTTGCTATTTTCAGCAGCAGAGAGCTACCTTGCCCAAACTCATGCTCCATTCACAGGGCAAATGACTGGCACAATATATAAAGGCTCAGTCCCCCTTGCCTGACTCAGGACAACTCTGATGAGCCATTTTAGCTTTGGAGCTCCCTGTGTGGTCAGCTGAGTCCTGCACTGCCCCGTGATTTCCATCTGCCTGCTCCTGCTTTCTGTTCCTCCTTTCCCCATGCATTGATACCACGAGCATGTGCTAATAAATCTCTTGCATACTAATCTATCTTTCAGACTCAACATAGTATATGCTCAATAAAACATTTGTTGGGTTGGGCAGTCAGAGAGAGACAAAGATCCACAGGAACACGTGGGTGTTTCTTCTAGTCCTAGAAATGGGCTCTTTTGTGAGTTCTGATAATCCTAATAGAAGTGTTTTCTGTTAAATTCTTGCAGGGAAAGGTCAAGGAAGGAGTTGCAGTGGGGGCCTACAGACCTATATCTGTTCCAATCAATACAGTGTCACAGTTAAACAAATGGACTCTGGAATCAGATAGCTCTGAGTACACATGCTATCTCTGCCATTCACCAGTTATATGACCTTTGACAGGTGATCTCTCTTGGCCTCCTTGGTTTCTTTATTTTTATTTCTCTCATTGTTTTTATTTATTTATTTTAAATTTCAGAATAGAAGTGAGCACACATGCTTGCTTTATTTAGTTTTTTTTTTTTTTTTTTTTTTTGCGCAGATTGAGTCCACATTCTAAGTGTGACCTTCATCTAGAAAATGGGGATTTTGAGAATACTGACTGACCTCTAACGGTTATCATGAGAACCGAATGAGGTAAAGTAGGTACAGCCTGTAGCATGGGGCTAATTAGTACTTAACAATAGGCACTGTTATTATGCTGTGGTCAAAGGAGATTTATGACTTGATCTGGGCTGGCAAATCACTATAGAGACAAAGAGAGCTGGGCTATGATCACATAGGCAATTGTAGCTCTGTGGTAGACACCAAATGTGTGGCCTAGATCACCCTCCAGGGAAAGACTTTGCACCACAGCTGTCAACTCTGCCAGGGTTTGCATCAGCTGCAGGAAGCCAGCTCTGCCCTGGCCCTTGGAAACACTAATGAAAGAGTGGGAGTCGGGGGACAAAGGTCCAATCACTTTAGGCCACAGGGACCACTCCAGAGGCCCCCAGGGGAGGGCAGGTTAGTGGAGACTCTGTCCAGCCTGCATCACAGCTCAACTTCTTCCTCTGTTCAATCCTGTTTCCTCCTTCCTTCCAGAGGTGTTGCTCCCTCATAAATAGCCTTCCCCTCAAACTCCATCTCCACGGTCTGCTTCAGAGAATTCAGGCTGTAACAAAGTCTGCAAGCACAGTTAAAAAGTATCTCTTCTGACCCTCCCCCCACAACCCTCCCACTTTCTTTGTTCATCCTTTCATCTTTCAATTGTACCCCTTGGTGTTCCCTACTCTTCATATTCAGAGCATTGAGTTTTAATGGCTTGTTGTACACAGCTTGTCCACGAGCTGTCGGGTCAAGGCAAAAGCCTATTTAGACAAGTTGTCAGGTTGAACGGGAGAGGAAAAAAGTCCGAAATCAATGTGTTTTCGCATGCAATCACACATGGGCTAATTTATCTGTAGCCACGTTCTAGCCTGCCAGTGTGGCAGAAGGGTCCTCAGACAATGGGGCTGCAAGTTGGCTGATTAACAGAGCGATTTTTATTGGGAGAAGGACAACACAATTGTTTTATGGTAATTATCACCATTTGAACCTGTGCACATGCTCATGGGGAAGATTAAAGAAAAGGCTCTGTATGGATGACAAAGCAGTTCCAGACATGCACGGGCCAGAGAGCTAGAACTATTTAGAATATTAATGTTCTCTACCTTGTGCAAAGCCCCTGGGAGACGACAGATTGGCTAACTTTTTAAATAGCCCTTGCACCTTATCTGTGGAACCGAACACACAAGTATGTTCCATTTTTAGAGTTGGGAAAACAGCAGGGTAGATTACTAGGGTAACTGGCTTAGAGATAACAGCCATTTCAGAGTGAAGAACAGAGCCAACCATTCTGAAGGTGCTGAATTAGGCCATTAAACATCCTACCTTGTATTTCACAAAAACAAAACAACAAAACAAACGAAAGTCCACCAGAAAATACTGCCGCACAAAGCCCCAAACAACACACACACCTTCCCAGGCATGCACGCGCACCTGCAGGAGGTATTTTTTAGTTTCGTGGCTGTGGTGGTTTTAAATTGGAAACACACAGGAAACTACAAAACACGTCCCAGGTGAATTGAAAACTCCAACTGGGGAAAACACAGACTTTGCCTTTTTCTTCTTTGATATTTGATAAATTCTCTCTGCTTCTTTGTCCATTCCCACTGTCATATCTGAGTTTAGGACAAGGACAGAGAGAGATAAGTCTGTCACCGCAAGGCAAAACAGACAAGGAAAAGCTGCCGGAATGGTTTGCAGACTGGAAATGGCTGTTTTAAAGGTTTGTGGTATATGATTAACTTAAAAGAATCTTGCTTAAATTGTGAAGAACAAATTCCTTCAGGACTACAGCTGTATCAGTGGCTGGAAGTAGAAACACACAGTAATAGGGGATATGACTTTTGGAGATCTTCACACCTCTGCTGCTTTCTCTGCTTATTATTTTTATTCCTTTAAAAGTAAGACTCATTAAATGATACCTTTCTCCTCATGGCTGGAGCAGGAAAGGCGAAGGGCACGGAGCAGGGGCATTTCTGACAATCATTTTGTCAGGAAACTTAGGCTCAGGATTCAAAATAGTTCTCTTTCCCCCAAACCAAGAAGCTAGATAAAAGTCTAGGCAGCCTGGAACTCCCACCCAATTGAGAGATGGTGGCCACAGAATTGAACATGAGAAAGTTGAGCTGCTGAGAGCATTGAAAACAGGTCCTGTTGTCAGGCTTCCATGGTGCTGCCACTTCTAGAATGTCTCAGAAAGACAAATCACATTTCATTCTCAATCAAAACATTTGCTGTGTGGGTGTAAGGCTTCATTTTCCTATTTGGAAGGCCACTGTCAAGTTTTGCTAAGGGAGGGAAAATCAATTCTCCGTTAAAGTAGATGTTCAAATGAAACAAAGCATTGTCATTTGTTTCATAGTGATGGACTTGGAAGGATGAAACTGGCAAAGGGGTATGAGACCAGATATCACGTGTAGCTTCACACATGAACCATTTTATTTATTTAGTTAGTTAGTTAGTTAGACTCTGTTGCCTTGGGTAGAGTGCCCTAGCCTCTGCCTCCCAAGTAGCTGGGACTATAAGCACCTGCCACCATGCCCGGCTAGTTTTTCTGTTTTTAGTAGAGACGGGGTCTCACTCTTGCTCAGGCTGGTCTCAAACTCCTGAGCTTAAGCAATCCACCCATCTCAGCCTCTCAAAGTGCTAGGTGTTGTTTTTTTAAATCATTGGCATTTTTCTCTCAATTTGCTAGAATTTGCTAGAAAACAAGTTTTGGTCTCCATTGGTTTTCTTTCATAATCACAAGAGATCATATATTCACTAACTTACGTGGTGTAGTCAACAGGTGTCAAACACTGTGCTAGACACAGGGAACAAAAAGCACAACCTCTGCTCCAAATTGCACGGTCTAGTGTAGGAGTGGACAAAACAATGATGATTGGACAGTTTAGGGAGAATGAGAGCAGATGGTTTCCTTTCTTCCAGGCACTAGTCTAAGTACATACATGTATTAAATCATTTAATTGTCCCAGCCACTCTACCAGATAGGTGGGTCAAGGCATAGATGTGTTATTTGCCAAATGACACACAGCTAATAATTGGCAGAGCCAGAATTCAGACCCACACAGTTTAGTTCAAAATGCATGTTCTTCACTTGACATTGAAGGTGTAGCAGCCAACTGGGGTTGGGTGGGGTTGAAGTGGGCTTGGGATGGGGAAGTGTTGAGGAAAGGTCTCCATAAGAGATGGCACAACAACATTAAATTACTTTCGCTGGCCATGTTCGGGTGAATGTGCATGGAAACCTAACTAGTGTGCAGAACACAGTCTGGGAAATGCTGTCTTCCTGGAAGCACATAGGGCTAAGACTGTCTTGAACTCTGGAGCCTGTTCTGCTCTTTAGCCAAATAATGAAAGAAGCCATATGTTGGATGGCAGGCAATGGGTGATAGATGGTGGGTTTGGTGTTTAGCAATGTTTTGTGGGGTCAGAGCCCTCGCTTATGTCCAATTATTAATACATAGGCACTTTTCCTAATTCCCTGACCCTTTGGTCCCCAGTCTCCTTTTAGGGATTGTGGATTCTTGCTTTGGTTTACCTGCCAGGACCTGTGAAACCAGACTGTTACTCCAGTAAGAGCTGACATTTCTAGCCTTCACCTTTGGACAGGAAGAACCTGTTAGCCTAACCTTCAAGTTGCCTTAACTTCTGCTGATTTCTCCTGACTGCTCCTGTCCTGGCTCTTCCATTCTCTCCTTGCCTCTTTTCCTCTCTCCCTCCCTTCCAACCTTCCCCCTTTCAACATTTATTATGTACATTTTATGGGGCCCACAGAGTTATGGAGTTTAGCATAATCATTCACGATTTATGGTTCATATCAAATCCTGAACCAACTGGTCAAACTCAGGTCATGTGCCTGCCCACCTGTTGGTGGTTATTGTAAGGAGTATGTGGGTAGAGATTTGGGAAAGACTGGATTAGTAAAATATCCTTCACACATGTTTCCCAAATGCATGTAGGTCCTATTGTAATTAACAAGACATTGTGTGTAGATCTTACAGGGACTCATAAATAGATTTTAATTTATACTGAATTAACACTGCTTTTAAAGTATGTATTTATTAATCAATACATACTTTACGTGCTATTTTCCTGCTACCTGTGAATTTTTTGGTTTTGAAAGGAGGTCTGTGCACCATCCAAACCTCAGGCTGTGGAGTCAGTCAGACTTCGGTGTGAATCCCACTTTTCATGGGTGAAAAGCTGGTGACATTGGGCAAGTTGCTTAACTTTTAAAACATTCATTTCCTTACCTGAAAATGGGAATCATCACACCTGTTTCAGGAGTTTCTGTGGCGATTACATGAACCGATGATGAATATAAATCATCTAACAAGTTGCATGGTTGCTCAATACATGATTATTGACGTTGTTATGCAAAAATAGAAAGACAAAGGGGAAAGAGAAGGGTGACAATAGGGCATTAGCCTTGAGCTATTTGAGGATCTCAGGGACTGAGAACACCAAGGGAGAGATTAAAAACAGCCATATCTGCCCTGACCTGGTTCTTCACATAAACCCCTTCACCAAATGAACAACCAACATATTGCCTAGTGTGTTCACTAATGTGAGGAGACACTTGTTACATTTTGGCTGCCCCACATCTGAGGCCCTTCCTGTGTTCCTGAGTGGAGCTTAGTAGGAGATAGGGAGGTGGGCAGCACCCATTGTTGGGTGGTACCATGCCAGTGGCAGTGGCAGTATTTAGAGGTGGCAGACCCTGGGCTGCTCTAACCAGGATCTCTGTCCTGGTGCCTGACCCTATCCGTACTGGTGTTCTCCAGATTCTTTTGCTTATTTCATCCTCCTGTTCTTTGGTCAGATCTGTGAGCTAACCAACAGCCTACCAACAAATTCATCTTCAACTTGAGTGATCTATTTCTGGTGTTTACAACCAAGAGCATTGCCTGGCACGCCCATGATGTAGATCCACTTCATTTGGCTTGTCTTAGATATGTAGGTTCTGAGCTGATAACCAATAACCAGACACTTTCTGCACAGCCCCATTCACATGGCAGAGGCTTTGGACAATATTTTCTCTTGGTTCCATGGTCTGTCTGCAGCAATCATTGGTGGCCAAAAACCCATTGCTCTATATTTCTTCTCTGTTTCTGGGCTGTCAGACCAGAAGCTTGTGATGGAAAGACTACGAAGGTTGCCTGGAGCAGTACACAGCCAGGGCTTGACTGCCCACACTCACCCACTGCTGAGTCACCTTTGCAAGGCCCCTTCATCTCAGTGAAGATGAGAGCAGCTAGACCCATGCACAGGGTGGAAGTAATGCTAACTTTAGCCTACACTGCCCTCTCCTTCCTCCCCATACATATTGTACCCCAGAGATCTGCCCTCTAGGGTTTACACCGGCTCTCTGTGACCTATTGATATCTGGCTGCAGCTTGTGCTGTTGTTTGATGTGAGAAAGGACAAGGTAAGGATGAGTGCTGCTCTAAAATCCCAGGCTCGCTGAAAATGCTTTGCAGATCCCAGACGTGTTAAGAGCTCTCTCGTTTTGTTTTCAAATTTCAGATGTTAATTATAAGGAAGAGAATTAGGCATATAAAACAAATTACATTGGCAGCGTTTGCTTTCCTTGTGCACCACGGGGCCCAGGCTCCCCTAATGAGATGTGACTACAGATCATCCTGCTTCCTGCAAACAGCCAATTGCTTCTAATGTGGCACAGTCTTCCTTGTATTGCCTGAGAATTAGCCACAGGTGTAGCATTTGACTCTGGAGAGCATCACCCTGCCAGGGAAATGTGGTTAGGTCAAAAGCAGGAAGAGGAAGGAGGAGAGAGAAAGGGACAGACAGACATCCAAGATTTTAGCACTTCCTCATAATTCCCATTAGCTGCCTCTCCTCCCACCGCCACAGCCACCCCAAACGAAAGCTTAATCCAAGAAAAGCAGTATATTTTAGGTCCTTTCTGTAGAAAGCAATTCTGCAGCTGCTACAGGATGGAGCAAAGAATGCTGCCTTTTATCAGTGTTTAATAATATTAATGTCCCCAGAAAAGAACAAATACCCAATCTACCATGGATCGAAAACTGTTTGGGGCCTAATTGGAAAGCGTTACTTAATGTTTTTCTTAATTGGAATTAATTATGAGACCCTGGTGAAGAAATTAGTCCATATATGAGACACTAAGACCTCACACTGGGAAGTTAAATTTCCCTATGAAGGCTGGTCCCTCTTCTGTCATACCCTCTAAACCAGTGGTTCTCAACCTGTGGGTCGTGACCCACAGGAACCGTATTAAAGGGCTGCGGCATTAGGAAGGTTGAGAACCATTGCTCTAAACCAAAAGGGCTTCCTTCGTTAGTGGTACCTCTGGCAACCTATAGAATATGTGTGTTTAAGCATCTCTGTGTTCTTTGTGAGAATGAATCTTTCAAAAGTTCTGAGAACAGCACAGGAAAAATTGGCTTATTGGTCAACCAAAAGGAGAAACATAAAGCCTAAGGGGTGAAGAGGAAGGATCTGATTTCTTGGGCTGACCAACATTAAATGGTTATGAGATCTCAACTTTCATTCAGTTCTCTCATCTGCAAATTGATGGGGTAAGACTAGAGTTATATAAAGTTCTCTCATTTCAAACACTCTGGCTCTCTCGTTTTCCAAGTCCTGAGATTCTGTCTTGAAATTGCTAACTGTGACTGGGTACAGTGGCTCATACCTATAATCCTAGCACTCTAGGCAGCTGAGGCAGTTGGATTGCTTGAGCTCAGGGGTTTGAGACCAGCCTGAGCAAGAGTCAGACCTTGTCTCTACTAAAAATAGAAAAATTAGCTGGGCTTTGTGACAGGCACCTATAGTCGCAGCTACTCCGGAGGCTGAGGCAAGAGGATCTCTTGAGCCCAAGAGTTTGAGCTTGCTGTGAGCTATGATGCTGTGGCACTCTACCCAGGGCTACAGAGTTAGACTCTGTCTCCAAAAACTTTTTTGTTAACTGTACGACACCAGAAGTGAAACAAAAGGCAAGCTTTTTGAAATAAAGGATGGATAGTGCCACAGAAATGATCTTGATTGGATTTTTAATTTCACTTAGGGATAGTCAATGTATCTATCTACAGAAGCTGATTTTTTTGAAAGGAGCAACAAAGGAACTGTTAAGTCAAATGCTCAATTACTTTGAAAACAACTAGTTAGCAATTGATGGATAGATATTAATATGGATGAAGTCCACCTGGCAAAGATAACTACACTATTCTAAAATAAAAAATTAGCGTGGGTGAATAAAGCCATATTCTGCAAATCTATATGTTTATTTGCTTATAGACACAGGTACTTCTTGCCATAGGAATTTCCCAATCTATGTTCTGAAGAATAGGAGCATTCTTTGTTCTACAAGTGTGGGTGCAATGGAGAAGAGGAAAGGTCTATGGTTAAATAAAAATAATAAGCCTTGGAAATATTGAATCCAATGAAGTTATATAACTTTTTTTGCAATAAAATACTCAGGGCATTTTTCATGCTGAGTGGCTGTTCTGGGACACCCAGTTTTCTGTACCTGCCCTTATTTGACTTTGGAACCACCTTTTATTGGCATTTCAACAATTCCTGAAAGACTAATGTTGTACAGAATTAGTATGAGAAATAATAGTAATAATACTAGTAGAGTCTGAGATTTTGTGTCCCCCACAAAATTCATATGTTGAAACCTAATCTACAAGATGATGGTATTAGGAGGTGGGGCCTTTGTGAGGTGATTAGGTCATGAGGGCTCCACACTCATGAATGGGATTAGTATACCCTTATCGGGATTAGTATACTCTTAGAAAAGAGACCCTTGAGGGTTCCTTTTGCCTTTATTTCATAGGAGGAACAGGCCCTCACCCAACACTGAATCTGCTGGTGCTTTGATCATGGATTTCCAAGCCTCCAGATCTGTGATCAATAAATTTGGGTTGTTTATAATTACTTAGTATAATGCATTTGTTATAGCAGGCCAAACAGACTAACATGGAAATTGGTATCAGGAAGTGGGGTATTGCTGTAACAAATGCCTACAAATGTGGAATCGGATAATGGGTAGAGACTGGAAGAGTTTCGAAGCATACTACTATTAAAAGAGCCTTAAGGGTGACTCTAGTGAGGGCTCAGAAAAAAGGAAAAGACATGTAGAGAAAGCCTTAGTCTTCTTAGAGATTGCCCAAGTGGTTGTGACCAGAATGTGCCATTCTGATCAGGTCTATGACTAAGCATGTTATTAGAAACCAGATGAAAGGCAGTCCTTATTATACAGAGGGAAAGAACTTGGCAGAATTGTGTTCATATTGTAGTGTTTTATGGAAGATGGAACTTATGAGTGATGAATTAGGAACTACCGCAGGGGTGTGGCCACTGCAGAGAAATTCCACTAGGACAATGGCTATGGAGCCATGGGGTTGGGTCTGCCCTTGAGACTCCAGAATAATAAAGCCACTAGTGTGTAACACTGGTAGCACTGGGAGAGCAACAGACATGTGACTCCATCCTGTGTGAACTATACCATGAGTTCACCAAAGCCATGGGAAAAGGGCTCCCTGGAGCCTTGGGGACCTAACATAGACCTCAGCGAGTCCAGAAGGTAGAATGTCAAGTTGAAGAAAATCATTCTTCAGCCTTAAGGTTTAATGTTTACCCTGTTGGATGTTGGATTTCTTCAGGACCTGTCACTCTTTTCTCCTTTCCTATCTCTCCATTTTGGAGAGATATCTCTCATTTTTCATATCTCTCTCCTTTTCCATATCTCTCCTATCCCATACCTGTCCCGCCATTGTATTTTGGAAGCACATAACTTGTGTGATTTTATAGGCTCACAGGAGAGAAGAATTTGTCTCAGGATCAATCACACCTTCAGTCTCTACCACATGTAGAATGAGTTGATATTTAGATGAAACTTGGACTTAACCTTTAAAGTTGAATCTGGAATGAGTTAAGACTTTTTGGACTATTGGGATAGAGTGAATGAATTTTGCATGTTTGAGAAGGACTGGAATTTGGGAGGACCGGAGTGGAATGCTATAGTCCCCTGGAGAAATAATGTGTTGAAACTTGACCCCCAAGATGAGGGCTCCACCCTCATGAATAGATTTAATGCCCCTATGAAAGAGACTGCCAATTTCTCCTCCATCATATGAGGACACATAGAAGATACCATGTAGGAGGAATAGGTCCTCACCAGACACCTAGTCTTTTTGGCACCTTGATCTTGGCCTTTCTAGCCTCAGAGCTGTGAGCAATAAATTTTTCTTTGTTGTTTATAAATTACCCACTGTGCAAGGTGTTTTGTTATAGTAGCCCAAATGGACTAAGACATATTCTGTACAATTAGAACAGTTTATTTCACTGTCTCAGCTGAAAGTCCAGCAAAACAAGCTTAGAAGAAAGAATACGCTATAAAAGTACCAAAAAAAATGTGGTCTTTGATAAGTTTCCTTAGTGATAAGATTCAAATAAGTATATGGAGGAGTTCGCCATTAAGAATCAGAATAATTTAGTTAGATTAAGTTCAATCAAATGATTTCTTATAAGTGGCAATCACAAGACCTAATGATATGTTAAGTAAATTTTATTTCTTGAAAAGAGGTACAATTTTATTTTATTCCTAGGAGATTTTCATGTTGTATAATTTAGAAGGCTATAGAAAAGATAGAAGATGGTGGATTCTGATTTTGTATTTCTACTTTAATAGTTACTAAATCAAACTCTGTTAATCTAAACAAGAAATCCTATTTTCTTTGTGCTAAGAAAACAATAGCAGGTAAATTCCAAAGTGTCATGAAGAGAATTGTGGATGTAAAGTTCTTTTAATTATTAATATGAGTTGGATGTGATATAGTAAAAAATATGTTTTGAAAATGACCATTAAATAATATTTCCTTTAGAGAACAACGATGACCCCTGGAATGTACTTAAAGAGACAATAAATAAAGGTGAAAGAATCAGAATTTCTCAGAGTAAGGATATTTCTTACATAATGGTATTACACAGGGTGTCCATAAAGTTCATGTGCAATTTATAATAGAGTGCATGAACACCCTATATGGTTTTTCTCCCAAATCATGAGATATGTATGTCTAGATGCATATCTTGAGAAGAAATCTAAGGGTGAGTAAAAGATTTCATTCCATGCATAAAGAGTTTTTGTACTTATTTATTGGAAATACCATACAAAGCTCAGTTTATTATTTTTTATTTTGGTTAACAATAATGGCTTTGTTCCTCTTTCTTTTCCCTTTTCCCATGTTGCTTAGCGCCAATTATCAGTGATGTCAAAAAGAAGGCAAAAGGGAAAAAAGGATTAAAAAATACCACTAAATAATTTATCCAGAGGAGTACTTCTTGAATGCACTGTAATTTTGCTCTCAAGTAGGAATTTTAAACCTCCACGGACTGAATCTTTGTCTCCCAGGAAAAGGAGATTTCCCTTCTTGGGTCGGGCAGGGCTCCCATCTGCCTCTCACCATGACCATCTCTCATCATAACTGTGACTATTATGCCTCTAGTTGAAAAGACAGTGGATTTATGCTGTACAGTATGCACAAATGGGACATTGGACTGTAAAGTTTGATTGATCAGATTCGCAGGAGGCCATCTGAATGCCACATGAGGCCCGAAGCTGGTGTTTCCCCCATCCCCGCAGCGAGCTGCAGCAGTGAGGGTGGGCTACGTCAGGTGGGATACACTTTTCAATCTCATTCAGTTCATTTGTGGTGACACAGGCCAGGGGCATCTAAAACTGGGGCTGTGCACTAACCACTTGTCACAGACACTTTTGCCACTGGCTCATGCTTACCTAATGGCAGAATCTCAACTAGAAACAGTGGGAAAACCACTCTTCTACTTGAGAGGAGATTATAGAGATGAGGCCCAACTTGTATTTCATATTATAATGAAAGAATGGCTACATGCCGGCAGGATATTAAAACCATAAATATTATAAAAGATGACTTCACAACACGGTTTCCTCAGAGAAATCTTTCCTTATGCCCCAGACTAGGTGAGGACCTCTGTTATATAATGCCCTGAATCCCTCTTCTGTGGCACTCATTTGTGCTGTCATGAATTAATCTATTATTTGAAGAATTATTTATTTCATATTGTTCCTCAAATATTTAATGTTAATTCCATACCTGTAAAGACTACTCTGCAGTTCTCCCCAGCAACCAGGGCAAAATGTGATTATAGATTTTCCCTTTCCTTCCTTTCCCTTCTCTTTCTGAATAATTTAGTCCTAAAGCCATTAGATGGGGCACAAGAAGATAGGTGTCCATGGTGCAAAGGGGAGGGGGTGTAGTGGCCTGCTCCTGATGTCAGACCCCCAGCAGGGTGAGGAGGGATCCAAGCCCTTATACAACCAAGGGTCAGGCTCACTTAACTCATGTCTAAAAGCAGGGAACTCTTTGGCGGACTCAGCCACTTTAAAGAGGGGGAAGGGGCCCATCAAATTATGAATGCAATTAGAAAAAACATCTGTTAGATTGATTTTTTTCATTGTTTCAACCAGTTCTTATGGATCGTAGAGACAGATCACTAGTTAATTTAGTTTGATGGCCAATAGTATTGGTGCTAATTGAATTTTTGACTGGATGTTTGGGAGTCATAACAAGTTATTTGTATTTGTGTGTGTGTTTGTGCATGTGAGAAAGAGACGGAGAGAGAGCAAGATAAGACCAGAGCCTTTGAAATCAGACAAATTTTGCTTCTAGCCTTGCTTTCCTCGTTCATAAAATGGGGTTTATGATAAATCTGCCTGTGAGGTTGTAGCATTTATATAAAATACACAGACTCTTGACGTAGATGGCCAAAGACAAGAGCAGTTCATATTTGTGTGTGCGTGTGTGTGTGTGAGTGTGAGTGTGCACACATGCTATGGATCCCATTGGCAGTCTGTTAAAACCAATGGATTCTTTTTCAAAAGAGTATTTTTAAAATGCATCAAAAGTTCAGAGAGCTCAAAAGGGAGCCAATTATATTAAAATATAATGATCAAAATATTAGTAAATACATTTGTGATCCAGTAATTTATGGGCATTATGAATATGTTCCATACTAACATCTAGTAACAGATCTGATAACTTCTATAATTTTAAAGGAGACATGAGTATAAATGATACACCCAGATATCCAAATACCTGTAAGGTAATACAAGTAAATCTGTAGACAAAGACACAGTGGTCTGTTTCCTACATTCATACACAAAGAAAATGCTAAATGGTAGTTGGAAATTAATGAGAATAAAAATGTCAATCTTTTCCCAACTAACTTCACAGACCTCTGAATTGTATACTCAATCCCTCCGTGGAGCCCAGGTTAAAACCTCTTCTCTAAGATAACATTGGCTTATGCAAATCTTTCTCCTCTTCTCACCTTCTAGGAAGCTAAGTAAATAGAATCTCTGATAAGAGCTGTGGAACTTTCTGCCATCCAGCTGCTGTTATGGCCTTGTCCTCAGTCTGGGATTCTAGAAGCAGTGTCTAAAGCTACCTGCATCCTCCTTCATCACATAGTTGATGTGTCAGAGCATAAACTAGAGGGGCCTGTGTGTGCTTAGACATGGAGAGACCTTTGACGTGTCCAAAATGTGTTTTCTCTGCTTGCATATGGAGGATTCGTGTGTGCCTAACATCTCTGCATTCTTGGCACTTGCTCATTTCCATCACTGGTCCTGCTGGGTGGGCTTGCTTCTGAGGAAACTGTAATGTAGCCATAGCCACTTGTGTTAAAAAATGATCTCCCTTGCCTCCAGCAAGCTATTTGTCCTCTGAACTTTATTTATAAACACCCCCACAGTTAAAGCATCTGTTCCTTCATGTTAATTTCACCTGCCCCAGTCTTCCTAGCCTGGAAGGCGCATTTCAGCCCCTGGGTAGACCAGCAAGAGAAAGCAGGTAGCGTGAGTGCGAGGCTGGGAAAGAAAAGCTCACCACAGGCCCCGTGGAACAGGCAGATGGAATTGCAAGGGGAAGCACCATTTCATTCCTGACCTCCCCTGGAGGTTTGGGGAAAAGGAAAGCTGTGAAGCCCTGAAATGAGCCCAGGCATAATCAGAGCCCCACTTCTGCTCAGGCAGCAGAAACAAATGAGGTGGAGAAATGAAGAATCCAGGAAGAAAATAAAAGCACAGTTTCTAGGTGGGCAAGTAAATAAGCAGCAAAAGTTGGAGTAAAATGTCTTCTTGCTTTTCTAATTGAAAAGGATAAATAATACATGTGGCTTTTTCTGCTTGGAAGCTGGCCTTTCGTGTTAGCTCGGCAGAAATCATTAGGAAACAACAGAGACCTTGGAACTTTGTGATTACTGTGGGTACTCCGGCCACTTCTGTATTCACTTGCTGGACTCTTTACAACCGCCCTTATGCCTCTTTTGGGGGTGAAGGCTGAAGGAAACTAGGTCACTTGGAGGAGAAAACAAAGAAAGGAGAGAAGAGTAAATGTGGTTTTGTCCTGGCTTTTGAGGGGAGCTGAAAATCACCAATGAGATGCCTGAGCAGGGGCTCCCTGAGGTGTCTCCTTGATATATCACATTAACAGTGGAAATTGTCCACGGAGACAGCAGATAGAGTTGTTTGCAGGTAGAAGAAGCAAAAGATGGTGTGTTAGGCAGCTACCATGGCTGTCTGAGGAAAGAATTTCTCCTGTAAGACATCAAGAATTAGTAGCAGTCTGAGGCTCCTTGCTAGAAGAGGGAAGAATGAGAGAACAATTAATTTCAAAAACTAGGTTGGCCCTAAAAAGATCAAGTGAGAAATAAAGAACCCGCCAACATCCTTGGCAGGAAAGGAATTATGCTAAGTGTTTAGAAACAGCATTAAGGCCCCTATCAGGTGAGCTTTCTTAATAAAGTCTTGTAATTGTACTTGACTTTGGCTAAAATCTTATGTTTGACTTTTGCTACACTATGTAGTCCATGTAGTCGGGTGTCATGCCCTTGGGAATGGTAGGGTGTTTATCTGTGAGAAAAGATTTCCCTAACAATCAGTTATAGCTCAACTGGGTTCAAGGACACATTATATGATGAAAGTGTGACCTTCTATGATAGAAAAAGAAAGGTGAGATTCTGCACCCCTGACACTGGGATTTGCCTCTACTTCTGTTTTTTTAGATAATGTCTTTTTCTGAGGATAAAAGTCCTCCATCATCACTGTAGAATCCTAAATATGTAAAGAAGAGAGAAGCAGGGAAAGCCACACATAATGTCACCACCCAGAGTGTTCCATGATTACCAATTTATCTTTCTTCTCTTTCCTTAGTTTCAATTTTATCAGTAAAATTATAGACTGTATTAATTTAATAGCTATTTGTTATCAGGGAGGGTAACTGACAGAGGTCAACCCTTGGGCGTCAAGTTGCTCACTGTTCTAGCACACAGTACTCAGTTGGTTACTTGCCTGTCCTCCTCAATTGGACAGTGAGCAACTCCATTGTACCCAAGAGTCAGATCCTCCTCTTTACTGCCTTGCCATCTTACATGACCTTCTCTTATCACACTGTGAGTTCCTTAGGTTGACTGCTCAGTACTATTTTTATCAATAGTTATTCTTTTAACAAACATTTTCTTTTCCATTGCCTTCCCTGGCCCTTCCCAGGGCTTTTTCTTTTAAAAAATTTTTTTGGATTAATATAAGGGTCTGACTAGGTTACATTGTTTGCTTTTGTAAGGTCAAATCTGAGCTGTAGCGGTGTCCTTCTTGCAGGAAGTGTGCCATATACCCATGCACTGTACCTGTTCGGGGAGAACTTACCAAGTCCCCTCTACCCCTTCTTGAATTTAATTGAGTTTTTCTTTCATGTGGGCCTGTAGTTGTTAATCTACTAACTTAGAAAATCCCAAAGACTCAACCGTAAGACTCCTGGAAGTGATCAAGAAATATAGTAACATCTTAGGGTATAAAATCAATGTGCACAAATCAGTAGCCTTCTTATATACCAACAACAGGCAAGCTGAGAATCAAATCAAAGATACAGCACTTTTCACAGTAGCATCAAAGAAAATGAAATACCTTGAAATATACTTAACAAAGGATGTAAAGGATCTCTACAGAGAGAACTATGAAACACTGAGAAAAGAAATAGCAAAGGTTGTTAACAAATGGAAGAATATACCCTGCTCATGGCTGGGAAGAATCAACATTGTTAAAATGTCTATACTACCCCAAGCAATCTACAGATTTAATGCAATCCCCATTAAAATACCAATGTCATATTTTGAAAATCTTGAAAACATAAGTTTTTACGTTTTGTCTGAAACCAAAGAAAACCAAAAAACAAAAAACAAACAAACCAATAGCCAATACAGTTCTACAAAACAAGAACAAATTTAGAGGCATGATGTTACCAGACTTCAGGTTATACTATAAGTCTATAGTGATCAAAACAGCATGGTATTGGCATAAAAATAGAGATCTATGAAACAGATCAGAGATGAAACAACTCTCATATTGCTATTTGTTCTTTGATGAAGTAAACAAAAGCATACAATGAGGAAAAGAATTCCTATTGAATAAATGGTGTTGGGAGAACTAGTAAGCCACATGTAAAAGATAGAAACTAGACTTGAACATCTCACCACTTAGAAAAATTTAACTCATGATGGATAAAAGATTTAAATTGAAGACATGAAACTACAAAACCTCTAGAAGAAAGTGTGGGAAAAACTCTTAATCTCACTGGCCTAGGAAAAGAATTTATGAAGAAAACCCCATTGGTAATCACAGCAACAACAAAAATAGATAAAGAGACCTGATCAAGTTAAGAAGATTATGCATAGTTAGGGATACAGTCAACAAAGCAAAGAGACAAATGTCAGAATGGGAGACAATATTTGCATGTTACAAGTCTGACAAAGGGTTAATAACCAGGGTCTACAAAGAACTCAAGCAAATCAAGAATGAAAGAGCAAACAACCCCATTGAAATCTGGGCAAGAGACAAGAACAGAATCTTTTCTTATAAGGACAGACAAATGTCCAACAAACACATGAAAAAGTCTCATTGTCCCTAATCATTAGAGAAATGCACATCAAAACTACACTGAGGTATCTCCAAACTCCAGGGAGAATGGCCCACATCACAAAGTCCCAAAGTTGCAGATGCTGGCGTGTCTGTGGAAAGGAGGGAACACTCATGTACTGTCTGTTGGTGAGACTGCAAACTGGTACAGCCTTCATGGAAAGAAGTTTAGAGAATCCTCTAAGAACTAATCCATTTGATCCTGCAATCCCATTACGAGGTATCTACCCAGAAGAAAAAAAGTCATTTTACCATAGTGACATTTGCACTCAAATGTTTATAGCAACTCAATTCATAAACACAAAGATGTGGAAACAACTCAAGTGCCTTTCAACCCATGAATGGATCAATAAAATGTGGTATAGGTACACCCTGGAATACTCATCAGCCACAAAAAAAAATGGAAATTTTGTATCTTTTGTGAAAATCTGGAAGGATTTAGAGAACATTCTCCTAAGTCAAGTATCACAAGAATGGAAAAACAAACAAGCATGCCATGTACTCAATACTCAGTTGAAACTAGTAATAAGTAGTTTTGAATCCCTACTTTGGGTAAGCCCAGCGCCAGGTGTTTTAACATGTATTACTTAATTTAATTCTGTTCATTCTTCTGGCATGCAGAAGGTTGGGTAAGAAGGTATTTTAGAAAGAATGTGAGCATTGAAGCTACCCAGAATTTGGATCCCAGCCCTTCTGTTCAGCTGTGTGACCTCCGGATAGGAATGTATCTCTTTAAACCTCAATATCCTCATTTGTAAAATTGCTGTAATAAAGTCTTCAATAGAGACTTGTGATGAAGATTAAAATGAAACGATATATGTAAAATTCTGGTACATACAATGTGTTCCATGCATACAATGAATGAATGAGTAAAGAAAGAATGCATGACTGATTGCAGTCCAAGCAAGGAATTCAAAGGCTACTGAGGGTATTCAGGTAGAAAAGGAGGATGAACCAAGAATCAACCCTCAGACCCCAGGGGCTTCATTCTCTCCCTTCAAAGGTGGTCTCAGGAGAAGTATTAACATGAGCCACTGAATTTTAGGTGTGAGTTTAAGTTGACATGCTCCCTCTCTGAGAAACATTTGCATTTAAGTCAAATTTTGAATCATCTGGCTTAAGTAATATTTTGCACAATTCTGGAGGGTTTACCATTTTGCTTAGAGTTCACCTGGGAACGCTATGCCACCCATTAAGAACCTCTTATGTTGGGGGCAAGACATGATTGCAAGAGGGACTTTACCTAACAATTGCAATCAGTGTAACTGGCTTATTGTACCCTCAATGAATCCCCAACAATAAAAAAAAAAAAACCTCTTATGTTTCCACAAATATTGATCGGGAAGTCACAAGGAAATAGTTAAGAGTCTTGCTGGGTAGGAAGCATTTTAATTGGTTGCAAGTCAGGATACGAGTCTAGTAACTGAGGCATGAAATAATAATTGTCTGAACACTAGTTGTGCCAGTACGTGTGAACAGAAAGGAAAAACAGATTCCAGAGATTTTAAATGGTGAGAACTGAATATTATGAGGCCTAAGCTGATCTTGGGAGAGAGAAATAAAGAGTAATTCAGAGAGGCTCCAGCTTTTGAACCTGAGCAGCTAAGGTAACAGCACTTCCCTTGGATACTGTAAGACAGTACAGAGCAGAGCTGGTTCTTTGGGGAATGGACAATCATCCTGATTATAGCTATAGTGAATTCAGGGTGATTGAGAAGGAGCTAGGGTCTGGAGAAGTCCATCAGGCAGTTGGAGATGCCAAGTCCAGGAGGAAAGCAGTTCCTTCCAGCACCAAACGATGATTCCAGGATGACTCTGGGTGGGGGGAATTAGAGGCAGAGCTTTGTTTTGGAGATTTTACCTTTATATGTAAGGTGAGCGAGTCAGGAGGTTAGCAAATTGCTTAAGGGAAGGGATATAGAAAAAAATGGTAGAGGACCAAGTACTGGATCTTGAAATAAATCCATCTTCATAGGTGAGGGAAAGAAGTGAGTGAGTGGAGCGGAAGAGCTAAAAGGAGTGGGAGGGGGGGAGAGAGAGAGAGAAAAAACAATACTATGCGGGAACATTTCAGCAGGGAATGGACAGCCCAGCCAGGCAAAGAATGAGGACATAGGCACATCTCAAAAGACAGACAGATGGAGGCACCTCTTCCTATTGATACTGAGACAGCATTTGGGTAAAACACAAGCTGAGCTCTAGCCCAGGAGAAGGAGACGGGACAGCACAGGGAATTCTGAGTTTGTTTGAGCTTCAATCTGGATGACTGAGAAAATCACTGAAGTGTCTGACAGTCTATTAGTGATCAGACTATGCCAGAAGCATCAGACAGATGGGAGCCCCGGGTAGAATTTAAGTCCAGTTTATAGGAAATTTTTTAAGGTTATGATTTTGAGTTTGTGATTGTGATATTTATACTGGCCAAGCCATAATAGCTTGAATGCACCAAGGCACTTACTGGCTTCTCTCTTGACAGGCATACTGACAAAGCACTTTGAAGTCTTCAGAGTCCTCCCCCCACCACTATTGTAATTGATTTTCCTCATGAGACAGGTGAGGCAGGCATCATAATTCCCATCTTACAGATAAAGAATCTGAGGCTTGAGATAAAGGAATACGAAGTCATGGGTTAGTAAATGGCCACAGGAAACTCAACCCAGGATTTTGGACTCCTGATTCAGTGCTTCTTCTATACCAGAACTTCTTCTGAGATAATTTAGGAAGTTCTTACTATTCCTTTAGGAGTCTGTTTGGGTTTATATCTTCCAGATATACTTACTGACTTTAGTGAAATAGGAGTGTGCTAAGTGTGAGTGCATGTGTGTGTGTGTACCCGTGTGCTTGCTCCAATGTGTAAATACACTGGAGAAGAGATCATTCAAAGATCACATTGAAGCATGGGCCTTTCAGCAGCCTTCAAAATGTAGAATAATGTAGTGGCCAAAAGCATTGGCTCACATTATGTTTTTGGACAAGTTTTCTCCTTTTTCCATTGCCTCAGTTCTTTACCTATGAAATGAGGATGACAGTATCTATTTTGTAGGGAGGCAGAGAAGATTAAATGGGGGTCATCTGTTTTAAAGTGCCTGACTCTCTGATTTTCCTCTTATGGGTACACAGAACATGGTAGCCCCTATCACCAACACAAGCAATACTCTATGGTGGGTGGCCGAAGTTGGCTTCTCTACTTCCAGGATCCAGATAATGTCATGAGTACTTGAGCTGCTTAGGTGCAATCAGAGGTGACATGGGACATGGCTTGTAGCCCTTTTTTTAAACCTTGAGAAAAAGCCAATCAGGGCAAATAGAGAGATATGGGTATAAACAAAGGGCCTGGGAAAGTTACAGGGGTATGACCTAAGATTGTTCTTGAAAAATCTCCAAAAGAAAGAAAGTAACCAGTTAAGGCTGGGAACTTTAGCCTATAAGATTGATCCTCTCCAAGTCTTGGGTACAATTGTGTTCACACAGTGAATTTGCAAGGGCAGAGAGCACAGGAAGACCCACAAGGAGATAAAGAAGTAACCTGGGTTCTGACAGCCAGGCCGATAGGCAGAAAGCTGTCCCAGCCCTGGAGAGATTAGACAAGGATCTGGGGTCCTCCAGGAACTTCAGGCATTCAGAGAAGGAGCCGGAAGGGAGAGATGTGTGGGAGAACTGATGAGCAGATGGAGGAGTACCAGAGGCAGGGAAAAGCGATAGCATTTCCATCAGCTTCAGATAAAATACAACAGATTTTTCTGCATAACCCTAGATCTGGGTCTTCAAAAGATGGGCTTGGAAAATCATTTGAGTAAAGCAAGGGGAGTATTTTCCCAGGAGATGCACCCAGGGAGAGAGTCAGTTCCTGAACTCCTGCCAAGTTGTCATCCTTACTACATCCTGGTTCATGGCAGGGGCTCAATGAATAATTTTTCATTGTGAGGATGAATTATACACATGCCTTACCCTGGCCATCAGCAGATAAAACCTTGCTTTGGTTTGCAGGTGGAACAAAAGGCTGCGCCAGCCCTGCCACTTCTGCTTGAGCTTAATGAAACCCCTTGTCCTCAGAATGAAGTGACTTAGAAAAGTCTAAATCGTGACCATGACATTCATATTGCAACTCTCTGTGTGACTTATCCCAGCCATAGTGGTCTCCATTAGGGGTAGGAACCAGCAGAGTGAACTCCCCTGGATACTAAATATCTGTCAGGGTTTGGGTGGGGTAGGGTTGTGAGCATAATAGTGCCTGTCTTTTATCAAAACCTCCTTTGCAGGGCGGTGCCTGTGGCTCAAAGGAGTAGGGCGCTGGCCCCATATACCGGAGGTGGTGGGTTCAAACCCAGCCCTGGCCAAAAAAAAGAAAACCTCCTTTGCAGAAAGTCTAAGCTTTTCTTATCAAATGTCTTATTGTCAATTAATATCTATCTGTGTGTCTTCTGGAGGTATATGCATTATAAACATCTTTCGTGTCTCCTACTAAAGGGATTTTTGACATGAAGGAGCAGGTTGGAAGGGTTTTGTGAGGAGCATGGGAGCTCTGTGAGTCTTGGGGGATGGGCTACTACTGCCTACTGCATCCCCTATTAAAGGAGGGCCTGGTTAGAAACCCTGTGATGTTCCCAAGGCCTCAGCAGCCGTGAGCACATCATATAGATCTTTGGAAATGACAATTCATTTACCTTTGAACTGGTTAGGTGGGCAAGAATAACCAACTAGAATATGATTCAGAAGGATCTAATTTCTCTATACCAGCTGCAGAGCTCCTGAATGCCCCTAGGAGCACATGGTGCCTTGTCCCATGATCCACTCAATCCTTCCTACTCAGAAACTAGCTCAATATGTGCCTTCATGCTTCCCCTTAGCCTCTGGCTTGCCCTACTTCTCATGGAGACCTATACTTATTTAGTGGCATCTAGACTCTAAACCAATGATTCTCAAACCTGGATGCACACCAGAATCGCCCAAGAAACTTATAAAGTGTAGACAGTAATACTGATGCTTATTACAGGTTGGGCATTGTTTGTTCTAAGGTGTTTATATCAATTATCACAATGACCCTATGAGGTAGGAGTATGCTTATTATCTCCATGTTCAATATTAGAAAACTGAGACTCAGAGTGGTGTAGTCTCCTGCTATGATAGGGCCATATAGAGCTATGATGGGGTCAAGATGCAATACTCAAGGCATAGCTTCAGAGTCCATCCTGTTGATCACTACACTACACTCTCAAGAGTCTCCTTGTCAGTGTTCCGATCCTCACCATCCTAATCAGAATATCCTTGGGATAGGGCCCAGACATTCATATTTTTAAAAGCTCCACAGCAGACTTCAATGTGAACCAAAAGATGAGGAACATCATAAATCATCAGAATTCTACACTTGGCCAGGGAGAAATATGTAGAATTTCCCAGGGAATGGGTGAATGTCTTCTTGAGTGTCAAGTTTCTAGGGCAGAAAAGACCTCAGAGAAGATTAGAACCCTTGGTTCATTTATTTATTATTCCACTCAACAAGATGTTACTAGAAGTCTACTGTGTGCCAGATACTGCTCTGGATGTTGAGGTACACAAGCTTTTATTCTCTATGAGAGAGAAAGGTAATAAGCAAGTAAATATATAACATGCCAGGTAGTGATAAGGGCTATAAAGAAAGCCAATGCGGGCTAGAAGGATAGATGATAGGGTTGGATAGACTTGGGATGTGTGGGTGACTTTAGATAGGGAGGTTTGGGAAGACCTCTCTGGGAAGGTGAGCAGAAGCATGAATGAAGTCAGGAAGGAAGGCATGTAAATTTCAGGGGGAAGAGCATTCTAGGCAGAGAAAATGCAAAGGTCCTGAAGAAGCAGCTTAGCAGACATAGGGACCATCAAGGAGGCCAGAGCAGCTGGAGCCTAATGGGGAAGTTGGTAGGAGATGAGGTCCTAGAGGAAGTGGGTGGGGTCATATAGGGTTTTATGGGTTTAGGTATAGATTTGTATTTTATTGTTTGTGAGGTAGGACAACTTGAAGAGATATTGAGTAGCAAAGCATCATGATCTGACCTGCCTTTTAAAAGGACCAATTTAGGGAGCAAGATGGTGGCTGAGTGACAGCTTCCTTGCATCTGGGCACCATGAGTCTGGGGAGATAGGACTCCAGGCATCTCTGGCTGGTAGGATCTGCCTATCATCATCCCTGTGAGGATACAGGGAGTCAGCGAGAGACTTCTGGACCCCAACAGGAGGACTAAAACAGTGGAAAAACGGCAAGTGGTCGCATGTGTTCAATCCATCTTAACCTGCCCGCAACTGTAAGTTCAGTAGCAGCGAGACTGCAAACCGGAAAGGCCTTACCTGTGAACTGTTTTGGTGTCTTTGGACTTGGCACTCAGTTGAACTGCCTTGGGGAGAGCCTGAGCGGGAGTGCGGAGAACTTTGGCTGTTGTCTAGGGCCCCAGTCTGAGCCACTGAGCCAGACGGAGCTAATAGTGTTTGGCTCTGGGTCACAGGCAGCCATTGTGAGCGATCTGCCCCGCAAGCTCCGCCCTCAGGGTTGCAGAGCTAGAATCGGGTGGGAGCTGGTAACCTAGTGTCCGAGTAGCCTAAGGGTGGGGTCTGAGCCGCCTTGAAGCCCTAACCCTCAGGGGCAGAGTGAGACTGGTTTTGGCACACTGGGTAAGTGGACAGCCACTTCAGCAGTGATTCCAGCGACAAGCACTTTCCTGGGAAAGCTTCTGCTCAGCAAGTTTACAAGTTCAAAGTGCCTTTTAAGTGGGCTGAAGAGAGATTTAGGGTGTCTACCTGCTGGGGTTTGAGAAATCAGCAGCCTCCAGTGGTATCAGAACTGTGATTAACATCTCATACCCCAGAAGACCACGTGTTGCCCAGACAATATTCAATAACATATACATACTGCTTTGTTTTTTGTTTTTTGTTTTTTGTTTTTTTTTTTTTTTTTGGTTTGGTTGTTTTTTTTGTTTATTTTGATGTTGTTGATGTTGTTTTGTTTTTTAATTTTAACCTTTTCCATACAG
The DNA here is from genome assembly GCF_027406575.1 of Nycticebus coucang. Taxonomy (NCBI): domain Eukaryota; kingdom Metazoa; phylum Chordata; class Mammalia; order Primates; family Lorisidae; genus Nycticebus; species Nycticebus coucang. The sequence goes on from NC_069804.1 coordinate 40,146,513, forward strand.
ATCCTTTTTCTTGCTTAATTTTTCTAGTTTAATTATAATTTCCCATTGCTGCCTTTTAATAACTAGAACTTCATTTTTGCTAGTGTTTCTACCACTATTATTTGGTTTTTCACCCAATTTTATCCCGTAAAGTTTTCTGTTTGCTTGTTTTGGTTTGATTTATAGCATTTTTGTCTTTCCTCTCTACTTGGTGTAGGTGGGGTACTGTCTCTGATCAGGTTAGCAAAGAGCTGCTGACCTCAAGGGAACCACCCAACTGGGCACCCCCAGAAGGTGGGTTTTTTTTTAGGGTTGTGTCAAAGTACCCTACAGTACACATATATTGCTCTGTCTCCTTCTTTCTGTGCCTCTTTTCTTTTTGTCAATATTCCTTTTACCCACCCCCTCTCCTTTCTCTATTTTATTTTTCTTATCACTCGGTCCTCCTTTCTTTCATCCCTTTTTTGCTCTTAAACCTTCTCACCCTTCTGGTCCTGTAACCCTTAGTCCACAGGCACGAGAACTTAAAGAGCAAGAGGAAGTGAAAGGAAAATTAGGGCAAGGAAACAGATAAAAGAAATCACTCATGAGGAAGAATCAGCAGAAAACTCCAGGCAACATGAAGAACCAGTCCAGAACAACCCTGCCAAGGGACCATGAGGTAGCTACTGCAGAGGATTCCACCAGTAAAGAAATGTTAGGAATGACAGAAAGGGAATTTAGAATACACATGTTGAAAACAATGAAAGAAATGATGGAAACAACGAAGGAAACTGCTAATAAAGTGGAAAATAACCAAAAGGAAATCCAAAAATAGAATCAAATAAGAGATGAATGATATGAATAATATAAAAAGGATATAGCAGAGCTGAAGGAACTGAAATAGTCCATTAGGGAACTTAAAGATGCAATGGAAAGTATCAGCAACAGGTTAGACCATGCAGAAGAAAGAATTTCAGAGGTAGAAGACAAAGTTCTTGAGATAACTCAGATACTAAAAGAGGCAGAAAAGAAGAGAGAGAAAGCAGAACCTTCACTGTCAGAATTATGGGACTTTATGAAGCGCTCCAACATACGAGTTATAGGAATCCCAGAAGGGGAAGAAGAATGCCCCAGAGGAATGGAAGCCATACTAGAGAATATTATAAAAGAAAATTTCCCAAATATCACCAAAGATTCTGACACACTGCTTTCAGAGGGCTATCGGACCCCAGGTCGCCTCAACTCTAACCGAGCTTCTCCAAGACACATTGTGATGAACCTGTCCAAAGTCAAGACAAAAGAAAAGATTCTGCAAGCTGCCAGGAGTAAGCGCCAGTTGACCTACAGAGGCAAATCCGTCAGAGTGACTGCAGACTTCTCTAATGAAACTTTCCAAGCAAGAAGACAATGGTCATCTACCTTTAATCTTCTTAAACAGAACAAATTCCAACCCAGAATTCTGTACCCTGCTAAGCTAAGCTTAAAAATTGATGGAGAAATCAAATCATTTACGGATATACAAACATTGAGGAAATTCGCCACAACAAGACCAGCTCTACAGGAAATACTTCAACCTGTTCTGCACACTGACCACCACAATGGATCAGCAGCAAAGTAAGAACTCAGAAATTAAAGGACAGAACCTAACCTCCACACTGATGCAAAATATAAAACTAAGCAATGGACTCTCACCAAATAAGACAAATAGACCACACTTATCAATTATCTCAATAAATGTTAATGGCTTGAATTCCCCATTGAAGAGACATAGATTGGCTGACTGGATTAAAAAACACAAGCCATCCATTTGCTATCTGCAAGAAACACACCTGGCTTCAAAAGACAAATTAAAGCTCCGAGTCAAGGGTTGGAAGACAATTTTTCAGGCAAATGGAATTCAGATGAAAAGAGGAATTGCAATCTTATTTTCAGATACATGTGGATTTAAAGCAACTAAAGTCAAAAAAGACAAAGATGGTCACTTTATATTGGTCAAGGGAAAAATACAACAAGAAGACATTTCAATTCTAAATATCTATGCACCCAAATTAAATGCTCCCAGATTCTTGAAACAGAACTTAGTCTGAGCAATATGATATCTGATAATACCATAATAACAGGGGACTTTAACACTCCTCTCACAGAGCTGGACAGATCCTCTAAACAGAAATTAAACAAAGATATAAGAGATTTAAATGAGACCCTAGAACAACTGTGCTTGATAGATGCATATAGAACACTCCATCCCAAAGATAAAGAATATACATTCTTCTCATCACCCCATGGAACATTCTCCAAAATTGATCATATCCTGGGACACAAAACAAATATCAACAGAATCAAAAGAATTGAAATTTTACCTTGTATCTTCTCAGACCATAAGGCACTAAAGGTGGAACTCAACTCTAACAAAAATGCTCGACCCCACCCAAAGGCATGGAAATTAAACAATCTTCTGTTGAATAACAGATGGGTGCAGGAAGAAATAAAACAGGAAATCATTAACTTCCTTGAGCATAACAACAATGAAGACACAAGCTACCAAAACCTGTGGGATACTGCAAAAGCAGTTTTGAGAGGAAAATTCATCGCTTTAGATGCCTACATTCGAAAAACAGAAAGAGAGCGCATCAACAATCTCACAAGAGATCTTATGGAATTGGAAAAAGAAGAACAATCTAAACCTAAACTCAGTAGAAGAAAAGAAATATCCAAAATCAAATCAGAGATGAATGAAATTGAAAACAAAAGAATCATTCAGAAAATTAATGAAACAAGGAGTTAGTTTTTTGAAAAAAATAAATAAAATAGATAAACCATTGGCCAGACTAACGAGGAACAGAAAAGTAAAATCTCTAGTAACCTCAATCAGAAATGATAAAGGGGAAATAACAATTGATCCCACAGAGATACAAGAGATCATCTCTGAATACTACCAGAAAATGCCCAGAAATTTGACAATGTGAAGGAAATGGATCAATATTTGGACTCACACCCTCTCCCTAGACTCAGCCAGGAAGAAATAGAGCTCCTGAACAGACCAATTTCAAGCAATGAGATCAAAGAAACAATAAAAAATCTTCCAACCAAATAATGCCCTGGTCCAGATGGCTTCACTCCAGAATTCTATCAAACCTTCAAGGAAGAGCTTATTCCTGTACTGCAGAAATTATTCCAAAAAATTGAGGAAGAAGGAATCTTCCCCAACACATTCTATGAAGCAAACATCAACCTGATACCAAAACCAGGAAAAGACCCAAACAAAAAGGAGAATTTCAGACCAATCTCACTCATGAATATAGATGCAAAAATTCTCAACAAAATCCTAGCCAATAGATTACAGCTTATCATCAAAAAAGTCATTCATCATGATCAAGTAGGCTTCATCCCAGGGATGCATGGCTGGTTTAACATACGCAAGTCCATAAACGTTATCCACCATATTAACAGAGGCAAAAATAAAGATCACATGATCCTCTCAATAGATGCAGAAAAAGCATTTGATAAAATCAAGCATCCTTTTCTAATTAGAACACTGAAGAGTATAGGCATAGGTGGCTCATTTCTAAAACTGATTGAAGCTATCTATGACAAACCCACAGCCAATATTTTACTGAATGGAGTAAAACTGAAAGCTTTTCTTCTTAGAACTGGAACCAGACAAGGTTGTCCTCTGTCACCTTTACTATTCGACATAGTGCTGGAAGTTCTAGCCAATACAATTAGGCAAGACAAGGAAATCAAGGAAATCCAAATGGGAGCAGAGGAGGTCAAACTCTTCCTCTTTGCTGACGACATGATCTTATACTTAGAGAACCCCAAAGACTCAACCACAAGACTCCTAGAAGTCATCAAAAAATATAGTAATGTTTCAGGATATAAAATCAATGTCCACAAGTCAGTAGCCTTTGTATACGCCAATAACAGTCAAGATGAGAAGCTAATTAAGGACACAACTCCCTTCACCATAGTTTCAAAGAAAATGAAATACCTAGGAATATACCTAACAAAGGAGGTGAAGGACCTCTATAAAGAAAACTATGAACTCCTCAGAAAGGAAATAGCAGAGGACATTAACAAATGGAAGAACATACCATGCTCATGGACGGGAAGAATCAACATTGTTAAAATGTCTATACTTCCCAAAGCAATCTACCTATTCAATGCCATTCCTATCAAAATACCAACATCATACTTTCAAGATTTGGAAAAAATGATTCTGCATTTTGTATGGAACCGGAAAAAACCCTGTATAGCTAAGGCAGTTCTTAGTAATAAAAATAAAGCTGGCGGCATCAGCATACCAGATTTTAGTCTGTACTACAAAGCTATAGTGGTCAAGACAGCATGGTACTGGCACAAAAACAGAGACATAGACACTTGGAATCGAATTGAAAACCAAGAAATGAAACTAACATCTTACAACCACCTAATCTTCGATAAACCAAACAAGAACATACCTTGGGGGAAAGACTCCCTATTCAATAAATGGTGTTGGGAGAACTAGATGTCTACGTGTAAAAGACTGAAACTGGACCCACACCTTTCCCCACTCACAAAAATTGATTCAAGATGGATAAAGGACTTAAATTTAAGGCATGAAACAATAAAAATCCTCAAAGAAAGCATAGGAAAAACACTGGAAGATATTGGCCTGGGGAAAGACTTCATGAGGAAGACTGCCATCGCAATTGCAACAACAACAAAAATAAACAAATGGGACTTCATTAAACTGAAAAGCTTCTGTACAGCTAAGGAGACAATAACCAAAGCAAAGAGACAACCTACACAATGGGAAAGGATATTTGCATATTTTCAATCCGACAAAAGCTTGATAACTAGGATCTATAGAGAACTCAAATTAATCCACATGAAAAAAGCCAACAATCCCATATATCAATGGGCAAGAGACATGAATAGAACTTTCTCTAAAGATGACAGACGAATGGCTAACAAACACATGAAAAAATGTTCATCATCTCTATATATTAGAGAAATGTAAATCAAAACAACCCTGAGATATCATCTAACCCCAGTGAGAATGGCCCGCATCACAAAATCTCAAAACTGCAGATGCTGGCGTGGATGTGGAGGGAAGGGAACACTTTTACACTGCTGGTGGGAATGCAAATTAATACATTCCTTTTGGAAAGATGTTTAGCTCCGTCTGGCTCAGCGGCTCAGACTGGGGCCCTAGACAAAGGCCAAAGTTCTCCACACTCCCGCTCAGGCTCTCCCCAAGGCGACAGACGAATGGCTAACAAACACATGAAAAAATGTTCATCATCTCTATATATTAGAGAAAAGCAAATCAGAACAACCCTGAGATATCATCTAACCCCAGTGAGAATGGCCCACATCACAAAATCTCAAAACTGCAGATGCTGGCGTGGATGTGGAGAGAAGGGAACACTTTTACACTGCTGGTGGGACTGCAAACTAGTACAACCTTTCTGGAAGGAAGTATGGAGAAACCTCAAAGCACTCAAGCTAGACCTCCCATTGGATCCTGCAATCCCATTACTGGGCATCTACCCAGAAGGAAAAAAATCCTTTTATCATAAGGACACTTGTACCAGACTGTTTATTGCAGCTCAATTTACAATCGCCAAAATGTGGAAACAGCCTAAATGCCCACCAACCCAGGAATGGATTAACAAGCTGTGGTATATGTATACCATGGAATACTATTCAGCTATTAAAAAAAATGGAGACTTTACATCCTTCGTATTAACCTGGATGGACGTGGAAGACATTATTCTTAGTAAAGCATCACAAGAATGGAGAAGCATGAATCCTATGTACTCAATTTTGATATGAGGGCAATTAATGACAATTAAGGTTATGAGGGGGGAAGCAGAAAGAGGGATGGAGGGAGGGGGGTGGGGCCTTGGTGTGTGTCACACTTTATGGGGGCAAGACATGATTGCAAGAGGGACTTTACCTAACAATTGCAATCAGTGTAACCTGGCTTATTGTACCCTCAATGAATCCCCAACAATAAAAAAAAAAAAACAAGTAGTAAATCAGGAAAAAAAAAGAATAGGGGGAAGGGGGAAAGGGAGGGGAGGGAAGAGGGGGGTGGGTAGAGGGAGGAGGATTGGTGGGATTACACCTGCGGTGCATCTTACAAGGGTATATGTGAAACTTGGTAAATGTGGAATGTAAGTGTCTTGGCACAGTAACTGAGAGAATGCCAGGAAGGCTATGTTAACCAGCGTGATGAAAGTGTGTCAAACGATCTGTGAAGCTAGTGTATGATGCCCCATGATCATATCAATGTACACAGCTATGATTTAATAAAAAAAAATAATAATAAAAGGACCAATTTAAAGAGAATAGACCAGTAGGACAAGGTGGAAGATACTCCAATAGTCCAGGTGAGAGATCATGGCAGCTTGGACCAGGATGACAGCAATGGAGATGGCAAGACATGATTGAATTCTGGATAATTCTTGATTTCCTAGTGGATTGTATTTAAAGCCTTGATTCTTGATGAGCTCATCTAGGGAAGTTCATGTAGAGTAGAGAAGAGGCTCAAGGAGTGTTCTAGGGCATTCCAACTTTTAGGAGGAGGATTCAGGGAAGAGACAGAAAGAGTGTCCCAGGGGGTGAGAAGTATGTCACATAGTGCTGAGATGTTGAGCCCAGTGAGACAGAGCACAGATCTTTGTGTTGGATAAAATGGAGGTAGCTGGTGACCTAAAGAAGGATAATTTTAGTGGAATGTATGGGGATGGAAAGTTGATTGGAAAGGGATTCAGAAAAGCTAGAAAAGACAGTGGAGAGAGCAAGCTTAGACATCCAGGTATCCCAAAAGGTGCCATACGAGGCACCATTCTTCACACGTAGGGAAGAAAATGGGAAATTGTAGCTGAACGTACCTTTATTTTTCAAAATATTCATTACAAAATTTTATAAAATATTTACAAAATATTCTCAACATGTTGGTAGCCTCTTCGTAAAATTTTATACAATGTGCCATTTCCCTGTGTATGGTGCCTTTTGGGGATACTCTGTGTAGTCACGCATCACTTAACAATGGAGGTATGTTCTGAGAGATGCATCATTTGGTGCTTTCATCATTGTGTATACATCCTAGAGTGTACTTGTGTAAACCTGGATGGTACACCTGGGCCTGTTGCTCCTAGGCTACATATCTGTACAGCCTACTGTACACAATTGTAACACACTGGTAAAGTATCTGTGTACCTAAACCTATCCCAACACAGAGAAGATACTATGTTGCAGTGGATGTTATGACCGCTACAATGTACTAGGTGCTAAGAATTTTTCATCTCCATAGTAATCTTATGGGACCACCAAGGTATACGTGCTCTATTGCTGCTTGAAATGTTATGTACTGCATGACTATATCTCACTTAAACTTACAACATTGAGGGTAGCTGTAGGCAGTGATGGGGTCAAGAAGGATTGTTAAAGGTGGGCAATAGTTCAGGATGTTTCTATGCAGATGGTACTATCCAGTCAGGAGAAAAGATTGATGTTTGTAGGAGGGGTATCTTTAAGGAGATGAAAGACGATGGAATTCTAGGACACAAGGGAAAGAGTTGGCACTGTGGAAAGGTCTTACACAAGAGAATGAGGAGCAGAGGGTAGAGACTCAGGGAGATGAAGACAGTTGGAGGTAGGCTGATGTGGGCTGATAACATCAATTTTCTCAGTAAATGACAAGAAAGGCCATGATCTGAGAGTAAGGAGGGGAGTCTTCTACCTTATTCTCCTTTATTCAGCAGTCAAGAATATTAATTTAGATGCTGTCCTTGCAAGTTTTTCTTTTAGCAATATCAATTACCATTATAACACATGTAGATGACTTTTCACCACAATTTTTAGGGAGACTCAGCAAATACAGCCATGCATGGTCTTTGGGGATAGTCCCTTCATGATCAAAACACCATGCAGTGGCCCCAGCTGACTACAGATAGTTTTTCAACTGAAAATCCACTCCTCATCCCTAAGGGAAATGTCAAATAGGGTCTTGTTAACATAACATTAAGTTAACTATTTATTCTTGTTTTTCTTCTGGTCTACAGCCATGCTTTTTAAGATATTGATGGTGTTCTTTTCATCCATTTCCATTTCATTTCAGAAATACCAATATAGGAACTAAGAACCCCAACATTTCTATCCCATTTCCTTACACACTTAAAAATTTCTCCTTCATTTGACTCTTCAGTGGATATGCTTGCCTTCTTAGAACCCTTACACAGTGGCTATAAAATTTGAATGTGCAATGGAAGCCCTTGCAGGATTGTTAAAACCCAGAACGAGAGGCCTCACTCCCCAAATGTCTGATTCTGTCGGTCTGAGATGGAGCCTGAGGAACTGCGTGTCTACCAAATTCCCAGGTGATGCTGATGCTGCCAGTCTGGGGACCACTCTCTGAGAACCACTGCCCTAGTAGATTCTATAATTTACTCTTTTCCAGTAGTTTTTGAGGGAGGGCCAGGCAGCTGCCAGGCCTCTCTCTAGAACTGCAAGAAGGATGGGGAGGGCGATGTAGAAAAGAATGCCTCTCAAGCTAGTTCTGCCCCTCTCTCTTGCCCACAGAAGCTCCAGAGCTTCGCCTGACAGAAGAGACCCTGGGCTGGGTGGACCTTTGGTCTCCTACACGCAGCATCTCTGCTAATTCTTGTGTCTGTCCTTGTCCCAAAGCAGTCACGACTGAAGCCACCCCAGGGTGCTTTCATCTTTCAAGTCCTGATCTCTTGTGCCCCTTACCACCCTCCTCTCACCCAAATCGCCTTTTCCTGCTCAGATCCCTGATCTCTGGCTTCCCCCTGTCTGCTGCCAGTTGCACCCAGCAAGCTCTCGGTACACGATGGATGCATCTTCATAATAACCCTGGCAGGCAGCTGTGGGCCAGGGCCTCCCCTTTGAGGCTGGTGCATCTTTGATTTCTAGACAGATTAGCAGCACGCAGAAGCAAAGCCCATGTGAAAGGCTGGAGTAAAAGGACCAGCTCTCCACATGACATGTGCCTGTAGTACACCGTGACTGGCAGGTGAGGGGAAAATCTATTTGCAGTGCCCAGCAAGCTAGACACTCGTTCTGAAGAGCCTGCGTGGCCTAAAAATACCACAAAGGGTGGGAGGGAGAGAAAGGAAACTTTAGCATGTAATATTTTCAAAAAATTAAAAATAGAAAGGCCTTTGGTAAATGAGAGTCGCCAGTTGCTGTCCGGCTCACCACCTACGGGGCTTTTAGGATTCCCAGCAGACAGCCAGTTGTCGGCATGACAGGAACTGTGACATTATTTCGGGAAATGAAGTCAGGCCACTGATAGATAGATAGCAGAGGCAAGTGTGGAGAGACGAAAGTGCCACATGGTGGGCTGAATTTATTAGGATTAGCAATAAACTGGTGTGGGGATTAATGAGATCCAATCGATGCGAGGTTCCTTCTCGGATTTGATGAACCTCTTTGTCAGGCTTGTTCAACTTCAGTCTCAAATCTGCAAGACTGTATAGTTTGCGACAGGACTCTGATCCTGCTTCTCTTCTTGTGAGGGTATTGGGACACTGTCTCCGATCTCCAGCACTGCCTTCTCTTCCTCTCCCCACCCCCTCTCCGTGCAGTGTCCTCATTCAGTCTAAACTCTGGCAGATGTTTGGTTTAGTTTCATTCTTATTGCTTTTGTTAGAAACTGCCTGGATGAGTGAAATAAACAAATGTCCTCCCCCCGGATGAGCTGCCCCAATCAAGGACCTTCTATGTAAATAGATCTGGCCAAGCCCTGGCAAGATCTTCAGGCAAGGGAAGCTGTGGCATGATAGCAGAATCCAAATGGTTTACTGTGTATCTCTGTTCAGTTCTGGGAGAAAAATGGCACCTGAAAAAAAGATCAGGATTATGGCAGAGAAGGAAACTGGATTTCTGCTCTCTAAGGGGTTCAACAACTCAACCCATCAGTGTGGGTTTAGAATGGGGGCACATATTTTCAAAAAGATCAAAAGATAGTTCCCTTGACAACCCAGGGAAGAAACGTAGACAGCAGGCTCTGCTCTGGAGGCAATCTGATTTATTTACCAGTTCCCCTATAATAGCTGAGGCAGAGAGGACCCTCAACAAATGTTTGCTGACTGAACAAATGGGTGACGGACTGGGCTGGAATGCATGCCCAACTATCGGACTTACCAATCAAGGCTGGAGATTTTTCCATGAGGGATACAGTGAACTATCTCAGGGCACCCCAAGCACTGGCTTCTTATCACCTCATCTGTGCCCAGATTACACATTCCCAGCTGTCAAGTTATCAACTGTGTGCCAGGGATCAGGGCCAGCTCCACCCAGATAGACAGTTGGCAGGGCTACAATGTCAGCAATGTCACATACCTGAGCATGACCTTAAGCTGCCCTCACAGTCCAGCCCTGTCCTGCTAAACCTGTGAGCACTATCAGACCTATGCATATTTGGAAATTCCTCCTTTGGACAAATTAAGTTATAAATATTAAGCATTTCCAAATTTCCAGGGCAGTCTCTGAGAATCTCAGAATAGAGAATAGTCTTAAGAGACAAAATGTTGTACCACTGAAGATGTTCCCAAAACTCCTAGGGGTACATAGAGGTACTTAGATGAACAGATAATCTGGGGAAAAATCGCCTCCAATGGAGTTGATCTTGGAGATGGAAAATTTGGGTATCTCTAGTGTTTTTTGAATTGCATTGTTAGTGGGGATAGGTTTTTTTTTTTTTTCTTTTTGAGACAGAGTCTCACCCTGTCACCCTGGGTATTGTGCTGTGGTATTATAGCTTACAGCAACCTCAAACTCTTGGGCTCAAGCAATCCTCTTGCCTCAGTCCCAGTAGCTGGGACTATAGCTGTGCATCCAACATCTGGCTCATTTTTCTATTTATAGTAGAGATGGGGCCTGCCTCTTGCTCAGGCTGGTCTCAAACTCCTGAGCTCCAGCAATCCATCTGCCTCAGCCTCCTAGAGTGCTAGGATTATAGCTGTGAGCCACCATGCCTGGCCAGGGATAGGGATTTTTTAAAGATATAACTAAGATTATGAAGGATCTAATTGAATATATTCAATATATAAGGTTCAGAGAAGTTGAGTGATTTTCTCAAGGCTCATCACTAGTTTAAAGCCTCACAGTGTTAAAATAGCAACCTGGGCTTAGAAGGAAGACAATTTCAGAAGTCTTTCTATGGTATCATCAGTTCCTTTTCATTGGCAATTCTTTTCTCATCCATGATTTCAAGACCATGGATGATGAGGAACATGAGGGAAGAGAACATAATTGAGCATCTTTTATTTGCCTAGCATGTACCAGGTACTTTACATACATAAGCATACCTAGTTTTTAAAATATTCATTTCGGGCAGCACCTGTGGCTCAGTGAATAGGGCGCTGGCCCCATATACCAAGGGTGGTGGGTTCGAACCTGGCCCCAGCCAAACTGCAACAAAAAATAGCCAGGCGTTGTGGCGGGTGCCTGTAGTCCCAGCTACTCTGGAGGCGGATGCAAGAGAATTGCTAAGTCCAAGAGCTAGAGGTTGCTGTGAGCTGTGATGCCACAGCACTCTACCGAGGGCAACAAAATGGGACTCTGTCTCAAAAAATAAATAAATAAATAAATAAAATATTTCTTTCAAGTGGATATTAAAAGATAGATTTTTCAGTTAAAGAAACCAAGGTTCAAAGAAGTGACTTGACCAGCACACCGATTTTAGGTATACTAATTTGGCTACAAAAGCCACACTCGGTTTATATTACCACACACCAACCTGCCAACCAGATTAGCCCAAAAGGCTTAGTAGATAGGTCACCTGTCACCTACCAGAGTACAAGGGCACTGAATTAAGAGAGGAGAGATGTTCCTGTGGCCTTGATACACATACATGATAGAAGTCTTCTTTGGTGATTAGTGAAGTCATAGCATAATTAAAATTAGCAAAGTTACTAGTAAAGAATCACAAATTATGAAACCTAACACACAAAACAGTGTTTGCCTCTATGTCCCTAGCTGCTGCCCCCATCCTTCTGAAATTCATCTATGGATTAAGGACAGCCCTCTCTGGTATTGAAAGGTTCCTATAATGTTTGCAGACTGGCTGACTGACAAATAAAAGCTTATTTTCAGAAGTCCTACAGTGCAGAACAGGGCACCAATAGGTAGAAATCAAAAGAAGGCAGCTTCAAGCTAAAGGGAAGGAAGAACTTTCTAATAAGTGGATCTGTATGATTATGGATGAGTTGCTTCAGGATGAGCTAAGTTTTCTTCCTTGGATGTACTTAAACAGAGGTTTGGAAATACTCTCGGGTCTGGCATTGGCTAAATGTTAGATTGGATGATCTAAAAGGGCACCAAAGGAGCTGAGACTCCATAACATGTGCCACAAAGAGTAAGACGATCGATAGTTGCCTGGACATCTTTGACTCTTGTAACCTGTTACTGTGCAACACTCTGCTTAGTCTGTTTATCATCTCCATCAGTACTGATGGAGGCTGCAGTGAGCCTTGATCCATCTCCAGCTGGAAACAGTTTTAGTTCTTATATGAGCAAATTCTAGTCTACTGCTCAGTGCCAAAAGAAAGATATTTTGGGGGTGAAAGATTTGGGGGGTGATCCAAATGAGTATGGACAGTCCTACTTGAGTCCTGGAGGTTTTTTTTGTTTGTTTGTTTTTTTGTAGAGACAGAGTCTCACTGTACCGCTCTCGAGTAGAGTGCCGTGGCGTCACACGGCTCACAGCAACCTCTAACTCTTGGGCTTACGCGATTCTCTTGCTTCAGCCTCCCGAGCAGCAGGGACTACAGGCGCCCACCACAATGCCTGGCTATTTTTTTGTTGCAGTTTGGCTGGGGCTGGGTTTGAACCCGCCACCCTCAGCATATGGGGCCGGCACCCTACTCACTGAGCCACAGGCCCCTCCCGAGTCATGAAGGTTTTAAAAAGAAGAGTGGATGGGAGTTGCAAGAAGGCAGGGCAGTCCAAGTCTCTGAAGGTGGTGACTTCTGCTTCACTAAGTGGCCCAGCTCAGGACACAGATGTCATGTGGGAGGCCAGGTCATTACATCTTTAATATCTCTTTCAATCAAAGATTCTATGGTTTAAATGAGGAACCATGTAGAAACAGTAGGACTGCACCCTGCAAGATTTTTTTGGGTTAAGGAAACCCCTATCACTTTCTCCCAAGGAATACATCTATTAAAGTAAAACATAGACCAATCCTGTTACCCAGCAATCCACTTCTTGGTATGTGCCCAATGGAAATAGGGTTTTAATATCCTCCTAAACACATTTTTAAGAATGTTCATGATAGTTTTTTCATAATAGCAGCAGTTTTATTCATAATAGCACCAAATTAGAAACAACTTATGATATCCCTTGACAGTGGAAAGGTAAGTAAATGTCATCTGTTCATACAATGGAATACCACGCAGTGATGAAAAAGTAGTGACCACTGATACTTGAAACAACAACACATCTGATGTGTCTCATAGATATAATATTGAGACAAAAAAGTTAGATGCTAAAAAAACACATACTTTATGATTCCATTTAAATGAAGTCCCTTAATAGCAAAACAATCTATGGTGAGAGAAGTATGAACAGAGCTTATCTTTTGGGGAAGGAGCATTGCCCGAGATAAGGCATGAAGACAATTTCAGGATTGCTGGAAATGTTCTGTATCTTCATCTGATGGTGAATAAATATGAAAATTCATGGAACTGCGATTTCTTTTTATTTTACTGTATGTAAGTCATATCTCTCAAAAAAAAAACAAAAAAAAAAACTATAAAAGGATAAAAAAGGAGAGAATAGTTCTTTTCCCTTGGAGACTGGGTTATATTTTGAATTCTCCCAGCATTCTATGTTAAGGAAAAATACCCTCTCCTGTTGCTTTGCTAAACTGGTCCTTGAGCAAAAGAAATTATTAGACTGGGACTAGGGTAAGCACTAATTATGGAAGATACTCAATAAAACAGATTTGAGAGGCTTGCCTGAGACAACACATGCAAAATTGTATCAGAACAAGAAAGGGCTGCAGTGCTAAAAGAATTTGTTATTTGGACACAGCAATTATAGTCACTGCCCCCATTTATTGCAACAAGGTAATTCTTTACCCCAGGAAATTAATGCGTTTGCTAAAATATTATTCTCAGTCTTCTGTGTATATAAACATTTGCATCTAATTGGAAAATTTACTGTGCACTGAGATTTTCAATTTCAAAAGCCCCTTTAGATGTTAATGTGCTATGAATAGAGAAAGATTTAACATATAGTTTAGTGTGTTGGCTATAATACAGTTGTTCAACATTTGGAAACCAAATGTGTTTTGTGCCTGGCTACTTTTCCATGTGCTAGAAAACTATGGAATAAGTAAATAAGTCAAAAATGCAGAAAGCAAGTACAGTATGATATGGTTTTTATAGGGTTTTAAAACATGCAGAAGAATACTATGATTGTTTCTGGATGCATGTGAGCATGTCAGCAATAAAAGTCTCAAACCATGCTGCCTATAAGGAGAGTGTGTCTTAGATTGGGGGTCCCTACAGCAGAGCCTGAGGCTAGGACTTGGGCCCTCAGTGTTTATGGGGGTGGGGGTGATCCCAGGGAGCAGGGAGGGGGAGATAAAAAGTGGGAAAATCAAGAAAGTGCATGTTGTTGAGAACACCGCTATAGGCAAAAGGGCTCTCAAGTCCAGTGGGACCTCTGAGAATTGTGTGTCTTGAGGACTTTCATATATACCTTAGCTCTGTCCTCATCAGTTGATGTTTCTCCTGGGGTTGTCAATTCCTCCATACTTCCTGATGTGTCCGTGAGGGTTGAGTTTGCACTTGAGGGTTTGGAGAGTGCAAAGAAAGAATCAGAGACTCAAGGTAGACACTGGAGGTCGGATATGCCAGCATGGCTAAGCCCAGAGGTGGGCTGAGCCACTGTGACATGGGGCACCAATTGTCTTTTGTTCCCTGGAAAAGAGGAAAAGGAATGGGATGAAGAAGGGACATATAGAAAGCTTCAGCTGGATCTCTAATGTGTTACTTTTATTAAGAAAATGTGTGAAGAAAATATGGCAAAATGTGAGTATTTAACAAAGCCAGATGGTAGGTGTATAGGTGTTTATATATTATTCCTGAGACTTTTCTGTATTCTTGAAAATTAAAAAAAATAGGCTGCATCAGCATTAATTTGTTTCAGGGGAGCTCTGATTGAATAATTATGCAGAGCAGTTATGTGTCAAATAGTAATATAATTTGCCACTAGTTCTTAAATTAAGTTAATGTACCTAAGTATAATTTCGATGGAATTTGACTTACAAAATATTGAGTTTTATCCAAAATGTCATGGTTTAATTTTTATTCTAGTTGAGAGATCTCACTTGATAAACTTTCGATTATAGTTCCAGTTGTCTTACCAGAGCTCTTTGTAAACAGGGAGTGATTTATCCATTTTCTGGTTGGAATAACTGTAGCTCAGAGGAATTCAGTAATTTGTTCAGATCACTCAGCAGTAGAAAAAAGAGCAATGCAGGTGCTCTGCCCTTTGATTTCAGTCTGTGATCCTCTCTGTGTTACCCAAATCTTTGCAAAATGATCAGCCGAACAATCTGGGGCACAATCTGGAGGGCACTTGTGTGCAACTGGGTCAATATGGGGCATAGGGTAGGAGGCCATAGGATTTATGGTCTCCTCACCCAAGGGTTTCATAATCAAGTGAAGATATGAATAAATATATCAGCCGTATCATTGCATCCATCTCTCCCGAGTGTGAGGAAATGGTCACAGTGGATTTTGCCTAAAGAATATCAGCAGTGACAGCTGCCACCACACAACTATGTCCTGAGCACCCATTGTGTGCACAGGCTGTCATTACCATTGATCATTGCCAGACTATCCCAAGGTTACTAAGCTCCTCCAAACCTTTCCTTAGATGCATGTGAGTTGTGTTTTGTCCCCTGAGGTCAATAGCTCCTTGTTCAGGGCATTTTTTTTTATAGTAAGAGGTGTTTGGAGGAGCAAACTTGGGCCCAACAACCACAGTAACAACCATGAAAGCCCACACAGCCCCTTGAGGAAAACCACTTTGCAAGGCCACTTTTGAGACTTCATGGCTCCACTCAAGTCAAACATTTCAAGTGGTTGAACTTGGAACTTGGACTCAGAACCTTGTTTTCCGGAAGGAACTACCTCAGATGTTTAAATGGTTAATGAGTAAATAACAGCTGCAGACCTCTGGGTTTTTGACACTTAGGAGGGACGGGAAATGCCATTTGCACCCCTTGATTTACATGTAAAAAATGCTGTGCAAAATTATGGCTGAAGAGTCTGTTTTGCTTTCTGCCTCTTCTAGCTGAATGGCATTTGAATTGAGACCAGTCCTGTGGCACAAAGGCAAGCAGTCCCACCTTCTCTATATACTGTCCAGATGCATCGCTGAACCCATGACTGATTAAAATATCCCCTTCCATCCCAAGCCCCTAAGAACTGCATCCTAATTTCCCAAACTTTTCTTCAACTGTTGGCAACCCCTCCTGTCCTTTTGGTCTTTGAGTTGTCAGAGTAGGCAGTATCAGAGCTGGGGAGCTCAGATTTTCTATAGAAAAACCAGGCTTACTGACAGTAGTAAGTTCCTCAGTGGCTCCCAGTTGGAGGAACCTGGGTATCCTAGATGGCTGAGTTTGGCTTTTCCCTTACTTCTCCAGCTACATTTTCTGCCATTCTGGTGTTCCTTGGTGTCCTTTAGCAAAAGTTCTTAACCAGGGACCTATGAGCTCTGTGCCAGATGTTGGTGGTGCTCCAGACATGTTCCCTGGGCTTTCAACTTTGGGGACAATAAGGTGGCTTCTTACTGTGAACATCTGCCACTATCTGCCTAAGGGTGTTCTCTGGAAAGTGGGCCGTGTTGTTCTTGGCCCTGCAGGGAGTAGGTGTGGAGTGGGGGCTGGATCCTGGATAACCAGAAGGGCCAGAAAGTTAATGCCCCTAGGGGTGCCCTTCGGCCAAAATGGAATGGGAAATGATAGGCAAATGTCTCAGCTTCTTTGCACCAGGTGGGTTCTTTCTAGGGCATGTTTCACAGTGTTTCTCAGAGGGGCCCCAACAGGGTGAAGCCCTACCTTCCCACCTGTTCAGTGATGTACCTATATTGGCTTTTCTCCTTTTCCTCATCATTTGCTCATTTCTCTACTCCCAGTCCATGTTTTCTGAGATCACCTCCCAAACAAATCTCTTGCATCCAAATCTTTGTCCTACAGTTTGCTTTTGGAACTAATTCAGGCCTCTGAAGTGTCATGAGAATTTGTGTTTAAAATTGTGAATATGGAGGGTCCTTATCGCTTTTCAAATTATCCATGATCCCAAAGAAGCCAAGAACCAGTGCCTAACACCTTCTGGCCAGATCATTTCATCTACTAAGATCCAGAAACAGGGAACTGGATACTCCCACCGCAAGTCTCACAATCATCCCCCACATCTGTTGAGCTTACTGTGCTGTCCACTCAGCACCCCTATTAGTATGGAATGACCCACTTCCTCAGCTCATGGCTCAGCTGTCAACTCTTCCTAGAAATTGCCCTTGGCTGAAGGGAACCACATCATCCAAAGTTATACCCTGTCCCACAGTGTTATCTGCAAACAATGGCTGGTTGATGGGGGTGGACAGAGGCCTGGCTTCCTTGACCTGACTCAGGACAACTCTGCAGGGCACTCCTAGCTCCAGAGCTCCCTGTGGGTTTGGCTGAGGCCTTTCTTTGTAACTGCATCCCAGTCCACCTTCTCCCCCTCCCCATCTTGCTTCCTTCTCTTTCTCCTAAATACAGTCAATCCTGAGAGCACTTGGCAGGAAACTTCCTGTATGCCAGTCTCTGAATCAGAGTCTGCTTCCTGGGGAACTGGACCTGTGACAATGTCTGGCTATCATTTCTGCCTCCTCTTTTCCCTTACCTACTCCTATGCAAAGAGTCTCTCAATCAATCAAAATTTGAGTCTTGCTGATTATGACTTTGGAACATCTCTTTAATTCTTTCATGGTCCCTCATCTATTCTTATCATTTCTTTTTAGTTATGGTCCAAATATCGGCAGCAGCCTCTACCTGCTCCAAGAATCCTGTTCTGCTCCTCTTAAACATGTCCTTCCCATCGCAAACAGCAATCTTCTGTCTAAAGACTAAAATCTGGTCTTATCACTACCTTGTGGCTAACCCTCAAATGGCTCACTATGGTCCTGAAGATAAAGTTCTTCATTTGACTTGGGCCTTCATGACCTCTCTTCTCTGCTGACCCCTCCAGCCTCATGTCTTCCCAAGTGCCTCCATGTGTGCTGTGCTCCAGCCAAATTGGCTGTCTTGTTGTTTCTTAAGTTTATTGCAAGTTGGGTAAACTTTCACCTTCATCCAGCCCACACACATGCACATACAAGTGCATACACACACCAACTTTGCTTCTGCTTAGACGGTTTCTCTTACTCCAGTGCCCCTCCCAGGGATCTCCATGGCTCCACTTTGGTGTTCCACAATTGGAGCATGTCTTAGGTTGGGTTTCCTAGAAATAGACCCTGACATGAGGATTCCTGGAAATGTGATTTATTAGGAAAATTTCCAGGAATAACCAGTAGGGGAGTGGGCAAGCAGAAGCCAGAAGAAGCTGAGCCAAGGTGCATTATTAAGCCAAGTCCTACAGAAGGTAGGTCACTTGGCTCAGTCCCAGAAGGGAGCTCTGGAGACAGTAAAAGGACATGCTTCAGTACTGTCCCACTAAAGTATTTATACACCTTATCAGTCACTTGGTATGGGGAAGGGGAAGAAGAGTTCCCAGGCATTTCTGAGTTCCTTTGGTAGAGACTAAGCAGGCACCAACAACCTGAAGTCCCAGGGGAGGTGTGCTCCAGGGCTTTTGCCACACCTGGCTGTCATGGCCTGTCAACTTCCTGTATCCTTCTGTCCCTCCCTGCCCTGTGAGCCAGATGGCTGTCAGAGCACATCTTAAGCATGTGCTCAGAGATGTTTATCAAATGAATGAATGAGTGAATGAATGGGTGAATGACCGAATGGGAGGCTGCATAACATCTACCTTCTAACAGTAGCTTTTGAAACAGGGATCTTCTGCAGTGAGAGCCCCAGCAGACAGGTACAATTTTCCTACATTTAAAAATAGTTCCTATTGTGGTAAAGGCATGCATACATACTTGGAAAAAAGGATTGTTTTTTGCAGGGACCCAGTAGAAGTGGAGTTTATGCTTCATGCCAACCACATGCTTCACAGAAGTCTTGCTTTCCAAGTCAGAGAGGTCTGGTGCCAGCAGGCAGCAGGAGCGTCAGGCCTTGCAAAGAAAAAGCAATAGATAGTTCTGAGTGTCTTCAAGTCTGAGGGCAGCCAGGAGCCATGGTCTGTTAGCTCTGGAAGGGACTGTTGGAGATATATCTACCACTTTCATTGTTGCATTTAGCAGGAAGTTTGAAAGACATTAATTTCCTCACTCAAAACCTCATAGATTGGCTGAAGCTCTCAAAGTAACAAATGGCTGAGCCAGGTTATCACCCAGGGCTGGAAGCTTTTCCCTTCCCTTACACCACCACTATTACTTACTACAGCCCATTCGCCAAACCTCCTTCCCTGGCCTCTGATTTCTTGCCCTTTCGCAAAATGCTTTTTTCTCAATCAACTTTACTGAGGTGTAATTGACATAAAGTAAAATGAGTCAATTTCAACCATCCAGTTCCAAGGTGTTTTTTTTTTTTTTCAGGTATACATACCCGCATGTGATATGTGAAAATACCACAATCAAGATATAAAACATTTTGATTCCTCCCCTAATTTCTCTTGTGTCTGTAGCCAACCACACTCCAACCCCAGCAAGCCACTGATCTGCTTTCTGTAACTATAGTTTTTTCTTTAGTCAGATGTCACATAAATGAAACCCTATAGTGTGTACACTTTTCTGTTGGCAGTTTCCTTCACTCAGCATAAATATTTTGAGATTCATCCATGGTGTTACATGCCTCACTAATTTGTTCCTTTTTATTTCTGAGTAGTATTTCATTGTATGGATGTATCCAAATTGGTTCATCCATTTTTCTGTTGATGGATATTTGGGTGTTACTTGTCTTTGGCTATTATGAATAAGGTTGCTATAGATGTTCTCATACAACTCTTTGTATGGAAATATGTTTTTGCTTCTTTTGAGTAAATACTTAGAAGTGAAATGCCTGAATCATATGGTGAATATATGTTTAAGTTTATAAGAAACTGTCAAACTGGTTTCTAAAGTAGCTGTACCATTTAACAGCCTCACAATGTAGGCAAGTTCTAGTTGCTCCACATCCTTGGCAACACTTGAAATTGTCAGACTTTTCAATTTTAGCTATTCTTTTGTGCATATAGTATTATCTCTTGGCTTTAATTTGCATTTAAACTAATGCTGTTGAGCACTTTTTCATGTCTTTCTCAGCCATTTGTATTTCTCTTTGGGGAAGTATTTGTTAAAATATTTTTGACCATTTTTAAAATTGCCGTGTTTGTATTATTGAGTTGTAAGAGTTCTATATTTTGAATACAAGTTCTTTGTCAAATATAGGTATTATAAATATTTTCTTCTGATTTGTGGTTCTTTTTCTTAAAAGTATCTTTTGAAGAGCCAAACTTTTACATTTTTTTTATGGTCTATAATTTTTTTTGTTATCAAGGAATCTTTGCCTACTACAACATCACAAAAATTTTCTCACTTTTTTCTAGAAATGTTATTGATTTATTTTTTATATGTGAGTCTATGCTCCATTCTTGAAGCCTTTCAGCCTCCCAGAACTCAAAGAGGATTTATATCCTGATGGCTGAGAGTCTGATTCCATAGACTGAGGTGAGGAATGTAGGGGTAACAACTTGCCAATAGAGTTTGTTTCCTTGTGGGTCCTCAATGCACCTAGGATCAACCTCCAATAGCACAAGTGTCACACCGTGGACACGTAGAACTACAGTGTGACATCTAATGAGCTCTCTTAGAAGCTGTACAGGTAACTGGCTATGTCAACATTTTCAACCTTTTTTATCTCACGGCACACTTGAACCTATAGTTAAGCTTTGGAGGCACACTTAAATCATGTTGATAAAAAAAAAAGTGGAAAAAGAATATATTTACTGTGTTTTGAACTTCTTTTGAAAATAGTTTAATTAATAATCTTTAAACATTTTCACAGCACTCTGAAGACCCTCTCACAGCACACCAGCATGCCATGGCACACCAGTTGAAAATCACTGGGCTATGCGAATGTAGGATAGTGGTTTGATCTTTCTGAGGCTGTTTTCTCATCTGTAAAATGGGGATAATAAAATCTCTCCTCTGGGACTGGTGTCAGGATGAAATGAGAGATGTAAGAGGCACTCGGCAGGATCTTACCCACAGGAAGCCCTCTCGAAGCAGGAGTTTCTCTTATTGGCACTGCTGTTGTTGCTGCTGTGTCATCTCAGCATGACTTGAACACTGTGCAGATGGCCTGGTCTGGGTTTTTATAAAACTGTGTTGATGGCATGAGTTACTGGCTTTCTGCAAGCTCATTTGAGCCTTTTTAAAAATAGGACCCTTGCTATATTCGGCAGGTCACTGCTCTGGTATGAAGGGACTTTTAGGGCCATGCTGATGAAGCAGCTGAGCGTGGCTCAGGAGTGGCCACCAGTCAGCAGTGAGTCAGGATGCCTTTGGCATGCTTGTTGCAAGTATTTTAAAAATGAGTCCATGTGGGAACTTTCTGTTTATTCTAGAGAGCAGAGGCAGATGGGAATTATGGGAAGGCCTTACTCTTTGCTATGACAGCTTATGTGATCACATTATCTTCTTTCCAGCCTTCCACAAAGTCAGAGGCTACGTCCCCTCTGTGAAATGCTATGGAGGAGACAGGAAAGAAGTGTTTACAGATATATTTTAAGGCTTATAGTTTTATGCTTTGGGCTTACTTTCCTCTTAAACTTCGCCTGTGCAGCTGCATACACTTTCTTTCCAGAACTGCTTCTGGAAAGTGCTATTTTAATACTAGGAATCCTACACGCCTGATTTAGTTGGTCCTGTGTACACAGTGAGAGCATACAAACCCATTAGTGAAGTGATGTCAACCTCTGGGCCTCAATTTTCTCATTCGTAAAATGGGAATGGTAATAATAATAATGTCTCAGATATTTGTTGCGAGGATTAAATTGGTTAGTACAAATAAAGAGTTCTAAAGAGTACCAGGTATACAGTAATAAATATTGTCAGTGGTATATATATATTATTATTATTGTTTTATTCCGCTTGAAATTGCCTTTTTATTTTTTTTCATCTGGCAACTGGGTGAGTGAGTGGGAGGGCCTTATCTGCATTTAATAGTTTTTCCTTTGATCAATCCAGTGTCTAATTTGGAAGTCTGGAAGTAGCAGGGGATTAATAATTAACAATTAACAATAGTCTGGATTCCCCTTAGCCTTTACTTAATGTACTGAAATTCTACTTTCTTCATGGCCATTTTATGGCTTCCCTCGTTCCCCTTTCCTCGGCCCCCAGGCAGTTTTTCCTGAGCTTCAGGATGTTCTGGATGAGCACAGCATAAGAACATTAACTCTTGGTGCAAAGCACCTCTTCAGCTCCTCTCCACTGTTTGTCCTTTTACTGTGTGCTCCCCTCCTCCTCCTCTGCCTCCTTGCCTAGATGTGGTCACCCAAACCTCACCCTCCTCCTCCTCCTCCTCTAAAATGTTGTGCAAGCTGGGACCCAGTCAAAGCAATTGGAGAAGTGGAAAGTTTAAGTGTGTGTTAGGAGTGGAGTGAGTGGAGGGGGCCGGCAGCTTATGACAGTGGCAGAGCTTCATCCATGCCCTCACTTCTTCACTGCCAGCTGGGGCCTGGGAAAGAATTATGCCCAAACCAGCCAGAGACCATCTAGACCTGGGCACCAGGACATAATTTGTGATGGTTTAGCCCTGAAGTGTGGGAGAAAAGGAAGAGTGGATGAACTCATCCCATACTGCGTTTAGGAAAACATGCACCCGCTGAAGAGAACAAGGGCTAAGGATTGTATTCCCAGCCTCAACAAAGCACCTCTTAGGGAAACACTGCCCTGCTGCTCTGGTCCAGAGGCCACAGGTCTGTCGCCAAACACAAAGATGCTTCATGGGCTTGCAATCAGTGTAGTAGCAGCTCAAGACCACACACCCAGAAGGGCCTCATGCATGGAGTTTAATGCCCTACATTTGGCATCATGAAATTCTTACTAATCTTATCTTTGTATCTTGTAAATGGAGTCCAAAGGCACAGTGAAACACAATGGTGCTTGGCGCTTGGAGCATCAGCTCACTTGTAGTCCTGCTTCAGCTGCCTCCCTGCTTTCCCAGAATGGATTCTTGCCTCTTGCTGCCTCTCCCTCATCCTGAGACCACTATCACCTGCTTTCTGTCCTTGTAGGGGGCCAGGGATGGGTGTAGGAAGTTTGGAGCTGGGAGCATGTGCCCTGCCCATCTTGGTGTAGGGCACAGCTGCTGCCGCCTCTGCCTTGAGCTTGCAGGGCATGGCATGTTTGGCGGGAGACTTGATGGGAGTGGACTATAGATTGGGGTGACGGGCTTTTGGGAAAAGAAGAAACCTGGCTCAACTTCCCCGCCCCTGGCTGGAGTATTATATGTTGGTCTGGCATCTGGTGGGAGGGTGAATATAGTCACAATGCGCTAAGTCATGCATGCCCTAAGTCACAGAGTGGACCTCCCACCTGCTATCTCTATGCGCAAGAGAGCATGCTATTAAACAACAAAGATAAAACTCCAGGACAGGTCAAGAGAAAGACCGCAGAGGAAAGGATAAGGCTTTGCACTTAGACATTTTAATGACACATCCTCCCACCTCGCTTTTGAGAGAGGAGCCCCCATTTTCATTTTGCACTGGGTCCCACAAATTGTGTGTCCAGGTGCCCAGGTCTAAATGGTCTCTGGCTGGCTTGGGCATACTCCTTCTCCAGGTCCCAGCTGGCAGTAAGGAAGACGAGGGCACGGGTAAAGTGCTCTCACTGTCGTAAGCCGCCATCTGGGGAGAGATGCACAGCATGTCCACTCACATTTCATTAGTCAGAGCTCAGTCTCATGGCCGGATTTTACTGCAAGAGAAAAAAGAAAATCTAATCCAGCAGGGTATCCATGGGAATGGGTGAAAGGCAATGTTGGTGAGCACTGACTGCCTCTGCCACATCCCCTAAATCTGTTCTCTTCTTGATAATGACACTGTCGTCCATCTACTCATGGAGGACAGTCTTCTCATGGGCTCTTATCCCTCATCTCCTATGCCTAATGCTTCCTCAAGCCATCACAATTTGATATTTGTCCATTACTTTGATCTGTCCACTTCTCTCCATGTCTACCTTCCCCATCCCAATCAACACTCCCATAGCCAGTCCCCAAGTGACTTGTATTTTTTTTCATTTTTTAAATTAAATCATAAATGCATAGATCATGTATACATTAATGTATTGATGTGGTACAATGTGCTGATTTCATATAAAATTAGGAATGCTTACATCACACTGGTTAATATATACTTCATCTCATTTACATAGTTATTGTGTTAAGACATTTATACTCTATACTTATACATCTGACATGTAGCCTTGCATTATGCACTATTGGTGTGATCCCACCATTCACCCTCCCTTGATCTGACCTCCCCACTCCCTTCCGATCCCTCCTCCTCCCTCCTTCATCCTGGACCATAGTTGTGATCTATTCTTCATATGAGAGTGTGAGTGATTGTAAATTGGTTTCATAATAGTACTGAGTACATGGGATATTTTTTCTTCCATTCTTGAGATACTTTACTAAGTAGGATATGTTCCAGCTCCATCCATGTAAACATGTAAGAGATAAAGTCTCCATCATTTTTAAGGCTGCATAATATTCCATGGTGTACATATACCACAATTTATTAATCCATTCATGGGTCGATGGGCACTTGGGTTTCTTCCATGACTTGGCTATTATGAATTGAGCTGCAATCCGGTGCAAATATCATGAAAAAATGCTCATCATCTTTAATCATCAGAGAAATGCAAATCAAAGCCACTTTGAGATATCATCTAACTCCAGTAAGAGTGGCTCACATAACAAAATCTCAAAACTACAGATGTTGGCGTGGATGTGGAGAAAAGGGAACACTTCTGCACTGCTGGGGCGAGTGCAAGCTAATACAACCCTTTTGGAAAGAAATATTGAGAATACTCAGGGATCTAAAGTAGTAATACTCAGTAGACCTGTCATTTGATCCTGCAATTTCTCTACTAGGCTACTAGGTATATATCCAAAAGACCAAGTGACTTTTAAACACTTTCATCATATGTCACTCACAGCACTATCATTAACACATTTTGAACACAGACCACAAATGTACATACCTTTGTTTAGAAATAGCATCTATGCACCGTTGTTTTTCTAAATTTTGCATAGTAGTAAAGCTTAATTTATTTCTATTTTTTAGACATATATATATATATTTTTTTTTTTTTTTTGAGACAGAGTCTCAAGCTGTCACCCTGGGTAGAGTGCCATGGCATCTGGCATCACAGCTCACAGCAACCTCAAACTCTTGGGCTTAAGTGATTCCCTTGCCTCAGCCTCCCAAGTAGCTGGGCCTACAGGTGCCTGGCTATTGTTTTCTTGTTGTTGCCATTGTTGTTTTAGCTGGCCCAGGCCAGGTTGGAACCTGCCAGCCTTGGTGTATGTGTCCGGCGCCCCACCCACTGAGCTATGGATGCCATCCCTAGACAGATATATTTTTATATTTTTTCTCAAACCAAATAGGTGCCCATCTCATGTATTTCCTGGGATATAAGCCCCTCATGCTGATGATCACTGAGGGCCTAGAAACCTGCAGAAGATTTTGACATGTCCTTTTGCTTTCACTCTTACCTGCATCTAATTTCCTTCTTGTAGCCATTTGTTCATTCATACACAAAGAGGTATCAAGCTACCACCACGTCCAGGCTCTGTTCTTACCTATGGCATATATAAGACTGACAAAGTTCTTAGCCACATAGAGCTTGTTCCAGTGGAAGTGGTTGGGAGGCAAAAATAAACCAAATAAACATGTCAAGTACTGGCAAGTGCTCTGAGGAAAAATAATGCAGGGAAAGAAGATGGGGAGTGAATGGGGTGGGGGTGGCAGAGGGCTTGCTCTTCTAGAGAAGGCCTTGCTGATGTGGTGACATTTGAATCTTACATGAATGGAGGTTAAGAGCCACACGGCATTCTGGGAAAAGGTAATTGCATGCAGAGGGAGCAGCAAATGAAAATATCCTGCTGTGGGAACATGTCCCTTGGGCATGGGGCAGCAAGGAGGCCAGTGGGCTGGAGCGGAATGAGCCAGAGGGAAATGGCAGAAGGGATTGGGGAGGCAGGTGGAGGTCATTTCCCACAGGGCTTTGTAGACTGCAGTGTGGGTTTATCGTGCTTGAAGAATGATAGGCAGATACTGGAAGGTTTTGAGCAGAGGGAGCACAAGGTCAATTTTATTATGCTTTAGTAGGTTTACTATGGCTGTTGTATAGAGAACAGTCAGTGGGAGTAGGAGGAAGTAGGAGGCCACTTGCGAGGTGATTGTAGAGATCAGGTGATGTGCAGATCAATGAGGGTGGGATGGATCAGGCTGGTGGCAGTGGGGATGGGAGCAGTGGTCAGATTGGATTGTATTTTGAGGGTAGTATCAATTCTAATGTCTTCCTTTTGCTCACAACATTTTATGATGGCTTTTAGGGCCCTTGCTCATGGAATAAAGTCCAAAATAATGAACAAGGTCTACAGTCCCCCAGGGCCTAGCTTTTGCCCACCTCTCCACCTGGGACAAAATTCCCACTTTGGTTCTGTATTCTAGCCCCTCTTTTTAGTGCCCAGTCTACATACTGTTCCCTCCATCTGAAATGTTCTTCTCCTTCCCCTCATCAATAATGACTCTCTTTTCCGATCTCATCTCAATCATTAGTTTCTCCCGAGACAACTCTTTGACCTCCCTCACTGCTGGGTGGCACCTCTCTGACCTATCCACGCCATGCCCTTACCCTTTCTTCTGAGCACTCCTTCACATTCCTTTGTGTGACTGTGTGACTCTCTGTCTCTCCTAATAGACTGAAGAGTATTAGTGTTCCTCTTTCCCCGGTGCAGTGTCTAGAACATAGTGAGTTTAATCACTGATGTTGAATGAAGATATAAATGAGGAAGTTTGGATGGAAGAGACAGAGAAGCTTCTTTAGGAGCACGTGTGAGTCAGTGCCATGAGGAACTCCTCAAAGGAGCTTGCAGAAGAGGGGAACGCCTTCAAGGGTACTAGCTGTAACAACTGAATTGGTACCTGTGCCCTAATATTGAGTAGAAGGTGGGACTGCAATCTTATTTGAAGTCACAAGCTAACCAAGGCCTGTGGCATACATTATCACTTGAGTTTTACTTATAACTCCACTTGTGTGGGGATGTAAGAAGAAAATAATTCATTCTTCTTTATATTGCCTTATCAAACACAATTTCTCAGATAACTCTTTCTCACTCCTGGATGAAATCTCAGCCAGGTCCCATAGGTTTTCAATCCCCTTCTGTCTCAAGCACAATCCAATTTCAGTAAATAAAACGTCCCATCCAGTTTAACTTGGAAACTTCAATCTTTTATTCAATTTCAAGCACCCTCCTTCCTCATCCCTTACTCCAGCTTGCCTGTAACTGGGATGTGTATGTGGGAGGGAGGTTGGGTAGAAAAGGCACAGTTGATGTCTTCTGTCCTCTCTTTTCATTGCTTCCACTAGTCCCTAACTGCCATTTTTAGCCCTCCCATAGTTGCTGCATAGGAAGGGGGAGAGAGAATGGCAGAGAATCTTCACTAGACTAGTGCAGTTATTACTGGTCTAGGAACATGGTGGGTATAGAGAATGTTCAAAGCTGACTCTTGTTTTGGCAGCTCTCATGGTCCCTCGGGGACTTTGAATGGCTTAGACTCTCTCACTGGCAGGCCTCTGATGAGTGGGGGACTACCCCATGGCTGGTTTCTCCCTCAGGTCCTTGACTTTGGGGCAGCACATCCCTTGATAGGACCAATTGCCCTACAAATGGTCCTCCTGGGAAAAATCCTCTTGGGACCACTCAGTTCAGATCCTCTGCAAGCTTCACATCTGACTCAGGAAATGTGCAGGCATTCTGGACCCTCCAATACTGGAAGTGATGGTGGTCCCCAGGGCAGTCAATTCATTGTTTCCAGGGTAGCTGGGTGGTGACGGCTCACACCTTCATATTTTCTCAGGGAGCTCAGTGACTGTCTTTATGTCCCTCAAGCTTCATAGAGCATAGGTCAGACTCTCAGTGGTTCTTTTAAAGCCCTCATCACCTGATGAAAGTGAAGAAGAAATCCTCTATTCCCCTTAGTCACAGTGGTGGGGGACACCACTCATCTCTCCCTCTCTCTTTCTACTTTCAACTTTGAATGAATTACTTGGTTTACCTTATATAGCATGGAGTTGAGTAAAAGATACAGTAACCTTATTATTTATTACCCAGGAAAAGTCACTTTGTTTGGGATTGTGATTATTTTTTCAGTTTATATAAGCTTTTTTATGAAGTGTAATGTTCATTTAACAAAGTGAACATATCACAAGTGTATAGCCTGATAAATTTTCACATAGTGAGTGTATAACCAACACTTAGAGCAAAAAAACCCAGAATATTCCCAGCACCCTCTAAATTTCCCTCATGTCACTGCCAGTCACCTCTCCTCTCTCAAGCAGAACCAGTCTCCTGGTTTCTAAGACTACATATTTATTTTTCAAACCAGAAAAATTTTGGGAGTGAAAGGGGCATGTGTTACCTGTCCTCCAAAATGGCCTCCATCAATCCCTTCTCTTCCTGTAAACATAAGCTATTGTTTCATCAAGAGATAATAACCATTCTTATACCCTGTTGAATCTGGGCTGGTCTCTGACTACTTTGACCAATAGAATATTTCAGGATGATCCTTGGCCAGTTGTCATCCAGCCTTGATCTGTAGCCTCCATGTAGAAAGTCCAGGCTACTATGCTAAAGAGAAGGACCATGTGAGAGGAGCAATGGGGCAACAGACATGTGAGTGAGGAATCTCATCTTAAATGTCTAGCCCAGGGAAGTCTTCAAGTGACTCCTGTTCCAGCTGCCATTTGCCTGCAAATGCTGAGATTCTCATCTTTGAATCTTTAAGCCTCTTGGGTTCCCCATTCTATAACCCATCCAAGTGTAGGTAACATAACCACCTAGAACAGAGTTAATCACTAACTCTTTTCTCCATTTCCTCAGATGTTTCCTTCCCTCCTTAAATAAGCCTCGACTTTCATTTGAACTGTAAAGGCTTGACATGAAGACGGTTCTGTTTTCTCCTGTGAAGTAAAAAGGCAAGTCTTGTTGAATGATGGTGATTAACCATAACGATGGTGCTTTGGTCATAGCATGGACATTTAACATATGATATAACCTGCTCAGAAGCAGACAGAAGTCATGCAAGTGACATACTGTGTTATAAAGCTCAGTGATGCCAGGTTTCTGCATGGAGACGGAGAGGCAGCTCTTGTGTTAGGTGTAATGTTACAGGAGAAAGACAAATAAAGAATTCCTGTTGGCTGTGCCCTGGCTATTTCCAACTTCCCCTCCTCCCTTCCAAAATAAATAGCTGATAGTCTGGTATGAAAATACCCTCAGAGTACTCAAGGACAGAAGAAACTAAGGAAGGCTTAGTCAAAGGTGAACAGGGACCAATGGTAGAATCATTTCTACTCATGCTTTGTAGAAGAGCCATTTTTCCTTTCTGCAAACTAAGAGTGTATCTTTTGCTTATAAGCCCTGACATAAGGTACTAACATCTCTTGGTTTGACTGCCAATTTTTCTCTTGGAATCAAGCCTTCTTCTTGTGTAACTATTTGTTTTTCAAAACAGTGTGAGAAATGCAAGTTAATTGGAGAAGAAATAGGCAAAATAGAGTCAGGATATCAGCAGTTATTAGGATCTACCTTTCCATACAGTCAAGGATGAAATGTTATATTGATCCTTATTCCTTTTTGATATTGACATTCTGAATTTATGACCATACCACTTGGAACTTTCTTTTATTTGATCTACAGACTTATCATTTTTCAATATTTACATGACCACGAAGTGTGGTTATAACAGGTCGTAAACTAGGAGGGGAGCAATTCATATCCAAAGTAGTTGATTTGGCATCTTTCTTTTTAGAATGTAAAAGTATACATTCATTTTATATTACAGAGAGGGAAGACAGTGGGGGTGAGAGAGCAGGGAATGAGAGAAGAAAAGATGGGGGAAAGAGAGAGAAAAGGAGTGAGAGAATGGCACAACATCCCAAAGAAAGAAAGGAAGGATGCCCTGATTTGGCATTTTATTATTGGTTATACTTTCAAGAAGGCAGACAAATACTTTGCCCACACTGTATCAAAGATTTGAAGTATTGTGATTGCTCAAGGTGCCTATTATTTCATGTATATTTGTATTGTATGGGATGTTTTACCTGTTTTCCTCTAATTTGAATTAATTCCTCTTGAAAGGAAGGAGTGTCTTCTGTAAGGTAAGCCAGAAATGTGAAGAACGTGGAAGAAAGGAAAGGGAAATGAATAAAATGTATTTAGATTAGTTATTGCTATATAATAAATTCCTATGAAACTCATTGGTTTAGCAACAATGATTTATTATATTTCATGATTCTCCAATCTGGCTAGACTTAGCTGGGCAGTTCTGCTCTATGTGGTATTGGCTGAAGTCACTCATATAGGTTGAACTGAAGATGCCAGTTTGGGGGCTTTGGTTCTTTTCCATATATTGTGTGTGTGCTATTAGCTTGGGCTTGCTTACAGCATAGTGGTCTCAAGGTTATACAATAAAAACATGAAAGTAGAAGGTGCTGGGTTTTTTTTTCTTGTTTTTTTTTTTTTTTTTTTTGTGGTTTTTGGCCAGGGCTGGGTTTGAACCCACCACCTCCGGCATATGGGACTGGCGCCCTACTCCTTGAGCCACAGGCGCCACCCCATGCTGGGTTTTCTTAAGTGCCAGGCCCAGTATTGTGGAATTAAACCGTGTCAATTTCACAGCATAGTATTGTTCAAAACAACGCACAAGTCCATCATAGATTCAATGACAGAAGAAATAAATTCCACTTCTAAGTGAAAGCTACACCATGTACATGCAGAAAGGGAGGAACAGTTGATAGCCATCTTTAGTGACAATTTACCAATGTAAAAAAATGGTGAAGAAAATTAAATTACAGAACAATAACAACCCAGAAATTGAAGAAAATATAAGAATATAATAAAAATATTCTTCAAATATTCATTCATTCATGTATATATCCCCAACATTTAGCATAATGTCTGGCATATACAAGGATATTAGATAGAACTTGCTAAATGAATAAAATTGATAAAGCTTCTGTAGCAGAGATTGGCTAACTATTAACCAAACCGATTCTTCTTCCTGGGCACAAAGACTATACTTCCCAGCCTCCCTGGTGGTTCTAAATGGTCTATGAGTTCTAGATGATGGGAATAGAGTGGAAGTACTATTTCTTGGTCTGATCTATAGAAACTTTTCACATGTTATTGTATATATTCTTTTACCCTCTGGATTCCAGGAGTGGAGACAACCTTTGTTCTGGTTGATAGAGTGATAAATATGGTTGGAACCACACTGTTGTGGGCAGACTTCTAAATGGCTCCCAATAATTCCCACCTGTTGGAATTCACATCTTTGTATGATCTTTTCCCCTTGAGTGTATACTAGATCTAATGTCTTTTTTTGTAGCCAATAGAATGTGGTAAAGATGATGGGAGGTCACTCCCATGATTAGGCTACAAAAGATTGTGACTTTCCTTTTCCTAGCATATACTCTTTCTTGCTGGCTTTGATGAAGAAAACTGGCATGTTGAAGAGGCCCATGTGGCAAGGAATTGAGGATGGCCTGTGATCAACAGCCAGTGAGGAACTAACGCCCTCAGTCCAACAGTTCTCAAGGACGGGGAACCTGCCAACAACTATGCAAATGAGTTTGAAAATGGATCTTTATACAGTCAAACCTTCACATTAAGACTACAGCCTTGGCTGATATCTTGGTTGCAGCTTTACAAGAGACCTTAAAATAGAGGACTCAATTAAGCTGTGGCCAGATTCTTGGCCCGTAGAAACTGTGAGATAAAAAATACATTGTTTGAGGCTTTTAAAATTTGGGATAATTTGAAATGCAGCAGTAGAAAAATAGTATATCCCCAAACCTGGATTTTAGCCTGGGGCTCACATACAATCTATTGACACTGGTAACCTTCTAGTTTCAAGTAGATAGTCTTGGAGGTAAATACATGTCGAACTGTTTCTGTGAATTTTTAAGCTATGAACTTCCAGAAAAACTGCCTTATTGCACCCCTCTGGTTACCTAAATCTATTTTTAGTGTGATGAAACCACTACATGATTGTTTAAAATCTGTTTGTCTTGATGTTTGAAATGTTACTAAAAATAAGAAGGAATAAAACAGGGAGAGGCAGACAGAAATGAAACTGGAGTGTTGTGTTTCAGATTACCTAAGCTGAAGTAGTCTGGAATTTTCTCCATTCATCTGAAAAACAGAAAAACAAACAGATGCTCAAAGGGTAACAAGGAAGCTCTAGAAAAGCCATCTGTGTCTTTGTCATAATCAATAGCCTAGTTTCAGGAGATGAGTTAGAATTAGTATAAAAAGCATAAAGCAGTCTGTGGGTGATAGAAAAAGAGAAGTGAACACGCTTGGAAGGTTTGGCAGCAATGGATTCATAGTCCTGCAAGCCAACTATTGACTGAAGCAGGGAAGAAGCTAAACCCTTGGGATAAAGCTTGTCCAATTAGTTGTTCAATTAGCTCCCTGCTGACCCCCAACACTGAAGGCATATCTCAGTCACTATCTCTCATTTTGCTTATAATGAGTGCTTATTTTCTCTGTAGTTGGAGATATTATTTTGTTTCCATACCTCTGTTGAAAGCCTGTGTGTGGAGGGGAATAGAGGTCAGGGAAGCTAGAACACAAGAACCACATGATTTCAAGAAAAACAAAAGAAGGGCTTATTTTATAGTGAAAGTGGAAAATTAGGTATTTGAAAAGAAAATCCAAAGCCTGCTGCACTCACTGATGTTACTTACCTGGTCCTTGAAGACATTTGACTGGGAACGCTTGATTTAACCTTTCTGAATTTAAATATCTTTATATAAATAAAGGGATAAAGCTAGTTTAAGCCAAAGGCCTATGCTACCCTATGGTTTTATGACTCAATGACTGTGATGATGGAAATCGCAGGCCAGAAGGAAAACTCATTTAGGAGGTTTATTTAAAAGGAGAAAGATGGCTGATTAGAGAAAAAAAAATTATAATTAACTTGAGTGATGATGCTGTAGAGCAAGTTAAAATTATACTAGATGATGAGGATTCACCTTAACTACGCTTTTAATATAATTCTGATATCACTCATGTTTGTCTGAACAAAAAGGGAATGTTCCCTGTTCTGACAGGTGAACCTAGTCCTAAGAAAAGATCAACTGGAATCAGCCTCTTCCTCAGTGACTCGGTATTTCCCAAGTGCTGAGTCACTTGGAAAGAGACTGGTGGGTGCCAAAAATATCCAGTACACCGCCTTTGAAGTATCAAAGTAGCTTCTTAATTTGATACTCATCTACGAGCAGCTCTCATCATGAGCTATCTTTCCAAAGGGATTTTGTAGAAGATCTCTTTTTTTTTATTTTATTTTATTTTATTTTTTTAGAAGATCTCTTTATAGTACATTACCCATGCTTCTTTAAAAAAAAAAAGTGATATTGCATTTTTTCTCTCAGTTTTGATTTTACTTCAAACAGTCCATATCCACCTAATATTTAGACATACACATTTCTTTTAGTGCCTATATTCAGTTGATCAACAAGTATTGAACTATTGACATTTCTTAAGGACTCCTTATTTTTCTTTTCTCTTCATTTACCTTACTTTCCACCTCTATTATTCCACAACTTCATTTACAATTTGTATGCTGATATCTTGTATGTGCATACCTCATTTTATTGAGCGTCACTGTATTGTGCTTCATAGGTATTGTGTTTTGTATACATTAAAGGTTGTGGCAACCCTGCAGTGAGCATCTTTAGGTGCCATTTTCCAATGGCATATGTCACTTAGTATCTCTGTGTCACATTTTGCTAATTTTTGTAATACTTTAAACTTTTAAATTATTACTATAGTCATCATGTGATCTGTAGTCAGTGATCTTTTATGTTACTATTGGAATTATTTTGGTGCACCATGAACCATGCCCACATGAAATGACAAACTTAATTTGATAAATGTTGTATGTATTCTGACTGCTCCACTGACTGGTCATTCCTCCACCTCTCCCTCTCTCATTGGATCTCCCTATTTTCAGAGATACAATAATATTATAATTAGGCCAATTAAATCTCTACAGTAGCCTCTAAATATTCCAGTGAAAGAAAGAGTCAGATATCTCTCACTTTAAATCAAAAGTTGGAAATGATTAAGCTTAGTCAGAAAGGCATGTCAAAAGCCAAGACAGGCCAAAAGCTGGGCCTCTTGTGCCAGACAGCCAAGTTGTGAATGCAGAGGAAAAATTCTTAAAGGAAATTAAAAGTGCTACCCCAGTGAACACATGAATGATAAAAATCAAAACAGCCTTATTGCTAATATAGAGAAAATTTGAGTGGTCTGGATAGAAGATCAAACCAGCCACAACATTTCCTTGGGCCAAAGTCTGATACAGAGCAAGGTCCTAGCTCTCTTCAATTCTGTGAAGGCTGACAGAGGTGAGTGAGCTACAGAAGAAAAGTCTGAAGCTAGGAGAGGTTGGCTCATGAGGTTTAAGGGAAGAAGTCATCTTTTCAATAAAAAAAATGCAAGATAAAGCAGCCACTGCTGATGTAGAAGCTGCGGTAAGTTATTCAGAAAATCTAGCTAAAACAAATGATGACTATGGTTATAATAAACAGCAGATTTTTGATGTGAATGAAAGAGCTTTCCATTGAAAGAAGATGCCATCTTGACTTTCAAAGCTAAGGAGAAGTCAACGCTTGGCTTCAAAGCATCAAAGGACAGGCTGACTCTTGTTAGGGGCTAATGCAGCTGGTGACTTTGTGTTGAAACCAATGCTCATTTACCTTTCTGAAAATCCTAGGACTTTTAGGATAATGCTAAATATATTCTTCCTAACTTCTAGAAATGGAATAGCAAAGCCTGGATGATAGCATATCTGTCTATAGCATGGTTTACTGAATATTTTAAGCCCACTGTTGAGATCTACTGCTCAGAAAAAAAGATTATTTTCAAAATATTACTGCTCATGACAATCCACCCAGTCATCCAAGAGCTCTGATGGAGATGTACAAGAAGATGAAGGTGGTTTTCATGCCTGCTAACACATTTATTTTATAGTTCATGGATCAAGAAGTAATTTAAACTATCAAGTCTTATTCTTTAGGAAATACATGATTCCTCTAGTGGATCTAGGCAAGGTAAACTGAAAACCGTCTATAAAGGATTCATCATCCCAGATGTCATTAAGAACATTTGTGATTCATGGGAGGAGAATCACAACATTAATAACAACATTAAAATATTAAATTAATATTAAAATAACAACATTAATAGGACTTTGGAAGAAATTGATTCCAACCCTCATGGAAGACTTTTGAAAGTTCAAGACTTTAGTGGAGGAAGTTACTGCAGATTTAGTGAAAACAGCAAGAGAACTAGTATTAAAACTGGAGCCTGAAGATGTGACTGAATTGATGCAATCTCATGATAAAAGTTTAACAGAAGAGGGGTTGCTTCTTATAGATGAGCAAAGTAAGTGGGTTTCTTGAGAAGGAATCTACCCCTGGTGAAGATGCTGTGAGTATTGTGGAAATGATAAAGAATTTAAAATATCCCATAAACTTAGATGCTATAGCAGTGGCAGTTTTTGAGAAGAATGACTTCAAATTTGAGCAAAGTTTATGGTGGAACAGCCTTGCAGCCTACAGAGAAATCTTTCCTGAAATGAGTAGCCAATTGATATAGCAAACTTCACAGTTGTCTTATTTTAAGAAATTGCCACAGCCATTTCAACCTTTAGCAACCACCTGATCAGTCAGCAGCCATCAATATCGAGGCAAGTCCCTCTACCTACAAAAAGATAACGACTTACTGAAGGCTTATATGATTGTTAGCATTGTTTAGCGATAAAATATTTTTAAAATAAAGTAGGTACATTTTTCGATATAATGCTGTTGTATACTTATTAGACTACAGTATAAACATTTATTTTATATGCATTGGGAAACCAAAGAATTTGTGTGACTTGCTTTATTGTGATATTAGCTATATTGTCGTAGTTTAGAACTAAATATGCAATATTTCCAAGCTGTGCCTATAAAGTGCATCTCTCCTGTCACATCTGTTAAACTGCACCTCCACTTTAATCACCTCCAGGCTCCTCATACTCAATATGCCCCAAAGCAAAATTCATCATCTTCCTACTTAAGCTCCCTTTCCTGACTTCTCTATTTTGGTTAATGGCAGCATCATCAGCCAAGATGTCACCCAAGACTCTTCTTTTCCCCTTACTCTCTATACCCAGTTCCCACACTCTGCAAATTTCCCTTTTAATCATTTCTTGATTCTGTCACCTTCTTCATTCTTTCTCTGTTCCAACCTTTATCATCTCTGACCTATATTATTTCAATGGATCTTTGTACTTCCTCAGGCCACATACCCCAGAATGAGGGTAAAAATAAGGGCAAAAATATCTATCACAAAACTGCCTTTCTCTTGCTCTGTCTTCAACCTTCTGCTAGAGTTCCACATCACCTCAAATAGGTTCATACGGTTTGGCATTCTCCAGGAAGTGTTTCACATGTGGCTAGGGTCATTATTGACTTCTTTTTGGCTTCTACACAAGAATTGTGCAGTCTTCCTGGCTATTATGCAAAAATTGTCATTTTCCTATTCTTTTACTTTAGCCTGCTCTAGTGATATGCATTGCCATTGTTTTTTGTTTTGTTTCTATGTGTGTGTGTGTGTGTGTGTGCAGATTTTGGCCATGGCTGAATTTGAACCCGCCATCTCTGGTATATGGGGCCGGTGTCCTACTCCTCTGAGCTATAGGCACTGCCCTGCATTGTCATTGTTGTAAAAAAATATATATCAGATACATCAGTGCCTTTGGTATCCACCAATTCCCAAGACCTAGCCCACTGAGCCTATTGAAGTATGGTCATTGCTACTGATGCCAGAACCAAGGGCATGAGTCCCTATCCTTGTGGAGTTATGGACACCAGTGCTGCTGAAGGCCAAGTTCTTACTGCCACATGAGTATGTCAGTGAACTGGATCCCTTTTAAGAGTTCGGTTGTTCTTTATTGTATCCCTCTCACCTTAGAACTTGGATATGCATTTATGAAATCTGAGACAAAAGGCAATCTGAGCAACAGACAGATGTTTCCTTAGAATCATTACTGTCCTCATACAATTTTGTCCTATTTCTCTTGAATGAACTTGGCACATGCATTTTTTTTTTCTTTTCCTTAAGGGGAATAATTTCCCAGGATGACTTTCAGTTACTTAGAAGTATCCTAAGTTGAGCAGAGCAGTCCCAACCCCTTCTACAGCCCTCCAAGAAGCAGGCCTGAACCACGTGAAGAACATGGTATATGCACATACTAGAAGGCTTTGGAACACCAGGTCATTCTCCATAGTGCTGACAAAGTTATTGTACCAACAAACTACTCAGCTCATGTTTAAAACGTCCTTGATTAAAATAAACCCTGATTGACATCCTCAATGTCTTCTCTATGCCTAAAGAACAATGCAAAGTCTTCAGCAGAGCACATAAAATTCTACACAATCCAGTCTTAACCTCTCCAGCATCACCTGTGTAACCAGAAAGAGTTCCCTAAACACAATAGGTTTGTGATCATTGTGTCCATAAACCACCTGCACTATCCCAAAATGATTAAGAGCATGGACTATATGTTAAGGTTGACAGGTCAAGATTCAAGTCTTGCCTCTTCCTTTACTACCTGTGTAATTTTAAGAAAGATACTTAACCTCTCCAAGCCTCAATTTATATCTTTGTAAAATTGGGCTAACAATAGAACCTATATTGTGGGGTTTCCATGAGGAATAAATGAAATTGAAATAAATGCTTATCAGGGCAATTTCTGATACACAAGAACATAGTAAATAATAACTAGTGTGATTACCTGGAATACTGTAGTATTTTTCATCTTCTTCAGCTGTTGAGCAATTATTCATTCTTCAAGATCTAATTGAGCAGTCTTATTCACAACTGTCAAAATGTGGAAACAACTCAAATACCCATCAATTGATGAATGAATAAACAAAATGCAGCCTATCTATACAGTGGGATATTACTTGCCCATGAAAAAGAATGAAGTCCTGACATGGGCTACAACATGGACGAACCTTGAGAACATGAAGTGAAATGAAAGAAGCCAGACACAAAAGCCACATATTTTATTATTCCACTTGTAGAAATGTTCCCAAAAGAAGAATCCATAGGAACAGAAAATAGGTTAGTGGTTACCAGGGCCTGGAGGAAGAGAGGAATAGGGAGTGATTGCTAGTGGGCATGGGATTTCTTTTTGGGGTGTTGAAAATGTTTTGGAGTTAGGTAGACATGCTGGCTGCACAACTTGGTGAATATACTAAAAACCACTGAATTGAATATTTTTCAATGGTGCCTATTAAAGATTATACATTGTACCTCAACTTTTAAAAGCAAAACAAATAGACTCAATTGAAATACCACCATTTCCCTCCAAAAGTGGTCCCCCAAATCCCCAGGATGCCACTCATGAAATAGAATTTCCAGAGGTGACAGATCATCTACCATCTCTCCACGAGGTCTACTTCTCAATACGCCCACTTTCTTATGTGTCATAAACAGAAGAAACAATATTTGATTCTAAGTATTTTCAATTTGCCTCTTGTACTGCCTCCTGGGGGGATGGCTCCATTGCTTTTTTGGCTCCTGTGGCCTCTGCCAACTACCTGTGCAAGGTGGGGTGGTGGAAAGGAGCACAGATAAGGTAGGGAGAAAAAGGAGAAAGAGAGTAAGACAAACCAGCCCGGGGACAGGGCTGGAATTGTCGGGTGTGGGAGAGTAAAAGATTTTGGAAAGAGCAGTGTGTATGTTAGATTGTAATTAGTTTTTCCATATGTTTCATGATAGAATTCCCCCGTCGCTATCATCTGAAGAGATTGTCAGTGCTTTTAAAGGCTCTTGGTAATTAGATTTTTGTTTCCTTTGGATATATCAAAGTGGTGAGACAGAGACTGGCCTCAAGGATATCCAATTTTTAAAAGGTTACACTTAAGACAATCAGGTTACATAGGAATGCAGGGCAAATGATCGGTTTCTCTTTAGGAGAGCAAACTTGTGATTGAGATGAATACAATTCATAAAATTTTCTGATTTGACAATTTCAGAAGTTAACTTTCTATTTTAAATATTCAGAAAAAATCATTCGGTATTGCCACCAAACCACCTGTGTTCAGATCCTCACTATTCCACTTAGTCATTGTGAAAGATTGAGCAAAGTATTCACACTCCCTGTGCCTGTTTATTCATCCATAAAATAGAAAAATAATAGTTTGTCCCACGAAGAGTCGTTGTGGAAATTAATACACGTAAAAAGCTTAGAAAAATTTTGGCACGTTGTTAGCATTCCATAAAAGTTATTTGTTGTAGTATTTTTAGCTATTTTCCAAAGTCGATAACTCAGTTCAGAGCACACAGAAAGCATTGAAAGTCACTGTATACACATCACGTGTACATGTATATGGTAT
The DNA here is from genome assembly GCF_027406575.1 of Nycticebus coucang. NCBI lineage: Eukaryota > Metazoa > Chordata > Mammalia > Primates > Lorisidae > Nycticebus > Nycticebus coucang. Next base: position 40,186,329 of record NC_069804.1, read on the forward strand.
TACACACACTTCATTATACACACTCTGTATGTGTATATGCTGTATACATACAACCCCAGGTATATATACACACATACTTATATGTATATTTTATATAGAGAGGTGTTATTTAGTACTTTAGTAGTTACCCACCAGAGATATTTTATTTTATTTTTTTTTTAATTTTTTTTCTATTTTTAGGATGTTTTATTTATTTTTTTTTTAATTTTTTTATTAAATCATAACTGTATACAATGATATGATTATGGGGCATCATACACTCACTTCATAAACCATTTGACACATTTTTATCACAGTGGTTAACATAGCCTTTCCGGCGTTATCTCAGTTACTGTGCCAAAACATTTACATTCTACATTTACCAAGTTTCACAAATACCCCTGTAATATGCACCACAGGTGTGATCCCACCGATTCCCCTCCCTCTACCCACCCCACCCCTTTCCCACTTCCCCCTATTGTTAAGTTGTAGCTGGGTTATAGCTTTCATATGAGAGTCCCAAATTAGTTTCATAGTAGGGCTGTGTACATTGGGTATTTTTTCTTCCATTCTTGGGATACTTTACTAAGAAGAATATGTTCCAGCTCCATCCATGTAAACATGAAAGAGGTAAAGTCTCCATCTTTCTTTAAGGCTGCATAGTATTCCATGGTATACATATACCACAATTTATTAATCCATTCGTGGATCGATGGGCACTTGGGCTTTTTCCATGACTTAGCTATTATGAATTGGGCTGCAATAAACATTCTGGTACAAATATCTTTGTTATGTTGTGATTTTTGGTCTTCTGGGTATATGCCCAGCAGAGGAATTACAGGATTGAATGGCAGATCTATTTTTAGATCTCTGAGTGTTCTCCATATATCTTTCCAAAAGGAATGTATTAATTTGCATCCCCACCAGCAGTGCAGAAGTGTTCCCTTTTCTCCGCATCCACGCCAACATCTCTGGTCTTGAGATTTTGTGATATAGGCTAGTCTCATTGGAGTTAGATGATATCTCAAAGTAGTTTTGATTTGCATTTCTCTGATGATTAAAGATGATGAGCATTTTTTCATATGTCTGAAGGCCGTGCGCCTGTCTTCTTCAGAGAAGTTTCTCTTTAAATCCCTTGCCCAGCCTGCGATGGGATCCCTGGTTTTTTTCTTGCTGATGCGTTTGAGTTCTCTGTGGATTCTGGTTATTAAACCTTTGTCAGAGTTATACCCTGCAAATATCTTCTCCCATTCTGAGGGCTGTCTGCTTGCTCTGCTTACTGTGTTCTTAGCTGTGCAGAAGCTTTTTAGTTTGATCAAGTCCCAGTAGTGTATTTTTGAAGCTGCTTCAATTGCCCGGGGGGTTCTCCTCATGAAATACTCACCCAGACCAATTTCTTCAAGGGTTTTCCCTGCATTCTCCTCTAGTATTTTTATAGTTTCATGTCTTAAGTTTAAATCTTTAATCCAATGAGAGTCTATCTTAGTTAATGGTGAAAGGTGTGGGTCCAATTTCAGTCTTCTGCAGGTTGCCAGCCAGTTCACCCAGCACCATTTGTTAAATAGGGAATCTTTTCCCCACTGAATGTTTTTAATTGGCTTGTCAAAAATCAAATAGCGGTAAGTAGCTGGATTCATCTCTTGGTTCTCTATTCTATTCCAGATATCTACTTCTCTGTTTTTGTGCCAATACCATGCTGTTTTGATCACTATCGATTTGTAGTAAAGTCTGAGGTCTGGTAGTGTGATTCCTCCTGTTTTGTTTTTATTTCTGAGTAATGTCTTGGCTATTCGAGGTTTTTTCTGATTCCATATAAAACGAAGTAATGTTTTTTCAAGATCTTTAAAATATGACAGTGGAGCTTTAATAGGGAGTGCGTTGAAATTATATATTGCTTTGGGTAGTATGGACATTTTGATAATGTTGATTCTTCCCAGCCATGAGCATGGTATGTTTTTCCATTTGTTAACATTTTCAGCTATTTCTTTTCTTAGAGTTTCATAGTTCTCTTTATAGAGATCTTTCACGTCTTTTGTTCGGTAAATTCCCAAATATTTCATCTTCTTTGGCACTACTGTGAATGGGATAGAGTCCTTAACTGCTTTTTCAATTTGACTGTTGTTGGTGTATATAAAGGCTACCGATTTATGAATGTTGATTTTGTAACCTGAGACGCTGCTGTATTCCTTGATCACTTCTAGGAGTTTTGTAGTAGAGTCCCTAGTGTTTTCCAGATACACAATCATATCATCTGCGAAGAGCGAGAGTTTGATCTCTTCTGACCCTATATGGATACCCTTGATGGCCTTTTCTTCCCTAATTGCGGTGGCTAAAACTTCCATTACAATGTTGAAAAGCAATGGAGACAATGGGCAGCCTTGTCTGGTTCCTGATCTGAGTGGAAATGATTCCAATTTAACTCCATTCAATATGATATTGGCTGTGGGTTTGCTGTAGATAGCCTCTATCAGTTTAAGAAAAGTCCCTTCTAGACCAATTTTCTTGAGTGTTCTGATCATGAAGGGATGCTGGATATTATCAAAAGCTTTTTCTGCATCGATTGAGAGAATCATATGGTCTTTGTTTTTTAATTTGTTTATGTGCTGAATTACATTTATAGATTTACGTATATTGAACCAGCCTTGAGACCCTGGGATAAAACCAACTTGGTCATGATGTATAATTTGTTTGATGTGTTGTTGGATTCTGTTTGTTAGGATCTTGTTAAATATTTTTGCATCTATATTCATTAGTGATACTGGTCTATAATTTTCTTTTCTTGTTGGGTCTTTTCCTGGTTTGGGGATCAGGGTGATATTTGCTTCATAGAACGTGTTGGGTAGTCTTCCTTCTTTTTCTACATTTTGGAACAGGTTGAGTAATATAGGTACTAATTCCTCTTTAAAGGTTTGGTAGAATTCTGACGTGAAACCATCTGGTCCCGGGGTTTTCTTTTTAGGGAGGTTTTGTATAGTTGATGCTATTTCTGAACTTGATATGGGTCTGTTCAACATTTCCACTTGATTCTGGTTAAGTCTTGGAAGGTGGCGTGCTTCCAAGTATCGGTCTATTTCCTTCAGATTTTCATATTTCTGAGAATAAAGTTTCTTGTAATATTCATTAAGGATTTTTTGGATTTCTGATGAGTCTGTGGTTATTTCGTCTTTGTTGTTTCTGATTGATGATATTAGAGATTTTACTCTTTTTTTCCTGATTAGGTTGGCCAGAGGTTTATCTATTTTATTGACCTTTTCAAAAAACCAGCTTTTTGATTTATTGATCTGTTGTATTATTCTTTTGTTTTCAATTTCATTTAATTCTGCTCTAATTTTGGTTGTTTCTTTTCTTCTACTGGGTTTGGGGTTGGAATGTTCTTCCCTTTCCAGTTGCGTGAGATGTCCCATTAAGTTGTTAACTTCCTCTCTTTCCATTCTCTTGAGGAAGGCTTGCAGTGCTATAAATTTCCCTCTTAGAACTGCCTTTGCAGTGTCCCAGAGGTTCTGATAGCTTGTGTCTTCATTGTCATTTTGTTCCAAAAAATTGGTGATTTCTTTCTTAATCTCATCTCTGACCCAGCTATCATTCAGCATAAGGTTATTTAACTTCCATGTTTTTGTATGGGTATGCAGATTCCTGTTGTTACTCAATTCAAGTTTTATTCCATGATGGTCCGAGAAGATGCATGGAATAATTTCTATTCCTTTAAATTTACTGAGTTTAGACTTGTGACCTAAAATGTGATCAATTTTGGAGTAAGTTCCGTGGGCTGATGAGAAGTATGTGTATTCAGTTTTGTTGGGATGAAATGTTCTGTAGATGTCTGCTAAATCTAAATATTGAATGGTTAGGTTTAAATCTAAGATTTCTTTGCTCAGCTTCTTTCTGGAGGATCGATCCAACACTGCCAAGGGAGTGTTGAAATCTCCGACGATTATGGAGCTGGAGGAAATCAAGTTACTCATGTCTGTTAGAGTTTCTCTTATAAATTGAGGTGCATTCTGGTTGGGTGCATAGATATTAATAATTGAGATCTCGTCATATTGAGTATTACCCTTAACAAATATGAAGTGACCATTCTTGTCCTTCCTTACTTTTGATGGTTTAAAGCCTACTGTATCTGCAAATAAAATTGCAACACCTGCTTTTTTCTGATTACCATTTGCCTGAAATATGGATGACCATCCTTTCACCCTGAGTCTGTATTTGTCTTTTAAGTTGAGATGTGACTCTTGTATGCAACAAATATCTGGCTTGAGTTTTTGTATCCAGTTAGCTAACCTATGCCTCTTTAGAGGACAGTTTAAGCCATTCACATTGATGGAGAGTATTGATAAGTCTGGTGGAATTTTGGGTATCGAGTTTTTCAAAGGTCCAGTGGACATTTTTAATCCTTTCGCCAGTGTGGAAGTTGGAGTTTGATCCGAAGTTTCTGAGTGAGTTTACTTTTGTGGTATAGGATTGGGTTGGTCATTGTGGAGGATAGGTCTGAGAACATCCTGAAGAGCTGGTTTACTTATGGCAAATTTTTTCAACATATGAATGTCATTGAAGTATTTAATTTCTCCATCATAGATGAAACTCAGTTTAGCTGGATACAAGATCCTGGGTTGAAAGTTTTTTTGCTTTAGGAGATTAAAAGTTGATGACCAGCCTCTTCTGGCTTGAAAAGTTTCAGCAGAGAGATCTGCAGTTATTCTAATATTCTTACCTTTGTACGTTATAGTTTTCTTTTGCCGGGCTGCTTTGAGAATCTTCTCTTTCATGTTAACTTTAGTGAAGCTAATTATGATATGTCTGGGAGATGGCTTATTGGGGTTGAATCGTGCTGGGGTTCTGAAGCTGTCTGCTATCTGAATTTCAGATTCTCTAGGCATGTCTGGAAAATTTTCTTTCATAATTTCATGTAGAAGGGCCTCTGTGTCCTTGGCAGCCACTTCATCATTCTCCGAAATTCCTATAACCCTTATGTTGTTTTTTTTCGAATTATCTGAGAGCTCTCTGAGTGAGTGATCCGTTTTTGCTCTCCATTTCTCTTCCTCTTTGAGAGATTGGGAGCGTTCGAAGACTTTATCTTCAATGTCAGAAATCCTTTCTTCTGCTTGCTCCATTCTGTTACCGAGGGATTCTACTGTATTTTTCATATCTTTGAGGGCTGTAAGTTCTTGTTTCAGTGTGTCTAAGTCTTTGGTGATTTTGTCTTTAAATTCGTTAAATTCTTGAGACAATTTTTGAATTTCTCCTCGAATTCCTAATTCCATTTTATTAATCTTGTCTGCAAACCAAATTCTGAATTCGACTTCTGACATCTCAGCCAGTTGTTTATGAATGGGATCTTCAATCACATCTGCCTTATCTTTTCTTGGGGGGGTTGATCTATTCTGGTTATTCATGTTACCAGAGTTTTTCCGCTGATTCCGCCCCATGGTTTACTCCCTTTGGTTTTTCCCCTGGGGTTTTATCGAGGGCCCGTACAGTGTTGTGGCCTGAGAAACTGGGGCCCTGTCTGGTGTGGTGGAGCAAAGTGGTCTGTCTTGTTTTCAGCTGGTTTCTGTTCGATCCTATTGCAACTTCTACTCTGGCTTGAAGTCTCAGCTGTGTGGAAAAATCAGCAATTAAGTCACCCCGCCTGCCCACCTCTGGCCCCAGTTGGAAAAGGAGAATCAAACCTTCCTACAATCGCACACCCAGGGCACCGCCTGGAGAGTCCTCAGTCTATTAGCCCAGTTCAAAAGGTCCGAATCAACTGTCTCAATCGGCACTTGTCTCGGGTGGAAGGGTTCAAGAGGTCTCTGGGAACTGGATCACAGGGGCCTGGTGACTCCTCTGAGACAGCTCACCCCAATGCAGCGTGGAGTCAGGAGGAGCCACCCTGCAAACAGAGCAGTCTGGGAAGGTTGACGTCTCCTTCCCCACTTTGCCCCTCCGTCGGACCCAGTCACTGGTATCTCTGCAGATGGCTAACCCAGTTGCCTGCAGTGAACAGACACTCCAGGGGTTTGCACCTGCCTGAATCGCGAGGAAGTCTGCCAGGCCCCCGCAGACTGCCGCTATCTAGCAGGAGGAGATGGGGCCTGACATCTTTGAGTGTTTGATGCAGGTGATGGGAAGGAGGTGTTCACTCAGGCTTAGCCCCGTCCCTGATGCATGCTGCTAACAGAACAGAACAGAACAGACAACTTTGTGAGGTTCTGTCTCTGTTCCTGTCGTCGCCTACAGGAGACGGGCTGTTTTGAGTTCAAACGTCTTTGCTGCTGGAGAATTGCGTCTGAACACCTCTCTGGGTCGCCCCGCCCTGGAGGCTTCCGGGTTTGTGAGCCGTGTCACCGGTGGCCTCCTCTGGTTGCCCAGGGAGACAGGGGGTGTGGCCTCAGAATATCCAGAAGTGAGCGTTCTGCCGTTAAAGAAAAAACGGCTGTTGATCTACCTCCAGGGAACTGCTGCTCTGGTGTGGGCACTCAGGCGACCCTTTTCTCCTCTGTCCCGCGCCCCAGAGTCAGCACTGAGCGGCCGCAGTTTGTGCTGGGTCCACACCCCTTAAGAGATCCCCCAAGAATCAGAACTCTTGGGGGATGGGCCCCCAGACCCCGATTGGGAGTGGGGGGGGAAGCTAGAGTTTCATTCAGTTTCACGCAATACTACGGTCCGGGGAGGGCTCCTGCACTGCACCGCAGGGAAGTGCCGCCAAGGCTTGATTTCCCCTCAGCAGAGTGCCCTCTCCTCGCTCACGTGTCCCAGAGTCAGCGCTGACCTGACGCAGCTCAGGCACTGTGCACTCCCCTCGAGAAATCACACAAGGAGCCGAACTCCTGGGGGATAGCCCCTCAGACCCCGAGTGAGAGTAGGGGTTCTCAGTTCTCAGCGGGGAGGCCAGAGTCTGATTCAGTCTTGGGCCCCATATACCCGGGGAGGGTTGGTGCACTGCACCGCAGGGAAGTGCCGCGAGGCGTGACTCCCCCTCAGCCCGGTGCCCTCTCCTCACTCAGCGCGCCTCAGAGTCAATGCTGACCAGTCGCAACTCGGGGACTGTCCACTCCCCTTGAGAAATCACCCAAGGATCCGAAGTCCTGGGGGACAGGCCTCCAGACCTCAGTGGGCGGGAGGGGAGCGCCGGGGATTCAGGGTTGCCGGCAAAGGATTCCCAAAGTTTTATTCAGCCCTATGTCTGGCAGGAGAACGTCACGGCACCCCAGTAGGGGAGGTAGGTCCAGTTTTTAGAAGGTCTCTCCCGTGGAGTGTAGTGGGAGGGCCTTTAATTTCTGCCGCTTGTTCAATTGTGGGGCTCTAGAGCCGGTCTCATGGGGGAGGGGGACTCCCGTCCGCTTGGTGGTGGATTTTGTACCTTTTGTTTGCGTCCTTGTGATCACAACTTGCCTCAGCGGTGTTGATGTGCGTTCTTCAGCCTTCTCTCTTGGTGAGGCTCAAGTCCACCAGGATACTTACTAAATTCCTGTCCCTTAACTCTCCTTCTGGACGGGAGCCTTTGTTGAAAGCTGGCTTCAGTCCGCCATCTTGTCTCCCTGCATCCACCAGAGATATTTTAAACATTTATTTATTCATTCAACAGATATTTGTAGCACAACTACCATGATCCCATCTAAAACGGCAAGACGCTAATTACGTGCATACAAAGTGTTGTGGTTGCTGAGGTCAGCACCATCTTAGCGCTTAGAAAACACTTCATGATGTTATCAGAAACACAATGAAAGATCCGGGGAGAGGATGAAGGGAGATGATTTGCCCAGAGTCACATGTTTTACCAGCACAATTTTGAATACAGCAGGTCAATCCGCTAGTTCTTTATTCTCTCCGCTTTTCCACCTGTGCCGTGGTAATGATTGCAGCAGCTTCATAAAGGGATTGTGAGGATTTGTGAGTTAAATGTGAACTCTTGCTGGCTCAAGGATCATCCTCTACATTCCCTAAAACAACCTTGATTTTAAGGCAGAGGGATAATGACAGAGGGCACGTTTTCTATGTGCTTTGCTTAGGTGTTATAGTCACGTCCTGTTTTCTATTAGCACTCATTCTGGAGTGCCCTTGGAAGTCTTCTGCTTGTTCTATAGTTGAGGTGGGCTCTGCTGGGGGATGAGAAGCTACATTGAAAACTCAAGGGTGAGGACAGGAAAATACAGATGAGAGTTCTGCAAATTATTGATGTGTTGAAGGCCACTTTAATAATGTATCCAAGGAAGGAACCCAATTAGATACACCTCTGGCACATAAACCCTTTGCTCATCAGCATCCTATCTCTTGTTGTATTTGTGAAAATATACATGAGGCTCTTGTGTACTCAGAATTCTTGCTTGTGCACAATCAGATCTAGAAAAACTCTCAGCCGTGTTTTATTTGGAATCAGGTAGGGAGAAGGTAGGGAGGGAAAAGTAAGAATTACCTTTATAAAATCTTGACTGTGGCATCCTCCTGAAAAGATTGCATTCAGGACAGCATAACCAATGCTTTTGCAATTTCACACCGGTAATGGGCATCTTGTATGGGAAAGGGCGGCAGAGGTATTGTTTGCTTCCAAGTTGAATGGATGGTGAAACAAACCCATGGTGTCTCCCTGCATTCAACCCACCCTCCCGCTGTCGGCTACTTGTCTGCCCCAAATGAAAACCTCATCTGTGTCATCGTCTTGCATACAAACTTCGATGACTTCCCTTTTCTTTTGCAGTTGGTATTTCTTCCTATGGCTTAGCAGCCTACTCTTCGGAAGCCACTTTCTGCCTTGCCCCTTCACATGCTCCATCATCCAACCAGCCAGGATGACTTTGGGAATTAAACAAGGCAGTCCCTATAGCAGCTCACACTGTAGATTTTGGAACCAGGGTCCCCTCTCTTGGTTTGGATTCAGGATCTCACTGGCTGTCTAGCCTCAGACAAGTTTCTTACAACTCTGTGCTGCAGTTTCCCCATGTATAAAATGGGGTAAATGATACTATCATAACACCACTATGAGGAAGTAAATGAGTTAATACAGACTCAGTGTTTAGAATACTGCCCGACACGCAGTAAGCACCATAAACAATTACTTACAGGGACCCAGATATTGCATTCTCTTTGAAACCTCAGTGCCTTTGCACATGCAGTTTTCTAGGCTGTAACACACTTCCCTCTTATCTGCCTAAAGGCCTACTCTCTTCTAATGCCTTTTTTTTCGAGACAGAATCTCATTATGTCGCCCTAGGTAGAGTGCTGTGCTGTCACAGCTCGCAGCAACCTCAAACCCTTGGGCTTAAGCCCTTCTCTTGCCTCAGCCTCCAGAGTAGCTGGGACTACAGGAGCCCACCACAACGCCTGGGTATTTGTTGTTGTTGTTGCACTTGTCATTGTTCTTTAGTTGGGCAAGGCTGGGTTTGAACCCACCAGCCTCGGTGTATGTGACTGGTGCCGTAACCACTGTGCTACGGGCACCAAGCCCTAATGTCTTTTTCAAGTGTCACCTTCTCTGCCTCTCTGTCTGCACGTTCTGTCATATGGCACTTATCAAAGCAGATTATTGTAGCTTTTTTAAAAACATGTCTCTCTTCCTCTGTAAGATCGTGACTTCTTTGAGAGATGATTATCTTCGTTTTTGTTTTTCTAGGTCCCAGAAGTTTTGGAGTGAAACAGGTCACACACACACACGGAAAAAAATAGGCCACACGAAAACATGTCAACAAATGTTTATAGCAGCATGACTCATAATAGTCTCTAAATGGAAACAGCCCAGATAACCACCCACGGATAAATGGATACACAAAATATAGCATATCCAGATAATGGAATATGGCTTGCCTGTAAACAAGAATGAAGTGCTATGCTGCTGCGTGGATGATGCTCAAAGACACGGTGCTGAGGGAAGCTAGTCACAAACATCCACATATAAGATTTCATGTGTGTAGGGCGGTGCCTGTGGCTCAAGGAGTAGGGCGCCAGCTCCATATACCAGGGGTGGCGGGTTCAAGCCCAGCCCCGGCCAAAACTGAAAAAAAAAAAAAAAAAAAAAAAAAAGATTTCATGCGTGTATTACATGAAATGGCCAGGGTAGGAAAACCTAGAAAACAGAAGTGGGTTAGTGGTTGCTTGGATATTGGGAAAGGGATGGATGGGTTAAGGAGGGGTATAGCTAAAAAGTAATGAAAATATTCTAAAATTACTGTGGTGACATTCGTACAACGTGAATTCATGAAAAACCATTGTACACTTTAAGTGGGTGAATTGTATGGTATATGACATATCTTACTAAAACTGTTACCAAAAAAGAAAAAACAACAAACGAGTTGACTGAGTAAATAAGCGAATGAGTGAGTGTGATCTTGCATTTGTATTGTGTGAACCACGTCCAAGAGGCAAATCGCAAGCTGGCACCTCCCTGAGCAGGGGACAGTGCCAAGGTCCCTGGCCTCCCTGCTGTGGCTTCCCCCTTCTCAAGGACTCATTTCCCTGTTTACTCCCTGGATCCTTGCTCCCTTCCAGTTTCCCCTATCCTCTCTTACTTTGATTTTTTTTTTCCTCCTTCGTGTATAGCCCCTCAGAACAGTTTGCATGTGACTGTAAAAGGAACAAGGACCTCTTTGGGGGAACTGGAACATAAGAGTCCAAAGGGACCCTGAAAACATTCTTTCATGAAAACCCTTTGTTTTACAGATAAAGAAATGAGGCTCAGAGGGTACAAGGACATTTCTTGACCTCACACACTGAGCTGGTGCCAGAACCGAAACTAGAATCCAGATCTTCTGTTCAGTGCACCTGTTCAGTGCGATTTCCACCACATCACCTGCCTTCCTCACACACCCCCATAGACCAACCTCCAGACTGGAATGATCTGGGTGCCAAAACAGGTAGAACTAATGAAGATTCTAAACCACATGCTGAATGGCTCACTACATTTTAGGTACTTTCTGTTCATTCTCTTCCAAAAATATTCCAGATACTAATAACATTCCATCACATTGAATTCCAAGAGGCTTTTAAAATTCCCTTATTTGTACTTTAGTTTGTTTAATACAGGATATGTGATACAGTAGAGAGAACACAGATTGGGAGTCAGGTGATCTGGACCCCAGTTTCCACTCTGTCACTAACCAGCTGTGTGATTTATACAAGACATTTAACCATTCTGGGCCTCACTTCCTTGACTATACAATTAGGGGCTTGATTAGATTACTTCCTTGCTTTCTCCCTTCTCTTTCTACAGATTCATAATTTCATAGCTAGAAGTTAAAATAAAGACTAACAGCTAAAACTCAGAGCTTAGAGGTTTTCTTCCAGAGATTCTTGGGGAATTGATTCTGACCTGTATAAATGGTTCTTTAGCAGCATATGAAAACAGGAATAACCGAGGGATTTTTCATTCAGTCTGTGTATCATTACCCTATGTTGAGACATGACCACTATAATAAGGAAATTTGAACTAAGACACACTGAAATGAAAGGCAAGTGATATATAAGCCATGAATCTTCACTTTTCAGTTTAAATCCCACAACAATCTCGTAAGGAAAAAGTATTCCCCCACTGTACAGATGTGAAAAGTGAGGTTTGGACGATCACCTGACTTGCCCATAGTAACACATTTTAGGTCTGCCTGTATCCCTTGAGTTATGTTTTTTTCTGCCTTGTTGGCCTTCCAGAACAGCAACTTTCTAAATAATGGGTCAGGGTAGAAAGGACCTCTATTTTGGAGTCTGGATCCCTGCCACTCTCATTGCTTCTAATGCTTCAGTCCTGATAAGATCCTTAATCGATTAGGTATATTCCTTGGTCCTAGCTAATTTCTAATTTGAGATAACCTCTCTGTGGCATTGATTGACCTAGTTTAGCTAGGTAGAGTTTGTGGTTTAAATGGGAGTTGGAAGAAACCTACCAGATCTAATCATGAATTAGCATCTGGAATCCTTCCTGCCACTTGAGACTGTTGGGCCGGCTGCAACTGTAGGCCTAATATGAGAACTGCTAGTGGGAGACAGATAATCTTAAGAAGAAGAGACTGTTTCCAGGGGAGTTTTCTAAAATTTGAAAATTCTTTCTGAAAGAACCAAGAATCATAACCCACATGATTTGGGTTGATCCTGGCATCTTCACCTGGGACTCACAGAGGGGCTTCAGATGACTTGTGAAGCTCTTAACATGCTATTTTGTTCATATAAACAGTTTTCTGGGTGGGGGGTGGGGATCTGTGATTTTCATCAGACTCTTAAAGGGCTCCCTGAACGAAGAAAGGCCGGAAACTTCCAGCTGGTGTTATGAAGACTTCTGTGACCCTGGTATCTTACTTAGTGTCTTTCCTCTGGCAGGGTGTGTGGCTTCTCACCCTGGGAAAGGAAACCAGGGTCTGCATCAGCCATGGGCCTCCCAGGGGCAGTCTGGTGGAGAAGAGGGTTTGAAGTCAGGCAAGATGTGTCCACCAATTGCCACTGAACCTCTTTCTTCTGCATCTGTGGACAAGTTGCTTAGCTCAGGGCCGATGGCCGGCAGGTAAACACGGGTCTAGTCCTTTCAACTGTTAAAACATTGAAATACTTAGGCTCTGGTTATACAGTGCTGCTTTCTCATCCTCCTGGGCTACCTTGGCTCCTAGTCCAGTAACTGAGGGGTTTTCATAATTCACGGCTGATTCTAAGAGTGATCCTAACTAGTGGGCTGGACAAGTGGATGTCTTCATAAGATCTAGTGTACTACATAACTCTTTCCTCACGGACACTTGGATTTAATTATACATTTTATAGCATACACTGTTGGCTGCCAGACTAGTTTTCCTTAGCACTAACTGTCCTGTATACCCAGTGACATCCTACTGCATGAACCAGAGGCTCTCTACCCAAAAGCTCTCTTTCAGGCCCTGCTTATGGGGCAGATTTAAAGTGCTAGGGTATGAGTGCTCATGAAAGCATCCTTCAGCCAATATTGAATGAGAGTTCATTGTAAGTAGTCTCGGATAGGGACAACATCCATACCATCTCCCAAAAGTCCCTAAGAGGCCTGAGCCCAGGATCCCCTTTGTGGTAATGAATAAGCCCTGTATTGGCTTCTTTCCCCTCCCTGTCTCACTTTCCCACTTCCCAATCAGTGAACCAGTACTTGTTGCGATCACCTCCCAAATAAAGTATCTGCACCCAAATTCTAGTCTCAGGGTCAGTTTCTACAGGAACCTGGCTTAAAATACACTTAAAAAGAAATATTTTATAAATGTTGGGAGAAGAAAATGATTCATATACAACCTCCTCCCCCACATCAATAAAAAGGAAAATTGAGAAATGTGAGATTTAATATTCCACAGTGGGCTGTCAGCAATTTCAAAGCTCAAAGATGTCTGATAAAACATGTAATTTATTCAACCTCATTTCCTATGATCCTCCAATATTTGCTTAACTGTATTAATACTGTGGGACTCATCTGCCTTAGTTAGAAACCCTCTCCTTAAATTCTCTTTTAAAATTAACTAACAGAAACTTCTAACACAAACCTCTGCCTCTGAAATGTACATCATCTTATACTGTTCTGTGCTTTGGAAGGAATAGTCCCATATTCCTTATAGCACGAGATCGATTTTCTTGACCACTTTTCTCACTGCCCTGCCTGCCCTTTATGAACTCTCCTCAGCCTTTCATTAGCATCTTGTCAGGAGAGATACGTAAGTTAACATTTTTCATCCATGACTTAAGTTTGGCAGGATACTTTTTAAAATTTGGCCATAGTCACACAAACTAGCTCACTCCTCCTGGGAAATCCATCTCTAGTTTTTTAGGGTTGATGGGGCTGCTCTGACTGCATTAGAGCCAGCACCATTCCTGTGCTTCTTTCTGAAGGAGCCATCAATTTTCATAAAGAGCAACATGAAAGGGAGATGCAGGCTGGATAAGGTTTGGGATTCTCTTCCTCCCTCATTCTTTCATCCTGGAGATGTCCATGAAAGGTTAGGACATGGTCCCTGCATTTCCCCAACATAACCCAAACAAAAGTCTTATTTATAGGATTGGCAATGACAAGAATTCCTCCCACTCTTCTTTGAAGTCTACCCTTGTGTGTTTGGTGGAGGGAGTATAGAAAAAGAGTGCAGGCAGAGAAGAGCCACAATAAGGATCTGTCCCTAATCCCTTGTCACATCCACCATGGCCTATCTTAGACAGCTGTTACCATGATTCTGTATAATAAATTACCCCCAAAACTTGATGGCTTAAAATAATCTGTTATTCCTTGGTTAAGTGTATGTGGATTGGCTCTAAGTGAGCCGATCCAGCCTGGGCTCAGCTCAGTTTGATTTCAGGGATAAATCGTCATCTGTTCCTTTCATTTCTCACCCTGCATGGACATGAGGAAGACACATGGTTTGTTCTTTTCATGACAAGGAGAAGCACAAGAAGGCAGATCCTTTCACGCCTCTTCTGACATCACATCTGTTAATCTCATTGGCCCAAGTCAGACACATAGCTGAACCCCAAGTCTAGGGCCAGGGAGGTAGGCCACCCACAGTGAGGCCATTTAAAGTTATGTAGGTAGGTTAGTAATAATAGTATAGTGAAAAAATGTGACCAAAAATTCAGTCTACCAAATATCCTTATCTGGCCACTCCAGCACTTTAGACAGGCCATCAAATGGCACCACTCTAGGGCCTTACCATTATGTGTCCCCATCTCTGAATCAGCTACTAGATTGAAAGGCCTGGGCCAAGCTTTTAAAATCTTTGTTCTCCAGGAGTTGGCAAAGTACTTAGCACATAGAACCAAAGCCGTTCGCTGTGAACACGTGCACGCTCAATGAATGGGATCTTCAGAAGAGAATAGAATAGAATTGAAATAACCTGAGGAAAGCCTTACAAAATGTGTCTTTTATCTACCTATTACACATTTTCCCCTACTACAGTATGCATAAAGTACCTACAAGTTTTATTTGAATCTTCTTACATTCACAGTAAGATGCAATTTTAAATCATCTATCAACTAATCTTTCTTTTAAACATGAGATATTTGAATGGCAATATAAAAGAGTAATTGTGACTGTTGACTTTCTCAGTCAAATCTCATTGTTCAATTTGGCCCCCAGTTCTCTTTTTATTCCCCTTTGGTAACAACTATCATTCTTCACTCCTCCATAGTCAAAATTCTATCGTTTATCTTTTTTTTAATCATTCTTTTGTTACGTCAAATTTGTTTCTAAACTGTGCACCATTATATCTACCCCAGAATGCTTTGGTATCTAGTATATATAATGATTACATATAATTCATCTACTCCCATCTATGTTGGTTTGTGTAATCCATACACTGTAAACACTGTAATGACTGCATTTAATGAGAACTGACTATGTGCCAGGCACTGAGCTCCATCGTGTGCATTATCTCACTTTGTGATGGGAAGACTGATAATGGAATACGCCAGGTGCCTCCCCCAGTCAGTGAGTGATGGTTTCTGAACCTTGGCTTTCTGATTCTAAGCCCATGCACTTAACCACTATATTGCCTCCAGCTCTTTGATCTCCAAGGTGTTGGCAGGAGCATAGATTGGTAGGAGACCTCAGCTCAAGTCCTCCCTTTCTGACTCCCTTTGTGATCAGTGAAAAAGTATTTCATCTTGGTAAATGGGAGCTCACAATTACCTTATTTACCATGCAAGGCAGTTGTTGGTGGAAGTACTTTAGAAACTGTAGCACCCTACTCAATTTCCAAGGGATTTTTACCGTATTCTCTTCAAGAGTGCCCTAAACTCCTGAACTGACCGTACCTCCATCAGAAATGGTTTTGCTTTTTGGTTTCCGCTGCACATTTGCTGACAAGGCACATCTGGTCTTCTGTCCTGAGAAATTTCATTTCCCTTGAGCCTTCCTATTTGTTTGTTGAACAAACCATACATCACTAGCAATGTCATATTCCCAGGCTTTCTCAATATTTCTTGATTAATTTCCCCCTTGTCCTTGCAGCTTCATTGTTTTCCCAGGCTCTCTCCTCAGAAGAGCCGCAGTCTGTGTCTGATGGTGTCTCAACTTGCCAAAGGCCAAATGGGAATTCAAGAGCTTCAGGTTTTTTTTTTTTTTTTGTAGCAGTAATAGTTGGTACTTTGTCTAATTGGCCCCATATTTGGTTATTCTGAAAAGATAATAGTCTTATATTTTTAAAAAATTGACTTAAGTATTCATCCTTATAGTTTCTATTTGGGACCTTTATCCCTTGCTCCATCCCTAACTTCCTGGGGATATAATGGTGAGACAAAACAAATGCAGTCCTCGCCCCCTAGTTCATACTTTTGGGGTGTGTGTGGGTGCACTGGCATATGTGTGCACCTGTTTAAGACTGAATTGGTGCTAAGTAGTTCTCTTTAACTTGTCTTGGCCTAATAAGAAAATCACAAAGGCAGACCTTCTATGTAAATGAAGCATTTGTGCTGAATGCACGTTGCTTGAGCCAAGGTTTCCTAGTAATTTGAAAATAATTTGCAAAGCACTGGGAAAATTAAACCATTGTTTGACCTGTGGCTGTGTAGGCATAATGTCTCCTCTCAACTCTTAGTGCCAGTTGCAGTTTAGTTTCAGCAAAACAATATTATCCATTATTTTAAACCAATGTTGTTAATTAGAACCGTGCTGGTATTACAGTTCTATTTACATTAATCTGTGAGTGTTTAAGGGCTTCAAAGACGGAGACAAGTGATGCTGTAAAAAAAAATCTGTGTTCTTATGTTTGCATGTAATAAAGCAACATTTTAATTAAATGCTCTTTTTCAAAAGCGAACATCCAAGAGAATTTTTTTCCTTCATAAAGGTCTGTACATTCTTCAAATTTGAAAAACACATAAGCTGCAGATTTTTCTCTGAACCATCGCCAATAGCAGATCACAGTAATGGTACATCCCTCTCCTCTGCCCTGCCATCACCTCGGTGGGTCTGGGAAATGGTCCGAGTGGAAATCTCTGGCTGGATCTCAAAAGTCATTTTTGAAAAGTTCGACTTTGTAACAAACAATGGAATCACATCATATTCTCGCTGAAATGACTTGAATTTAACTCTGTGTATTCGTCATCTCCACCCGGGAAGGGAGGAGATACAGAAAGACACCCTTAGGCAGGTACAGAGAGGGACATTAGCATTTGAATATCTGTGATTTCAGGACACCTCCTGTGCCTTACTTCAGATTCCTCTCAGCCCGAGAGCTGGCTCCCTCCCCTGCTGCAACAACCAGCTCCTTGCTGGTTTTGACTGACTTTAAGTGGGGGCAATGAGACGGTGCTTCTGCTCTTCGGCTCACGAGTGCACCTCTCCCAGGACCCACTCTCTCCCCACACACACTGCGGGAAGCACAGTGGAGCTGGTGCCTTTGTAGTATCCTTGGCCAAAAGGGACAGGTTCCAAGAGATGGATGCCCTCTTCTTTGTCCCCTGGCAGGCAGTTCTGAAGTGTACATGTCATAGGGCTCTGAAGAAAGTCCAGTAGTCTAGACCACTTGTCACCTGCTGTGACTGTCAACTCTTTTAATATGGCCTTATTAAAGCTTGCTCCCCCACCTCCGCCCCTTTCATTCTGTTTTTCCCTCACTCCTTCGCCCAATGAACTGCCCTACAGTGAGTCTTTGTCTCAGGTTCTGCTTCTTCTACAAGGTAAAGGGGAGTGGGGTTAAGCTAAGATAGTGCTAAAAATGAACCAACCACTCAATCTGGTACTCAACTGCAGAAAAGATTTTGAAACAGTATTTATTCAGCCTTTTAAAATTGTTTAAAATTATTCTTATTATAATATTTTTACCTGTTACTATATATAGTTATTTTGTTTATAATATGTTTACCTATTATTATAAATAATATACAGGTATGCACGCATATTATTGAATGTACAATATATACACTTACCCATAGTACAGAGTTGTAAATCCCAAAACATGTATAGTAACTTTGGAAGATTCCCTGAAAGATTTTTGATAGGAAATTGACTAGGGCTCACATATTGGATTTGGAACCCCCATATATGATGTGGCTCGACTCCATTTATTTATTATAAAACATTGCTAGTAGGAGTATAAAATGGTAGAACCGCTTTGGAAAGTAGTTTAGCAGTTTCTTTTTCTTTTTCTTTTCTTTCTTTTTTTTTTTTTGTTGCAGCTTTTGCCCAGAGCTGGGCCTGAACCCACCACCTCCGGCATATTGGGCCGGCGCCCTACTCCTTTGAGCCACAGGCACCGCCTAGTTTGGCAGTTTCTTATAAAATTAAACATATACTTCCCATAAGACTCAGTAATGCCAGTCCTAGATACTTATTCAAGAGAAATGGAAACATATCCACACAAACCCTTGTACACAAAGGTTCTAGGGCAGGCGTCCTCAAACTGCGGCCCGCGGGCCACATGAGGTGGTGTGAATTGTAGTTGTTCCCGTTTTGTTTTTTTACTTCAAAATAAGATATGCGCAGTGTGCATAGGAATTTGTTCATAGTTTTTTTTTTTTAAACTATAGTCTGGCCCTCCAATAGTCTGAAGGACAGTGAATTGGCCCCCTGTTTAAAAAGTTTGAGGATGCCTGTTCTAGGGGATTTATTCATAACAGCCCAAATTTGAAAGTATCTAAATGTTCATCAACAGGAGAATGGTTTAAAAAATTCTGCTATGTTCCTACAATGGAATATTAGCTAACAATGAAAAGGAAAAAAAACTGATAAGGAAAACAACATAGATCAATCTCAAAACCACTATGTTGAGCAAGAGAAGCTAGATGCAAAAGAGCACATAGCATATGATCCATTTATAAGAAACTCTTAAAAAGCTAATTCTAACTTGAAAGCAGCTGGGTGGTTGCCTGAGGCTAGAAGGAGTATTAACTGTTAAGGGGCAGAAGGATAATTTGGGGGATGATGAAAATATTCTATGTATAGCTTGATTATGGTGGCATTTGTACGGGTGTATACATTTGCTAAAACTCATTTACACTTAAGGTTTTGTTTTATATCTCACAGAGTTCATTTCCAAATTAAGAAGAAACATCATTTAAAGTGCCTGCTATAAAGATCCATGCTTTTGCAGGATGTGCCGTGTTTATCTTTGTGGTCCATGCCCAACTGATATTTCACTGCCTTCCCCTGTTTCCGAAGCATAGTCCTGGGACTTACCTGTCTTTTCTCAAGTGATAAAAGCAAGGCAGTTCAAAACCTAGGACCCCTGCCACTTTACTTCCAGCCTTGTTTCTCGAATTTTCAGGATTATCTTTGTAAATGGTTTTCCTGTTTTCTCAACTAATAGCGAAACAGACTTTCAACTGGTTGCCCTTGGGACAAAGGTTGAAATGCTTCCCATTTCAATTTAGAAACCGCATCCACGGGGTGCTTGTGTATATCTTTACTTCGAAACCCAGAGTTTTCCTCAGATTAATCAGGACTAATCGCATTCAATTTCCTGAAATTGTCATTCTGTACCCGTCGTGTTTTGCAGGAGTCCTTGGACCCAGGGTAAGCTGCTCCAGCGTCTTTTGCTGCTAGGTTTGTGGGTGAGACCAGCCACAGTAGAAGCTGCTCTGGCACTCATGTCCCTTGGCATGGGAAGGTAAACTGCTCAGTGCATGGCGTGCGATCTTTTCCTTGCTTGCTGTCGTCTTCAGCAGGGAGGACTGCTGACAGCTGAGCGGACTGCCTCATTAGAATTCACTGGGTGAGCTGATTCCATTTAACTGATGAGGGAATTCTTGCACTAGAAGGTGGGGGAGAGGTTCATCCTGTCAGAAAGCTTCTTTCTTCCTGCTTTGCTATGTGTGTGTGCGTGGGGCGGGGGCTGACAGACGATGTAAAATGGCCTATACAGGACACAAGAAAACCCCAAACCTCTCCACCAGGAAACAGTGACAGTAATTTTCAAGGTCTACTTATTGCAGCATGTCACACACATATCACATTCCTTTTGAAAAAAATGGCCCCTATGCTTTATCCTCAGCAGAATATAAAGTCTGCCCAATTGATATTCCTTTACTCCTAAAAGTTCCTTACACCAGAATTTTGTCCCCTCACTAAAGGGATTGGAGACAGATTGTCCCTCTCCGTCATGCTAACGCATTAGCATTATGCCTGGGATCATGCCATAGAAAACTCCTTTCCATGATTCATTTGCCCGCAATGTTGCAAAGTAAGAACTGGGCTTCTGCTCTAGCTTCAATCATTAAACGTCATAACTACATAAGGTCTTCAAGGCCATCAAGCCAAACTCCTTTGTTTCATGGAGGCAGAAGCCAAGAGGTGACATGAAGCCCCTGCCCCCAACCAGTTGCAGAACAGAAGACTCCCTGATATCCCTTCTAATCCAAGATCCTAAAGACCACATTCCTAATAGGAAAGGCGACTCTCTCCAAAGTCACACCATGATGATTTCAGATTTTAGACTCTAAAGCCATTGATCCCCTTTGGTTTTTGCAAGGTTTGAGTCAAATCAGTTCACGAACGATGGCGTGGCAAAGTGCGTGCGTGGACACGTGCAGAATGATGTATCAACCCTGAAGAAGACTGAATTCTTGTCTCGGAACCTCTGAAGGGCTTTGCTCTGTGCGCACAGCTGTTGCATTTCATTCCCTGAGATGACAGGAGGCATCAAATGGAGGTTTTCTTTAGAAGAGGATGCTGCCTAGTGCATGACAATCCAAGTTAAACAAAGAGAAAGGAAAGGTTGTTGGCTGGTGGTATGAGGAGAGTGCAGGAGATTTCCTCTCTCTAAAGACTTTCTTCTCCTTTCAGTTTCTCTTTCATCTTTTCCCTTTTATTTTCTAGCTAAAAGAGAAACACATGTTGCTTGTAAAAATTTCAGGCAATAAAGACATGTGTTCTGCCAGATATGTATACTATGCAACAAACCACCCCCAAGACTTAGTGGCTTAAGAAAACAACATGTATCTTCTTTTGAATCTGCAATTTAGATATAGCTTGGCAGAGACAACTGGACTCTCCTCCTCCAGTCCTTGAGATACCTGGGACCTCAGCTGGGAATGTCCAGAAGGCATAGGGGATGACTGGGCACTACTCTCTCCTTTCTGCATGTAGTCTCAAGGCACATATCTCAGTGCCATGTGGTCACTTCGTATGTCTTCTCCAGCATGGTGACCTCTTGGAAGTTTGACTCCTTACATGACAACTGGTGTCCTCCACAGCAGGCATCCTGAGAGACCTGGGCAGAGACTGCAAGGCCTCTCACGACTTAGCCTTGCAAATCCCAGAACATAGCTTTTACTAGAAGTCATTGGTACAGCAAGTCATGAAGTTGAGCCAAGAAACAACAAGTGTGGCATTAGACTCCTCTGTTTTATGACCATCTTCAATCTACCTACTACAAGGTCATGCTCACCAATGATTAATCTCATGCCCTAGGGGTGACTTCTGTTAACACTTTGGTGTTTTATTTGCCTGTGCACTTTCTCTGAAAGTGTAGATAGTATGACTCCACATGAAAGAATCTCTACATTGGGATATGGGCTGGATTTTGTTTCTGTGTGTTGGGATGTTGTAAGGGGTGGGGGACATGGACTACAAATTCTGCAATTCTGCTGTGGGCTTTTGATTCCCCAGTCCTAAAATCATGTTTCAATAGTACAGTTCCCTCAGGAGTTTTATATTTGACTGACACTCAAAAATCCATGACAAATGTTCTCAGTGGTTTTCATGGTGCTTGGAGTAACTCAGAGAGTTATAATCACATACATCATCTTATTTTTACTTCTCGGCTGCTCCCTGAGGTTGGTACAGTAGAATTGCATTGTACCTACTTAGGAAAATTTAATTGATGATACTCTTATCCCCATTTTTCAGATGAGTTCAGAGGTTAGGTAACTCAACCGAGGTCACATAGCTAGCAAATAAAAGGCCCAGCTTCAAATCCTAGTCAGCCTGATAGCCAAACCCATGCCTTGAACCCCTTCTGTTCACATTAATTTTCTAGATGAAGAAAACTAAAGGTCAGAAAGCGATCTGACATATTTCATTTCTCAGAATGGTTGCAACAGGCACAGAAACGTTTATATTCTGGAGTGTTAACCTTTCATAAAGAGTGTTTTGTGTTGCCTATAGCAACGAAGTTTATTGCTGCTTCCAATTGTGGGAACTACTTCCACAGACTTAACATCTTGAGTAATCTAAGAGCAGTGGGAACATTATTGAGTGGAGAGGGCTGGATTTTATGGCAAACTGAAAGATAAACTGAGAACAACTGGATTCTAAATGTTGAACATGATTTCAAGCCATCATGATAGGGTGATTTTTTTTTTTATATCTCTTTCTCATTAGAGTATAAAGAAGCTACAGGTGTATCATTGGGCTGATTCTGGAATAGAACCTCTTTATCTTGTCATTTGTTTCTGTATTCAGCTTTGACTTGACTCAACATTCATATGCAACCAGTCCAATCAAAATAGAGGCTGGACTGATCATGTCTTTATTGAAAAGTTGAGTCATTGATATCAGGCAGTTTTCTGGCCCTCTGTTAGCAACTGCAGAACATTCAGAGCACAGATCTTCAGCTTTGTCCAGCACAGACTACTCCACCTGTGTTTGTATTGCCCTCATCATTTCTGTCCCTATATGCTCTTGCTTAAATTCACGCAGGGCTAGAGTATAGCTCTCAGTGTAGCCACAATCTACAAAGGTAATAAACTTTTCTGGGCCTTTCTACAAAATGCTTTTAAAAATGTCTGTTGCCACTGGATGTCTATAAATGACCATGACTCACGAATGTCTGCCATTGCCAAAGTGGAATGAGTTTTGATGGATACCTTAGGCTTTAAGAGAGAAAAGAAAAACTTTAATCCAGAATGTTTCCTGGAAGACTTTCCCCAATCATTCGTTAATCCTTTAACCTATAGCTTCTTATTTTGTTACTGCCTTCATTCAACAAGCATCTTTGGAGGTCTTTTATGCAAGCACAGGCAAGGTCAAATAGAAAATAGTGCCTAGATCTACTCTCTGATAGCTTATAGTGCAGTGGTGAAGCTTCTGCACTCTTGCTCTTAGGTGTTTTTGATTTGTTCTTTCCCCCCTTTCTCTCCTAGCCTCTTTCTGCTGCCCGTTTTTATAGAGGTTGCTTCACTTAGGTTCTGCTATTAAATTCTTAAATTCACTCTAAATTTCAATCATTGTTCTTACAAGCTTTTCTCATTCTTCTAAGTTTATGATTATTATTTCATTATCATGTCTATTCCTTCATCTCTTCAATCATTTTCAGGGTCTTTATTTTATATGTACCTACTCTTTTTTTTATTAAATCATAGCTGTGTACATTAATGAGATCATGGCGCACCATACACTGGTTTTATAGACCGTTTAACACATTTTCATCACACTGGTTAACATAGCCTTCCTGGCATTTTCTCAGTTATTGTGTTAAGACATTTACATTCTACATTTACTAAGTTTCACATGTACACTTGTAAGATGCACCACAGGTGTAATTCCACCAATCACCCTCCCTCCGCCCCCCTCCCTCCCCTCCCTTTCCCCCTTCCCCCATTCTTGGGTTATAACTGGGTTATAGTTTTCATGTGAAAGCCCTAAATTAGTTTCATAGTAGGGCTGAGTACATTGGATACTTTTTCTTCCATTCTTGAGATACTTTACCAAGAAGAATATGTTCCAGCTCCATCCATGTAAACATGAAACAGGTAAAGTCTCCATCTTTCTTTAAGGCTGCATAATATTCCATGGTGTACATATACCACAATTTATTAATCCATTCGTGGATCGATGGGCACTTGGGCTTTTTCCATGACTTAGCAATTATGAATTGGGCTGCAATAAACATTCTGGTACAAATATCTTTGTTATGATGTGATTTTTGGTCTTCTGGGTATATGCCTAGTAGAGGAATTATAGGATTGAATGGCAGATCTAGTTTTACATCTCTAAGTGTTCTCCAAACATCTTTCCAAAAGGAATGTATTAATTTGCACTCCCACCAGCAGTGTAGAAGTGTTCCCTTTTCTCCACATCCACGCCAACATCTCTGGTCTTGGGATTTTGTGATATGGGCTAATCTTCCTGGAGTTAGATGATATCTCAAAGTAGTTTTGATTTGCATTTCTCTGATGATTAAAAATGATGAGCATTTTTTTCATATGTCTGTAGGCCGTGTGCCTGTCTTCTTCAGAAAAGTTTCTCTTCAAGTCCCTTGCCCAGCCTGCGATGGGATCACTTGTTCTTTTCTTGCTTATACGTTTGAGTTCTCTGTAGATTCTGGTTACTAAACCTTTGTCGGAGACATAACCTGCAAATATCTTCTCCCATTCTGAGGGTTGCATGCTTGCTTTAGTTACTGTGTTCTTGGCTGTGCAGAAGCTTTTTAGTTTGATCAGGTCCCAGTAGAGTATTTTTGAAGCTGCTTCAATTGCCCAGGGGGTCCTCCTCATAAAATACTCACCCAGGCCGATTTCTTCAAGGGTTTTCCCTGCACTCTCTTCTAGTATTTTTATAGTTTCATGTCATAAGTTTAAATCTTCAATCCAGTGAGAGTCTATCTTAGTTAATGGTGAAAGGTGTGGGTCTAGTTTCAGTCTTCTACAGGTTGCCAGCCAGTTTACCCAGCACCATTTGTTAAATAGGGAATCTTTTCCCCACGGAATGTTTTTAGTTGGCTTGTCAAAGATCAAATAATGGTAAGTAGCTGGATTCATCTCTTGGTTCTCCATTCTGTTCCAGACATCTACTTCTCTGTTTTTGTGCCAGTACCATGCTGTTTTGATCACTATCAATTTATAGTATAGTCTGAGGTCTGGTAGCGTGATTCCTCTTGCTTTGTTTTTATTTCTGAGTAATGTCTTGGCTATTCGAGGTTTTTTTCAATTCCATATAAAACAAAGTATTATTTTTTAAAAATCTTTAAAGTATGATAATGGAGCTTTAATAGGGATTGCATTAAAATTGTATATTGCTTTGGGTAGTATGGACATTTTAACAATGTTGATTCTTCCCAGCCATGAGTATGGTATGTTTTTACATTTGTTAACATTTTCAGCTTCTTTTCTTAGAGTTTCATAGTTCTCTTTATAGAGATCTTTCACGTCCTTTGTTAGATGAACTCCCAAATATTTCATCTTCTTTGGCACTACTGTGAATGGAATAGAGTCCTTAACTGTTTTTTCAGCTTGACTATTGTTGGTATCTATAAAGGCTACCGATTTATGAATGTTGATTTTGTAACCTGAGATGCTGCTGTATTCCTTGATCACTTCTAACAGTTTTGTAGTAGAATCCCTGCTGTTTTTAGATATACAGTCATATCATCTGCGAAGAGCGAAAGTTTGATATCTTCTGACCCTATATGGATACCCTTGATTGCCTTTTCTTCCCTAATTGCAGTGGCTAAAACTTCCATTACAATGTCAAAGAGCAATGGAGACAATGGGCAGCCTTGTCTGGTTCCCAATCTGAGTGGAAATGATTTCAATTTAACTCCATTCAATATGATATTGGCTATGGGTTTTGTGTAGATGGCCTCTATCAGTTTAAGAAATGTCTCTTCTATACCAATTTTCTTAAGTGTTCTGATCATGAAGGGATGCTGTATACTATCAAAAGCTTTTTCTTCATCAATTGAGAGAATCATATGGTCTTTGTTTTTTAATTTGTTTATGTGCTGAATTATACTTATAGATTTATGGATATTGAACCAGCCTTGAGACCCTGGGATAAAACCAACTTGGTCATGATGCATAATTTGTTTGATGTATTGCTGGATTCTCTTTGTTAGGATCTTGTTGAATATTTTTGCATCTATATTCATTAGTGATATTGGTCTATAATTTTCTTTTTTTGTTGGGTCTTTTCTTGGTTTTGGGATCAGGGTGATGTTTGCTTCATAGAACGTGTTGGGTAGTCTTCCTTCTTTTTCTACCTTTTGGAACAGGTTGAGTAATATAGGTACTAATACCTCTTTAAAGGTTTGGTAGAATTCTGACGTGAAGCCATCTGGTCCCGGGCTTTTCTTTTTAGGGAGATTTTGTATGGTTGATGCTATTTCAGAACTTGATATTGGCCTGTTCAACATTTCCACTTGATTTTGGCTAAGTCTTGGAAGATGATGTGCTTCCAAGTATTGGTCACTTTCCTTCAGATTTTCATATTTCTGAGAATAAAGTTTCTTGTAATATTCATTAAGGATTTTTTGAATTTCTGAGGAGTCTGTTGTTATTGTGTCTTTGTCGTTTCTGATTGATGAGATTAGAGATTTCACTCTTTTTTTCCTGGTTGGGTATGGCAAAGGTTTATCTATTTTATTGATCTTTTCAAAAAACCAACTTTTTATTTATTGATCTGTTGTATAATTCTTTTGTTTTCAATTTCACTTAATTCTGATGTAATTTTGGTTATTTCTTTTCTTCTACTGGGTTTGGGGTTGGAATGTTCTTCCTTTTCCAGTTGCTTGAGATGTCCCATTAAGTTGTTAACTTCCTCTCTTTCCATTCTCTTGAGGAAGGCTTGCAGTGCTATAAATTTCCCTCTTAGGACTGCCTTTGCAGTATCCCAGAGGTTCTGATAATTAGTGTCTTCATTGTCGTTTTGTTCCAAAAATTTGGGAATTTCTTTCTTAACCTCATCTCTGACCCAGCTATCATTCAGCATAAAGTTATTTAACTTCCATGTTTTTGTATGAGTATGCAGATTCCTGTTGTTACTGAGTTCAACTTTTATTCCATGGTGGTGCAAGAAGATGCAAGGAATAATTTCTCTTGCTTTAAATTTACTGAGGTTAGACTTTGACCTAAGATGTGATCGATTTTGGAGTATGTTCTGCGGGCTGATGAGAATTATGTGTATTCAGTTTTATTGGGATGAAATGTTCTGTAGATGTTTGCTAAATCCAAATGTTGGATGGTTAGATTTAAATCTACAATTTCTTTGCTCAGCTTCTTATTGGAGGCTTGATCCAACACTGCCAAAGGAGTATTGAAAACTCCAACTATTATGGAGCTGGAGGAAATCAAGTTGCTCATGTCTGTTAGATTTTTCTCTTATAAACTGAGGTGCGTTCGGGTTGGGTACACAGATATTAATAATTGAAATCTCATCATATTGAGTATTACCCTTAACAAATATGAAGTGACCATTCTTATCCTTCCTTACTTTCGTTGGTGTAAAGACTGTTGTATCTGCAAATAGAATTGCAACACCTGCTTTTTTCTGATTACCATTTGCCTGAAATATGAATGACCATCCTTTCACCATGAGTCTATATTTGTATCTTAAGGTAAGATGTGACTCTTGTATGCAACAAATATCTGGCCTGAGTTTTTGTATACAGTCAGCTAACCTGTGGCTCTTTAGAGGCCAGTTTAAGCTGTTCACATTAATGGAGAATATTGATAAGTCTGGTAAAATTTTGGGTATCGAGTTTTTCAAAAGACCAGTGGACATTTTTAATCCTTTCACCACTGTGGAAGTTGGAGTTTGATCAAAAGTTTCTGAGTGAGTTCACTTTTGTGGTAGAGGATTGGGCTGGTCATTATGGGGGATAGGTCTGATAATATCCTGAAGAGCTGGTTTGGTTATGGCAAATTTCTTCAACATATAAATGTCATTAAAGTATTTAATTTCTCCATCATAAATGAAACTCAATTTAGCTGGATACAGGATCCGGAGTTGAAAGTTATTTTGCTTTAGGAGATTAAATGTTGATGACCAACCTCTTCTGGCTTGAAAAGTTTCAGTAGAGAGATCTGCAGTCATTCTAATATTCTTCCCTTTGTAGGTAATGGATTTCTTACGTCTGGCTGCTTTCAGAATTTTCTCCTTCATATTAACTTTAGTGAAGTTAACTATAATATGCCTGGGGGATGTCTTATTGGGATTGCGTTGTGCTGGGGTTCTGAAACTGTCTGCTATCTGAATGTCAGAATCTCTTGGCATATCTGGAAAATTCTCTTTCATAATTTCATGGAGAAGGGCCTCTGTGCCTTGCGAGGCCACTTCATCACTTTCAGGGATTCTAATGAGGTGGATATTAACCTTCTTTGAATTATCCCAGAGCTCTCTGAGAGAATGATCCATTTTTGCTCTCCATTTCTCTTCCTGTTTGAGAGTTTGGGAGCGTTCTTTGTCTTCATGAAGACATGTCTTCATGTCTTCATTGAAGCTTTGTCTTCAAAGTCAGAAATTCTTTCTTCTCCTTGCTCCACTCTGTTACTGAGGGATTCTACTGTATTTTTCAGATCTTTGTGGGCTGTAAATTCTTGCTTCAGTGCGTCAAAATCTTTGGTGGTTTTGTCTTTAAATTTGTTAAATTCTTGAGACAACTTTTGAATTACTCCTCGAATTTCTAATTCTGACTTTTGAATTGCTGCTTGAATTTCTAATTCCAATTTTTCCTCCATTTTATTAATCTTGTTTGCCATCCAAATTCTGAATTCAATTTCTGACATCTCGGCCACCTGTTTATGAATGGGATCTTCAGTTACATCTGCCATATCTTTCCTTGGTGTGTGTGGGGGGTGATCTATTCTGGTTATTCATGTTACCAGAGTTTTTCTGCTGATTCCGCCCCATGATTGTTTTGCACCGTTTTATTTTTCCCCTGGAGCTTTGTCGAAGACCCATACAGTGCTATGGCCTGAGAAACTGGGAACCTGTTTGGTGTGGTGGGGCTAAGTGGTTCTGTCTTAAGAACCAGTGGTTCTGGTTTAAGCTGGTCTCTGTTCAACCCTAGTGAAACAGTTACTCTGGGTTGAAGTCTCAGCTGTGGAGAAATACCAGCAATTAAGTCACCCTGCCCCCACAGGCAGCAATTGGAAAAGGAAAATCAAACCTTCCTACAATGACACCCAGGGCACCAATTGGATAGTCCTTGGGGGATTGGCTCAGTTCAAAAGGTCCAAATCAATTGTCTCAGACAGCACCTGTCTCAGGTGGGAGAGTTTAAAAGGTCTCTGGCAACTGGATCGCAGGGGTCTGGTAACTACTCAGATATGGCTTGCTCCAGTGCTCCGTGGAGTCATGAGGACCCACCCAGCAAATAGACCAGTCTGGGGAATTTGATGCCTCCTTCCCCACCTTGCACCTCTGTGACACCCAGTCATTTATAGTCCCGCAGGGCTTTAACCCAGTTGTCTGTAGTGAACAGATACTCTAGGGGTTTGCACCTGCCTGAATCACAAGGAAATCTATTTCTGCTCAGCCAGGCCGCTGTGCTCTGCCTCTATCTAGCAGGGGGAGGTGAGGCCTGACAACCTCTGGCACTTGATGGAGGCTGGGGGGGTTTTCGCTCAGTTCCAGCCCTGCCCTTGATTGATGTTACTGACGGAACAGAACAGTACAACTTTGCAGGAATTTTTTTCTGTCCTGCTAAATTCCCCTGCAGAAGAGAAGCTGTTTTGAGTTCCCAGAGTCTGCACCTCAGGCCCTGTCTTTGCTCCTGCAAGTTTGTATTTGGTTACCTGTCAGTTCTAGCCTCCTGTCTTCCTTTGTCTATAGGCTGATGATCCCCTGAGGGCTGGGTGCATCTTAGGCTCAGCCCCGCCCTGGGAACTTCCTGGCTCTGTGCGTGCATTTCTAGTCCCCACACTCCACCCAGGCTGGTACCGCCTCAGGCAAACCCTTTACTCACGGGGCCTGCGTTTCCGTCCCCGATCTGTTCTGTGGTGGTTGCCACCTGAGTAGATGCCCGCCCTCCTCTGGTTGCCCAGGGAGACAAGGGGTGTGGCTTCAGAATATCCGGGAGTGAGCCCTATTGTTGCCAAAAGATGGCTGCAGCTCTGCTCCTCGGGGCACCGCTGCTCTGGTGTGGTTCCCTCTCAGCCACCCATCCTCTCCTCACTCCCATGCCCCGGAGTCAGCACTGACCAGCTGCAGTTTAGGCCCTGTCCACACCCCTCAAGAAATCACCCAAGAATCTGGACTCCTGGGGACAAGCCTTCAGACCTCAGAGTGAGAATGGAGGGGAGTGCTGTGAGCTCAGATTTGCAGGTAGAGAATATATACAGTTTTATACAGTTTTATGCCTGGCAGGAGAATGCCGTGGCACCCTAGTAGGGGAGGTAGGTCCAGTTTTTAGAAGGTCTCTCCCGTGGAGTGTAGTAGGAGGACCTTTGAACTCTGCTCGTTTGTTTGTGGGGCACTCCAAGCATGGGGGAGGGGACTCCCGTCCGCTTGGTGGTGGATTTTTTATTTTTGTAGAGACAGAGTTTCACTTTATGGCCCTAGGTAGAGTGCCATGGCATCACACAGCTCACAGCAACCTCCAACTCCTGGGCTTAAGCGATTCTCTTGCTTCAGCCTCCCAAGTAGCTGGGACTACAGGTGCCAGCCACAACACCCGGCTATTTTTTTGTTGCAGTTTGGCCAGGGCTGGGTTTGAACCCGCCACCCTCGGCATATGGGGCCGGCACCCTACCGACTGAGCTACAGGTGCCGCCCCTGGTGGTGGATTTTGTACCTTTTGTTTGTATCCTTGGGGTCACAGCTCGCCTCAGCGGGGTTCATGTGCATTCTTCAACCTTCTGTCTTGGTGCAGCTCTAATCCACCAGGTTACTTGCTAAATTTCTGTCCTTTAACTCCTTCTGGATGGGAGTGTCTGTGGAAAGCTGGCTTCAGTCAGCCATCTTGTCTCCGCCCTTTGTTGTTGTTGTTGTTGTTGTTTATTTTATTATTTCCAGTTTTCAGGCTGTATTTTCCTTTGTTTCATTTTATAACTATACCTTATGGTATTTAATTTCCTTGTGTAGTTAGTCATTTTTTATTATGAGTTTATCTTTAACTTTTGTTTCCCTCTATGAGAATTTCTACAGTCTTCAGATTTCACATTGATTTTGTTAATACCCTAGGGTTTCCCAGGGTATTTCTCAACTTGAGTTTTCTATACCTGTAGATAGTATTAATGTGAACTTCACATCTCCAAGGAATAGAGGCTGAGATTTTTTATTTTTCACAGGCTTGTTTTTAATTTACTTGCTTAAGGTCCCCAAACACACCAAGTATTCTTGTTGAGTCACTGAGCCAGTGGACAAAGTAATGCTGCACCTTTCTAATGGACTGGAAATTTCTGAGGCTTCAAGTTGTATGCAGGTAGCTCAATTTTAGCTCTCATTTTGCATTGGCCTGTGACCACATGTATATGTGGTTATTAATGTTTCTGTCTCAGTCCCTAGAACCTATATCTGATCTGATGCTCTTGTTGGACACTCTGATACCTGTATGTACTTATTAATCTGGACTTCATTTTCTTTTTCTCATCTGGAATTTGGGTATTTCTCTTTCTTCCAAGCCAAATTTTGTTTGTTTGTTTTTTTAATTTGGGGATGAATAGTGCTGTTTTTTATCCAGACTTTTCATGTGTTGTAGCAGTAAAGCTTTCTTTTATTTAGTTCTTAGTACTTTTAAAACTAGTACTTTAAAAATATTGAGTACCTAAAATATTTCAGGCATCGTGCCTACTTATATACTGTCATCACTCTCAGCCTTTGTACTTTTTCCAACATGTTTCCTTAGAAACAATAAATTAGGCCGAGCATGGTGGCTCATGCCTATAATCCTAGCACTCTGGGAGGCCGAGGCAGGTGGATTGCTTGAGCTGATGAGACCACCTGAGCAAGAGCAGACCCCATTTCTAAAAATAGCTGGGTATTGTGGCAGGCACCTGTAGTCCCAGCTACTTGGGAGGCTGAGGCAAGAGGATTGATTGACTCTAAGTATTTGAGGTTTCTGTGAGCTATGGTACTATGGCACTCTACAGAGGGCAACAAAGTGAGACTATGTCTCAACAACAACAACAACAACAAATTAAAGGGTAGGATGGCCACTGATGCTGGAGATGGGTACAATGACAGCCACAAGTAGAGCTGATATCTGATAACAGCAAAGAGGTGAGAAAAAGGATATGAAAAACAAGCACAGATACTCAAAAATCATTAATGTTCTAGGCCCAAATAGTGTGAACAAGCCAACTGACACACTGATATCACATGATAGCATCATCTTATTATATCATAGTATAATGGCTGATGTTCACAATGATGTGCCTGTTGAGGAATCTTCCACGAATGGAAATTGCAGCTGCTGTTGTCATCATGTGTTAAAAGAATTTTGACATTATATGTCAGTCACCTAAGGACTGTGAGAGCTCACACAACTAGGGGCGTGGGGATGGGAATTGTATGTGGCAGTGGTGGAGGAACTTGAGTGAGTCACCAGGGAGAACATGGGTGAGAGATGATCTGTTGATGATCATTCACTGGGCTTGGGTTGGTTAGTAATATCTTTCCTGAAAATGAATTAAGAGCTAGATGTTTCCAATTACCTGGACACTGGAATTGAGTGGGAGGCTTAACGGGGTGATGTTTGTAAAATGGGAAGAGATGGAATTGGAGGTGGGTAGAAATACTGTTGTGAAAAGGAGCATGGATTCTAAGGAACATGGTAAAGCTGCCGTTAAAGTCCCAGAATGCCAGCAAGCCTGAAATGGGAGCTCAAAATAATAGGCAAGAAGCCCAGCTTCACCTGATGCCAGAAATAACCTTGGCAATTTTCAAGTGAAATTTCTTCAGGCAACTGGAACAAGACAGACAAAGGTGTCAAAAGGGATTGGAAGACTTCTAGAAGCCAGGGGATAATTGACCTTGGGGGAGCAAAGATGATACCTGCCAAGACATTGGCAACCAGCTAGGACAGTGTCTTATATGGCTGGGCAAGGACCAGAACAAGATACTCCAATTCCAGGGTACACTGTAGGAGACACGGGTGGTGCTATTCTGAGACTGAGAGGAATCTAAAGAGGGTGCTGAGCCCCTTACCAAGACAGAAGTAAAAACATCCCTGAGACTTGACTTGATGATATGGTTGTGTTGGCTCTACATGAACTTTTAAAGTGGGTAATTATTGCTTCCAGTAACTTCCTTTTCTGCATCTCCTTCTGCTCTTTGGGTGCTTTCTTCCTATCCTTAGCTTAGTTCCCTCAGTTTCTTTCTGGCCAAATTAAACTCTGCCTCAGGCCTGCTACCTCTTTAAACCCCCCTAGTATAGCCTCTGTGGGAATTTGTATGGAAATACCTCCAAGAACTAAAAGTAGACCTACCATTTGATCCAGCAAACCCACTGCTAGGTATTTACACAGAGGAGAGAAAAGACATTTTTTAGAAAATAATTGGTGGGACCACACCTATGGTACATCTTATAAGGGTACATGTGAAACTTAACTAAATGTAGAATATAAATGTCTTAACACAATAACTAAGAAAATGCCAAGAAGGCTATGTTAATCAGTTTGATGAAAATATTTCAAATTGTATATAAAACCAGTGCATGGTACCCCATGATTGCATTAATGTACACAGCTATGATTTAATAAAAAAGAGAGAGAGAGAGAGAAAAGACACTCACACGTGAATGTTTATAGCAGTAAAATTCACAATTGCAAAGATGTGAAAACAAACCAAATGCCCATCAGTACGTGAGTGGATTAATAAAATATGGTATACTATGGAGTACTATTCAGCCATAAAAAAGTGAGCTAGTATCTTTTGTAATAACCTTAACGAAATTGAAGACGATTCTTAAGTATTGTAAGAATGGAAAAACAAATACCACATGTACTCAATACTAAGTTAAAATCAGACATGTGTACATAGGTAAGATTCAGTGAAAGTCAAGTAGGTGGAAAAGAGAAGGGTGAGTTGCATAAATGCATATCTAACTAGTACAATACACACTTTCTGGGTGAAGGGCACACTTATAACTTTGAATGGAGAAGCATGAATCCTATGTACTCAATTTTGATATGAGGACAATTAAGGTTATGGGGGGGAGGAAAAGCAGACAGAGGGAAGGAGGGAGGGGGCGGGGCCTTGGTGCATGCCACACCTTCTGGGGGTAAGACATGATTGCAAGAGGGACTTTACCTAACAAATGCAATCAGTGTAACCTGGCTTATTGTACCCTCAATGAATCCCCAACAATAAAAAAAAAATAAAATAAAATATACAAAAGCAAATTATGTAACATAAATGCATGTACCCCTGTAATATTTTGAAATTTGAAAAAAGATATATATTTGACATTAAAATTTTTAAATAAGAGATTGTGATAAGATTTCCCAAAGATTGTGTATTATTAGCCTGGCTATTATTGGCATATATGAAAGGCTACTGATTTGTGGACATTTATTTTATATACTGAGACATTACTGTATTTCCCCAATCACTTCTAGGAATCTTGTGGTTGAGGCCCTGGAATTTCTAAGTATGAGATCATATGTCAGCAAACAGTTAGAATTTGACTTCCTCTTTCTCCATATGAATACCCCTTATCTTCTTCTCTTGCCTCATTGCATTAGCTAGGACTTCCAGCACTATGTTGAATAGTAGTGGTGATAAAGGACATCCTTGTCTGGTTCCAGTTCTAAGTGAAAATGCTTTCAATTTTACTCCATTGAGTATGATATTGGTTGTATGTTTGTCATAGATGGATTCTATCAGTTTAAGAAATATTCCCTCTATGTCAGTTTTCTTAAGTGTTCTTGTCAGAAAGGGATGCTGAATTTTCTCAAGTGCTTTTTCTGCATTTATTGAGAGGATCATGTCGTCTTTGTTTTTGCTTCTATTTATGTGGCGAATTACATCTTTGGATTTGTGTATGTTGAACCAACCTTGCATCTCTGGGATAAAGCCCATCTGATCACAATGTATGCTTTTTTTTTTTAACATGTAGCTGTATTCTGTTTGCTAGGATTTTACTGAGTATTTTTGCATCAATATTCATTAATGATATTTGTCTGTAGTTAGATCTTCTCCTGGTTTTGGTATCAGGGTGATACTTCATAGAAGGAATTAGGGAGTATTTCTTCCTTTTCATTGCTTTGGAATAGGTTCTTGCATATAGGTATGAGTTCCTCTTTGAAGGTTTGGTAGAATTCTAGGGTAAAACCATCTGGTCCTGGACTTTTTGGTTGCATGTTTCTTTTATCATTGCAATTTTGGTGTTTGATATTGGTCTGTTCAAGAGTTCTAATTTTTTCTGGTTGAATTTAGGGAGATGGTGTGATTCCAGGTATTGGTCAATTTTCTCCACACTTTCAAATTTCTTGGCATAGAGTTTTTAGTGGCTATTAGTGATGATTTTCTATGCCTCTGGGGTATCTGTTGTTATTTCCTCATTTTTGTTTCTAATTGAGGTTATTAGAAATCTTAATTTTCTGTTTCTAATTAATCTGGTCAGGAGTTTATTGATTTTATTAATCCTTCCAAAGAATCAACTTTTTGTTTTGCTAATCTCTCAAATGGTTCTTTTGCTCTTGATTTCGTCTAATTCCGATATAATTTTGGTTATTTCTTTTCTTCTTCTAGGTTTCAGATTAGTGCTCTTCCTTTCCTAGTTTCTTGAAATGGTTCATTAGGTTGTTGACTTGCACGCTTTCTGTTTTGTGGATGTGAACATTTAATGCAATAAATTTCCTTCTAGGACCGCCTTGCAGTATCCCACAGGTTTTGATAACTTGTGGCTTTATTGTCATTTTTTGATAAATCCAATGATTTCCTTCTTTATCTCCTCCTTGACTCAGCTTTTGTTCAGCATAAGGTTGTTCAGCTTTTATGACTTTGTGTGAGGATGAAAGTTTTGTTGGAGTTGAGTTCTACTTTTACTCTGTTGTGGTCTGAAAAGATACAAGATATAATTTCTATTCTTTTAAATTTTCTGAGATTTGATTTATGTCCTAAGATATGATTAATTTTGGAGAAGGATCTATGAATTGACAAGAAAAACACATACTTAGTATTATTGGGGTGGAATGTTCTGTATATGTCTGCTAAGCCCATTTGTTCTAAATTTGTGTTTAAGTCCATTGCTTTTTTGTTTGGTTTCTGCTTGGAGGATCTGTCCAGTTCTGTCAGAGGGGTATTGAAGTCCCTAGTTATTATGGTGTTATTACAGGATATCATATTGTTCAGATCATTTAGAGTTCATTTTGTATATCTGGGAACATTTAAATTGAGTGTAAAGATATTTAGGATTGAAATGTCTCCTTATTGTATTGTTCTCCTGTCCAGTATATAGTGCCCATATTTGTCTTTCTTTGGTTAGTTTGAAGCCCAATTAATTTGCAAATAAGAGGTGATTACTACTTTTCTCTGATTTCCATTTGCCTGAAATATTGTTTTCCAACCCTTCACCCTGAGTCAAGAGAGACAGTATTTTCTATTTTAGTTTCAGAATTATGATTATCCATTTTTTCACACATAAGATGGTTACTTTCAAGTAAATAGCATAGCTTGAGTTTTAGAATTTAGTGTTTATGCAAATTGACTCTTTGGTTGGGTTTAAAACTTCATTTGTACATTTACTAGCTGTATGGTCTTAAATAATTACTATATAACCCTCTGTTATTTTTTAAACATGTGAAATAATTTTTGCAATGATTAAGTGAAATTAATATATGCAAAGTACCATGTTTCCCATGTAGGGAGTATGCAATAAAAGTTACTTATTGTCACTCTTCTAATTTTTTATTGAATCTAGGATGTCATTGATTATAAGATACACCAGTATTGTATAAACCACTAAAAAATAATGCTGCCAATTTAACTATGACAACATGTTCTATTTCTTGGAAAACAAAATAAAATAAAATCCCCAGTGGATGCCAAATCCAGTGGAAACATCACAATGCTCATTTTAACACTGTGCTGAAATTGGCAGTGGGACTACAATGGGTTGAGGAGAGATAGAAGTGAGGGTACAGAGATGACAAAAGTACCTTATGTATTTTTGAAAGGACAGAAGAGGTTTCTTCCATTAGCAATTGGAGAACTGGGCCTCATAGACATTATGGTCTTGAGTTTAGCTTGGCTTTAGGTGGAGCTCCTTCCTTCCCAAAAATCTGTCCTGGTGGAGGAAATGAGAAAAATAGCAGGGAATAACTTTTCCTCCTGGTGAAGACAGAACTCAGAGATCAAAAGATGTATATTTTCTCCCTGTACCCTCCAGGCCCCAGATGGCATTAAATATTGATTATTCCCATTTATGTAAATGACTTCTATTTTTGTCTCTTATCTTATGAGACAATAAAATTGATATACATATACTGTTGGATGCAAGTTAGATTAAGTGTAGATTGTTTTGGATTTCAACTTGAAACTGCCACTTAACAAAGTCAACTACTTCAGAGGGTTCATCACATGATAGTAGGAAGTAGGATATATGATTTGACAAGTCTGTTCCATTTATACCTGTCAACTCATATATTTCCATTAGTCCAAAATTATTCATGGTAGCAAAAAAGACCTGGAAAAAACACACTGATGGGTAAATAGATAAACAAACTGTGATATTTAATATGATGGAATACTATTTAGCAATAAGAAGGAATGAGTTATTGATATATATAACAGCATGGATAAATTGTAAAAGTGTTAGGTTGAGTGATAGCAACTTTGCACAAGAATGAATACAGTATGATTTTATTTAATAACTCTCTAGAATTTTATTTAATAACACTCTAGAATAACTCTCTACTAATCTATGGTAGAAAAAGTGAGAACAATGGTTGTCTCTGAGGGTTAGTGGTAGAAATTTACTGGGAAGCAACACGAGGAAACTTTCTGGGTAATGACCATATTCTTTATCTCAATGGGGGTTTGGCTACCTAGTTTTGTGCTTTGTCAGAATTCATCAAATAGCATATTTAAGATGCATGTGTGTGTGTTTCGTCATTCATAAATTTAATCTCAAAAGAAAAAAATACCTAAACAAGTATTGAACTTTAGTTAATGATATGCATGCAGATGTGTGTGGGGGAAAGCGAACTGATGCTTGCAACTCACTTCAAAATGCATCCCAAAATAAGATAGGCAGCAGGATGGATAAAGGGATGGAAATGTAGTAAAGCAACTGTTGCAAAATATTAATTATAGAATCTGGTTTGAGGGTATATGAGTGTTTACTGTAAAATTTCTTCAATTTTTCTGTATAGTCGAACATTTTTCATATCAAAGGGAGAAAAATCAACCAATTCAAAATGAGCATCACTAGGGGACAGTTTGTGTCTGGAATTCTGAACTCATTCCTAGCTGAGTTGCTGCCGCCATTGCTAGGCTCAGTGTTTGTATGTGTCTTCTGCCCCCTCTTGCTTCCTGTCATCTTTACAGTCCTGGTTATTCTTCTGAATCACCAAGGCAACCTCTTTAAGCCAATTTTTTATCATCAGACTTGCCTGAGGGGATCATGTGTCCTACCTACCTTTCTTTCAGGGGATCTGTAGATAACTTACAAATGTACAATCATTAAACGGAAATTATTGGGAAGGTACCTATGATTACAAATATTTCCTTGGAAACTACTTATTATTACACTTGATTGTACAAAGAGTTGCAGAGACTTAGAGCTGATAAATTTGCAAACACTACTCTCACTTCCCTCCTTTCCTGTCCCCTCCACTGAACTCTGTTGAATTTGTAATGACACCATCTCTCACCTTCCCAAATTGTATTGTAAAACCAGAAAACATACATTCTCTGGAATTGACTTTCCTATTCACAACCTCATTTGGCCAGAAGCTCAGCTGCCATTTGCCTGGAGGTTCACATCCCTGTGGTGGGCTGGGCTGACACCACATGACCTTCCAACAATGGCAATCTCTTGCACATGTATATTACACAGAATGCCAAGTGTAGGTCAAAAGAGGCTGCTGGGAAAACACTGGGGGAAAAAAGCTTCCTTCCTTTTCCATGCTCATTAGTTTGAAAACAGAAGGCTGCATTTGATAT
This sequence comes from Nycticebus coucang, assembly GCF_027406575.1. Taxonomy (NCBI): domain Eukaryota; kingdom Metazoa; phylum Chordata; class Mammalia; order Primates; family Lorisidae; genus Nycticebus; species Nycticebus coucang. Next base: position 40,224,964 of record NC_069804.1, read on the forward strand.
TTTTCCGTTGCTGTCTTAAACCTTCTGTGCGAGGAGATGAGCCATAAATAAATGAACATACATGTAAACCTTCATTCTGAGGCAGGGAATTGTAAGTTAGCTCCTGCCATAGCATGTAAAGTTGATTCTACCAAACAATTTAGTTGAGATGGAGGACTCCAATTTATTTGATTTTATCTGGGCCAAAGTCACTTGAAGAGAATGCTGCTGGCCTACATCTCAGTTTCTAAAATAATCAGAAAGCATTTGTGCTGACAGTTAAGATGTGGCCTGGAGTGCCTCTCTTTCTGAGGGTCTGAGTTAGCCTTGTAAAGAAAGTCAGGCTTCAGCAAGGAGGGCCCAATGCATTCGTATTGCTTACAACCTGAGAGTAGATATGAAATTCTGTGTAGCTGGGCTGCTTTACATTCATTCTTTCAACAAATATTTATCAAGCACCTTCTTTGTGCCAGGCATGATTCTGGGGCTCTCAGGTCCTTTTGCGTGGTCTCTTATATGGGTCTGTCACCATTGTATAGTTCAACTCTTCAGCCAGGCTTCAGTACTTTTAATTGGATTTTGTTTAATTCACTCCTGCAGGGGTTTTTAAAAAACAAACAAACAAACAACACCTCTGTTGTCCCACCGAGTGAGTTACCAGGCCTCTCTGGTAACTGGTTAACATGTATCTACCTTTAACTGATTGGTGACTTTGATCACAACATAGAAATAGCCTGACAGGCCCAGGGAAGGTGGCAAGAACAGCAGCTATGAGATTGAGCTCCTGCTACTTGACAGCTGCCGACTCCACATCGAAAAGCCAGGCAAGACATGGTGGTGCCAATCCAAGGGACACCAAGCTCTGGGAAGAGATGAACTTTGTTTGCTATAACCTTGGATTTTGAATACTTAACTGTTGGCCAGTCAGCTGGCATCCCCACACACATACATTGCTGACCTACTGGCGTGGTGGGCAGTGTCCTTTGTGCCTGCCTGCCTGGATGAAATGTTCCAAGTTGATTATAGACTGCAGTTGGCAGAGGCAGTGAGACCTGTGGCTCTGTATTCAAGCCTGGGATCTGATAATGGCCAGACTCCACAGGTGAGAAATCCTTAGTCTTCCTTATTGTTTTGCCATCTCCTTTCTTGGCTTACCTACTCCATATTTTTTCACAAGAGCCAGTCAACAGTGATGCAAGCAGGCAGCCATTAGTTGGCTGAAAACTAAAACTACAGCAAAACTTGAAATCCTTCCTTGAGGACCTAGCCCCACTTCAAGCCACTTTCAGGTACTTAAAAAACGTTATATAAAAGCCCACATTAATCCTAAGGCTGCACAAGCATCTGTGTACATTGGTGTAAGTTCTACTTGTGTGCATGTGTGCTTGCATGAGGGATTGATACAGGGTTCCCCCATTCAAGGCTGGCCAGGGGACCCCAGTTTTCCTATGCTTGGGCAAGTTCATGAAGGGAACACCCTGACCATTTGCCCTGAGCTGGAGGGACTACATTCATTCATTTGTTCAGAATACTCATTAATGTTGAAAACATGTTTCCATTTTCAAATCCTGGCCAAGTGTAATTCTCCAGACCTAATTCCCCTAGATAAAGAACCCATGTAGAGATGCCCCACTTGGTCTTTCCTTGGCCAGAAGCTCTGGTGCTTTTTACTTCTTCTGTATTCCTTTCTAATAAAAATCCTATCTTACCACTGATTTGTGGTCTGTGGATTCATTCCTTGAATCTCTGAGACCAAGGACCTACTGAGGAGAGAAGTTGCAGTAACAGATTGACTTCTCAGTGTTTTTTTCTTTCATTTTTTTTCAGGAACTGCCACAGTTTTAGTGTTTAATAATTGCTAGCACAACTGACCAAGGTCTAAGATATGAAGATACCATGTTGAAGCAACTAGGGGGTAAATCACTCTAAAAACTAACCATATAGTATGTGACAAGAACACACATTTTATAATATAAAACCTATCTACAGATAGTAGTTAGTTGCAAAAAGCCATTCAATCTTATCTTGGCTTGGAACAAAGGGTGCTCCAGATTTCAGTGTAAGTTAGCAACCTTCAACTCTTTTGTGAGGCAGGTATCTTGCTTTCACCTTCCAGTTCTTCCTCTCCAGCCTGTGTCATGAGGTCTGTGATGTTTTTCTCCAGATCATCAATGTGACTACTCATATCATCAATTCTTCCAATGATCTGGTCAGACATTTATGAAATGAAATTTATCTTGCATCTGCTGCAGGAGGGTCTGTACCACTGAGGTGAGATTATACACTGTCTTGGGGTCAGTCTCAGCCATCTCCCTGCTTCCAGCTTGGTGGCGATGTCTGGGACCATCACCTACACTTCCGTTATGACTTCTCAATGTTATAAGTGTGAAAAATAAGGGTAGTTTACCATAAAATAATGGTAATCATGAAACATTAGAAGCACTGATGGTGGAATGATGTTGTTTGTATCAGTTAGCTCTTGGTGTGGAACAAATCAACCCCAAATTTAGTGGCTTAAAATATCAATTGTTCATTTGCTTAAGATTCTGTGCCTTCTGCTCTGAGCTGGCTTAGCTAAGACTTGACAGCCTAGGATAGTCAACTCAAATGTCTGGAGGATGGGGATAGCTAGCATAGTTGGGATCGCTGGAGCCTTTCTTTCCACAGAGTCTCGCATTCTCCATTAGGTCTTCCTGGGCTTTTTCACATGGTAGTGGAAATATTTTCAGCAGCAAAAAATGACAAGCCCCAAATGAGCATGGATTTTTCAAGCCTCTTTTGACATCATATTTACAATGTTTCTTTAGCCAAAACAAGTCAAGGGACCAAGCTTGGAATTCAATGGGAATTGAAAAAAGAAAAAGAGTCAACTTCTTGGTGGAAGGAGCTGCAAAGAATTTGGGGCTTTATAATCTATCATACCGTGGATGATGACATAAGGAGCAAGCATGGCTCTCAGAGATGGAAGGCACCATCAAGTTATAACTCTTCTGATTAATAGTCAAATGACTTTAGACAATCACATATCTCCTCTGAATTTCAGTTTTCTTATCTGAATATAGGGAAACGACACCTAATTACTGGATGAAATGAGATATTTCATTTATCTGTTTTTATAATAAGCATCTGCTAAGCCTATATGCCAGGCCTTGGCTATGCCAGTCATGGGATATAATAGTAAATATCATGATCTCACTCTCATGGAGCTTCCAATATGGATATTATTTGTATAAATATTTGAAAACTATAAATCATGGTACAAATTGTCAGTAATATGTGTCATATCCTTGTGGCTCATCTTCCTTTCCCACTTTTTTCCTATTGTTACAGTTACCTTGCCACCACTCCTTGTCCACTGTAGAACCATAAAGGCCAACTTTGTCCTAGCAAGCAGTTACCTTATGATACAGTACAGATAAAGTGTGGGCTGGCTCCCCATTACTACTGAACCATCATTGTACAGCAGAGACAACCACTTTGTCCAGCCTGACTTAGAAAAAACAGTATCAGGTGTTTTTAGGCTGCATGCAGATTATTTGAGGACTATTTTGCTTATTTGTGGTGTTGGATATCTTGAAAATGATGCACAGAACATTTTTTTTTTTTTTTTGCTCATCACTTTTCGTTAGTGTTTGTGTATTTAATGTGTGGCTCAAAATAACTCTTCTTCTTCCAATATTCAACAGAGAAGAAAAAAGGTTGGCCACCCCTACTAGATCATTGAAAGTTGAGATGCTAGAGATGATCTAGTTCAGCGGTTTTCAACCTGTGGGTTAAAGGGCCATGGCATTAGGAAGGTTGAGAAACACTGATCTAGTCTAATGTGTTCATTTCGTAGGTGAGAAAACCTAGCCCTCAAGAGAGGACTTGATTTATACAAGGCCACATAGCTAGTTGGTTCCAATACCAAGATTCCTAATGATATTGATCTCAGTGGTTTTGTGTTTGTTTCTGCTTCATCTTACACTTCTAACCTCTTTTTTCCCTATCATTATATACACACATATATGTGCATATTTGCACACACATGCATGCTTAGGCTTTTAATAGAAAAAGATAATGAATAGAGCCAGTTTTCTTTACCTTCCACAAGTGAAGAAAATAGTCTTCATTTATCTTTCCACATCTGACCAAAAGAAAAAAGGTAAAACAAATATTAGTTGACCAAAACTTATATATACCTTTAGTAGTTACAAATTATTTACATCTATTCTTGATTACAGGAAAGGACAATGAGGGATTAGGGTGGATGTTTGAATCCTTATTATAAAGCTGAGGAAACAGAGGTCTAGAGAGGGTGAATGAGTTGCATGAGGCTGCAGGATTAGTATTATCAGGTTCCAGATTGTGTTCTTTACACATTATGGGTCCAGTTGAAGATAGCTGGCCACTACAAATCAGTTGCTTCTGGGGAATAAAATAAACAAAAATTCACTTAAAATTATACCAATTAGGTAAAATTATTCTAGAATGGATATATGTGATTTACTGTTGACACATGCACCAAGAAATAAAATAGAATGACTCTTGATCCAGTGAGATATGTATGTATACATACATATAATTATTAACAGAAAAATAAACATCTTGAGGGTCATTGATAACTCTCTTTTTGTTTCTATTTGCTACACACCCTAGATCCGTGTTCCCTAAATTTATCACTGACATACGCTTTTTGAGGAAAAAAGCACCAAATGCACCTAGTATTTTATGGATTAAAAAAAATTTCTGTACAAAATAATTTGATGTATTAACTTTAGGTGTTACACTTTAGAAAGGATAAGATGAACAATATAGAGAAAAACAATTCAAATCAACTCTGAAAAATCTAAAAGCCAGAACTTCCCCTAAAGTCTTCTCCCAAAGCGAAGATATTTGTATTTCAGTATTTATTTGTTCATTCACACAACATAGTTTTCCAACCTGGGGAAAAATAGGGTCTCTAATGTCAATTGGTTTTTTGCAACTATTAATCTAATTGGTGATTTTGCCTTGAGAGTTAGTTACACATAGCAAATTCCAGAGTTTCAGAGTTGCAATTATACCACTGCACCTCGCAGTTAAGATTTATTGGCCTGGGTATTAACTATGTGTTCCTGTGTGGTCAGCACAGCACTGAGTACGTATTTCACATGACTTACTTTACTTAGTCCTCATGATAGCCTTACAGGCTGTCCCCCCTTTTATACGCATCTCCATTTTATCCAAGAGGAAACAGAGGCTTTGAGGGTCTGGTGACTTGTCTCATGAAGTAAGCAATCTGAGATGTGAATTAGAATGAGGCTGGCTGATTTTGAAGTCTCATTCTTAACCGCTGCTGCTGTAAGGCTACAAGAAAGAGAAAGCAGAAACCAAGACACATTTTTTTTTTTTTTTTTTTTTGTAGAGACAGGGTCTCACTTTATGGCCCTGGGTAGAGTGCCGTGGCCTCACACAGCTCACAGCAACCTCCAACTCCTGGGCTTAAGCGATTCTCTTGCCTCAGCCTCCCGAGTAGCTGGGACTACAGGTGCCCACCACAATGCCCGGCTAATTTTTGGTTGCAGTTTGGCCGGGGCTGGGTTTGAACCAGTCACCCTCGGTATATGGGGCCGGCGCCTTACCGACTGAGCCACAGGCGCCGCCTCCCAAGACACATTTCTATATACCAAATTCACAAGCTCTTCCCTCTGGAAACATGACTTTGCTATGACAGCAAATGCTTACCACACTAACTTGATAGCACATCTTTGGGAATGGCAAATATCACTTCTAGAACATACAGAGGGGAATTTAGCTCAGCGATGCCTAACTTGAGCACAGACAGGCATTTATCTCTTGACAAAAAGGCCACTGATGACCGGAGGCAAATAAGACCTTCTTGTAACCCTCTCCCCAATCAGGGGATTCTGATGTGCACCCGAATGCCCTGGTGGTCTTCTTAAAACAGAGACTCTGATTCAGTGGGTCTATAAGGGGCCTGAGATTCTGCATTTCTAGCAAGTTTCTAGGTGGTGCTGATGCTTCTGGTCAAGTGACCACATTTTGGGTAGCAAGGCCTTAATGAACTCCGTATACTTCAGCTAATCTTACCTGTGTCTCAGTTTCCTCCTCTTTGGAGGTGACAGTAACCCTAAAGTGGAGTTAATAATGAAGACTCCCTCAAAGGATTATAATGTATTAAAACAGGCAAAGTACTTAAAACAGGGCTTGGCATATGACAAGTGCTTCATAAAGGCTAGTTATCACTATGATTATTTTTTATACTTCCACATTTGTCTTTTTGAATTTCATCCCAGCTTAAACCCACAGGCCATATATTAACAGTAGCTCAACTTTCGAACTGCATTATCGTGGCCCATCCCCTCTGATATTGGAACATCTGTGCAGCAGTGAATCAAGGCAGCCCTCAGACTTCTGCACATGCTACATACATTGCTGCAGGTCCGGCCAGGCAGCCAGTGACGCCTGCCTTTCCCCCTCACTGTAGCTCCTCCCCGTGTGTTCACAGTCTTATAGAACCTTACCATTGGGGTGTCTTTAGGTGGTTGCTTAGTCCCACTTAATAGGAAGGGGCTTGTGCTACACCTGCCACCTAAGTCAAGGATTTGGGCACCGGGAGGGAGGGACAGGATAGAGTCCTTCATAGGTAGAGACTAAGAAAGATTCAAAGCGAGCCCCTCTCTCAGCTCTCTGCCCATTTCTGCTCATTGTTCTGAGACTTCTCAGGAAAAATACTGTGCCCCAGGACACTTTCCTTCTAACACAGAAGACTGCCTCCTCTCTGGACAGTTCTCCAAGCTATGGAGCAGGTGTCTCCAGAGGGGGACATAAAAATGCCAGGGGGTATCAAGACAATCTATTGAGATATGAGCAAGAAATAATAAAACTTATCTTTATATTTATTTCTTTCCCTACATATGAAGAAATAAGCACAAGCAAATATCTAATATGTAGACTGGCTTAAGTGCACGTGTATTATTTCTGTATACATCTATTGGGAAATGGGCCTAAAATGTTTTTAGATTATGAACAATCTAAAATATAGGATGATCCAAATGTCACCTCCAAAGTTGCCACACTTCGGAGATGTAGCTACAATGGGAAATTGTAGCTAAATGTCTCTTTATTTACAAACCATTCATAACAAATTTTTATAAGGATATGGCCAACGCATAGGGAATATTTTGTAAATATTTTATAAAATTTTGTAATGGATATTTTGTAAATAAAGGGACATCTAGCTGCAACTTCCCATTTTCTCATGCATATGTATGACAACTTTAGGGGCAACTTGTGGGACACCCTGTATTTAGAGATCATGTATAGAAATCACAAAGTTCATGCCTTCATGAATGGAAAGAAAAAATGTCTCTGTATCAGGGACAATTCTACAGTTACTACCCTTTCATTTTTTTTCCTGGGAACCGAGGAAAGGCTCTTTTTCAGCTCCCTTGCATTAATGTGAGGTCATATAAGTAGTTCTGGCCATCAGAATGTATGTGTGTGTGTTGGGGGGGCGTGTGTGTGTGTGTGTGAGGGTGGAGCCATCAGTGGAAAGTACCTGGGTCTGAACTAGGTGAGAGGGGAGCGCCCCCAGAAAAGCAGCCCAGTTAGGAATATCTCTGATGTACTTTGTGGGAGCAGGCAATTAATATTCATTATTCTAAGGCACTGAGATTTGGGGGTTTTTCTGTTACTGCAACATAGCCTATCCCATCCTGACTTACACACATTCTTCTATAGTTCTCCCTCCTCCCTCGATTCCATTACTTGGGTGTCTCATTGGCCCCAGGTGAAGATGTTACAGATCTCGGACTTTTAACCTTTTAAGGTCTTTAGTACCAGGGAGGTCATAGCTCAGGGTTGAAGTTGAGAAATCAAACTGTGAAGTCAGACTACCTGGGTTCAAATCCCAGCACTACTGCTTACTAACAGTATGATGTTTTAAGAAGCCACTTAGCCTCTTTCTTGCATTATTTTCTCATCCAAAATAAAACGTAATATTAGTGGTTTTATAAGGTTGACTGGAGAATTAAATGAGAAAGTCCTTGCAAGGCAAGTTAACACCATGCCTGACATATGTAGATATGACAACTAAGTTTGCGAACTCATCCTAGAAAAAGTGCTACATACCTCATTGCTGAATATCACTATAGTCACCTTTGAAGTACTCTCCTTGGGGAGCTGTGCACCAATGTGAATGCCTCGTTCACCCCTCAAAGCAATTTTTGAACTCTTTTTCTGGAATAACCATCAGGGCTATTGTTGTACAGCACACAAAAACACACCACAAAAATAATGAATGCCACTCAGCAAGATAGTGCCACACATCAACATTAACACAGCTGTGAGACACCGATATACCAACATTATGAAACCTTACCGAGTTGTTTGTACAGTGCTGCCAACATGGGCACACAGCGGCAAGTTTGCAAACTTAATTGCCAGAACTTGTATGATGACAGCTCTTATGGCCACTGCAGAAAAAGAGTTCCAAAACTGATTTGAAGGGTGAACTAGGCTAGGTGTCAGTGCATAGCTTCCTAAGGGGAGTACTTCAAATGTGACTTTAGTGATTGTCAGCAATGAGGTGTATAGCACTTCTAGGATGAGTGTGGACACTTAATGGTCAGATCTTATATAGTAAATGCTTGATAACCATTCACTTCTGGTATTGATATTATTGCAACTGCAACGCTACCTTAGTTCTCCAGCTACAAATTACATTAAAAAATAAAAATAAATATTGATGTTTTTCTTCTGCCTGTGTCAATCTTCTCTCACTGCTTTCCACCAACCTCCAGCCCTCAGGAGTGCTTACCCCCAAACTATGGCCAATCTCTGACCCCACACACCAGAAATCAGAGGGGAAACTCTGGAAGGGCTTCAGCTACTCCAATCTCTGTTTCCAGACTGGATCAATGATACAATAATCAAAGTATAACATCCCAACAGAAGCCTGATTAGAGGTTACCCTGCCTCTTTGGAATCTATAGACCTGCAGCAAACTTAGTGGGACAGCCTCTGTGCTCTGGTCTGAATGTTTATGTTTCCCCAAAATTTCTATGTTGAAATCCTAATTCCTGAGGTGATACCCCGTTTTCCCGAAAATAAGACATCCTCCAAAAATAAGACCTACTTACAGGAAAGATAAGCCGTCCCCTGAAAATAAGACCTAGCGCATCTTTGGGAGCACACCTTAAAATAAGACACTGTTGGGGAAACAGGGTAGTACTAGGAGGCAGGGCCTTTGGGAGGTGATTAGGTCATAAGGGTGGCACTCTCATAAGTGGGATTAATGCCTTTATTAAAAAGGCCCCAGAGAGTTCCCGCACCCTTTCTACTGTGTGAGGATGCAATGAAACCAGAAATTTTTTGTACATCAAGTGGAAAACTGTCTCTGTCTTAACTCAAAATAAGCTTACTATTAGTCCAAGACTTCTCAGACTTTACTGAACATTAGAATCCCCAGGAGAATTTATGAAAACATAAGAGTGCTAAGTCATTCTCCAGAGTTTCTGACTTGGTAAGTCTGAGGTGGAACACGTGAATTAGTATGTTGCACAAGTTCTCAGCAATGCGGATACTTGCTGGTCTGTGGACCACACTTTGAGCAGCTCTGTGTTAGTCCATTTGACAGCTTTGCAACTTTTTAAAGACAGTTAGTGGGTCCCCCACTACTCTGCTCAGTCTCCTCTTTTCCAGGTTGAACATGTGGGGGCCTTCTATCATATGGCAGACTCTGTCCTCTCTTCTGGGTAGCCAAAGATAGAAAGTACTTAGACCCTGTCCTCAGGGAGCTTACAAATATGCAAACAGAAAAAGAATCCACTACAACATGACCACAATAAATATTTACTCTGTGCTTACTGTATTTTGTGACCACCCCCAAAGTCTGGTGATTCAACAGTGAGCAAGATGGCATCTTCCTTATGTCATGGAGTCCTCAGGCCAGTGAGACTGAACAAAAAAACAGGAAATTACAGTCCAGTGTGATAAAGATATGGAGAGGAAGAGCCAGGCAGCTCTGCGAGCACAGAGTGGAGACCTCAAACCCCAACATGTGGCTGGAGATTGTGGGCAGGCTTTCTGGTGGGGGCATTTGTTAGAGAGGGACACTGAAGAGAAATACAGATAGGCATTAAGCAGGTGAAGGATGATGTACAGTGAGATTTAGGCAGAGTGAAGGAATGTACAGACACCTGGTGCAATTTAGGCTGGGTAGGAAGTGCTATGTGACTAATAAGAGAGTGCTGATAGGGCCCTGCAGGACAGGGGTAGGCTGGGGCAGGACTGGAGAGAAGTGAGGGAGAGTAGAAGGGATTGCACTTCCCCCTAGTGTGCCCTACCTTCCCCGAGAGCAGCTGAGATGACAGATCCAGACCTCATACCCCATTCACTCTCCATGTGAGGGATGGAGGGAAGTTTTGCCCCAGCTGTTATCTGGACACCTGCAGGCACTGGTTGTGAGGACAGCTGGCCCTGGATTAAACATTGTCCAGAGTCCCAGCAGGACGTGTCTGACTTGGGGACCTCCTCTCTGTTTGGGCTAAATGGGTCATGTTTGGGCGTGGTCATGACTGTGCTAGTGTGTGAGTGGGTAAGGTGGCAGGACAGTTGGCAAGAGCCCAAGGGGAATTTTATGGGCAAAGTCTAGGGGCAGGTAAAAAAGATGAAGTGAATACATAATTCAACATATCCTGTGATGCTCTGGTCTAATGGAAAGGTTGGACAGATTGCTGAGGGGGGTGAGTATAAAACTACAGGTGGTGGGGGAAGGAGGGGAAAGGGAGAGAGTAAAGGGGAGTGAGGGAGGAGGGAGAGAGAGTGAACGGGGAGAGGGAGGGAGTGAGAGGAAGAGACAGAGACACAGAAGAAGAGAGATCTCAGGGGTGGGAGAAAGAGAGGAGGAGGAGGAGGGAGAGGGTAGAGGGAGAGGAGGGGAGAGAAGAGGAGGGAGAAAGAGGAGAGAGAAGGAGAGGAAGAAAAAGGAGGAAAGAGAGAGAAACAGTCTTCCCAGAGCTGAAGATGTGACTATGTTAGTTAAGTAAATGAACATTTTCTAGCTGGCCACAGTGGCTCATGCCTGTAATCCTAGCACTCTGGGAGGCAGAGGTGGGTGGATTGCTTGAGCTCAGGAGTTCAAGACCAGCCTGAGCAAGAGCGAGACCCTGTCTCTACTAAAAATAGAAAAACTAGCCAGGTGTTGTGGTGGGCACCTGTAGTCCCAGCTACTAGGGAGGCTGAGGCAAGAGGATCTCTTGAACCCAAGTGTTTGAGGTTGCTGTGAGCTATGATGCCACAGCTCTACTCAGGATGACAGAGTGAGATTGTCTCAAAAAGAAAAAAAGTAAATATTTTATTTGGTTTAGGACAGAAATGTTTTCAAAGGAAGGGATCCTGAAAGTTGGAAGGACCTGACAGAGGAAAAAGAAAACAGCCTCCACGTGCAAATGGACTTGAGTTTGAATCCTATCTCTGGCACTGACTCACTGTGTGACGTTGGGCAAGTTGCTTAAATTCTCTGTGCCGTGGAATCCTTGTCTGTGAGAAGAACTAATAAAAGCCAGTTCCCAGGGTTGATGGGAGACATAAAGTAGGGTCAGATGTCCAGCTCCTGAGTCCTAGTTGGCACTCAGGAAGTGTATGTTCCTGGGCTACATCCTCCCTTGGAAATCCAAAGAGAACTCAGGAATGACTTCTGTCAAGCTGGGAAGGCCAGCTTGAAGAACCGAAATGCCGAGGATGTAAGAGCTTTGATAGAAGGGACTGTCTCCTGCTTTAAACCTCTGCCAAGCTTAGTGTATAAATGTTTAGTTGTTCTGTGAGCTGTGTGCCTTGGCTCAGGCAAGTGGTCTTTTGGAGTGTGTGATAGAAGAAAGGCTGGCACTCAGAGACATGAACTTTGATGGAGAAAACATCCCCTTTCTCAGAGCAAAAAACAAAGCTAAGATTCACTAATAGGAAGACAAATCCCTGTGCCTCGTTCTTAGCAGGAATGTAGAAGGGTTTTTACGGCTGCCTTTTTGTAGACTACACCATAAAGGTGCTGATGTTACAGCACATTGTAGACTAGGGATAATGATTTGCACATAATTTTATAGTTTGAAATAACTTTCATTCCCATGATTTGTTCAGTCATTCAACAAACATTCACTGAGTACTCAGGTTGTGCCAGAAGCTCATGGCCTTGGGTATTTACCAATAGTACTTTTAAATTAGCTCTCCTTTGGGCATGCTCTTTGCCTTTTGTTGATGTGAATAATTAGGAGTGACCCTAATTTCTTTTCCACTTTAGCCAGGCCTGGGGAAACTTCCATTTGCATTCCTTCCCTTTTGGTGCTGCCTGAGTGGTTAGTTAGCTATGGATAGTCAATCCTGTTGGTTAATGAACTGAGCAAAGAGGTTAAGGTCACAGTTTTGATTCCCAGGGGCTGATTTACCTCTCCGCTTGAATGCACTATCCTTCTTTCTCTACTCCCAATGTATATTCTTTCTACCATGATAAAGACTTTGTAAAATTTTTTCACTCTGCCAGGAGCCCTCTTGCTTTAGGCCCTAGTTATTGAGATTCGATGTCATTTCCTCAGCAAAGTCTTACCTGATCCTCAGACCTGGTCAGGTGCCTCAGTTCACTTTCCTATGGTCCTCTATTCTTCTCTAGAGTGGTATTTATTAACGTTTATGATTTTATACATTTGTTTTTGTTATTATTTGATTACTATAAGTCTCTTGTGTCAGTTAGGATAGCATTCAGCTGCAAGTAATAGAAAACTTGGCTGATTGCAGTTTAACACATGGGGTTTACTTATCTCCTATAACAACATTGGCAGTCCAGCAGAGGTATAGTGGCTCAATATGCAAAGGGGCTCAGATTCTTCTTCTATTTCTCATGCTTAAAGGATGACTGCTGGTACTCCAGACATAGCATCTGTATTCCAATCAGAAAGCTGGGGGAAGAGGAAAAGAGAACATCAACCAACTGTTACTTATATCTCATTGGCCAGAACTGGTTTACATGGAACTCCCAGCAGCAAAGGTGTTCAAAAGTTGTTTTTCATGTTATTTTGTTTTATTTAGCTTTTATAAGCTTAGGGAAATGACAAGCCAACTGCAGTGGACCAACCTATAGCACCTTCCTTATGCCCTTAATTGACTTCAATACCTGAGATGGAAGAAACCATATTTCTTTTGCTCACCATCATATGTAGTTTCACTTGCACATTGTAGGCACCCAATAAGCATATAATTTAATGTAAAAGAATGAATAAATTAAATCCTGCAAGAGACCATCTCCCACTTTAGGTTTCAAGAGGAACTAGACAAGGATCAATGGCTCTGCACCATCTTCCTGTCGTGGGAGGAAGAATTTTAAATAGACAACATCAAGGGCTCCACTAGCTTTTACACTGTCTTTGTATAAATTAGGAAAGGGCACTCACCCTTCCTTAAGACACATTACTGCCATCTACTGGAAAATTATCTTAATAAAAATATAAATCTACCACATTTACCATGTGAATGGTGTCCCCTTGGATGCAGTGAGGCTGTTCACCACAAACCTACACACCCCCGTGCAGCCACCTTGCAAAAAGTATAAGCATAACTCACCAGTATGGTAGATGTGGCCCATGAAGGAGCCATCATGCCTCTCCCTTGAGGTCTAGAAGGGAAGTAGTTCCCATGGAATGGGTTTAAAGATTTGATTAGGGCATGTGAGAATTGCCTCCTGTAAAGACTTATTCTGAGGCAGCAATGGTATACTGAGAAGACCAAAAGATGTGTTTGACTCTTGCTTTTCGCTTTCTGCCTCTATAATATTGCAAGAATCACTCAATACTTCTAAATTACAGTTTCCACATCTCTTAATTGGGGACAAGAACATCTGCACCAAAGGATGCTTTGAGTAACCAGTAAGATAACATATATGAAAGGGTTGGAAGTCTGCTAAGAATTAGAAAAATGTGAGTTATTGTCAGCATGGAGAGCTGACGGGAAACAAGTATTCAGTGAGTGTTCAAATCTTATCTCTACCACTCTCTAGCCACATGATCTTTGACATGTTACTTAATTTCTGTAGGGCTCAGTCTTCTCATCTGTCAAATAGGTATAATGATATTAGAACCTACTGCCCAGGAAAGTTGTGAGGATTAGAAGTGATGTGTTCAATAAATGTTAACCACTAACTTTAGGTCAGTTGTGCCTTTCATTCTGCCTGCAGTATTACATTGAAATACTTATTTAAATCATCCTTGACTTTTTGAAAAGAAAAACGGAATGTAAACTAAAATGAAACAAGTGTTTCTAGGCCTTTTTGTGAAGAGACTTAAGACTAAAGGAAAAGAGGGATTCAGCACATTTCTTTGACTCTGGATCTGTTGTGATGTCTCTGAGGAAATCTTTCTCTTCCCTTCCCCATCTCACATCACCTCCAAACACTCTTAACCAAATGTGGATGTTGATCCTTGCGGGTTGTAGATGGAATTTCTCATGAAGTGGTCACTGAAAATGATTCCATGGAAATGTCACATGATTTATAGAGCAAAAAAGAACTGAGGGGAAGAAAAGCCAGGCTGGCAGGAAGAGAGGGACAGATCACCTCCCCCTCCCCTCTTCACCACAGTCCCTCTGGGGATAAGGCCCTGTGACTGCTGACAAAATCCATTCAGATTTTTTTTTTTGTAGAGACAGAGTCTCACTTTCTGGCCCTCGGTAGAGTGCCGTGGCCTCACACAGCTCACAGCAACCTCCAACTCCTGGACTTAGGCGATTCTCCTGCCTCAGCCTCCCGAGTAGCTGGGACTACAGGCGCCCGCCACAACGCCCGGCTATTTTTTGGTTGCAGTTTGGCGGGGGCTGGGTTTGAAACCGCCACCCTCGGTATATGGGGCCGGCGCCTTACCGACTGAGCCACATTCAGATTTTAGCACAGTGAAACAGGAGGGCAGAGGATTTTGAAGTAGAAAGTAAGTAACAATGTTACTTAATTCAACTGTTGTCCAAGGGCTGACTTTCTCATGCACAGTCTTCCCCTACCTTGACCGTCTGTCTAGTAACAATGTTTTCTATTTATTTATTTATTTTTTTTTAGAGACAGAGTCTCACTTTATCACCCTGGGTAGAGGGTGATATGTGCCATGACATCACAGATCACAGCAACCTCCAACTCCTGGGTTTAGGTAATTCTCCTGCCTCAGCCTCCCCAGTAGCTGGGACTACAGGCACCTGCCACAACGCCCGGCTATTTTTTTTGTTGCAGTTTGGCCGGGGCTGGGTTTGAACCCACCATCATCGGTATATGGGGCTGGCGCCCTGCTCACTGAGCCACAGGCGCCACCCTTTTTTTTAGAGACAGAGTCTCACTTTGTCACCCTTGGTAGAGTGCCATGGCATCACAGCTCACAGCAACCTCCAGCTCTTGGGCTTAGGTGATTCTCTTGCCTCAGCCTCCCGAGTAGCTGGGACTACAGGCGCCCGCCACAACGCAGGGCTATTTTTTTGTTGCAGTTTGGCCGGGTCTGGGTTTGAACCCACCACTCTCGGTATATGGGGCCGGCGCCCTACTCACTGAGCCACAGGCACCACCACCACCACCCTTTTTTTTTTTTTTTTGAGACTGTCTCAAGCTGTGGCCCTGGGTGGAGTGCCGTAGCATCACAGCTCACAGCAACCACAAATTCTTGGGCTTAAGAGATTCTCTTGCCTCAGCCTCCCAAGTAGCTGGGACTATAGGCACCCACCACAACACCCGGCTATTTTTTCGTTGTAGTTGTCATTGTCATTTGGCAGGCCCCAGCTAGATTTGAACCTGCCTGCTCTGGGGTATGTGGCTGGCGCCCTAGCCACTGAGCTACAGGTGCTGAGCCTAGTAATAATGTTTTATACTGTCTTTTCCATTTGTCTACTCTTCACCCTCCCCCATGTCCCTTCCCGGAATCTCTTCATGGCATAGAATTATGGGAGAAACAGGATGTTTTTCCTTCATTTCTCACATCACATTGCACCGGAGTAAACAGCACTTCAGTTTCCTTCCTGGGCCACACGAAGACTATTTTAGGGAAACTGTGCCGAGCAGCAGAAGTTCCTGGGCTTGGTTGCTACGCGGCCTGAAGCTGACATCTTTTGTGCATGTCATGGTTTATGGTAGAGTGGTTAAAAATCAGTTCCCATTCTGATGACTAAATTTTATTGACTTTTCCAGGGCCTGTGGTGGGACTGACATGTCCCCTATTTAATTACTTCCTCCTTCTTGACAGCAGATTGAGTTAACCAGAGGACACGCAGGTGGCTCTGAGGCCGGGGAACTTGGAGTGGCCATGGCTTGGCAGCTGAGAGGGGCCCGAGTGAGCACAGGCCTGGGGATGTAACAACCTGCTGGCAGTTGTGAGCTGTGGTTTTATGGCTGCACTGGGGGCAATAACTGAACAGTGGGGCTTTTGGACTAATTTGAAGACTACTTTGCATAAATCCCAGCTGCTAGCCATATGTCCGACCCTTGTAGAGGGGAGGGTGTGTTTCCCTGAGCTCTTGTTTCCTTCTCTGCAAGTCAAGACTAACCAAGCCTTTAAATGCCCAGCCAGGGTCTTTGGTGGAAGAGGGTTGGTCACAAAAGCTTGAGCTTATTTAATCACAGCTGAAATTTATGTTTTACCAGACTTTCTCTTATAATGACATTGTGTCATTTTTTTTTCTCACAAAACCCCCAAATAGAGGCCAGGGAGAAATTCTCCATTTATCCAAAAGAAGACTGAGACCCAAAGAGAATGAGAGCAGTAATAATAGCAGGGTTAGGAAACTTACTATGTGTCAGGCACTCTTTTAAACCCTTGATGGATATTCATTCATTTCACACTTGTATCAATCTTGCAAGGCAGATATCATTATTATCTCTACTTCATCAGTGAAGGAGGTGAGCCCAGAAAGGTTACTTAACTTGTCTAAGATCACACAGCTAATAAGTAGTGGAACTTGGGTTCAAACCCAGGCAGTCTGGTTCCAGAATCTGTATTTATAACCATCTTCCAGGCTGCCAGCCAGCTTGGCATTGGCGGAGCTGGAATTCACATGCAGGTACTCACGCTCCAAGTTCAGGTTTTCCTCTATGCCACACCATTCTTCTGAAATTTGCCCCTTAAAGATCCTTTATTCCTGGAAACATTAGCTTGTAGCAATTTAGATTTGGACTCTTTTTATCTGGTATTGAAAAGTCTTTTACTTAACTGTATTTAATTAGTCTCTGCCTACCTACTTACTGTGAAGTCAGAGGCATACCCAGTCCAAAGGAGTTGTAATGCATAAAGGAAATTGCTCCCGGACTAAGGCTTTGGAAAAATACAGGTATCTAGGTGTCAGGAGTCTGGCAGTCTAACGCCTGGAACAAATATTTTATCTTTCTGTTTTCTGGGAAGAATGGGTGCGGTTCTCACTGCGCTGGGTGATTTTATAAGCATGCTCACTCCAAAGTTTCACACACCCAGAGAGTTGACTTTACCCTTTGGGAGAAGGTGATTTAAGGATGGATTCCCCTGATAATTATGGGCCTCTCAGCCTGTGGTGAGTGTGAGCAGATCGGGTGAAAGGGAGGGAGCTGTTTTAATGTGACAGTATCTGCAGGTGCCAAGACTGACTTTCTCACAAAGAGAAAACCAGTAAACTCTTTGTTCCACATTCCCCGGTTCATCCCCCCAAAACCTCTCCGCAAGTCCGGATTTTTGTGTTTCATAGCCCAAATCAAATGTAGATCAAATCTCAATTAGAATTTGTGATAAAAAAGCAGGAGTATGACTCCCATTTTTCATTCTGAATAGCAATTTTCTTTCCTTATTTTCAAACTAACTCTGTGGCCTGGCATTGGCTAACACAAAACAAGGAACAGAACACAACTTTGGCTGAGAAAGCATGATGGGAAAAGTGTTGGAAGAGGAAGAACAATATGGTTTGGGTCGTAGTAATCCTTTGTCATATTTACCTAAGTTTTTTGGCAACTATACTATTTCTCTCAGTTGGATCTCCCCAGAAGCAGACTCTGTGACAACCATTTTGATTCAGGTAGTTCATTTGAGAGGTGATTCCAGGAAGTATCACTAAAGAGTAGAGAAGTGAGACAGGAAAGAGGACAAAACTGACTCAGAGCATCAAAATAGGTTACCATTGTGGGTAACTGAGATTCAACCCTGCTGGGCACGTCAGGTAGATGGTGTGGAACATGCCTTAAAGTCCCAGCAGAGGGAAAAGGAAGCTGTGGTGTTTCTCCACCATCTCCTAACTCATTAATGCCCTGGCTTCTCTTCCCTACAGGTGGAGAGTATCTCATTTGTTCACAGTAAGAAGGCAGCAGTGAGCGCAAGGTAATATGGGCAAGGCCCTAACATCATGTGTTGCTCTCAGCTTAACAGCCAAACCAGTTTATGGAGAAGGAGGATATGAGGGAAGACAATATATTGTAATTAGGATTCCTTCAGCTGTAAGCAATAAAATCCCCACTCAACCGAGCTTGAGAAAAAACATTAATGTATGTGAGTTATAGCACTAAAAAGTCCAGAGGTAAGTGGTCTCAGGCATAGAGTAGCTAGCTCCTGTTGGTTATTGGTTTGGGGTTGCCCCATGAGTGTTAATTCACTAGCATTCTGGCCTCTTCCACTTATGGGTGTACTAGGTGCACAAGCAAAGCCATCTGGGCCGTGTCTTCTGTCCATCTCTCATTCTGCTCTCTTCTGTGTTAGCTTTATTACCTGCCTTGCTGAGAAGAGAGCAGAAAAAAAGGCAACTCTAGGTTTACATGATCCTCCTTCCTCCCCTCCTTCCTCCGGATCTCAGAGGACAAGAGCATTTTTCTACCAGCTCTGGTTAAAATCTCGAGAAACAAAGGAAATGAAATCAGTATGTCAAAGAGATATCTGCACTCCCATGTTCATTGCAGCATTATTCACAATAGCCAAGATATGAAATCCCATTAAGTGTCCATCACTGAATGAATGGATAACGAAAATGTGGTACATAAACACATGGAATACGATTCAGCCTTCACAGAAGGAAATCCTTTCATTTGCAACAACGTGAACTCCAAGCACATTATGTTAACTGAAATAAACTAGACACAGCAAAACAACTGCTGCATAATATAATTTATATGTGGAATCAAAAAAAAGTTGAACTCATAGAAGCAGAAAGCAGAAAGCAGAAAGTAGAAGAAAGTAGTCTTCAGTTAGACAGGAAGAATAATTTCAAGAGACCTATTGTGTAACAGGGTGACTATAGTTAATAATAACATATCCTGGAAAATTGCTAACAGCTTATTTTAAGTGTTTTCACCACAAAAAAATAAGTATGTGACACAACACATATGCTAATTGGTTCATGCAGCCATTCCACAATGTATGCATATTTTCAAAACAACATATATAATTTTATTTTTCAATTAAAAATAACATACATAAAAATATTTATAACTCTTGGGGAAGGCTTTCATTGGCCTCTTGTGGGCGTGTGCCCAAGCCCGTACCAATTGTTGTAGCCAGGAAGATGAAGCACTTTGATTGGCCAGATTCAGGTCATGGGTTGAATTGGAGAGGATAATATCATCCTATCCAAATATTGTACCCAAACAAGCAGAATTTCTGGGACTTAAGGAAGGAGTGGTTCTAGTAGTATGCTGATAAACCAGCTTTTAAACAAACAAACAAAGGCCCTCATTTGCAGCGGATTCCCATAGCCCAGATATTTCTACCATGACTAATTTCAAGCTACCAACATGCCATTAGACATGAGACAGAGAGGAAGTGTGCACAACTGGCCCCCGTGAGCCAGTGTGAGTTAGCTATAGCACATTGCCGGGTGATTCTCCCTGGGTGGATAGTGTGGCCGTTATAGATGTAAGCAGAAGGCCAAGGTCTGTCTTGTGGAGCCTTAGTAATCCTTCACGACAGGACAGCTTACTTTGTTAGGCATGGACCAGCATATTAAATAAAACAAGTGGTCTTTTTAGCCCACACTTCTCATCCTGCAAGCATCTCGTAACTAATAAATTTGATGACTTTAAAACAATGTTCAACAACATTTATCCCACCACTGTGTAAGTTTCAGGAGGGCAAGGAATTTGCCTAGTTGGTTCTGGAAGAGAGCTCAGGAAAACACATAAATACTCAACATTGGCTACATGAACACATGAATGACTAGTCAGTCCACAGAGTTAGATGCATTCCCCAACACTACAAACATATCTACCTCTTGAGTAACTATTGCCTCGTACATGACGCCCAAGGTGTGTGGACCTAGCTTTGTGTCTCACAGCTGCCTGGCCAGGCCAGCCCTCCACACTTCCCTCTTCCTGACCCTGGGAGGGCTACACTGCTTCCTGGTGTGAGGAAAATGCAACTTTGGCCCTTTGTCTTGTAATGACCACTTTGTTCTCCTTGCTCCTTGATTTCGCTAACTTGGTAGTGCTTGCCACTTTAGGTCGGGAGGGGTGGCTCTCCCTTCCTGCCTTGGGGCTCAGCCCTTCCCAGGCAGGGGCAGACCAAGATGGTATCTCCTCTTTAAGTCATGGGAGCCTGCTGAGGCTTGTCTGATTAGAATCTCCTTACATATTGGTACAGAGAACTTTCTGTCTTTGCAGTTCTTTTGTTTCAAAATAAAAAGAAGCATAGCAAGGTTGGAAAGTTGTTAAACACACAGCACACACACTCACACTAAACCAGATTTGCTGATAACAGGAAAATGGGAAGGCCTGAAGCTGAGGGAGCATTTCAAGGTCACAGGCAAGGAGGGGCCTGCGGTGGTGGTGATGGAAAAGATGAATAGACAACAGATGAATGCATTATTTAGTGTGTTCCACATCGCGAAGCCAAGAATGGTTCCTTTGCACCAGAAGATTTGATGTATCAGGCTGGCTGTCTCCTCAGAGGACACCCCCCAGTCTCCTCTTGAGTTCATGGAGACATGGTTGTCTAGGTGACAACTGTCAGGCAAGAAGCTGCAAGCTGAAGAATAAAATCGCCTTAGCTAATAGACGGTGTGCTATTATGTACCTGAAGGTTTAACTGCTATATTACCCTGAAAGAATCATTTGGAAGGAAGGAAGGAACTCGCTTTTCCCTGGGCTACATCAGTGAATTCAATTTCTATTGAAGACAGACTAGCATTTTAAAAACCACTGTGTGTGGAGCTTCGAGTCCTTTTCTTCTTTCAGTGAGAAATGATTTAATAATGAACTTACAACTGCAGGGCCTCCAGTCAGCCCCCTGGAGCCCTGGAAAAGGGAAGAGGCAGTGTGCAGGGCCAGGGGCTGGCAGGCTCCATCCTGTTCTGTCCCTGCTCAGGCCCAGGCTCTGTGACTGAGGTTACCCCAGAGCAACTTGGTTCAGATGCGTGTAGAGTCTGAGCGATGATTTTCCTCCCTCACAAGATTGCTGGGTGGCTCTAATTAACGGTTGTGAATTCCTTAGATGGGGTTGTTATCAGATGGAAAGGGGCTAATTGTACTGGTCATAATAGTTAACCTCTTCCAGAATAGTGTGTTTGTGTGTGTGTGTATGCATGTGTGCACACGTGAGCCTTGGTTTTTTTCCTGCAAATGAGGCAGAAAAGCTTGAGAATCATTGTAATTCCTTGGCATCAAGACACCAGAAAATAAAAGATTGTATCCACTGAGACTTTTCACCAAGCTAAGAGTGACCAACATTTTACTAAGCACTTTACCAGCTTGATCGCATTTAACCCTTAGCATTCCTGAGTCGTAAATGGGATGGTTATTATCCTCAGTCTATAGAAGGGGAAACTGAGGCTTAATGAGATAAGGAGGCTTGACCTGTACCAGCAATAAATGAAGGCCTTTTACATTTGGAAGATCCTTCCGCAGACTGAGAGCTGAGCAGGAAGACTTGAGCTTCCTGTGTTAAAGGCAAGTAGAACCTTTGCCTGCGTTGTCCCACCCTCTGACCATTGGGACAGCCTCTTACTTAGCTTCTGCCCCAATTCCTGGCTCTGAGCTGCATTTTCATTGGTTCCTTTCTTAGACTAAAAACAGTATTTCTATTCTATTTCCCTGTGATGCAAGTATCTGGCCTTCGAATTGTCTCTATTCCCTGAGAGGCAGCCCTCATAATGCATGCCTGTATTGGTCTCCTACCACGTTCTGGGTTGGGCTGGATAGCTGAAGAGACAAAGATAGTAGCATCAAGACATTGCTTTGAGCAATTCCAGTCTGGAAAGGGAATGAGAACCAATACAAACTATACAACCAATAAAGTTTTATCAGTACAATGATAATAATGAAAATAAGGAGAACAACAGCAACTATTTTCAGAGTGCTTCCTATGGGCCATGTCTTGCCCTGAACACTGAAAACAAACCAATGAGGTAGATACTATTATTATTTCTGTTCTAAAAATGAGAAAACAATGACATAGGGAGGTTAAGTCACTTGCCCAAGATCATACAAATAGTAAAAGGCAGAGCAGGAATTCGAACTAAGGCAGTCTGTCTCCAAAGCTGATATTATTAACCACTATACTGTTTGGCACATATGTAGACCAGCATAGGAGCACGGATATATTATGTTGGAACCCCAGATGGAGAGGTACAAATTCCTTCTGAAGTAGAACGGTTCACAGAAAGAGAGAGAAAAGATGAAAATAAGAAAGAGAAAATGGTCATATGTCCAGAACATTAAAGACACAGCCCAGATACTAGGCTCTTGTTTCTTGTCTCATGGTCTGTATCTGAGGTTGTATACCACATCACTCCAAAGCTCTGTGGCTTCCAGTAAGAGTAAGTTTTTATTATCTTTCATGGCTTCCATGGCATAGGAATTCAGAATTGGCTCAGTTGGGTATTTTTGATGCAAGATCTCTCATGAGGTCACACTTATATATCAGGAGCCATCCGTATGGCCCACTCGCATGGTTGGTGAGTTGGTGCTAGCTGTTAACTAGGGAACTAAATTCTTCATGATGCGAACTTTATTCAACAGGACAAGTGAAGTGACCTCATGACGTGGTAGCTGGCTTTCTCAGAGCAAGGGATCCAATAGACCCAGGTAGAAATGATAATGCCTTTATGACTTATACAGAAGTTGTATGTGGCCACATCTGCTATATTCTATTGTCTATGCTCACTAGCTTTGATTCAGTATGGGAATGCATAAATACTAGGAAACAGGGGTCACCGGGGTAGATATTATCGCTTAGCAACCTGAGCCTAAAGTTCCCATATGTTGAATGTAAAAAACTACATAGTTCCCCCCAGTCACCATAGACTTGCTATTCCAAGATATAGGCTTTTAGAATTTAGGCCATGTTTAATATCTTAGAAGCCCTATGGCTCTGGACAAAATGAGGAGATAAACTTAAGGCTGATAGGGAAGCTGGGAAGAGAGGCTGGATCTGAGTACATCTGTAGATGTACTTAGTACATTGGTAATTAAGCCAAGGTGCTGAGCATCCTGGAGGTGGACTATCATTTACACCATTGGAGAGGCACATATTCTGGTCTATGAATATTAATGGAACAAACTCTATGCAGTCAGAGTCACCTACTTCCAGATTGGAAGTCTGCCTATTAATCACATGTATAAAGAAGCCACCAGCAACATTGTATTTATTTATTTATTCATTCATTCATTTTTTTTGAGAGAGTCTCACTTTGTCACCCTTGGTAGAGCGTCATGGCATCATAGCTCACAGCAACCTCAAACTCATGGGCTCAAGCGATTCTCTTGCCTCAGCCTCCCAAGTACCCGGGATGGCAGGTGCCCACCACAATGCCCGGCTATTTGTTTTTAGAAACGGGGTCTTTTTCTTGCTCAGGCTGGTCTAGAACTCCTGAGCTCAGGCAATGCACCCACCTCAATCTCCCAAAGTGCTGGGATTACAGGCATGAGGCACCGCGCCCAGCCCACCAGCAACATTTTAGGTAGCATAATTTGGATCCTTCTTTCTTCCTTGTACCTCAGTGTTTTGCACAAATTGGGGTTATGTGCATCTGACAGTATAAAAACCAATGATGAATAAGTGACTATTCAAGGGTAAGTTAAAATATTTTATGAGAAATAAATATGAATTAAATAGACTCAATATTTCATGGCATCCTTATATGTATTGTGCTTGATACCACATTAGATATTGTGGGGGAATTAGTAACCAAAAGATAGGTCCTTGCTGTTATGATGCTCATGAGAGACAGGTGTTAATCAAATAATAATACAAATAAATGCATAATTATGAACTGAGATAAGCACCGTGAAGGAAAGGACGTGGTATTAGGATATTAAAAACAGGAAACACTGAGGAAGTAGGACTTGAGCTGAGATCTCAAAGATGAATATGTAAACATCGAAGGGAAAATATTCCAGGTAGAGGGAACAGCATGTACAAAATGTGCCTGAGGAACTGAAAGTGCCCTAGTGTGGCTGAAGCAGAGGGAATGCAGAGGGAATGAAGAGAAAATGTAGTAAAGATGAGGGAAGAGAGTTCATCAGGGTCTACTAGATCATGCAGGATCCTGTGCCATGTTACTGCCATGTTAAGGATGTTAAGGATGTTGATCATTATGCTAAATGCTGAGTAGCCACTGAAAGTTGTTAAAACAATAGTGTGGCATGATCAGATTTGTGATTTGAAAATATCCTTGGCTTAAAATAGATGGAGACTTTACATCTTTTGTGTTAACCTGGATAGAGCTGGAGAACTTTAATAACGTATCACAAGAATGGAGAAGTAAGTATCCAATGTACTCAATACTCATATGAAACCAGTGGATGAACTAATACATGCCCACACAAGAGAAAAACTCAATTTAATACAAGTTGGGGGGGAAAGGAGAGGAGGGAGGGGGAAAGGGGAAGAAGGAAAGGAAAAGGGGGAGGAGGGGAAAAGGGGAGGAAGGAGGGGGAAAAGGAAGGTAGGAAGGGGAAAGAGGAGGAGGAAGGGGGATTGGCATGCTCTCACCTAATGATCATATTGTAAGAGTATGTGGCACACCTCCTGGGTGAAGGGCACAACTACAGCAGGTACTTTAGCTAACAAACACAAACATTATAACCTAATTGTACCTTCATATTAATATGAAATTAAAAAAAGAAAATATCCATGGCTGTCATATGGAGATTGGATTCAAGAGGGTAAAAACCCTCTGGAAGCATAAAAACTAGCTAGAAGGCTTTGTTAGTCATGGATACAGAGAGAAGAGAGTGGAATTGAACTATATTAGAATGGGGAACTGAGAAGTCATTGTGACCTGGAGAGTAGAATTAAGTATCAAACCTCAGGGGCCAGGTGAGGATGTGAGGAGATAATGGGAAGTCAGAATGGAGGTTCTAAGAGATAAGAGGTAAGAGGAAAAGAAAGAGGGTGATCTGTGAAAGTTAGATAGAACAAGTTAGGGCTTAGTCTGCAGAAGGAGGGCTGTGTAGTTCCTGAGGTGGTGGTTGAGCAGTGGTCTTTGTTGCTAAGAGGCATTGGCCATATCTAGATATGATTCTGGTATATTAGTACCTGTGGAGCTATAAGCAATAAATCTATATTGATCAATATTACTATTCTATCAAACAGCAGCCATGTCATGTCTCCAAATGCTCCCTGGAAGCCTTCACTGAGTATAGCAATTATTCTACTTGTTTTATTTTAATTCTTTTTGTGTAGTGGTAAAACAGGACAGGTTGTATCAAAGATGGATTTCCAGATGGAGGTTTCAAGAGGCCAGTCCTCAAGAGTGACTTTATTTATTTATTTATTTTTTAATTTTTTTTATTAAATCATAGCTGTATACATTAGTATGATCATCTTGCAAGAGTGACTTTAGTCTGCACCTGCACATCTGAAATGATAACTGAATTTAATTTAAAAATATAGGTAGACAGCTTAGTCAGCTAGAGCTGTTATAACAAAATACTATAGACTGGATGGTCTAAACAAGAGAAATTCATTCCTTATCATTTTGGAGGCTTGAAAGTCAGGTTGGGTTTTTGATGAGGGTCCTCTTCCTGTCTGGAAGACACTTGTCATTTCTGTGTGCTCACATGACCTTATCTTTGTGCACTCATTGAGAGAGAAAGCTCTAGTCTCCCTTTCTTTTCTTATAAAGATCCTAATCCCATTATGGGGACTGAGCTCTTGCAACCTCATTTAAACCTAATTATCTTTCCAAAGGCCCTACTTCTTCATACCCCATCACACTGAGGATTATGGCTTCAACATATAAATTTGGGTGGGTAGTGGGGGAGAGACACAAACATTCAGTGTGTAACAGGAGGTTTCAACAGGAGGACATAAGACCAATGGAATGAATTAGAAAGTCCAGAGATTGAACCAATTTGATATAGGCATTTAGTTGTAAAGGTGAACTCTCAAGTTAATTTAGGAAAAGTGGACTAGTAACTAAATGGTTTTGGGATAACTGGTTATCCATTTGGATAAAATAGAAATGAACCTAATGCAGTGGCTTAGGCCTATAATCCCAGTGACTTGGGAGGCTGAAGCAGGAAGATTGATTGAGGACAGGAGTTTGAGACCAGCCTGGGCAACATAGTGAGAGTCTATCTCTTAAAAAGTTTTAAAAATTAGCTAGTGTGGTGGCACATCCCTGAGGTTCCAGGTTCTTGGGAGGCTGAGATGGTACAGTCACTTGAGCTCAGGAGTTCAAGACTGCAGTGAGCCTGGGTGACAGAAAGAGATCTCATCTTAAAAAAAGAGAGAGAGAGATGAATCTTGTCCTTATGTATCAGGAAAAATTCCAAATTTGATCCACCATTCAAATGCAAAAAGATGAAATCTTAAAAATTGTCACAGGAAAACCTGGGGGAGAATGCTTCCATAACTTTGGAGTAAGCAAGTCCTTTCTATGTATGACTTGAAATGCAGAACCTATAAAAGAAAAGGCAGATAAATTTAACTATATAAAATTCAGACTAAACTCTCCATGTGGAAAAAAGTACAACAAACAAAATAACACATCAACAACAACAAAAAATTGACAAACTAGAAGCAGAGATGCCACCCACATCACAAGTGCAAATCTCCCTGACAAAAACCATTAAGAACAACCTAAGAGAAAAATAGACAAAAAATGTAAACAGATATTTCATAGAAAAGGAAATGGATGCAAATGGCTCTAGAAGTTATGAAAAGATACTCAACTTCACTCATAAGAAATATAAAAATAAAACTATACTAATATACCATTTATTTATATCTATCAGATTTATAAACAACCACAAACTACCTACAAGCTATTGACAAAGCTATGGTGAAGAAGCATGCTCATACCTTAATTGTGGGAGGATAAATTTGATATGACCCCCCATGGCAGAAGATTTGTCAATATTCATCAAAATTACAGCTGCCTATTTTATTTTGCCTAGCTACTTAATTTTAGAATTTTATCCTGTAGAAATATTTGCTTTCTTGTGAAATGATGTGCACAGCAGACGGTTCACTGCAGGATTATTTTAAATAGCAAAAGACTGGGCGCAACCCAAATGTCCAAAAATAGAAGATTGGTTAAATAAATTATATCACCTAATTTCGATACCTGTACAAACAAGGGAACTCTCCATCTACTGATATAGTATGGTCTTCAGATTATACTTGAAAATGAAAACAGCAATGACTAGAACCCTTGTATACTCCTTGCTATCTTTAGGATGTAAAACTGATAACTATACTTGTGTTTGCTTGAATATACATAAAGAGGTTAGGGAATGATTCTATGATATGCATTTTTCACATTTTAATATCTATGGAGTAAGAAGGTCTTCCATTATACGACATTTTTGGATTATAATTAGCCATATTATTTGTTTTCTTAGCGGTACATAAAATAATGATCCATCTTACAATTGATGATGTTGTAGCTTTGATGGAATGCAGTAATAATAGTGGTTACCTATGGTGAGAGAAGACTGGGGAAGGGGTGAGGATGAGTCTCTTAATCTATATGCTTGTAATGGTTTTTTATTTGAGCCGTGTAAATTTATTGCCTAGTCAAAAATTGAATAAATATTATTAATTAAAGATGAGAGAGAATAAGAATACACCCATAGAGTAGATTAGCTCCTGAGATCTATGCTCTTGTGTAGTGATCGTTTAAGTAAGAAACTCGGTTCTAAGATGTTAAAATGGGATAGAACCTGCCCCACATTTGTCATGTGCTAGTTGATGAGACACAGCTGTGTGCTGTGCTGACCCGGCCCCTCCTGGGAAGTTGTTGATTCCTTGGCGTCACACCTGGTTTGGCCAGTAGGCAGAACGTGTCACTTTTCTGGATGTGACTAATGCAACTTTAGTTTGGGAACCAGAAAGACATTGTGTCATCATAAAGCCTGTGAGAGGTGGAGATACTGTTAAGGCATCCGCTGTGACCTAGTAGACATTTGCAGAGCTCCCAGACAAAAATCAATGCTTAGGCAAACACAGAACTGAACCAAGATCTTGTTTTTACTTCTTTCCTTCTTCAAAAGATTAGATAAGCTCCAAATTAGATAGGTTTTTCTTGTTGGCATTTATTGTAATGATGAGAGCATGTGATTTTCTTCCCCTCCTCCCCACTCCCACAAACCTTCATCAGCCTCTTCTGGGTTGAATGTAGTTTCTAGGTAAGATGTTGACAAGAAGCAGGCTAACACATGCCACAGGAAGGGCCAGATGGATGGGATGTTCTGAGTTGACTTTCAAATACTTTTTAATGAAAAATAGAACTGGGAAAAATCCTAACAGGTCTTTCTGTTTGTGAGAAGAAAGGCTCATAACTTTCTGGAATGCCTAGTTTCAGTTTAAGAAAGCAGAATTAGACGTCCTGGTTCTTCAAGAAACAGCCGGATGATTTCTGGGTACTCTTGCAGCAGCTCTTTAGTTCAGTCTTCTTATCTGAAAAAATGGATGTGGTAGTACCTTTTCTATTTTCCTTAAATGGCTATACTGAGAATGAATGACAGGATGTTTTGGAATATATTGAAACATAAGTCCATCAAAACATTACACATAGAGGTGGGGTTCTATTTTTGCCATCATTTGAAGGGGAGTGGGAATTGTGTTGAGTGGCCGTTTGGCAGAGACTAATCAAGTCTCAGTGAGAGTCCTCTTTCCCCACTGCACTGTGTGACAGTTAGGAAATATTCCTGAATAATGACAACCAGGAAAAGGGAGGGCGAGGCCTGTCACCACCTGATGACGTAACAACAGTAATAACCAAGTGTTCTTCACAAAGTACTTTTGCACTCTTTATGCCACATCATCCTCTCAACAGTCCTTTGAGGAAAATATTAACATTACTATTGCTATGTTTTAGATGGAGAAGTTGAATTTGAGAGCTGAACTGGGATATGGACCTACATTTCTCCGGCTCAAAGATGTGTATTCTTTCCATAGTACTGGGCTGCTTCTTTTCCTCTGTGCTGTGAACTGATCTCAGCAGTATGTTGCAGAAACCACAAAAAGCTGGGGCCTGGGCTGCTCTGGGGACTGGGGATAGAAACAGGGAACAGGTAGGGAGCATGGAAACTTTTTTCTACTTCTAACACAGTCTATTAGTATACATGCACTAGGACATATGGCGACCATCTGGAACTGAAGCCTCTTCAGTCATTGCTGAAGTTCAGTCTGAGTAACAAACAATGTACCCAGGTTAGATAGCATTGCAGTGCCTTAGTCCCCTAAAATTTTGCCTTGGGGGAGAATGCCCTTGGCATATGGTGATTAAGAATAGCAGTATATCTGTTGATACACAAAATAAAATGTCAGCAAACGTGTGAGGCCATGGTACTGATTGACCTCAAATGTCTTCAGGAAGATTAATGTCCTAATATTACCATAGATGTCACCATTAATGATCTGGCCATATAAGATTATACAAATAAAAGGAACACCCACAAAAGGATTCAATTCAGTTCCATGAATCATGTGCTCCCATTGAAAAGCCAGATAACAAGTTCTAGCTGGTGGTGGGTAGAACTAAACCAGGGATGGATAAACTACAGTCTTGGGCAAAATCTGGCCTCTGACCTGTTTTTGTAAATAAAATTTTATTGGAACACAGTCATGGTTATTTTTTCATATACTGTTTGCTTTTGCGCTATAATAGCACAGATGAATGGTTATGACAGAAGCTATATTATGTGCAAAGCTGAAAATATTTACAGTCTAGTCCTTTACAAAAAAAATTTCTGACCTCTGTTCTAGACAATAAACATGCATGTGAGCTTGGACTTTTTAGTGAAAAACAGAACTGGGAGAAATCCTAACAGGTCTTTCTGAGCATAGCCAAAAGTCCTGACCACATCCTCTGCTGATGTGACAGAGGAAGATAAGGATGATAGGAATCTTTGGATAACCACACCTAGAAAGAGGGTCCTGGGGCCTGAATCCAGCTGAGAGGGGCACTGGACCCATAGGTTCAAACAGCAGAGATCCCTAAACTATACATGCATAGTATATCTATTTTAGTCAGAATCTGAAGAGCCTCAGAGACCTGGATGACCACTCAGTTGACTGTCCTCTTTACCAACCACTATAATGTTTGACTAAAGCTGAGACAGAGTGAGCCCTTGTTAGAAGACCATTGACAGTAATGTCCCTGGGGCATTGGAAATCCATCTTGGACAGTTATGTAACTTGAAAGGAAGTCTTGAAGGGATGGTAGAGGATGCAATGACAGTGGTGAATCAGGTTCTCCTATCCCTGGAGAAGCCTCTTGAACCAGAAACCCAAATAAGTAGATCTTTGAGGGAACTTCAGAGATCATTCTAGGCCAAAAGAGTGGAAGCACTTATTCAAAGGCTTACTACATGGTAAGTAGTGAAGTCTTCTAATCCCATGTTTTCCCACCATGCCCTATGACCTAACATTAATCCATGGCACATTGTTTCAAATACCCAGTGGGCCGATGAAGTATTCCTTATGACCTGGACCTGCAAGGCAGAGATGGATGTTTGAGGAAAGCCTCAAACTCATGGTCATCTCTGAGCTCAAGTTTCTTACAGGAGTTAAGGGGATGAAGAGGGGTGTGAGAAAGCCTATGTAGACATGTGGGAAAAGAAAGAAAGAGCTATCTGTGATGATTGGGGTATGGCTCTTTCATAAGGTGCTGGAGCAGTAGTATAGCTGGGTCAGAGTTAATGGTACAGGGGCCAGAACAAGTAGCCAAAACAAAGGGAAGAAAGGAAGCACATTCCAAGAACATTGTCAAGGTCTATACCCTTGCATAAGAAATCTTCCAGATCAAAATCGGCAACCAAAGTCAAGGTTACCAAATAGAAATACAGACAACCCAGGGAAGGGAAAGAGTTTCATTCTAAATGCTGGGATGGTGTAGACAGTCTGAGATCATAACAACAATATAAGCATGTTGGATTGGAGATTCTAAGTGATAATAACATACCAACTCTCCTATAATAATGATTGAAATGCAGGCTGACAGAGTTCCAGAATGCCAGTGTTGTTTTGTAGATAACTTTGAAAAATCTAGAAGAAATATGTGTAACATTAGTTTACATAATGACCACTATTGCTATAAATAAGTAAAAAAGATAACTAATTATAAATGCAGAGCCCCAGTCAAGGGATTTCACAGAATGTCCTCAGAGTTGAGATGGTTGAATAGTTGAGTGCCACATTCTACACAGTGACAATCTAGGCACCCATGAACAAACATAAGGTCAGGTCAGTAGAAGACCTCATAGGCATGGTGAACCAAAAAGTTAAAGAAAAAAAAGGACTAAAGACCTTGACAAATAGTGTTTGGAGGTGCCCCACTGAATGTGAATCTCTAACCCTAGTTTTCCTCACTATAGGTCAGTTTGAAAATTTGGCCGCTCCTCTAGATCAGGGTCTTGAGTAAAAGAGAGAGAACATGTGTGTTCAGAAAAGAAATTATGAATAATTTTTGATTGAAAATAAATCTAGTTTGTCTTGTTCCAAGGCAGCTAAACAAATTTGATCATATACCTAAGGGCATCGTACTCTGTAATATGTACTGGGAGTATGAAGATGGATCAACACAGTCACTTCCCTCTGGGTCCTTCTTGCTTAATAGGGAAACCAACACATAAACAGATAATTTTGATATAATTTTGATAAGGTTATGTAAGTACATATCACAGAGATAAGTACTATTCCTTCTTGGGCTTTCTAGGAAGATCTAGAGTGTTAAGAGAACACAGAGAAGAGTCACATACTCAGAACAGGATGTTAGGAAAGCTTCTGGAAGAGGATACTTGGTTCCCTGATAGGGTCAGTAATGAGATAGTCAGTGAGGCAGGAGGAAAACCAGAGGACATAGAAACCAAGATAATGGAGATATTTGAGAAGTAATGAAAAGGCAACCATGTCAAGTACAGCAGACAAGGTGTTTTGGTGCATTTTTAAATGAGAAGATCATTGGTGATTTTAGAGATTGCCTGTTCATTGGAGAGGAGGTGAGACCAATAGCCAGTGTTGAAGATGAAATGGAATTAGGAGTGGGAAGAGCCAGCTCAGATCACCCTCTGCAGGGCTGGGCCAGGAAGAGAAGGAGAGTGACAAAGTGGTTGACAGTGGTCAAAGGAGGTAAAAGAGAGGGGTAAGTGTGCGTGTGTGTGCATTGCACTTTTGTTGAGTTTGGTGCTCTGGATTGCAGGGCCATTCGTTGTGTCTTTAGGCTGAGAAGAAAGTGAATAGAAAGAATGAAATGATGGAGGAAAGCTGTGGGACAGCAGATGGGGTAAGGTGCTGAGCGGGAACAGCTGTGTGAAGGTCAAAGCTTGCTGAAGTCCCAGCCACTGTGATGTGGAGGAGGCACTGCTTTGTGTGTTTTCTTCTCTGTCCAGGTCACTCCATGACATGTGACTCTGATGTTTATGAATATTTGCCTTTGCAGTCATTGGTTCTGTGTCTCCCTATGGGAGGAGAGCACCTCTAAGGTCTCAGGATAACTGGAAGGCTGGCCAGCGGAGCAGGAGGTGGACTTGTAGGGGCAGGTATCTGGACTTCCTGCAGTCATGGTTGGGCACCTGATTGATCCTGCCATTCCTCAGAATGGCTCTGTCTTTCCTTTACAAGGGTTTGTTCTAGACCATGCAGCAAGCCAAGGCAGGAGTCTTGCACAGAGTAGAGAGAGGACTCTACTATAGCCATTGTCCGCTGCCATGCCTCAATTGTCACCCTCCACCACCAGGTCAGCAGCCCACTTGAACTGTCTGCCATCTTCCCAGCCTGCCTCTGAATGCTGTGAGGCTGTTCAGTCCCACTTTCCCAGGACCTCAGGCCCACAGACCTTTTGACGGCCCCACCCCTCAACTGCACTCCTGTCTTAATGCACTTCACTTGAATTCAATACAATTACAATAACCTTTGTTTTTACCACTCTCTTGGCATTTACTATTTACTGCTTTGCTATTGGTAGTTTTTCATGTTAGTATATTCCAGTGGTTCTCAACCTTCCTAATGCCATGACCCTTTAATACAGTTCCTGTGAATCACAACCCACAGGTTGAGAACCGCTGGTATATTCTTATCCTCCCCCACACACCCCCAACAAAACCATCTTCTTGAAGGTAAGATGGAATCTTGCACAGGTTTTGGCTTCCCTGAAACACCGTTTCATAGTCACTGTTAAATAAATACTGTTCTATTTGGCTGAATTGGTGGATAAAGTCAGCACGGGATGTGCTTTGCCTTGGGGCAAGCTGTTCCTTTTCTGACCCCTGGAATACCAGAGTTTTGAGAGAAGCCTCCCTCCCTGGAAGTCAGGAAGAAAGTTACCAATAAATGTGACTTTCTTATTGAAAAGTGTGTGGATGATGATTAACAGCTACTGGTTTGTGTTTTCCAGATTGCTTGGAACGAGGTGCAGGAGAGCATTTGGAGAAGGCTGTGGGATGGAAATCTTCACCTTCTGTGGCTCTCAGGTCTCCCAAAATCCCAAAGCCGTTTACTCCTCCCACATCCTGGCCTAGACATTCATTCCTGCTGATGAGGCCTGCCAGTCACGTAAGCGGCCCCACAAAACAGGAGACATGGTCACCTAGCACTACATTTGCTTGTACTTGATTTGTCCTGCTGCAAAGGCAAAACAGGATTTTCTATTTTCCATCTGATTTACAGAGCAGGGGGAAAAAAGGTTATGTAAGTACATATCACAGAGATAAGTACTATTCCTTCTTGGGCTTTGTTGGAGAGTTTTCAAGGTTTGTGCTTCGTGAACTTGGAGTTCGCCTGCTGAATCAATTGCACCTGGTTACAGAGCTGAAGTAAGGAGACTTGGGAGGCTAAACTCTTTAAATTTGGTCTAAAGAAAGCCCTTCCTGGGATTTTCAGTGGTGGAATATTCCTGGATGAGTAATCGTCTTAAACATCCTTATTAGGTAAGATGCTTGGTCTTAAAACTGGAACAAATCAAAAGGCCATTTCATCGCTTCTTGTGGTTAGATGTGAATTAAAATCATAAATTTTCAAATTCACTCAAAGGCCAGACTGTCCTTCCTTCTAAGCTTTGATGTGTTTGCATTTATCTTGGTTTCTTGGGTTGTTCTTCACACTAAAAAGGAAAATGCAACACATGGGCAGTATAAAAAAGGTTCCAAGGCATTTTGTTATACAACTTAAAATTCCCCTTGTCCTAGCTTCGTTTCAGGACACACACCAGGCACCCTTCACATTACACCTGGAAGAGACCTCTTATTCCACCCCCTTCTAAAATATCACCAAATGCTACCAGTGTAGAACAGAAGATCACATATTTAAAATGATGAGGGAATACCTAAAGGTTAGGAATGGCAATGTGCTCTTCTTAACACCCAGTTTGCTCTATCTTGGAAATTGAACCAGGGATTCCAGAGCACTGGTTTAGTTCTGTGATATTTAGTCCCAAGGATCAAACTTGCTTCCCTATCCTCTCACATATCAGACTCTGAGATGTAAGTTCTTTTCACTTCAAGCTAAACTCAACATCTTGATTACACATGGAATGACTTGGATAGTGACTGCTGGTCTTTCTGTAACCACGGGAATCTATTGCGCAGATGAGGCCACCTTCAGACCAAAGATCCTGTTTTACTGTCTCCACAAATAAGCTCATACTTGTCAGGTCATGTGTCTTAGACTTGAATTGAAGTATATGATCATTGATTGCATAAGACAGCAACAAAGCCATATTTTTGTCAACTCTAATGTACAGCTGTGATTCTTAAATTTATACACGTATGCTAACCACCTGGAACTCTTCTGAAAAGTGCAGATTCTGGTTTTAATAGGTCTGGGAAAGGGCCTGAAACTCTGCATTTCTAGCAAGCACCCAGGGGATGCCATATCTACATTCACTAACTACATGTTTAAAATCGAAGACTCTAAATATGGTACAAAACCATATGACAGCATTTGGCTTCTAATCTAGTCTCACAGCCCTTCTCCTTAACTCTTGGTTTATCTGCTTTTGACCCTAGAGGACTTGAGTTATTTGGCTTTTAATTCCAGAGGACAGGAACCTTTGGGATCTACTTATTATTAATACTTGATGAATGTTGTTTGTTTTTATTGAAACTGATTATGAGTGTCCTTCAAATGTTAGGTTCTAAATCTGTCTTGGAAACATAGAGGCATGTAACTAATTTCAGCTCTGTCTTACCTCCATTCCTTTAGCTCCCCCCACCTCCCAAGGCCTTTCATTAGACCTTACTATTTACTTGGCCTCGCGTATAACTAGTATCTGTACATACTAAAACTTCATTCTGTAATCCACCTGCTTCCCAGATTCAGGTTCACTCCACTTCATCCAAGGTGGAATCATAGCAAGTCAAGGGCAAAAGGGCCTTCGGAGTTCAGGACCTGCAGAGAACCCTTGTAGATTATTATTGAGCTTCCTTTGGACTTCTTCAGGTGACCTGAAGTGCCCCTGCCTTATGAAGCTGACTGTTCCATGGCTGTGATGCTCCAGTGAGAGAGAGTGTTCTTCACTATCTTCAGCCACGTGTTGTCTCTCTGTAATTTATGTTGCGGTTTTTCCTTCTAGAACAAACCTTTCTTTTATAATATGTTTCTTTGACCAATTAAAAGCTACTATTGTGACTCCCTATTTCTTTTTCCCATTATTTCTTTAATAATTTCTTGCATATTGAAGTTAGCAGACCTGTGATCCTCCTGGTCATTAGGCTCTGACATACTCGAGTTTGGCAATATCCTCCTTGCCCTAGTCTTCTCCACTCTGATCTGACCAGGCCTGATTCTGAACCTCTATATTGGCAGCCATGTTTTGCTATTGACTCATAATCCACTATAGATGTTTACACTTATCTATATCATGGCTTATTTCTTCCAATCATTCCTTCCATTCATTCAAGATCTTGAATTTTGATTCTATCATCTGGTATGCTGGGGCTTTTTCTTAGCTTTGACCTCCATGTGTTTGCTAGGTCCAGCCCTTATTTTTTCACTACTGGAGATAAAACTTGAATGGACAAGACTAAATGCTGATCTATATGGCCTTTCACTCAATCTGTTTGCCACTTCTAAACTCTCCTCCATGATAGCCTACTTGTCATGAAGACACTCACATTCTTTTGGGCCTTTCTGATCATACATATCACCTATTAAGCCAGATTTTCATTCCTCCTGTGCCCTGTTTTCCTTATCAAGTGAGCTCTAAGACCCCGGGAAAGTCCCAGAGACTGGGAGTATAAAAATGCAGTGGACTTTATGGTAGGGTGTAAAAAAGGGAAGAGAGGACAGAGAGAGAGAGAAAGAAGAAGGAGGAGGAGGAGGAGAAGAAAAAGAAGGAGGAGGGGAGGAGGAGGAGGAAGGACATCCTATGTAGAGGAAGCTGGAAGGGAAGGGGACACTTTGCCATTTGACCTCTTGGCTGGCTGAAATTGCTAGTGTGGCTGGTGGAATATGGTTGAATGTATGTGTGAGGTAAATGTATATACATCAGGACATTCCTGTGTAACCAGCACAGACAAGCATAGCCTCCGTCGTAAACAAAGCAAGACTTAATAGTTTGACTTTCTTCAGAGAGGGTAATCATACCCCAAACCTGGATGCAAAAGGAACAGGTCTCATTTCTATTCATTGCTGGGTAATAGAAAGTCACAACCAAGGAATTATAATGTTCCACTTAAGATGTGAAAAGTCAAAACTCCAAGCTGGTCTTAGCATTAAATCTCCCCTACTTGGCTCAGATCTCTTTCATATTGACAGACTGCAGTGGGGAGAGGGGTGGAATTTCTCTCTCTTTGCTCACTCCCTACTCCATTTGTCAGCTGCCATTTTGTGGCAGTCACTGTTGAAGCTTAGAGAGAGAAGAAGAGAGGCCAGAAAGCAAACAGCTGTGGCTTGACAGAGTGACGTGGCTCTTGTAGGCCCTCATTTTCATATAATTAAAGATGGGGTCCCAGATAACATCCCTGGATGGGCATGGAAGATGAAAAAAGGCAACTCTTCCAACCCTGTTTTCCTGGTTCTTTCAGAGGTTCCCATGGCTGGGAGACCTCTCTTCTATAGTTCTCCTGACCTCTAGCTGATATGTCTTCGTGAAGAGTGGTCGCTCAGTTAGGCACCTGGCAGGACACCTGCAGCCTCTCTACACAAGAGTCTAAATAAATGAAAAATAGTTCCACAGAAAAATATAGATGAACCTTAGTAGTATAAAATCTGAAAAAATAAGGCTCCAAAAGCTTACCTATAGCATAGTGAGTTTTTTGTTGTTGTTGTTGAAGTTAGAAACAACTAAAATAAAATATCTATTTTTAAAGGAACATAACAAGTTGTAATAAAACTACACTAAAAAGGTAAGACAATATACGATACAAAATGGTGATACGTTTTCTCAAATGGAGAGACAAGGGCATAAGTTGATGGAGTGATGAAGGCATTGTCAAGGTCCCAAGGTCCTACCTTTTGTTTGGGGCAGTAGCCATGCTAGTACTTATGGGTTATGCATGGCTCAATGAGGAGAGTATGTCATTAACCTACACTTATGAGTAATCCAATAATCTGAATCTGATATTCAAAAATAAAAGAAAATTTTGAAAAAAGAAAAAAAAACTGAAGAAAGAGAATCCATTGTATTAAAGAAGAATACAGCGTTTTCCTAGGCAGAAGGGGAGGAGGTATTGGCAGGGAAGATGACTCTAAGGAGGCAACGGCTGATAGGGACCTTGAGAGTTGAACAGAAGGTGAGTAGAAGGAGGAGAAGGGAAAAGCAGTCTAGGAACGGTGTGTCAGAAAGAAAAGCAGCACCAGAGAGCCTGGCCTGATTACAAAGCTGTGGTGAAGCTCAGGGTGGTCATAGCCAAAACGGGGTGACAGTGGTGAGAACAGAAGCTGGAGAGGCGGGGAAAAGGTCTAGATGTGAAAGACCTTATGTTCCCTGCCAAGAGATGTGAAACTTACTCTTAAGCCTCAGGGTGGGGAAACAGTAAAAGGGTTATGGGAGAGGCTGTTACCATGGGCCCCTAGAAAATTACTGTTTCAAAATGAGAAGTCTCTTGGCTTCACATATGCAAACTATTGATAACGTTGCATATGGTGGAGGGTGGAGAGGGCAGCAAGGCAAGTGCTAAAAGAACAGAGCCTCCTGGGCTTCATGCATGCTGAGTGAAAAATAGGCAAGAGAGGGATTATAATTATGGTGGAGAAATCATAGATACAGAATGACTGACAGCTCTGAGAATAGAGATGGTTATCGATTTGGTGGGAAAGGGGGGCTAGCAGGAAAGGTTGGATAATTCTCCAAAGGCAATTCCAAGAAAAATTAAAAACCATTAATAAAGAAATATTAGGAGACTCCCTTGATGGTACCTTTCAATTTTTTGTGTCTTTCCTGCATCAGCTATTCCTCCCCCACCAAACCCAGAGAATTTGTTCTTTCAATTCATCCTCTCCATTCAGCAAAGTCTCTGCACATCCACGACCACACGTGGGGTAGGAAGTCGGGTGCTGGAAATATAAAGATGAATAAATAATTGCTTATATCCTCATTGAGGTTTCAGTCAAGCGGGAGCACAAGCCATCAGCAAAGTACCTAGAATATATTTAGACTGTACTAGTCACTACAGGAATATAGAAGAGAAGACAATTGGGGCCATGTGCAGGTGGGAGGGGTCCCAGATGGGGTGGCATTTCAGCTGGATGTGAGAGGTTGAGCAGAGGTTGGATGAGCACCTGAGGGGAATGCACAAACAGAAACAGCAAGAGCCAAGGCCTGAAGGTGAAAGGCAAGGCCACCAAAGGTAGACTGGAACCAGGTCGGGACAGGCCTTTTAGATCTTGCTGAGGGGGGTAAACTTTGGTTTTCATGTTGTGGCTCTTAAACAGGGTGGGTCAAGCCCGTTGGCCATGTGTGGAGTATGGAATGGATGGAGCTGAGGCTGAGGTCACAGGGAACAGCCACAGGGCAGCTGAGGGACTTCCCATGAATCACGATGGCCCCATAGAAGAGCTGTGGAGGCTAGCATCAGAAAAGGCCTGGGTTGTACGGTAGGTTTCTCCCCTCCCTGGAAGCCACATGGGTAGGCTGTGTATGAGGGACATGGGCCTACAAGGAGACCAGGAGAGGGAGTGGATTGCGGAAAGGGCTGAGTGACAGGAAGGGTGTTTCCACCATTTACCTGCCAAAAGAAACCTGTGACTCAGTGGATGGCACCTCTGATTGCCCACAAGACTTTATAGTCCCAAGTTATCCTGGCTCCTATCAAATTCCGTAATTCTACACTTCTTCAGAGGTGGGATGACAGCCAAGGGGTGGGGTCCATAATGCCTTTTATCAAATTTAAATAATGTCTACACCAGCAATGAGCCTATTGCAGTGGAGTGTCTTTGTAGGATGCCTATATCCCAGGAAGATTGATGAAGAGCAGGAAAAACATCTTGTTTAAGGCTTGCAATTCCCACACCCTGTTAGAGTGCTGTTGCTTGTGTAAGAATTGAGTTATATCGTTCCTGGATAATATCAGGGCAACTCCTGTTTGGAGAGCACCCACTATGTGCTGGGGAGGTGGGGGTTAGACCCTTTTCCTCATTATCTGATTTCTTCTCCAGTACAGCCACACAAGGTGATCATGTCTAGTTCCATTTTACAGGTAGGGAAGGAAGGCTGATCATCAGATGGATTCTAGAAATATTCTCCCTCTTCCAACTGGTGAGGGCATTGCTTGGCATTGGGCCCGTGTATCGTTTTCTTTGTTAATGACCGGAACGCTGATGGCCGTCATGCTACATGACAAACCCTTCCCTCCCTCCCACACTACAAAGTCCTCTACAGCACACTCATTCCAGGAGCCAGGTTTAGTTACAAGGTCTTTAAAAACACCAGCCACCATGGGAATTTTGTTAGTGAAAGATGAGGGCTGTGATGGTTTTCAACAGTGCCTCAAGTTCTGTTTGCTTCAGCTGATACTTAACAGTCCAGTGGTTAGAAGATGGAAAATGGTTATTCAGTTTAGCTGGGAGATTGGGTGATAAAAGGAAACTTTAGGCTGCTGATTAAATTGTTTATTTAAGCACAAGCTCAGGTATGTCTTCCGTGTAATGTGCAGTAGGAAGAAGATAGGGATCTGTCCTCACCAAGAGACACCACCAAGGGTGGCCAAAATGCCCTGCCTCTGCTCACTTCCCCAGCTGCCTCTCCCCACAGTGCCCTGCGTCTTTGTTTCGTGCTCGGCTCTGGATTTTGAGGACTTTGCGAGGCTGGGATTGGGCAGAATGACAGAATGGTAGAACATTTAGTCTAAGCTCCCCATTTTGCAGAAGAGGAACTGAGGTCAGAGAGGAGTTATGACAGTTCTGGCAAGGGCCTGGAATCTGGGCCACTTGATTTCTAGTCCTGGGCTCTCTACATTGTTGCATGCTCATCCAAGTGTGTGTGTGACACTTTCACAAGCCTTATTTGCTTTTTATCCTCCTGGCTCTTTTCTGCATTCTCCCTCCACCCCAGACCCCCTGACTTATGAAACAAAAAATCAGCTTTCTTTCATCTCTTATTGTTTCCCTTTATTTTCTTCCTTTTTCTCTGTGTCTCTGTGTTAGAACATGTATAATTTGTATGTAATACATAATTTAAGCCCTCAGTTTGCCCATATTTTAAGCATGTGCTTTCCCATCTTTCTAGGAAAGTACTGCACCAGTGGTCAGCAAACTACAGCCCCAGGCCAAATCCATGCTGTGCCTGTCTTGATAAAGTTTTATTAGAACACAGTCACCTTCATTCATTTACCTATTGACTATGGCTTTTATGCTGCACTGGCACCATTGAGTAGTTGCAACAGACACTTTATGGCCCATGAAGCCTAAATTATTTAATATCTGGCCCTTTACAGTAAAAGTTCACCAGCCCCTGCACTAGACAAAGATATTACAGACAAAAATCTAATTTAGGTCATTCCTGCCCCCAGAGAAGCCAGACCTAACTTTATGTCTGTAGAGACACCTGAGACGTATTTACACTGAACCACGGAGAACACGAGCTAGAATGTCATGATTCACTAAGATTTCATTTCTAAACCTTAATTGTTTGGTATTTCGAACACCAAGGAACTTCAAATTAGTTTCCTTTCCCATTTTCAGCCTTCAAAGCCTCCTCCTCCAAGCTCCATAGCCTGGACCCTAACAGCCATGCCAGCCCATCCTCCTGCTGTGCCTCTGCCCCCTGGGGACTCCTGGCCAGGGTCTGATTTGCTCTAGCCATACCTAAATCTTATAGTAGGGGTTCCCAACCTTTTTGGCACCAAGGACTGGTTTCATAGAAGACAATTTTTCCACACATGGGGGGCAGGGGATGGCAGGGGATGGCAGGGGAGACATAGCTCAGGCAGTGATACTGTGCAGCTGCAGCCCAGTTCCTAACAGGCCGCAGCCAGTACTGGTCCACGGCTGGGGGGCTGGGGACTGCAGTCTTACAGAACAAAAGTGCAGTGAGCAGAATTTAGGATTGCAGTCTCATTCAGTGTTGTAACACACTCCATCGCACGGTACAGGAAAATTCTTTCTTCCAGGACGTACTATACATGAAGACATTCCTTTCTGCATTTTCCCTTCCTTCCTTTGCTTCTTGCGTGTGCTGACACGGGATCCTCTAGCTCGCTTTAGATTTCTTTGATGCTCTCTTTAGCCCGTGGAATTTCTGAGATTGTTAAGTTCAGCCTCTTTTTCACCCTGAGGAAGCTGACGCCCGTGGTCAGATGCTCTTTAAAAGCCATGTTCTTTTCATTTGTCACTTCTTTGGTCATAAATGAGAGGTTTTCTTTCCTTTCTTTGCAATTTAAATTTTTTCCAACTTCTTTTCTGCATTTACATCTCTTTGTCCTTATTGTGGATGGTTTTCCCTCTCTCTTCCATCCAGGGTGCCTCCTCCAAGTCCTAGGGCCTCCGTGTGTGCTGCCACAACATGCAGGGCACTGGCCTAGCCGGCAGGCTACCTGCATCAAGAGCAGAGCCTGCAAAGAGTGTATTTTGCAGAAAGCTCTGGTGTATTACAATGCTCACATTTATTTGCTCAGAAAAATTATCCTTAGGTCGTATCATAGTTATCTGGAATCACCTGGAAGGTGAACTTCTAGTGAAAATGTTTGGGTCCAAATTGTTAATTGAACTGTTGGTAGCCTAAAGATCTTTATGCCAGCTCTCTGGACTTCTAAGCCTACTTTCTAGAAATGGAGCATGGACCTTTGTTACCTGCTGCCACCACTTCACCAGGTGACTAATGCCAGTCCAGCAGCATGCTGGGTCTAAGGTTTACCACCTGGAAAGAGATAACCTCTGCTCCTGGCCTGCATAAGGGGGAAAATGAGCCAAGGTGTGCACCCTCAGAACATGGAATTCCCCCAAGGATTAAGGCTATGACCCTGGGGTTATTACAGCCCCTGGAGCCCCCCAGTATTAGAGTAACATTGGGGCTGTCTTGGCACCTCAGCATGCGGTGCAGGTTGACCTGATGTCGTGTGCTATCCCTCTGCTTGCCCAATGAGGGAGAAGAGAAACTGCTCTTGTAAAATGGATGCTCCCAACAGTTTCCTTTAATCCAGTCCCTAGATGTCCTAGGGAGGAACTGAGGCCTGATGTCAAAGTGACCGTGGAGCTTTATACTGTAGTAACAAAGCTGGAACTATGCTTCCTAGAATTCCTGTCGGCTCTTTGGTTGGGATTGGCCAGAAGAGAAATTTGTGTACAGTTTGTGGGTGGAAGTAAAGTAGCAGCCATTCCTGTGCTCTGACCATTGGGAGGAGGGCTGGCAGGCGCTGCAGCGGCTCACACATGTCATCACTGATTTCTCCTTGTTGGGGTAGGTGGCAGCCCGTCCAGCACCTATCAGGTCTCCCCCTCGACCCTTTGGGTCCTGGGGCCCTTGGTGTGTGTAGCCATGTGGCGGAGAGCCTGGTCTAGCCTGCAGGTCACCTGCATCATTGAAGTCAGCAATGGTGAGAACCTGATGTGGACCCCATTTGCCCAGGTGGGTTCTAGTTTGTCCTTGTTCTCCCTCACTTTACATGTCTCTCTTCTTCCCACCTGCCAGCCCTACTCTCTTCAGGATCAATGTCAGACACAGAGCAACAGACAGACTGCATGACCAGCTCTCACACCTGTGGAGGGTTCCACTCCTGTCATAAGATCCTTATTCTAGAGCCTTACAGTGGCTTCTGCTTCTCTGACTGAACCTTGACTGACACGTTCACACAGCCTTGCAGTGGAACTCCAGTCCCCATGTTTCCAGGGGACTTCTAGCTTCCTGTTTCCAGTGTTACCTTGGCAGAGAAGCTCTGTCTACATGACACATTGCTGGTATTGATAAATGCCGAAAAGCAAATGGAGAGGTTCCAGCCAAGGAAATCTTCATAACGCCCAGCCAAGAACTTGTCAGCAAAATGCCTAGGTCATCCGCTCCCAACCCCATGTTGTGCAGTGTAGACACTGCTTGCTTACTCCGTGCGAGGCATTTCAGCACACAAGTGTAACAGAGACTGAATCAATCCCAGGTGCTTGGACAAAAGATTCTGAGCAAAATCAGATGAGGCCTGGATGCAGTTCACTCTGTCCAGAGGTTTCTCTGCTTTCTATGTGGGAAAAAGTGGTGGTAGGGCCGGGGTTCAGGCAAACTTTTATTCATTCATTCTGTGCATGGTGAGATGGGGAGGAAAGAAGGTGTCGCCTCTGCAGTGAGACTGGGGGAGTTGGTGAGGAGCAGCTTCAAGTCACCCTCCTTCATTCCACACATCTCCATCTCTAAGATGTCCCCAAGATGGGGGCCTGGCTCAGATAATGCTGGCAGGAGGTTGGGTGGGAGACCCTGTGTCCTTAGGTTACTAGCACTTCTGAATAGGGAACATTCAGCTTCTCCCAGTCCTCTTAAGGTATTTTACCATTGTTGCTTGAGATCTGAAGCCTGGCTTGTTTTTAGCACTGCCCTCACTGAAATGCAGGTAATCCAGGGACTCAGAGGGGTGGGGCGTCACTCTTGGTTATTAATTAAACAGGACCATACCAGAGACTTGGTGTTAGTTAATAAAGAACCAGGGAGTCCCATAGGCCCCCCAGAGGTGGCTGTTGAGATCCCAGACTGGCAGAGTGAGCTGCTGGGGTGGCAGGAACACCTGCTATAACGTTCTGTGATTCTCCACCGCACTCAGGACTAGCTCCCTTTAGTGCACTTAGGCTCTGCCAGGCACACTCCTTCCTTAGGATATTT
This sequence comes from Nycticebus coucang, assembly GCF_027406575.1. NCBI lineage: Eukaryota > Metazoa > Chordata > Mammalia > Primates > Lorisidae > Nycticebus > Nycticebus coucang. The sequence goes on from NC_069804.1 coordinate 40,269,562, forward strand.
GTACTCACTGTCCCCTCTGGGTGAGCCCCTCTTACCCTGGAGAGCCTGTGGTAGCCCTCACTCTCCTGCCCCTTCATGTCTTTGCTCAAAAGTCACTTCATCTCCAGGAGGCCTTCCCTGACCACCCTACTACAAATCCCAGCGCTCCTGTACTTGCCATCCCACTACCTGGATGTGTTCTTCCTGTGGCAGGCATCACTTTCTAACATGCTACAAAACTTACTCAGGAGACTGTAGGCTTCGCCAGGGCACAGGTTGGCCCTGTGTGAACTCCAACATATCCAAGTGGTGGCACATAGAGGGCACTCACTGAGGCCTTTGTCTTGCCTCAGGGCACTATTAGCATTGCATTTCCTGTTGAAAGACACCTCCTGAAATGCAACTCCATGGACTTTAGTGTGAATAGTGCCCCCTAGAGTTGTGTGACTCAGAGTACTTAGCCCAGTATTTGTTGAAAAGAGGCCTCAGGCAGTCTCTTCTTCCTGTTCACCTTCCTGATCCACTGGCCTCTCTGAAATTCTTTCTGAGGCTTCTAATTCTAAATCTTTTCATATTCTAAACCTTTCCTGGGTTAGGATGGAAAGCAGGCTGATTTTGTTTTGTGGTTTCTCTTCAAACTTGGACATCTTATTTCGGGGAGATGGGAGAAAGGCACTTGATAAGCTGTGTGCAGCAGTTTCTCCTAAGGAGTCTGCCAGGGTCTGGTTTCCTTCGCCTTCATCAGGTAAGCTTGTTTATAAAGAGGAAACATTTGTGCCGCTCAGCAGATTTGAGAGACCCAGTGGGAACGGCTGTTTATTTGTCTTTTGATCACAAAGCCTGGGGTTTGGCTCCAAGGCTGAAGGTCTTGAGGCCTCTTTATCTTCTCCCCTTGAGACTTTAATCTCTCCTCTGACATTCCTTTGGCCCATCGGGTGGCTGGGGAGTTGGGGGAGGGGGGTGCTTGCAGGTGGACAAAGATTTCCTGGCCTCATCAGAGTGTCTGTCCTCGGTCTGACCTCCCATCAGGGACTGTGGTTCCTTTTGAGATTTGCTCTGGAGCCTAACCTCTCCCTCCCCTTTGTCCTACAAACAACCAAAAGGAAGAAAAGACAAAGCCACCCACCCTTCCCCAAACCCCAGGAAACATTTATTTTGGGGAGCGAATCTTTTGTGTTTGAAGCCACATCTTATCACTTGCCTTTTATGGAATCTGAGAGGCGAAGTGGGGTGAAAGGTCACAGTGTGCAATTCGCTCATTTTATAGATGAGGGCAGGGAGGTCCGCAGGGGTTCTGGGGCCTGCCCAAATCACACAGCTGCTCCATAAAGGCTGCTGAGCCAGTTCCCTGGTTGTGTGACCCCCCCAAGAGGTTCGCAGGGCGCCCTACAGCCCTGCGCAATGTGAGCTGCCCATGACCAGCGAGCAGAGACAATTTTCTTTGAATCAGCATGCACACCACGCAGCGGTCCCCACAGGGGGACATATTGAGAAAATGAAATTCAAATCACCCCTCTGGCAGGCTTTCCTCTCCTTTTCCTGATAACAGAGAGAGAAGCCAGTTCTGTGGGTGAGCATGTGGGCTTTTATAGGGCAAGGCAGTGAGGCACTGGGAAGGCCACCGCGCCTTTATCTTATTCCTCGGTGCTTCAGACAAGATCCACAGAGAGCAGCCTGGGGCTCAGGACACAGACAAACCTCGGTGGGGGCCTTTGCCCTTGACTCGAGCTCACTTCCATGAGTAGCTGAACAACCTTTTAGGGCATGTTGCTGCACCCTCCTCACTTGACACAGGGTGTTCAGTGACCCCAGGAATCATGAACCGATTTTGAACTTGCTTCCTCAAACCATTCAACTTCACAACAGATTGCATGCAGTCTCTCTAAACAATAAATTAAAAGTCCTTAGCTTGGAGAAGTCATTTTACTCATGCAGAAAGAATGGAAAGGTAAAAAGACGAAACTACAAAAGCAAACCTTTGTGCTCTCCGGGTCTCCTGGAAAAGCGGGCGGGCAGGGCTCGTGTGCATGAGGCAGGAGCCGCTTGTACAGAGATGGAAATGCTCCCCCATCTTTCTTTCCACACTAAGTTGCTTCATTATATTTTCAGGCGAGCGAGTCATGGGTTCCTGGTGCGCGGTGCTGTCTTTTTCAATTAATGCTTTTCACAGAAGTTCAGGTTTTAAACATTTCCCCCTCTCTTCCCAGGTCTGTTACATTTCCCAGAATGGTTCCCAGTGCTGGAGATAATTCCTTTTCGGAGAACCTACATTTCTCACCTGCTGATTGCAATTAGCCACTACCAGCTGGGGCCTGGTGTGCAGCTGAAAAGCTAAGAAGAAGTGGAGACCACGCGGAACCCAGACAGGGCATAGGATGTGCATAAATAAGCCATGCTGCCCGTGTTTATGAGACGTTCCTGTGAATTCGAGGCTTCCCCATTCTCAGCATCGCCCTCCCTCTCTGACTTTGTGCTACCCCTATTTTTTTATTTTATTTTACTTTTGGTCTCTGGGTTTGTAGCCTACACTTAGCATCACAGTCACGAATTTACCACTAAGTACATTTTGTTAGGCAATAAACTACCTTGGAAGAAAAATGAAATCCGACTAGGACTTCTGTTTCAATAATGTTTGTGAGCTGTGGTGGATTCAGGCAGACCCGCATGAAGGTCTTAGAGCTAACCAAGAGGGCTGGCAGGATTTGGAGAGGGCTCAGGGACCCCTAATCCCACTCCTTCCTTTTACGGAGGAAGATGTTGAATCCCAGAGGGGGAGCATGGCTTGTTTAAAGACTCAGAGGAAGTCACAGGACTGAATGAAGTCTGTGTCTCATGACCCTCCAGCTCACAGCTCTAACCACTGGAACTGCCTTACCTTTGATCATCACGTGAAGCAGAGCTATGGAGTATGTGAGGAAAGCACAAAGAGATTACCAAGGGCTGGAAGGTAGTCTCTGATGGGCAACGTGGTCCCCAATCCAAGCCGACACTTCTTTCCTTTCTCAAGGGCCAGACCTTGGTTTTTTTCATCCGGGTCAGTTCAATGTTTCTGTGGCTCATAATTGCTGACCCCAGTCCCCTGCCTGCCCCCTGAGGGGAGTGCTTTTGGCCTTTGGGACTGTCTTAGGTTTGTACTGCAGCAATAGTAGGGAACAGACACCCAGCCAGGGGGAAGTTAGCAGCTGTCCCTGCCTGTTAGCTCTGCTGTGTAAACGGAGGGAGGCCAGCCTGGTGTGGCTTCTGATGTAACCGTATCTGCTTGCTGGGGTTGAGCTGAATCTTTTCCAGCCCTTTCCACTCAGAGGGTCGGCCAGTCCCTGCCCAACTCATCTTCCACCGCTGGTAGAATTTAGGGACACAGAGTTGGGTGCGCTTCTAGGCAGAAGTCAATAAAGAAAAATACCTGGACTTTGGACTCTAACCCCAGCTATGTTCTCTGGTAAGCCCATCTCCCAGCCTGTTTCCCATCTGTAACATGTAGACTCATACTGTGTGGCTCATTGGGCCTTTTGAGAGGGTAAGGGAAGGAGACATGAGTAAAAAAAGATTCTCTCAGAGTGTTTACTTTCCTTTCCTCTAGTAATAACTCTCCATCTTACTAATGAGGAAAACAAAGGCCAAGGGAATTGAAGGAACCTCCATCGCCTCCAGCCACCTGTTTGTCTCCTGCGAGGCACTCAGGGAGAAACCGCAGTGAGCTTCGCTAACATGAAGTCCATTCTCCATAGAGAATTGCTTCTACCTGCTGGTTAATGTTGAACAACTAGCTGGGGGTATTGGATGAAGAAAGGTGGGAGAAAGCTCTGTTTTGTAAGATTGTTGATTTTTCTTTTGAGGTAACTGTAGACTCAACATGCTTTTGTAAGAAATATTGTAAAGAAATTTCCTGTACCCTTTATCCAGTTTCCTCCAATGGTACTATTATAGTACAATATCACAGCTAGGTTACTGACATGATATAATCTACCAATCTTTACATTTTCCCCAGTTTTACTTGTTCTTATTTGTAAGTGTGTGTCTTTAGATCTATGCAATTTTATTCCACGTATAGGTTCCTATGGCCACCAGCACAGTCAATCTCAGTCAATACACAGAACAGTTTCACTGCCACAAGGACTCCTCCGTTGCCATCTCCACCTCTTTCTTGCTCTACCTCAAACTGTCCTTAACCCCTGACAATCTCTAATTTGTCCCCCATTTCCAAAACTTTGTCATTTCAAAATGTTGTATAGATGGACTCATATAGTATGTAACCTTTTGAGACTGGCTTATTTTTAACTCAGCATGTCCTATTAAATTATTCAAGTTGTAGTGCGTATCATTAGTTCATTAGCTTTTATTATTGAGTAATATTTCATTGTATGTATATACCACAATTTATGTAGCCATTCACCTGTTGAAGGATACCTGGGTTGTTTACAGCTTTGGGCTGTTATGTGTAAAGTTACTATGAATAATCATGTACAGGTTTTTGTGTGAATATGAATTCTCATTTCTTTGGAAATTTTGCATTGTACCCAAGAATGTGATTTCCGGGTCTTATGGTAGTGAAATGTTTAATTTAATTTAATTTTTATTTTTTTATTTGTACATCTACATGTATTTATTAGGTTTCCATTTTTTTGCCTTCACAAAAATTAAAAAGGCTTAAAATTTAATAACAATAACAATATTTAAGATAAGGACTAGAAGCAAAAACCTCGTAAATAACGAATGAACATAAATACAGTCAGAAAAGGAATCAGACAACTGCTATATCAAAATATTAAGCAATAATAATAATGATGCAAACAAAGTAACATTCATGTTTTCAAATAAGAGTATGTCTGTTATAGAATGCTTTGACTCTGAGATTCAGTATGGAGTCATCAGTTAACTTCTTATTATTTTTTAATTTAGGTCTCAAAAAGTAAACAACTAATATTTATAAATAAAAGATAATTTCGAAAAACAGATCATGCCAAATCTTATAGACAATAGAAAAAAAAGAAATACTTCAAAATCATTCTACTTTATCAGGGTACCCCTCATATTAAAATTGGAAAAAATATATTATTATAAAGGGGAAATTACAAACATATGTCACTTATAAATGAGGATACAATATCCTAGAGAGCATAGTAACAAGTTGAATTAAAAAATTAATGTTTAAGTAGTGTACTTTGGTCAAAATTAAATCCAATTTATGTGAGAATTAGTCACTATTTTCTTTTCTTTTCTTGTTCTCTATTTTCTTTTCTTTTCTTATTCTTTTTTTTTTCGTTTCCTTTCCCTCACTCCTTCGCTCTTTTTCTGTCCCTTCCCCCATGCCCCACCGTGTCATTAATTGACATTAATTGTCTTCATATCAAAATTGAATATATAGGATTCATACTTCTCCATTCCTGTGATGCTTCACTAAGAATAATGTGTTCCACCTCCATCCAGGTTAGTACAAATGCTGCAAAATCTCCATTTTTTATTGCTGAATAATATTCCATGGTATTCATATACCACAGCTTACCAATCCATTCCTGGGTTGAAGGACATTCAGGTTGTTTCCACATTTTGGTGATTGTAAATTGGGCTGCGATAAATAGCCTAGTACAAGTGTCTTTATAATAAAAGTTGTTTTTTTCCTCCTGGATAGATGCTCAGTAATGGGATTGCAGGATCAAACAGGAGGTCTAGGTTGAGTTTTTTGAGGTTTCTCCATGCTTCTTTCCAAAGAGCTGTATTAGTTTGCAGTCCCACCAGCAGTGTAAAAGTGTTCCTTTCTCTTCACATCCGCACCAGCATCTGCAGTTTTGAGATTTTGTGATATAGGCCATTCTCGCTGGGGTTAGGTGATATCTCAGGGTGGTTTTAATCTGCATTTCTCTAATAATTAGGGCCGATCAGCCTTTTTTCATATGATTGCTGGCCATTCGTCTGTCGTCTTTGGAGAAGATTCTATTCATCTCTCTTCCCCATTGATGTATGGGATTGTTGGTTTTTTTCTTGTGGATTAATTGAAGTTCTGTATAGATCCTGGTTATTAAGTGCTTGTCTGATTCTAAATATGCAAATATCCTTTCCCATTGGGTAGATTGTCTATTTGCTTTGGTTGTTGTCTCCTTGGCTGTACAGAAGCTTTTCAGTTTAATTAAATCCCATTTGTTTATTATTGCTGTTGTTGCTATTGCCATGGCAGTCTTCCTCATAAAGTCTTTCCCCAGGCCTATAGCTTCAGTGTTTTTCCAATTCTTTCTGTGAGAATTTTTATAATTTCATGCCTTAGATTTAAGTCCTTTATCCATCTTGAATCAATTTTTGTGAGTGGAGAAAGGTATGGGTCCAGTTTCAGTCTTTTACATGTGGATATCCAGTTCTCCCAGCACCACTGATTGACTAGGGAGTCTTTCCCCCAGTGGACACTCTTGTTTGGTTTATCAAAGATTAGGTGGCTGTAAGTTGTTGGTTTCATTTCCTGTTTTCTATTCAATTCCAAATGGCAATGGAATTGCTATGTCTCTATTTTTGTGCCAGTACCATGCTGTCTTGACCACTATGGCCTTGTAAAACAGCCTAAAATCTGGTATGTGATACCCCTGGCTTTGTTTTTATTACTAAGAACTGCCTTAGCTATACAGGGTATTTTATTGTTCCATATAAATTGCAGAATCATTTTTTCCAAGACTTGAAAGTAGGATGTTGGTATTTTAATAGGGATGACGTTGAATTGGTAAATTGCCCTGGGAAGTATAGACATTTTAACAATGTTTATTCTTCCCAGCCATGAGCATGGTATGTTCTTCCATTTATTGATGTCCTCTGCTATTTCTTTTCTTAGAGTTTCATAATAATTAATAATTTGATTAAATGTCAAATTATTTTCCAGAGTGGCTGTACCATTTCACATTCTCCCCAACAACATATGAGTAATTCATGTTCTCCACATCCTCTCTAGATTTTAATGTTGTCACTAATCTTTCTGTTAACTATTCTGATAGATGTGTAGTGCTATCTCATTGTGGTTTTTAGTTTGCATTTCCCTAATGGCTAATAAAATTAACCGTCTTTTCATGTGCTAATTTGCATCCAGGTTCTTTTTAATGAAGTGTCTATTCAGGTCTTTTGCCCATTTTCTAATTGGGCTTTTTGTTTTTTACTGTTGAGTTTTGAGAATTCCTTATATATTCTAGATACTAGTCCTTTGTGTTGAGTATGTGGTTTGCTTGTCTTCTTATCCTTTTATAGGGTACTTCATAGGACAAAAGTTACTCATTTTGACAAAGTTCAATTTATTAATTTTTCATTTTATTAATTGTGTCTTTGGTGTCAAGTTCAAGAATTCTTTGCCTATCTCCAGATCACAAAGATTTTCTCCTATTTTTTCCTAAATGCGTTATAGTTTTATGTTCTATGTTTAATTTTGTGATCTATTTTTAATTATTTTTTCTATAAAGTGTTAGGTGCCTTCCTAAAGTCAAGGTTCCTTTTTTGATTGTGTGTTTGCCTGTGGATGTTCAATCATTCCAGCATTATTTGTTGAAAAGGCTAATCTTGCCTTTAGTCAAAACTTATTTGGGCACATTTGTATTTCTAGGTTTTCTATTCTGTTTCATTGATCTATGTATCTATTTCTCCAACAATACCACATTCTCAATTATTGTGGCCAGATAATAAACCTTAATACAATTGCCTTTCATTTCTTGCCATAAAAATATAACAAAACAATTCTCATAGGAAGGCAATTAAAGATGAAGCAATTAAAAACTGTAGGGAAAACATGATAGAGGTGTGTCAGGAAGTTAATTAATATTAACATTAGCTTTTTAAGATTTTTGTGATGTTTATAGTATTCTCCATATTTTACAATTTATAATTTGAGGTGATTTTTTTCTCATGCTAGGTAAATGTTCATTTTCATACTTAAAAAATAATAATAAGCCTTAATATTGAGTAGAGTGAGTCCTCATATGATGTCTGATAATTAAGTTTCCAAAGTCATCCTGGAAAAAGTGCTACATATCTCATGGCCATTAGAGTGTCATCTTACATGGTCTGACAATTAAGTTTGTGAACTTGCCACCGTGTGCTTATGCTGGCAGCACTGTAGAAACAACTTACTCTGTAACCTTGGCATATCAATGTCTCTCAGCTGCGTTCATGTTGCCATGTGGCAGTGTATTGCTGAGTTGCATGCATTATTGTTGCTGTGTGTTTTTGTGTGAGGTACAACAAAAGCTCTGCTGGTTATTCCAGAAAAAGAGCTCCAAAATTGCTTTGAAGGGTAGACTAGGAACTGGTGTCAGTGCACAGCTTCCCAAGGTGTGTACTTGCAAGGTGACCTTAGTGATATTCAGCAATGAGGTATGTAGCACTTCTTCTAGGACAAGTTTGCAAACATAATTGTAAGACCTTGTACTTTATCTTTCTATTTCAAGGCTGTCTTGGCCTACTCTAAGGCTTTTGCCTTTCCATATAAATTTAGATAAGTTTGTCTATCTCTACAAAAAATCTTGCTGGGATTTTTATTGGAATTGCATTAAACCTATATATCAATTTGGGGAGAATTTAAATCTTTGCTATGTTGAGTCTTCTAATCCACTTACTGGAATGTCTTTCCATTTATTAGGCCTTCTTTGATTTCTTTTATCAGCATTTTGTAATTTTCAACATACAGATCCTGTAACTGTTTTAAGTATATATCTATTTCTTACAATGTACAGATCCTGTATATGCTTTTTTAAATGCACGCCTGAGATTGTAAGTATTTGCAATTACCTTGGAGTGATGGTATTATGTTGTAAATTTTTGTTATCACGTGTGCATTGTTACTGTATTAAAATGTGTTAATCTTATATCCTGCAACCTTGCTGAACTCACTTCTTAGTTTCAGGAATATGGGATTTTTTGGTAGATTCCTTGGGATTTTCTACATAGACAATCATGTCATCTGCAAATGAGGATAATTTTATTTCTTTCTTTGTGATCATTATACCTTTTGTTATTTTTTTTTCTTGCTTTTTGAACTGGCTAAGAACATCCAAGAGTGGACATTCTTAGTTTGTTCCTGATTTTAGGAGTAGTGTAGACACTCACCGGTAAGGATAATGCTAGCTGTAGGTTTCTTGTACATGCTCTTTATCAATGTAGTTCCCTTCTGTTTGTAACTTACCGAGAGTTTTTATCATGAAGGGTGCTGGATTTTCTTTTCTTTTTTTTTTTTTTATTAAATCATAGCTGTGTACATTGATATGATCATGGGGCATCACACACTAGCTTCATAAACCGTTTGACACATTTTCATCACACTGGTTGACATAGCCTTCCTGGCGTTTTTCAGTTATTGGGCTAAGACACTTACATTCTACATTTACTAAGTTTCACATATATCCTTGTAAGATGCACCACAGGTGTGATCCCACCAATCACCCTCCCTCTACCCACATCCCCCCTCTCTCCCCTCCCTTTCCTCCTTCCCCCTATTCTTAGGTTGTAACTGGGTTATAGCTTTCATGTGAGAGCCCTAAATTAGTTTCATAGTAGGGGTGAGTACATTGGGTACTTTTTTTTCCATTCTTGAGATACTTTACTAAGAAGAATATTTTCCAGTTCCATCCATGTAAACATAAAAGAGGTAAAGTCTCCATCTTTCTTTAAGGCTGCATAATATTCCACGGTGTACATATACCACAATTTATTAATCCATTCGTGGATCGATGGGCACTTGGGCTTTTTCCATGACTTAGCAATTATGAATTGGGCTGCAATAAACATTCTGGTACAAATATCTTTGTTATGATGTGATTTTTGGTCTTCTGGGTATTGCTGGATTGTCAACTGTTTTTTTCTATTTCTATTGATATGATCATACAAGTTTCCTTTTATCAGTTGCTGATATGATGGATAACTACCTTTACATACATAGAATAAATCCTACTTGATCATGATATATAATTATTTATACACATTGTTAATTATATTTTGTAATGTTTTGTTTAGAATTTTTGTTTCAAAGTTCATGAGTTCATATTACTTTGTAGTTTCTGTTTTTATACTGTCTTTTTTTTCTATTTTTGGTATTAATATAATAATGGCCTCATAAAATGAATTGGGAAGTGTTTCCTCCTTTTCTATTGTCTGGACGACATTGGGTAAAATTGGTGTTACTTCTTCAAATGTTTGGTAAAATTCTCCAGTTAATCCATCTGGGTCTGAGAATTTCATTTTGGGGAATTTTAAATTATAAATTCAGTTTCTTTGATGGTTATAGTAGTATTCAAGTTATCTATTTCACCTTATTTGAGGATATCTAATACATGTTTTTTGAGAAATTGGTACATTTGTTCCAAATGGTCAAACTTATGAGCATAACGTTATTCATTGTATTTCTTTATTACCCTTTTTTTTTTGCACTAGATTGTTTATTGCAGCTCAATTCATGATTGCCAAGATATGGAAACAACATAAATGCCCATCAATTCAGGAATGGCTTATCAAACTAGGGTATATTTATGCCCATGGAATACTATTCAGCCATAAAAAAGATGGTGACTTCACATTTTTTGTATTAACCTGGATGGAGTCGAAACTATGATTGTCTTAACACAATAGCTAAGAAAATGCCAGGAATGCTATGTTAACTATTGTGATGAAAATGTGTCGAACTGTTTATAAAACCAGTGCATGGTGCCCCATGATCGCATTAATGTACACAGCTATGATCTAATACTAAAAAAAAAAAAAGAGTGTGTTTATTACCCTTTTTAACAGCTGCAAGATTTAATCTTTTAAATTTTTTTCTTGTTTTAAAACTCATTTATTAACAAATTAGTTTAGGATCTAATTGAAATCTTTTTCACTCCTGATATTAGTGATTTGTGACCTTTTTCCTTTTATATGTGTCAATTTTGCTAGAGGTTTATAAGTTTTATTAAATTCTTTTAAGAACCAGCTTTCCATTTCATTTTTATTTTTCTGTTTTCCTATTTTAAATTTTGCTTCTGTTCTTATTTTTATTATTTACATCCATTTGCTTCTTTTGGCTTTATTTCAGTCTTCTTTTTCTTGCTTTTTGAAGCAGAAATTTAGATTATTGCTTTCAGACCTTTCCTTTTTTATTAATGTAACATTCAGTGTTATAAATTTACATTTTACCATTGCTTTAGTCCACAAATTTTAATATATTGTATTTTAATTTTAATTTAGTTTTATGTATTTTATAACTTTCTTTGAGATTTTCTCTTGGGTCCATGGATTGCTAAGAAGTATGTTGTTTAATTTCCAATTATTTGAAGATTTTCTTGTTGTCTTTCTGTTTATTTCAACTTTGATTCCATTTCGGTTGCTAATTATACTCTTTATTATTTTAATACTTTGAAATGTGTTAAGGTGTATTTTATGACCCAGGGTATGGTCTATCTTGATGAATATGCATGGGTGCTTAGAAAGAATATGCATTCTACTGTCGTTAGATGGAGTGTTCTAGAAATGTCAATGAAAGCCTGTTGGCTGATGGTGCTCTTCAGTTTTTCTATATCTTTGCCAATTTTATGTCTAATAGTTCTTTCAATTTCTGAGAGTGAGGTGTTGGAGTTCCCAACTATAATTGTGGGTTTGTCTATTTCTCCTTTCAGCTCTATTAGAGTTTTAAAAATTCTGTTTATAACTGACATGCAATACTTGTACATGTTTATGGGGTAGAGTGAGATGTTTCAATACATGTATACACTGTGTAACAATTGTATCAGGGTAGTTAGCATGTCCATCACCTCAAACTTTTATCATTTCTTTGTGGTGAGTACTTTCAAGATCTCTCCTTGAAATATGTATATGCAGTACACTGTTATTAGCTATAATCATCCCACAATGTGATAGAACACTAAAATTTTTCCTTCCCATCTAACTGTAAATTTATATGCACTGAAAAATCTCTCCCCATCTCAGCCTCTGGTAGCCATTATTCTATGCTCTACTACTATGAGATCAACTTTTTTAGATTCCACATACGAGTGAGATCACGTGGTATTTGTTTTTCTGTGCCTAGTTTATTTTACTCAACATTATATGTTGCAGGTTCATCCATGTTGCTGCAAATGACAGGATTTTTTTTTATTGATGAGGAATAATTTATTTTATTTTTTTCCTTTTATTAAGTCATATATACATAGATTATGAATCCATTTATGCCTTCGTGGGATTCAATGTGTTGATTTTATGTACAAATTGGAGTGCTTACATCCAACATATAGCTTTCATCTCATTTACTTAATCACTGCATTAAGACATTTGTGTTTTTTTTTGTTTGTTTGTTTTGTTTTGTAGAGACAGAGTCTCACTGTACCACCCTCGGTAGAGTGCCGTGGCGTCACACGGCTCACAGCAACCTCTAACTCTTGGGCTTACGCAATTCTCTTGCCTCAGCCTACCGAGTAGCTGGGACTACAGGCGCCGGCCACAACGCCCGGCTATTTTTTTGTTGCAGTTTGGCCGGGGCTGGGTTTGAACCCGCCACCCTCGGCATATGGGGCCGGCGCCCTACTCACTGAGACACAGGCGCCACCCAAAACATTTGTGTTTTATACTTGATAGATTTGACTCGTACCCTTGCAATATGCTCCATAGGTGTGGTCCCACCATTAACCTTCCCTCCATCAAACCTCCTCCCTCTTTTCCCATCCCCTCTTCCCTCCTTCATCCTGGGTTATAGTTGTGATTCATCTTTCATATGAAAGTGTGAGTGATTATAAATTGGTTTCATAATAGTACTGAGTACATTGGATATATATTTTTCCATTCCTGAGATACTTTACTAAGAAGAATATTTTCCAGCTCCATCCATGTAAACATAAAAGAGATAAAGTCTCCATCTTTTTTTAATGCTGCATAGTATTCCATGGTATACATATACCACAATTTATTAATCCATTCATGGGTCGATGAGCACTTGGGCTTCTTCCATGACTTGGCAATTATGAATTGAGCTGCAATGAACAACCTGGTGCAAATATCTTTTTGCAAAGTGATTTTTGGTCTTTTGGATATACACCTAGTAGAGGAATTGCAGGATCAAACGGCAGGTCTACATTTAGATCCCTTAGTGTTCTCCAAACTTCTTTCCAAAAGGAACGTACGGTACTAGCTTGCATTCCCACCAGCAGTGCAGAAGTGTTCCCTTTCCCCACATCCATGCCAACATCTGTAGTTTTGGGATTTTGTGATGTGGGCTACTCTTACTGGAGTTAGATGATATCTCAAAGCAGTTTTGGTTTGCATTTCTCTGATGATTAAAGATGATGAGCATTTAATATTTTTTATAGCTGAACAATATGTGATTATGTATATATATAACATTTTCTATCCATTCTTCTATTGATGGACACTTGATTGGTTGCATTTCTTGGCTACTGTGAAGAGTGCTGTGATTAACACGGGAGGGCAGATATCTCCTTGACATACTGATTTCAATTCCTTTGAATATATACCTACAATAGTAGGATTTCTAGAACATATGGCAGTTCTATTTAATTTTTTTGAAGAATCGCCATACTTTTGTCCATAATGGCTGTACTGATGTACATTTTCAGCAACAGTGTATAAGTGTCTCCTTTACTCCATGCCCTTGTGAGCTTTTTTTTTTTTTCTGATAATAGCTATTCTACCTAGAGTGAGGTGATATTTCATTGTGGTATAAATTTTCATTTCCCTAATGGTTAATGATGTTGGCCATTTTTTCATATGCCTGCTGGCCATTTATATGTCTTCTTTTGAGAAATGTCCACTTAGATATTTTGCCTAATTTTTAAGTGAATTAGTTGATATTTTGCCCTTGAGTAGTTTGAGTTCCCTGTATATTCTGTATAATTAACCACTTGCCAGTTGCATAGTAAACTTCTTATTGTGCAGAAGAGTTTTATTTTGATGAAACCCCATTTGTAAATTTTTGCTTCTCTTACCTATGCTTTTGAAGTTCTTTTCAAAAAATATTTGCCCAGACCATTGTCATGAAGCATTTCCCCTGTATTTTCTTCTAGTAGTTGTAAATTTTCCAGTTTTATGGTTAAGCCTTTAATTAATTTTGAGTTGATTTTTGTATAATGTGAGAGATAAGGGTCCATTTAATTCTTCTCCATGTGGATACCCAGTTTTTCTAGTAACATTTATTGAAGAGACTGTTTTATCCCCAATGTGTGTTCGTGGCATTTTTGTTGAAAATCAGTGGCTGTGGGGGGGCGGAGCAAGATGGCAGCCGAGTAACAGCTTCCTTGCATCTGGGCACCGTGAGTCTGGGGAGATAGGACTCCAGGCATCTCTGGCTGGTGGGAACTGCCTATCATCACTCCTATGAGGATACAGGGAGTCAGCGAGAGACTTCTGGACCCCAAGAGGAGGACTAAAACAGTGGAAAACCGGCAAGTGGTCGCGTGTGTTCAACCCGTCTAAACCCGCCCACAACTGTAAGTTCAGTAGCAGCGAGACTGCAAACCAGAAAGGCCTTACCTGTGAACTCTTTTGATGTCCTTGGACTTGGCACTGAGTTGAACTGCCTTGGGGAAGGCCTGAGTGGGAGTGCGGAGAACTTTGGCCGTTGTCTAGGGCCCCAGTCTGAGCCGCTGAGCCAGACGGAGCTAATAGTGTTTGGCGGTGGGTCACACGGATCCATTGTCAGTGATCTGCCCCGGCAAGCTCCGCCCTCAGGGTCGCAGAGCTAGAAACGGGTGGGAGCTGGTAACCCAGCAACCAAGTAGCCTAAGGGTGGGGTCTGAGCCGCCTTGCAGCCCTAACCCTCAGGGGCAGAGTGAGACCGGTTTTGGCACACTGAGTAAGTGGATAGCCACTTCAGCAGCGATTCCAGCGAGAAAGCTGGGAAAGCTTCTGCTCAGCAAGTTTACAAGTTCAAAGTGCCTTTTAAGTGGGCTGAAGAGAGATTTAGGGTGTCTACCTGCTGGGGTTTGAGAAATCGGCAGCCTCCAGTCGTATCGGAACTGTGACTAACATCCCATACCCCAAAAGACCACGTGTTGCCCAGACAATATTCATCAACATATACAAACTGCTTTGTTTTTGGTTGTGTATTTTTTTTTTCTTTTTTTTTTGTTTGGTTGGGTTTTTTTGTTTGTTTATTTTGACGTTGTTGATGTTCTTTTGTTTCTTAATTTCAGTCTTTTCCATACAGATCCCTTTTTCTTTCTCAATTTTTCTAGTTTAATTATAATTTCCCATTGCTGCCTTTTTTAATAACTACAACTTCATTTTTGCTAGTGTTTCTACCGCTATCACTTGGTTTTTCACCCAATTTTATCGCCATAAAGTTTTCTGTTTGCTTGTTTTGGTTTGAGTTATAGCATTTTTGTCTTTCCTCTCTACTTGGTGGAGGTGGGGTACTGTGTCTGACCAGGTTAGCAAAGAGCTGCTGACCTCAAGGGAACCACCCAACTGGGCACCCAACCCCCAGAAGGTGGGGTTTTTTAAGGTTGTGTCAAAGTACCCTACTGTACACCTATATTGCCCTGTCTCCCTCTTTCTGTGCCTCTCTTCTTTTTGTCAATATTCCTTATCCCTACCCCCTCTCCTTTCTCTATCTTTCTTTTTTTTCTTATCACTCGGTCCTCCTTTCTTTCATCCCTTTTTTGCTCTTCAACCTTCTCACCTTTCTGGTCCTGTAACCCTTAGTCCACAGGCACGAGAACTTAAAGAGCAAGAGGAAGTGAAAGGAAAATTAGGGCAAGGAAACAGATAAAAGAAATCACTCATGAGGAAGAATCAGCAGAAAACTCCAGGCAACATGAAGAACCAGTCCAGAACAACCCCGCCAAGGGACCATGAGGTAGCTACTGCAGAGGATTCCACCTATACAGAAATGTTAGGAATGACAGAAAGGGAATTTAGAATACACATGTTGAAAACAATGAAAGAAATGATGGAAACAATGAAGGAAACTGCTAATAAAGTGGAAAATAACCAAAAGGAAATCCAAAAACAGAATCAAATCAGAGATGAACGATATGAAGAATATAAAAAGGATATAGCAGAGCTGAAGGAAATGAAACAGTCAATCAGGGAACTTAAAGATGCAATGGAAAGTATCAGCAACAGGTTAGACCATGCAGAAGAAAGAATTTCAGAGGTAGAAGACAAAGTTTTTGAGATAACTCAGATAGTAAAAGAGGCAGAAAAGAAGAGAGAGAAAGCAGAACGTTCACTGTCAGAATTATGGGACTTTATGAAACGTTCCAACATACGAGTTATAGGAATTCCAGAAGGGGAAGAAGAATGCCCCAGAGGAATGGAAGCCATACTAGAGAATATTATAAAAGAAAACTTCCCAAACATCACCAAAGATTCTGACACACTGCTTTCAGAGGGATATCGGACCCCAGGTCGCCTCAACTCTAACCGAGCTTCTCCAAGACACATTGTGATGAACCTGTCCAAAGTCAAGACAAAAGAAAAGATTCTGCAAGCTGCCAGGAGTAAGCGCCAGTTGACCTACAGGGGCAAATCCATCAGAGTGACCTCAGACTTCTCTAATGAAACTTTCCAAGCAAGAAGACAATGGTCATCTACCTTTAATCTACTTAAACAGAACAATTTTCAGCCCAGAATTCTGTACCCTGCTAAGCTAAGCTTCAAAATTGATGGAGAAATCAAATCATTTACGGATATACAAACATTGAGGAAATTCACCACAACAAGACCAGCTCTACAGGGAATACTTCAACCTGTTCTGCACACTGACCACCACAATGGATCAGCAGCAAAGTAAGAACTCAGAAATCAAAGGACAGAACCTAACCTCCACACTGATGCAAAAGATAAAACTAAGCAATGGACTCTCACCAAATAAGACGAATAGAATACTACCACACTTATCAATTATCTCCATAAATGTTAATGGCTTGAATTCCCCACTGAAGAGACATAGATTGGCTGACTGGATTAAAAAACACAAGCCATCCATTTGCTGTCTGCAAGAAACACACCTGGCTTCAAAAGACAAATTAAAGCTCCGAGTCAAGGGTTGGAAGACAATTTTTCAGGCAAATGGAATTCAGAAGAAAAGAGGAGTTGCAATCTTATTTTCAGATACATGTGGATTTAAAGCAACTAAAGTCAAAAAAGACAAAGATGGTCACTTTATATTGGTCAAGGGAAAACTACAACAAGAAGACATTTCAATTCTAAATATCTATGCACCAAATTTAAATGCTCCCAGATTCTTGAAACAGACCTTACTCAGTCTGAGCAATATGATATCTGATAATACCATCATAACAGGGGACTTTAACACACCTCTTACAGAGCTGGACAGATCCTCTAAACAGAAATTAAACAAAGATATAAGAGATTTAAATGAGACCCTAGAACAATTATGCTTGATAGACGCATATAGAACACTCCACCCCAAAGATAAAGAATATACATTCTTCTCATCACCCCATGGAACATTCTCCAAAATTGATCATATCCTGGGACACAAAACAAATATCAACAGAATCAAAAGAATTGAAATTTTACCTTGTATCTTTTCAGACCATAAGGCACTAAAGGTGGAACTCAACTCTAACAAAAATGCTCGACCCCATCCAAAGGCATGGAAATTAAACAATCTTCTGTTGAATAACAGATGGGTGCAGGAAGAAATCAAACAGGAAATCACTAACTTCCTTAAGCATAACAACAATGAAGACACAAGCTACCAAAACCTGTGGGATACTGCAAAAGCAGTTTTGAGAGGAAAATTCATCGCTTTAGATGCCTACATTCGAAAAACAGACAGAGAGCACATCAACAATCTCACAAGAGACCTTATGGAATTGGAAAAAGAAGAACAATCTAAGCCTAAACTCAGTAGAAGAAAAGAAATCTCCAAAATCAAATCAGAGATCAATGAAATTGAAAACAAAAGAATCATTCAGAAAATTAATGAAACAAGGAGTTGGTTTTTTGAAAAAATAAATAAAATAGATAAACCATTGGCCAGACTAACTAGAAATAGAAAAGTAAAATCTCTAGTAACCTCAATCAGAAATGATAAAGGGGAAATAACAACTGATCCCACAGAGATACAAGAGATCATCTCTGAATACTACCAGAAACTCTATGCCCAGAAATTTGACAATGTGAAGGAAATGGATCAATATTTGGAATCACACCCTCTCCCTAGACTTGACCAGGAAGAAATAGACCTCCTGAACAGACCAATTTCAAGCACTGAGATCAAAGAAACAATAAAAAAGCTTCCAACTAAAAAATGCCCTGGTCCAGATGGCTTCACTCCAGAATTCTATCAAACCTTCAAGGAAGAGCTTATTCCTGTACTGCAGAAATTATTCCAAAAAATTGAGGAAGAAGGAATCTTCCCCAACACATTCTATGAAGCAAACATCACCCTGATACCAAAACCAGGAAAAGACCCAAACAAAAAGGAGAATTTCAGACCAATCTCACTCATGAATATAGATGGAAAAATTCTCAACAAAATCCTAGCCAATAGATTACAGCTTATCATCAAAAAAGTCATTCATCATGATCAAGCAGGCTTCATCCCAGGGATGCAAGGCTGGTTCAACATACGCAAGTCCATAAACGTTATCCACCATATTAACAGAGGCAAAAATAAAGATCACATGATCCTCTCAATAGATGCAGAAAAAGCATTTGATAAAATCCAGCATCCTTTTCTAATTAGAACACTGAAGAGTATAGGCATAGGTGGCACATTTCTAAAACTGATTGAAGCTATCTATGACAAACCCACAGCCAATATTTTACTGAATGGAGTAAAACTGAAAGCTTTTCCTCTTAGAACTGGAACCAGACAAGGTTGTCCTCTGTCACCTTTACTATTCAACGTAGTGCTGGAAGTTCTAGCCAATACAATTAGGCAAGACAAGGAAATAAAGGGAATCCAAATGGGAGCAGAGGAGGTCAAACTCTCCCTCTTTGCTGACGACATGATCTTATACTTAGAGAACCCCAAAGACTCAACCACAAGACTCCTAGAAGTCATCAAAAAATACAGTAATGTTTCAGGATATAAAATCAATGTCCACAAGTCAGTAGCCTTTGTATACACCAATAACAGTCAAGAGGAGAAGCTAATTAAGGACACAACTCCCTTCACCATAGTTTCAAAGAAAATGAAATACCTAGGAATATACCTAACGAAGGAGGTGAAGGACCTCTATAAAGAAAACTATGAACTCCTCAGAAAGGAAATAGCAGAGGATATTAACAAATGGAAGAACATACCATGCTCATGGCTTGGAAGAATCAACATTGTTAAAATGTCTATACTTCCCAAAGCAATCTACCTATTCAATGCCATTCCTATCAAAGTACCTACATCGTACTTTCAAGATTTGGAAAAAATGATTCTGCGTTTTGTATGGAACCGGAAAAAACCCCGTATAGCTAAGGCAGTTCTTAGTAACAAAAATAAAGCTGGGGGCATCAGCATACCAGATTTTAGTCTGTACTGCAAAGCCATAGTGCTCAAGACAGCATGGTACTGGCACAAAAACAGAGACATAGACACTTGGAATCGAATTGAACACCAAGAAATGAAACTAACATCTTACAACCACCTAATCTTCGATAAACCAAACAAGAACTTACCTTGGGGGAAAGACTCCCTATTCAATAAATGGTGTTGGGAGAACTGGATGTCTGCGTGTAAAAGACTGAAACTGGACCCACACCTTTCCCCACTCACAAAAATTGATTCAAGATGGATAAAGGACTTAAATTTAAGGCACGAAACAATAAAAATCCTCAAAGAAAGCATAGGAAAAACACTGGAAGATATTGGCCTGGGGGAAGACTTCATGAAGAAGACTGCCATGGCAATTGCAACAACAACAAAAATAAACAAATGGGACTTCATTAAACTGAAAAGCTTCTGTACAGCTAAGGTGACGATAACCAAAGCAAAGAGACAACCCACACAATGGGAAAGGATATTTGCATATTTTCAATCAGACAAAAGCTTGATAACCAGGATCTATAGAGAACTCAAATTAATCCACATGAAAAAAGCCAACAATCCCTTATATCAATGGGCAAGAGACATGAATAGAACTTTCTCTAAAGACGACAGACGAATGGCTAACAAACACATGAAAAAATGTTCATCATCTCTATATATTAGAGAAATGCAAATCAAAACATCCCTGAGATATCATCTAACCCCAGAGAGAATGGCCCACATCACAAAATCTCAAAACTGCAGATGCTGGCGTGGATGTGGAGAGAAGGGAACACTTTTACACTGCTGGTGGGACTGCAAACTAGTACAACCTTTCTGGAAGGAAGTATGGAGAAACCTCAAAGCACTCAACCTAGACCTCCCATTCGATCCTGCAATCCCATTACTGGGCATCTACCCAGAAGGAAAAAAATCCTTTTATCATAAGGACACTTGTACTAGACTGTTTATTGCAGCTCAATTTACAATCGCCAAAATGTGGAAACAGCCTAAATGCCCACCAACCCAGGAATGGATTAACAAGCTGTGGTATATGTATACCATGGAATACTATTCAGCCATTAAAAAAAATGGAGACTTTACATCCTTCGTATTAACCTGGATGGAAGTGGAAGACATTATTCTTAGTAAAGCATCACAAGAATGGAGAAGCATGAATCCTATGTACTCAATCTTGATATGAGGACAATTAATGACAATTAAGGTTATGGGGGGTGCAGAAAGAGGGATGGAGGGAGGGGGGTGGGGCCTTAGTGTGTGTCACACTTTATGGGGGCAAGACATGATTGCAAGAGGGACTTTACCTAACAATTGCAATCAGTGTAACTGGCTTATTGTACCCTCAATGAATCCCCAACAATAAAAAAAAAAAAAAAAAAAAAAAAAAAAAAGAAAATCAGTGGCTGTGAATGTGTGGATTTATTTCGGGCTTTCCATTCTGTTCCATTTGTCTGTGTGTCTGTTTTATGCCAATACCATGCTCTTTTGGTTACTATAGTTTTTTAGTATATTTTGAAGTCAGGTAGTGAATCGCATATATTAAACTATTTTGCATCCTTAGGATGAATCTCACTTGAGCATGGTATATTATCTTTGGGATATGTTGTTGAATTTGATTTACTATTATTTTGGTATCTGCTTGCATGGAATATCTTTTTCTATCCCTTCACTTTCACTCTATGTATATCTTTATAGGTGAAGCAAGTTTCTTGTATATAGCATATAATTGGGGCTCATTTTCATTCAGCCACTCCATATGTTTTAATTAAATAATTTAATTCATTTTCATTTAAGGTTATTATGGATAAGTATAGGTTTATTTCTGCAATTTTGTTGCTTATTTTCTGGTTATTTTGTAGATCTTTTCTTCCTTTTTCCTCTTTTGTTAACTTCCTTTGTGGTTAAATGATTTTTTTTTTATAGTAGTATATCTTGTTTACATGCTGTTCATTTTTAGAGTATGTACTATAGATTTCTGCTATATAATTATCATGATGTTTACAGAAACATCTAATAGTTCTAATAGGTTATTTTAAATTAATGGCAACTTAAATTTGATTGCAAAGAAAAGAAAAGTAACAAACACACACTCTACACTTTCACACCATTCCTCTCCCCCAACATTTTGACTTCTTAATGTTTCAATTCACATTTTTTGGATTGTTTATCTCTTAACCAATTGTTTTAGTTATTATTGTTTTTAATAGTTTTGTATTTTAGTCTTTATATTTATGGTATACATGGTTTACATGCCACAGTTAAAGTTTTGGAGTGTTCTAAATTTGTCTGTATTCTTATTTACCCATGAGTTTTGGATGCTCAGATGTTTTCTTTTACACATTGGCTTCTTTTACTTTCAGATTGAAGAATGCTCTTTAGCATTTCCTGTAACATAGGACCATTGTTGATGGATTTCCTTAGCTATGGTTTGTCTGCAAAAGTCTTTATTCTCATGTTTGAAAGATAGCTTTGCTGGGTACGGTATTCTTGGCTTTGTGTTTTTTTGTTGTTTTTCTTTTTAAACTTCAGGATTTTATTTTTGTTTTGTTTCAAAATACGAAGGTGGTAAAAATGTTTTTGTTACAATGACGCATTTTATAATGCTTAAGTCAAGGTTTTTAGTGTGCCCATTTCTCAAATAGTGTTCATTATACCTGATAAATAGGTTCTTACCCCTTCTCTCATGACTGCCTTCCCTCTTAATTTCTAATAACCTTTACATCTCTTTGTACTGAATGTGCCCATGGATTAGCTCCCAATTATTAGAGAGTACCTGTGGTGTTTCTTCTTTCATTTCTGAGAAACTTCATTTTACTTAGGATAATGGTCTCCAGTTCCATCCACATTGCTACAAAATACATTATTTTGTTTTTTTATACACACTCTATAGTGTGTGTATATATATATAAAACATGATATATATCACATTATAATATATAGTATAGTATATATTACTATATAGTAATAGTATATATAGCATAGCATATATATGCTATGCATATATATAGTATATAGTATATATAGTATAGATGTAATATGCATATATACTATACTGTATACGCTATATATTATCATATATACTATATATCACATTATAATATATAGTATAATATATATACCTTATATATACTATACTAGTACAGTGTGTGTATATATATATACTATAGTATACCATAGTATGTATATGTACTATACTATATATGTATTATAGTATACTATTTATGGTATATATAGTATAGTACACTATATATGTATACTATATATACTATATAAATACTAGTATATAATAGAATATATATACTATATACTATATATATGTACTAGTATATAAATGTATACATATATACACTATACTATATATTATAATATGATATATATCACATTTTTATATCTATACACATACTGTAGATTACTATATATCTTTATATAGTATATACAAATACTATATATACTATACTAGCATATATACTAGTATATAAATACCATATATATGGTATGTAGTATACCATATATATATAGTATATATGCTAGTATAGTATATATAGTATTTGTATATACTATATAAAGATATATAGTAATCTACAGTATGTGTATAGATATAAAAATGTGATATATATTATAATGTGATATATACAGTGTATATATACTATAGTATAAAATATACTATATATTCTAATGTGATGTATATATATCACACACACATATATATATATATATATATATCACATTTTAATTCACTCATTAGTTGATGGGCACTTGTGTTGATTCCACATCTTTGTGATTGTGGACTGTGCTGTGATAAACATTCAAGTGCAGGTGTCTTTTTAAGAAGATAACTTCTTTTTTGCAGGGGTAGATACCCAGTATTGGGATTACATTGATTGCATACAATGATTACAAACCAATAAACCTACATTTAATCCTCTGAAAATTTTTCATACCATTTTCCATAGGGGTTGTACTAATTTGCAGTCGCACCAATGGTGCGTAAGTGTTCCTTTCTCTCTGCATCCAGGCCAGCATCTATTTTTTTGACTTTTTCATAATGATCATTTTTGATATTGATAAGGTGATATCATTGTGGTTTTAATTTGCATTGGGAAATGCATTAATAATTAATGATTAACTCATCTTCATATGTCTATTGGACATTTGTCTATCTTCCTTTGAAAAAATTCTATTCATGTTTTTTCCCACTTTTTCATGAGGTAGTTTTCTTTTTTTCTTTCTTTTTTTTTTTTTTTGTGGTTTTTGGCCAGGGCTAGGTTTGAACCCACCACCTCCGGCATATGGGGCCAGCACCCTACCCCTTTGAGCCACAGGCACCACCCGGGTAGTTTGTTTTTTTTTCTTGCTGATTTGTTCATCTTCTTTGCAGATTCTGGATATTAGTCTTTTATTGGATGTATAGTTTGCAAATATTTTCATTCATTCTGTAGGTTGTCTATTTACTCTCTTGATTATTTCCTTTGCTGTGTGGAAGTATTTAATTTAATCAAATTCTATTTGTTTTTGTTGTTGCTGTATTTGCCTTTGGAGTCTTAATCACAAATTTTCTGCCTAGGGTGATGTCTAGAAGAGTTTTTCCTATGTTTTATTCTAGAATTCTTATGGTTTTATGCTTTATATCTAATTCTTTTATACATTTTGAGTTAATTTTTGTATATAGTAAAGGCTAGAGGTCCTGTTTTATTTTTCTGCATATGGTTATTGAGTTTTCCCAGCACCATTTATTGAATAGGGCTTCTTTTCTTCAGGGAATGTTGTTGTCTGCTTTGTCAAAGATTAGTTGGCTGTATTTTCATTTCTGTTTCTTTTATACCAGCACCATGATGTTTTTGTTACTATTACCTTATAGTATAATTTGAATCTGGTAATGTGATGCTTCCAGATCTGTTCTTTTTTTATTAAGCTTGGGTTGGCTATTTGGGCTCTTTTTTGTTTCCAAATGAGTATATAATTATTTTTTCAAAACATATGACATTGGTATTTTGATGAGGATTGCATTGAATCTGTAAATCACTTTGGGCATTATGGACATTTTAACAATACTGATTCTATTAATCCATGAGCATACGATGTTTTTTCATTTAACTATGTCATTTGCAATTTCTTTCATCAGTGTTTCATAGTTCTCCTTGTAGAGATCTTTTATCTCCTTGCCTATGTATGTTTCTAGTATTTTATTTCTTTGACGTTATTGTGAGTGGTGTTGGATCTTTAATTTGACTCTCAGCTTCACTGTTATTAGAATATAAAAATGCTACTGATTTATGTACATTGGTTTTGTAATTTGAGACTTTGCTAAATTTATTTATCAATTCTAGGAATCTTTTAGTGAAGATTTTAGGGGATTTTCTAGATACAAGAGTATATTGTTAGCAAAAAGTGATATTTTGACCTCTTCTTTCCTGATATGGATGCCCTTTATTTCTTTCTCTCACCTGGTTCCTCTGGCTAGTGCTCCCAGTACTATGTTGCATACAAATGATTACAGTGGGCACCCTTGTCTTATTTGTTTATTTACTTACTTACTTCAGAGCTTTTATTACATTGTTCCATTCTCTCCTGGGTGGCAGGATTCTGCCGAGATATTTGCTAAAAGCCATATTGAAGCTTCATGGAATGTGATATGCTTCTTTTCTTTTGCTGATTTCAGTATTCTTTCTTATTTTTTTTTTAATTTGATTATGATGTCCCTTGGGTAATTCCTCTTTGGGATGAATTTGATTGGTTATATCTAAACTTTCTGTATGTAGTTGATGTCTTCATTTTCTAGACTTGTGGCATTTTAAGCCATTATTTTTACAAATATGCTTTCTAAGCCTTTCTTTCTCATCTCCTTTGTAAATTCCTATTATACAGAGACTTGTTCACTTGGTGTGCCATACTTCTCTTAGACTTTATCCATTCATTTAAAAAAATGAATAGAAATACTAGAAATAAAAGATGTCTATTCATTTTTTAAAATTGTTCCTATTTTCTCTGTCCGGTTTTGCACTTTGTTTCTGGATTTTTTCCAAAATTCATTTTCAGCTTTATCAGTTTTTGCTTTATGCATTTTGAAGCTGTGTTGTTCGGGGCAGACACATTTAAGATCCTCTTCTCAGAGGGTTGATCCTCTTGTAATCATAAGCTCCCTTGGCTCTTAACATCATTCTTTGCTCTAAAGTCTACTTTAACTGATATTAATATAGCTACTTTTATTTAAAAAATTAATGTTAGCATGGCATATCTTTTAAAATTATTTTACTTTCTACATACATATAACATTGTGTTTAAAATGAATTTATTTTATAAAACATAGTAGTCATGACATTTTATCCACTCTGTCAATCTACGTTTTCATTGATGTATTTAGACCATTTACATTTAAAGTAACTATTATTCTGCTAGCTTTGAGTCTGCTATTCTATTGTTTGTTTTATGTTTTTTTCCTTGTGTTTTATTTCTCATTTCTTGCCTTCCTGTGGGTTACTTGAACATTTTGTAGGGTTCTATTTTATTTTATTTATATTGTTTTTTAGTATATCACTTGGATTTTTTTTGTTAGTGGTTGCTCTAGGTGTTGCAATATACACATATAACTTATTATACCATATTGGTATTAGTATTTCACTGCTTCAAGTGAGGAATTGAAGACTTACTTCCATTTGTGTCCCTTTACAATCATCACTTTAAAAATATAATTGTCTCAAGTATTTCTCTACATTCATTAAGCACCACAATAGATGTTGTTATCATTTTTTGCTTCAACCATCAAATATTGTTAAAGAAACTCATGAGAAATTGTAGACTTTATTATATTTGCTATTATTTTTACTCACTGCATTTTTTCCCTGAAGTTTCGATTCTTCTTTTATAATTTCCTTTCCATTCAGAGACCTTCCTTTAGCAATTATTTTAGGGTAAGTTTGCTTGCAATACATTCTCTTTTTATTTTGCTTTTATTAAGTTACATATACATAGATCTGCAATACATTCTTATAGTCTTCCTTTACCTGAGAACGTCTTTTTTTTATTCATTCCTAAGGAATAGTTTATTAGGTATAAAATGGATAATTGGCAGGTTTTTTCTTTCTTTACTTACAAAATGTCAAGCTACCTCTAAGGAGTTTTTGGTGGCCTCCATTGTTTTAGGTGAAAAATTTGCTGCCATTTCAATGGCTGTTTCTTCTAAATGATGCATTATTTCTCTCTCATTGCTTTTAAGCCTTTTTTCTTTATCTTTAGTTTAAAGATGTTTAGTTATCATTTCTCTTGCTGTGAACCTATTTATTTATTTTTTGAGACAGAATCTCACTATGTTGCCCTTGGTAGAGTGCTGTGCTGTCACAGCTCACAGCAACCTCAAAGTCTTGGGCTTAAGCAATTCTCTTACCTCAGCCTCCCAAGTAGCTGGGACTACAGGCACCCACCACAATGCCCAGCTATTTTTTTGTTGTAGTTGTCATTATTGTTTAGCAGGCTAAGGCCAGGTTTGAACCTGCCAGCCTTGGTGTATGTGGCCAGTGCTCTAACCGCTGAGCTACGGGTGCTGCCCTTGGTGTGAATTTTTTTAAGTTGAGCTATCTGGAATTTCTTAGCTTCTTGAATCTGTACCTTTAGTTTTTAGGACAAATTTGCAAAATTTTCAGGCATTATTTTTTTGAATACATTTTTAGTTCCACATACTTTCTTTTCTCTTTCTGAGATTCTGAGGATATGAATTTAGATATTTTCTTATTGTCCCAAAGATCTCTGAGGTTCTGTTATTTTTTTTCTTTCAATGATTTTGTTCTCTATTGTTCATATTGAGTAAATTTTATTCTTGTTTTATCAAGTTCACTGAATTTCTCTTCTGTCTTCTTCACTTTACTATGAACACATTTAGTGAGTGTATAAATTTTGGTAATTGCATGTTTTAGTTCTATAATTTCAATTTGGTGCTTTTATTTTTTTTATTATGGGTTAATATGAGGGTACACATGATTAGGTTACATTATTTGTGTTTATAAGGTATATTCCCAAGTCTGAGTTGTAGTTGAGTCCTTCACTCAGGAAGTGTATCATATACCCCTACGTTGAACCTGATAGGTGGGAACTAATTGAGCTCCCTCTCTCCTGCCTCCCTCCTTCTTGAATTTAGTTGTGTTTTTCTCTTGTGTGCTCCTATAGTTGTTGATCTACTATTTTCAGATTAGCACTGAGTATATGGGATGCTTGCTTTTCCATTCTTGAGATACTCTACTAAGGAGAATGTTTTCTAGATCCACCCAGGTAAATATAAAAGATTCAAAGTCTTCATCTTTTTTTTATAGCTGAATAATATTCCATGATATACATATACCACAGTAATTCAGTACTTTTAAATATAACATAATTTTGCTGTGTCTTTCAAATTTTTCTTTTATTTCAAAAGAATTCATAGTTATTTCTTGCAGTAATTTTAGGGTGGATGCTTTAAAATCTTTGTCAGTCTCTAAAATCTAATTTATGTTGTTAGTGATGTGAGTTTATTATCTTTCTGCTTCAAGTGATTTTCCTGGTTCTTGGTATGAAGAGTAGTGTTTTATAGTAACTTGAACATTTTGGATATTATTTAGGGACTCTCTATTTAAACATT
Source organism: Nycticebus coucang (assembly GCF_027406575.1). Lineage (NCBI taxonomy): Eukaryota > Metazoa > Chordata > Mammalia > Primates > Lorisidae > Nycticebus > Nycticebus coucang. Next base: position 40,297,602 of record NC_069804.1, read on the forward strand.
CTCTTCTAGCAGGCATTTTCCCTGTTTAGGCTTAGTTTATAAGTTCTGTCCTACTTTTTGTGGTCTATATTTCTGATGACAATTTAGTTTTCTGAACTTTTGTGATAAAATTATGATCTGCTTCATTCATCTTGCTTTGCTTGAGGTTCTATTAGATCCCTGCTGGTGCCACTTTGCAGGAGTGAACCGTGCTTCCTTGGGTCTCTTAGTGTTATTAAGTGGGGAGTGGGGGATGCAGAACTACAAGAAAGAGAGCATTTCCCCTGGCCCATTCATTGGTCACCTTGCAACATTTGGCTTCTTACTCTTTTTCTGTAGTTTCCTCTTAAGGAGTGAAGAGCTTACCTGGTTTTCATCTGCCATTAAGTGAAGGATCAGGAAACACAGAGTCTGAGTGGCTCTCTGCTATTGAGTAGAGGGTCAGGAGACATTAGCCCTGGATCATCTTCTGGTATTGGGTCAATGGCTGGGAGACATGGAACCTGCTCCTCTGTCTGATACTTGTGTAAAAGCTCACGTATTGCTGGGTGGATTATCCTACTCAGAACCCACTACTATTGTTGTGTGTGGCACGGGAAATGGGTTGACCTCTTAAGTTCTACTAGTACCACTGCTGTGAGTGGATTTCTGTACCACTGCTACTGGGAATGGATCTCTCTGCTAAGTTCCTGCTGAGTTTTTCTCTTCCTGGCCAAAAAAAAAGGAAAAGATAAAAAAGACAAACCCAAGGAACTCCCTATAATGTTGTTCTTCAAGACCTGAGGTCCCTAGCCAGTTCATTTTATTCTCTCCAGCATTCAGAGTCCTTTGTATGATTTTCTGTTGACCTATTTCCAGGCTATTTACTTGTATTTAGATGATAAGAGTAAGAAAAATTAAGTCTATACCACCTTATCGTAGAACTGGAAGCCATTTTTTAAACCAAAATTATTAATTAGAATAGGAATCTTTTGGGGTGATGGATAGATAAGTGTTTATTTTATATTATTCTTTGTACCTTTCTATGGATTTGAAATACCCAAAATGACTTAATGTCAGTTTATGCCAGGTACAGTGAAATCTCCTATTGCCATTATACTCTTTCCTATTTTAGTTTACTTTATTGTGTTTATTTTCATCAACAATATACTTGTTTAATTAAGATACATTAACCAGAAATTATTTCAATCAAAGCTGGTTTTGGAGGATCATTTGACACAATGGATTAAAAATGAAGCAAACAAATTTAATGCACATTTAGTCGTTATGCACAGGAGTATGGCCTCACAGTTGCAAGGGTGAGATGCTGGTGTAAGTAAGTCTTTTAAGGGTCACTTTAAAAAGCAATGCAGTAAGTGGCTATCTTTAGGGATAGTATAATACACATGTACCTATAGGACACATTTCTTTAAAAAATTGTTCTAATATGAGGATGAGAACTTAAAATTTCATGTATTTCCAGTGACAGCATCATATATACATTAAAGAGTGTTGTATCTCAACTTTGAAGGAAATGTGCATAATGTGACCTGGAGAGCTGTGGTAGATGACACAAACATGTCCCTACACATATTTACTAGGAAAGTTACTGATGTTGAAGATGCATGATTCATTGAAATGCAATTGTTTAATAAGGAAAAAGGACAATATTTCCAAATTAATCCTTTGTTTTATATAAAACATGGTTATATATACATATATATACAATATATATGACTAATAGAAAATTAAATATTATAAGTAGGTATTTCACTATTCCATCTATTCCTTTGAAAGTTTATATATTCAAAATGAGTAAAAAAACTTACAAGATCTTTTCATTTGGAGAATTGGAGGTTACATCATATTTTGTATAGAGTTATATGTAGTTATTTTAGCATTTCCAATGTCCAGAAAACTACAGCTATGAACCCATCACCCAGACTGATAAAATGTTAGCATCCTATCATATTTACTGTAGCATTCTTAAAGGAAATAAAGTCTGTAGTGTAAGTTCTTTGTGTATCTCACTTCCACCCCATTCCCTTCTTCTTTCCTTCAGTTATGGGTATTTATCATTTCTGTGCATATCTAATGAGATAACTACCTAGATATATGTCTATAAACAATACATAGAATTGCTCTTTGAGTTTTAAAACATTCCATAAGTGGTACTGGGCTGCATATATCACTCTACATTATTGATATATTTGAACTTTAATCACCTTATTTTATGGTTTCTGCTTATTTTTGTTCTCCATTCCAGGCTTTTGATGAATTGCAAAAAATCCTCTTTATCTCCTACTGCTAGTTTTGAAGATATATGTTGTAATTCTATCTTGTTTTACCAGTTATCCTTACATTTTCAAAATGAACATTTAATTATAAATTATTTTCAAAGTTTAAAGCTTTTTAATGTCTCTATTTTTTTATCCCCTAAATCTTCAGCCTGTTAATCTCTCCATTTTACTTGTTATTTTGTCTAGAATTTTAGTTTCATCCTTTTTATACAATTTATAGCTCTTACTTTTTAAATGGACATGAGTTAATTAGAATTATCATCCTATGCTGTTATGTGTTTCTTTGCTCATGATTTTGTTTCTGATCACCCATTCCTCTCTGGGTTCACTTTGTACTCGTTCAAATATGTTCTTTAATCATTAATTTAGTGAATATCTACTGGTCTTTTATATTTGAAAATGTCCTTATTTGTCCTTACCTTTACGTCATTTTATTTATTTTCCTCTGAGATAGGTTGATTCTCTGTTGCCCAGGCTAGAGAGCAGTGGTGTGGCCAAGTTCACTGAAACCTCAAATGTCTGGGCTTAAGCAATCCTCTTGCCTCAACCTCCCAAGTAGCTGGGACTATAGGTATGTGCCATCATACCTAGCTACTTTTTTTTTTTTTATAGGGACAGCATCTCACTATAGTGCTCAGGCTTGTCTACTAGCCTCAAGCAATCCTCCCATCTCAGCCTTCCAAACTGCTAGCATTACAGGCATGAGCTACCATTCCCAGCTGTCCTTACTTTTAAATAATATTTTGTCCAAAAATGAAGATATAGGTTCACAATTATTTTCCCTTAGCAGATTGAAGACTTCACTGTCTCTAGCATCTATTATAGATGAGAAATATGCTGGAAGTTGAATATTTTTTCTGTTAAAATTAATTTGTCTTTGTATTCTGAGCTTTAAAAATTTTCTTTTTGTCTTTGATGTTCTGAAGTTTCAATAGAAACTTTCTAAGGTTAGATTTAGTTTTATTGAAACCATTTAGAATTTAGTCTGACTTATAATCTGAGTACTTTCTTTAACTAGTATAATTCAGGAAAATTCTATTTCCTTTTTTTGAACTTCCATTAGATATATACTGAAGCCTTCTCTGTCTTGTTCTTAATTGTTCTTTTATTGCATCCTTTTATATGCATGTACTGTGTTTTATAAACTCCACGAGATTATCTTCCAGTTCATTTTCTCTTTACGTTCATTCTAGAACTAACCTCATTTATTGATTTGTTTATTGGTTTGCTTAATAAATATATTTTTATTTCCAAGATTGCTAATTGGTTCTTTGTCATTTCCATTTCTTGTTATTTCAGAATAATATTATTTCAGAATATTCTGTGTACAGAATACAAAGACAAATTAATTTTAACAGAAAAAATATTCAACTTCCAGCATATTTCTCATCTATAATAGATGCTAGAGACAGTGAAGTCTTCAATCTGCTAAGGGAAAATAATTGTGAACCTATATCTTATTTCATTTTAGCCACTTTCCTACTTATATTTTATCATTTTGTGTTCTTTCTTTCCCTTTCTCTGTAATATTCTTTCCTTTATCTTTTTGAGGACCCTAGATATACTAATATAGGAATATTAAAGTTGTTTCCATATCATTATGTTAATTTCTTTTTATCCAAATTAAATTTATTTCTTAATTGTTGATTCTGTCAACTGTATTTCTTCCTTTCTTTTTTTTTTTTTTTTTGAGACAGTCTCACTTTGTTGTCCTCAGTAGAGTGCTGTGGCATCACAGCTCACAGCAACCTCCAGCTCTTGGGCTTAGGCAATTCTCTTGCCTCAGCCTCCTGAGTAGATGGGATTACAGGTGCCTGCCACAACACCCGGCTATTTTGTTGTTGTTGCAGTTTGACCGGGGCCAGGTTTGAACCTGCCACTCTTGGTATATGGGGCCGGCGTTCTATTCACTGAACCACAGGCACCGCCCAGTCAACTGTATTTCTTAATGTTCATTTCTTCATGTGTTTGGAATTTTGGTTTTCAGGCTTACCTTGAATGAGAATTGGTTGTATTTTCTTACTTTATGTGGTCACTTCTTTTTGTCTAGCAGTTTTGAAGTTCCCTTCATGTGACCCACTGGGACCTACCCTGTTTCCCCAGAAATAAGGCATTCTCCGAAAATAAGACCTACTTACAGGAAAGATAAGACGTCCCCTGAAAATAAGACCTAGCGCATCTTTGGGAGCACACCTTAAAATAAGACACTGTCTTATTTTCGGGGAAACAGGGTAGTTCTTATACTGCTCGCTGAAATCTCCCATCTCCTGATGACACTGGAGTGTCACCAATTTATCCACAGAGCCATAAATAGCTTTAACTAGATGCTAGATATAGGACACTCTTACTTCCAGTTTAACCTAAAGTTGCTGAACCTCACATCTTTCCCTCAACTGAAATCTGATTCTCAATTCTGACCTATTACCAAAGAGGCCCACAGTGTTTGTCCAATTTCTGTTTTGAGTTCATGTTCTCCAGAGATGATTTTGTTATTTTTGACCTTGGCTAGGTTTCTTTAATTTTATCTCAAAATATCTGATCTGTCATCTCTGCTGAAGTATTGGAAAAGAAAGAGGTATCAATCTCATTTTATTTTATTACCTTTATTTTCCCTTGACCTAATTTCAGCATCTATTTGGATTTGTGTGTTTATACAAAGTGTGTTTATACAAACTGCCTCCAATCTTTCCTGGTTTGATGAAGTGTATAACTAAATATAAAGAGGTAAATAAATAACACAATTATATTCCACCAACATATTGTTGCAGTTTATAGGGCATCAAATCTTCTTCACTTAAGCCCTGTGTGTCTGCTTACCAGAGCCAGATCTCCAGATAATCATCCGGAAGTGGTTCTGGTTGCTATATCTCCTAGGTCTAGTCCTGGGGTTTGCTATTGCCCATGGAGCCCCTATCCTTTCATTCCTACAATACAAATAAAACCATCTGACTATATGAAAAGAAAAAGAAATGATCATTCTTTCAACAAAATATTTGTGGGGGGCTTATTACATGTCAGGTCCCACAGTAGGCACTATAGTTACATAGATTAATGGGACAGATCAGTTCATTTGATGAAACCCACATCTAACCAGAGAGAAAGGCAAGCAATTTCAGATGGTATCTCAAGTGTCATGACAAAACTATGATGTTCTTTAAGTATTGGGAGGTGGCCATCTGGCAATCCAAAAGAACAATCTTAAGTAAAAGCTACCCACACTGAACCTTGCAGGCCAGTTTAAATTTTTCCCAAGCAAATATTTTTCCCTGGCATAACCAATAAATAGGGACCTGATAACAATAGAATCCTACTGCACTCCAAGAGAGATGGGAAGACTGTTGCCATATCAACTTCTTTCACTAGTGATTCTGTGAATGTAGAGCCTTTGTTTGTGAGAAGGATGATATGTGGAAAACAAACAATCTTTATTATATGTGCCTGGCAAAGAGAACAACTGAACAAGGTTAAGTAGGAATTCTTGTGTCTGTTAGTAGCCAAAGAGGATGCATGAAGACATTTAAGGGATGGGTGAGAAATGAGATACGAGAGATGGAAAGGCCTTGTGTATTCTGTTACCGAGTGTGAGTTTTTTCCTGAAAGTAATAGGGAGTCATTTAGAAATTTCAAGCAGATGAATGACATGATTAGATTTGGATTTTAGGAATATAATTCCAGATTGCAGGAACTTAGAGTGAGATACAAGAAATGATGAGAACATGGATTCTGGCAGTCATTAGAGGGGTTAGAGAGGTTGCGATGGTGGGAGATATGCTCAAGAGGTAGGCATGACTAAACTTGGAGATAGAGGGGCCCAAGGAAGGGTAAAAGTCAAGGATAACTCACAAGTCTATGCATTTTGTAATTGGGTAAATAGGATGTTGCCACTGAAAATCAGAAGGAGGGGCATATTGGTGGGGAGGATATGGGAATGATAAAGAATCAAGGTTCAGATATATTACATTTGAGAAGCATGTGAGTCTTCCAGACGAATATGTGTAGTCAAAGATGGATATGAAGATCTGGAGCACATCAGAGAGCTAATTGAGGCACAGAATTGAAAGTCATCATTAACATAAATGGCCAAAGCCATAAAGATAGATGGGGTCTCCCATGGATTACATGAAAATAAAAAAGATGAGAGAGGAAGGCTATGGATAATAGTGGTTCTTTGAATATATACAAATTGCTGGAATCACTTCAATAATAAAGATTGTTTGTTTGTTTTCCACATATCATCCTCTCACAAACAAAAGCTCTACATTCACAGAATCACTAGTGAAAGAAGTTGATATGGCAACAGTCTTCCCATCTCTCTTGGAGTGCAGTAGGATTCTATTGTTATCTGGTCCCTATTTATTGGTTATGCCAGGCCCCTCCTCATTCAAATTACCATGTGGAGCAAATGGTTGACATTAGCCAAATTACCATATAAACACAAGACCTTGTTTTCCATAGGAAAATCATAGAAAATGGTAACCAGTGTGTTTTAGGTCAAGAGGTAGGCATGACTAAACACAAAAAAGGGATATATTTTTGTTAAAGAAAAATATTTAGGTTATAAACTATCCAAGACGATGTTGGCTAAGTACAAAATGTTTTATCCAAAGTGTCAAGGAATCTCTTTCCTCAAATACTTCTAAAAATATAACATTCATTTTATTGTAAAAATATTAAGGTAGCTCAGAAAAAGCATAAAATTTTTTAGTGGCCCTTCCACTGCCCTCAGAATGAAATACAGAATCTTCATTGGGCTTACAGAGCCCATCATAATCTATTTCCTGCCTAACTTTCACCTCCTACTTCCCTCCATCTCCAAACCTGTTCAAGTTTTGCTCTCTGTTCTTGTTCTTCCCTTGCATCTTGTTCTGTCCTCTTGGATTTTCTATTTGGAACCCTCTTCTTCCTACATTATGCCTTTGTTGCCTCTGATTCATCCAAGTCTCACCTCAGATGCTACTTCATGCACAAAACCTTTCCTGATCATCTAAATCGTAACTTTCCCTACTATGTGCTTATATTTATTAAGTGAATAATTGAATAAATGTTCAAAAGGACCTACTATGTGTCACACAATGTGCTAAATTCTAAAAAAAAAATCTGCCCTAAAAGACCCTACTGTGGAAGAGAGACAATAAGTAAGTCATCCAACCGTGTTAATTATTGCAGATTGTGAACTGGTACTAAAATATCCAGGAATAATGCAGCACAAAGAACAAAGGGGTTAATTGCTATTTCAGGAAAATGGTCAGAGGTGAGTGTTCCAGGTCAAGAACCCAGACAAACAGTTGCTCTGTCATCTTCAATGTATGGCTTCCAAAGTCACTGTAGTTTACTGCTATTCAACAGAAAATTCTTTGATGATGGAAATGTTCTATCTGTATCTATATTGTCCAATATGGTGACTGCCAGCCACGTGTAGCTATTGAACACTTGAATCGGGCTACTACAACCGAGGGCCTGAATTTTTAACTTTAATTTATTAGAATTTAACTTTAACTAGATACGCAGGGCTAGCTGGTGACTACCATACTGGACAGTGTAACTCTGTTGCCACTTTCAGCCAGGGAAATGGAAGAAAAAGTGAAATTTTGGAGCCTTGGCTCTCCTCTTAAGCAAGTGAGGCCAAAGTTGCTTCCATGGCTTCTGTTAACATTCCATTGGACCTACCGTGTTTCATTGCATGTAAGTTGACATCAATTGTAAGATGGATCAGATTTTATATGCCACCAAAAAAGAAAAAAAATGCCACAATTAAATTGCTGTAATACTTTTCATGAATCATATAGACTTCTAAATTTTCTACAAATTAAAAGTGATTTTTGATGTACTAAGTACATATAAATGAAAAGGAAAATATAAATAAGATAAATTCCTATAATTTCTTTATCTTGAGTCTAATTCTTTTGAAATACTTTTCAACTCAGAATTTTTGATATCTGGTTTTCCATAGAAGCTCTTTCTCTGTGTCCCCCAAACATCAGTGATGTGGAATTTCTTTAAAGAGTGCTCTACTATTATCTCTAGAATTTTCTTCCAAGATGCTGACAACCATTTGGCAAATTTTAATTCTGGTGCTTTACTGTTTAAGCAAATGAAAAGTGTTATTTTACCCTTAATTGAAACAACTATTGCTAGAAGTTGAGCATTTTATAATAAACAGATGTTCCTGTCTTAACAGTGGTCCTATTTGACACATAAATTGGTCACATCAGCTTCTCATGGCTTTGAAATTCCTTTGTCTGATCTGAAGAATTTGGCAATTTCTCTGCTTTCAAATGTGTTGTTCTACATGAGATAAGGATATCCTTTTGCTTGTATGTCAGAAGCAAAATGTTACACAGCTTCATCTACTTGTAGGTGTCTTCCTTTCTTAGGCTTTATAAAGTGTTTCGTTGTTGCTTTGCAAGAAAATGTTAAATCGCTGCCATTCCTCCAATGATGAATATTTGCTTTGCTAATATCAAATTTATGCCCCACTGCACTATTTACATGCTTTTCTGTGTACATGATACCTTTTCATTTCAATGCTAAATCATAGTATAATCTTTCTGAAGACATTTTAAACAACAATTCAATTTAGCTCGTGTAGCACCAGCAAAGCACAGATCTCAATTGAAGTGATGACAATGTGAATAGCTCCGATCCACTTTGCATATACAAGGGCAATGACAACCATTTCGTGACTGCCATCTGGCCTACCGCAATGGTAAGATGCCATTGATTGGGGGCAGGAGTCAGTGCCAGGACAAACAAAAGCCAAAGCTAAGCCAGTTCCAGGTGAGCAGAAAGGATTCTGGACTATGCAGAAAGTGAAGAAAAACCTACCTGGGCAGAGAAGCAACAGTGAAAGCACTTGGTAGCACAGAGAGGAAGGAAATAGGGAGGAAGAGAGAGAGGGAAGAAGGGAAGGAGAATTATTTTCTGAAGACATCTCAGCTTTAGAGCAGGGATATATACATATACATACAAACATATTCGTGTACTTTAATTAATCAGTTCTTACTTCAGCTAGCTCAACTGGGGTTCTGTGCCTGGAAACAAAGACTTGAACTCTAGCCTTTTAAGATCTGCTTCAGTTCAAGGGCTGACCTTCAGAAAAAGTCCAAAGAATCTCACGTGAACCACAAAGGCAATTGCATCGGTTGGGTCAGTTTCAGGGATTCTGACTAAAGAAGAAACATGAATTTCATGCAGCTTAATATGAACTGACACTCAAGCACATACCCTCTATAGGATTTCACCCATGACTAACAAGCCTTTTAATCATGGCAAGAAGACACGGAGATTTTGCAAACATGCTTTCACAGTATCCACATTTGGTGTTCCTGACCCTGTTTTCTTGCCAGATTGTGAGAAGCACCTGCTCCTTTTCAAGCAGTTGTCAGATCAATATTTAATCAATTGCCTTTTGATATTTGGTAGCGCTGAATAAATGGGATGCCAATATTTCTGCTCAGAGCCGTTCCTCTGGCATACCTCATTCCGTTTCTGTGAAAGCCTTCAGGAACCTCTGAACACTCAACGGCACCTCCTCTGAGTTCTGTGGCATCCCCCCTGGGTTGAAGAGGAGCTCTGCGGCAAGATGCTGGTGCCTGTGCCACTCTTATTAAAGCCACGTCCAAACCAAGTCATGAAAGCGGGAGAGCAGAGCTGCATTCGGGACACTGGGAGGCTTTGCCAGGTGAGGGCTATTTAATAGACCAGCCACATTAAAGAAAGGCAATGATGTAGTGAAAGGAGCCTAATGAGCAGAAGTGAGGCTACCGTATCTAAAGAGAAAAAATAATGAGCTGCGAAATATCCCCCAAGGCGAGATTGCCAGCCTTCTGCAAGGAGGTCTCAGCCTATAGGTAAAAAAGGCTCATGTGGTCCCTTATCCTTGCATGGTAAACAGAACTTCTGTGGGCAATTAGGGGCTGAGCTGAATGTGAGATTTGAAAACTGAGAAATATGTTGCCAACTCTTTGGAGCTTTCCACACCCAAGACCCCGGCTTTAATTCCCAAAGGAAACAGGGAACATACTCAGCCTGTGAATAGAAATTAGGAACATCGTATCATCAAAAACAACCCTCCCAGTGTCTGTGTAGCAGATGGACATCTGGAAACCTCAGTTCTAGAAAGCTCAGGAACTAGCGCTACAGAATCTTTGTAAAGCTGTCCTTAGGGGCCATGCCATGGGGCTGCCTTGAGGGCAAAAGCACTTTTTAATAAGACCCTCTTGGTTTTTCACTAATGACCCCTCCTAGAATGGATTCAAGCTGGGCGTGCCTTACCAATGATCCTATTTGTTTTACAGTTTGTATGGGAATGGCAGGCCGGATTTTGGTATATCTGGGTAGGAAAAAAATTATTAAACACTAAGCTTTCCTACATTACTAATGTGAAGGAAATGAAAGAAACAAATATTTGGTTCCTACCCTCAAGAAATGTGCAAACCTGTGCCTCATAGACAATGAATCATTTACAGAACAACTTTCCAAGTTCACACAGTGGAAAAGATGATGGTACCCATGTTTTCCAGGTGAGGAAGGAGACAACAGTAAAATACACATGATGAAACTGTGAAAATAATACAGCTTTATGATATAAATCCTTATCACTCACAAAGTGCCTTCTTTAGCATTTTCTAAATAGGTTTTACAGCAATCCTATGACCCGGAGAGGTTTAGTATTAGTTCCCTGTCTTACATGGGAGAAGCCGAACCTCAGAGGGATAGAGTCATAGGTTCTTAACCTTTTAGCCACTGAGGCGGGCAGGGCACAAGGATGAGTAGAGTTCACATATCAAAATTTAGAAGATATTCAAGTCTTTAGGGTAAGCAGAAAGTACTGTAAACTTCTTTTGGGGGGATGGATTGAGGCAGAGATAGACATTGTATTAATAAAAATTTGGTAAATACTTGAATAATAAAATTGACCATTTAAAAATATCATAATATTATCAGGAAAAAATACAGAAAGGTGGCCATTCGGGGCTCATGAGATCACTACATTATTTTGAATTGATCAAGCAAACCATAGAGCCATTCATGGACCAATAATTATAGTGCATATTTCATTAAAATTGCTATGGAAAAAATTACACCAGAACTTAGTGGCTTGATACAACAGCAATTTATCATCTTTCACTGCACCTGGGTGTGATTCCTGTTTGGGACCTCCCTTGTGGGTGGAATCAGATAGTGGTGGGGGCCAGAACAGCTGGAGTCATCTCAGGGCTTCTCTATGTGGTCCTGCCATGTGTGCTAGTTTGGGTTTCCCTGTAGCATGGCAGTTCAGGGCTCCAGGGTGAGTGTTTCAGCAAACAAGGAAGAAGTCGCATTACCTTTACTGACCTAGGCATGTTCATTAGTTCCAAGTGATACTCAATCCCACCCAGTTTCAAGGGAAGGGCATGCAGATCCCACCTCTCTAAAGGAGCAGTGTCCAGGTTATATTATTGATAAGCATGTGAGAGTGAGATATTACTGTGGCCGTGTTTGGAAAATAAAATCTACCAGATTAAAATTAAACATAATATGTTTATGTTTAATTTTATGCCTCTGAGGCCCAATAGGTGGAAAATTATAGTCAATTAAATGCTCTTTAATGGGACATATTTTTGGAAAAATGAATCAAATTTTTTCAGACCATCATTCCATAGGTAAATTTAATAAGGCAGTAAGCATGCAATTGAAGAAAAAATATAAATAATGTTTATTTCATTAATATCCCCAAGGAGACAATCTATAGAGTATTAATATCTTATTATAAACATGAAGAGCATTTTATTTGTTTTACCATTTTGCCTGCCATTTTTTTTGGAAGTTACCTGTTGTATCATAGGCAGAAAAAGTACCTAAGCCCATTTTCACTCATGGGCAATATAGAAGTACCATTTTTTTCTTCCCTTATCTTTCCTTGAAGTTTGTTTTTGCTATTAAAAATGTATTATTATATGAAATGTAAAGTGAAATGGAAGCAATTGTAGAATCACAACTCATGGCACTACAGAAATCTATAATCGTTATAACTAATACTGATGGAATTGTAACTGTATGGTTTGGCTGAACATGGTTCAAACGTTTCATAATTTTTTTTTACTCCAGGACTCTCACATCAGCCAAGGAGAAAGAATACATAACCCTAGTCTTTAGAGACATAGCCCCAAGCATCCCCAAGTCTATGGGTGGTATTATTTTAATGTGAAAACAAAGATGTTTAGATACTATCCCTTGACATTGAATAGCCATGCTTATCTCATGGCTTCAGTCGCCCCTGCATATCTCCTCATGCCAGCTCCAGAGGCAATGGAGGAGTCATGCACAGTCCCCATGATACTGGCTCTAATTTCCCTGACATGTTCTCTCTTCCTTAGAAAAACACATGCAGGTAAGTAAGAAAGGTATGATTATTGGCATTATTTTGAATTTAACTCTAATTTATGTATTTTCAATTGCTTTCAAACTTTACTACTTTCAGTATTGTTAACTAATTACTCGAGCCACAGCTCACAGTGATTAGGTCACCTAGAATGTCTGCTAAGAATCACTGGGATTAGTGACTAAACCAAGGTCATGTGGTTAATTAGTAACCGTGCTGGTATTAAACCCTATCTTTGGACTCTTTGATGTTTTCTCTGCTAGACTTCAGAGTCATAAAAACTATGGTACCAAAGAGTCTCGGCTTTTTAAAACCAAGCCAGAATTTGTGATCCTCTGCCTTTCAAATTTCTGTAGCAGTGCCATTCTATGTTGTCCCCTACTTTCTGTGTTCAAGGGCTATCTATACAGGCACTGGTGATGATGGAACCCCACTGTGCCTTAATGTGGTGAAGCAGAAATGCCATGCCATTAGCCTTGCAAAGTGAGGAGCATTACAATCAGTCAGGGCAGGGGTTGCATAGCAAGGTTGCTTGAGCCACAGAGTGCCATAGACTTTACTGTCAGAGTTGCTTTAATTTCCCTGGGAGGGAACACTTCATGGTTAGAGGTGTCAGGATCCTAGAACTGGGGGCCATCATGCTGTACAGGGGACAGATTTCCCTCCGAGGTTTAGGTCCTGTTGCTGAACGGGCTTCACTTGTTTCCTTATGAGGAATTTCCTCTTAGGGGCTCTGTTTCCTTCCATGAGATCTTGTTTCTACCAGAGACTTTCTAGATGAATACCATACATATTTATGAGTCTGAACCCCAATATTTCTTTTTACCCAGGAAACTTCCTAGTGCCTATTAAAACGGTGAAAGCAAATATTTATATGTATGGTGGTGGAGAGGAGGAATGTCACCTGACAGTCCTTAGAGTAGGCATCCAAGTCCCAGATTTGCATCCTGCAATAGAACGTGTCACTCTGGTAAATATAAGATTTTAGGAAGATCCTTGGCAAAGGATTTAAGAGAGAGAAAGATACTGGTGCTAAGACAGAATTGCTAACCTAGCTTATTGTGTATATTTGAATCCCCCAAAGCTATTGAATAAAAACATGGAACACCTGTAGTCTGAGTATTGTTTTGCTTGCTTTTAAAAAGATATCATCTTCATTTTATGAGGCTTGAGATATTAGAACAATCCTGGAAGTCCCAGGCCCGGGTTTCAAGTCCTTATGCTTTTTATTTATCTGATCTGGCTAATCCCTTCCCCTTCCTGAGCCTCAGTCCCTCGTGTTTCCTGGACAGTTGGACTGGATCATCTCTCACTGACTTCCCAGCACTCTTGTGCTGGGGTTCCATGAACCTGCGAATTCTGCAAATTGATCATAGTTATCCAATTCCAGCACAGTTGGCCCCAGCAAATTCTCCCATGACTTCACAGAATAGAGTTGGCAAATCAGAAAACTGGAAAATACACAAGTACACTGGGCTTTGAGTCTCTAATTGGGGCCCTTGTCAAATCCTGGAACTTGGACCCATTGGTTGGATACCCCTTCACAAGTCTTAGCAGATACAAACAGAAAGAAATAACTGGGCTTCTGCTACCTTCAAAACATAGAAAGGAAAGAGAATGCATGGAGGCAACCTAAGATAAGAAGGTCAAGCTTAGGGGCGGCACCTGTGGCTCAAAGGGATAAGGCCCTGGCCCCATATGCTGGAAGCGGGGGGTTCAAACCCAGCCCCTGCCAAAAACTGAAAAAAAAAAAAAAGGTCAAGCTTATATTTCAGAAACAAAAGTCCCTGAAAGCAAGTATGAGTAAAATGCACACATTTGTTGCACCGAACCATTTGCAGAATTTTGAACTCCCTATTTTGAAGTTTCTATTGTTTATAACCCTGTGCAGAGTCAATAGGCTAAGTCCAATACTTTCTTACAAAAGGTTTATTAAAATCGTCAACAGGACAAAAGAGTAATACAGTGAGTTGCTAAGGAGAAGGGCTGCTCACCTTGCTCTTGAATCCCAAGTCCCCAGAAGGCCCTGGCTCAACTCCAGTTCAGTGCTGGACCTCGAGCAGATAAGGAGGGAAAAGGGAAAGAGTTCACTCAGGTATTGAGTGATTCACCTATGAGTTTATAGAGCTTTGGGGACATGCACTGGAGGCAATTTGTGGATCAGTTCTTTTTTCAGGAAGTCTGGGCTTTTACTTCAGGAAACAGTTTTCCAATCTTGCTCAGGAACATTCCAATCCCCTCACTAACACCAAAGCCATCTCAAATCTTCCACGTCCAATATAAGAAAGCTTATGATATTTAAGAGCTCTTTCTCTGTTCTTTGGCTTCATCACTTCTCATTTTTCTACCAATACTCAGATCAGTGTCACATTCCCTTAGAATTCATGAGTTCTCCAGATAGGAAGAGGAATTATCTTCTATTGTCTCTTCCCAGAGCACCAACACCTTATCAGAGCCCCCTCCTCTGTTACAGGACAGCTCACATGACACAGTAATTATTTCCTTTTATTTTTGTATCATTTAGGATTTGTTTTTATTCCAAGTGTCCAAAAACAAAACGAAGCAAAACAAAAACAGGCTTAAAAAATGAGAATGTATTCTTGTTTGTGTCACTGAAAATTCCACCTTCAACTGCAGCCTGATCCAGCTGCCCAAGACCATCTTTAGGATCTACCTGGTGAGCTCCATCTCAGGTGTCCTGTGCCCTCTGGCTTTGTATGTTGTTCATCAGAAGCTTCCAGCTGAAATCGTTTCAAAACTTCAACCAGGAAGAGAAAGAGACTTCTTTTCCCTGGAGCTTGAAGGCAAGTCTTGATACTAATTGACTTAGCTTGCAGCATGAACCCACTTCTAACCAATCACTATGGTATGGAGGATAGAAGTCTCCAATGGGCTTGAAAGAGATCACATGCCCAGCTAATAAAGTTCAGAAGTGAAGGCCAGTTGCCTGAGCCTTGTGGGCTGAGGACAGTAGAAGTGTGGTTCTTACTACAAATAGAGGAATTGGATATTTGATGCCCTCCATCGTCCAAAATAAAAGTGCCAATCCCTATATTGCAAGCTCCTCCAGACACAGCACTGTGTCTGGCACATAGTAGGCACTTAACTGATAACTGGGTTTGTGAATAAATAAGAGAATGGAAGTAGCCTGTCCCTGCCCCTTCCAATGGGTTTCCAATGGCCATGGGTGGGAAACCATCAGCCTTCTGAGGAGTGAGACTTAAATGACCGACACTCTCCTACACTTTGCTCCCTCCTACAATTCTAGCCAACATGGCTTTGATGGCTCATGATTAAATTGCTTTTGTTCAGAAACCACAAATATAAATGATTTCTTTCTAATATTCTTGAAGGAGTTTTCATAATGTGATTAGATTAATGCTAATCTAATAAGACACCACATTCATGGTGGTGTTAATAATATTATGTGTTTTTTTTCCTAGAAGTCATATTGCTTACTCAATGAACATTTTTTAAAAGTTGCTTTCTGAAAAGTTTCTGATGACCAAGCTATAGGTACAGTTAGTTGATTTTCTCCAAAGCCACCTTATAGCATATTCATAAAAGCAAGCAAACACATAAATAAAAGTTTAATATTCCCACCAGGGTCATGGAATTATGTGATTTATTTCCTTTTTTAATGCTCATCTGAATTTTCACTTTCTTTACAATGAGGATTCATCAGGTTATATTTTAGATACTTTGGGGGGAGGGAAACTTTATAGGAGATTCTATTGTCATTTATTTAAGCATCTCTTTGGGACAGACTCCCTCCAGATTGAGGTGAGTTGTATTCAGACATTCTTTGGTGAGTCCCAGAAGCACCATCTTCACATCTAGACCTGCCTCAACATTTTCAAACATCAGTGTGCAAGTATAAATGGAAGCCTGCATCCATGTTTTTAAATATTTACAAGGCATAATTCAGCTAATATATTGTTAAATGAAATATATTATTTGTTCTTCTGCCTTGACAGTATACCTTTATAATGATTCAGATTTTTAACTTTGACTTTAAATTCCTTGGACTCCTCAAAGTTTCTCACTTGTGGCATTGGAGAGTGAGATCCTGGTCCTTGACCCACCCTCCCTCTTTCCACTCCTGGCTTCAGCTCATCCTGCAAGAGTTCGCACATGTATGCATGATGACACTTGAGTCTTGGTGTCCAAGATCCATTACCCTACTTTAGAAATAGCCATTTCTTAGCTACCTCTTGGGGATAGGGGTACACATCAGCTATGTAGTTCACCCTCAGGGGAAGGACCTGGGGAAGAAGAGCCTGTGCAGGCTGTAGGTACATTCCCTTGCCCCTCTGCATCCCTCATTCCATAAGGAAGGGTATAGACAGAGGAAGACTAAAAAGGGATCCTGTAAAGCTGTGGCACACTGCTGTACTGGGAGAGGATCTTAGGTGTACCACAAAAATGTTTAAAGATCATTGATTAAATTATTTTGGGAAAAAATTCACAGTAAGTATAATCTTTTTTTTTACTCTTTGGATCAACCTAATTTACGTGTGCCATGGAAGTTTATAGGTTCGAGTGTGTCATGAGATAAAAAAAAAAAAAAGGTTGAAAAACACTGCTCTAAAGCACAGTGCCCAGAGCAATTGTATATCTCATCTGGGGCCAGGAGAGGGACCACCATGACCAAGAGTGTTGGGTCACATCTAAGATAGTGTGGCACCTATCATGACTGATGCTCCAGGGACATCCCTTTCACCACACGTACACACACACACCATGATCTGTGTCTTGGAAATGATCTCTATAGTGAAAGGCAGGCTTTCCCCAGTCAGGGCCATGGTTGAATGTGGAAACTGGTTGTCAGGAAGCCACATAAGCATGGGTACTCTCTGTTCCTGGACCTCTGGGTCCTTAAGGGCCTTGCTAAGGGGCCAACCCACATGATCAAGACAAGCCTCAAATGAGCCTTTAAAGCTGTAACAGCTCTTGTCACTACTGTGCCCATATTTCTCCAACACTCACTGTTGTAATCCTTTCTGATGATGTCATTCTGTAAACACCCCAAACTCCCCACCTGAAGGATTCTCTTTGCTGGAGCATGGATAGGTCAGAAATGTCAAGGGGTTGACTGCTCCAGGAGCAGTGCTCAGCCAGTAATGGGTGGAGCAGGAGGGTCAATGCCCCAGCTTCCTTGTCCCTCAGGTAGGATCATTTTGAGGTATGAATCCTAGCCCCTCTCCCAGCGGTGCCTGGTAGGATTGAATCGCCATTGTCCATAAGAGTAACCTGACTATCAATGGACCTTTAATCTGTTTCTTTCTCTTCCCTGTCACACTGATCTAGTTTTCTACATGGATTTCCTAGGCTATTTTCCTCAGATGTTTCCCTAATGAATCCCATGCACCCAAATCACTCCCTCAACATCTGTTTCTGGAATACACAACATAAAACAGTCCTCTATGTCTGTTTTCAGTGATCTTGATTGCTTGTGGCATGGCAGGTACTGTTCTCTGCATTTTACTATCATTGTCTCAATTTTACAGATGAGGAAACCAATGCTCAGTGAAATCGAATAACCTCTCTGGGCTTTCCCAATGAGAAAGTAGCAGAAACAGGATTTGAACCAAATGGTCAGACTCCAGAACCCAAATGATTGATGGTAGAGCTCTAATTACATTGTATGTCACTAGTGTGCCCATGCTTAGCTTGGGTTTAGTTCTAAACAGAAGTGCAGTACAGGGTGTTTGGAATTAGGTTTGAGACCCCAATCTACCATTTTCTAGATGTCTGGCCCTCCATTCTCTTCCTTATACATTGGTGATAATAATAGCAGGGAAGTTAAATGACATGATACATTCACAGCAGTTCCCCCCTTGCCAGGCACATGGGACATGCCCTGTATATGTTAGCTGGCTTCCTGCCACCTCTCCTCTTCTTCATCAGCCCCCTTTCCTGGGTTGACAGGGGGACAGGTAATGGCAGAAAAGAATGGAACCTCAAAAGCCTGTTGTTTCCAGAAAGTATCTGGCTAATTTATTTCAAAAGGTTTTGCTTCTATGAAGTTTAATAGAGTTGATGAGTATTAAAGGAATCATTTAATCTTCATTTGAATGTGAGCAGTAAATGTGTTTTGGAGATTATATTCATTCTCCAGTGACTCCATGTACTTTCCTATTCCAAAGCTGATTTTCATACATCAGAGCAAAGGGTTTTCAGCTCTGTATAGCTGCTAGAATGAAATTCAGCAACCCAAGCAAGGTGGCAGAGTTTCCTTCTGGGTACAGGGCACACCCACTGAGGGCCACAGTGCAGACATTTGGCTCCTTCCTAAATAGATTCCTGTCCTAAGCTGTTCCCAAACACGTACATGATTTTGTGTCTCTGTAAAATTGGCTACACAAGCACAGGGTCTGCCCCCCTTCTTGCAACCTGCTGGTCCCTCCACTTTGCTGCGTCTGATGGAAGGTCGGCCCATTTACCCAAGGTGAAGTTGCTGAGATCTGTCAGGGGAGGTATTTTTACCAAATGAATTTTAATAGCTTAGAATCAGGTTCAACTCACGAAGAAGGAAAGAAAGGAAACTGTATTTGGTATCAAATGCGTACTACTGAATTTTTACATCCCATAAGCAGTGGGATACGGCTGTAGCTGGGAGAATGTAAAGAATTTGTGCTCCCCTGCCAGGAACAATTCAGGACTTTGCTAGACTTAGGGTTACCTGAGGGAAGGAAGGGCTTGGGGCTTAGAGTTTCTTATCTATGCTAGGAAAACAATTTGGAATCAGAACAGAACACTGATGGGTTGGTTGTACAACAAGCGTGCATTGAGTCCAGTGGTAGGGTGTGAAGGGCAGTTGATCAAGGGGGAAGGTGGCCAAAAGTTTCCAAGGCTGTTCAGAGAGCCTTCCGTCTTCTTACGTCAGGGTTCTAGTCCTCACAAACATCTTCTGCTGTGTGCCTCGGGGCATGCACTCAGCCTCATTTTCTCAAATGGGAACATGTACTCAGAGGTTTACAAAACGGCAGAATTCCAGCCCTAGTTGGAGTTAAAACCCAAACCTCTCTGTGGCCAAAGCCTGTGTTCTTTTTTCTGACATTACATCACCTATGGGCCAGAATTGAGAAGATTTGAAGTGTAGGGTCAGCTCCCGCACGCATGTGTGGTTGACCGTGTCACTTACTCTGTTAGACACCCAATTTCATTTGCAAAAGAGGGATGGTAATTCTGATTTACATACACTATAAGATTGTATATGCTTGTCATGAAAAATAAATGAGATAATACATTATGTCAATGTTATTAAAAGGAGTTAAGTGCTATTCAAATATAACGCATTCCCACTGATTGGTGACTGTGATGATGATACCAATGGCGGTAATCATTATATCACCAAGACATCCAATAGAAAAACACTTTAAGTGGGTAGCACAGGCTCTTTGGGAAGAAAGCCAGGGGATGTAGTGTTTGGGAGGCTGCTGTTGAGTAAGTAAAGAGATGAAGTCACATATCAGGGCAACGTAGGTTGGAAAGAAATGTGGGCGCATTCAGAGTGTTCTGGTGGTGAACTTAGACCAAGAAACAAGAAATAGGGCAGGAGCTGAAGGGTCAGAGGCCAGCAAGGCAGCAGAGGAGGAGCAGGGGGGAAGCTGGATGAGACCTGGCCCTGGGCAGAAGTGAGATCTGAGTGTCTTCGTTAGCTGTCAGTTTTAGGTCATGATTTTGAATAGTCAGTGAGCAGCCTTATGCCAAAACCATCTGCGCCTGCTCTGGGACAAGCCTCCAGCTGCAAGAATACATGGAGGTGGAGTCTTACAATATTTATGGACTTCAGATGCGTGGTCTCTGGAGCTCCAGGAGGCAAAAGCACATTCCAGATGCATAAAGGCTGAGTCTCAGCGCGTGAGGCCCCATGGGAGGCTCTGGTTCAGACGGTCCCAGCCGAGGCTGGCTTGCTGCAGATGGAGGCGAGGAATCCGGAAGCCTCAGAGAAGGCAGTTTTCAGGGCGAGCAGGCTCTGCAGTGACTCCTCATGTTGTTTTCTGGAGAAATACCACAGACAGCCCCTTGAGGGATTTATTTAAGGGGACCACATTAGCATTTTCCTGTGGGAGTGAATGTTTAGCTAGCGAGTGGCTCTTTCTCTCCTGTTAAAAGGTGAACTCCTCTGGGTGAGAGAAATGGGTTACCTTTGTTTTCAAAGGTGCTAAAACTAATTCCTGCCCTTCATGGGCATTTGTTACACAAGAGGTGGCTTGTTCTAAGTGGCTGGGGTGGCTCCAGTGCCTTTGGCCCCAGACCTTGGTCTCAAGCCTTTTGGCAGAGAGAGTTGACAAAGGAGTGACTGTGAGAAAGTATAAAAGACCACAGTCTGCTGAAACTGAAGGGGTAAAGGAGAGGGACTTTTGTCTTTTTTGAACCACCTAGGGATTCTCAGGTGTGACTTTGATCTGCCCATGACTCCGATAAGGCGTCCCTTCTCCAAGCATATTGCCTATCACCTTTCTTCACAAACCCTTCACCAGTTGGAAGATGGCAAGGGCCTGGCAGAAACTGTGAGAGGAGTGCCAAGGGACCAGAAGTTGGACGTGAACAGAAGTTGCAATTTAAGTCAACATCATCTTGTGGTGACTAAAATGGAGATAAGGGGAGGACATCAGGGTGTCTGGTTCACTGTGAGTGTGATTCCTCCTCACCTCAGAAAGGGGAAAGCACCCCAGGATGCCCCCCTAAGTGAGGAGGTAGGATGAGATGTACCCCTGAAAATGTGGGGGCAGCCTTTGCCCATAAACTCAAGATATTTAGAGCTGTCAATGGCAGGACTTCTATGCAAGAAGGAGTGGAGCCCCAAAGAAACAAGTGATACTTTGAAACACTGAAAATATTTTGTCTACAACCACAGGGAATGGTTACAACCAATGATGATGTCACTGGACTCCTGAGACTCATGAAGCTCAACAATTTGTGTTTGACCAACTTGGAAAATGAGGAGCAGAGACCCCCGTTCTCAAGCTTCTGGAACCCAGGCCATATTTCCACTGTCCCTGTATAATCTCTGCTTTGCAGAGTGCGTTGGAAGATATGTGTAGAGTACTACACAGTAGCCATGATTTCAGTGTGTAACAACCTCATCAGTTGAATTCATCCAATGGCAATGACTTTAAGAAACTCTTGATGATGTTCTATTGCTCAAGTCCACAGTCTGTGCATATTTCTGTCTCTCAGGGTCTGTTGCTTTGTTCCTATGGTATGTGATATAGAGCATCCTTCTAGTAAATTCCTTTTCATGCCAGAATTCACTCTGGTGCTTCTAATTAAAAAACCCTAACTTATATTCCCATTCGTGTTGTGTTCATTTATTCAATTATCGTGTATTCAGCACCACCATCTGCCAGGCACAGATATCATTCCAGGAAAAGCATAGCTGCTGCCTTTAAGGGCCTCATAGTCTTATGGGAAAAGATACAAGTAATAAGGGCCACAGTAGAGTTATTAGGTAGGTTCCAGGGAAGCAGAGGGGGTACAAGTAGTTTAGACTTGGTGGAGTCAGGGAAGGCTTCCAGAGGAAAGGATGCTTGACTTACATTTTGATGGATGGGTAGAGGCAGTCTGAACAGAGAAAGGAGGAAAGATTCCTTCCCCATGGCGGGACACCATTGTGTGAAGGCCCAGAGGTACACAGAAGCAGGACACATCTGAGGCCCTGCAAGCAGGTTATAAAACAGGTGTGGCAATTCCACAAGAGGAACAGCTTAGAGAGGTTGGCAGGCAGGTGCCAGACCAAGATGTATACTGGTGATTAGCCAAAGAAGCTAAAGGTTCTCCCAGTAAGGGATGTTTGGGTCATGCTTGCCCTTTAGAAAGGTCCATCCCACCTTAACCACAGAGTGATTCAGGAGCAGCCTTAGTGGAGGAAGGAAAAGCATTCATCCAGGGCACAAGGATGGGGGTCTTTCTTAACGAAGTTTCTTGTCATGGGAATAAGATTGGTAAGGTTCAGATCAAGGAGAGAGACATTTAAAAAATAGACCAGAATATACCCATCCATATAGGGACATGAGAGCAAAGAAAAAGCCAATTGGAGTCACTCTCTCTCAACTCCTTCATCTAATCTCATTATGTCATTTTTCTGGTTAAAATCTTTGCCTGATTTCTCTTAGCTTAACCAAATAAAGCTTCCCCCCCCCAATCTGGGGGAAAAATAACCTTTGTGTTAGCAGGATCAGCGGCAAGATGTGTTTGTTTTCTCATATTTTACTTGGAAATTTTTCAAACCTGAAAAAAAGTCAAAAGACTAGCACAATGAATAATTTTTACATTTCACATAGATGTACAAATTATTACTATTTTGCTCATATATTTTTTCTCTCTCTCTCTAAATGTCTTTTTTTTCTCTCCCTCTCTCAACATATGCACACTCACACAACAGATACATTTTTAACTGGGCCATTTGTAAGTTGCAGATACCATGATGCCTCATCTCTAGATCCATCGGTGTGTATCTCCAAAAAGCAAGGGCATTCTCCTACAAAAATGGGACCGTCCAAGCCATTCCACATTGATCCAATAATATTGTTGAATATGTGGTTCACATTTAAAATTCTCCAGCTGTCCTCAAGTTTGTGCTTCATGGTTTTTTGAAAAAATCTAAAACCCAAGGATCATGAATTGCATGTGGTAGATTTGTCTGTTTTGTCTCCTTTAATTTGTAACAGCCTCCTCGGCCTTTCCCCCTATTTCATGACACATTCTTTTCTGACTCCAGGCCAGTTGCCTTGTAGAATGAAGCACATCTGAGTAAGGCTGATTGTTTCCTCATGGTTAGATTCAGGTTTCACATTTTGGGTGACGATTCTACATAGGTGATGCTATGTCCTTCCTGTTGTGTCCCGTCAGAAGATACATAATAGCTATTTGCCCCCATTATCAATGATGAATTTGATCTCTCCACAATAAAGGCACCTTTCCCCTTTTGTAATTAATCAGAAATTTGGGGGTGATACTATGGAACTATGTAAATATCTTGTTCTGAACATTTCACTCATTATCATCCATTTATGATCTTTGCCTAAGTCAATTATTCTATAGTTGGTTGCAAAATATTGATTTCCTAAATCTGGCATTCTTTATACACTTATTAGCTGGCATTCATCTGTAAAGAAAAGCTTTCTCTCCCTACTTCCACACCCTCTTTACCATTTTTTAAAAGGTATTACTCTGAACTGTTGGATTCTGATTTTTTTATATATACAATGTGTTATAGTTTATTAATGTCATTCTTTTTGATGTTCTAATTTTCCCAAATTTGGCCAATGAGATTCCTTTTGAGCAAATTATTGTGCCATTCTGGCACATCCACAGCCTTCTAACATAATATCATCTTCCAGTATCATCTGTCACTTTCCTGAAAGGCAGCATTTTGGAGGAAAGATGATGAGTTTAGTTTTGTGTATGCTGCTTTTGAATGCCTCTATGATACTACTCTCTAGTAGGTGGTTGTGCTTATACACACAGAGAGACATCTTCATACATCTTCAGTTTTGTTTCCAATGTATTTGAGAGGGTCTTTTCTCTTGACAGGTTAGGTGGCCCCTCTCAGCTATATTGCAACTGTGGAAGGGGAAATATCAATTGTTGTACTATTGGCTATCGCTGCCATGGGAAGTAATTGGTTTGCCAATCAACAGTCTCCAAGAAGGATGTGAACAAGATGATTCTCTAAGAGGGAGAAGAAAGAATTAGAGCTTCTATTTAGATTTATTTCATTTAATTTTGCATATTTTTATAATATTTGTGTTTTGTAAGATGCAGAAGAAATGGTACAGTATGCCACCTGTAAATAAATAACAGAAGGGTCTATGCCCAATTTTTTGGATGATAATATGAATAGAGATATTGGAGAACTCTGATATAATTTTTGTTGAAGCTATAGTTTGAAAGCAATCATTTGGGAAGTGTTTATAGAATAAGAAGAGCAGAGGGTCTTGAATGGAAGCTCCAACGCTTTGGAAAGAGAAAAAGATTAGATACCAAGAAGGATGATAAGAGAAAGCTAGACACAAAGCAGGAGCAAGATGTAGAAGGGTGCTGTCACTGATGCACACAAAATGACAGAACACTAGCAGTTCCATATGCCAAAAAGAGGCTAAAGAAGAAAGGCCAGAAATATGTCCAGAGAATATGTGAAATGGCAGCCATCTTGTTGCTGACTGATCACAGTACCTAAGGAATGAATTTCAAGAAGTGTGTAGCAAGTGAAGACAAATCAAGAACTGTGGCTGTGAAAGAGAGAGAGATCAGATAGCTCCTGGAACAGTGTGTGGAACCAGCTAACCGGACAGTCACTTTGGCTACTGTAACAAATATAACCCAGCTGTGAAGTATGGATAACAATGGAATATGGTGTGGAGTTTTAAGAGGGCTGAAAAACAGGCTAAGGCTTTGAGAGAAAGGGCTATAGAAGTCTGCCTTGATGTGGTTGAAGGAAGGGAGCAGCACCAGGGCACTTTGCGGCATTCATTTTCACAACACAGGGCCAGGCACAGAATATATGTTCAATTCATATTTGCTGAATGACAGTGACCTTCAACTCTCCTCCACCATAGCTCACCCAGTCTGATGTATTCCAGTGTTACCCCTTACATGACCTGAATTGTTCTGGAGCAAACCTGTGACAGAAGCTATTCTGTTTTTAGTACAGCCTGTCTTCTATTTGAGGTCTTTTCTTGTCCCATTGAAGTGTTGTCCTATTCCAGGGCACACAGTCCTGTTCTGTGCTGTACTTGGCCCTTTCCATGACTCCTCCCTTGAACAGAACTTGTACTTGTGCTCCAACCACATTGGCTGCTCTCAGGAGCCTTGTTCTCTGATAAATGATAATACGAAAATAACCTGTGCTGGAAGGTGAACTTGCTAATGTGCTCACAGGAAATGAGCTCTGGCCCTGCCTCAGGTGAGAAGTCACAGAAAAGCCCCAAGTGTGTGGGTCAGAGAGGCTTTGGTTCTCTTTTGGGCTCTTCCACTTCCCACATGGACGGTTTTGGGCAAGTGCTTAAGCCTACCAGGGCCAGTTTCCTCACCCTTAAAATGCAGACAATGATATAATAACATTACCCTATATTCCATTATTATCCCTACTTCACAGTGGGGTTAAATTTGTCATAGCAGCTACAGTGAGTATTGTGCCAGCTGGTTACTCACACTCTTTTAGGATCTCACCTACGATATGATAATATCTATCCTGCAAGTTATTATGAGAATTAAATGAAGTAATTCTCAGGGATTTCTCAGCATGTCATAGCAAACATGTTAATAAATTCATTCGTTCACTAAATATGTACTCCGCTTGTATTGGGGGCCAGTCATTATCGAGGCACTGAGACTATGACAATGCAAAGAAATAAAAGAAGAACAAACCCTTGCCCTCATGGACTGTGCATTCTAGTAAGGGAGAGGAAAAGTAGATAAATAAATGCATAATATGATGTCAGATAATAATAAATTCTATGAGGAAAAATAAGGGAGGGTAGGGCCTAGGGAATGAATGAGAGGGTGGCTTGAGATAGGTGCTGGGGAGACCTTCCTGAGGAGGTGACTGGGAGTAGAGATGTAAATGAAGTGAAGCCACATGCTACATGATGATGTGAGCAGGAGAATTCCAGGCACAGGGAACAGCAAATGCAAAGGCCCTGAGGCAGGGACGCCACAGGAGAGCACGTCCCGTGTGTGTGTGTGTGTGTGTGTGTGTATGTGTGTGTGTGTGTGTGTGTGTGTGTGTGTGTGTTGGTGGGAAGAGGGAGTAACAGGAGATGAGATCAGTGAGGTAGGCAGAGGCCAAGTTATTTGAGTTTCCTAGGCTATTGGAAGAATTTTTGGTTCAATTTTATTCTAAAAATGTTAGATACCATTGGAAGGTGAGAACAGAGAGGGAGAGAGAGAGATGATTTTAAAAAATGATTTCTCTCTGGCTGCTGTGTGGGTGATGGATTGTAGGGTGGGCAAAAATGGATCAGGGAACAATGAGGAGGCTCTCCCAGAAATCCAGGCAGGGGATCCTGGTAACTTGGACCAAAACAGAAACCTTGTCTTGTCAGCATTTACTGATAATCCATGGTGTGGAATGGGAAAGAGCAGAATCAAGATGATGCCAAAGCTTCTGGCCTCAATATTACTTAAAATACTGGGCACATTAGACATAGATATAGACAGCAGCAGCAGCAGCATTTTCCCATTTAACTTTCTTTAAGGACTAACTGGAACAGTCTCAGAATGTAAGATTTCCAAGGTCATAATCAGGCTCAGTAGAAAAGTGGGAAATAACTGGTTGGCTCTTTCTGCCATGGGCACAGAAGCAGGGCTAAGTGACTCATACACTGAATAGTTATCAACCTGGGTCTAGAATAGTGGTTCTCAAAGTGTGGTTCATGGACCAAAAGTCTCAACATCATCTGAGAACTTTATTAGAGAGGCAAATTCTCAGGGTCCACCCCAAACTCATAGAGTTAGAAAGTGGGCCCAGCACCCTGTTTTAGTGAGTCTTTCAGATGATTCTGATGCATGCTCAAGTGTGAAAATCACTGGCCTAAGGTGTTTCTATGCTGATGGGCACCTGGAGAAGGCTGAGATGTCCCCCAGTATTGAATCATCACTTTTCTGGGTCCCTATATCAGTGATTTTCAATCGGTGTGCAGTGGTACACTGGTGTGCTGCGATAGGGTGTTAGGTGTGTCACAAAAAATTTTTAAGATCAACAGTTAAGTTATTTTTGAAAGAAGTTCAAAGCACAGTAAGTATATTCTTTAAAATAAAATTTTTTTAGCAACATAATGTATGTGTGCCATGCAAGTTTAACTACAGGTTCAAGTGTACCGTGAGATAAGAAAGGTTGAAAAACACTGCTCTAAAAGATCTATGTGACAAGAGATCTCTTTAGGGGAAGGGAAAAGGAAGAAAAGAAGGAAGGTGAGAGGGTAGGAATCTAGAAAAGGTATTGTTTAGAGCAGCCGTTCTCAACCTGTGGGTCGTGACCCCTTTTTAATAATGAAAATACATTCCGCTTCATCCCAGGGATGCAAGGCTGGTTTAACATACTTAAGTCTATAAACGTTATCCACCATATTAACAGAGGCAAAAATAAAGATCACATGATCCTCTCAATAGATGCAGAAAAAGCATTTGATAAAATCCAGCATCCTTTTCTAATTAGAACACTGAAGAGAATACGCATAGGTGGCACATTTCTAAAACTGATTGAAGCTATCTATGACAAACCCACAGCCAATATTTTACTGAATGGAGTAAAACTGAAAGCTTTTCCTCTTAGAACTGGAACCAGACAAGGTTGTCCTCTGTCACCTTTACTATTCAACGTAGTGCTGGAAGTTCTAGCCAATACAATTAGGCAAGACAAGGAAATAAAGGGAATCCAAATGGGAGCAGAGGAGGTCAAACTCTCCCTCTTTGCTGATGACACGATCTTTTTTTTTTGGCCGGGGCTGGGTTTGAACCCGCCACCTCTGGCATATGGGACCGGCGCCCTACCCGCTGAGCCACAGGTGCCGCCCTGACGACATGATCTTATACTTAGAGAACCCCAAAGACTCAACCACAAGACTCCTAGAAGTCATAAAAAAATACAGTAAGGTTTCAGGATATAAAATCAATGTCCACAAGTCAGTAGCCTTTGTGTACACCAATAACAGTCAAGATGAGAAGCTAATTAAGGACACAACTCCCTTCACCATAGTCTCAAAGAAAATAAAATACCTAGGAATATACCTAACAAAGGAGGTGAAGGACCTCTATAAAGAAAACTATGAAATCCTCAGAAAGGAAATAGCAGAGGATATTAACAAATGGAAGAACATACCATGCTCATGGATGGGAAGAATCAACATTGTTAAAATGTCTATACTTCCCAAAGCAATCTACCTATTCAATGCCATTCCTATCAAAATACCAACATTATACTTTCAAGATTTGGAAAAAAAGATTCTGCGTTTTGTATGGAAATGGAAAAAACCCCGTATAGCTAAGGCAGTTCTCTGTAACAAAAATAAAGCTGGGGGCATCAGCATACCAGATTTTAGTCTGTACTACAAAGCCATAGTGCTCAAGACAGCATGGCACTGGCACAAAAACAGGGACATAGACACTTGGAATCGAATTGAAAACCAAGAAATGAAACTAACATCTTACAACCAACTAATCTTTGATAAACCAAACAAGAACATACCTTGGGGGAAAGACTCCCTATTCAATAAATGGTGTTGGGAGAAATGGATGTCTACATGTAAAAGACTGAAACTGGACCCACATGTAAAAGACTGAGACTGGACCCACACCTTTCCCCACTCACAAAAATTGATTCAAGATGGATAAAGGACTTAAATTTAAGGCATGAAACAATAAAAATCCTCAAAGAAAGCATAGGAAAAACACTGGAAGATATTGGCCTGGGGAAAGACTTCATGAAGAAGACTGCCATGGCAATTGCAACAACAACAAAAAGAAACAAATGGGACTTCATTAGACTGAAAAGCTTCTGTACAGCTAAGGAGACAATAACCAAAGCAAAGAGACAACCTACACAATGGGAAAGGATATTTGCATATTTTCAATCAGACAAAAGCTTGATAACTAGGATCTATAGAGAACTCAAATTAATCCACATGAAAAAAGCCAACAATCCCTTATATCAATGGGCAAGAGACATGAATAGAACTTTCTCTAAAGACGACAGACGAATGGCTAACAAACACATGAAAAAATGTTCATCATCTCTATATATTAAAGAAATGCAAATCAAAACAACCCTGAGATATCATCTAACCCCAGTGAGAATGGTCCACATCACAAAATCTCAAAACTGCAGATGCTGGCGTGGATGTGGAGAGAAGGGAACACTTTACACTGCTGGTGGGACTGCAAACTAGTACAACCTTTCTGGAAGGAAGTATGGAGAAACCTCAAAGCACTCAAGCTAGACCTCCCATTTGATCCTGCAATCCCATTACTGGGCATCTACCCAGAAGGAAAGAAATCCTTTTATCATAAGGACACTTGTACTAGACTGTTTATTGCAGCTCAATTTACAATCACCAAAATGTGGAAACAGCCTACATGCCCACCAACCCAGGAATGGATTAACAAGCTGTGGTATATGTATACCATGGAATACTATTCAGCCATTAAAAAAAAATGGAGACTTTACATCCTTCGTATTAACCTGGATGGACGTGGAAGACATTATTCTTAGTAAAGCATCACAAGAATGGAGAAGCATGAATCCTATGTACTCAATTTTGATATGAGGACAATTAATGACAATTATGGTCATGGGGAGGAACAGAAAGAGGGAAGGAGGGAGGTGGGTGGGGCCTTGGTGTGTGTCACACTTTATGGGGGCAAGACATGATTGCAAGAGGGACTTTACCTGACAATTGCAATCAGTGTAACCTGGCTTATTGTACCCTCAATGAATCCCCAACAATAAAAAAAAAAAAAAAAGAAAATACATTCCGACATTAAGGAAGGTTGAGAACCACTGGTTTAGAGTGTTGGAGCCCCTGGAAGTGGGCCTGAGAGCTGAGTGAATAGTCGGCCAGAGTAGAATCAGAACTTGGTCAACATGGCTTGCTTTCTCCTCGTATGTGTGTGCATGTGGGGGGCAAGGGGAATGTGTTCACTTTCCTTTGCTTATCCCCAGGATTTTAGGGAGATTTTATTTTTAAAATTCATAACCTTCACAGCCACCTGCATGGTTACAAGGAAAGGACCTATTTATTTATGCTGGAGCCAGAGTTATAAGGGGAGAATCTCCTGGAGGCTAGCCTCTGAGATCATGAATGGAGCTTTGTGAGTCAGAGAACACGAGAAGGAAGATGGAACTTGAGGTAAGGATATTTCTTGGACCCCAAAACCTATTTTAAAGATGTTCCTTCTGGAAGGTTCTCTGCTTTTGAAACTTAGATACATTTAGGCTTCGTTTTAAAGGTACCTCAAAAGAGAAGGCCTGAAAGGTGGGAGTTTTAATATTAGACCGGCCATATTTTGACAGCCTGCTTCTCCTCGCTCTGAGTGGCAGTTGCCAGGAGCAGCCTCCTCCGCTGGTGGGTGAGGCTGACCCTCTGGTCCTTAGCTTCCTTCAGTGGTCAACTGCAGGACTTCTAATTGGCTAACTCACTAGTTCCTGTTCTTTTGAGTAAGCACAAAATGCCTGCTCACACTTGGATCCCATGGCACTGAGGAGCACCTGGAGAAACATGAAGTCTGTGTTGTCTCTTATCAGAAAACTACCTTCCGGTCCAAAGCTTTAAATGTGCATGGCTGAAGGCTGGTTCACCCTCTGTGCTCTGGCCAGGGTCTCCGCAACCAAGCTGGTGATCTTGAAATGTCCCCACTTCTCTCGAGGGCTCTCTCCCTCCAGTATCTTTGGCTGCTACGTGCTTTTCTCACTGCTCTCATCATGGGTGTTTTCCATTTCTTAGCCCATCTAATTTCTCCGAAGCATTTGGCATTGATGCCACCCTCCATTTTGAAAGTTATTTTTCTAGGCTGGGCGAGGCAGCTCGCGCCTATAATCCTGGCCCTCTGGGAGGTCAAAGTGGGAGTATCACTTGAACTCAGGAGTTCAAGACCAGCCTGAGCAAGAGTGAAACACCATCTCTACTAAAAATAGACAAATGAGCTGGGCGTTGTTGTGGGTACCTGTAGTCCCAGCTACTCAGGAGGCTGAGGCAGGAGGATCGCTTGAACCCAGGTGTCTGAGGTTACTGCGAGCTAGGCTACTGCCATGGCATGCTACCCTAGGCAACAGAGTAAGACTCTGTCTCAAAAAAAGAAGAAAGCTATTTTCCCCTTTGTCACTGGTGACCTCCAAGCTGCTTGCTGGCTGCTAACAGGCTCCTGCTCTATGGCTATTTTTTTAAAGGGTGTTCTTCAGGATTCTATCCTGAGCCCTCTTTCCTCCTCTGATGGCTTCATCCATTCCCAGGATTTCAGTCACAATCTGCCCATGTTCTAATGTGTCTCAACTTCCACCCTTAGCCCAGACCCAGCTCCTGAGTTTCAAACCCTATGTTACCTGGAGTCTCAAGGGCCTCTCAAATGTAGCATGTTGAATTTTGCTCATCACCTGCACCTGGACACCTGTTCCCAGCCTTGGTCTCTGATAACAGCGAATCACTCCACCGTCTCTCCAGCCCCTCAAGCCTGAGCCTTGCACACTATCCCTGCCTCTGCTTCCTCCTCCACTTCCTATACCCAGTCACTCACCAAATCTGTCGAGTCCACCTACAAATTGTCTCCCGGATCCTTGCGCCTCTCTCCAGCTCCACCCACCCTGGTACAGACTGACAGTGTCTCCCTTCTGTTCCCATGCTCTCAGCCCAGCTATGCTCTCAGAGTCTCTTTTGCCTGCCAGTCTGCAATTATTCATTGGGCTACTTCCTCCCTCTGTAACATTTTGATCTTCTCTGTCTCATCACCCTTCCCCTTTGCTGGCAGACTACTCTCCCTTCAAGTCTCAGCTTACATGGCACCACTTTTTTTTTTTAAGAATCCTTCTCTGGTTTCTCTGGTCTCAGGGCAAGACCAGAGTAGGTGCCCTGCTTTGAGCTCTCAGTGTACTACTATTGCACCCCCCTCCCCCTTTTGCCTGGATTCCACTCCAGCCATATGTGTTTGGTCTACCTTATTCCCTACGGCAGTGTCTGCACTCAGCAGAGTGTCTGGCACATAGGGGCACATGACAAACAAGCCAGAGAAGCTACTTCCCAGCTCTGGGCCTGCTCCAGGGTTCAGAGCAAAGTGGGCTCAGAGAGCTCCTATGTGCGAGCTTCTTCTGTGTGCTCTGTCTGGCTTCAGTACCGGGGGCAGAAGCCTCAGCAAGAATGCTAGGCACCCCTGCAAGCTCCCTTCACCTGGGAGTTGACTCTCTCAGGCTGTGGACTAGAAATCAGCCCCCACTGCCCAACATATTATAAATGTACATTCATTGATGAAGAATGGTTCCATGTGGCTCAGTTGTCTTCAGCCCATGGATGAAGTAGGAAAATGGCACCAATTTCCATACCTTTGTCTATGGAGACTGGAACCTTCTTCTGCTTATTCTCTTAGCCAGCAGGTCACATGCCCCCAACAGGGCCTTTGTCACACAAAGGAATATAATTATTTCTTTATGTCTCTGTCACTTTGGGAGCTCTTTGAGGGTGGGACCACATTTTACTCATTTCTTCTTTTTTTTTTTTTTTTTGTAGAGACAGAGTCTCACTTTATGGCCCTCGGTAGAGTGCCGTGGCATCACACAGCTCACAGCAACCTCCAACTCCTGGGCTTAAGCAATTCTCTTGCCTCAGCCTCCCGAGTAGCTGGGACTACAGGCGCCCGCCACAACACCCAGCTATTTTTCTGTT
The DNA here is from genome assembly GCF_027406575.1 of Nycticebus coucang. Lineage (NCBI taxonomy): Eukaryota > Metazoa > Chordata > Mammalia > Primates > Lorisidae > Nycticebus > Nycticebus coucang. The sequence goes on from NC_069804.1 coordinate 40,330,601, forward strand.
GCAGTTCAGCCGGGGCCGGGTTTGAACCCGCCACCCTCGGTATATGGGGCTGGCGCCTTACCAACTGAGCCACAGGCGCCGCCCCATTTTACTCATTTCTTAAGCTGGTGGCTGAGAGCCTGGAACAGACCAGGGGACCGTAAGAGTTTACTGAACAAGTATCCCAGGTATATACTATGTTGCTATTGGACATTAGCCAAGAGTGATAGTTATGAATTTCTGCTGGAGACCTTTTCAGATTCCAGGAGCTCTGGCCAGTGTGTTGTACATAGGAAAGATGACACAGGCTCCTTTCAGGGGATGCTGGTGCCATTAGGTATGCAATAGCAGGTCATGATGCAGTATTACTGGGTCAGAGTGTGATGCAAGGGGCTCCTTGCAGTAACCAGCAAGGAGGTGATGCAAAAGGAGACAGCTGGACGTCCCTGGACCAAGTTCAGGGCTTTAAGGTTCAATGCTTCCTGGAGTTTATCTGGGTGATGCTTCCTCTATGCATTTTGCAAAACTGTGTGTCTTGTCAGAAAAGGAACTCAAAGCCTTGGCCTTCTACCTTTCTCACAGTACTTGGACAGATGTAAGACTAGACCCAAAAGATTGCCCTTTTGCTCTGCCAGAAGGTAACTGCATAAGTGATGTGAAGTCAGGAAGGAAACTGCTCTCAAACATACCTCCATCCACTGAGCCACAACCCTCGACCCAGGGATGCAACCTTTCTTTTCCCCAAAAGAAATGAGGTGTCTTACTCAGGTTAGGTTTCCTGGGAAGCACAATTTGAGTCAGAAACAGGTATGCAGGAAATTTGCTGGGAGCACCTCCAGGAGCACACATTTTAGGGAGGGAAGCCAGGTGAGGCAGAGGGAGAAGTTAAACCAGTCACAGAGGCCCCAGTTGGCCTGTCAGGGACTCCAAAGCTGAGATGGCTTTGCAGAACTGATCCACAAGGAGGGAAAGAGGCTGGGTCTTTATACCAGCCCCAGCTCCTGAAAGGGGGTATGATTTGAGGCATAAAAGTTCCTCTCAGCTGAGAGAAGTTCCCAGAGGGAGACTCCACAACAGACAGTGCTGGTAGCTATGGACATCTCTGGGAGAGGGCCCCTGGACATCCCAGCATCCACCACAGAAGGCTGACAATGCAAATACACATGAGAAAAGCCGCCAACTGTTATCACTGGATACCAAGAAGTTAATAACTGACACCAGCATTTTTTTTTTTTTGAGATAGAGTCTCACTCTGTGCTGTGGGCAGAGTGCTGGGGTGTCACAGCTCACAGCAACCTCAAACTCCTAGGCTCAAGCAATCCCTTTGCCTCAGCCTCCTGAGTAGCTGGGATTATAGGCACCTACCACAATGCCCAGATTGTTTTTTTCTATTTTTAGTAGAGATAGGGTCTTGCTCTTGCTCAGCCTGGTCTTGAACTCCTGAGTCCAGGCAATCTACCTGCCTTGGCCTCCCAGAGTGCAAGGATTATAGGCGTGAACCACCAGGCCCAGCCACCAGCACATTTTTTGATATGTTTGGATAAAGGTCATGGAAGAGGATTTGAGTTTGAGATGAACAGGATCAAGGTCAGGAAAGAGAAGAAGCAGATGCATGGAGGGGCAAGGAAGGGGCATCTGGATTCAGACTATGTAGACATGCCCTGGGGCTTCCCTGCTGTGGAATCCTGCTAGCAGTGCCTGTGTTGGGTTGTGTAGGAGCTGGAGCCGCACCTTATCCTTGGGTAGATGGTTCTCTCTCAGCTCTCGCACTTGGCAAACCAGGACTGGTGATGCCAACCTCATCTGGGGGCTTCAGTCTTTAGAGGGAAAAGGGCAAAACACACCGTATCTATATTTGCAGGAAGGGACACACAGGTGAAAACAAACTGTTAATTTGAAATAAGATATAAATCATTATTAGAATCACAGAGGCTGGGATGGGTCAAGTTCAACTCACACATTTTACAGATGAGAAAACAGACTCAGTGGAAATGACTTGCCCACGGTCTCCCAGTTCATCAATGTCAAAGTCAAAAATAGGGCCAAAGTTCCTGACCCCTGGTTCAGGGCTCGTTCCTAACATTCAGCTTTTATATATCTTTATGGAGATTCCTGTCTTCTTAAAAGTAACTTCAAACTCAGTCAGATTCCAAATTTTCTAAGCCAATTTTGTCTTATGCACCCCTGTCTGACAGAAGCTCCTGTCCTTTGCAGAGTTCTGCCACTGTTCACCAGTGCCAGCGGAAGGCCTGCCAGCCAGAGAGGCCTTGAAGACATTTGCATTTGGGTGAAAGGGGCTGATGGTCTTGGACTCGCAGCTGAAGGTTTTCTGGGGTGGAAATTAAAGTGGCAGCAGGAAGCAGAATGCGACCTAATTAGCAGTTTGGTCTCCAAGGCTGACCTCCTTTCGGGAAAGCTGGCACTCATAGGAGCATAAAGCAGCTGTCGTCTCTTCCCTGCCTGGCCAGGTGGGCTCAGAGCGATGCCAGCCCAGCCGTTACCCCATGCCAGATGCCCTCCTGGAAAGAAGTCTCGCCTTGCCCCCCAGAGCTCTCCATCTATGGCTCCAAGCAGAGTTATGAAAACAAGCAGTACTCCCAGCACGAAAGCCTTTTAAAAAGGAGGGAAGGAAGGGAAAAGACAAAAGCCGTTCATATCTAGGGGGGGAATTAATGCCTTCAGTGGGGCTCAGGAGGTGGAGGGGAGCAGAGGGTGGCACTGTGGGCAGTTGATGTGTTCACCAGCGTCTCGCACCTGTTGTTGTCTTCTGTGACCACACGTGCAGGCGACCCTGGGAGCTCCAGCTAAACAGGCGAGTAGTGTAATTAATCCATTGTTTAGCATTATTGGAGCTCACTGCTGCGCCGATTCTTCCTGGCAGTTCTCCCAGCCAGATGGTGGCGGTGGAGGCAGTGGCTCAGCCGCAAGGAGGGGGTTGGAAGGATTGAGACGTCAGGTCCAGGGAAGGGCAACTACTTATTTAAAAAGGCTCAAGCCTAGGGGTAAGGGGAGGACAGTGCCCAGCTCTCCTCTCTGGCTGGGCACTTCTCATTGCTAGGGAGTAATGTTTGTCTGGTTCCTGCGGAGAAAGCCCATTTTCTGCCTAGATCTTCTGAAGTTGGCTGAGCTGTGAGCACAGTGTGGATGACATTTGCCCAGAGACTCAGGCCTGGTCTCTGGCTCAAACTCGGATGCTTCCTACTGCTGCCCTAGACTCTGATCTGATATGGCCAGCAGCTTTCACCTGATGTAAATGACCCAGGATCAACCTAGGCAAAGATTTTAGCAGCCCCCTCAGGGAGAAGAGCCAAGACTTTCACAGCTCTTACTAAATGCCAAGCCCTGTTTTAAGCACTGTACTATCATCTCATTGGATCTTCATGACAACCCCATGAGATGGCTGCTGTTGTTATCCCTATTTTATAGGTGAGGGGAGGGAGGAACAGAAAGTCTAAGAAATTTACCCAGAGATACACAGTTAATAAGAAGCAGAGGTGAGATTCGAGCAAAGTCCGGCCCCTAGACCCTGTGTATCCAACTGTTGCACTTTACAGCCTCTTCCTGAAGTTCTGCTTCTCAGTTCATATGCTTAGCACAGTAGGGCATGAAGAACTTTTCTTGGTATTTCACTTCCTGTATCCACCTGCCAAGGGACATTTCCATTTTGTGCTATGAATTCACATCATTCAGTAGAGGGGATTTGCTGTCTTATTTATTTATTCATTTATTTATTTATTTAGTGACAGAGTCTCAAGCTGTTGCCCTGGGTAGAGTGCTGTTGCGTCATAGCTCACAGCAACCTCCAACTTGGGCTCAAGTGATCCTCTCGCCTCAGTTTTTCTATTTTTAGTAGAGATGGGGGTCTCACTTTTGCTCAGGCTGGTCTCAAAATGATGAGCTTAGGGCAATCCACCTACCTGGGCCTCCCAGAGTGCTAGGATTACAGGTGTGAGTCTTCGCACCTGGCCTGCTGTCTCCTTTTTATAAGCGGTCAGCATGCCTCTCATGATTGGTCAGTTTGGGAAACAGTGGCTATAGGGGGCTACTTCAGCTTAGTGATTTTCAATGTAGGTGGGGAGAACAGGTGCCATGGAGGTTATTAGAGGTACTGATTCTTAGACGGCCTTCTGGTTTTCGACCTACGGTTTGGATTGCATCGCTCCCTCTGTGTAGTGGATACCATAGGACTCTTACTCGATCCGTGAGCCTCTTTACTCTGCTGGTGCCTACAGCTGGGAGGGCCAATGTAGCCCTGTGCATCCCAACTGCAGCACCAGGCTGAAGCAGGATTGCAGGGCCCACTGGCTCTCAGATGCAGGGAGCAGAGGAAGCCAGGCTGGAGAACTGGCTAAGAGATCATGAGGCAGCCCCAGTGACAGCCGCTACTTAATTGGACGGTTATAGGATTGCCAGGGCTGGGTCTTGCCGACTTCTTACTTGAAAGTGTGCAGAAGGCTGTCTGAGACAACAAGAAAGGACTTTTGTTCCACTGGACTCATGTGGACAGTGGATAGTGCTTTCCTTTCCTCTAATCCCTGGGGACACATTCCTGGAACTTGACATTGTCAAGGAATAAAACAAGGACCATCCAAGTTTAAATATATATGGAGGGTGCCAAAACCATGTATACACATTTAAGAAAGGAAAAAACAGTATTATTATTTTTTTTTTGAGACAGAGTCTCGCTATGTCACCCTCAGTAGAGTGCTGTGGCGTCCCAGCTCACAGCAACCTCAAACTCTTGGACTCAAGTGATTCTCTTGCCTCCCAAGTAACTCTGACTACAGGCACCAGCCATAACACCCAGATTTTTTTTTGTTGTTGCAATTGTCATTGTTGTTCAGCTGGCCTGGACTGGGTTTGAACCCTCCAGCCTCTATGTATGTGGCCGGCACTGTAATCTCTGTGCTACAGGCACCGAGCCTTAAATTTTTAATGCTCAAGTCATGTTTGACTTCTGCGATTACAAGAGATACAAGATAACAAATGTTATTTGTATATATTGAGTATTACAATCTTAATACAGTTTTTTTTTCTTTTCTTAAAATGTATATACATTTTTCGGCTCCCTCTGTATATATGCAAAACCCAGTCTATTAGCCTGCAGGCAAGGAAACATACAGACCTGTGAAGAGTGTTTCTCTGAGGGAACTAGCCAGGAGGGTTTCAGTGCTAGATACAAAAACAAACTCTTGCTGGTTATGTTAATTAGAGATCAAAAGCTAGCTCTAGGGACCAAATGGGAGATTCCAAAGCTTGGTACACAGTTAGTTAAAACAAGTCCAATGGTTCATTTGTTAGGAAAGTGTCTTAAGTTAGGTCCGGTGACTGGCATCTCGGGTTCTTTGATTTTTAAGGCATTCAGTTTGATACCTCCTAGACAAGTGCTGCTGTAAACGAACAATTGTCCTTTTACAACTTGCTGAGGTTGTATCTGCTATAGGTCTGCAAAGACCTAAGTCTGTTCCCTGAGGTCACTTTGAGCTCCTTTGGGCTGGGGCAGCCACCGGCAGCCCATAGGAAGGAAGGGAAGCAGCTGCTAGTCTCCTAAGGCCCAGGTTGATGATCCTTCTCTCACTAGGCAAAGCAAAGCAAATAAGGGGCCTGGAGGCAGAATTTAAGGAGGCACACACTTTCAGGGTCGTATAAGTGTAGACTCAGCCCTTGAGAGTGAGTGTCTCCTTAAATATTCCATTAGCCTCAGCCTAGTCCTGCTGCCTTCCATGCTGTAAGGGAGGACATTTTTCAGTGTTGGTCTTGCTATAAAACATTCTCCTTGGATGAATTATGATTGCATTTGCTCCAGATAAACGAAACTTCCAATTTCTCTTGTCTCCCTCAAGCTAGAAACAGGTAGGGTGTGTTTTCTGGAACCCAGAAGGAAAAGTGGGAAGGAATCAAGAATGCATCAACTCTTGATGGGGATCTGACTAATTCCACAGATGTTATTCATGTGGCCAGACCACAGTGGCACACACCATCCCGTTCCAAAGCTGTACTTAACGTTCTCTCACTGTTCCTTCAGGCCAGAGGCATTTTGTTTCAGGAGATATTTATTTGACATTTCAGGCCACATGGAAATTACTCATATCAGATCTTATCCATGGAATTTTTTTGGCCAGCCATTCAGCAAAATAAGTTCAGGAGAATGGCTTCCTGATTCCAGTTCCAATAGTATGGCTCTTCCTACAGTTTTCTAGAAAGGTATTTGAGTCCAATCCCAAATACACTGATAGTTGTGTAGAATAATGCAATCATGAGGTACAATGTGCTGGTTCCATAAAGGTATTAATTCATCTTTTTAATGGATAAATAAATAATACTATAAAGATAGTATAGTATTTATACCATTATTTATCCAATTATTATTATTTATCCAATTATTATTATTATTTATCCATTGGATAAGTAAATACTATAAAAATATTATTTAAAATATACTAAAATATATAAAAATACTATTTTATAGTATTATTTATCCATTAAAAAGATGAATTAATACCACATTTTATTAATCCACTCAAAAATTGATGGGCACTTGGGTTGATTCCACATCTTTCAATTGTCTTTTGGATGAAAAGCTTTCTGGATCAAACTAGGTCTACTTTTAGTTCTTTGGGGAATATCCATGTTGTTTTACACAGAGGTTGTACTAATTTGCAATTCCATCAACAGCATATGAGTGTTCCTTTCTACATCCACACCACCATTTATTGTTTTGGGACTTTGTAATAAAAGCCATTCTAACTGGGGTAAGGTGATAGCTCACCTGATATCACAGGTGATATTTATTTTTTGTTTGGTATTCATTGAGGGTATGCTTTTACTATGTCCCATAGATTTTGATAGCTTGTGTCCCCATTGTCATTTAGTTCAAATAACTGTTTGATTTCCATCTTAATTTTTATTCTTGATCAAATAATTATTCAGCAACAGGATGTTTCATTTCAATGACTTTGTGTAGGTTTGAATATTTCTCGTGTGATTCATTTCTAATTTTATTCCACTGTGATCTAAGAAGGTACATGGTATGGTTTCAATTTTTTTTGAATTTGAGTTGAGTGACACCTGTTTTGTGGCCTAAATACGATCAATCTTGGAGAATGTCCCACATGATGCTGAGAAGAATGTGTATTCTGCAGTTTGGGGGTAGAATGTTCTGTAAAAGTCTATTAGGTCCATTTGATTTACAGTTTGGTTTAAGCTCATTGCTTATTTATTTTCTGTTTTGATGATTTGTTGAACTCTGACAGTAGAGTGTTGAGATCCCTGGCAATTACAGTTGTGTTATTTATTTCTTTGATTAGCTCTAGTAAAATTTGCTTTATATATCTGGGAACTCCTATATCGGGCACATATATATTTAGGATTGTTATTTCTTCTTTTTGAATTGATCCCTTTACCATTATATACTGACCCTCTTCCTTTACCTTTGTTGGTTTAAAGTCAATTTTATCTGATATAAAAATAACTATATCTGCTCTCATTTGAATTCCATTTGTATGGAATTTTTTTTTTCTCCTTTCACATTGAGTCTGTACATGTTCTTGTGGTTTAGGTGTATATTTCCTGGAGACAGCAGATACTTGGGTTGTGTTTTTTATCCATTTAGTTAGCATATGTCTTTTGAGAGGAGCATTTAGTCCATTAACATTAATTGATAGCTTTGCTTCGTGGGATGTTGGTCTGTTCATCTGGTTCAGTCATCCCTTATTGCTTTGTTTTACCACTTGTTCTATTGTTTTATAGGAGTTGTGAATTTGATTTTGGGGGTGGAGGGTTGGAGGTTTTTTTGTTTTGTTTTTTAGGTGAACTTAAACCTAGTGAGTATCTGTTGTACTGATTTGTGTATAGTGAGTGCTGTTCTGAGTATTTTGTGCGGAACAGGTCATGGCAAATTTCCTCAGTGATTGCTTGTCTGTAAAAGACTTAATTTCTCCATCAATTGTGCAATTCAATTTTGCAGGATACAAAATTCTAGGCTAGAGGTTGTTCTGTATAAGTCAATTGAAGATAGGGCACCAATCCCTTCTGGGTTTTAAGATTTCCACTGAGAAGTCTGCATTTAGGCTGATGGGTTTTCCTTTGTCAGTTATTTGATGTTTTTTCTTGATGCTTGCAGAATTTTCTCCTTCATTTTGCTTATGGCCAGGTTGATGATCATGTTTCTTAGAGATGACATATTTGCTATGTATCTTCTCAGTGTTCAATTCCCATCTTGTATCTGTATATCTGGCAGTATCAGGGAATTTTAACTCAATAATTTCCCCAAATACATTTTTCACACTTTTAGCTCTTTTTTCCTCTTCCTCAGGAATACCTATAATTCAAATGGTAGTTTGCTTCACATAGTCTCATATCTCTCTCGGTGATTGCTCAAACTATTTTATACTCTTTTCTGCGTCTTTGAATGACTTGCTTATCTCAAGAGCCTTATCTTCAAGGTCTGAGATTCTTTCTTCTCCTTGGTTTAGCCCATTATTAAAACTTTCATCTGCATTTTGAAATTCCCTGAATGACTCTTTCATTTCTCTAAGTTCTATTATATCCTTTCTTATATTTTCTACCTTGCTAATCATTTTATTTATGTAGACCTGGTGGTGTCCTTGGAGCTACAGAGGCAGATCCTCAGTCTCAGACACAGTGCGAGCTTCAGAGATGGCTCTGGGATTTAGGGGGCAGAGCTGATCATATGGGGGGCTGTTTCACCAGCATTGGGACTGCTCATGCTGAATCACACAAGCAGGATTTTCTGTCAGCAGGCCAGGTTTTGTACAGGCAGGCCAAAGTTTCTGGTCAGCCAGGGTCAGCCACACCTAAGACCTACTGAAGAAGTCACCCCAGGCTTCCCAACTGGTGCCTGTGGTTGTCTGGGGACCCTCCTCTGTTCAGCTTCCATGCCAGGGAGGTGCCAGGGAGGAATTGTGCTCAGCCCCCAGTTATAGGGCACAACATGGGGGAGTATTTGTTCCCTAAAGAAGCAGAGATCATGCAAAGGATACTGCAGGAAGGTTGGGTCCTAACTGAACCTGGCTCTGTGGGCCATAGCAACCAGGGTGGGGTCAGTTGCCGAAACCTGGGATTGACAATCACCAAATCTGTGTTGCACTTGTGCTCCAGTGGAAAACTTCTGCACAGACTCTGAGCAGCTCCCTGGTCAACCCCTAGGTCTTCAGTGGAGAGGGGAGATCCCTCATAGATTGAATCACCTATAACTTTTGTTTCTCTCTTAAAAAGCAGTATCTCCTCAGGTTGCGTCTATCTTTCTGTCTTCACCTCTTCCTAGCAGTATGAATGGTACTGGAATTCCCAGTTTAATCTCTGAGATGGTGGGAGATGCTTGTAAGAATCATCCATGCCCTGTTAGAGTTGGTAGATGCTGTAATGAGCTATAGAGGTGTTCTTCCTGTTATTCGTTGACACTTGTGAGAGAAAGCCGACTGCAGAGATGTTCTTTTGTGCCTGCAATAACCTCCAGTTCCTCAGGTGGCACACTTGAAATGCCCCAGGCTTTGGGAAGGGGCACTGTAGCTTCCAGGGGAGTTGCTTCATCTCCACTACAACAGAGGTTGGTGGAGGAGCAAGGCTGGGTATGGTTAAGTTGTGTGAGCCTAGAGGTCATTTTTCTAACCACTAGGGGGAGCCGCTGGGAGGATGGTCAGGGCAGGTTCTTCAGACCAGAAAGGCTGCTCCTGAGGAAGAGGCTGCAATTCCCTTCCTGGCAGTGGTGAGTAGTAAGCTCTGCCCTCTTGTGTTACCCCTGCCCTTGGTGTTGAATGCATTGCACTCAACTGCTACAGCAGTGAAGACTGGGATCTTCTCCACTGTGGGAACATCCCCAGTTAGGTATTACAGCTTTGAGCTTCGGCGGGGTTCCTAGGTAGTTTTCTGGCCACTAGGTGGAGGGTCAAAGCAGGTTCTCTAGACCAGGAAAGTTGTGCTTGAGGAAAGAGGTCACAGTTCCCCTACTGGCTGTGAGGAGTGAGCTCCACCCCTCTTGCATTACGCCTGCCCTTGGCATCTTCCCACTGGGGAGACATTCTAGTCCAACAGTGGGGCTTTCTTGTGGGTGGGGGATGGATGCTCCCCTAAATCACTGCATCTCAGACCCCCACAGTATTCTCCTATCAAGTCTGCCTTGTGAGCCTCCAGAGTCCATCTCTGAAACATCCTCCCTGTGTCCCCCAGCAACGCACTTGAGTCCTGGGAACACAAGATCTGACCTGCATGTGTGACTCACTGGCATGCATCTCTGCAAAACAATGGTGGAAAGGGAGCTCTCAGATCCCCAGGTTCACTGCAGGTCCTACAGGGGAAAAGCATGGGCCCCAGTCTCTGTGGAACCCTTAGACTGGAGGACATGACAGCTGGAGAGAGGTGGCCACTTGCCAAATTCTCAGCTCAAACTACTCTCCTGGTTGCAATGGGCAGGGGAGGGGCAGGGGAGGATAAGAGTCTCAGCAGAAGAAAGCCATCTTTCTGGCCTCTTGGGTCACTATTCCTGCAGGTGAACCCCCCACAGCATCTCCAAGCTCTGAGATCATGCAAATTCTCCCCACAATTCCATAGCCTCCATAGTACTTGGGCTTCTGGGGGAGGAAAAGCTTACAGGTAATTTGGTCGACTGCTGGTAACTGAAGGAATGTGGGAGGGAGAAAGGGAACCCCCCCTTATCCCTTCAGTGGGCTCTGAGCCTCCCTGACTGATCCTCACTGACATCATTCTTTCCTTTTATCCTTTTCCTTCTCTGCTTTGGCAATTGTCCTCCGAGAGGTCCCTGGCAGGCTCCAACATATCTCTCTGTGACCTACACCTGAGCTGCATCCCCTCTCTGCTCTCCCTTGTCTGAAATCCTTTCTTCCCTCCCAGATAGTCCAGCAAGTGATGTCTCTAGTCAGCCGTCTTGCCCCCTTTAGGGTTCTATATTAAATTCTTCTTGGGGTCTATGGCAAATTTTATGAAATGTTACTTTTTTCTTTACAGCTAGCATAAACATTTATTATATATCCTGTGATATATGTTTCCAGGAAGTAAGGAAATACTGTTGTGGAAAGATATGATTCCCAACTGATTTGAAATATAGACAAATAGCATGTTTTAGAAAGGGGCCAGGACTTTAATGGGAAAAAAAAAAAGTAGTTATCAGATTTTTTTTCCTCGTCTTTCTCTGCCTTCTCTTCTGGCACCAGTTAAAGGAACATTTCTCATTCCTTCTCCCTATGCACACAAAAGATGATACCTGATATGAAATGCTGTCAAATCCTGCTTCATTAAAGCCCACAAAAGCTAATTCACAGCTCCCCTCACACTGCCCTAAAATGGGAACAAAGAAGCAGAATAATGTCAAAATAGAACACAAAGGAAAAGAGTTTGTCCTCTGGGCCCAGGAGATGAAAGATTTCAAGAGTCATCTGTGAATGCTGAGCTGGGCCAGTGTTTCTAGGGCTTATTTCATAGATGACGGGGGATTGGCAGACAGGGCAACTATTGTAAATGCAGCAAGAGTACAGTGAGGGTCTCCCACAAGGGCCACAGCAAAGCTCTTGTCATTGATTCAGTCACAGACAGCAAGAAGAATTGTTTACTCCAGGACAGGGACAGGTAAACAATCAGGAAATACAGCCTTCATACTCACTTACTGTATAATAGAACACCCCTTGAAGAGAATAGAGGTCTAGGGGCAGGAATTTGGTTGGACTAGCCTGGTTGGGGACCCCAGGAAATAGACGATTTTGAGGGGTGTGCTGGGTTCTGAAAGGGAAACAACTATAAGAAAAAGCAAGTCATATAAAAAGCTTTACCACTGCTAGCACCATGACCCACCATGAGCACAAGGCACTTGGCTTTGTGGCTTAATAGGGTTCAGTAGATCACAAATGGGGCAAATGTATTCTTCCAGGACAAAGTACAATCCCTGGAAAGGTGAGGGGACAAATTCAGAGTAACCTAGGTGGCATCACCATGAAATGGCAGAACTAGGACTTGAATCTAGCACTGTGGGATACAATGATATGCCGCTATTAGTCAAAGCAGTGATAGAACATAACCCAGACCCTTCCCGCCATCCCACGCTGCCTCTTCACGTAGGCTCATGACATCCCCTGCACCCTCCTTCACTCTTCTGTCATTCTATACGTAAAACCAGTTGCTTGGGAAGAGAGGAACAGTGAGGGGTGAACAGCCACTGGGATCACACCCTCTTTGGTTAGCAAGTGAGATTGTATCTCACTTCGGTTACCCCAAAGCAGAGCCTGAGACAAGTACTTCAGGACAAAGTTTGTTTGGGAGGGCATTCCAAATAAGAGTGAGGAAGTGTGGTATGAGGCAGGGATGGAGAAAAAGCCAATATAAAAATACCTTATTGAGGCCCTGTTATGCCAGGACCTCTTCCAGAATGCCTTCCAAAGATGCCCATCTGAAAGACAGGAGGAAGGAGCCAGCTTTTGCTCCCCATTGGTTGATAAGAATTTGACGTGTCAAGAGGTTTCCCCTGCACGTGTTGACATTTCTGAAATTCCCTGCTGGACATGCAGTATCCTGGCCTCATGAGATACTCGGGGCAGAGAACAAAGGCATGGTGTTTACTCAGAGTGAGACAGGTAAGCTAAGCCTAAGCTCACACAGAACTGTCCCTACCAGTCAGCTGTGGAATCAGAGTTAAGATCAATAGAATGCGTGACAGGGCACCAGACACATCTACTATAGGATGTGAGTCTGCTGAGGGATAAGAGAACAAGAAGATAGTGTACTACCATAGGGGAACCAAAAAGGGAAGGGAACTTGGACAAAAGCTCTCTCAGAAAATAAGCTTATCTAGAATTACTCGAACTGACAAAAGTAAGGAGGCTTAAAAGAAGTTAGAAAGGGTTACTAGGAGTTAGGTGTGTGTGTGGGGGGGTGTATAGCCAGAAAAAAAGAGCAGAAATCCTTCTAGATACACACACCCTGTGCACTAGAGTGCACTCAATACCTGATCCAGCAGAGTCCTCAACATGGGGTCATAAAGGAGGTGAGACCACACTATAATGAGATCTGGTTCTAACATTAATAAACCTCTGTGGCAGGGACCAGGGTAGCCTATTCGGTATTGATTTCAGGGCTACAGCAAAGTCAAGCCCTTGTGAGGGCATTTAGAAAGCTTGGAGTGCTGAAACAGGGATGAGTTGGACTGGAATCATGATTAGAATTTAGAGCTATGTGACCTACAAAGCCAGGGTCTAGGCATTGCTACTTCACCTTGCAGCAAAGCACCTTGGGAACAGTCAAGGGTATCTGAGGCATGCAAACCCAAACCTGTTAAGAGAAAGGAAAGCCCCCTGTGGCATTTATATTAGAAATACTTAAATTCTAAGAGTCTTAAGATTACAAGCCTCAGAAACTAGTAGGAGGAAGTCTACGGCGTTGAGCTAATTAAGCATCTAAAAGGATCACAGAAGATGCACATAGGGAAGAGCTGTTAAGTTATCCACTTGCAACACATTGGTGCCTTCCAGGACCATAGTCTCAAAAGTTTCAGTGGACATATACAATTGGTCTTCTCAGTGTCCTCTCCTCTGGAGAATTAGATTCACCTCCATTTTATGTGGTTTTGATGGCATACCAATCACAGTGCCTTGCTCCTTGCTCACCTCCATCACCACTACCACATACCCCAGCCCCAGGAGTGATCATGCAAGAATCGGGCATCAAATATCTCCATCCTTCTGGTCACAGTGATTTATTCAAGGATGGATGTGTGACTTAAACAGGAATACTCAAAGTCTCCACTCAGATTTGATGTATTGATGCTGGCAGATGGAGCATCCCTCACCCTTTCAATAGAAAAACTGGAAAGACTGAAAGGTCTCTGCCAGAAGTACCCTTAGATTCACAAGTTATGTGACCAATAAATTCCCTTTTTCTTTTTTTTTTTTTGTAGAGACAGAGTCTCACTTTATGGCCCTTGGTAGAGTGCCGTGGCATCACACAGCTCACAGCAACCTCCAGCTCCTGGGCTTAAGCGATTCTCTTGCCTCAGCCTCCCGAGTAGCTGGGACTATAGGCGCCCGCCACAGCACCCGGCTATTTTCTTTTTGTTGCAGTTTGGCCGGGGCTGGGTTTGAACCCGCCACCCTCGGCATATGGGGCCGGCGCCCTACTCACTGAGCCACAGGCGCCGCCCAAATTCCCTTTTTCTTCATCTAGTTGGCCTTGGATTTACATCATTTGCAATAGATAAAATGTTTAATATAGTATTTATTGAATATATAACGTGGCCTTTGCTAGGTGTAGTGAGTTGAATGTTGCAATCTCCAAATGTATATCCACAAGACGACTATGAACATGATTTATTTGGAAAAGGGGCCTTTGGATATGCAATTATGTTCAGGATCTCAAGATGAGATCATCTGATTATCTAGATGGGCCCTAAATCCAATGATGAGTGTCATTGTGAGATAACACAGGTTAAAACACAGAAAAGGAGAGGACACACACACGGGAGGATGTCATATGAAAATAGAGGCAGAAATCGAAGTCATGTAGCCACAAGGAATACCACCTTCCACCGGAAGTTGGAAGAGGCAAGGAAGGACTCTCCCCTAGAATCTCCAGGAGTCCAATCCAGCTGACACTTTAATTTCAGAATTCTGGCCTCTAGAACTAGGAGAGAACAAATTTCTATTTTGTTGTTGTTGGTTTTTTGGATGGGGCCAGGCTTGAATCTGCCACCCCCGGTATATGGAGCTAGCACCCTACTCCTTGAGCCACAGGTGCCGCCCCAATTTCTGTTGTGTTAAGCCACCTAGTTTGTGGTAATTTGTTATGGCAGCCCTAGGGAATTTATAAATTAGGCCAATGATTCAAATTTGAAAAGAAAAGTTATTGCTTTAGAGATAGTGGCATAAACATATTATTTATTATTTATTTAAATAATTATTATACAGTAATGGAAGTGTATACAAAATAATGTGGAATCAAAGAATGGCTTATGCGATGAGATCATATAATAGATGCAGAACCATATAAGAGAATGTTAAGAGAGTTGCTTGCATTCAAATCCTAGCCCGCTACTTACTTACTTCACCATAAATAGCTGTGCTTCATTGGGTAAGTTGCTTAACTTCTCTTAACTTCTCTGGGCCTCAGTTTCTGAGTCTGTGATGCAGGGATGACAATAATTATATCTTATTCATAGGATTTTTATAAGATTCAATCGGGACAATATATGTAAAGTGTTTATAATAGAGCCTAATACATGGTAGACGCTTAGTAAATGTTATTTCAGGGAAACATCCCTGTAATGAGACATTTTATATCAGAGCTTCCCCACCAGTATGATGCAGATTGATTGTGGTTATATACGACCAGAAAGCTAAAAAGGGGACATCCATCCTGGCATGGTGGCCCATGCCTGTAGTCCAGCATTTTGGGAATCCAAGGTGGGAACATTGCTTGAGATCAAGAGACCAAGAACAGTCTGGACAACCTAGCAAGACCCCATCATGAGAGAGGGGTGATCCAAAGAAATTTAAAAACCTGGGGATATCACAGAGAAGGAGAAGCTTGTGAAAGAGAACCCATAAATTTTATTATGAATTCCTTGGATTATCTTAAATCTGTGCATGTATAGATGTGATCTAAACAGCATATCAAAGGCTATAAGAACCAAACTGAGAAACAGACCAATGTGCAAGTCCAAGACTGGCCTCCAGGTTCTTCACACATGAGATAGAGCTGAACTATAAACTAAGGCTTTGAAAACAGAACTGATATTGAAACTGCAACCCACAGAAGGCTGCTCAGAAATATCAGCCTAAACACAATCAGGTTGACTTCCACTAAAATAAGCAAATGAACAAACAAAAAGGCAAGATTCTCCATATTAATTAAATAACACTCAGAATCTAATAACATTATCTTCAAACATGTATGATGTAAGCCAAAATTACTGATCATAAAAAAATTAAAGGATATAATACTGAAATAACACAGATGCTAGATTGTCAGACTAAGTTTTTAAAACAGCTACTGTAAAAATGCTCTGAGAGTAAGGATAAACACTTTTAAAATGAATAGAAAAATAGAAAGTTTCAATAGCAACAACAATAAAAAAATTAGAAAATATATAGAAGAACCAGTGGACATTTTAGAACCGAAAAGTACAATAACTGAAATAATAAAATACTCATTGGATGGGCTCAATAATAGAACATAGATAATGAAGAAAAGGATCAATAGAAATCAATCAATATGAATAATAGAAAAAAGATTAGAAAAAAATGAACACAGCCTCAGAAACCCGTGGGGTGAGACAAAAAAAATGGTATCATCAGAGTATCAGAAGAAGAGGAAAAAGAATTCTACATTGAAAAAATATTTAAGGAAATACTGGCTGAAAATTTCCATTTCTCTAGTTTGATAAAATATATAAATCTACAGACTCAAGAAGATGAATGAACTCCAAACAAGATAAACCCAAAGAATCCATGCCAGAAACAGTATAATCAAACTGATGAAAACTAAAAACAAAGAAAAATGTCTGCAAAAATATCCCCTCAATAGTAGAAGAATGCCTTACTTGTACCAGAAAAGTGATTTCAATGACTAGATTTCGCCTAAGAAATCAGGGAGTCCAGAAGGAAGTGACACAATATTTTTCAAACACTGAAAAAAGAAAAAGTAAACCCAGGATTCTACATCACTTTATTCTTAAAGAATAAAAGTGAAGGAAAACTTCATCACCAAAAGACCTATTTTAAATAATTGCTAAAGGAATTTTCGCAAACAGAAAGAAAGTGATACCCAAAAGAAGTTTGGAGCATTAGGAATGAAGGAAGAGAACCAGAGATGGTCAAGTAAATAACAGATATTTATTTACTATTATTAAATTTATTTGTTAAGCAAATATAATGAACTGTCACTTTCCTCTTGAGTTTTTAAAAATGTTCTTGACAGTTGAAAGCAAAAATTATAACATCGTCCGATAGTCTTCAATGTTTTTAGATGTAATATACGAGACAATTATAACATAAATATGAGAGGGTAAAGAACCCTATATGGTAATAAACTATATAGTAATAAGTTTCTACATTCCACTTAAAGAGGTCAAATGTAATATTGATTTTAAGTGGTCTGGGAAAAGTTAAATATATATATTGTAATACCTAGAACATCCACCCCAAAATTTATGCAAAGAGATATAGTCAAAAATAGAATAGATTAATTAAAATATAACTAAAATTACCAAATAACCAAAAGAAAGTAAGCTAAGAGAAATGGAAATTTTAAAAGGGGGAAAAACAGAAAATAATTAAATGGTAGAAATCACAGAAATCAATCCAGATCAATAATTACTTTACATAAAAATTGTCTGAATACACGATTTTCAAGATAGATTTCTTAAAAATAACCCAACTATATATTATTTATAAGAAACTCACCACAATATAATATATAGTATATAATGTTAAAAGTAAAATAATAAAAATATATAAACTAATATAAAAAGGTAGTACTGGATATACTAATATCAAGTATATATCAGAGCACAGAAAGTTACCAGGGATCAAGGGAGAAATGGCGAGGGTAGGATGAGGGATACAGGATGAAAAATTACCTAGGGAGTACAATGTACACTATTCAGATTATGGGTATATTAAAATCCTAGACTTCTCCACCATGCAATTCATCCATGTAACAAAAAAGCGCCTGTATATCTTAAATCTAATTTTTTAAATCACAAAATGATGAAAGAGCTGATTGCTGAGAAAACATAACAACATTAAGTATGTATGCATCTAACAATACAACAACTATATACATGAGGCAAAAACTGATGAACCTGGGTGGAAAAATAAAGAAATGCACAATTATAATTGAAGACATCAACATTCCTTGCTCAGTAATTCATAGACCTCGTACACAGAAAATACAGACAAACCCCAACTTACCACGGTTTGACTTATGACTTTCACACTTGATCAGGATATAATCCCATTGTAAGTTGAGGAGCTTCTCATGATTTATGAGAGGGTTATAGTTTCTACTGAATTCATATAATTTTTGCATGATCATAAACTAAAAAATGCATAAGCTAAACTATCATAAATTAAAGACTGTCTGCTGGATTGCCAGTATTAAATGTATGTTTAATTTAAAATATTTTGACTTATGATGGGTTCATCAGTGTATAACCCCACTGTAAGGCAATGAGCATCTGTACTTAGGTATAAATTACACAAAACCTATATACAAATGTTTACAACAGTTGTATTCATAATCATCCCCAACTGGAAACAACTCAAATTCCCTTCGAAAGGTGAATAAACAGTGTTACATCCATACAATGGAATATTATTCGGCAATAAAGAGGAATGTACTATTGACAAACAAAGCAACTTGTACACCTCCCAAAGGTTGAGTGAAAGAATCCAGTCTCAAAAGTAGCATACTGCATAATTTCATTTCGTATGACATCTTCTAAAAGGCAAAACTATAGTGATGAAGGACTATTAATGGTTGCCAGAAGTTAGAGGTAGAGGCTAGGAGTGGATACAAGAGGATTTCATGGGAGAGTTGTTAGAGGTAAGGGAAATATTCAGTATCCAGACATTGTTGGTGATTACATGAATTAAAACATGTTAAAATTAATAGAAATGCATATCATCTAAAAATCAGTTTAACTCTAGATTAATCTAAAAATTAAAATTTGAAAAAGAAAACATTAAGAACAGGATTTTGAGAAGATGGCAGAGTGGGAAGCACAAGGAATTTATCTCCACAACTGGACAGTATTTGCACTGGCAGAATCTATTTGATGCAAATATTTTGGAACATGGGGATTTATTGAAGGCATTCACCTTCCAGAGGAAGGCTTATGAGTTCTGACAATTAAGTTTGTGAACTGCCACTTACATTGGCAGCACTATACCAACACTCAGTAAGGTTTCATAACCTTGGTATATTGGTGTCTCACTGATGAGACTAAATGTATGGGGGTGTCTTGCTGAGTAGTGTTGTTGTGTGTTTTTGTGTGATGTTGCAAGAATGTCAGAACTTGAGTTAGAGCCGATGCTACTGGTTCATGTACCACACTTGGAGAGGCCAGGGTCTAAGGTTCCTCATCTACTAATTCAGGATTCACACTTGATCATCAGAGATAGTGCCCGCTGTTCTTTTTATTTCACTATCGCTATCTCTAGAGCTTTTTGCCTCCTGCAGCAGTTTGATAGAAAGCAACTCAGCAGTTAATTACAGGCTGCCAGTTCCTGAGCACAGAGCTGTTCAGCACAAAACAGAAAGCACCCCCTTTTCACAATGAGTCCTCTACTCCACTAGCATCCTGGGGCTCTTGGTAGTTGCCCTGACCCCCCAGTAGATTTTACTACAGATTCATCATACTGCAGGATTCAACTTTGAAAAAATAGTGTGTTGAGACTGATAAGCCAGTCTAGGCATCAGTGTGGCCCCTCACAGGAGAAAGAAGTGGGAAAGGAAGAAGTGAAGAGGCTTAGGAAAGAAAATGAATGGATGGTAGAAGAGAATGTATGGTGGAGGGGGGAAAGGCTGCGATTCTTTCTGTATTCTGCTTGGGAGTGAGCGCTATAATAAGGAAATCAGAGGCATGCTGCTCCCTGGCCAGGAGCGAGCTGCAGCTGTTCAGGTGGACTGCTGAGTAGTGCCTCTGCCGAAGGAGCCTGCTGATTATTTATTTGCATCACGGATTCCTCATTTTGCAGACTGGCTGTCTCAGCCTGCATGCTGACTGGCTGTCCAGACGTGGGCCATTGCTGATGATGATGGATTTCTGAGTTAGCCCCATTCTCTTCCTCTGTGGAATGCTGCATACTCTGAAATTAACGTGCTGTAGGACCGTGCCTGACCCTCCTGCTCCCAGAATAGAGTGCCAAGGGCTAGTTAGAGGGTCATGTCAGCAGGGCCTGGCACATTTGAGGTGTGCACAGGGCCCCTTCATTCTTGCTGGATTTCAGTTTAAAAGCATATTCTGGGTTAAAAAGACATAGTTCTTTCTTTTCTTTTTATTCACTTTTTAAAATGAGATGTAACTTACATACAACAAAATAAATAAATCTTGAAAGTGTAGTTTGACAAATTTTTACATGTATGTATATATCTGTATATATGTGTGCATGTGTGTGTATATATATTTATACAAACTTGCCACAAGTTTTCCATAGGCTTTTGAAACTCTTTATCAACCCCTAAGGACAGAATAGCCCAATCCTCAGCACAGTAGATACTAATGAAAATCATCTTCATGGTAATGAATCAAATTTCACTAGTTCTTGACCCATTACTATTAATAGGCCCCTCTACAAGTGATCCTTCAGGAGGTGCTCTTTTTGTGTTTATGAAAGAGTCTTTCTCACTGCAGTAGCTATCTATTCTGACATTATTGCTGTATAACAAATTAACTCAAAAACCTCCATGAGACTCAACTATAATATTTATTTTTTATGCAACTGGGGAGTTTAGGCTGAACTCAGAAGAATAGTTCTCTTGATCGTGGCTGTGCTTCTTATACTTTTGAGCTGTGAATATAAAAACATGAGCTGGATTCAGCTGAAGTGACTCAACTCAGCTCAATGTGTCTCTCATCTTCTTTCTTGAGACCAACGACTACCTCAAACATGTTTTTCTTATGGAATGTCAAAAGGATCAAAAAGTAGGCTCCAGGATTGGTGTCTGTAGCACAGTGGTTACAGCATCAGCCACATACACTGAGGCAGGCGGGTTGGAACCCAGCCCGGGCCAGCTAGACAACAATGAGAACTGTAACAGAAAATAGCCAGGCATTGTGGCAGGTGCCTATAGTCCCTCCCAGCTACTCGGGAGGCTGATGAAAGACAATTGCTTAAGCCCAAGAGTTTGAGGTTGCTGTAAGGTGTGATGCCACAGCACTCTACCAAGGGTGACATAATGAGACTCTGCCTCAAAAAAAAAAAAAAAAAGAGTAGGCTCCAAACTGGCACACACTGTCATTCTACTGGCCAAAGCAATCACATGACTGAACCTAGAATCAAAGAGAAGTACACTGTGCTTCCTGATGTCATAGAATGCAAATACAAGGAAGGAAGAAATACTGTGACCATTAAAGTCAAGAGTTGCCAAGAGTTGCTGCTCTTCTTCTCTCATTGGGCACCAAAATCTTCTACCAGGTGCCATATGGTCAGGTCCATTGTAGAAGCATCAGATCCTTAGGAAGGCCCAACTGTGAGGAAGGAGAAAAATTTAGAGGTGTCCTCTCTGTCACAATCTGAGACATGGATGCTTGTAACCTCGAGTCTATTAGAAACCTAAATGATTTTTACTTACGGTCCTTCTCTCCCTAGAAAGCCTTAGAGCTGGGATGGAAAATGAATTTAAGTGACATCTACTAGGTATACTCATAATCACTGCTCTCCTCAAAGAATGTGGTCAAATTGGAGCTTGTCTTTTTATTTTCTTCCTAGAAGGCCGTCAGGAAATCCCAGTCCCACTGAAGTGTACCAAGTTTCCTGGCATCATTAATAGATCTTCAGCTATCACAACATGATCCAGGCTTAAATTATATATATTTACTTCTCATAATGTCTGTTTAGTTAATGACCTTTTGTCATAATAGCTTTTAGAAAGTTATATCACTTTTAAGGCAACCATTTCTTTTTATTATTCCTCTATTTTATTTTATTTTGCTATAATAATTTTCTCACCACAAACATACTCAATAAATACACTGTAAGAAGTAACTGACATTACAGTTATAGGCAAAGACACTCACCAAATTAACTGACACATAAGTTCATGGTCAGAGTGTATAAAATGGAACAAATTTGTATTGTGTGCCATGTTTGGATAAATCCAAAATGTTTTGCCTTACACATGTAAGCTTAGAAAGAAGGATGAAGAGGTAGTATCTTCTACAACTTTTCTTTTTTGTTTGTGTCTCCAAGGCACTCTTTTGCTTAGTCTTTATTTTGTCCTAGAAGTGCTTTTTTGTGCTATAACATTATTTTTAAGGTACTTCAAATTCAATATAACCATGAGCCCTAATATATTGAAAATCTGGTGAAGAAAACATTAGAGAAAAAAAATGCAGCTTCCAAGTAACGAGTCCCTTCCAGCTCTCCACCATCATCCACTGCTGCTATCAAATCTCCCCTTCTTTCTTTGGTAAGAACTCTAAACTTTCATGACATGACATTTTTTGTGCAAATTGTATTTATTTGCTCTTGAATTATTTGTTATTCATATAACTTGTTTTTATTGTTTAATTGGTGTGTGGGTGTATGTATCTCTTCTCTGTGGATGTTCCCCTTTTATCTTAGGTTAAGGTGGAACACATTATAATTTTCCTTATTAAAATAAATGGTTTCAGACAAAATGGAGTAGACACATTTCTCCTTATTCTGAAAAATCCTGGAAAAACTACATGAAGCAACATCAGAAGACACTGAAAATTAGAGAAAAAAGTGTTCTGTCTAGGCACTTTGAGATTTGAGAAATTAATATTTTCCCTCCTATCCTGATCTGGGTGCCATAGAAACTCATGAGCCAGAAACATCAAGCACAGAAAAAAATTAAATAAAAACAAAACAATAAAGATAAACCTTCTCTTTCTAACCAAGGACAGGAAAATTACAAAGCCTTGCAAAGCAAACCCTTTGGACAATACAAGCCCTCCTTCACCTGAATACCACAAAAAAGTGTCCTCCTGAACTCAACTGTGCATGGCAGCCAGCATCAGGACTATGTGAAGACAGTCCTGACTATCACCCCATCCCAGCAGTAATGAGGCACATCGCGTTATGAGCAAGAGGGCACCTGTAGAGAGAGTGTGTTAGCAAAGCTTTTAACACCATCCTGGCCCAATAAATATATGGTAGTGTCCCTTCTCCTTCTGCCAGTGGATATCTTCAGAGGCTGCATGTGTAGATACAGCCATGACTACATCAAAGACTAGAAGTAATGGGTGACAAGATGTAAATAAGAATCAGAGTCTCATAACATAATATGCAAATTTCCAGGATAGACTTGAAAAGCACTTGTCATATCAAGAACCATGAAGAATCTCAACCAAAATGATAAAAGAGAATGAAGAGATTCCACCACCAAGATGACACAGATGCTGGAATTACCTGACAGCAATTTTTAATACTACCATTATAAAAATGCTGATGAATAATTACAAACATCTTGAAAAAATGAAGAAAATAAGTCTCAGCAAAGAAATGGAAGGCACAAAGAACAGAATAGGAATTCTAGAATTGAAAGAATAATTTTAAAAAATCAAAGCTTAGTGGAGATTAAAGAGAAAAGAATCAGTGAACTTAAAGCTAAAGCAATAGAAATTACTGAGTCTGAGCAATACAGAAATAGGCTGAAAAAAATAAATTATCAGAGCCTCTGGGACCTGTGAAATAATAACAAAAAGATCTAATAGTCATATCATTAGAGTCTCAGAATGAGAGAAGAAAGAGCATGGGAGTAAAAAATAAATAAATAATGATTGAAAACATCCTGAATTTGGCAGCAGACATAACTAAAGACAAAGAATCCCAAAAGCAGCCAGAGAAATGACACATCATCTACAGAAGAAAAGCAATTCAAATGACAGCAGATTTCTCATAAGAAACCATGGAGATCATAAGAAAATGGCATAATATTTTCCAAGTACTGAAAAAAACTGTCAACCCACAATTCTACATCTAGAAAAAATAGACTTCAGGAATGAAGGTGAAATAAAGACACTCTCAGATAAAAGAAAACTAAGAGCATTTGTCACCAGCAGACTTACCTTAAAAGAATTGCTGAAGAAAGTTTTCCAAACAGAAAGAAAATGACAACAGAAGGAAATTTGGAACATCAAGAATAAAGAAAGAACAACAGAACATAAATGTAATGGATTATCCTTTTATGCTTGGATCTTTGAAATGAAACTAGAAGGTTGATAGCAGAATGACAAGATTGTCTAAAATTATCTAAATAAATATAGAAGAAATACTTAAGAAAACTGAATTGTAAAAAAGGAAAAGTAAAGGGAACAAAAATGATAAGATTCCTGTATTTAACCTGAGATAGTAAAATATTGATATTAATAAATTTTGATAAATTACATATGTATATGATAATCCCTTGAGCAACCAGTAAAAAAAAAATTCTTTAAAGAGATGCAATTGTCCCTTGGTATTCCTAGGGGATTTGCTCCAGCCCTCTACCCTCCAAAGGATACTAAAATCCACGGATCCTCAAGTTCATTAAAACAATGGCATAGTATTTGCACATAACCTATGCACATTCTCCTGTATATTTTATTTTTTTTAATTTTTTTATTAAATCATAACTGTATACAATGATATGATTATGGGGCATCATACACTCACTTCATAAACCATTTGACACATTTTTATCACAGTGGTTAACATAGCCTTTCCGGCGTTATCTCAGTTACTGTGCCAAAACATTTACATTCTACATTTACCAAGTTTCGCAAATACCCCTGTAATATGCACCACAGGTGTGATCCCACCGATTCCCCTCCCTCTACCCACCCCCCCCTTTCCCACTTCCCCCTATTGTTAAGTTATAGCTGGGTTATAGCTTTCATGTGAGAGTCCCAAATTAGTTTCATAGTAGGGCTGTGTACATTGGGTATTTTTTCTTCCATTCTTGGGATACTTTACTAAGAAGAATATGTTCCAGCTCCATCCATGTAAACATGAAAGAGGTAAAGTCTCCATCTTTCTTTAAGGCTGCATAGTATTCCATGGTATACATATACCACAATTTATTAATCCATTCGTGGATCGATGGGCACTTGGGCTTTTTCCATGACTTAGCTATTATGAATTGGGCTGCAATAAACATTCTGGTACAAATATCTTTGTTATGTTGTGATTTTTGGTCTTCTAGGTATATGCCCAGCAGAGGAATTACAGGATTGAATGGCAGATCTATTTTTAGATCTCTGAGTGTTCTCCATACATCTTTCCAAAAGGAATGTATTAATTTGCATTCCCACCAGCAGTGCAGAAGTGTTCCCTTTTCTCCGCATCCACGCCAACATCTCTGGTCTTGAGATTTTGTGATATAGGCTAGTCTCATTGGAGTTAGATGATATCTCAAAGTAGTTTTGATTTGCATTTCTCTGATGATTAAAGATGATGAGCATTTTTTCATATGTCTGAAGGCCGTGCGCCTGTCTTCTTCAGAGAAGTTTCTCTTCAAATCCCTTGCCCAGCCTGCGATGGGATCCCTTGTTTTTTTCTTGCTGATGCGTTTGAGTTCTCTGTGGATTCTGGTTATTAAACCTTTGTCAGAGATATACCCTGCAAATATCTTCTCCCATTCTGAGGGCTGTCTGCTTGCTCTGCTTACTGTGTTCTTAGCTGTGCAGAAGCGTTTTAGTTTGATCAAGTCCCAGTAGTGTATTTTTGAAGCACCTTCAATTGCCCGGGGGGTTCTCCTCATGAAATACTCACCCAGACCAATTTCTTCAAGGGTTTTCCCTGCATTCTCCTCTAGTATTTTTATAGTTTCATGTCTTAAGTTTAAATCTTTAATCCAATGAGAGTCTATCTTAGTTAATGGTGAAAGGTGTGGGTCCAATTTCAGTCTTCTGCAGGTTGCCAGCCAGTTCACCCAGCACCATTTGTTAAATAGGGAATCTTTTCCCCACTGAATGTTTTTAATTGGCTTGTCAAGAATCAAATAGCGGTAAGTAGCTGGATTCATCTCTTGGTTCTCTATTCTATTCCAGATATCTACTTCTCTGTTTTTGTGCCAATACCATGCTGTTTTGATCACTATCGATTTGTAGTAAAGTCTGAGGTCTGGTAGTGTGATTCCTCCTGTTTTGTTTTTATTTCTGAGTAATGTCTTGGCTATTCGAGGTTTTTTCTAATTCCATATAAAACGAAGTAATGTTTTTTCAAGATCTTTAAAATATGACAGTGGAGCTTTAATAGGGAGTGCGTTGAAATTATATATTGCTTTGGGTAGTATGGACATTTTGATAATGTTGATTCTTCCTAGCCATGAGCATGGTATGTTTTTCCATTTGTTAACATTTTCAGCTATTTCTTTTCTTAGAGTTTCATAGTTCTCTTTATAGAGATCTTTCACGTCTTTTGTTAGGTAAATTCCCAAATATTTCATCTTCTTTGGCACTACTGTGAATGGGATAGAGTCCTTAACTGCTTTTTCAATTTGACTGTTCTTGGTGTATATAAAGGCTACCGATTTATGAATGTTGATTTTGTAACCTGAGACACTGCTGTATTCCTTGATCACTTCTAGGAGTTTTGTAGTAGAGTCCCTAGTGTTTTCCAGATACACAATCATATCATCTGCGAAGAGCGAGAGTTTGATCTCTTCTGACCCAATATGGATACCCTTGATCGCCTTTTCTTCCCTAATTGCGGTGGCTAAAACTTCCATTACAATGTTGAAAAGCAATGGAGACAATGGGCAGCCTTGTCTGGTTCCTGATCTGAGTGGAAATGATTCCAATTTAACTCCATTCAATATGATATTGGCTGTGGGTTTGCTGTAGATAGCCTCTATCAGTTTAAGAAAAGTCCCTTCTAGACCAATTTTCTTGAGTGTTCTGATCATGAAGGGATGCTGGATATTATCAGAAGCTTTTTCTGCATCAATTGAGAGAATCATATGGTCTTTGTTTTTTAATTTGTTTATGTGCTGAATTACATTTATAGATTTACATATATTGAACCAGCCTTGAGACCCTGGGATAAAACCAACTTGGTCATGATGTATAATTTGTTTGATGTGTTGTTGGATTCTGTTTGTTAGGATCTTGTTGAATATTTTTGCATCTATATTCATTAGTGATATTGGTCTATAATTTTCTTTTCTTGTTGGGTCTTTTCCTGGTTTGGGGATCAGGGTGATATTTGCTTCATAGAACGTGTTGGGTAGTCTTCCTTCTTTTTCTACATTTTGGAACAGGTTGAGTAATATAGGTACTAATTCCTCTTTAAAGGTTTGGTAGAATTCTGACGTGAAACCATCTGGTCCCGGGCTTTTCTTTTTAGGGAGGTTTTGTATAGTTGATGCTATTTCTGAACTTGATATGGGTCTGTTCAACATTTCCACTTGATTCTGGTTAAGTCTTGGAAGGTGGCATGCTTCCAAGTATCGGTCTATTTCCTTCAGATTTTCATATTTCTGAGAATAAAGTTTCTTGTAATATTCATTAAGGATTTTTTGGATTTCTGATGAGTCTGTGGTTATTTCGTCTTTGTTGTTTCTGATTGATGATATTAGAGATTTTACTCTTTTTTTCCTGATTAGGTTGGCCAGAGGTTTATCTATTTTATTGACCTTTTCAAAAAACCAGCTTTTTGATTTATTGATCTATTGTATTATTCTTTTGTTTTCAATTTCATTTAATTCTGCTCTAATTTTGGTTATTTCTTTTCTTCTACTGGGTTTGGGGTTGGAATGTTCTTCCTTTTCCAGTTGCGTGAGATGTCCCATTAAGTTGTTAACTTCCTCTCTTTCCGTTTTCTTCAGGAAGGCTTGCAGTGCTATAAATTTCCCTCTTAGAACTGCCTTTGCAGTGTCCCAGAGGTTCTGATAGCTTGTGTCTTCATTGTCATTTTGTTCCAAAAAATTGGTGATTTCTTTCTTAATCTCATCTCTGACCCAGCTATCATTCAGCATAAGGTTATTTAACTTCCATGTTTTTGTATGGGTATGCAGATTCCAGTTGTTACTCAATTCAAGTTTTATTCCATGATGGTCCGAGAAGATGCATGGAATAATTTCTATTCCTTTAAATTTACTGAGGTTAGACTTGTGACCTAAAATGTGATCAATTTTGGAGTAAGTTCCGTGGGCTGATGAGAAGTATGTGTATTCAGTTTTGTTGGGATGAAATGTTCTGTAGATGTCTGCTAAATCTAAATATTGGATGGTTAGGTTTAAATCTAAGATTTCTTTGCTCAGCTTCTTTCTGGAGGATCGATCCAACACTGCCAAGGGAGTGTTGAAATCTCCAACGATTATGGAGCTGGAGGAAATCAAGTTACTCATGTCTGTTAGAGTTTCTCTTATAAATTGAGGTGCATTCTGGTTGGGTGCATAGATATTAATAATTGAGATCTCGTCATATTGAGTATTACCCTTAACAAATATGAAGTGACCATTCTTGTCCTTCCTTACTTTTGATGGTTTAAAGCCTACTGTATCTGCAAATAAAATTGCAACACCTGCTTTTTTCTGATTACCATTTGCCTGAAATATGGATGACCATCCTTTCACCCTGAGTCTGTATTTGTCTTTTAAGTTGAGATGTGACTCTTGTATGCAACAAATATCTGGCTTGAGTTTTTGTATCCAGTCAGCTAACCTATGCCTCTTTAGAGGACAGTTTAAGCCATTCACATTGATGGAAAGTATTGATAAGTCTGGTGGAATTTTGGGTATCGAGTTTTTCAAAGGTCCAGTGGACATTTTTAATCCTTCAGCCAGTGTGGAAGTTGGAGTTTGATCCGAAGTTTCTGAGTGAGTTTACTTTTGTGGTATAGGATTGGGTTGGTCATTGTGGAGGATAGGTCTGAGAACATCCTGAAGAGCTGGTTTACTTATGGCAAATTTTTTCAACATATGAATGTCATTGAAGTATTTAATTTCTCCATCATAGATGAAACTCAGTTTAGCTGGATACAAGATCCTGGGTTGAAAGTTTTTTTGCTTTAGGAGATTAAAAGTTGATGACCAGCCTCTTCTTGCTTGAAAAGTTTCAGCAGAGAGATCTGCAGTTATTCTAATATTCTTACCTTTGTACGTTATAGTTTTCTTTCGCCGGGCTGCTTTGAGAATCTTCTCTTTCATGTTAACTTTAGTGAAGCTAATTATGATATGTCTGGGAGATGGCTTATTGGGGTTGAATCGTGCTGGGGTTCTGAAGCTGTCTGCTATCTGAATTTCAGATTCTCTAGGCATGTCTGGAAAATTTTCTTTCATAATTTCATGTAGAAGGGCCTCTGTGTCCTTGGCAGCCACTTCATCATTCTCCGAAATTCCTATAACCCTTATGTTGTTTTTTTTCGAATTATCTGAGAACTCTCTGAGTGAGTGATCCGTTTTTGCTCTCCATTTCTCTTCTTCTTTGAGAGATTGGGAGCATTCGAAGACTTTATCTTCAATGTCAGAAATCCTTTCTTCTGCTTGCTCCATTCTGTTACTGAGGGATTCTACTGTATTTTTCATATCTTTGAGGGCTGTAAGTTCTTGTTTCAGTGTGTCTAAGTCTTTGGTGGTTTTGTCTTTAAATTCGTTAAATTCTTGAGACAATTTTTGAATTTCTCCTCGAATTCCTAATTCCATTTTATTAATCTTGTCTGCAAACCAAATTCTGAATTCGACTTCTGACATCTCAGCCAGTTGTTTATGAATGGGATCTTCAATTACATCTGCCGTATCTTTTCTTGGGGGGGTTGATCTATTTTGGTTATTTATGTTACCAGAGTTTTTCCGCTGATTCCGCCCCATGGTTTACTCCCTTTGGTTTTTCCCCTGGGGTTTTATCGAGGACCCGTACAGTGTTGTGGCCTGAGAAACTGGGGCCCTGTCTGGTGTGGTGGAGCAAAGTGGTTCTGTCTTGTTTTCAGCTGGTTTCTGTTCGATCCTATTGCAACTTCTACTCTGGCTTGAAGTCTCAGCTGTGTGGAAAAATCAGCAATTAAGTCACCCCGCCTGCCCACCTCTGGCCCCAGTTAGAAAAGGAGAATCAAACCTTCCTACAATCGCACACCCAGGGCACCACCTGAAGAGTCCTCAGTCTATTAGCCCAGTTCAAAAGGTCCGAATCAACTGTCTCAATCGGCACTTGTCTCGGGTGGAAGGGTTCAAGAGGTCTCTGGGAACTGGATCACAGGGGCCTGGTGACTCCTCTGACACAGCTCATCCCAGTGCAGCGTGGAGTCAGGAGGAGCCACCCAGCAAACAGAGCAGTCTGGGAAGGTTGACGTCTCCTTCCCCACTTTGCCCCTCCGTCGGACCCAGTCACTGGTATCTCTGCAGATGGCTAACCCAGTTGCCTGCAGTGAACAGACACTCCAGGGGTTTGCACCTGCCTGAATCGCAAGGAAGTCTGCCAGGCCCCCGCAGACTGCCGCTATCTAGCAGGAGGAGATGGGGCCTGACATCTTTGAGTGTTTGATGCAGGTGATGGGAAGGAGGTGTTCACTCAGGCTTAGCCCCGTCCCTGATGCATGCTGCTAACAGAACAGAACAGAACAGACAACTTTGTGAGGTTCTGTCTCTGTTCCTGTTGTCGCCTACAGGAGACGGGCTGTTTTGAGTTCAAACGTCTTTGCTGCTGGAGAATTGCGTCTGAACACCTCTCTGGGTCGGCCCCGCCCTGGAGGCTTCCGGGTTTGTGAGCCGTGTCACCGGTGGCCTCCTCTGGTTGCCCAGGGAGACAGGGGGTGTGGCCTCAGAATATCCAGAAGTGAGCGTTCTGTCGTTAAAGAAAAAACGGCTGTTGATCTACCTCCAGGGAACTGCTGCGCTGGTGTGGGCACTCAGGCGACCCTTTTCTCCTCTGTCCCGCGCCCCAGAGTCAGCACTGAGCGGCCGCAGTTTGTGCTGGGTCCACACCCCTTAAGAGATCCCCCAAGAATCAGAACTCTTGGGGGATGGGCCCCCAGACCCTGATTGGGAGTGGGGCGGGGGGAAGCTAGAGTTTCATTCAGTTTCACGCAAAACTACGGTCGGGGAGGGCTCCTGCACTGCACCGCAGGGAAGTGCCGCCAAGGCTTGATTTCCCCTCAGCAGAGTGCCCTCTCCTCGCTCACGTGTCCCAGAGTCAGCGTTGACCTGACGCAGCTCAGGCACTGTGCACTCCCCTCGAGAAATCACCCAAGGAGCCGAACTCCTGGGGGATAGTCCCTCAGACCCCGAGTGAGAGTAGGGGTTCTCAGCTCTCAGCGAGGAGGCCAGAGTCTGATTCAGTCTTGGGCCCCGTATGCCTGGGGAGGGTTGCTGCACTGCACCGCAGGGAAGTGCCGTGAGGCGTGACTCCCCCTCAGCCCGGTGCCCTCTCCTCACTCGGCGCGCCTCAGAGTCAATGCTGACCAGTCGCAACTCGGGGACTGTCCACTCCCCTTGAGAAATCACCCAAGGATCCGAAGTCCTGGGGGACAGGCCTCCAGGCCTCAGTGGGCGGGAGGGGAGCGCCGGGGATTCAGGGTTGCCGGCAAAGGATTCCCAAAGTTTTATTCAGCCCTATGTCCGGCAGGAGAACGCCACGGCACCCCAGTAGGGGAGGTAGGTCCAGTTTTTAGAAGGTCTCTCCCGTGGAGTGTAGTGGGAGGGCCTTTAATTTCTGCCCGCTTGTTCAATTGTGGGGCTCTAGAGCCGGTCTCATGGGGGAGGGGGACTCCCGTCCGCTTGGTGGTGGATTTTGTACCTTTTGTTTGCGTCCTTGTGATCACAACTTGCCTCAGCGGTGTTGATGTGCGTTCTTCAGCCTTCTCTCTTGGTGGGGCTCAAGTCCACCAGGATACTTACTAAATTCCTGTCCCTTAACTCTCCTTCTGGACGGGAGCCTTTGTTGAAAGCTGGCTTCAGTCCGCCATCTTGTCTCCCCACCTCTCCTGTATATTTTAAATAAACTCTAGGTTATTTATGATACCTAATACAGTGTAAATACTATATAGTCATTGTACTGTATTTCCTTTTATTTGTATTATTTTTTGTTGTTGTATTATTTTATTATTTTCAAATATTTTTTATCAGAAGTTAGTTGAATTGGCAGATATAGAGGGCTGAATATATACTCGACTCTTACAGATAAAGCAAAATGAATGCTAAATCAAATTCCAGTAATCCAAAGGAAGGCAAAAAAAAGGGGGGGGGACAAAGGAAAAGAAACAAAGTAACAAGAGGACAAATAATAAAGTATCATATTTATGTCCTAATGTATCCATGATTGTTTTACATGTAAGTGATAGAAATACACTAAACAAGAGATTATAATAGATAGAATTGATTTTTAAAATTACGCAACTATGTGCTGTCTACAGGAATTGCATTTTGAATACAATGATGTAGGTAGGGTAAAAGTAAATGGACATACCATGCAACCACTAACCAAAAAAATGTTGGAGTGGTTGTGCTAATATCAGATAAAGTAGACTTAAGTGCAAACAAAATTATCAGGAACAAAGAGAGATTCTTCATAATGATAACAGTGTCAATTCACCTAGAAGACTTAACAATTCTAAATGTGCATTGCCAAATAATAGTGCTAACAAAATGCATAGAGCAAAATTTAACAGATTTGAAAAGTGAAATAGACAAACTCACAATTATACTTCAAGATCTCAATACTCATCTCTCAATAATTGGTAGAACCTATACATAGAAAATCAGTGAAGATATAGAAGAACTGAACAGCGCTATTAGCCACAGGATCTAATTAACATTAAAAGAACACTTGATGCAGCAATAGAAGAATTAATATTATTTTCAAGCATACACAGAACAGTCACAAAAATAGACCATTATCTTAGGACATGAAAAAGCCTCAATAAATTGAAAAGGATTAAAATCATATAGTGTCATCTCTGATCATAATTTTTGAGTCAAACTAAAAATCAATAGAAAGACAATGTGTAAATCTTAAAATACTTGGAAATTATTTAACACACTTCTAAATAATCCATGGGTCAAAGAGTAAGTTTCAGTGAAAATCAAAACCTTCATAGAACTGAGTGAAAATGAAAATATAACATCACTAAACTTGTGGAATGCAGCTAAAACAGTGCATAGAGGGAAATTTATAACATTAAATGCTTATATGATTAAAAAGCTCTCAAATCAAATAGCCGGGCGTTGTGGCAGGTGCCTGTAGTCCCAGCTACTCGGGAAGCTGAGGCAGGAGAATCGCCTAAGCCCAGGAGTTGGAGGTTGCTGTGGGCTGTGTGAGGCCACGGCACTCTACCGAGGGCCATAAAGTGAGACTCTGTCTCTAAAAAAAAAAAAAGCTCTCAAATCAATAATCTAAGCTTCCATCTCAACAAAGTAGAAAAGAAACGATAAAATAAACCAAAAAGCAAGCAAATAAAAGAAAATGATAAGAAAAATAAGAGCAAAAGTGAATGAAATTTAAAATAGAAAAACAAAAAATAATTAAAGATAAAGCAGGTTCTTTGAAAATAATAAAATTGATAAAACCCTAGTGAGACTGACAAAAGAAAAAGAGAGAAGCCATAAATAAGCAATATTGGAAATGAACAAGGATACCACTATGGATACCATAGACATTAAAGGAATGATAAGAAGATGTGTGTATGACAGCTGCACACAACTATAGTAGAATAAAAGAAAATTACAAACCAATATCCCTCATGAATACAGACACAAAAACTCTCAAAAAATTAGCAAGTCAAAACCAGAAACATATAAATAAAATTATGTACCACAACCAAGGGGGTTTATCCCAGGAAAACACATGCTATTCAGTATTCAAAAATTAATCAGTATAATCCACTATTCTGACAGGCAGAAGAAAAATTACATGATCATATTAATTGATGCAGAAAAAGTACTTAAGAAAATCCAACTTCTTTCTGAGAAAAATCTTCAGCAAACTAGGAATTGAAAGAAGCATGTTTGTCCCAGATAAAGGACCATCCTCCTCCACAAAAAACCCCAATAAGCAAAACAAAACAAAGAAAACCTATGGCTAATATCATATATGATGTGAAACATTAAAATGTTTTTAGCCAGAGACAAGACAAAGACATCTACTGTCACCATTCTTATTTAACATAGTGCTGCAAGTCTTAGCCTGTGCAATAAAGCAAGAAAAGGATATAAAAAGCATACGAGTCAGAAAGAAAAGAAATAAACTCTTTTTATTTGTAGATGACATGATTGTCTAAGTAGGAAAGCCCCAAGAATCCTAGAACTAATAAGTAAGTTTAGCAAAAATCACGGAAAAATTAATTATAATTTAATATACAACAAACTATTAGAAAACAAAGGAAAAAATTTAATGCCTTTTACAATTGTTTCCCCAAAAGGAATGCCAAGGTATCAATCTACCAAAACATATATGGGTACTATACTGATGAAAAGTGTAGAATTTATTTGAAAGAAATCAACAAAGATATTAATAAATATGGAGACAATACCTTGTTCATAGATTGAAAGACTGAACATAGTAAAGATGTTAATACTCCTAAAAATGATCTATAGATTCAAAAAAAATTCTGTAAAAATCCAAGAAATGCCTTTTGGAGATATAGACAAGCTTAGCTTAAGATTTATGTGGAAAGACAAAGGAATTAAAATAGCTAAAACAATATTGAAAAAGATAAAATAAAGTTAGAGGAATCACATTACCAAATTTAAAGACTTACCTCATACTTAACAATAATAAAGATAGTATAATATTAGTTAAGATATAGACAGATAATTAGAAAGATTGAAAAGAATGGGGAAACGCAAAATACACTCACACAAATATGTGCAACTAATTTTTTGCAAGATGCAATAGCAATTCAACCTACAAAGTATTTGCTTTACAACAAATGGAAGTAGAACAATTGAACATTAACAGGCTAGAAAATACACACACACAAAACCCTTGGACATTATACAAAAATTAATTCAAATGGATTACATATCTAAATGTAAAATGTAAAACTATAAGATTTATACAAGGAAACATCTTTGTTAGCTAGATGGTTCTTAAAGTGACACCAAAATACACCAGCCATAAAAGATCACCCTGGTCAACAAAAATTTAAAACTTTTGTTCTGTAAGATGAAGGGGATGAAAAGACAAGCCACAAACTATAAAAGACATTTGTAAATTATATATCTGAGAAATAAATCATATTCAAAATTTATAACAAATTCTCTAAATTTGGCAGTGAAAAAACAAAACAATCCCATTAAAAAACAGGTAAAAGACTGGAACAGTACTTCACCAAAGAAGATGTGTGGGTGGAAACTAAGTACATGAAAAAAATATTATTATTATTAGCCATTAGACAAATACAAAACAAAACTGTGACTCACTAATAAGAATGGCTAGAATTTTTTTTTTTTAAAAAAAAACAAGAGTCTCACTTTGTTACCGTAAGTAGTTTCGTGGCGTCATAGCTCACAGCAACCTCAAACTCTTGGGCTCAAGTGATTCTCTTGCCTCAGCCTCCCAAGTAGCTGGGACTACAGGCACCCGGTGCAACACTCAGCTTGTTTTAGAGAAGGGGTCCCGCTCTTGCTCAGGCTGGTCCCAAACTCCTGAGTTCAAGCAATCCACTCACCTCAGCCTTCCACAATGCTAGGATTATAGGTGTGAGTCATAATGCCTGGACTAATGGCTAGAATTTTTAAAATTACCAAGTGCATTTCTGTTGGGATTATAAAATTGTACAGCCACTTTGAAAAACAATTTGGCTGTTTTGTAAGAAGTGAAACATACACTAACCATATAATCCAGCAATCATACTTCTGGACATTCATCCTAGAGAAACGAAACTTTTGATAAACTAATTTCTATGATCCAAAATGTGATTTTGAGTGCACCCTTGTCACAGGCCAAATTTCATTACAAACAATTCTGTTAGAATTATACATAGAAATTCTTCCATCTTATTTCAGCAAACTTTTTGCTGCATAATAAATCAAATGTATTGGTTTTCCATTGCTATGTAACAAGTTCATACAAAATTAGTGGCTTAAAACAGTCCCCATTTATCAGCTCACAGGTCAGTAGGCCAGCAGTCTGGCACAGTAGGGCTAAATTCCTCCCTGCTCAGGGTGTCACAAGTCTGAAATCAAGTGATTATCAGTAAGGCTGAGTTCTGATCTGGAAACTGAGAGAAAAATCAGCTTCTAAACTCTTTCTTGCTGTTGGTGGAACCTAGTTCCTTACAGTTGTAGGACTAAGATCCCATTTCTTTACTGACTATCATCTGGGGGCACCTCTCAGCTTCTGGACATGAACTATATTCCTTACTGTCTGATTTTTTGCATCTTCAAAACACCAACTGTGCATCGAATCATTCTTATGTTTTGAATCTCTGACTTCTCTGGTGCTTCCAGCCAGAGAAAACACTGCTATTAAATGGCTCCTATGATTAAGTCAGATCCACACCAAATAATCTTTCTTTCATTTTCTAAATTGTGCTTAAAAAGGCTTCATAACAAAATTTACATCTTAACCATTTTAAGTGTACAGTACAGTAGTGTTAACCATATGCGCATTGTTATGTAATAGATCTCTAGAAATTTCAAAACTTGCAAAACTAAAACCTTATCTATTGAGAAACAACCTTCTGTTCCCCTACCCCCAACCCCTGGCAATCACCATTCTATTTTCTGTTTCTAAGAGTTTGATTACTTTAGAAGATATTCAAACAGGTGACATCATGAAGGATTTGTCTTTTTGTGACTGTCTTGTTTCACTTCACAGAACGTCCTCCAGGTTTATCCATGCTGTAGCGTATGACAAGATTTTCTTCAATTTTCAGGCTGAATAATATCCCATATTTTCCTTATTTAGTGATCCTTCAATGGACATTTAGGTTGCTTCCACCTCTTGGCTGTTGTGAATAATGCTACAAGGCTCTTTCTGAGATTGTGTTTTTCAATTCTTTTGGATATATACCCAGAAGTGGGGTTGCTGGATCATATGTTAATTGTTTTTAATTTTCTGAGGTGTTCCCATATCATTTTCCATAGTGACTGCACCACTTTACATTTCCACGAGCAGTGCAAAGAGTTCCAATTTCTCCACATCTTCACCAATACATATTTTTTTCTCTTTTTGATAGTAGTCATCCTAAAGGGTGATTTCCATGTCCCTGAAGATTTGTAAGGTTGAGCATCATTTCAAATGCTTATTGGCCACTTTTATATCTTCTTTGAATAAATATCTATTGAAGCTGTCTGCCCATTTTTAAGTTAGATTATTCATTCTTTTGTGGTTGCTATTGTCATTGAGTTGAGAAAGTTCTTTATATATTCTGGACATTAACTCCTTACCAGGTATGTGGTTTCTCAATATTTTTTTCCCATTCTTCAGATTGCCTTTTCACTCTTGATTGTATTCTTGGCTATGCAAAAGTGTTAAGGTTTGATGTAGTCCCATTTATCTAATGCCATGAAGCTTTTCTCTTAAGTTTTCTTCTGGGAGTTTCATAGTTATAGATCTTATGCTTAGCTCTTTAATCCATATCAAGTGAATTTTTGTATATGGTGCAAGGAGAGGGTCCAGCTTCATTGGATAAGATATCCAATTATCCCAATAACATTTTTTGAAAAGACTATCCTTTTCTCATTGTTTAGCCTTGAAACCTTGACAAAGATCATTTGACCATATATGCGAGGGTTAATTTGGGGGCTCTTTATTCTGTCATATTGGTTCATGTGTCTTTTTTATGCCATTACCATCTGTTTTAATTACTATTGCTTTGTAAGATAATTTGAAATCAGGAAGGGTGATGCCTCCAGCTTTGTTCTTCTTGCTCAAGATCCTTTTGACTAATTGGGCTTTTTTGTGGTCCCATATAAACTTTAGAATAATTTTTTTCTATTTCTCTGAAAAATTTCATGGTAATTTTCATAGGGGATTACATTGAATCTAAATATAGGTTTGGGTAGTATGGAAATTTTAACAATATTAATCCTTCCAATCCATAAACATGGATATCTTTAAATTTATTTGTGTGATTTTCAATTTTTTCATAAATATTTTTATTGTAGAGATATTTCACCTCGTTGGTTAAATTTATTTCTAAGTATTTTGTTCTTTTTGATAGCTATAGTAATTGGGATTATTTTCTTAATTTCCTTTTTGGATAATTATTATTAATATATAGAAATGCAACTGATTTTTGTGTGTTGCTTATGTATCCTGAAACTTCACTGAATTAATTTATGTGTTCTAACAGTTTTGGTGGGGGGGTGTTGTCTTTAGTGTTTTCTCTCTCTATATATATATAAATGTCATGTCATCTGTAAACAGAAACAGTTTTACCTCTTTTTCTTAATCTCATAAGTGTTTTATTATTTTTAAAAATTATTTCAGTGTATTTAGGGGTATAAATATAGTTTTGTTACATGGATATATTTTATAGCAGTGAGATCTGGTCTTTTAGTATGCCCATTAGCTAAATTGTATACATTTAGTATACATTGTATCGAGCAGGTAATTTTTTTAATACTTTACAGGCTTCCCTCCCAACTTTGGAGTCTTCAATGTGTATTATTCCACTCTGTATGACTATGTGTAGCCATTGCTTAGCTCCCACTTACAAGTGAAAACATTCAGTATTTGGTTTTCTGTCCCTGAGTTACATCACTTAGATAATGGCTTCCAAAAATATGAAATGTTTAATGAACTTGTGAGTCATCCTTGCACATGGCCATGGCAATCTTCTGTGTATAATTCCAATTTTAGTATGTGTGCTGCTAAAGTGAGTATGGTTTTACTTCTTTCCCTCTAATTTGAATGCCTTTTCTTTTTCCTCTTGCCTAATTACTCTGGATAAGACTTTCAGTACAACATTGAACAAAAGTGGCAAGTGTGGGCAAGTGTCTTGTTTCCAATCTTAGAGAATAATCTTTCAACTTTTTACCCTTGAGTATGATGCTAACACTGAGCCTATCCCATATGGCTTTGGTTATGTTCAGGTACGTTTCTTCTATGCTTAATATATTGAGAATTTTTATCATGAAAGAATGTTGAATTTTGTCATATGCTTTTTTCTGCATCTATTGAGATGATCATATGATTTATATTCTATTTTTAAGTGTGTTGTATTATATTCATAAATTTACGTATGTTGAATTATGCTTGAATCCCAGAGCTAAATCCCACATAATCAGGGTATGTGGTCCTTTTATTGTGTTCTTGAATTCAGATTGCTAGTATTCTATCGAGGATGTTTGCATTTATGTTTATCATCGTTATTGGCCCAGAATTTTTTTTCTGGTCATTTCTTTGCCTGACTTTGGCATTATGAGAATGTTGGCTCATAAAATAAGTTTAGAGGTCTTTCCTCCTCTTTTTGTTATTTCAGTCTTCTCTCTTTTTCTTAGTCTATCTGAGGAGTTGTCAATTTTGTTGGTGTATCCAAAAATAACACTTAGCTTTATTCTTTTTTCTATTCTATTTTATCTATTTATGCTTTAATATTTATTATTTAGTTCTTTCTACTAACTTTGGGTTTAGTTTATTTTTCTCTTTCTCATTCCGGAAGATGAAAAATTAGGTTGTTGTCTGGTATGTTTCTTCTTTATTAATGTAGGCAGTTACTGCTATTAATATAAACTTATCTCATACTACTGTTTTTGCTGCATACTATAAGGTTTGGTATGCTATATTTTCATTTTCATTTGTCTCATGATATTCTCTAATTTCTCTTATGACTTCTTCTTTGAACTATTGGTTTTTGAAGAGTATATTGTTTGATTTCCACATACTTGTGGATTTTTCAGTTTTCCTCTTCCTATTGATTTCTAGTTTCATTTTATAGTGATCAGAAAAGATACTTTAAATCTTCATAAATTTGTAAAGACTTTTTTTTTCTAACATGTAATCTATCCTGGAGAATGTTCCATATGCACTTGAGAAGAATGTGCATTCTGCTGTTGTTGAGTGGAGTGTTCTGTGTATGTCTCTTAAGCCCAGTTGGTTGATAGAGTAGTTCAAGCCTCCTATTTCCTTATTGATTTTCTGTCTGGTTGATCTAGTATTGAAAACAGAGTACTGAAATCTCCTAATATGTTGCATTACCATCATTTTTTCCTTTAATTCTTTCAATGTTTGCTTGAGATATTTGAGTACTCTGTTGTTGGTACATATATATTTATAATTACTATATCTTCCTCATGAATTGACCCTTTTATCATTATATAATGTCTTCTTTGTCTCTTATGAAAGTTTCTGACTTAAATTCTATTTTACCTGATATAAGTATGGACATCCCTGCTCTCTTGAAGTCATCATTTGCATGAACTATCTTTTTTCATCCTTTTCAGCCTATATACATTATATGAAGTATCTAAAGTTGGTCTCTTACAGACAGAAAATAGTTGGATTTTGTGGGGATTTTAAAAATTTGTTCATATATCTTTTGATTAGAGAGTTTAATCCATTTACATTTAAAGTAATTACTGATAAGAAAGCACATTGTTTTCTGTGTGTCTTGTGGTTATATTGTTCCTCTTTTGCTGCCTTTTTTAATATTTCTTTGAATTTTATAGAGATATGATTTGATTCTTTTATCATTTTCTTTTGTTCATCTTCTATTGATATTTTTGTGGTTGTCATGGGGATTACATAAAACATCATACTTTACTTTTAGTCATATACAAAACCTCTACTCCTTTGCATCTCCCTTCCCTGACTTTGTTATCAATGTCATGAATTGCATCTTTTCATATTTGCTAACCATTAACATAGTTAGTTATATTATTCAG
Organism: Nycticebus coucang; assembly: GCF_027406575.1. NCBI lineage: Eukaryota > Metazoa > Chordata > Mammalia > Primates > Lorisidae > Nycticebus > Nycticebus coucang. Next base: position 40,371,035 of record NC_069804.1, read on the forward strand.
CCTTAAAGAAAGATGGAGACATTACCTCTTTCATGTTTACATGGATGGAACATATTTTTCTTAGCAAAGTATCTCAAGAATGGGAAAAAAAGTATCCAATGTACTCAGCCCTACTATGAAACTAATTTATAGCTTTCATGTGAAAGCTATAACCCAATTATAGCCCAAGAATATGGGGAAAGGGAAAGGGAGGAAAGGGGAGAGGGAAGGATGGGTGGAGGGAGGGTGATTGGTGGGACCACACCTATGGTGCATCTTACAAGGGTATATGTGAAACTTACTAAATGTAGAATACAAATGTCTTAACACAACAACTAAGAAAATGCCATGAAGGCTATTTTAACCAGTGTGATGAAAATATGTCAAATTGTATATAAAACAGTGCATGGTGCCCCATGATTGCATTAATGTACACAGCTATGATTTAATAATAATAATAAAAGTTTATTGTTGTAGTTATTTTCTTATGCTTTCATCTTTTAAATTCTATATTTGAATTAAATGATCTATGCATCACAATTACAGTATTACGATTCTTTGTTTATGTATTTCTTTTACTAAAAGGTTTTTTTTTTAATTAAATCATAACTGTATACATTGATATGATCATGGGGCATCATGCACTCGCTTCATAGACCATTTGACACATTTTCATCACAGTGGTTAACATAGCCTTCCTGGCATTATCTCAGTTGCTGTGCCAAAACATTTACATTCTACATTTACCAAGTTTCGCAAGTACCCCTCTAAGATACACCACAGGTATAATCCCACCAATCCCCCTCCCTCTACTCACCACCCCCCTCCCTCCCCTCCTGTTCCCACTTCCCCCTATTGTTAGGTTGTAACTGGGTTATAGCTTTCATGTGAGAGCCCCAGATTAGTTTCATAGTAGGGCTGAGTACATTGGGTACTTTTTCTTCCATTCTTGAGATACTTTACTAAGAAGAATATGTTCCAGCTCCATCCATGTAAACATGAAAGAGGTAAAGTCTCCATCTTTCTTTAAGGCTGCATAATATTCCATGGTGTACATATACCACAATTTATTAATCCATTCGTGGATCGATGGGCACTTGGGCTTTTTCCATGACTTAGCAATTATGAATTGGTCTGCAATAAACATTCTGGTACAAATATATTTGCTATGTTGTGATTTTTGGTCTTCTGGGTATATGCCCAGCAGAGGAATTACAGGATTGAATGGCAGATCTATTTTTAGATCTCTGAGTGTTCTCCATGTATCTTTCCAAAAGGAATGTATTAATTTGCATTCCCACCAGCAGTGCAGAAGTGTTCCCTTTCCTCCACATCCACGCCAACATCTCTGGTCTTGAGATTTTGTGATATAGGCTAGTCTCACTGGAGTTAGATGATATCTCAAAGTAGTTTTGATCTGCATTTCTCTGATGATTAAAGATGATGAGCATTTTTTCATATGTCTGAAGGCCGTGCGCCTGTCTTCTTCAGAGAAGTTTCTCTTCAAATCCCTTGCCCAGCCTGCGATGGGATCCCTTGTTTTTTTCTTGCTGATGCATTTGAGTTCTCTGTGGATTCTGGTTATTAAACCTTTGTCAGAGATATACCCTGCAAATATCTTCTCCCATTCTCAGGGCTGTCTGCTTGCTTTACTTACTGTGTTCTTGGCTGTGCAGAAGCTTTTTAGTTTGATCAAGTTCCAGTAGTGTATTTTTGAAGCTGCTTCAATTGCCCGGGGGGTCCTCCTCATAAAATACTTGTCCAGACCAATTTCTTCAAGGGTTTTCCCTGCACTTTCCTCTACTATTTTTATAGTTTCATGTCTTAAGTTTAAATCTTTAATCCAATGAGAGTCTATCTTAGTTAATGGTGAAAGGTGTGGGTCCAATTTCAGTCTTCTGCGGGTTGCCAGCCAGTTCACCCAGCACCATTTGTTAAATACGAATCTTTTCCCCACTGAATGTTTTTAATTGGCTGGTCAAAGATCAAATAACGGTAAGTAGCTGGATCCATCTCTTGGTTCTCTATTCTGTTCCAGATATCTACTTCTCTGTTTTTGTGCCAATACCATGCTGTTTTGATCACTATCGATTTGTAGTAAAGTCTGAGGTCTGGTAGGGTGATTCCTCCTGTTTTGTTTTTATTTCTGAGTAATGTCTTGGCTATTCGAGGTTTTTTCTGATTCCATATAAAACGAAGTATTGTTTTTTCAAGATCTTTAAAGTATGACAGCGGAGCTTTACTAGGAGTGCGTTGAAATTATATATTGCTTTGGGTAGTATGGACATTTTAATAATGTTGATTCTTCCCAGCCGTGAGCATGGTATGTTTTTCCATTTGTTAACATTTTCAGCTATTTCTTTATTAGAGTTTCATAGTTCTCTTTGTAGAGATCTTTCACGTCTTTTGTTAGGTAAATTCCCAAATATTTCATCTTCTTTGGCACTACTGTGAATGGGATAGAGTCCTTAACTGCTTTTTCAATTTGACTGTTGTTGGTGTATATAAAGGCTACCGATTTATGGATGTTGATTTTGTAACATGAGACGCTGCTGTATTCCTTGATCACTTCTAGGAGTTTTGTAGTAGAGTCCCTAGTGTTTTCCAGATACACAATCATATCATCTGCGAAGAGCAAAAGTTTGATCTCTTCTGACCCTATATGGATACCCTTGATGGCCTTTTCTTCCCTAATTGCAGTGGCTAAAACTTCCATTACAATGTTGAAAAGCAATGGAGACAATGGGCAGCCTTGTCTGGTTCCTGATCTGAGTGGAAATGATTCCAATTTAACTCCATTCAATATGATATTGGCTGTGGGTTTGCTGTAGATGGCCTCTATCAGTTTAAGAAAAGTCCCTTCTAGACCAATTTTCTTGAGTGTTCTGATCATGAAGGGATGCTGGATATTATCAAAAGCTTTTTCTGCATCGATTGAGAGAATCATATAGTCTTTGTTTTTTAATTTGCTTATGTACTGAATTACATTTATAGATTTACGTATATTTACCCCAGCCTTGAGACCCTGGGGTAAAACCAACTTGGACATGATGTATAATTTGTTTGATGTGTTGCTGGATTCTGTTTGTTAGGATCTTGTTGAATATTTTTGCATCTATATTCATTAGTGATATTGGTCTCTAATTTTCTTTTTTTGTTGGGTCTTTTCCTGGTTTGGGGATCAGGGTGATGTTTGCTTCATAGAACGTGTTGGGTAGTCTTCCTTCTTTTTCTACATTTTGGAACAGGTTGAGTAATATAGGTACTAATTCCTCTTTAAAAGTTTGGTAGAATTCTGACGTGAAACCATCTGGTCCCGGGCTTTTCTTTTTAGGGAGGTTTTGTATGGTTGATGCTATTTCCGAACTTGATATGGGCCTGTTCAACATTTCCACGTGATTCTGGCTAAGTCTTGGAAGGTGGCGTGCTTCCAAGTATCGGTCAATTTCCTTCAGATTTTCATATTTGTGAGAATGAAGTTTCTTGTAATATTCATTAAGGATTTTTTGGATTTCTGACGAGTCTGTTGTTATTTCGTCTTTGTTGTTTCTGATTGATGATATTAGAGATTTTACTCTTTTTTTTTCTGATTAGGTTGGCCAGAGGTTTATCTATTTTATTGACCTTTTCAGAAAACCAGCTTTTTGATTTATTGATCTGCTGTATTATTTTTTTGTTTTCAATTTCATTTAATTCTGCTCTAATTTTGGTTATTTCTTTTCTTCTACTGGGTTTGGGGTTGGAATGTTCTTCCTTTTCCAGTTGCTTGAGATGTCCCATTAAGTTGTTAACTTCCTCTCTTTCCGTTCTCTTGAGGAAGGCTTGTAGTGCTATAAATTTCCCTCTTAGAGAAACTCAAGTTGGGAGAAGAGAGACAGAGAGGGCAGGGGTTATTAACTTGGGGCTTAATGGGACAGGATAGGGAGGTTCTGTGAAAGCAAAACCCCTTGAATCTTATATATAAGCATTTGTGGTGCATTTCTCCGCAGCTGTCATCAGATCTGCATTGGGTTTTTGACACAAACAATTTAAGAACCACAGCTGGAGAGTTAGGAAGTGGTGTCCAAGAGAGAGGCCAGTTCTAGACTGGGGTACTCTCCTGCTGTGCTCTGACCAGGTAGTTCTGATAGAAAGTGTCAGATGAGGCCCCGGGGGGGAGACAAGATGGCGGACTGAAGCCAGCTTTCAACAAAGGCTCCCGTCCAGAAGGAGAGTTAAGGGACAGGAATTTAGTAAGTATCCTGGTGGACTTGAGCCTCACCAAGAGAGAAGGCTGAAGAACGCACATCAACACTGCTGAGGCAAGTTGTGATCACAAGGACACAAACAAAAGGTACAAAATCCACCACCAAGCGGACGGGAGACCCCCTCCCCCATGAGACCGGCTCTAGAGCCCCACAATTGAACAAGCGGGCAGAAATTAAAGGCCCTCCCACTACACTCCACGGGAGAGACCTTCTAAAAACTGGACCTACCTCCCCTACTGGGGTGCCGTGGCGTTTGCCGGACATAGGGCTGAATAAAACTTTGGGAATCCTTTGCCGGCAACCCTGAATCCCCGGCGCTCCCCTCCCGCCCACTGAGGTCTGGAGGACTGTGCCCCAGGACTTCGGATCCTTGGGTGATTTCTCAAGGGGAGTGGACAGTCCCCGAGTTGCGACTGGTCAGCATTGACTCTGAGGCGCGCCGAGTGAGGAGAGGGCACCGGGCTGAGGGGGAGTCACGCCTCACGGCACTTCCCTGCGGTGCAGTGCAGCAACCCTCCCCAGGCATACGGGGCCCAAGACTGAATCAGACTCTGGCCTCCCCGCTGAGAGCTGAGAACCCCTACTCTCACTCGGGGTCTGAGGGACTATCCCCCAGGAGTTCGGCTCCTTGGGTGATTTCTCGAGGGGAGTGCACAGTGCCTGAGCTGCGTCAGGTCAGCGCTGACTCTGGGACACGTGAGCGAGGAGAGGGCACTCTGCTGAGGGGAAATCACGCCTTGGCGGCACTTCCCTGCGGTGCAGTGCAGGAGCCCTCCCCGGACCGTAGTATTGCGTGAAACTGAATGAAACTCTAGCTTCCCCGCCCCCCGCCCCACTCCCAATCGGGGTCTGGGGGCTCATCCCCCAAGAGTTCTGATTCTTGGGGGATCTCTTAAGGGGTGTGGACCCAGCACAAACTGCGGCCGCTCAGTGCTGACTCTGGGGCGCGGGACAGAGGAGAAAAGGGTCGCCTGAGTGCCCAAACCAGAGCAGCAGTTCCTGGAGGTAGATCAACAGCCGTTTTTTCTTTAACGGCAGAATGCTCACTTCTGGATATTCTGAGGCCACACCCCCTGTCTCCCTGGGCAACCAGAGGAGGCCACCGGTGACACGGCTCACAAACCCGGAAGCCTCCAGGGCGGGGCCGACCCAGAGAGGTATTCAGACGCAATTCTCCAGCAGCAAAGACGTTTGAACTCAAAACAGCCGGTCTCCTGTAGGCGACGACAGGAACAGAGACAGAACCTCACAAAGCTGTCTGTTCTGTTCTGTTCTGTTAGCAGCATGCATCAGGGACGGGGCTAAGCCTGAGTGAACACCTCCTTCCCATCACCTGCATCAAACACTCAAAGATGTCAGGCCCCATCTCCTCCTGCTAGATAGCGGCAGTCTGCGGGGGCCTGGCAGACTTCCTTGTGATTCAGGCAGGTGCAAACCCCTGGAGTGTCTGTTCACTGCAGGCAACTGGGTTAGCCATCTGCAGAGATACCAGTGACTGGATCCGACAGAGGGGCAAAGTGGGGAAGGAGACGTCAACCTTCCCAGACTGCTCTGTTTGCTGGGTGTCTCCTCCTGACTCCACGCTGCACTGGGGTGAGCTGTGTCAGAGGAGTCACCGGGCCCCTGTGATCCAGTTCCCAGAGACCTCTTGAACCCTTCCACCCGAGACAAGTGCCGATTGAGACAGTTGATTCGGACCTTTTGAACTGGGTTAATAGACTGAGGACTCTTCAGGCGGTGCCCTGGGTGTGCGATTGTAGGAAGGTTTGATTCTCCTTTTCCAACTGGGGCCAGAGGTTGGCAGGCGGGGTGACTTAATTGCTGATTTTTCCACACAGCTGAGACTTCAAGCCAGAGTAGAAGTTGCAATAGGATCGAACAGAAACCAGCTGAAAACAAGACAGAACCACTTTGCTCCACCACACCAGACAGGGCCCCAGTTTCTCAGGACACAACACTGTACGGGCCCTCGATAAAACCCCAGGGGAAAAACCAAAGGGAGTAAACCATGGGGCGGAATCAGCGGAAAAACTCTGGTAACATGAATAACCAGAATAGATCAACCCCCCCAAGAAAAGATACGGCAGATGTGATTGAAGATCCCATTCATAAACAACTGGCTGAGATGTCAGAAATCGAATTCAGAATTTGGTTTGCAGACAAGATTAATAAAATGGAATTAGGAATTCGAGGAGAAATTCAAAAATTGTTTCAAGAATTTAACGAATTTAAAGACAAAACCACCAAAGACTTAGACACACTGAAACAAGAACTTACAGCCCTCAAAGATATGAAAAATACAGTAGAACACCTCAGTAACAGAATGGAGCAAGCAGAAGAAAGGATTTCTGACATTGAAGATAAAGTCTTCGAACGCTCCCAATCTCTCAAAGAGGAAGAGAAATGGAGAGCAAAAACGGATCACTCACTCAGAGAGCTCTCAGATAATTCGAAAAAAAACAACATAAGGGTTATAAGAATTTCGGAGAATGATGAAGTGGCTGCCAAGGACACAGAGGCCCTTCTACATGAAATTATGAAAGAAAATTTTCCAGACATGCCTAGAGAATCTGAAATTCAGATAGCAGAAAGCTTCAGAACCCCAGCACGATTCAACCCCAATAAGCCATCTCCCAGACATATCATAATTAGCTTCACTAAAGTTAACATGAAAGAGAAGATTCTCAAAGCAGCCCGGCGAAAGAAAACTATAACGTACAAAGGTAAGAATATTAGAATAACTGCAGATCTCTCTGCTGAAACTTTTCAAGCAAGAAGAGGCTGGTCATCAACTTTTAATCTCCTAAAGCAAAAAAACTTTCAACCCAGGATCTTGTATCCAGCTAAACTGAGTTTCATCTATGATGGAGAAATTAAATACTTCAATGACATTCATATGTTGAAAAAATTTGCCATAAGTAAACCAGCTCTTCAGGATGTTCTCAGACCTATCCTCCACAATGACCAACCCAATCTTATACCACAAAAGTAAACTCACTCAGAAACTTTGGATCAAACTCCAACTTCCACACTGGCGAAAGGATTAAAAATGTCCACTTGACCTTTGAAAAACTCGATACCCAAAATTCCACCAGACTTATCAATGCTCTCCATCAATGTGAATGGCTTAAACTGTCCTCTAAAGAGGCATAGGTTAGCTGACTGGATACAAAAACTCAAGCCAGATATTTGTTGCATACAAGAGTCACATCTCAACTTAAAAGACAAATACAGACTCAGGGTGAAAATATGGTCATCCATATTTCAGGCAAATGGTAATCAGAAAAAAGCAGGTGTTGCAATTTTATTTGCAGATACAGTAGGCTTTAAACCATCAAAAGTAAGGAAGGACAAGAATGGTCACTTCATATTTGTTAAGGGTAATACTCAATATGACGAGATCTCAATTATTAATATCTATGCACCCAACCAGAATGCACCTCAATTTATAAGAGAAACTCTAACAGACATGAGTAACTTGATTTCCTCCAGCTCCATAATCGTCGGAGATTTCAACACTCCCTTGGCAGTGTTGGATCGATCCTCCAGAAAGAAGCTGAGCAAAGAAATCTTAGATTTAAACCTAACCATCCAATATTTAGATTTAGCAGACATCTACAGAACATTTCATCCCAACAAAACTGAATACACATACTTCTCATCAGCCCACGGAACTTACTCCAAAATTGATCACATTTTAGGTCACAAGTCTAACCTCAGTAAATTTAAAGGAATAGAAATTATTCCATGCATCTTCTCGGACCATCATGGAATAAAACTTGAATTGAGTAACAACTGGAATCTGCATACCCATACAAAAACATGGAAGTTAAATAACCTTATGCTGAATGATAGCTGGGTCAGAGATGAGATTAAGAAAGAAATCACCAATTTTTTGGAACAAAATGACAATGAAGACACAAGCTATCAGAACCTCTGGGACACTGCAAAGGCAGTTCTAAGAGGGAAATTTATAGCACTACAAGCCTTCCTCAAGCAAACGGAAAGAGAGGAAGTTAACAACTTAAAGGGACATCTCACGCAACTGGAAAAGGAAGAACATTCCAACCCCAAACCCAGTAGAAGAAAAGAAATAACCAAAATTAGAGCAGAATTAAATGAAATTGAAAACAAAAGAATAATACAACAGATCAATAAATCAAAAAGCTGGTTTTTTGAAAAGGTCAATAAAATAGATAAACCTCTGGCCAACCTAATCAGGAAAAAAAGAGTAAAATCTCTAATATCATCAATCAGAAACAACAAAGACGAAATAACCACAGACTCATCAGAAATCCAAAAAATCCTTAATGAATATAACAAGAAACTTTATTCTCAGAAATATGAAAATCTGAAGGAAATAGACCGATACTTGGAAGCACGCCACCTTCCAAGACTTAACCAGAATCAAGTGGAAATGTTGAACAGACCCATATCAAGTTCAGAAATAGCATCAACTATACAAAACCTCCCTAAAAAGAAAAGCCCGGGACCAGATGGTTTCACGTCAGAATTCTACCAAACCTTTAAAGAGGAATTAGTACCTATATTACTCAACCTGTTCCAAAATGTAGAAAAAGAAGGAAGACTACCCAACACGTTCTATGAAGCAAATATCACCCTGATCCCCAAACCAGGAAAAGACCCAACAAGAAAAGAAAATTATAGACCAATATCACTAATGAATATAGATGCAAAAATATTCAACAAGATCCTAACAAACAGAATCCAACAACACATCAAACAAATTATACATCATGACCAAGTTGGTTTTATCCCAGGGTCTCAAGGCTGGTTCAATATACGTAAATCTATAAATGTAATTCAGCACATAAACAAATTAAAAAACAAAGACCATATGATTCTCTCAATTGATGCAGAAAAAGCTTTTGATAATATCCAGCATCCCTTCATGATCAGAACACTCAAGAAAATTGGTCTAGAAGGGACTTTTCTTAAACTGATAGAGGCTATCTACAGCAAACCCACAGCCAATATCATATTGAATGGAGTTAAATTGGAATCATTTCCACTCACATCAGGAACCAGACAAGGCTGCCCATTGTCTCCATTGCTTTTCAACATTGTAATGGAAGTTTTAGCCACTGCAATTAGGGAAGAAAAGGCGATCAAGGGTATCCATATAGGGTCAGAAGAGATCAAACTCTCGCTCTTCGCAGATGATATGATTGTGTATCTGGAAAACACTAGGGACTCTACTACAAAACTCCTAGAAGTGATCAAGGAATACAGCAGCATCTCAGGTTACAAAATCAACATTCATAAATCGGTAGCCTTTATATACACCAACAACAGTCAAATTGAAAAAGCAGTTAAGGACTCTATCCCATTCACAGTAGTGCCAAAGAAGATGAAATATTTGGGAATTTACCTAACAAAAGACGTGAAAGATCTCTATAAAGAGAACTATGAAACTCTAAGAAAAGAAATAGCTGAAAATGTTAACAAATGGAAAAACATACCATGCTCATGGCTAGGAAGAATCAACATTATCAAAATGTCCATACTACCCAAAGCAATATATAATTTCAACGCACTCCCGATTAAAGCTCCACTGTCATATTTTAAAGATCTTGAAACAACATTACTTCGTTTTATATGGAATCAGAAAAAACCTCGAATAGCCAAGACATTACTCAGAAATAAAAACAAAACAGGAGGAATCACACTACCAGACCTCAGACTTTACTACAAATCGATAGTGATCAAAACAGCATGGTATTGGTACAAAAACAGAGAAGTAGATATCTGGAATAGAATAGAGAACCAAGAGATGAATCCAGCTACTTACCGCTATTTGATTTTTGACAAGCCAATTAAAAACATTCAGTGGGGAAAAGATTCCCTATTTAACAAATGGTGCTGGGTGAACTGGCTGGCAACCTGCAGAAGACTGAAATTGGACCCACACCTTTCACCATTAACTAAGATAGACTCTCATTGGATTAAAGATTTAAACTTAAGACATGAAACTATAAAAATACTAGAGGAGAATGCAGGGAAAACCCTTGAAGAAATTGGTCTGGGTGAGTATTTCATGAGGAGAACCCCCCGGGCAATTGAAGCAGCTTCAAAAATACACTACTGAGACTCGATCAAACTAAAAAGCTTCTGCACAGCTAAGAACACAGTAAGCAGAGCAAGCAGACAGCCCTCAGAATGGGAGAAGATATTTGCAGGGTATAACTCTGACAAAGGTTTAATAACCAGAATCCACAGAGAACTCAAACGCATCAGCAAGAAAAAAACAAGGGATCCCATCGCAGGCTGGGCAAGGGATTTGAAGAGAAACTTCTCTGAAGAACACAGGTGCACGGCCTTCAGACATATGAAAAAATGCTCATCATCTTTAATCATCAGAGAAATGCAAATCAAAACTACTTTGAGATATCATCTAACTCCAGTGAGACTAGCCTATATCACAAAATCTCAAGACCAGAGATGTTGGCGTGGATGCGGAGAAAAGGGAACACTTCTGCACTGCTGGTGGGAATGCAAATTAATACATTCCTTTTGGAAAGATATATGGAGAGCACTCAGAGATCTAAAAATAGATCTGCCATTCAATCCTGTAATTCCTCTGCTGGGCATATACCCAGAAGACCAAAAATCACAACATAACAAAGATATTTGTACCAGAATGTTTATTGCAGCCCAATTCATAATAGCTAAGTCATGGAAAAAGCCCAAGTGCCCATCGATCCACGAATGGATTAATAAATTGTGGTATATGTATACCATGGAATACTATGCAGCCTTAAAGAAAGATGGAGACTTTACCTCTTTCATGTTTACATGGATGGAGCTGGAACATATTCTTCTTAGTAAAGTATCCCAAGAATGGAAGAAAAAGTACCCAATGTACACAGCCCTACTATGAAACTAATTTGGGACTCTCACATGAAAGCTATAACCCAGCTACAACTTAACAATAGGGGGAAGTGGGAAAGGGGGGGGTGGGTAGAGGGAGGGGAATCGGTGGGATCACACCTGTGGTGCATACTACAGGGGTATTTGCGAAACTTGGTAAATGTAGAATGTAAATGTTTTGGCACAGTAACTGAGATAACGCCGGAAAGGCTATGTTAACCACTGTGATAAAAATGTGTCAAATGGTTTATGAAGTGAGTGTATGATGGCCCATAATCATATCATTGTATACAGTTATGATTTAATAAAAAAATTAAAAAAATTAAAAAAAAAAAATTTCCCTCTTAGAACTGCCTTTGCGGTGTCCCAGAGGTTCTGATAGTTTGTGTCTTCATTGTCGTTTTGTTCCAAAAATTGGCGATTTCTTTCTTAATCTCATCTCTGACTCAGCTATCATTCAGCATAAGGTTATTTAACTTCCATGTTTTTGTATGAGTATGCAGATTCGTGTTGTTACTCAGTTCAAGTTTTATTCCATGATGGTCCAAGAAGATGCAAGGAATAATTTCTATTCCTTTAAATTTACTGAGGTTAGACTTGTGACCTAAAATGTGGTCAATCTTGGAGTAAGTTCCATGGGCTGATGAGAAGTATGTGTATTCAGTTTTGTTGGGATGAAATGTTCTGTAGATGTCTTCTAAATCTAAATATTGGATGGTTAGGTTTAAATCTAAGATTTCTTTGCTCAGCTTCTTTCTGGAGGATCGATCCAACACTGCCAAAGGAGTGTTGAAATCTGCGACGATTATGGAGCTGGAGGAAATCAAGTTACTCATGTCTGTTAGAGTTTCTCTTATAAATTGAGGTGCATTCTGGTGGTGCATAGATATTAATAATTAAGATCTCATCATATTGAGTATTACCCTTAACAAATATGAAGTGACCGTTCTTGTCCTTCCTTACTTTTGATGGTTTAAAGCCTACTGTATCTGCAAATAAAATTGCAACACCTGCTTTTTTCTGATTACCATTTGCCTGAAATATGGATGACCATCCTTTCACCCTGAGTCTGTATTTGTCTTTTAAGTTAAGATGTGACTCTTGTATGCAACAAATATCTTTCTTGAGTTTTTGTATCCAGTCAGCTAACCTATGCCTCTTTAGAGGACAGTTTAAGCCGTTCACATTAATGGAGAGTATTAATAAATCTGGTGGAATTTTGGGTATCGAGTTTTTCAAAGGTCCAGTGGACATTTTTAATCCTTTAGCCAGTGTGGAAGTTGGAGTTTGATCCGAAGTTTCTGAGTGAGTTTACTTTTGTGGTATAGGATTGGGTTGATCATTGTGGAGGATAGGTCTGAGAATATCCTGAAGAGCTGGTTTACTTATGGCAAATTTTTTCAACATATGAATGTCATTGAAGTATTTCATTTCTCCATCATAAATGAAACTCAGTTTAGCTGGATACAAGATCCTGGGTTGAAAGTTATTTTGCTTTAGGAGATTAAAAGTCGATGACCACCCTCTTCTGGTTTGAAAAGTTTCAGCAGAGAGATCTGCAGTTATTCTAATATTCTTTCCTTTGTACGTAATAGTTTTTTTCCGCCGGGCTGCTTTGAGAATCTTCTCTTTCATGTTAACTTTAGTGAATCTAATCATGATATGTCTGGGGGATGACTTATTGGGTTTGAATCGTGCTGGGGTTCTGTAGCTGTCTGCTATCTGAATTTCAGATTCTCTAGGCATGTCTGGAAAATTTTCTTTCATAATTTCATGCAGAAGGGCCTCTGTGCCCATCGAGGCAACTTCATCATTCTCAGAAATCCCAATTATTCGTATATTGCTTTTCTTCAAATTATCCCAGAGTTCTCTGAGTGAATGATCCATTTTTGCTCTCCATTTCTCTTCCTTTTTGAGAGATTGGGAGTGTTCAAAGACTTTATCTTCAAAGTCAGAAATCCTTTCTTCTGCTTGCTCCATTCTGTTGCTGAGGGATTCTACTGTATTTTTCATATCTTTGAGGGCTGTAAATTCTTGCTTCAGTGTGTCTAAGTCTTTGGTGGTTTTGTCTTTAAATTCGTTAAATTCTTGAGACAACTTTTGAATTTCTCCTCGAATTCCTAATTCCATTTTATTAATCTTGTCTGCAATCCAAATTCTGAATTCGATTTCTGACATCTCAGCCAGTTGTTTATGAATGGGATCTTCAATTACATCTGCCGTATCTTTTCTTGGGGGAGTTGATCTATTTTGGTTATTCATTTTACAGAGTTTTTCCGCTGATTCCACCCCATGGTTATTTTACTCCCTTTGATTTTTTCCCCTGGGGCTTTATGAAAGGCCCAGATGGTGTTGTGGCCTGAGAAACTGGGGCCCTGTCTTGTGTGGTGGGGCGAAGTGGTTCTGTCTTGTTTTCAGGTGGTTTCTGTTCGATCCTAGTGTAACATTTACTCTGGCTTGAAGTCTCAGCTGTGTGGAAAAACCAGCAATTAAGTCACCCCGCCCACCCACCTCTGGCACCAATTTGAAAAGGAAAAGGAAAATCAAACCTTCCTACAACCGCATACCCAGGGCACCGCCTAAAAAGTCCTCAGTCTATTAGTTCAGTTCAAAAGGTCCAAATCGATTGTTTCAATCGGCACCTGTCTTGGGTGGGAGAGTTCAAGAGTCCCTGGGAACTGGATCACAGGGGTCTGGTGACTCCTCTGATATGGCTTACTCCAGTGCTGCTTGGAGTCAGGAGGAGCCCCCTAGCAAATAGATCAGTCTGGGAAGGTTGATGTCTCCTTCCCCACTTTGCCCCTCCATCAGACCCAGTCACTGGTATCTCTGCAGATGGCTAACCCAGTTGCCTGTAGTGAACAGATACTCCAGGGATTTGCACCTGCCTGAATTGCAAGGAAGTCTGTCAGGCCCCTGCAGTCTGCCGCTATCTAGCAGGAGGAGATGGGGCCTGACATCTTTGAGTGCTTGATGCAGGTGGTGGGGCGGAGGTGTTCACTCAGGCTTAGCCCCGTCCTTGATTGATGTTGCTAACAGGACAGAACAGACAACTTTGCAGGGTTCTGTCTCTGTTTCTACTAAAATCGCCTACAGAAGACAGGCTGTTCTGAGTTCAAACGTCTTTGCTGCTGGAGGTTTGTGTCCGATTACCTCTCTGAGTCAGCCCTGCCCTGGAAGCTTCCCAGGTTTGTGAGCAGCATCAGGAAATCCTTTGCTCACTGGTGGCCTCCTCTGGTTGCCCAGTGAGACAGGGGGTGTGGCTTCAGAATATCCAGAAGTGAGCCGTTTTGCTGTTAAGGAAAAAACGGCTGTTGATTTGCCTCCAGGAACTGCCGCTCTGGTGTGGGCACCCAGCCGACCCTCTACTCCTCTGTCTCACGCCCCAGAGTCAGCACTGAGCGACTGCAGTTTATGCTTTGTCCACACCCCTCGAGAGATCTCCCAAGAATCCGGACTCCTGGCGGGCAGGCCCCCAGACCCCCGAGTGAGAGTGGGGGGGGAGTGCTGGGTGCTCAGCAGGGAAGCTAGAGTTTCAATCAGTTTTATGCCTGGCCGTATTGTTGCCCGGGGAGGGCTGCTGCACCGCACCGCAGGGAAGTGCCACCAAGGCGTGACTCCCCCTCAGCTGAGTGCCCTCTCCTCACTTGCGTGTCTCAGAGTCAGTGCTGACCAGGCACGGCTTGGGCACTGTGCATTCCCCTCGAGAAATCACCCAAGGGTCCAAACTCCTGGGGGACAGGCCCCCAGACCCCGAGTGAGAGTGGGGGGGAAGTGCTGAGAGCTCAGCGGGGAAGCTAGAGTTTCATTCAGTTTTATGCCTGGCCATACTGATGCACAGGGAGGGCTGCTGCACCGCACTGCAGGGAAGTGCCAGCAGTGCATAACTCCCCCTTAGCCAGTTGCCCTCTCCTCATTCGTGTGCCTCAGAGTCAGCACTGACCAGTTGCAGCTCGGGGACTGTCCACTCCCCTTGAGAAATTACCCAAGAATCTGAACTCCTGGGGGACAGGCCCCCAGACCCCGAGTGAGAGTGGGGGGGAGTGCTGAGAGCTCAGCGGGGAAGCTAGAGTTTCATTCAGATTTATGCCTGGCCATATTGTTGCCTGGGGAGGGCTGCTGCACCGCACCTCAGGGAAGTGCCAGCGAGGCGTGACTCTCCCTTAGCCGGGTGCCCTCTCCTCACTCGCATGCCTCAGAGTCAGTGCTGACCAGTTGCAGCTCAGGGACTGTCCACTCCCCTTGAGAAAAATCACCCAAGAATCCGAACTCCTGGGGTACCGGCCTCCAGACCTCAGTGAGTGGGAGGGGAGTGTTGGGGGTTCAGGGTTGCCAGCAAAGGATTTTTAAAGTTTTATACAGTTTTATGCCTGGCAGGAGAATGCCATGGCACACTAGTAGGGGAGGTAGGTCCAGTTTTTAGAAGGTCTCTCCCGTGGAATGTAGTGGGAGGGCCTTTAATTTCTGCCCGTTTGTTTAACTGTGGGGCTCTTGAGCCAGTCTCATGGGGGGGGGGACTCCCGTCCGCTTGGTGGTGGATTTTGTACCTTTTGTTTGCATCCTTGTGATCACAGCTTGCCTCAGCGGTGTTGATGTGCGTTCTTCAACCTTCTCTCTTGGTGCGGCTCAAATCCACCAGGATACTTACTAAATTCCTGTCCCTTAACTCTCCTTCTGGACGGGAGCCTCTATGGAAAGCTGGCTTCAGTCTGCCATCTTGTCTCTACCCCTACTAAAAGGTTTTATATTTTCATGTGCTTTTATGTTATTGTCTAGTGTCCTTTTGTTTCAACTTGATGGACTCTTCTTTAGAAATTCCTATAAGGCAGGACTAGTGATAATGAGCTCCTTCAGCTTTTGTTTATCTGGGAAAGTGTTTTTCTTATTTACTTTTAAGGATATATTGAATATAGCATGCTTGGTTGACAGTTTTTTTTTTTCCTTTTGCACTTTGAATGTATTATCCCACTCCTTTCTGACCTACAGAGTGTCTCCTAAGAAACCCACTTATAACCTCATGAGTACTCCTTTATACATAAGGAATCACTTTTCTCTTGCAGCTTCACAATTTTTTATTTGTCTTTGACTTTTGACAGCTTCATTATTACTTGTCTTAATGTGAGTCTCTTTGGGTTCATTTTATTGGAGTCTTCTGAACTTACTGAATTTTTAAAATTTGTACATCAATTTACCTCAGATTTGGGGAACTTTTGGCTATAATTTATCAAATTGAGTTCTCTTCTTCTTTCTTTTTCTGAAACTCCCATAATGTGTATATTGGTCCACTTGATGGTGTTCCATAAGTTTCTGGTTTTCTGACTTTTTATGTTCTTTTTTCCTTTTGTTCCTCTAATTTGATAATTGCAAATGACTAGAATTTATGTTTGGTTCTTTTTTATAGTTTTTACTGATGTTCTAATTTTGTTCATGCATCATTTCCCTGATTTCATTTTGTTGCCTGTGTTCTCTTGCAATGCATTGAGCTTCTTTAAAAAGATTATTTTGAAATCTTTCTCAAGTCATTCATAGGTCTCTATTTCTTTAGGGTTGGTGTGTGTGGATTTATTCTGTTCCAGTGATTGAGTCATGTTTCCCCATTCTCCATGTGCCCTGTTATTTTTTGTTATGATTTATGTATTTGAAAAAACAATGTATCTTCTAGCCTTTATCAACTTGCTGCATTCAGGAGAAGTCTGTCACCAATCAGCCTTGCTAGAGATTCTGTTGGCCTCTCAAACCTTTTATGGAAATTACTCTTCTCCAGTAGTGCATCTTTTCTGTGTGTATAATTCCCAAATTAGAGAGGTTTGCTAATTTCTTTTTCAGGAGGTTATAATCTCTTGTTTCCTTTCACATATTTTTGTGACACTGTAAGTTCTCTGGTGCTGCAGCAAGCTATTTAATCTCTCTTTTGTTCTCTGCAGCCCCCAGCCCTCAGGTCAGACAAGACAGAAGTCAGTCTCTCAGGCAGCAACCTGAATATATGGAACATTAGATATACATTTTATGCTTTTCTTTTATTCCTGAGGGAGAATCCATAAACTGGTACTTTCCCCTAATCACACAAAGCTATACCAGCTTCTGTCTGTGGTAACACAAAATTTCTGGTGCTGCAACAAGTTGCTGAAATCTTTTAAGCTATCAGCTGCTACCAAGCATCCAAAATTTTCCAGTTTCCAGTCAGCACTCTGAGTCAAATGAGACCTAAATCATTCCCTAAACAGCCCCCAAGTGCTAGAACACTGGACATGTTTTCCATTCTTCTCTCTCCAGAAAGGGAAGCCACAAGTTGGAATTTTTGTCCCAATGGTGTTGGTCTATGTTGGCTTTGGGAAAGAGATAATATAAATTGAAATAAAATGGTTTTGTTACTGTATCAATGCAATTATTCTTGGCTTTGAGCTTGCCAGGAGTACTGTGACCTCCTAGCTTGTTCTCATAAGGGCTTTTGGACCATATATTGTCGTTAAGTCAGTATATCTGTAGGGGAATGAGGTCTAAGGCTTCCTATTCTTCAATCTTGCTGACATTACTCTAAAAGTAGTCTAATATTCCTTTTAAAAATTTAACTGTGCCATATAAAATCACAGAAGCAATATCTCACCATATTACAGTCCACAGAGATCAGGATGGGACATTTTTCTTAGGGTTCATCTTAGAATTCTGCATTCCAGAATTCTAAAATTTAATGTCTTAAGAATAACAATCATTGTATTTGCTCATTATTTTGTGGGTCGGTTGGGTCAGTTTTATAATCTGAACTGAACTGTCTGGGGCCAATGGTCCAGGATAGCCTCATTGACATGTCTGTGCCCCAGCTGAAATGTCTGGGATGGCTATATGGCTAGGGAACACTGTCTTTTATTCCCCAGAAGCTAGCTCAGACTAATTCATAGGTTGTCAAAAGGGTTCATAACAGCAAGAAAATGAAGCCCCCGTATGTAGAACTTAGATTTATGTTTACTGATGTCCCATTGGCCAAAGTAAGTCACATGGTCAAGTCCAAATTCAAGGGGTGGAGGAATAGACCCCATCTTTTGATGGGAAGTGTTGTAAAGATTTTATGGTCATTTCTTTGCAATCTACTGCAAACCCCTAACTAATGACATATTTATTATGAACAATATTTCATCCTGTAAAATCCTGATACAACCAAATTGTTAGGTAGTTCATTGAATTTCATTTTCAAAGGATTTGACTGATATTAATCACTCTCCCATAAATTATATAATAGCATAGTTTCTGACTTAAAATATTAGGCTAATCACCTTGCTTTTCGGCTTTCTTCTTCTTTTCTTTTTGGCCAGGGTGGACTTAGACTCACAACTCATTGAAAATCACAAGTAGCATTTGCATGTGTATGGATTTGTCATTTGATTTTATCACACTGGTATTTCTTGCCATCTTCTTAACTTTAAAATGAACACTTGAAACCACAACAACCAAAAGAAAATAATATTAAAAAATTCCTTCTAATTATAGGAGACAAAATATTTTACTTTATTGCACTTGTGGTACAAAAAAATCCTTAAAGAAGTGACTACTAAAGAAGATGATATAGAACTATCTATGGCAAGGAAATTATAGAAAGCAGCAAAAACTCTTGGAGCAAAATGTTAATCCACTCTCAGAAGATAAGAATGGGCTTATAGGAAGGTCTATCAATGCCAAAACCTATCCTAGAGGCACCAATAACCTATAAACAATACCAACTGACTCACTTATATCCTAAACTGTGCTGAGTTTGTGAATAATTTAGGTCCTTCTGTTGAAGATGCAACTGTTCAGTGAACAAAGCATCATGAGACTGTAGGATATCATTTGTGTAAGTATATATAATAATGGCCAATATTTGTTAAATAATTGCTATTTGCTAGGCTCTTATCCAAGTGCTTTACCAAAATGAACTCATTTAATCCCTATAATACCAGTATGAGATAAGGTACTTCTATTATCAGATGAGGAGACTGAGGCACAGAGAAGTTAAGCAATTTGCCCAAAATTACACAGCTAAAATATAGTAGAGTAGGCATTTGAACCCAAATAGTTTGACTTGAGAGCCTATTATGCTATTGTGTGTGTGTGTGTGTGTGTGTGTGTCTAAATCTGGAAAGGTATACATACAAAGTCAGACTAAATCTGGAAAGGTATACATACAAAGTCAGACATCATTGTTTCTAAATTATGGGATTACATGTGATTTTTATGTTTGGTTCTTTATATAGCTGCATTTTCTATTTTTTCCATAACATATAGTTCTACTTGTAAAAATCTTATTAAAGACTTGCAACGATCATATAATATAATGAACTGTCTCTTCCCATACTTTGCCTCACTCTTTCCTCTCCTCTGCTCTGCCAAGCTCTTTCTGTTGGATTTTACCCCCTTTTTCTTAGACACGTAGTTGAAAGATTCTTGCCACAATTCCAAGCATCACATCCTCGTTCATGAGAAGGAAGCAGTACCAGGCGTGGTGGCTCATGCCCATAATCCTAACACTCTGGGAGGCCAAGGTGGGTGGATTGCTTGAGCTTACAAGTTCAAGACCAGCCTGAGCAAGAATGAGACCCCGTCTCTAAAAAATAGCCGGACATTGTGGCGGGCGCCTGTAGTCCCTGTTACTTGGGAGACTGAGGCAAGAGGATCCCTTGAGCCCAGGAGTTTGAGGTTGCTGTGAGCTATGATGCCTTGGTAGTCTACCCAGAGTTACAAAGTGAGACTCTGTTTCAAAAAAAAAAAAAAAAAAGAAAGAAAAGGAAGAAAGAAAAGAAAAAGAAGCAATATTGGTGACCACACAGACATTCAGTGACTCTCCTTTTATCAGAATAGCCCTCTGAAAGACTTTGCTTTCATATTATTGATCCCAACTGGGTCACATGGCCATTCCTAGCTGG
The DNA here is from genome assembly GCF_027406575.1 of Nycticebus coucang. Classification (NCBI taxonomy): domain Eukaryota; kingdom Metazoa; phylum Chordata; class Mammalia; order Primates; family Lorisidae; genus Nycticebus; species Nycticebus coucang. The sequence goes on from NC_069804.1 coordinate 40,391,046, forward strand.
AAAATTGAATAAATGGTGTACAGTTCCTATAATGGAGGACAGTAAAAAGAGAAGATGCCTGGGAATGACTGCTGGGTGAGCCAACTACAGGGGATCTGCCACATTTCAAGGCTAGTGTAGGGTGGCACCTGTGGCTCAAGGAGTAGGATACCAGCCCCATATACCAAAGGTGGTGGGTTCAAACCTGGCCCCAGCCAAAAAACTACAAAAAAAAAAAAAAAAGACTAGTGTAAAATATATTCCTTTTTCTAAAGAGACTCAACAAAGAGCTCATAAGGAGATAACAACCAATACGCTGGTCAGGGATTCAAGAGATCTATTACATTCATTTTCTTTGAGACTTAATAAATAACTTACCCTCTTTGAGTCTCAGTTTACTTGCCTGTAAAATTAGTGTACTGTACTACATGATCACTGAAGTCCCTTACATCTTAACATCTGATAATACTAGAAACCAATAGATCTTGCAAATATTTATATTGTAGATCAAGTCTGCAGTAAATTGTACTTGCAGAAGAGCCTCCAATCATCTACATGGAAGGAAGAGGAAATAAGAAATATACATATTCAAAAAAGAGCTGGATGTATGAGCACAAAACCTCTATTCCCAAAGAAACAGAGACAGGTTGACTATTTGAATCACAAGTGTTTGTAAGTTTCACAGAAGTGTCAGTGGTGAGTTCCTGAACTGATGAAAATGACTAGTGTGCTAAAGAACAACAGGCCTATTAATAGGTGTCAATCAGTTATTCTCTTTGGAAACCACCATTCCCTTTGGAAACACCCTTCAATCCTTCATAACATGATGTTTTTCTCTTATTGAGCATCATCATATTTCTCTCTCTCTCTCTCTTTCTCTCTCTCTTTCGTGTTTACATGGATGAAGTCACTTGCCTTTTGTAGGAAATACTGGACTGCGGTTACTGTACTTTTATCCTCTTTCTCAGCTACCTTACTGTGCAAGCTAGAAAGCTAAAACTATAATTTTCGTACATTTTGTGGAAACTTGGCTTCCAGATGTGAATTTTAGGTTCTGCTGACTATATGTATTCATGTGAGTTCTGGAAAGTAGAAGTGCAGCAGAGTATGTAGTCCTGCCTTTTGGATATATTTTTGCTGACAAAGACATTTGTAAAAATGTGAGATTCCCATGTTCATTCTTTTCGCCTCTAGGAGTTGGAGATGCTGGCGGGAAGGAGTTCAGAGACAGTGGCCCCTTCTTTATTCTGGTTTCTGGATGCCTGTATCACAACTACAGTACTCTGTTCTTGAGCTCAGTATTCTTGTGGTGAGCTCAGAGGTAATGCTCCTCTGGTGGGTAAGCAGTATATTGTTCCATGAAGCATTCATGGGGGTACATCTTAAAAGCCACTTCTTTAGACCTTCCAATGATACCAGGAGATACCAATTCTCTGTATTTAATTCCTTCTTTTGCACAATACAAGGGTTTCTGTTACTTGCAATGAATCTTAATTGTAATTTCTTCATAAAGCACACATGCTTATACCAAAATAAACAAGGGCATCTTTAGATATTAACATAACACAGGCATTTCCCTACTCTACTTTTCAATATCAGAGCGATATCCCCCCCCCACCTTTTACCCCACCATTCTTACTACATTGTTAGTAGAGAAGACCTGGAGGCACAATGGAAGGACCATACAGAGAGGTGAACAGGAATCATCCCTGTGTGGATAATTGCTTCTCAGCCTCCAGAAAGGAGGGCTCTAACATGAAAGTTTTGATGACAAAAGTTTTGAGTTAGAATTTGTTGCCGCATTAGGAAAGTAACATTCTCATATCCTTGCTTTGTTAATTTCTTTTCCTCACTTTTTTACTGACTGCTTAGGCAAAGTCTCACTGGAACTCAGTTCAAGAAATGGGGCGCATACGGGCCAGTGCTCTAGTTTAGAGATGCTAAGTGACTCCTGAATTCTAGTGTGAAAATTCTACTTTCTGCTTCCAGGTACTCACATTCTACTTCCACCTGTAAATTTTCTTTTTTGTCTGCCTGGCTCCAGATTTTAGTGAACAAGTAAAACTCAGCATATGCATCTAAGAGGGAGATTCCATAAAGGTGAGTGGTGTGTTTCTATGCGCCAGGAAAACATACATAGCTAAAAGACTCACAGAAGTGTAGGTGGGTCAGGAAGCTTTGCAATGAGTGACAGAAGTCCTTGCTGTGGAGACACATCAAGGGTGAGATACTTTATGAAGAAGTCCTCTTGATATTTGAAACGTAAATGCCTTTAAGTATGTTTTTCAATCAGACCTTTCTTCAAACGTATTTCAAGCTATGATAGTTTCATGAAGAGTATTTGGTGAATTAATAAAGGACTGAAATATCTTTTTGGACTGAAGCTATAAAAGCTCACCAAAGTTTTTCTTACCTATTTCTTTTTTCCAAATCTGTAGAGAAAGAAAAAATTATATGGACTATATTTGGGGTTCTAGAAATAGTTATCAAGGATTTTATTTTAAAGTAGAGTTTGATAGTGGGAGGAAATGGACATATAGTACTTATATACTGTTGGTGAAAGTGTAAATTGGCATGAGATTTCTGGAGGGCAATCTGGCAATATGTCTCAAAAATTTTAAATGGGCACTTCTTCATCCAGAAATTCAACTTGTAGAAATTTATCCTGAGGAAAGAACCAGGCAACTGCAAGAAGACATATGTCCAAGGATGTTCACTGAAAGACTCTTTATAAAATGTAAAAAATGGAAATAGCCAAAAGGTTCGTTGGTGGAAGAATGGTTTAACGAAATGTGATGGAGGCTTTCCAATGGAATATTGTGCTGAGTCAGGGGGATTTATATGTTTTAACATAGAAAGATAACAATAAACTGAGTATCAACAAAAGCTAGTTAAAGAGTATTCTTTGTATATTCTGTACTTTTTCAATGATTGTATATTCTGCTACCATTTATACTTGATTTGTGACAGATGCTTAATAACATTTAGTGAACTAATTCATGTAAATTTATCTTTATATATTTGCATGTGCATTATGCATTCTGAAACCATACATGCTTAACTGTTAAGAATGGTTATTTTTATCATCACTGGATGTGATTGAAGCCTGAGGACATAGTGCAAATTTTTAAAAACAACTTTTACTTTATGACTTTTTATTTTTGGCATTATCTAAATCTCAAAGTAAACATGTGTTATTTTTATAACTTTTAAATGGTATTTCTAGTTTGAAATAATATAGAATTCTCAAATTCTATAACAGGTGAAGGTGCCTAGAGTACACTATTATAAAACTCATACAAATCCAATGGAAAAAGGAAAACAACCCAACAGAAGAATGGGAAAACGGTATGAACAGGCTATCCACAGAATAGAAAAACCAAAAGATCAGGAAACAAATGTTAAGATGTCAAAGTGAAATAATGAAGTACCACTTCTTAGCCACAAGATTGCCAAAAGTTTGGCAGTATCACAGATTTTAAGAATGTAGATAAACAGGGATTCTTGGTTACTGCTGGTGGAACTATGAATTAGTACACTTTCCCTGGTGAAAGGGAAACTGTGCATGCCCTCTGATCCAACAATTGTACTAAGTTTATACCTTAGAGGGAATGTCACTCCTCTGCAGAAAGGGACATGCACCCTTGTGAAATGAAGCTGTTTTAATTTGTTGTGCTGTAAGAGTGTTGCTGTAATTTATGAAAAATGGTCCTCTTAGAAGCCAATGGAGGAGCAAGGGAAACAGGATAATAGAGGGGGACAAGAAGTCAAGCAAGGGTTGGTTTCAAGGCAAGCCCAGCAGCCTCAGCTGACCCAGAAGGGAGCTCTGGGTTTTCCTTCTTTTGTACCAGCCACTGACTAAGAACCCACTTGGAAGATGTAAACACCCAGGCACTTCTCACTCTTTGTGACTGTAGGCAAAGGAGCTCCAAGAAGCCATGGGAAATCTCTAGAGTCTTCGTTGTGGGCCATTAGAAACAAAAGCTTACAGTAGCTGGAAAGAGGAATATAAATGGTTAAAAAAAATCCTGAGTCTGGAGAGAGTACTGACAGCACATAGTATTGGTGCAAAATATACTCTGAAATGATATTTAATAAATTCATTATTTTCATTGAGAGGTAGGAGAGGGAACAAGAACTTATCTGTAATTTTTTTTTAATGAATACAGTGTAACAAATAAAAATAATAGCCAATTCTGGAGAGTGAAAACATGGATGAAACCAGGATCATCGTGGGCACCAAATATGCCCAAGCATAACTGGTGAGGAGGCAGGGAGAATCCTAATATATGGTTTGCAATAGGAACCAGGGAACATCCTACATGTGGACTCCACCTGGGCTATGAATCTTAAGTGCTAGCACAGAATAGAAGGTGCTCAATAAAAAAGATAGTGAAGAATGCAGCTTTGGAGTCCTTTCAAAGATTGTTCTGCAAACTATAAAGAGGCCTCTTCCCATCCACACATACTTTGCTGCAGACCACACTTTAGCTTTGGCTCTTTGAGGATAGTATATATTGATGTCAACATCCAGCAAAGATTTCAGAGTTTGGGAGTAACAAACATGTTCATACACACCTGGGGGGACACCCTCTGTGCACTCCCAGAAAAAACTGGGGCAGGGGAGGCAGATTAGGACAGTACTTTGTGGCTGAGATACCCACCAAGCCAGAATAAGTTAAAAGTGAATTCTTTCAGGGTGGGTGATGGAAAATGCTCTAGAATTAGATTGTGGTGAGGGTTGCACAAGTCTGTATGTATGCTAAAACCAATAGAATTGCTCACTCAATAAAGGTGAATTTTATGTTGTGTACTTTATAAATCAATATATGGAAGATATATCTGCACTCCCATGTTCACTGTAGCATATTTGCAATAGCCAAGATATGGAATCATTCTAAGTGTCCATTAGCAGATGAATGGATAAAGAAAATGTTGTATATATACACAACAGAATATTATTCAGCCATTAAAAAGCTGTTAAAAAAGAATTCATCTGGGTTCCATGGCTCACTCCTATAATCCTAGCACTCTGGGAGGCCAAGGTGGGAGGATTGTTGGAGCTCAGGAGTTTGAGACCAGTCTGAGCAAGAGTGAGATCTGTTTCTACTAAAAATAGAAAAAAAATAACCAGACATGATGGCGTACCTGTAGTCTGAACTACTCAGGAGACTGAGGCAGAAGGATTATTTGAGCCGAGGACTTTGAGATTGCCGTGAGCTAAGCTGACTCCATGGCACTCTAGCCTGAGCAACAGTGTAAGACTCTGTCTCAAAAAAACAAACAAAATATTCCCAAGAATAAAGACAAATAGCCAGCAAGCACATGAAAAATGTGCTTATCATCCCTAATTATCAGAGAAATGCAAATCAAAACCACTTGGAGATAACACCTAACCCCAGTGAGAACAGCCCATATCACAAGGTCCGGAAACTGCAGATGCTGGCAGGGGTGCAGAGAGAGGGATTCGCTATGCACTGTGGGTGGGATTGCAAACTACTATAGCATTTTGGGGAAGAAGTATGGAGAATCCTCAAAGAACTCAAAGTAGACTTCCCATTGGATCCTGCAATCTCATTGCTAGGTATCTACCCAGAAAAAAATAATTATTATACTGTAAGGACATTTTTACTCAAATGTTTATAGCAGCTCAATTCACAATTGCAAAGATGTAGAGACAACCCAAGTACCCATGAACCCAGGAATGGATTAACAAACGGTGGTATACATATACCATGGAATATTATTCAGCCATAAAAAATATGCATCTTTCGTATTTACCTAGATGGATCTGAAGAACATTCTCCTAAGTAAAGTATCTCAAGATTGGAAAAGCAAGTATGCCATATACTCAGTTCTAATCTGAAACCAGTAGATCAACAACTACAGGCCCACATAAGAGAAAAACAATTAAATTCAAGAAGGGGAGAGGAGGAGAGGGTGGGTGGTGGGAGCTCAGTAAATTCCTACCTATCGGGTACCACGTAGGGGTATATGGCACACTTCCTGAGTGAAGGACACAACTACAACTCGGACTTTGCACTTGGCCTTACAAACACAAATAATGTAACCTAATCATATGTACCCTCATATTAATCAAAAATTAAATAAGTAAATGCACACATAAATAAACAAAATTCTATCACTTACAGCACCATGAATAATCTTGGAGGACATTATGTTAAGTAAAATAAGTCACACGCAGAAAGACAAATACTGCATGGTCTAACTCATATGTGAGAGCTAAAGTCAATTTCATAGGAGTACAGAGTATAATAGTGGTTACCAGAATATGGGATAAGGAGATAGGAGAGGGTTAGGGAGAGGTTAGTCAACAGATGCAAACGTGCAGCTAAATACCTAAATAAGAGGGATTAAGTCCTAGTGTTCTGTAACACTGTAGGAGTCTGTGGTTCATAACAACGTATTTTATAGTTTCAAACAGGTAAGAGAGGATTTTGAATGTTCCCAATACAAATAAATGACAAATGTTTGAGGTGATGGATTATGCTACTTACCCTGGATTGATCATGACACATTGTATACACATATCCAAACATCACACTGTACCCTTGTCAATATGTATAATTATTACAAGTCAATAAGTAAATAAATGCAAGAAATAAAAAATTGAGTCATTTGTTCTTAAGAAGACCTTAGTAAGTAGCAGAACTAGGACCTAGGGAGAACCCGAGGCTTCCAAGAACCATCTGTGCTTTGGTCCCGCAAGACGCTAGGACTTCTGAAGGAATAACTCAAAATATCTCTTAATACAGTGTTACTACAACTGGCATGCCACATAGGTTACAGATAGGCTAAGACAGTACTGATCCTCACAGCCCTCGGGGCAGCTGCCTGGAGCCCAGGGTGCAGAATATCTTCTCTCAATTGCCTCTGGCCAAGAGCATCTTCCTCCATTTGCCCCTATGTATCAAACACATATTATACATTTTCTTGGGTTCCATGATGCGTAAAGGGCTAGAGAGCACTGTTGCCCTAGAGAAACGCCTTATCTGTTAACGTTTTCTCTATTTCTTAATGAGAATCTGGGCCTTGAAGAGGTGAGAATGGCAGCTTTGGGGCTTTATTAAACCAAGGGAAGTGGGGTTGGGTAGCTAGGAGAGGGCGCCCTGGGTAACTGTGAGGGCAGCCAGAATCAGCTGTGGGAATTGACTTGGATGTTGTCTTTACCCCTGCAGAGAATTATGTTTATTCACCTGGAAAGCAGAAATTGTTGCTAACTGGAGCAGAAAAGTAATTTCCATTTGGATGTGGCAAATGAAGACCAGAGCATCAAGAAGAGGAACCCTCATATAAAGGAGATGGGGTCACCTGTGCTTCCATTTTCAAAGATAGAAACCACAGTCCAGAAGTAACTCTAGGGGCCCAGGAAGCCACCACCTGCGAGCACTGGCAGGGGGTAGTAGAAATTCAGACTATCTGAGGTCTACCTTCAGCGAGATTTTAAAAACCCCTTACTAGGCTTCTCTAAGCTTGTCTTCTACATATGACCTGCCTGCCTTTGGGGAAGGTTAGAAAAATGCCTCCCTCCTAGACTCCCAAGATTGTTAGAGTTGGAAATGTCTCAGGATTTATTATAACTTGCCACTGAAAGTCCTTTCTTGTGTCTTAATTTGGGTTCTCTAGAAACTAACCCTGAGACAATGAATTGAGTGCAAGTAATTTATTTTGGTGGTGCAGGAAACCCAGGAAGGGGTGCAAAGAAATGAGCCAGGGAAGAGGAGGAATGAAGCTAATAATGAATGTTATCAAGCAGGGTCTCCACTTTGGGCAAAAGGGACTAATCTCATTGGACATGTCTGGAGGACAGGGACACACACATCTCAGAACTATACCCACTAGAGGGTGAGGTGGTTCTCTACTTGTTTCCCATTCCCCCATTAGTTGGGGGCAACTCCCAGAGGATATTAATCCCCCAGTATCACAGATCTATTGTGCAGGTGGGCAAAGTATGGCCTGGGGTCAGAGAAAAGACTAAGGCGATATGAGTGCTTGTAGTTACAAGCTGGGCCTGTGTGCACTCATGTAGTAAGAGAGAAGGTATGAGGCTGGGCACAGTGGCTCATACCTAGAATCCTAGGACTCTGGGAGGCTGAGGCGGGAGGATTCCTTGAGCTCAGGAGTTCAAGACCAGCCTGAGAAAGAGTGAAACCCCATCTCTACTAAAAATAGAAAAATTATCTAGGCATTGTGGCAAGTGCCTATAGTCCCAGCTAAGGCAAGGATCACTTGAGCCCAGGAGTTTGAGGTTGCTGTAAGTCAGGCTGACACCTATGTACTCTAGCCTGGGGCAACAGAGTGAGACTCTGTCTCAAACAAACAAAACAAACAAACAAAAAAATAAATAAAGAGAAAGAGAAGGCACGAATGGGCACCGACAGCCTCTGTTACACCTGGCTAAGGTCTTCCTGTGTTCTGGGTACCTGCTGCCTCCTCTCTGAAAGGTCACATTATTGAATCTCCACTATTGACTTCTAGCCCAGCAAAATGTGAAACTTGCAGCCACCAAGGATGCTGACAGTGCTGTTGTCTGTTCTGACAGCATCATTCGTATGCACCCAGAAAAAACTTGGGGGGGGGGCTACACTGACCTCTTGAGGACTGAGTCTTCTGTGTCCAAAAGCTGTCTAAGGTCGCCTGTGTCTCTGACAACAGAAGACAGAGCTTCTCACTACTGTTGCCAGATCTGATTTCTGGCCAGCTCTATCTCTAATCTGGAAGAGACTCAGTGGCCAAAGAAAGTGGGTCCCTCTGGACTCTTGGGCTCTGGATTCAACTGTCATGATGTCCTTGTGAAGCAATAGTAGAGAATTTGGTCCTTGTCACTATCCCATCCCTGACACACACAGGCACTCCAGCAAGGCAGAACAGCACAGCTGCTAAAAATGTGTGTGCTCGCTCTGAAGTTAAACCACCTGCTTCAAAATACCAGTCTCCCCTGCCTTGAATTGATTTGAGTTTTTCTCTTATGAGAGTATGTTAGATCATCTACTGGCTTCACATTAGAATTGAGTACATTGGATCCTTACTTCTCCATTCTTTTTTTTTTTAATTTTTATTTATTTATTTATTTTTAATTTTTTGCAGTTTTTTTTTTGGCCAGGGCTGGGCTTGAACCCACAACCTCCAGCATATGGGGCCAGCGCCCTACCCCTTTGAGCCACAGGTGCCGCCCAAATTTGGTGATTTCCTTCTTTTTTTTTTTTTGTGGTTTTTGGCTGGGGCTGGGTTTGAACCTGCCACCTCCAGCATATAGGACCGGCACCCTACTCCTTGAGCCACAGGCGCCACCCGCTTCTCCATTCTTGTGACACTTTACGGTGTATGGCATACTTCTTAGAGATGGAACACAATTATAAGAGAGATGTTACCTAATAAATGCAATCAGTGTAACCTAATTCTTTGTACCTTCAATGAATCTCAAACAATAAAAAAAGGGAAAAAAAAACTATGCTAAAAAATTACCTTCCCTCAAATAAAAATGCCAGTCACATAACCTCTCTGTACCCCATTCACCTCAGAGGACTGGTGCAAAGATGAAGTTATAGAAACACTTAGAACCTTCTAATAAGACATAGAAAATGTCCAATAAATGTTAACATTTTAAAAATTCTGCTTATTTGAAAAGATGAAAACACTGGAAGTGGAGATGCACTCAGTCACAAGGCAAGTTGGATTTACAGCAGAAAAGAACTAAGCCTGCCAGGTCCTACCCAACTTCTAGCCCAGCAGTTCTCAACACTTTGAGAGTCAGCTGACATTCTAATTCTCACAGCTAACCCCAACTCTTGTACCAGGTCTAGGTATAGAGCTGATATTTCAGCATCACCTTCTCTGCAGCAAGAATTCTGACCACATGTGGGGTCCAGTTCCAAGCCTGACTCTCCTAACCCCAATTTCCATGCCTTGGCTTCCCCTATAGTCCCTGTTGCCATTCTTGTATCTATTCAACACAGCTCCTGGCAGCAGACAGCTGCTCAGGCAGGGTGAGCTGGTTGCAGTGGTCTGCCTAGTGAGTGAGTTCAAGGACCAATACCATTACCCTTACAAGGAACTAATGTCATGCCAGAGACAGGGGACTGCTCTCTTCTGCTGGGCCCTTGGAATAGTATTCTTTTTGCTTATACTTCTATACCCAACCCAACATGAGTTCCTGGGCACCATGCTCACTCAGCTACCTCATCCGAATTTTATTGGATGTTTGGCTGGGTGGAGAGCAGAAATGGCAGTTACTTCTGATGCCAGATTGAGCCTCCAGGACAAACTTCCTCTGGAGAGCAGAACCTGCAGCTGAGCCAGCACCCGTAGAATCCACTCCAGTCCAGTGGGTGGATCTGCAGCCTGCTGCCACCTTTCCTTCTCTCTTCATTCTGTTAAGTGATAGACCTACTGGTCCAGGAGGTGCCCCAGGCCACATTGGCTGCACCATACTCATTTCTTCTCCATCTATGATAAAAAAAAAATTGCCTCTGACTTTGGAGTCTAATCAAACAGTGGCTAATTCTGAAACCACTAAATTTGCAGATTAAGTTCAAAGTAGACTAATTCTTGAGGCCCTACAACACATGTATACTTAAACTCAACATTAATGTTTTTTGCAATTCTACGTGCTAATGTTACTACAATTAATAAGTCACATCAGTTCTCTCATGATGGTGAAGGCAGATGTGTAAGCAAATAGCTATTATATGAGGTTATAACTGCTAAAATAAAAGTATCATTAAAATGCTGTGGGAATGTCAATAAAGGAGGAATTAATCCTATGGGGAAAGGTCAAGGAAAGCTTCAAAACGGACATGATATCTGAGCTAAGTTTGAAGGATGAGTAGAACATGTCAGATGAAGAAACGGGAAAGGGCATTTTATTTTAATTTTTTCCTCCTTTTTAACATAAGGTCAAGAGCACTCTGTTAGCCATATCTCTTAGTTCACTAACACTATCTTCAGTGGTTCATCAAGGTTCCCCATTTTGCTTTCTTCAAATCTTCTATTCCTTGAGTCCATACTTTTCCCCCATAGGCACCCTCGTGAAGGTATATATAAGTGGCATTCTTAAATACTCTTTTGTATTTGCAGAATACATAGTATTTTTCATGCATATGTGGTTTCCAATTACACAAATGGTATTATGCTATAAATGTCATTCTTTCTTACTTTATTCACTCAACACTTTTAAAAGATCTATGCATACTGGTACACATACATTCAATTTTGTTCTTCTAACTGTAGCATAGCAGTCTATGGTATGCATGAATCTCATTTTTCTCATCAGCTCCCCTAATAATGGACACCTTGGTTGCTTCTAACTCCCTCCCCTCATAAAGAATATCCTCACATATGCCCCTTAGCAGACCTATGCATAATTTTTTCTTGGTCACAATCCAAAGTGTGGGTCTGCTGGGTCATAGGCGATCTTAATACTTAATTCTACAAGATATTGCCAAATTGCCCTCAAATTGCATGCCTTCAGGAAAGATTTATTGAGTACCAAACACATACCAGGCACTACACAAACCACAGGAGCTTTAGCCATGAACCAAATATCTGCTCTCAATGAACTTATAGTCAAGTATGAGAGACAGCAATGAACTAATACATGCATAATGAAGTACCACATCATGAATGGTGCCATGAAGTAAATAAAGCAGGGTTGGGAACAGAGAGTGACAAGGGGTGCTATTTTAGGTAAGATCATCAGGAAAGGCCTCCTAGGGGAGTAATATTTGATGAGACGTCTGGAAGGAACCTATGTATGCATACATAGATCTTTAGAAAGTGTTGAGTGAATAAAGTAAGAATGAAATTTATAGCATAATACCATTTGGAAACCACATATGCATAAAAAACACTATGTATTGTGCAAATAGGAAGGAGTATTTTAGGATGCCACTTATACACTTTCAAGAGGGTGCCTATGGGGGAAAAGAATGGACTCAAGGAATAGAAGATTTGAAGAGAAAGAAAAAAAAAGCAAAATGGGAAACTTTGATGAACCACTGAAGATAGTGTTTGCAAACTGAGAGAAATGGCTAACAGAGCTCTCTTGACCTTAGGCTAAAAAGGAGGAAAAAATTAAAATCATAGTGAGCTATGATATGTACTGGGTCTATTGGAGAACATTCTGGGCAAAGGGAGGCAGGAGCATGTTGGGTATGTGTGAATGAAAGCAAAAGAACAGTGTTTGAGGTTTTTCAGCAATGAATTATTGACAATAATGCTAGTAAAATGCTTAGCACAGTGCCAGGTACCACTAAGTGCTCAACTGTGATAAATTACTAGAGGTGTGACAATTAAGTTCATGAACTTGTCACTGTGCACTTACTTTGGCAGTACTGTAGCACTGTATGAACACTTCAGTAAGGTTTCACCTTGACACACCTTGGTATATCAGTGTCTCATAGCTGTGTTTGTGTCAAGGTGTGGTGGTGTCTTGCTGAGTGGTGTTCATTATTGTTGTTGTGTGTTTTTGTGTGCTTTTGCAAGAATGTCAGAGTTTGAATTAGAGCAACAAACAAAAATTAAATTTCTTGTTAAACTTGGCAAGAATGCAAGTGAAATAAGGGACATGTTAGTACATGTTTATGGGGCTAATGCCATGAAGAAAATGGCAGTGTACAAATGGATTAAATGTTTTCCGAGATAAGAGAAAGGGTTACTAATGAAGAGAGGTCAGGGCAGCCAGTAATGAGCAGAACTGATGAAAGTGCAAATATTCATCAAATTATGCATCAAAATCATTGGATGACTGCAAGAAGCATAGCAGACCAAGTAAAGATCAATAAAGAAGCAGGAAAATCTTAAATGAAAATTTTGGCCAAAACCCATGGCTCTTGCATCACAACAATGCACCAGCTCACACAACACTGTCTGTGAGGGAGATTTTAGCCAGTAAACAAATAACTGTATTGGAATACCCTCCCTGCTCTTCTGATCTCATCCTTGATGACTTCTTTCTTTACCCAATGGTAAAGGAAACATTGAACGAAAGGTATTTTGATGACATTCAGGACATCAAGGGTAATACAATGACAACTCTCATGGTCATTCCGGATAAAGAGTTCCACAATTGCTTTGAAGGGTGAACTAGGTGTTGGCATCAGTGCATAGCTTCCCAAGGGGAATATTTCAAAGATGACCATAATGTTATTTGTCAATGAGGTCTGTAGCACTTTTAATTGCCGAGATCGTGAGCTTAATTGACAGACCTTGTATTACTGTTACGGAGTATTACTATTAGATTGGAAGTTTGGGAAGGTCTTTTTCATTGCCAAAGGAAGAAGGAACAAGAGCATTAGAAGCCAATTAAAGGATCCAGGGCATTTAGAGTGGGCAATGTGGCCTTCATTTAGTGTTCTTTGGACAGCCCTAAAAGTGTTTTTGTTTATTTATTTTCACAAATGTTTTCTGAACAAGCCTTGGGAACTGGTTGGGAATAGTGATTGAGCTGATAGTCCTCCTTCATATTCATCATCACTGGTAGTACTATGGTCCTTATAGAAGAGGGAATTCCTTCAGGGATCAAGAAGGTACTCAGAAGAGACACTGGACCAAGTGTATCCCTTGCTTGTTGAGAGTTTAGGGTGAACTAACAATCTTGGCAGATTTTTCCAAGTAAATGCCCAAATAATCAACTAATTACTTGGGTCTGAACACAGCTGAAAAAAATCTGCCCTCTCAAGACATTGCCAGAGGTTCAAGCAAATTCATCCTGGCTACATGTGAGCACCACAGACCAAGGACCGGATGACTAGGCCAGGAGGGACATTTTTCACTTTTTTGCTTCCTGCTGTTAAAAAATAGTGTACTATAGCTTTCCTACTGACAGATGTTATGGTTGTTATAAAAAAATATGAAGAGATATTCAGTCTCACTAGAAATCAGTTCAAATACAATTATAAATAGAAATGAGAGGTCATTTTTCATCCACTAGGTTGGCAAACATTAAAGTGATGGGTAACAGCCAATGTTGGGGAGAGTGGGAGGGAAATGGGCACTGCTGTATACCTTGCTGGGAGTTTTAATTGCCAAAGACATTTTGGAGGGCAATTTGGCAGCTTTTAACAACATTGAAAATGGTCAGAGCCTTTGGCCCAGCAAGCCCTCTTCCAAATAAATCAACCTTTAGAAACTCTATCTCATATGCATATTTGCATGTGTACCCAAAGATAGATATACAGTTGACCTTGAACAACATAAGTTCGAACTGTGTAGGTCCATTTACAGGTGAATTTTCTTCTGCCTCTGCTACTCCTGAGACAGCAAGATCAACTCCTCTTCTTCCTCCTTCTCAGCCTACTCAAAGTGAAGATGAGAATGAAGGCCTTTACGATGATCCACTTCCACTTAGAAATACACTTTCTCTTCCTTATGCTTTTCTTAATAACATTTGATAAATAACATATAAAATGCATGTTAACTGTATTATCAATAAGGCTTCCAGTCAACAATAGTCTGTGAGTAGTTGAGTTTGGGGACAGTCAAAATTAATATATGAATTTTCTACTGTGCAGGGGGTTGGCAACTCAACCCCAGTGTTGTTCAAGGGTCAACTGTGTGCATGTATGGAAAAATGCAATTGACCAAACTGCTCACCTATAGAGGACTGGTTAAGTAAATTATGGCATGCCTGTATAATGGATCCTTGCTACATGCTGACAGTGGATATAATAATATGGATATAATTGAATAACATGTAAGATAGAATCCCAGTGATATATCAAAAAAGAAATCTATATACGTTCATTTATTTTTCTACAAGGTTTGAAAGAACACACTTCACCTGTTAACTCTGACTACTCTCTGGGGAGGAAGTTAAAAAAAGGGTAATGGTGGCTTGGAAGAGTTTTCCTCTGTCTACTTCTCATTTAGCACCTATGCATTATATGTGTGTTTAAAAACAAATTATATAGGACAAACAGAAACAGAAACCAAGGGGCTGTATAGCATTTGTACTTAATGTGCTTCATCTTCCTCCTCTTTCTCCCCCCGCCCCCCGTCATCATCCTGATCATCTGCTCAAACGTTTGAGCCCTTTCTCTTCCTGGGCACATGACAGACCCTGAATCCTAAGCAAGCTCTCACTGTGGCTGATAGCTCTGTCAGCTGTTAATTATTCATGCTAATGGAAGGGGCTGGAGGGACAGATAATACAAAATGAAGAAGAGTGAATCTTTCAGAGTCTGGTCTACTCCCCTCATAGATCCCCCAGGAACACCTGGCATACTGTAGGTATTTACTCAGCAATAAATATTGATTGATATGGATTGATATTTGTCTCTGCAGTTTCAAATCACCCACATTCTCAGACTTGCAGATTCATACCCCCGCTCAGTGCCTCCCTCAGACCTTTACTGGCCTGGCCCTGCAAGTGGACCTAACCACTGCACAGGGGCGGGGGATCCCCCCAAGGATTGGCCAGCCCCGGGCATTATCCGCCAATGGCTGTTCCTTCTATGGCTGAAACAGAGATAGTGGAGTTCTTGTTACTTTTTGTTTGCTTTTACATAAACTGAACTGGTAGCTTTGCCTCTCTAGTGAGTTTTTAGCCTGCTTATGTTTACAAAGCACAAACAAATCAAAACAGAAAATTTTACTTTCATTGGAATGGCCAGATTAAAAAAAAAATAAAAAGACTGACACCTGCAAATATGGATGAGGATTTGGAGTAATCAGAAATCCTACACTGTGAGTGAGAATATAAAATGGTATAACCACTTCAGAAAACTGACACTTTCTTATAATCACACATCTAACCCCAAGAGCCAGCAATTCCATTCCCAGGCATTTACCTGAGAGAAATAAAAATATAGATTCACAATAAGACTTGTACATGAACATTCATAGCAGCTTTATTTGTGATAGTCACAAACATGAAACAACCCAAATGTCCTCCCATGGACAAATAGATTAGCAAATTGTGGTATATTTGTACAATAGAACATATTCAACAATAAAAGAACAACATGCAACAGTATGTATAATACCAAAAATGTTTTGTGAAGCAAAAGAAACCAGACATGAGAAAAAAATACATATTGCATAATTCCATTTTTATGAAGGTCTAGAACCAGCAAAACATCTGTACAGAGATACAAGTCAGAAAGTAATGCTTCTGGGGCTGGAAGGCATTAACTGGAAAGTAGCATGTGATCTTTCTGGGGTTATGGAAATGTTCTAGATCTTGATAAAACTCACCAAACTGAACATATAATAACTATACTAGTGTGCTAGGGCTGCCAAAATAAAATACCACAGACTGGGGGGTTTAAACAACAGAAAATTATTTTCTCACAGTTCTGGAGGCTGGAAGTTCAAGATCAAAGCGTTGACAGGTTGGTTTCTCCTGAGGCCTCTTCCTAGCTACCTTGGAGACAGCTACCTTCTTGTTGTGTCCTCACATGGTCTGTGTGTTGTCTGTGTCCAAATCTCTTCTTTTAAGAACACTGGTAATATTGAATTAGAGCCAGCCTGATGATTCCATTTCAACTTTGTTACTTCTGTAAAAACCTTGTCTCCAAATGTAGTCACATTTTGCGGAACTAGGGGATAAGATTTTAACATATGAATGTTTTGGGGGGGGGGAGACAAAATTCAGCCCACAATAATACTGTGTACTTTATTATTTGTAAATTGCTTTTCAGTAAAAAATGAAATAAAGAACAGAATTGTAAAATACTCCATATTCCTAGAAATAGAGGGGAAGTGGCTATTTGTGAACAGTGGGAACACAGTGACTAAGTTACAATACAGTACACAACAACAAAGATGAACTCCACTCAGCTAGACACCACAGCATATTGACATGAACACAGCTGTGAGACACTGATATACCAAGGTTATGAAATCCTACCAAGTTGTTTACATAAGGCTACCAACAATGTAAATGCATGGTAGCAAGTTCATGAACTTAATTGTCAGACCTTGTATGATGACAGTTCTGATGGTGATTCCAGAAAAAGCATTCCAAAATTGCTTTGAAGGTGGACTAGGTGCTGGCTTGAGTGCATAGCTTTCCAAGGGGAGGACTTCAAAGGTAACCATAGTGATATTCAGCAATGAGGTATGTAGCACTTTTTCTAGGACAAGTTTACAAACTTAATTGTCACACCTCATATATTGAATGGAGCCCTTTACATGTATTAACTAATTCAGTCTTTTCAAACATGCTATCAGGTATAGGTATCATTATTATCCACATTTTTAAATGAGGAAACCAAGTCACTGAGAGGTTGAAGAGTTTATTTAAGGTCACACAGCTAGAAAGTGGAAAGCCAGGATGTGAATCCAAGCATGCTATGCCCAGAGCCTGCACAGTCAGCACTCAACTCTTCCCCAGTAGCTAGGGAGATTACTGACGGATAGATGTCTGGGAAGGCAGATGTGTCCAGAAATCACAGGACCCTCCTAAAAGAGAAACAGAGGAACTCTAGGTTAAAGACTATCACTGTGTTGCCTAACATAGTGCTGGGCACATAATGGGTTTTAAATATTATTTTTGAGTGTACTTCACAAGTTTCCCTGCCAGTCGCATGCAGGTCACCATCTTAGGGTATCTGGCCTCACCTATAACTTGTAAGTCCCTAAATGTGTATGAGTGTATGTGTTTTCACTGAACTATAAAATACATAGAAAAAAAGCACACAGACCCCCCCTTAAGCCCTTTTCCAGATATCATCCCTACCACCAAGGCTAAATGTATTCTAACTTTTAAAAGCATAGACTGGTTTTTCCATCTGAATTAGTTTCCCAGAGCTGCTGTAACAAAATAGCACAAACTATCAATAGGTGGCTTAACACATCGAAATGTATTGTCTTACAGGGCTGGAGGCTAGAAGTCCAAAATCAAAGTGGGACCAGAGCCATGCTCCCTCTGAGAGCTGTAGGGGAGAATCCCTTTTTGGCTCTCCCTAGCTTCTGGTGGTTTGCCAGCAATTCTTGGTGTCCCTGGGCTTGCAGCTGTAGCACTTCATTCAATCTCTGCCTTTGTCATCACATGGCATTCTCATGTGTCTACATCTCTGTCTCTTCCCTTCTTATTAGAACACCAGTCATACTAGGTCAAGGGCCCACCCTATTCAAGTACAACTTCATCATATCTCATTACTGTACATCTGCAACCACCATATTTGCAAAAAAGGTTATATTCTAAAGTACTGGGGGTTAGAACTTTAACATGTCTTTTTAGGGAGACACAATTCAACCCATAACACCATCCAAATGAAACAAAATGGCATCATACAGTAAGAACTCTGGTGGCTGGCTTCTTTCACTTAATGCAACATTCATGAGATTCCTTCCTATCTGTAATACGTAGTTACAGTTTGTTCAGTCTCACTACGATATGGTGTCCCACTTTGTGAATTCACCATCATTTATCCATTATACTGATGGAAGTTTCCTGCTCGATGCTAGTATGAATAATGCTGTTATAGATACTTGAGTATTTTAGTGGACTTATGCATGCGTTTCTGTTGGTATATATGTGAGAGTTAGAATTGCCAGGTCATAAGGTGGTCAGCTCCAGCAGATACAGGCAAATAGTGTTCCAAAGAGATTTTACCAATTTACCCTTCCACCAGTAGTGTATGAAGGTTCTGGTCACTCCTTATCCTCCGGTACTGGATAATTGTCTTTCTTTTTCATTTTAGCTATTCCAGTGGATGTATTGAGATCACATTGTGTTGTGTTTTTAACTTTTTTCCTTTGGTTTTCATTTTAGCTTCCCAGCCCTCTTTACTCATCATATATAGTACCCTTCTGAGTCTCTTTGTCACCCATTTCCACAATTAGGATCTCCAAATTTCTTCTTTACAGTCAGATGCCTCGATCTATAGGGAAACCAATGTTTTTTCCCCATTTATCATCCTCTTACAGAAGATTTCTCTTGCAGCAACTTTGAACAGCCTCTGAACTCACTCATGCTGCAAAAGGATCCGTGCCCATTTGTGGATTATTTTGTTTTTCATGCCTTAAGAGCACGACTGGAACAAACACAAGGTTGGAGAGTAAGATGCTTGCCATAACAAATCTATAGGGTCTGTAGTGTGTGCAAATCTACTTGTAATAAAATCGTGCCCCCCAACTTTGTTCCATGGGTGTTTTTCTTACTGTATGTTAAATGCATTTCACAATGAAGTTATGTTAGATTGTCAGACCTCAAATGGAGACAAATCAACTCCTGACGTGGTGTGGGGGGAAGGGGGGTAAGGAGACAACCATTTCTTGTGCAGATTACTGCTACCAGCCCTATCACTTTGGGGAAGAATTGAGTCTCTCAAACTGGAAACTGGGACTGATCTCTCTCTCTCCTCTTGCCTACTATCTCCATTCAGGAGCCAGCAAGTCTGAGTCTATTCTAATGGTATATCCTGGAAAAGATAAAAGCTTGTGAGGATGAAGGGGCAGGTCAGTCACCTTATATCCAATCCCTGCCCTGTCACTTGCTGACTATGTGAGAATGAGAAAGGGATCTGGGAAGATAGGCACCCTTGAGGAAGTGGATAGCTCAGCAAGAGTGGAATTGGTCAAGGCCTGAGACCAGAAGCCTACCCTGTGTGAGCCATAAATGAGCTGTGCTTTTGATGCACTCTGGGCTTGGCTCTTTTTTGCTCCCGTAGGTGTTCTGTAAAATCTCTTTGAAGAGGCCAGTCTATCTGGAGTACTGTCAAGACTTGGGCTGGAGATTTAAATGGGAGCCACCCGTGGCCATCAGTATCCTTCACAGCTAAAGAGCATTGATCTGTTGGCCCAGTTCTTCCTTCATCTTCAAATGTCTCCTCTCAGAACTGATGAAGAAAGAGGGCAATCACCTAGGAACCCTAAGGTTTGAATCTGTGTTGGTTCCAAATCTGACCTTCAATGACTCAGACTCTTGATATTTGACAGTTATTGAATGTCCTAATGTAGTTGGTATCATATAGATTACAAATTAATCAAACCAGGCCCTGTGAGGACTTTTTATTGAACATTCACCAAGAACCTTATGTTTGTAAAGGAAATCCAAAAATCATCCACACCCATCATCATCACAGGGCTGACAAATGAGAACTGCTAAGCTTTAAGGTAAATGGAATAAAGACTTTTCTCAACAGGCCCAACAAACCAATGCTGGGCCATGACTGTAACATAGAGTTATACTATTTCTGCCATTGACCTTAGCTTTAGCTTTCCTGTCTGGAAACAGCTGGTCTCTGTGACTTATTTAGGTGGAATTTCCCCCAAGCATTGTGTTCTTGTATTTGTCTTCCAAAGGGGAGAATAATTTCCTGCCATGGAGGAATTTGATGTAAAGCTGGGTAGTAGTGGTGCCTTCAGAGAGGAGAGCATCAGAAGAACAGCGTGTGGGCTTTACCTGAGATTTAGGGTCAAGGGGTGATTGGGGAGGCCATAGACTGAGACAGGGAGGAACCACTGAAACATATCTCATGGATATGAGAGAACATTTAGAGAACCTTAGAGAACATCCACCTTAGAGAACATTTAGGCTTATTTGTGACTTGTCCCAAACTTACGCAAATTTGATGGCTACCCAAGGGCCTCCCTTGTGGGGAAGAAATAATTCAGGCTATTGTTAAGTTGTGGCCAATGTGATAAGATGGAGAACCAAAAAATGAGTTAACTTTCAGCCTACAAACTGAGTACTGTCCACCAAAGTTTCAAGATAGGCCCACCATTTAATATCAGGAGGAAAAGGTAGGAAGCTACTTACAAAACAGTTGATACTTCTCAAATTATCAAGATATTAACATAAAGTTTGCCAAAAATCAGTGTCAGTTTCCTCAACAACATTTTTTTTATAATTTGCTCAATGATTAGTAGGTAAACTAAGTTGTAAGACTATACATTTCCCCACACATAAATAAAGAGAACTATTTTCATTTAAATAAATGCTATTGAGAAGCATTTCTTCTTTTTCATTAAGCCCAAATTGGCAAGAATGTGTTCATCACTGTTCTATGCATCCACCATGGAGAATGGCAGCCTCTCTGGGCCTCCAATATCATTCTATAGCAGTCCAGAACAATCTCCTCCATTTTCCAAGTTTGTCACCATTCTGGGAAATGCTATTGATAGCATTATTGTTCTCAGTTCTTCAATCCTCCCTGTATTCTTTTGCCATGTGACTTTGAGGTGCCTCCCTTCTCCATTGCTATTGAAATTGGCAATGAGACAAAGGCTTGAAGAGCTAGCACTGGCCCTCTCTTGCTTGTGCCATTGCCATGAGAAAGCTTCCCTGAACATACATACACCTGATAACTGCTCCCCCTTCACCCTTCATGATGAAAACACATGGCAAAGACCTGGGTGCCCTCTCACCCTGTAGCTTAGAGCTAATCCTAACTGCACTTACAGCTTAGAGCAGCCCAGCAGAGCTGAGCCTAGATCAGTTGAACGATAGACACCCACAGTCCCATAAATGTGAGATCCATTGGTTATTTTTTCCTATTGAATCTGAGAACAAGTAGTAATAGCTGATTGTTTATAACTCTTTAAGCATATTTTTGTTTAACTTAATAATGCTACATGTGAGTACTACTGTTATTTCCATTTTAAAGATGCGAAAACTGATTTATAGAGACATTTGTTAATTTTCTCAGGTTCCCAGAGCTGGGAAATCTCAGAATGGTAATTCAAACACAGGTGTGTGGCATTCTAAGGCTTGCACTAGAAGCAGCTATGTTTTCCTCATACAGTGTAAAGCTACAGCATATAAAGCAAGCAGAGACTGGTGACTGTTTTCATTTCCTTCTCTCTTTAAATACCAGCAAGTTGACTTCCTGTTTTTGCATCACTGGAGCATTTGAGACCTTGAGATTTTGAACTTCTCATTGCTATCCTCCCCAGCAGACACATCCTGTTCTTAAGAAAGCTATAGCTTTAAGTGCTGTTGACTTTTCAAAGTTTGGGGGAACTCCCTGGTAATATATTTCCTTATAGAACATTAGCCATTTACTTACCAAGAAATGCAGGAACTGAGATGTTTATACCCTCTGGCAATTGAAGTCTATCAGGAGTGAGGACAAAGAAACTCTGAAACCTCAATCCAAATGTGAGGAAAACTAGGATTTGATTGATAATATTTCCACTTCTCTCAGATTTTCCAGGAGTGTTGGTAAATGCGACGTCACTTGGCTTGACTTTTATAGGTTTAGAAGCTTTTGTAGATAGATGACTGGGTTCAGTAACTAAGAGACTTCAACAAGTTACTTAAACTTGTTGTTCCTTAGTCGTTTCATCTCTAAAATGGAGATAACAGTACTGCCTCATCGAGGGCTAGATGGAGATAAAATGAGATAATGTATATAAAGTCTTAACACAGTATATATCTGTAATTTGCTTTTGGCTACAAGTGGCAGAGATCCTGGGTCAAAATGGGTAAAATACTTAAGAAATGTTACTTTACATAGTCCAGTGAGGGAAGAGAGCTGTATGAGTGACCCAATCAGGGCTCTGACCCATATCTGTCAGCCATTCTCTTGGCTTGGACTTTCTCAGGCTGCTCCTCCCCACACCCCACCCCTCCCCATCCCTGAAGGCAAGATACCTGCTGGTAGCAATGGGGAAGTCGGATTGTTTGCTCACAGCCAGTGAAAGAGACAGAGTGCGCCACTCTCAAATATGAAAATAAATTCCCTTCCTTCCATCTCTTTGGGCCAACCTTGGTTACTTGTTGCCCTTGCCAGGGGAGTGCTCCACAGGGACTGGCTTTAACTTGGGTCTATAAATGAGTCAAGGCAAAAGAAGAATGGATTGTGGTGATTGATTTACACGAGTTAAGATTCCTCTTTGTTTCTGGGAGTAAAGTTTCCTTCCCCTAAGTTACACAGTTGGAGTGGAGAAAGGGTGATTACTTGAACAACATTAAGATCTCATTAGAAAAGAGGATTTGAGGAAGGTGCTCAACAGCTGGTCCACAATAAATGCTCAACAATTGTCAGTTTATTTTGCTATTCTACTTTTGCAACCACAGGGATTATTTTTTACCAGTTAGTCATGCTGCCATTCAGGGAACTCAGGGATGACAAATGGTTTGCATTGAAAGCTTTTCTTTTCTTTTCTCTTCTTTTTAAGAAATTTATCTACCTGGAAAATAAACTCCAAGGACCTGTGAAGTCTTGGAAGGTCTAAGTTCAATTCCTCATGTCACCGTCACCTTGAAGAGACAAAGTTGATAATGCACAGTGACTTTTCTCCTCCTTGGCCCAAACAATATTTTACATCAAAAATACTACACTTCAACAATTTTTGTGCAAAGTCCTAGTACTATGGATATTTCCTATTTTTGCCTTTTTGTTTTGTTTATTGTTTCTACCTTTCCCTCTTTTTCACCTAACAGAACTTCTACTTCTTGTAGAAAACCTATTCTGTATGATTTGGAAGAGGCTGGCCTCATCCACACATGTGCACATGAGTGGACACAAGCCAAATTGCCCAATCAGAGTACATTATCTCCTCCTTTGGAGAGAGTCATTAGGATGGGCTCATGATCCAAGTCTGGCCAATCATACTGTCTTCCTGAAAATTTGAAACTTGAGCTGAATGAGCAAATGTCAAAGGAACCACAACTGAATCTTTACACAGCCAATACCTGGAAAATAATTTACACATTTCTGTTATTTATGCCCAGAGCTGACGTGGTTTCCATTGGTCCCAAGTTCTGATTGTCTTAATTATTCAATTCTGTGAGCTTTCCAGAATTTCAGTCCATAGATTGAACTGTGTCCCTCCCTTCGCTGAACAATCTTACATGTATAAGCCCTAACCCCCAATGTGACTATAGTTGGAGATAAGGCTTTTAGGAGGTAATTAAGGTTAAACAAGGCCATAGAGGTGGTGTTCTAATCTTATAGGGCTCGTGACTTTATTAGAAGCAGAAGAGAGAAAGAGAGCTCTCTCTTCAAGTGCACAAACAAAGGAAAGGCCATATGAGGATGCAGAGAGAAGGCAGCCATCTGCAAGTCAGGAAGAGAGGCCTCAACAGAACCCCATCATGCTAGCATCCTGATCTTGGATGTCCATCTTCCAGAACAGTGATAAAATTAACTTCTGCTCTTTAAGCTACCCAGTCTATGGTATTTTGTTACAGCAGCCCAAGCAGGCTAAGACAAATACTATTTTCCCTCTTAAGATTGCTAGTTATGATGGCTATTATATGCCAAGCAAGTAAGTCCTCATTTTGAAGTCGAGAAGGAACTGATTAAACTGTCACCCCTCCATACCTTCAGATACAGGCAATACACCTACCCATGCTGGCACTACTGGGCTCAGTAGAAAAATATCAGGAGTGTGAAGTATGGGGGCTATTTCTTGTGATTTCTCTCAAGGTCCCACAAGAAAGTCCACTCCATCTGAAAGCAAACAGATAGTAACATATACCTCTGCTAAGATCGGCTCTTCTTAATGTGGCAAGCAACCTTGACTGCCAGTGAAAAAAATGACCTATAGCCTTAGTGGGCCAGAAAAAAAAGACTTATTTTTTGCCTCAAACTTAAGTTAAAGCTTACTAAAGCAGGGAATTTGGAAGCATAGTGAGGGATAAAATCAGTCCCAAGAAGAGATTTACAGAAACTCAGAAATCCTTGGCTCCTTCCACATATCTCCAGCTGAGTACTTTTTTGCCTGACAAAAGTAATAATTACAATATAATCATTGTAATAAGCCATTCAATCAAATTGAATGAGAGCTTTGAACTTGGAAGCAAGGGGCTGATTAACTGGGCTTCACAACAAGCCTGTTGTTTTTTATTGCCCTGATGCAGAGGCCAAACATGGAAGCTGTTAGGTTAAGAATGAAGGGTTACCTGATACACACTGAGACCAGTTATTAAAAATAAAAAGGATGAGACAGGGCTGGGATCCAGGTTCGAGCACTATAATAAAATTCAACAAAACATCTAGGCTTGATTAGAGTCACCCCTAGGTTGTACAGGCGTCCTGTGCAAGTACTTATTTGGAGAAGGGCAGGAGCTATCTATATAAACAACTTAATTTTTTAAATGTGCTACAAAATTCATGGGCTTATGTGAGGTATAGTGATTTATCAATGAAGATTCAGAATGATGGGCATAGAAGAAGTACTTATGTATTTGGTTATCATCCAATCAATCAGTGCTTGTGTTATGAAGATTCTTCATAGTATCCTGGCACCATCTCTTCCTGTTCAGGTCTGGGAACCTTCTCTTTGTGCTCTTTATTGCCAAATGTGTCAGTTCTGGATAATTTCTTACCTCTCACTGCAAGCAAAAGGTAGCAATGTTGTTATTACTCATGACGCCATGGCTCTTTGGAGCCTATTTTTATTGAAACTCTATCGATCTTCCTGCCCCTTCAGTTCCCTCATACTGTTTATTCCACTTATTCAGAGATGGTTACTTTACCCAGGAGGCTGTAGCATCCAAAGTGCCCCTCATGCACACTGGCTTCCAATAACTCTCTCATTGCTGATGATGGTCACAAATATAAATCTTACTGAGTATGTAAGAAAAAGCAAATAATAATTTGCTTTGTTATTATGTTCAAATTTGTGGTTTAGAATGTCATAGTTTCAATGTACAGCAACTCCTCTTCCATTCATGTCTCCCCTTGATCTCTTTAAGCTGCTATCACTGCATTTCTAGAATGTAATCTCTTTCGATGCTGACTCCACCCCTGCTTTGCACACATCCCTACCAGGAGGGGGTAGATAGGTGACGGGGCCATGGGAAGACAGAAAAGAAGAGTCTCATTTGGCCAAGAAATGTCCATCCTTGTCCCACATGGCTTGTGACCAGCTTAGGAGAGCATGGCATTCCACTGATTGTAGTCAGAAGGGGACATTGATCAGAAAGGCCTATTGACACTGCGAAGCAACAGTCTAGGGAGCCCTGGGAGGAGATAGACAGGCCTATCCCTGAAGAACAAGTGATGTGGAGCCAGGTGGATGACTACTCTGGGTGCTACTGTGGGAGGTACACAGCACAAAAGTCGCACTACAGGCAGGACAAGGATAGGTGACAGCCAACACATGGCTGGCACTCATGGCTCAAGCCCCTTGACAATGAACTCTTGGTAGCCCAGAGCCCTGAACTCACACAGCATCCTATGCAAATGAAAGTTACCCAAAAAACAATGTGTCAGCACCATTCTGGCAGCTCAGTCTCTGTGATCTTGCAAAGGAAATACTGTGCTGCCCCACAGAAGGGATCAGCTTGCCAGGCTGCCCTGCTAGAACCAGGTCTGAGACTGCCCCATAGGCAAGAGTCCCAAAATTCCCCAGAAGATCTGAACCCTTCTCCGGGGATTAAGGGGGGTGTAGGATGACTGGAGAGTAATCCAAAGGGGAAAAGCAGGGGCTAGAGCCCCCATGTAGTTCCTGGTCTTGGCTCAGGGAGCCCCATATGGGTAGAAAGCACTGCCAGTCTTAGCAGGCCCCAGACACTAGAAGAAGACATTAAAAATGTTGAGGTAGCTGCTTCCACTGACCAGGACTCACATGGAACTAAGATGTGGGTAGGGGAAGGCAATACCCAGATGGCACTATGGGCCAGTTCAGGTATCAAAGAGGAATTTAGGAAACTTCTAGGAATGAATTCCAAATTCGAGGGCCCCTTGGGGCCTGAAGATCAGAGCAAGGGTCCTGCTTGCCCAAGTCTAAGGCCTACACTGTCTTTGATTACTAACCAGTTCTCTTGTGAAATTTAATGGCCAGCTGCTAATTAAGATTTTTAATGGCACTGTGTTGCTATAGTACTCCCAATGTTTGGGAAGCAGAAGTCTATGATTGTTCAGTCCCTAGACAATCCATAGGCCACAATAACTCTCCCAGCGGGCACTGGACTACTAAGTGAATGCATTCTCTAGGATTGTTTCTTAAACTCTCCTTAGGGAAGTCTGTGCAAGACAGTGGTCAAAAGAAATACCATTGCAGGCAAGAGGGCGTGGTGGGATTATGAGTACTGGTCACCAATGAATCACAGATATTTTCATATCATATGAGACTTGTGGTAGATACCTCAAAATGCCATCCATGGTCATCACTTTCAAAATTGCGGCAGCTATTGGATCCACTATTGCTTACATCTTTCTATTTAACATATTATCAATAATTAAAGAGTCCATACCTTCCTATATCAAATTTCTTTTATAATTTTTTCTGAATATATTTTAAATGTACTTTTTTTTTTTCAGTTAAAAACATGATTCTAAGAAGGAGTCTAAAGATGTTACTGGACTTCCAGAGAGTCCACAGTACAGAAAGTTTAAGAAACGCTGATGTACCTGGAGATGCCTAGGCTATAAAAAACTATATCTAGACACTTAAAAAGTAACATATAGGGATTCAAGGAAGCCAAGGGTGGGAACGTGGTGTGTATCTGTTAGTCTTAATTTCTAAGACACTTTTTTCTCTTTCTTCTGGAACTGTAATCTCTTTGTCCTTTTTGAGCTAAGGTTTAGTTGGGTCTAATAACATTTCATCTTCTCCCCTTTAACCCCTGCCCCGTAGGTGGATGAGTAAGCTAGGTTTGCCCAGCCGGAGTGTTTCACCTTCCTGGCCAGATTCATTAGTTTCAGCAGGGCACACTATGCAGCACCCTCCCTGAGATATTCCTGCTGAAATGATCTGGGGTTGCTCTTTGAGACTATGAGTTATAAAGACAAAAAAGAAAAAAAAAACTGGAGGTACTTTAAGCAATTTTTCCCAGCTCAGGGACAAAGTTGTTTTCAGAAGGAGAGAAGGCCAAGGAAAAAAGAAGCAAGGACAAGCTAAGAAAAGGGCCCCAAACCCCCAAACTCCAGATCAGTTCAATTACCTGAACAAATCAGTCTCTCTTGGTTTGTCTTTCCTGGTTTACAATGAGTCTCTGTAACTCACAACCAAAAGATTCCTGATTCATATACTCAGAGGGAGAGACAGAGTTTGTGTACAAGTTGTGTGGGTATCTTATCCCAGTTGGAATTGAGAATGATTGGGAATTGGATTTCTATATATTTGGTAGTAAGGTGTTCATTGTTTTATTTTTGTTTTCATTTTTTATAGCTGAGGAAATGAACACACAGCAATTATATAATCCTCCTGATGTCATACTAATAGCAAATGACAGAGCCAGAATTTGATCTGTTTTATTCCCTAGCCCATATTCTAAATCAGGCGTCCTCAAACTGTGGCCCGCAGGCCGCATGAAGTGGTGTGAATTGTATTTGTTCCCGTTTTGTTTTTTACTTCAAAATAAGATATGTGCAGTGTGCATAGGAATTTGTTCATAGTTTTTTTTTTTTTTTAACTATAGTCCAGCCCTCCAACGGTCTGAGGGACAGTGAATTGGCCCTGTTTAAAAAGTTTGAGGACGCCTGCTCTAAATGAACTCAAATGCGATAATACAACAAGGAAAAACAGCCTTGAGCACCTGGGTTCCCCAGACTCACCTGGTGTTTATTCTGGTAGATGGGAGACCAGATGGACAAAGCACAGGGGAAGTTCCCTTTCTCAGGGATTCCTTCAACCTCTAAGTTTTCTTTATTCACTTGGACTTTCTCCCCCTGGTCTAGGGCTGGAAAGCCTGATCTTATAGCATCATGCCATCAATGTCAAGGGGCTTTGGAAGTCTAGGCTCTGCCACCTTCGTAGTCACGCTTTCAAAGCTTAAAATCTTATTCTTTAGTTATTTGCTCTATCATTTCTACCTTAAGTCAGTAAATGGTGCTGATTGAAATAAAAGGCTTTTTTTGGAACTTAAGTATTCTTTTCTTTTTTCCCCTCTGTCCCCCTTTCTCCTCTCCATCCTTCCTTTCCTTTCCTTTCCTTCCTTCCTTCCTTCCTTCTTCCCTCCCTCCCTCCTTCCCTCCCTTCCTTTGCTGTTTCCTTTTCAAGCTGCGTAGGTATTTATTCTTTCATTATGTTTTATCAGATATAGCTCTGTATTTGCAGTGGGAGCACAGCCCTTGTTAGCTCCACCCACCAAGTTATTGAAACATCACATATCTCTCCCACCCTAATGTCTCACGCCCATTCTTGTGGGTTCACTTAGACTGCCTTCATTTTGACTGTAAGGAAATCTGCATCATGAGAGTTATAAATGTGATATCAGGGGTGATTTTGGAGCAGAGGGATTCCATGGCCTGTGACTGCCTAGGGGACAGATTTGAGTCCAGAGATGGTGATTCTGGTTCTCCTTCTATTCCCTGAATCCATTCTGTTATGAGAAGCCATAATTAATGCATGTGCTGATTTGCGCTTCCCTGCTGAGGACTTCACATTAATGATTACTGGATACCATATGTGTTATCTCTTATGTATCTTTAATAAAAATAACAGTATTTACAATTTATAGTAGCTTTACTGTGTTCAGGAGCCCCATGCTAAGCCCCTATACTCATTACTTCATTTAACCCCCACCCACCCTATGAGAAAACTCTTGAGCATTATTTGTTCACTGTACAGAGGAAGGAACTGATTCTCAAAGAATTTCAGTCAATTTCTCAAGGTCACACCGCTAGAAAAAGGTAAGGCAGGTTTCACACCAAGCCTTGTTTGATTTCATAGCACTTAACCACTTGCTATCATGCCGTTAGGTTTTAATGTTAAGGGGAAGTGAGAAATTTAATAACAGAACTTGGGCAAGGTGGCAATAAAAATGAGGTAGTGCTGTTGCATCACTCTTACAACTACCCTTCTTGCAATCCCCTTGCCTTTATATTCCAGAAGTGCTTGGAATACTGATGGGGCCGAATGAGCAAGGGGGGGTGTCACTGAGAAGACAGCATGCTCCTGAGTCCAAAGTTGGCCCAGCCCGCTTGGAGATGCTATTCCTGCCTCAACTAACTACCAGAGAGCTTCAGGGTGTGGAGTGGAGGGATGGGGGTGCGGGGATGATGGGTGATGGGCTGGAAACCCTGGCTGATCTAGGAAGTTGGACACCAGCCAGCTTTGTGACCTTGGGGACCTCTGTGAGCTTGCTTCACGCTTTGTAGCACAGGGAGATGAGGCATTGTTAGATGCTAGTTGAGATAGTCTATGATGCCACGATTTCTAAGAAGAGCAAACTGAGGAGGCTGGGATAGAAGGCATAGGCTTGGAAAGTTTCTGGGCCTGCCAGCCCCAGGCGGATGCTTATACCCTGCCAATGTCACGTCAGTTTCCTTAGGCTTGCAGGTGCTGCCTGTGTCACCATATGGTTCCTCTTAACTGTTAGTGATCAGCTGTCTGTGGCATCTAGAGCTTAGCTCCAACCTAGTGGGGCTAATCTAGTTTCAGGGGTTGGCCTGCCTAGGCTCATGTCCTCACTCCATTGCTTACTGTCTGTGCCTTTGTTTCCTCATCTGTAAAAGGAAGCAATAGGCCAGGTGTGGTGGCTCACACCTGTAATCCTAGCACTCTGGGAGGCTAAGGCAAGTGGATTGCTTGAGCTCAGGAGTTGGAGACCAGCTCGAGCAAGAGCGAGACCCCTCTCCCACCAGCTCTACTAAAAATAGAAAAAAACTAGACAAGTGTGATGGCAAGCGCCTGTAGTCCCAGCTACTTGGAAGGCTGAAGCAGGAGGATTGCTTGAGCCCAAGAATTTGAGGTTGCCGTAAGCTGTGATGACATCATTATACTCTACCCAGGGCAACAGAGTGAGACTATATCTCATAAATAAATAAATAAAATAAGGCAGCAATATCGGGTTGTCTGAGGATGAAAGGATACATTCATGTAAAATGCTCTACCTGCTTCAACTGGTGCCAGGCACACGGGCAGCATCGGCAATCACTGTGGAGTGCATTTGTGGAGTGTCTCCTAAGGGAAAGCCCTACAGGTAAGTGTTGTGGGGGCCACAGACAGGCACAGCCATGGTCCCTCATCCCAGACCTAAGTATTGTGCTCAACAGTCACAGGTGCTGAGGTGGAGTTCAGGGAATGAAATGTGTGTTGGGCATCAATGTCTGTGAAAAGAAGAGGTGGAAATCAAGACTGCGCAGGGGAGGACAAGAACCGTGTGTCACACAGACCTAATGAAGCCTCAGCCTGTCCAGCAGGAAGCTCTAGAATGAGGATTGCCCTCAGAGGGTCCCATGTGTGACCAAAATGGCCAGGCCTCTATAGCCTTGCCTCGCTCAGTAACCAGATGTGGGCCACCCCAGAAAGGACTTGACCTTGGGCAAGGCAGCCTTAGCAGCTTAGGCAGACCTAGAAGGGG
Source organism: Nycticebus coucang (assembly GCF_027406575.1). Classification (NCBI taxonomy): domain Eukaryota; kingdom Metazoa; phylum Chordata; class Mammalia; order Primates; family Lorisidae; genus Nycticebus; species Nycticebus coucang. Next base: position 40,422,196 of record NC_069804.1, read on the forward strand.
CTTATAACTGAAAGATGTTTGCAGGGTGGCAAGCATGTCCTTCCTTGAAGGGGGACCTAGGCAACACAACTGAGTGCCCACCATACTCAAGGAGTTTATAAAAGAGCAAGGGTACGGTTAGAGGACTAAAACAGATGACAGATTGTCCCTGGAGAAGTTCCAAGAGCCTGGCTGAGCTGAGCAATTATTTGCCCAGGGTTGCCAAATACAAACTGGCTACAGGGAGAACTCCAGTCCTTGAAGAGAATGGATGGGAAGGCATGTGATCTGTGCCCCATGCCACACTGGAGGGGGCAGAGTGAATGTCTACCTAAGGAGGTTAAGCCCAAGGTCAGAAACCTAGATGTTGGGGGCCTTAGGAGAAGAAAAAGCTATTGCAAGCATTTATCAATTTTGGTGAATCATGCCGTTGGATGGCTGGCATGTAATTTTCAGGACATGAACAAACGTCCTGACCAATGTGAAGACGATGGATGAATGCCACTGCATGGCACATGGAGGAGCCTGGTGTCCTCAAGACTGAACATAGACTCAATTAAAGACCCTATTAAACAGGTGTCATGGGGGGGATGCACAGTCTATGGTCCTTATAAGGTGTTTGTAAGTAAACGTAAACCCCAATTCTGAAATCAGAAAGAACACAAAAATGGCCCAAGACCCTCTCTGACACCCTACTCAATGTGTGTCAGTGCCTGTCTAGCACACCCCTTCATCTGTTGTGTCTGTGTCATTGTCTGACACCATGATGATATCACCATGTTAAAAAGGCCCCCTCTGGGGGAATGTACCGAGCAGGGGGGAGGGGTGGTGGGCTCTACTTGGTCTTATAAATTTGTAGATAGAGCCTGGAAGCACATTGGAGAGGGCCTATATACCCAGACATATACGGTATATTTACTTTGGCAAGGATTCTGGAGTCACTGAAAACTTTGTGATCTGGGGAGTGATGGAGAAATTAGAGCTGGGCTTTAGCAGGATGGATTTTCCAGCAGTGTCCTAGCTATCAGGCAAGTCACAGCCTCAGCCATATCTGCAGGGGAGTTCTAGAAGGTAAGTCGTACCTCCAAGTTGCTCCACTGCAGGTGAAGGAACTGGGTTTTAGGTCCTTCCCCCCACCAGTCAAGCACCACAAGCCACTGCAGTGGTAGGAGAACTCCCAGGTGATTCCACTGCCCTGCATATGTGGAAAGTGGCTTCCCTCTGGGGCTGTCCTCCCAGAGCAAAGCATAGGTGCTGGGTGTTAGAATTAAGAGCACAGGGAGGGGGACAGGGTGTACATTCAAAAGATCAAAAGGAATCCAAGGAAGTCTGGGTGGAGAGACAAAACTGTCTGTTGTTACAATGAGCACTGTCTTGAGAAAGAATAGTAGATTGTTGGCAGCAATCTGGCCTGGCTTGGTCCTCACCCTTCTCCAGCCATCTGCTGCTTTGAGAGATAGGGTTTGGAAGCCTGGGCCAACGTCTGTTGCAGACCTCACCTTGGATTCACCTTTGCCATGGAAAAGAGGAAGCCAGACAGTATTTCTCTATGTGAAATACCCAATGGGCTGGGTTGTGCCCTGGCTGTTGGCGTATCCCTGAGGCTCTGGTTTGGGAGGACCTTTAGAGGGCTCTGGGTTCCAGCTCATTATCAATATCAGTGTCATGGCTTCCAAGATGGCCATTAGTGCCTTGGCCCCCGCAGCCTTCTCTAAGGTGTCACTTGTCAGCAGTTAGGAGGCTGGTCCTCACCCACTGGCTGATGCTTGCAGCCTGCTAGATTTGCTGGAAGATTTGGGAAGTCCAGGACACAGGGGTGCTGCAGTCACATATTAATTGCTTTGGCTTAGTATACTGGCCTAAACCACAAAGTGGAACAGGGTAGGAAGGACGCCTCCTCCTTCCTTGCAAACACATAAGCAAATAACACAGAAAGCAACAGGAATACAAAAACAAACTAAAGACCCTACTTCTCAGACCTACTGGGTCACCATCCCACTCATTCATGCCCAGGCCTAGGCCCTGAGTGTTGGGTGGGTCTCTGGTCCAGACAAGCTGGAGAATGAAAGGTTAACTCCTGGTACAATGGGGATGTTCAGGATCCCACTCCAGCCTCTGGCTGCCTTCTGATGGGTCTCCATCTATGTCATACCAGTTGTTAAATACCTGGCAACCCGCTCCTCACTTCAACCCCCATTACCCCTTTTCTACCCCCTCAGCATGTCCCTATGCACTTAACTTGGAGGGAGGGAGGCAGAGCTGGCTTTACCCTTAGCTTTTTACCCTTAGGTTCTAAGCAACAAACCAGAAAACAGTAGACAGCCAGGAGTCAGCTATCTTGTCCCCAAAATGCAGACACCATTTCTTTGTTTCTCTTCCTGTCCAAGAACAGGTTACCATGTTTGCTCCCGAGCTGCCGGGCCTGGGGCTGACTGGCTCCCGCTGGGGCTAGACCAGAGCAAAACTGTCAAGTTGGTTCCTTCTTCCAGTGTGGACCTCTCCAGCTTCTCTCAACCCACCCCCTACACATTCCCACTCTCCAGTTTTTCTCACGTTTGGCATCCTTCCAATCCCACAGGAATTCAGCTGATAAATGAATTCATACTCAAAGGTTATTGACTTAATTTGTCACCTCCATCCAGGATCTATTTGCACTGAAAAGAGATCCACCAGGGAGAGGGCAATGTTTAACTGCAAAGAATGACTTTCTAACGGTGGAGTTTCAGCCAGTGCGGCCTTTGGGCAGCCCCCTTCAGATCACTGCAGAGGTGACCTTTTCTCTCAGCAAATTCCTGCTGCAGGAATTTCCTAACACACTAGAATGTGCACACTAGAATGACCTAGGGTGAAAGACTGCAGTTTCCTGGACCCTAGAGATTTGATTTAGTAGGTCTGGATGGGGCCCAGGAATGTGCATTTTTATACACTCATGATTTTCTGATAAAAGTGGATCACGGGCCATAACAAAACACCACAGACTGGGGCTGGGGTGGGGGCTTAAACACAGAAATACATTTTCTCACAGTACTGGGGGCTGGAAGTCCAAGATCAAGGTGTCAGTACAGGTGGTTTCTCCTGAGTTCTCTCTCCTTGGCTTGTAGGATAGCCACCTTCTCACCATGTGCTTGCAAGGTCTGTCCTCTGTGTGTACCCTCCATCCCCTTCCCCCGGTGGTCCCTCTGTGTGTCCAAATTTCCTCCTCCTAGAGGGACATCAATCATATTGGATTAGGCCCTACCCTAGCAGCTTGGTAGTAACTTAATCACCTCTTTAAAGACACTGTCTCTGAGTGCAGTCACATTCCGAGGTCCAGGTAGTGGAAGTTAGAGTTTCAGCACATTGAGTTAGGAGGGACACAATTCTGCCCACAGCAGTCACGTAAAAACAAAAAAAAAATTGGGCATTTATGAAGAGGCAGCAGAAACCACTAAGTTCTCCCCTCTTTTTAGTAACTGCAAGAGATAAAACATAGGCGGGTTGAAACAGACTGTGCAGAAAGTGCTGCGAGCGAAAGAAGGGTACAGCGCCCCCTGTTGGCACTGCTGACCTCTGCCTAGGCAACCACCTTGGCTCACCCTCTAAACCGCCTTTCCTGTTGTTCCTCCCTAGGTTTAGCTTTCATCTTTCAGCTGCAAGGGAGAGAGCAGTCTTTGGCGCTGGCACCAGCGTGGCTGCCCGAGGCAGTCCTTGCCTTCGCCTTCGAGGATGTTTCTTTTCCCAGAAAAAAGCGAAGACCCTTCACCCTCCCCATTCATCATCACCACGGGCAATCTAATTACAGCCTTGTCTTAAAAGGGGAACTCATTTACAATTGAGACTTCTTCCTTATGAAAATGTAACATCTTGAACTATGTTTTTATGGCCCCCTTTCACAAAAATAAAAAAGGAAATTAATTAATTTCCTTGTACACAGGAAAGACTCATGAGGTCTTGCCGGTTGTGCGCAGAAAGGATGTGTTCGCTCGTTCTCTCTTCTCTCTCTCTCTCTCTCTCTCTCTCTCTCTCTCTCTCTCTCTCTCGGCCTCCCGCTGTGTGACAGTGAAATGCTAAAATGATTTTGGCAGGAGAATATTCTCAAAGCTGTTTTTATTTCAGCAGCAGAGGAGTATCTCAGAACGCAGGCTGCACCTCTGCCCTGTGGGGCTGTTTCTAATTGCACGAGGTGAGCTGCAGAAATCCTTCCCTGAGTCGGGCGGGGAGAAAGCGGTAAGAAACCTAAGCAAGATAATCGTGTCTGCCACACTCAGCGCTCACCGCTTAAAGGAATTAACTTGTTGGAATAAAATATTTCTATGGGTGCAGAAAACTATGCATTAGAATAATGAGGCTGACCCCTTCCTTGTGCATTGCAATCACAGGGGTTTGTTTCTTCCCTCTCTAATGACAACATGCTATCTTCCTCCTTGCTCACACCTCTGTAGGCAAGACTGGCTGTGAATACTTTAGATTATCACCTTCTCATTTTCAGTGTGAAATAATTGCCCAAGGATGGACACTGACAAACAAAAACGTGGATTTCTAAAAGCAGCCCTCTTGTTATTTAGGATAGCCAAAGTAAAATGGAGACAGGTAGATTACGTTTTGGGTCATCAATTTCCCCCAGCCTCGCACTTCCTCCTTCAGAAAAAGACGTGTGCCTTTGCAGGTCTGATGGATCTGAAATTTTAAAGATGGTTGGGATACTGACGTGTTCAATGACAAACCTATGCTATACAGCAATATGAGGGTATGAGTTTCTGGGGGCTATACTCATGAGTTTCACCTTTAATGCTACCCCTTACTAGCTGTGTGACGCTGGGAAAATTATTTAACCTCTCTGTGCTTCAGTATTTTCCTGAATAACGATGGGGCAATGATAACAGTGGTTTATGGGATGGTGAGGTTTGAGTCAGTGCATGCAAAGTGCTTAGAACAATGATCCACTTATAGCGAAGGCTCACTAAATATCAGCTATTCTCGTTTGTGCCCTTGGGAAGGAAAGAGGGGCTGCCTTCATTCTCTCTCTCAGGAATATTTATTGAGCATTTTGTTCCTGCTCTCAGGAAACTTTACTTTGTTGTACGTGCCAGACATGTAAACAACTCATTAGAAGGCAGATTTAGGTAAATGCTGAGTAAGGAAAATAGTCACATGGTATTTGAGCCCTCAGAGGAGAAAGGCTTAACTAAAGTAGATGGTTGAGGATGGCAACATGAAGGAGGTAGCAGGTGAGCTGGAACTTGCTAGGATAAAAGGTCTCCGTATTCCAGAATGTGGGAGAAGCAGGGGCACAGGTGAGGGGAGGAGATAGCGCGTGACAACTTTAGAGAAGTCAAGGATGCCTGCGGCACTGATGGCTGTCAAAGGCCTCCACTGTCCTTCAACAACCTAGCGTCTTGATTTTTATTTCTGGGTAAAAGAACTGCAAACAGTATTGGAGTAATTAAGTGTTCTCCACATTTTATTTTTCTGAAGGAGTTTTGAGAAATTTTTTTAGTGATGAGCCAAGTCCTATAGTTACCAACTACAATTTAGTAGAAAGATTTCCCACCCCCTGCCAATTCTGTCCATACAGGTCATTTATTACACTGGGAGAAATCTTTGTAGTCATCACAAAAGTGCAGCTACCTCTGGGGTATGATGCAGCCGCATTTAACTGTCACGTAACATGACAATCGAGTGTCCTATTAGAGCTAAAATTTAATTGTGAAGACGGGTACCATATTTAACTGCAATCCTGGGGGGAATTTAGGTTGACAGGCTGTAATTACCCAAACTGGAACCTGGCCAGGACACACCTACTGTTTGCCAAAAGAGCTATGGGGGTTTTAACCACCACAGGCCGTGGGAAGCCTGCGGTTCTGCAGGGTGGGGAAGTGGCACTTACGGCCCCACAGCGCCCTCTAACAAAGCTTTGGGCAAGTGCAGGCCGTCTGGGGAGCAGGCCTTTTCTGACCCTCCACACGTGCAATCCTCCCCAGAGCCCTTCTCTGCCCCCACCTGGCTCCAATCCATCACGAGTTATCAGAAACTTTCCATTTAAGGTTGCGTGGCTGTGAGTGCTGCAGTCAGATTCTTGTTGGGTCATATCTGTGTCTGTCTGTCCCGTATGTCTCTCTCCAGGTCCTGCTGTTTCTCTTTTATCATGACAGAAATGCTTGTCATGATAAAATAATTACCCACCAGAGCACAGGGGTTTTCATCACCAGCTGCCATTTCTACATAGAGATCAATTAGAGGCATCTTTTTTACTGGGGAAGTGGTTGGACCAGTTCACTAAAAATCCCATTAGGATTTGTTCTGTGAAATGCGTTGTGCTTTGGTCTGCCAGTGCAGTTGTTATCAGAAAAAAATAAGAATTGGGTCAAGAAGGGGTGGAAATGCAGCTTGCCAATGTCACTGAACGGTTAAAAGGGAGAAAGTTCTGGGCTGCAAGCACAGTGTGAATAAATGTGGTCTTAATTTAAGGTTATGGATTTTTAAAAAGCCTTGCTTTTTGTCTTCAGAGGTCTTTGCATTCATATCAGTTAAAAAATAATTTAGACAGAAAATAAATGTTGGAGCAAACTCAAATTATTATGTGCATTTTAAATAAACCTGTGTTTTCTGCCACAGACATAGCATATGAATAATAACATTAATAATGATCACGATAATTTGTCAACTGATGATCTTTTCCTTCAGACCTTCCAGGCTGTTGGTTCCTGGCTCTGCTATTTAACTGAGCCAACCTGTTCTTCAGGAGGGGAGCTGATAATAACAGCCCATACTCTCTCTGCAGGGTAAAAAGGTTAAAAAGCCCAAGGTCTTAGTCCCAGCTCTGCTCTAATTAACTGTGTGACCTTGGGCAGGTTGCTTAACATCTCTGGCCAGCTGTCAAAAAAATGGAAAGGTTTTTAAAGGGAATCGGCAGACCTGTAATGTGCAAAATCAGAAGCAATACAGTGATGTCACCTGAGGATGTCCCTTTTTGGGGGGATACAAGTTTTGAAAAAAGAAGCAGAGTCAAAAAGCAATTATTGGTCTGAGCACAGGAGGAAGTTAGATGAAGACTAATTTTTCAAAAGAGGTAAGATGGTTTTCCATTGAGTTTCTAAGGACACACACATACATACACACGTAGTATACTTTGGGCAGAGGGAAATCCACTTAAAATGCTCACCTTTTTGCTTCCCTGAAAAGAGATTTTCAGTGCTTTAGGAAGGTAACAACAATATCATCGTAAGAATATTCGTATCTATTTAGTTCTAAGAGTATAATACTGCCTCAATACTACCAGTTTAACAATAACATATAAAGGTGAGCCATATGAAATTGCCATTTCAAGAGATCAAAAGAGTTGACTATCAGCAATGTCATGGCTCACTAATATAAAATATATAGTATTTATGTAAGGTGTATGTGTGTATATATATATATATATATATATACACCTTTTGGTAGATAATGCAATCGAGAAACTATGATTCTTCTATATTCCTATTTCTCTAGCAAATCTCAGGGAAAGATTGGTAAACCTTTCATATTCCTGCCCTGTTTATTTAGTGGAAGATGACATAGACTTATTAATGGAAGACACTTTGGAATTCCAGGTTATATCATTAAAACATGGGGACAAGCCCTGGTTTGATCCTTTAAGAAGATAACCAGGAGTTGGTATGTGGCAAGGTCCCTGAGAGGCACTGGTGGGGGCTGTCCTACCAAAGAGAAAGGGTGCCTTGTACACTTGGTGAGGGCAGTCCCAGTGGAGATGGACTTTGTGAGACCTCTCTGCACAGCTCTCTCAGATTTGAGATTGTAATATAAGTCGCTGGGGAGAGATGCTTTTTTCATTAAGAATTTATCAGAGTTAATTGGCAATTATTTTTTATTAGTAATTTAAAAAAAATAAAATGACAAGTACTATACCCAATAATGATTTCAGGGGCAGCTAATGTGATAGAACATTCCAGGATATTTTCAAAAGAAAAGGTGAAGCTTCTAGGAGTAGGAAAGCTTCCATGAAGAAAGTGAGTAGATTTCAAAATGAGTAATAAAATAAGGGTTCTGATTTTTTTTTTATCTCCTTGCTTTTGTTCCTGTACTTATTTGCTGGTGATTTTACCTCTGTACAATAGCCAGAATAACTAGACCAAGTGCTCCCCAAAAGATATATTTCAGTGCAAATAAGTCTAAAATTTCATTATAGAAAACATTGATAAATTATGGAAAAGTAAAAAAGAAGAAAGTAAAAATCACCTGTAATCTCATCAGTCAAAAGGTATCACTGCAGAGAACTTTCACCCAGGCATTTTCCTACACACACACTTTTAAAATACCTAAAAGTCAGATCATTCCATATCCCCTGTTTCCAACCTTTTTTAAAATTTCCATTTAGTGGTAACAACTAGATGGAAAATGTCCTGGGCATTTTCCCATAGCAATAGATATAAAGCACGGTATCTTTTAAAAATAACGACATACTATGTCATTGTCTGCTTAACCAATCAGTTATTGATGCATTTAGATTGCTTTCACTTTTGCTACTGTAAACCTCATTGGGATGACCAATCTTGTCATATACATTTTTGTGTACTTGTTTGATTATTCCTTAGGATTCATTCCTAAAGGTGGAATCTGTGAGTTAAAAGATGAGGCTTTTGATATGGATTGCCAAAAAAGCTGTACCCATCTACAGTCCCATTAATAGTATCTGTATATACCCATTTCTTCTCTGCCTAGGTAAGATCGATATGTTTAATTTCTGCCAATCTGATAAATGAAAGGGGTGCTGTTTTCTTTGGCATCTCTTTGAATATTAGTGAGACTGAACTTCTTCAGTCTTCATATAGAGTTGATTTGTATTTCTTCTTTTGTGAATTGCCTATTCAGGCTTTTTGCCCTTGTTGATTATAAGAGCATTTTACATATTAAGGATCTTCTTTCAATAGCCATCTATGTAAAACAAGTTTTTTCTCAGCTTTTCATTTGCCCTTTAATTGTTTATAGCTTTTTTTAATCTGTGTCAAAAATATACATTTTTGTGCATCAAACCAGTTAACCTTTTCCTGAGGGTTTCCATTTTTAGAGTTACTGTACAGAGGCAGCATATTCATCTGCATTTTATTTTATTCCATATTGAGGAATCCTGCAAGTACATACAGCAATGTTATCCCTCAAAAAAAAAAAAAAAAAAAAAAAAAAACACATTCCTCGTTACTTTCCAGAGATACGGAAGTGAAAGCATAAGAGACCTGGGAAACCAAAGCAGAGAAAAATCTGACTATTAATAGTAACACTTGACATTTCTATTTGCAGTATGCTATAGGATCACTAATTAATGCCCCTCCTCAGCTTAGCCCCAGGGGTCACCCTGACTGACATTCATTCACCCTACAGGACACTGAAGCCCAGGAGTAGGAAGGCTGTGGCATTCCATCTGGTGCCACCACTCTAGCTGGCCGGGACTTAAACCCAAGTTCCTGATTCCCCATCTGTGCTTAAGTCAAGGTGAGGCAATGCCTCCACATGGGCTGGCAAATTTCCAGGATGTAGAGAGACCATGGAAATGAGTTCTCTGGGTCTTCTGACTTTAATTTGGACCACAGAAGAAATTGTACTACTTCTTAATTCTCTGTTAATTTTTGACAATCAGGATACAGGATGCCTACTGCAAGTGTTAGGAAAGGCAAACAACAAAGAAAGATATGAGTTGAAGGAAAATGCCTTCAAACTACATAAATGTGGTGCTGCATTTGGGGGTGATGTCACATGAAGCTTATTCACATCACATAGGTCGATGGGGCTTGATCTGTGGGCCAGGGGCTGGGAAAACAGTGATGCTTTAGGGATGCAAGGGAGTCTGATATAGGCTGTTATAGAGCAGCACAGAGGTAGAGGCTTCCTGGAGGCGGTGGCTTCTCTGCCGAGATCCAATGGATGATAGTTAATCAGGGAAGGAGAAAGCTTTAGCAGTGATAGAGATGAAAGCAAAACAGAAAATTTTGAAAACAGTAGAGTGAGAATCAAGCCAGGAGAGCCAGCATCAGAAAAAGCAAGGGCCAGGCGAGGCGCAGGAGCTCACATATGTAATCCTAGCACTCTGGGAGGCCAAGGCAGGAAGATCTCCTGAACTCAGGAATTGGAGATCAGCCTGAGCAAAAGTGAAACCCCTCCTCTACTAAAAATAGAAAAATGAGCAGGGCATCGTGGCGGGCACCTATGGTCCCAGCTACTTGGGAGGCTGAGGCAGGAGGATCCCTTGAAGCCAGGAGTCTGAGGTTGCTATGAGATAGTTTGATGCCATGCACTCTATTCTGGGCAACAGAGTGAGACTGTCAAGTAAGAACAATGAGAGAGAGAGAGAGAGAATAAATAAGGGCCTATAGCAATATTTCTTACACTTATCTATGGAGAAGGATCAGGGTTTTGTCCCTCAATGTGTCACAAATCAATATTTATGTAATAAGATGCAATAAAAATAAATTAACAAAAAATCTAACAAGACATTCAAAACACAAGCCTCATTTTTTATTATTAGATGCAGCAAAAATTACTCTGTCAAATTGCTACAGAAATGATGATTCTCTGTTTCTGTACTCCTCTCCCTGCAGGCCTGCTGGTCCCAATATATACATCACACTTTTTGAATAGCTCAAAGCTAGAGCACTGAAGGGAAGGAGATGAGATTGGCAGTGTCAAATGTTGCCACGGTATTCAGTAAAATGAGGTCTGGTATGTGCCTTTGAATATAGCAACAAATAGGGAGTTGCAACAGAGTGGTTGATACAGAAGCCGGACCTAGTTGATTGAGGAGTTACTGAATATTCACAGCAACTAAAAAATGTGGACTTAGGGCGGTGCCTGTGGCTCAAAGGGGTAGGACAACAGCCCCATATGCCAGACCCAGCCCCGGCCAAGAAAAAAAAAATGTGAACTTCAAGAGAAACTGCCCCATGAAAAACTTATGCCGCTTTATATTGCTAACCATCATCCTATGTTGCGACGTGGAATAAGGACAGACAACAACGGGATAAAGCATATATTGTAGTAGAAAATTTATCAGTGTAAGTTCAGAGGACTGGATTGTCAAGTGTAATCAGGCAATCACAAGCTGTGTGACCTTGGATAGGTTGCTCACCCCTCTCTGGTCCCTCAGTTTTTTTCTCCAGTTGCGCAAGATCTCTCTTTAAAGTTTGTTTCCAACTTTTGCATTCCATAATTTTCATTTTAATAGTCACTGTAAATGTTGACGCTTCTCAAAATGACCCAACTTATTTGGAGTCATTGAGTTCTATTAAATCTAGCTGTACATCTTTAAGATCTCACCTAAGGCCTGAAGATAGGTGCCAGCAAAAACCTTGTTACTCTGTTATAGCTAGTAAGAAAAATCTACCTCCAGCCTGTATACTCCAAAGACTTAGGGACCAGAAACCCTCTACTTAAAACTGTATATTCCACCCGAAACTTAGGGATGGAAGCCTGATTGGACCTCAGAAGCATCAGGAATGTTGAGACTTCAGCTTCAGAACCATGAAGTGGCCTGTGGAGTCTCCACATTTCCAGCACATAATTAGGTTGGCTTGCAGGAGAGCCATGCTCTGCTGACCTGGGGCAAGAGCACAGAAACCACGGGTCTCATTACCTCCTGCTAGAAGCCAGATGATCCACAGGAGGCTGCCACTAGCCTCTGGAGTTGGAACAAACCAAGTTCAAAGCCAAGTTTTGTCTTGGAAACTTGTCAATCCAGGGTTTCTCATGCTAAGATGCTAAACTTCATGACAATGGCATAGAGCCCATTACATGGCCAAGCTGGAAAGGAGGGGGAAAAAAAGAAATATGAAGTCTTTGAGAGTCTTTGAGCTTTGAGAAAGCCAAAACAAAAGAGAGCAGGGAGGGGAATGGGGAGCAAAGCTGTCGTGGTGCCAGCTGCGGAGGGCCAGCAACTCTGCAGTGGCTGATTTTGTCTTTTCTGCACTAACCTCTCTGAAGTGTCAGGAATGCTGGCTGGATTCTTGCTCCTTGTTCTTGTCCTTTCTATAGCTAAGAAATTGACCTGTCGTCCTCTCTTTACAGTCCCTGATATCACAGCTTCCAAATTCACCAAATCATGAAGTGTCGCTGCAGGTCTTTCTCACATCCATTATGTATTATCTTTGAACGTTACTTCTAGTGTTATAGACTTGACTATGTCTGTCCCCTACGTTTTTTTCAGGGCAGAGTTGTGAGAGGCACTGTGTGGTCACGTACACCCATGCACAATTTAGTCAGAGCAGAAGAAAGCCACTCAGTGGGCCCAGGTAAACAATGAATTGCCACACGCTCCCTGCGAGAGGCTCCCTGATCATCAGCAGGGTTGAAAGCAGGAACAGTTTTCTGTGGGTCCCCTTGTGGCTTTGCATTGCCCTCTGCTTATTAGCGAAACTGGAACAAGCCATTTGGGTGGTTGTGGCCAGATCTGGCTGAAGAAGTGCCCAGCTGTTGCTCTTTCCTCGCTCCGGTTTTCAGTCCCTGTGATGTGGGCTCATTATGGCTGTGATCGTTGCTGATGACATTAATGCACTGTGCTGCTTCTCCATCCATGTGCCATCTGCTCCCATCAGCCCTGTGGGGTAAGTGGTAGGTAATTGTTTCCCATCGGTAGTCCATTTTCGCAGATAAAGGATTTGAGATTCAAAAATAAACATCCACTCTGAGTCGTTGTAACAAGGCCAGTGTAGATGTGGGGGCAGCCACCCCATCTACTGCGAGTAGTGGGTGAGGCTGCTTTCCCCGTAATTCAAGTCGAAGGGCAATTTGATTCATTAACAGCGACTCTGGGAGAGGAGGAGGTTCAGGGAGAGAGCAGAGACAAAAAAATCCTGAGAGTTCTTATAAACCAGCAGGGTCAATGCAAAATAGAAGGGGAGAAATGGAGAGAGAAATTGGTGATTCATCAGCATTAGCTGGTTTAGCAGCACTCAGCTTGCTAGTGGATGGCAGTGAAAGATAAGAGCCCGTGTAGTTTCAGCCGTGGGAGACAAGTGTGGGCTCCATGCCCTCAGCTTCTTCATTAGCTATAGCCATGGCTGACCCTCCAAGGACCACAAGTTCCAGACAAGAATCGAAAATTCTGCGTGTGTGCAAGTGTGGGCAGGGCTCAGAATGTGGGCCAGGCAGATAGGGCGGGATGGGGCAATGCCAGGGATGGGGCAATGCCAAAATGAAACTGAAAGCCCAACTCAGAAATCATCGCGGGGGGGAGAAACATGATTTGGTTACATCTTCCCAGACTCCCAACATGACTGATAGGGCTGGCTTTTTTTTTTTTTTTTAAGGAAATTGGATCCTGCAATTCACTTTTAACCTGTTTTCCTATAAGAATCGCTGTGGCATCCTCAATTTGACCTTCACCTCCCCTCAAAGCTCATCTCCACAAACATCAGTCATTTATTAAATAAGTATTTATTGTGCTCCTGTAGGATGCCAGGTGCCCAGCTCCCTGGGAGGTTGCTATGGGCCTCTGGAGCTGGACAGGCCCAGATTTGCTATTTGCAAGTGTTATCCTGTACAAAGCTGTAACCACGCTGAAGTCATGTTTCCTCATCTCTACGGTGGAATGATCCTGCCAGGTTCCTGAGATTGTCATGAGAATCAAAGAAGAGAATGTGTACTGAGCTCAGGCCAGAGGGATTAAAGCCCACCATAAACACGTGGGCTAGAGTGTGAGCCTTCATCTTGTCACACATACTGGGACCTTCTCCCCATATCTTTCATGCTTGGGTGCTCTCATGCCTTCTCTACCAGCCCTGACCTGTTGCCCACATTTGGTGGCTGGGGCCCTGATTTCAGACCCCCTGTGACCAACTGCTTGTCCCCACTTACAGGACTGGGCCATCCTTCCATGGGAAGGGGGACGGCAGGCTTTCCCAGAGTGCCTCCCTGGCAGCTGAGCTGGTCTGCTGGGCTTGCACTCCAACTGCCTTCCTGCCAACCAGTGGTGATTTGAGTCAAAAGAAGTAGATTCCCTAACACCAGGCTTGCTCCAATGGCAGCCAGGCCCGCTAATTGATTCATGTTATTTTATTTTCTGTACTGGTGGTTAAGGCCTCAAGCAATTTTATGCAAATTTATGAACCTTATGTAAATGAGGGCATCCCTAGACTAATTGCAAACAAAATGGAAGCTTTGTGGACACCTTCCCCATTCAAGTGTGCCCTGACTCTTTCTCATCCTTTAAATGACACCCAAACTCCCTCATCACCCTCCCACACCCTCTCCCCTCTCCCCATGCCCCTGAGATCAGTGGCCTCCTCTTCTTCCTGCCTCCCCCACCGGCAGACTTCTCAGAAGCCATTTTGGAATGTTCGAGGGACATTATCCGCTCTGTTTGCAAAGGCTGGTTGCTGCCTGATGTCCCAGGAACCTGTAGCCTTGTGGAACACCACCCTCTCCAGCTTATTTTTAGTTTATGTCAATTGAATCTCATCCAGCTTCCTTTTCCAGTCCTCCCAGGAGAGGTAAGACAAGCCCAGGGAAGCCTGGGACCTGCCAGATGCTCACAGGGCCTGCTGTGGCCCTTTGCGGTAAGGGCATGGCTGTATATGGCCTTTCCACCTCCAGGGGACCCAGTACCCTATCTCAGGCTCATCCTTGGTCGTAGCTTACTGACAACCGATAATCCTCAGGAAGGTGTTAGTTTAGGTGGGTTTCCCTAGAAACAGAGCTCAAGATAGGAATTGATCAGGGAGCTCTGGAGTGTAAGGGTACCCACGGTCATCCACCTTGAGGACAGGAGGTGAGCAGGGGGTGAATTTTTGCATGCTTGCAGCTGCAGGAGGAAGGGGTGTAAACTTCCCAGCATGTTTGGGCATGGGGGCACCAGTACTGGAAAGGTGTCTATTAGCACTCAGCAGCTGGTAGATGGGTGTGCCAGCCCAGGTGGGGTACCAGCAGCATCTCCTACAAGCACATTTGTTTGTTTAAATTAATTTCAACATCCCTGTAAATCAGGCATTGACATTACGCCTGTTTTATAAATGTGATACTTACCTCTTGGGGCAGGTTGCTGCCTACTTCCTGGGTGAACTTCTAGATAAGACGGAGTAGACTAGAGCTTTGAACCTGGGCTCACTGACTCTCATGCTGGGCCAGTGGGCCTGGACTTTGTTTCTAGCCATTCCCATGTCCAAGGACAATATATGTAGCTTCCAAACCCTCTTATACATCTAGCTTTTCTCTGTGGCCCTCCTTCCCTTACTGTCCCTCTTTCTTATATGGCTTCTTTTTACAAAATTCCTCATAGAAATATGTGTACCTGTGTGTTGGGGTAGGGCACTGGAGTCATATGGGCCAAGAAGCAGACGCAAAGCCTTCCCATCCGCTCTTTCTCACCCCTGCTTTCCCACCTCCCCTCTTTCTCCCCTCTCCTCCTCTTCCTGGCCCCTTTCCCCTAATTTCATTTTCCTTCTTCAGTCTCTCCTTCCTTCTCCTTTCTTCAACTTCACCCTTCTCCTTCCCTTTATCCTCTATCCCTGCCCATCTTTTTCCTCCTCCCCGCCCCATCCGTCTTTCCTATCCTTCTCTTCCTTTTCCATCTCCCTTCCCTTCCCACACCACCTTCCTTCATTCTCCCCCTTCTGTTACGCCCTTTCTTCCCCTTTCCTCTCCCTCCTCTTTCTCTCTCTTTCCCTCCCTTTCCTCCTTTCCCACTCCTCCCCATCATCTTCCTTCCTCCTTTTCTCCTTCATCTTCCTTCTTTCACACCCTCTTCAACCCCTCACGCGCCACCCCTGCCTCTTAGAGGACTGGCACCCCCGCCCCAGTTCCCATTCCCCATCCTCCTCCCCAGACAGCCAGGTCTGTCCCCAGCAGCACAGGGCAGGGCGGATTAGCTAGACGCGAGCAGCCGAAAAGGCGGCACGTCCTGTCATCTCAGGGCGCTGAGTGTTTCCAGACGGTGCTCCCCGCCCTTCCCCGCCAGCGGAGGCTGCCTTGCTTCCGGGGGACGGTGCGTGGCGCGTCCGGGCCACAGAGGCTTCCAGGGCCCCGGTGGGGCAGGAGGCGGGACCAGGATCGGCCTAGGCGAGGCGGTCTCGCTCGCTCCGGGAGGGGGGAGGGGGCAGCCGAGTGGAAGAAGAGAACTGCTAGGGGTGAGGGGCTCATTTTATCTTGATTCGTGAGAACAGCCTGCCTCCGGAAGCCCTGCCACACAATAGTTAAAGGAGGAATGCTCTCCCACCCTCTCGCCTGCAAGCAGAGAAAAGTAAACGGTGATGCCGGCGCTCAGCGCTTCAGCCCCATGCTCGCTGCGCTTTGAACAGGCAGCAAGGTCTGGGCCCCTCGCTCCCTTAGATTCTTTTTATCCCGCCACCGCGGTGATCCTTTCTGTGCGCTTCCCACCGTCAGCCAGGCCTTGGTCCAAAGCAAACTCCTAGCGCGGTGCCCCTTCCCAGTTTCTCCTCCACCTACCCTCCTGGATCCTCTTAATTACTGGGCTCCAGCTTTCCTGCCAGACTCCCTCCCACTCTCCCTCCCTCCCTTGGAAACCCTCTCCTCTCTTTTGAATTTTATTCCCTGATTCCATGGTTGAAACTTGTCTACTCAGACAGATTCCACTATTATCTCTAATAAGAACTTACAGCTCTGGAGCTTTCAATTTAAGAATCGCTTTCACATGAAAATAGCTCATGTTTTTTGTATGGAAATCTACTCTAGGAGGCAAAGCAGCTATCTCCCCATTTTACAGATGAGAAAAAATGAGGCTTTAATGTGGGGAGGTCAGAGGGTCTCTCAGGACTGCCACATAAGGATGGTCAGGTTGTGCATTGCCTAAGAGTATATTAGAGTGCTCAGGTAGGTACTGAGATGTTAGGCCTCTGGGCCAAATCTGGAAGCAGTGAGGAAGATGGGTACAATATCTGTCCCCCACTGCCGCCCACTTCACTACCCCAGCCTTCACAGATGCATTTGTTACTGGAAATGTTCAGTTGTAGGTCCTCTACAGGGGACGAGAAAAAAATTTCTCTAGGCCAAGATTAGGATATAAAAGTATAAGTTTATTTTATCTTAGAAAAGGAGGGAGTAAGAAAGGGAGTGAGAGAGGGAAATTGAGGAGGAAAAGAGAGAAGGCAGCAGGGAGATGGCACGGCATCCCAAAGGGAAAAAAAAAGAATGCCCTCAGCTGAGGTAAACTGACAAGATAAATTTAAGGGGGACAAAAAAAAAAAAAGGAATTTTGCAGCCAAATTCACAAGGTATTGTGGATATGAATGCTGTGTCCGGTTTTTGTTTTTTCCTCCAGCGAGGTTGAAGTCAGACATTTTTCCAGATGTTTCCAATCCCCAGGCCTGTTGTTCATATCCTATTGTTTGGCCAGGACATTCAAGAATCACCTGAGGCTATGGGAATAAATTCTAAACGGCAGATTTAGTTAATAGGTAATATGTGGAGTGATTGTAAAGAAAATGTACATTTCCTTTTGGTTTGGGCTCCTCAGTGGCTTGTGAAAACAAAAATGGGAGTGGGGATGATAGCATGAGAAAGAGAAATACAACCATCAGAGAGAGAGATTTTAGTCCTCACTGAAAAACTATGAGTTAATTTTTTTCTTTTTCTTTCCTTTTTTTTTTGTAGAGACAGAGTTTTACTTTATGGCCCTTGGTAGAGTGCCATGGCCTCATACAGCTCACAGCAACCTCCAACTCCTGGGCTTAAGCGATTCTCTTGCCTCAGCCTCCGGAGTAGCTGGGACTACAGGCGCCCACCACAACACTTGGCTATTTTTTTGTTGCAGTTTGGCCAGGCCGGGTTTGAACCCGCCACCCTCGGTATATGGGGCTGGCACCTAACCGACTGAGCCACAGGTGCCACCCGAGTTAATCATTTTTCTATCATTTACTATAAAGATGGACCATCCTTTTAGCACTGGATCTTCCCAAGCCCTCCGGTCTACTAACTCCCCCGCCTCTTGCCGCTCCCACTCATTCCTTGCTTTGTCAAAATCTCCAGCTCCTTTTTCACCTGCCACTGGCCCAGCTAAAGCCCAAAGGAAAAGCAATTGAGATGGCTGACTCTATCCTGTTCCTTTCCCCTACCTGCCTTCCAGGTCCTGACTCAATTAGTGTTACCTACCTCAGCTGTAACAGAAGCAAAATCTAAGAGCCGAGATCACAGCCAGACCATGTGTGTGTGTGCAAGTGAGTGTGTGCGCGTGCGCCATGGGGAGCGTGTCTCAGCGTGATGTGTGCTGCTTACCCAGCAATATCTATAAGAGGGGATGGAGGAGACTAGCAGATTAGGAAAGGAGTCTTCCTGAAGGCTGGAGTCACAGAGCTGGGTGGCTGAAGGGTATGCCTGCCCCGGCTTCATGGGTACATCTTTTCCACCTGCCCCATCGGAGCTGAGAAGTGAGGCTCGGGGTTGCCTTTACAGGGAAGGTATACTTTGTCCACTTGGAGCAGTGGTTCTCAATCTTCCTAATGTCGCAATGTATTTTCATTGTTAAAAAGAGGTTGCGACCCACAGGTTGAGAACCACTGACTTGGAGTGTCAAAAAGGGCCCTGGCTGGAAAAGTAGAAGGCTGACCAAGAGGGCTGCTGCAGGCAGAGGGCTGCTCCTCTGGGTAGTAGGAAGAGGGAAAGCCATTTTGACACAGGCATCACAAGGAATAGCAGACTTTTCCAGCTCTACCCCAGATTGGTCCTCTGTCACCTTTGACTTCCTGGACCTTGGAGAAAGAAGGGTGTGGGGCTGTGAGAGACGGTGGTAAGAGAACATGAAAGGGAGCTTAAGCTCTAAATGAAGGCTTTATGTCAACCTCCAAGATAGTTGCCTTAATATGAGACCAAGAGAAGGTGGCTAGGCAGCAGGTCCAGTTGTCACATTCTAGGAAGACCCAGATTGCATAAGTAATCTTTCCCAGGTTCCCAAAGGCCTTGGGAAATCCCTCTGGATGGTTCAGCCCTCACTATCACCCCACCCCTCACACATCACCCCCACCCTACCCCATTCCTACTGATCAGGCTGGACCCTGGACCAAGCTTTCAATCCCTCATGGACCTGAACCACGGGCTGTGTTCTTATTATGAAGGCCACTTTCTGCAACACAGGGTTGAGGCTCCCTCTCCCGCTGGAGTCCTGAGAAATTAGGTTCAAGGCACATCAATCTCTTTCATAGTATAGTTTTGTGCTAAGAACGGGAATCTTCTGATAGGTAACCCGCCAGCAACGGGCAAAATGACTCTCTCTGATGCAAAGGCTTGGAGATTGCAGACACCTGCTTCCCGAAGACATAGACTGGGCTTCAACACAAACACTGGAGTTATTAGGGGAAGTATAATCAGACGACTGAGTGGCCTTCACACGTCCTGTTGCTAGGAAGAGAAGAAAACCAGGGACATCTGTGTCTCAGATTTCTGCTCGCTCCCTGAGAGTTAGAGTTTCTGGAGCTTCCTAGGGCTGGGGCTCAGCAGAATTTCTCTAAGCCAAGAGCGCTTCCTACACCTTTGTCCCACCCACCTCCGACCCCGGGGTGTGTGCTTTGATAGAAAGCAAGCTGTTCCTATTGCTGCTGCTGCTGCATTGCTGCTAAACTCCCAAGTTTGCTTTCAGGTAGGGCCTTTGGGGGGCGATGAGGGAAAAACATTCCCTTTCCCCTGAAAGTTTGCTGAACGATCAACTCACCATTAAGGCAGATTAATAAAAGAAAGAGGTTTATTTAGAGCACAGCACAGAGAATCACAAAGTGATTACCCAATATCCTAATGGGATCCAGATATTTTTATACCCTCCTTTTAGTGGGGAGACAGAAAGGAAGAATATAGGTAATTCTGTTTAGGGGCAATAAATGGTTGCTAGGGAGTATGAATGGATGAGAAAATGTTGACTTGCAAATTAAATTAACCTGAGATACAAGTATTATACTTAAAATGATTTGGACCTGGCCATCTTGACCTTCTTTCCTGCAATATATTGAGATAACTGAAAAGGAAAGTCAAATGTTATTTATGATGAATCCCTCTAGTTTGAGCAGATCTCCTTCCAAAGTCTGTTGATCTTTACAGGCCTTTAATTCAAAATACTATTTATACCAAGGAGTCACATTTTGGAGTGAAATTTCCTGAGCTCCTTCAGCCTCTTCAAGCCCTATTTATTGGAAGACTGATGGAAGGAGTCCCAAATAAAAATGCTCCCTGAGCTTTCCTCTCTTCTCCCAGACAGGACAGTCAGCTGAGTCATCCTCTGCCAGGGGCCCCTTGTCATTCCAGCTTCTGGGAGGATCTGCAATAAAATTCAAATGAGATTGAAGTAATACTGGGTGAGCAAGGCTGCCCGTTGTCCTTCCTTTCTCTGTAGGGGCTTCAGAACCTCATGGGAACACCTATGTGCCCTGGGGTCTTCAGGAAGCTTCTGGAATGGGCTCGGCGCTGCTTTGCACACAAACATCCCCTCGGCATGGACGCCAGGCCCTTCTTAGTCATCACCATCATCATTGGATTGGGAATTAAACTCAGCTGGCTGAAAAGAGAGGAGAAGTATTTCTTTCTTTCTTTTATTTTTATTTTTAGTTTTTTGCAGTTTTTGGCCAGGGCTAGGTTTGAACCTGCCACCTCCGGCATATAGGGCCGGCACCCTAATCCTTTGAGCCACAGGTGCCACCCAGAAGTATTTCTTCATCATTGGCTCTTCTTGCTGAGAATGTTGTTTTGGTTTTCACCAGCATCTTTGATTTCACCACCTAAGGCATTTATCTCATCTCTAGGCTCTTCTAAATTGACAGAATGTAAACTGGTGACATGGGCACATTGGCACAAAACCCGTACAACCAAACCCACTGGCCATGACTCCAGCCTTGTGTCTTCTGAGCCAGGGTGGCCTATACTCCATGTATGCCAGGCCAGGCCGGGCAGCCAGATGGAGACAGACCTGCTTGCAGAACTCAGGCTTCTGGTCTGCGGGATTCCAGCTTGGCACCATTTCCATATTCTCTGGCAATAACTAATTAACGATTATAAAGCTCTTTGAAATATGAAGTGCTGCATGATAATATCTGTAATGAGCCTGATTCTTTCCCTCTTGCATGAGGGAGGGGGAGTAGGCTGTACAACCATTAAGGGGGAGTAGGGCGGGAAGGCACTTTCCTTTCCCTGACCTGCCCCAGCGTCCTGTGATCTAGTGGCCCAGGGAAGGGGGAATGAGTCCTGGTGACTGGCCTGGGAAACCAGCACACTGGCAAAGCAGTGCACCAATGCCTGCCCTCCTCCAACCTCCAACCGCTGTCTCCACACCCCCTCCCCGCCGTTGGCTGCTTACCAGCTGCCAATTTACCTTCCCCTGGGTGGGGAATGTGGGGAGGGGGTTGAGGATGATGGATGGAAAGAGGAGAAGAGAAAGGTGGACTTAGGGTGAGGAGAACCAGTTGGGCTTGTGGTATCCTTAATGTGATTTAGAATTTCATATTAATATATCACCTCGGAAGAAATTAATGAGAAACGTGAAGAAAATAGGATAATGAATATGATAATATATGGGGAGTGCTTTGGGCTTCTTGGAACAAAGGTGCAAGGAATTATTGCTTCGATTTTCTCACGGTGCATATATATTTTTATTAAACTCTCAAAAAAAATGCCAGTAGATTCACTTCTTTGCAAGGTATTAATGCCCCGCAGAGGAGTCGTTCTTCAATTAGTTCCCTGAGCCTCAGTCCACCTTTTGGCTGTTTTCTCGTGGCTCTTCTGGAGACTTCCAGCTTAAGGGACATGAAGAGTGGATTAAAATGCTCAGTGGCTTTGCCTAGAACCTGGCGCACACGTGCCTGGGGAGATGGCTTCCTGAGCCAGTGGGGATCAGGGGTGGGGGGGAGTTGAATCCAAACAGAACTAGAAGTCAGGCCCTGGATGGATGAGAACTTGGGGCACCAGAGGGAAAGGGCACTTTGCTTGTCTTTCACTCTAGTGACCCCTCTCTCCTACCCAAGGATCCACTCAGGCCAAACTTCTTTTTGATAAATTAAATATAATTAATTATAATTCCCAGTAGGAAGGGAATTTTGTGCAGCCACTTTTCCAAGGGACCACAGACACTAGAACTGAGTGGAGAATGACAATCTTAGTCTGTCACTTCATTATACCAGTTGTCCTCATGTGTGGTCCCCAGATCTCAGCGTCAGCATCACCAGAAATGCACAATTCCAGGCCCCACCCAGATGCACTGAACCACAAACTCTGAGCCCTGGGCCAGGCAAGCTGTGTTTTAACAAGCTGGAGAACCCCTGCACTGGAATGAGCACTCCACGAGAAGCTACAGGTTGTCTTGATCAAGGAAATAAAGCAGTGGGGAGGGAGCACTGCCTGTGACAAAAATGCATAAGCTATGTATAAACCTACATGGGTTATGGGAAGGCCTGGGAGACTGAATGGCACAGGCTGGGTTTCCCAGAAAGCCGACTTGGAGACGGAGTTTAGCATGCAGGATGTTTATCAGGGAGCTCAGGGGGATCAGCGCCTATGGAAGGAGGGGAAGGAAGCAGGAGCGGGCAGAATGTGTGATGCAAGCTCAAGGACAACCTTGATAGACCCCACCACAGGAACTCTTGCAGCTGGCATGGCCCATCAGAGTTATAATGAGTGGAGCCAAGGTGACCAGACCTTTATACCCTACCTCATTATGGGGTGTGGATCTCCCTGGGAGGGCCATGGCCTTAGGGTTAGTCTCAGAAGCTGAGACCAACCCTGGAGCAGCTAAGAGCTGCAGACTGTCTAGGGACAGCCCTCCCCACAGCCCAGCACAAAGTCCTTCTTTGAAAGGGGCCCTGGGCGGTGCATCACAGTGCCATCACCCTGGGCTATATAATTTTAGTTGTGACAGACAAGTAAACAGGAAGCCCCCATCGTCCCTCCATCCCCCACAGGAGCCCTGATCTCTCACTTCTGTCTGCACATGTCAGCCACCTTAATTGCACAGAACAACCCAACACCTTGTACCCAGCCAGGATCCAACAGAGAAGCTGCTGAGAACAGCAAGGGCTTGGGTCTCAGAGGGCCATGGGCCCTGCTCCACTCGTGGCTCTGTCACTCACCAGCTGAGCCTGGTGACCTTGGTCAAATTTCTCTGCTTCTCTGAGCCTGTTTTTCAGAAGGAATTGGTACGAATATTAGATGTGGTTATTCATAAAAGATCTAGGAAATTATAAATACTGTAAACGAACATTTATTTGAGGGAGCCTATACCTCAGGTAAGGGATGCCCTCCCTGCCCTCTTGAAGTTGAAAGTCTAATAAGAAAATCAGAAATTCAATACAAAAACAAATATTTAATGACAAATTGCAGTAGGTGTTACAAAGGAACAGAACAGGATGTCAAAGATACAAAGGCATCTAATTTTGATGGGGGCAGTTGTCAGGGGAGGGTCCTCTACAGAAGAGACATTAAGCTGAGGAACTGAGGAATGTATGGTCTTGTGGGAGGTGGTAGAGGATGGTGAGGGCATTTTGAGCAGAATGGCAAGTGCAAAGGGCCTGAGGCAGGAGGAGACTTGGCTGCTAAGGAATGAGAGCGAAGATGATGGAAGGTGAGACTGGATTGTGCTCACAGCCAATCCACAGCCCTGAGTTGTGCTGAGTTTGAATTTTCTGCATAGTGAAGTAGAAAGCCATCAGAAAGTTTGAAGTAGGGTGGGCAAGGATTGCTCTGGCTGCTGTGTGGGGACAAGGAATAGGGGCAAGAGTGAGAGCAGCTAGGGCGTATGGAGAGAAAACTGGTAGGATTTGGTGGTTGTTTGGAAGTGAGGGGTAAAGGAGAGGATGATGTCAATTTTGGTTCCTTGGTTTCTGGTGTGAGGAGCTGAGTAAAGGAAAGTGATATTCCAGAGAGCAACCCAGGGATGCTAAGGGATGAAACAGAGAGCAGCAATGCTCAGTAAGGCTTACTTTTCCCACTCCTTAGTGCGACGTCTGTTAGGCTGAATCAAAGAGATTTGGGGAACATCTCGGGGGTTGTGTAATAGAGGCAGCAAAGAACTGAGATGGTTAATGGGAAGGACCTTGCCAATGCACAGTGAGAAGAAAAAAAAGCAAGAAGAGAAAGAAGAAAAGCAGATAACGTAGCAAATCGACAACAGCTGATATTCATCAAGTACTTACCATAGGCCATGTGTTATCCTCAGCACTTCATGTAAACATCATTTTGTTTATTCCTCATGGCTACTCTGTGAAGCAGGTAACATTATTGTCTTCATTTTACATGCAAGGAAATGAAAGACCAGAGAGATTAGGTAACAGGTGTGAGGTCACACAGCCAAGAAGTGGTAGAAGCAGGCTTTGAACCAGGTACTGTGGTCTGGACCCAGAGCTTGAACACACTGTATCTTGCTGCCCCTGAAAGGACCAGCTGATGCTAAACAGGCATCTACAGGGGCCCTGTGAGCACTTTCACATCGTCATCTCTACTCCTCAAACAACCCTCATTTCATCAATGGGGAAACTCAAAGCTGAGAGGTTCAATAACTCACCCAAGGTCACTCAACTAGATAAGGGCTGAACCAGCCTTCAGACACAAGTCTGTCTGACTCCAAAGGTCTTCTTGTTGCCACCTTAGGGCACTTTTCCCCAGATGCATTCGAACTATCTTCAAAGTAAAGATACAAAACAAACTTCACATGTTTCATTCCAATGGCCAGCTTCATGCCTGTGACAGTGTCAGAGACACACTAAATCTCCCCCACCCCCATATTCCTTGATCCCCTCACAGAATCTTCTTGGGATTCAAGTCTTCATCCTTCACCCATCTATCCATCCTATAATGATTGCATGCGTCCATCCAGCCAGCATTTCTTGAGACTCAGACACGTGCTTAGTCCCGCTCTGTATTCCATGTACATTCAAGACGTGTAAATACAATGTTGTGTCATGTCTCTGACCTTGGGAATTTTAAACTCTAGTTGGAGAATAATAAGTAGCATTTATGTAGCTCCTTTTTATATCTGTGACTTCTTATGCATTTTTACCATCAATATTTACCATGCTTTCACAGGTGAGAAAACTTAATTCTGCCAATAACCACATGAGCTAAGAAAGGATGCAGGGGTCCTCAAACTTTTTAAACAGGGGGCCAGTTCATTGTCCCTCAGACTGTTGGAGGGCCGGTCTATAGTTTAAGAAAAAAACTATGAACAAATTCCTGTGCACACTGCACATATCTTATTTTGAAGTAAAAAAACAAAACCGGAACAAATACAATCACACCACCTCATGTGGCCCACGGGTCGTAATTTGAGGACCCCTGATCTAGAGCCTGGGAAAGAAAGGGAGGTTGGTACCTTGACTGCAGCCTTGTGAGACTCTGAGCAGAGGACATGGTTAAGCTATACTCAAACTCCTTGCCCACAGAAATGATGAAAATGTACATTGTGGTAAGCCATGAAGTTTGTTGTAATTTGTTATACAGCGTAGGAAACTAATTCTGATGGCCACACCCACAAAAAAATGTCTTATCCCACATTCTCTCCTACCATGTGACCGTGACACTGCTCCCATCAAGAGGAGAAGCCGAATAGTCCAGATGGGCTTGAGACACTGATTTCCAAGACTGGATCATAAAGCATGATGCAGTGTCCACCTTTTCACTGGATCACTCGTTCTTGGAACCTTAAGCTGCCATGTAAGAAGTCTTACTACTCAGAGACTGCCATCTTATAAGGAAGCCCACGTTCAATGAGGAGGCCCCTTGTAGTCGCTCTGGTGGGTTATCTTAGTCTTCAGGTTAGCCTAGCCCAGCTCTAGCGGTATGAAACAACAGACCTTCAGATGATCTCAGCTCTAGCTATTGACAGACTTTCAGCCTTCGAGTCTTTCTAACTGAGGTTTTAGACATCCAGAAGTAGAGACAACCCATCTGCATTGTTTCCTAACTAAATTTCTGACTCACAAAGCCCATAAGTTCAATAAAATAGTTGCTCTACATGACTAAGTTTTGGGACAGTTTGTTACACAATAGTAATCCAAAAACATGGCCAAACCCTGAATCCATGAGGTAGTGAGGTAAATTCTGCCTACTTTAATGTTAAGAACTTAAAGTTCACATGACAAAAGGCATAAATGTATACTTTTAATAATAGGGAGGGCCCCAAGGATTAGGAGCAATGCCATAAGCTACCATAGAGGCTGATAGCCATTTATGTTGAGGATTTGACTGAGGCCCAGAGAAGGTTCTTGCTTTGTCCATGATCACACAGCACATTGGTGTTGGTTCAGAATCAACCCCACTGGGCATTCAGGACTGTCCACCTCTGTAAGTTTGCAGGACCCTGAGCTGAAACTGGTTGGGCACATTTGACCTGAGCATGACCTTCTCAGTGAAAGAGGAACCCATAACATAGACTGTGAAGGATTTCTTTAGCTTTTAAAAGCCCCAGGCCGGTACCTGTTGTAAATGGCTGTGCGGTATCACTATTTATTGGACTTCAGCCTCCTATGAGTCTGTTTCGTGACTGCACACCCATGATGGGTCACCATTTTTTTAAAGATTATAAATGTAACATGTAAAAATCATATTTGTTACATTTATACATATTTATATCATACATTTGCAGTGTATAGAGGCACTCAGAATATATATTATTTATAAGCATTGCTGCGGCTCAGGTTTGTTAGAAAGCCTCAGAGTGAAAGTGTGTTTGTAAAGTGCTCCAGGGTCCTCTGGGATGAGGGCAGCTATGTAAGTGTAAGTCATTATCATTAAACTAAACTGCCTTCCTCCGATTACTGACAGCACCGAAGAGGTTCTCCCGCCTCCCCGGCCCCTGCACACGGCCTGGTAATGCTGGGATAATATAAAGATAATATTACTGTAATAAGTGCTTTCCAGCATTTATGCCTTTATTAGCAGCAGCCATATTGTAAGAAAGGGAGACGTGCCAAGGGGTTAGGGCTGAGGGCAGAATACTCAGAGAAGCAAGCAGAATTCTGGGTCTATGCTAAGTGTGGGGGTAGTGTAGCGTACAGTAAAATTTTCTCCCCTCATCCCTTCCCACAGAACATCTATACTATTGAGTCTATTGAGGTAGACTCAGGTTGGGGGAGTGTGATGGATAAGGGAGGCTTCTGGAATTCTACCTCTGGAGATATCCCACTGCATTTTAAGTGAACTCCAAACCCAAGGGAAGCCCCAAATTGACTGTAAAGGCCCTCATTTTGGTCAGGGTGTAAATGAGAGGGCAACAAAGTTTTGGGCTTTCTGGGATGAAATTCAATCTCCATGGCAGAACAGCATCATTTGTTGCCCCCATGTAACCACGACAGATCGTAAAAACAAGAAGGCACTTCTGAGTAGTTCTCATATTTTACAAAGGGCCCCTTCCTCTTAAGAGTTTCATAGGGCTATTCAGTGTCCACATGTATGTAACACTTTTTTCTGTCCATGTTTGCATGGGGGAGGCCCTCAAAAGAAATGTGTTTATTATAGCACTTGAATCTTAGGGAGTTATATCCACCATTTCATTTGAATTTTCTAACATATCTGCAAAGCTAGTATCATTCCCATTTTATGGATGTGGAAGGTGAGGTCAAGAAGAGCTGAGTAAGTGGACCAAAATAATGTGTCAAGAAGAATCACACCTGCAATCCAGGCCTTTTGACCCAACATCAGCACCTGAGAGAGAATATGTACAGCAGAAAGACCTACCTTCCACAGTTCTGCTTTGGAAGAGACAAGATCAGAAGGGTAATGGCTGTGAGATGGGTTTTCTATTGCTGCATACAAAACGGCCACAGGCTTAGTGATCTGACACGTCAGTGACCATTTTATCATTAGCTCTCGTGGTTCTGGGGTGGTTCTTGGGCTCAGCAAGTCATCTCTTATTTGGGGGGTCTCTCATGCCGCTGCAGTTGGATGGCTGGAGGTGGGGACATCTCTGAGGCTTCTTCTCTCACGTGTCTGGTGTGTGGCCTGGGAAGACTCAAACAGTTTGGACTACTGCAGCTGGGCTGCTGGGCTGCCTGTGTGGTCTCTCTACACGGTCTTTCCAGCATGGTGGCTTCGAGACAGCTGGGTTTCTTACATGGCAGCTGAGGGCTCCCAAAGTAAGTGTCCCGTGAGAGAGAAGCAGGTGGAAGCTGTATTGCCTTTTATGATCCAGCCTGGGAAATCAAACAGCATCACTCTCTGTTACTTTTGTTACCTTTTATCAGCAGTGAGTCATGAAAGCCAGCTCCTTTTCAAGGGGTGGGGAATTAGGCTCCGTCTTTTCATGGGGGCACTGTCAGAGAAATTGGAGACATGTTTTAAAACTATCACAGTTCTGTCCAGACCACTTCCCACTGAGGCTCCTTCCAGGATCCCAGCCAGAACTCAGGGAAGGTTTAGCCACCTCCTCAAGACCTTTTCTGCTATCTGCCTCCTTTAGCTAGCCAAACAGCCCACCACCCCTGCATGATTGATCTGTGAGGTGACCCATGTATTGGTTGATGGGACCACGCTCATGTGCTATGACACCAAAAGGCCATGGCTAGGCTGGCTTTTCCAGGGTGACTCATATCCTATGTAGAGACACAGCAATCTTTAATCAACCCCCCCACACACACACCATAAGAGCTTCTGGGTAAGCGCCGCTCTCAAGAGTGGCAGCCTCAGCGACAGTCCCTGAGCCAGATCTGCTGAGAAGGTGTGTTTGCCTTTTGGTTGAGGCACTTTAAAACCTCAGCGTCTCGGTTTCATTTTGAACCTGACAGATAAAAGGCCGACTTTGACTGAGAATATTAACTTTCTGGCTCCCGCCCAAGAAAGCTGAACAGATGAGGAAATAATATAAAATAAAAGGCATCTGCAAACACTGATTGTCGGCTGCTTTCCATAAAATACGCCCACTGCTATGTGTAACACTCTCTGAGTCTTTCATTCCTCGGCCCCCTCCCTCTTTTTCCACTCCCGGTGCCGAAGGAACTGCCTTGTCTTATTTAGGAAAAAAGACAGAGAGGAAAGGGTGCCTATGCCAAAGACAAGCCCCGCTCCTCTCCAGGAGGCGCCAGGCAGGTGCATCACAAGCTAAAGCTTCTTCTCCCTCCTTGAGGATCACAGAGGAGGCTGCTGGGTATCTGCGCCGGGAGAACTTGGCCTCTCTAGCCCCTACCCCTGCTCCTGCTTCAAGCTGCTTTCAGACGCTGGGGGGCAATGGCTGCTAGGAAGGTACTTCTAGCTGTGAGGTCTCCTACATCTACTGGTGGACTGCCGATGACTGCCCCTGAAGCCAGTGGAGAAGGAGAGAGGAGGGCTGCCAGGGACAGGGGCTGCAGGAAGTGTCCTGCTTTAGACCTCTCTGTCCCTTCACTCTCTAATCCACAGCCACTGACTTAGCGGCTGCCCTTAATTGGGGCCTGGGAGGGACCACACTTGCCATACCTTGGCCTGCCATCTAAGAATACAGGGCGACTCATTCTTATATTAATCTGCCAAGGCTGTCATAACAGGGCACCATGGACTGAATGGCTTAAACAACAGAAATTTCTTTCTCACAGTTCTGGAGGCTGAAAGTCTAAGATCAGGGTGCAGCCAGGTTTGTTCCTTCTGCCATGAGGGAAGAATCTATTCCAGGACACTCCCCTGGACATGCAGATAACTGTCTTTTCCCTGTGTCTTCACATAGACTTTCATCTTTGATTGTCTGTGTCTAAACTTCCTCTTTTTTTTTTTTATAAGAAGGAAAGGGGACCGGGTGCGGTGGCTCATACCTGTAATTCTAGCACTCCGGGAGGCTGAAGCAGGTGCATTGCTTGAGCTCAGGAGCTCAAGACCAGCCTGAGCAAGAGCAAGACTCTGTCTCTACTAAAAATAGAAAAACTAACTGGGCTTTGTGGTGGGTGCCTGTAGTCCCAGCTACTGAGGACACTGAGGCTAGACAATCGCTTGAGTGCAAGAGTTTAAACTATGGTGCCATAGCACTCTACCCAGAGTGAGACTCTGTCAAAAAAAAAAGAAAGAAAGAAAGAAAGAAAGAAAGAAAGAAAGAAAGAGAGCAAGAGAGAGAAAAAGAAAAGGGAAATGTACTTTTTTGCCAGCAAAGGAGGAAAAATGGTAGACCGTATGTCTCAAAATACCAATTTTTCCTGACCTGAACATAAGCAGAAACACAGAGCTATTAAAGGTGAGGACCTATTGTCATTCAACTACAGTTACTGTCCCATCTCTGCTAAAGACAAAACTGTGACCTCATCCTCTTGTCATAAGGACAGATCTTTTATATCAGACTAGGATCCACCCTAAAGGTTTCACAGCAACTTGATTATTTCTGTAAAAACCCAGTCTCCAAATTCAGTCACATTCTGAGATACTGGGATAAGAGTATTAACATATGAATTTGGAGGGTGAGAACAATTGAGCTCATAATAACTCTGTAGGTCACAAATAAAAATAACAATAGGTGCATGCCCTCAGCTGTGTTCAGAGCAGAAGTCTAGGCCCAGTACGCCTGCCTGATGGGCACCTCACACTGTTAGTCACCATGCTGTGTCCTGTCATTGTGCCTGGCTGCCTCTGCTGTTTGTTCTCCTTCATTGCCTGGGTCAGTGGAAGGCCAGAACTTGCAGGCAGGCAGGCAGGCAAGGGGCCCCTTGAGGAGCAGAGTACTAGAGGTCACCTCCGTGCACCTCCACCCCAGCCACTGCACAGCTGACCTGGTTCATGCAGGAAGGCCTCAGCGCTCTTCAGAAAGATAAGATTCCTAAGAAAGCAAGAAATGGAAGGTGACCATCTGCCCAGAGCACTTTCCATGCGTGGTTGGGACAGCAGACAGAAACTGAAACTGCCACTAACTAGATCTGGGAAACTCTCACATCACCATCATTCTGTACATCTAATTTTCTCATTGATAAAGCGAAGAAAAGGAATTTTATCCATTTGCAATTTGAAACCCTATTGAATGGGTCCAGTCTACTGAAGTCTGGCCCTTCCTGTTGGCTAGGCCTGTGATTCCAGGCCAACAGGGACACTGAGGGAGGCTGGAAAGCTAAGGGAGGCGGCCTTCTCCATAGACGTCAAGGGAAAAGGTCAGAGGTTCCCAGGAGGCCAAGACAGTGACCTTCTGCCTTGCCCATTGCAGGCACATACTCTCATTTCTTTGGCATTCAGAGGCCTGAAGCTGTTGTAGGACCTCTAAATCCATCTTCAGGGGAAGAGAGTCAAGGAGAAATATAATTGCTCCATAAGCAACACTTCTCAGTTTTGTTTTTGTTTTTTGTTCTTTACTGCAACTTACAGGAAGAAATTTTCACTGGGCGTGGTGGCTCACGCCTGTAGCCGAGGCAGGAGGATTGCTTTGAGCTCAGGAGTTTGAGACCAGTCTGAACAAGAATGAAACCCCATCTCTACAAAAAAATAGAAAATTAGGTGAGCACCTATCGCCCAGCCAACTGGGAGGTTGAGGCAGGAGGATCACTTGAGCTCAGGAATTGGAGGTCGCAGTGAGTTGTGATGATGCTATTGAACTCTAGCCTCAGTAACAGAGTGAGACTCTGTCCCAATTAAAAAAAAAAATAGAAATTCTTACCACAACCTCCAACATGCACATACGTTCCTCAGTATGTATCTTCCAATTTTGTTCAGACATGACACAATTGTCTCCACACCTCCACTGCTTCCACCTCGGTCCTAGCCACTATCATCTGTCGCCTGGTTTATCTCAGCAGCCTCTTAACTGGCCTTGCTTCAGCTTTTGTCCCCATTCAGCCATTCCTCAACCCAGCAGTGACAATGAGCCTATTAAAAGGGAATTTAGCACACCTCTAGAAAAACCCGAGTCCTCTGAAAAGGTCCTCTATGTCAGCCCCCTGTGACCTTGAGGGTCACCTCCTCCCATTCTCCTCTTTGCTCCCTGTGCTGTGCTTCAGCCACACTGACCTTGTCACTCACATGTGCCAGGGCCTTGCCACTTGCTAGTTCCTCTGCTCAGGACACTTTCTTCTACCTTGTTGCCCGCTTCTGAAAAGTCTATGAGCTGTGGGAGGGGCTCTGAGTAGAGAGTTAGAGTCCCCCCCAAATCCCTGATCACAGAGTGCCAAAAGGGCCAGTGCCCACTTCTGGCAACTTTGTCCAAAATCAGTTGGTCATAGTACTATAAGTTTATTTCTGTACACTTTACTCTCTTCTACTGATCTGTGTGTCTGTCCCTTTGTCAATACTACACTGTCTCAATTACTGCAGCTATAGAGGAAGGCTTAAAAATTAGTAGTGTAATTTCTTGTTTCTTTGCTCTTTTTCAGATTTGTTTTAGCTCTTCTAGTTTCCTTGTCTTTCTATATAAGTTTTAGAATTAAGTTGCTTATATGTGCAAAAATCCTACTGGGTTCTTGCTTAGTATTGTATTTAATCTATAAATCATTTTGGTGAGAATTTATATATTTATTCACATTGAACTTTACGGTCTGTTACCATGGTCTGTCAATTTTCCATGCTACAAAACTTCTCCACTTCTGCAGAAGACTCCACCTATAAAGAATTAATGGACTTGACAGAAAGGGAATTGAAAATATGGATGATAAAGACAATAAAAAGAATGGACAAGGAAATGGAAAGACAGAACCAAAAGTGGGACAAGAGATATGTAGAATACAGAAAGGATATGGCAGAACTTAAGGAAATGAAGGAGACAATCAGAGAATGTAAAGATGCAGGAGAAAGTATCAAAAATAGGTTAGACCATGGAGAAAAAAGAACCTCAGAGCTAGAGGATAAAGTTTTTGAGTTAGCCCAGGTAGTTCAAAAGGCAGAAAAGAAGAGAGAGAAAGCAGAACAGACACTTAGAGAACTATGAGACTCCATGAAGCATTCAAATATATGAATAATAGGGATCCCTGAAGGGGAAGAAGATTGTCCCAAAGGAATGGAAGCCCTACTGGAGACCACCATAAAGGAAAACTTCCCAAGTTTTACTAAAAACCTCAACACACTCCTTTCAGATGGATATCGAACCCTGGGTCATCTCAACTCAAAAAGAGCCTCTTCAAGACACATTGTAATGAACCTGTCCAAAGTCAAGATGAAAGAAAAAAATTCTGCAAGTAGCCAGGAGTAAGTGCCAACTGTCCTATAGAAGCGGAGCCATTAGGATGACAGCAGACTTTTCAAATGAAACCTTCCAAGCCAGAAAACATGATAATCCACCTTCAACATTGTTAAACAAAACAATTTTCAGCCCAGAGTTTTATATCCTGCTAAACTATGCATCAAAATTGATGGAGAAATCAAATCTTTTGCAGGTATATAAGCACTGAGGAAATTTGCCACAAGAAGACCAGATCTACAGGAAATATTTAGACTTATTCTCAATACTGGCCACCACAATGGACCACCAGCGATGTAAACATCCAGAAGCTAAAGGTCAAAACATAGCTTCCACAATGGCACAAAGGATAATACTACACAATGGACTTTCACAAAATAAGATGGATAGAACTCTACCACACTTACCAATTCTCTCAATAAATGTCAATGGACTGAACTCACCACCCAAAGAGGCACAGGCTGGCTGATTGGATAAAAAAGCACAAGATATTTGCACTAGATTGTTTATTGCAGTTCAATTCACCATTGCCAAGTCATAGAAGCAACCCAAATGCCCACCAACCCAGGAACGGATTAACAAACTATGGTATATGTTTACCGTGGAATACTATTCAGCCATTTAAAAAGATGGAGACTTTGGGTGGTGCCTGTGGCTCCAAGGGGTAGGGCGCTGGCCCCATATGCTAGAGGTGGTGGGTTCAAACCTGGCCCCAGCCAAAAACTGCCAAAAAAAAAAAAAATGGTGACTTTACATCTTTTATAGTAACCTGGATGGAATTGAAACACATTCTTCTTAGTAAGATATCACAATAATGAAGAAGCAAGTATCCAATGTATTTGATACTAATATGAAGGCCGTAAAAGATCTAATACACACCTACATAAGTCAAATCAATTCAAGGTGAGGTCAGAGGGGAACAAGGGAGCAAGGAGAGAAGAGAAGGGAGGGTGACAGGTGTGCTCCCACTTAATGGGTATAATGTTAGGGTGCATGGCACACGTCTTGGGGGCAAGACACAATATAAGAGTTACTCTACCTGACAAATGTAACCTATTTCTTTGTACCCTCAAATTAACCTTAAATAAATAAATAATTCAGTTCAAATTCCTGTGCAGAGAATTGTTCATACTATTCCCTTATAATTCTTTTAATGTTTGCAGTGTCTGTAGTGATATTCCCCTTTTCCCTCCTGATCTGGTAATTTCTTTTCTTTTCTTTTTTTTTTTTGCTTTGTCAATCTTGCTGGTGATTTATCAATTATATTAATCTTTTCAAAGTACTGGTTTTGGGTTTCATTGATTTTATCTATTATTTATTTGTTTTCCATTTCATTAATTTCTGCTCTTAATTACTCCCTTTCTTCTGCTTGATTTCAGTTTATTTTGTTCTTTTTTTCATTTCTTAAGATGGGGGCTGTTTGTTATTATTTAATACCTTTTTTCTTTTCTGCTGTAAGCCTTTAACGCTGTAAATTTCTCTCTAAGCACTGCTATAAATACATCACACAAATTCCAATATGTTATATTTTTACTTTCATTTAGTTCAAATTATTTTCAATTTCCCCTGATATTTCTGCTTTGATCCACGAATTATTTAGAGTGCTTTCCCAGTGTTTGGAGCTTTTTCTGTTACTCTTCTATTATTGATTTCTAGTTTAATTCCATTATAGTTTGAGAATATACTTTGTGTAATTTCGATTCTTTTAAATTTGTTAAAATGTGTTGCACATTGTCTATCTTGGTGAGTATTTTATGTTCACTTAAAAAATGTGTATTCTGCTGTTGATGGTGGAGTGTTCTATAAATGTCAATTAGATCCAGTTGGTTGACATCATTGTTCGGTTCTTCTATATATTTGCTGATTTTCTGCCTGCCAGTTCTATCTATTACTGAAAAAGTTTCTGATTATAATTGTGGATTTGTCTATCTCTCTTTTTAGTTCTGTCAGTTTTTGTTTTATGTAGTTGAAACTCTTCTGTTAGGTGCATGCTCATTTAGCACTGTTATGCCTTCTTGGTGAATTGACCCTGTTATCACTATGAAGTATCTCTCTTTGTCCCTGGTAATTTTCCATGCTCTGATGTCTTCTTTGGTATTAAAAGACCCACTCCAGCTTTCTTTTGATTAGTGTTTGTATGGCATATCTTTTTTCTCTTTTCACTTTTAATTTACCTATGCATTATAGTATTTGAAATGAGTTTCTTGTAGACAGAATGCAATTGGGTCATGTTTTCTTTTATTAATCAATTCTAATCAACTTTATTTCAATTGGTGTCTTCAGACCATTTATATTAATGTCATTTTTGATATATTTGGATTAATTCTATCATTTCACTATTTGGTTTCTTTTTGCTTCCTCTATTTTTTGTTTTGCTCTTTCCCCCTTTCTTGCTTCATTTGGGGTTACTTGAGCATTTTTAAGTAAACATTTTCTTTTAGAAAAATTTTAGATTTACTGAAAAGTTGCAGTGATATTGTATGTTCCTCTAATGATTTGTCCTAATGTTAGCATCTTGTGTTTCCAAAATTAAGAAGACAATAACTGATGAATTATTATTCACTAAACTCAAGACTTTATTTGGATTTTTCCAATTTTTCATTTCATTTTGCTATTCTGAGTTTCAATTCAGAATATTATATTTTATTCAATTATAGTGTTATTTGAACATCTTTATTATAGTATTCAATTTTATCTATTATGATTTCAGTTATATCTCATACAGTTATTTTAGTGGTTGCTTTAAGGATTATAAAACACATTGGTTCTTAACTTTTCACTATTAATTTAGAATCAATATTTTGCTATTTCAATTGGAATCTAGAAAATTTACCACCATTTAGGGCCTTTTAACCTTCCCTTTTGTGCTGTTTTTGTCTTATATATTACATCTACTTACGTTAAAAACCCCAGAAGTCAATGTTATAATGTTTGCTTTTAATGACCGCATATATCTTAAATATCTCAAAAGAGAACAATAATGTATTAAATTCACCCAGATATTGACCATTTCTGTTGCTTTTCCTCTCTTTCTGTTATGCCAAGTTTCCTCTGTTATCATTTCCCTTTCATTTGAACGACTTCATTTAGCAATTCTTTAGAGTAGATCTGCTGGTTACAAATTCTCTTAGTTTTCTATTATACGACAATACCTTTGTTTCACCTTTACGTGTTCCTAAAATACATTTTTCCTCAATTTGGAATTACATTGACAATATTTTTTTTCTTTCAACGCTTTAAAAATGTTGGGCCACTTTCTTCTGGCCTCCATTGTTTGTGATGAGCTATCCACAGTCATTCAAATTGCTTTCCCCTTGTAGGTAATGTGTTGTTTTTCTTGGGCAGTGCTCGGGAACCTTTCTTCATCTTTACTTTTCACCAGTTTATGATGTGTCCTGGTATGAACGTCTTTGGATTTATCTTACTTGGGATTCACTTGGTTTCTTGCCTATATAGGTTATTGTCCTTTGCCAAACTTGAGAAATTTTCAGCCATTATTTCCTCAAATAATTTTTCAACATTTCACTCATTCTTCTCTCATCTGGGTCTCTGACAACATGAATGTTAAACCACATAGGTCCCTGATGACCTGTTCATTTTTTCAGTTTTTTTCTGTCTTTCAGTTTAGATAGTTTCTATTGTTCTATCTTCATATTCACAGACTTTTTGCTCTCTCATTTAGTCTATCCCACAAATTTTAAATTTCAGCAATTTTATTTTTTAGTTTTAAAACTTTCATTGGTTGTTCTTTATATCTTCTATTTTCTACTAAGATTTTCGATCTTAAAATTTGTTCTAAGAGTGTTTACAATTGTTTATTTGAACAATTTTTTAAATAACTGCTTCAAAATATTTCTCTGGTAATTCCATTTGGAGTATTGCACTGTAAAACTCTGGATCTTATTTACATTTTTTAAAGGATATTGATATCTTTGTTTTAGCAAGCAGTTGATCTAGTTAGGTTCAGACTGCAAGTTACCATCCTCATTCTTTGGGCTATGGTTCCCATGTCAGTTTAGTTTTCAAAGACTTTGTAGTGTATTTCAGATCTGTTCTGGGTATGAGCTATCTATTGGCCTACCTGGAATGTAGGCAGTGGTTTATTTCTTAGTTCAGTTTTTAGCATCTTTGGTATGCTCCTTAGGATCAAACCTGAGCACGTACAGCTTGAGGGTGTCTGGCAATAAAGTTTTAATAATTTTATTGGTGGAAGAATGACATAATAAAGTAGGAGAGATAAAGATAAAGATGTGCCAGCATATCTAGATAAAACAGAACCACCTTAGAGCATTAGGAATTTCAGAAATAGGGGCTATTTTATCCCCATCACAGGCTCTACCCAACCGGGCTCTGAGCAGTGACACCAGTGGAGATCTTCAACGGGTAAATGGAAAAAGAAAGTGTTAGTTCTCATATAAATATGATCAACACATAAAGGCTTCCATTCATAGACATCAGGTTGAGATTCTCAAATATCACTTAGGCTGCTATGCCATAACTCCTTTTATAGGCTGGGTAAACCAGAAAATAAGTGTCACCCCACTGTCAGTGATCTCTATGATTACTTCCATCTGAAGATAATTTAGCATGTTTCAATCTGGTTGCTTTTGTTTTCAAGGGGAAAAAAAGCACATTGAAGGGATTTTCTTAAGAGATTATCTTAAACTTTTAATGTTGAAGCAATTCAGGTCTGAGTTCTTGGTCCTCCAGTTTTATCTATCTCTAATCAGGACCTTAGTGAGTTGGTCTAGTCTCATGACCTTAAATAACATATATATGCCAACATCTCCCACATTTTTACCCATGGCTCAGACCTCCCCTTTTGTTTGCAAATTGCACATCCAAATCCCTATCCATAACTTACTTGGATACACACTAGGTATATGAAAATTAAAGCGTTTCAAATTGTAGCAGCCCTGCTTTTTGATCCTTTCTTTTAAAGTTGAAAACCAATGGGAGAGTGGTCAGGGACATTCAAAAACAAACAAACAAACAAAAAAAACAAACTGCCCCTGCCCTCCATTGTTATGGAACTGTTATTTAAAACCTAAGTTGGAACAAATCCCTCCTCTGCTCAGAACCTTCTGTCTCACTCTGAGTCAAAGCCAAAGTCTCACAATGGTCTATAAGGATCTTCACAATCTGGTTCTGGCAACATTGGCCTCTTTGCTGATCCTCTAATATTCCAGCATGTTCATCCTTCATACTCTTTGCTCTGGCCAGTCTTGCTCCCTGGGACTGTCTTCCTAACTCTTCACGGAGCTGACTCCCTCACCTGGAAAAGTCTTCGCTCAACTGTTTCCTTTTTAATGAGGCTTTCTGTGACTCTCTTATCCAAAACTCATTACCACCTCTGCCTTTCCTTGCATTACTTGTCCCCCACTATATTATCCAACATATTATTTAATTTATATATCCATTAATCCTCTAGAGCATTGGTTCTCAACTTTCCTAATGCTGCAATGTATTTTCATTGTTAAAAACGGGTCGCGACCCACAGGTTGAGAACCGCCACTCTAGAGTGTGAGCTCCTTGAGGTCAGGGTATTCTTCTGTCGTGTTTCCTGCTATATGTCCAGGGCCTGACACATAGAAGATGCTAGATAAATATATGTTGAAAGAATGAGGAAAAGTATCCTCTAGGTCTACTTGAACCGCAATCTGTAGAAGACTGAAGTTTTAGATTTTTATTGTTTCCAAATGTGGACAACACAAAGTTCTTGAGGTTCAATGTCATTGATGGTATAAGATCTCCTAAAAGAAATCAATAGCTTAGACACCTGCTGTTACTGCATCCTTCTAGAACTGAGTATCAGAAATGCCAAGAGCGTGAGGTTCTGCACAGATTGACTCTTTGCAAGGTGTTGGAAACAGGTACCGAATTAGAAACTGAGAGTTTTGTACTTGGATTGATTCACAGGTTTCAGTGTTTCAGCTCCCAAGTGCTGCTGCTGCTGCTGCTGCTAGTTTCTGAAATATCTTGCAAACGGCCGCCCCAGCTCTGGCTGGTGTGTGCACGTGCACACAGAGGCATGCTCACGTGCTTGCCTACACCAGGTGCTGCTGCATCGTAACCCACTCCTCATCCCAGTTTAGATCTGGAGGGTTGAGATGATTGCTGAAGGAGGCTTTTGCCAGGACAGAATTTTCCAAGCTTTCTGGTTCCCAAGGGAATGAGGTGTGTCTGATGGTGTCCACAGTTCCCTCCCACATCTGTCAGCGCAGAAATATATGACAGATAATAGGATTTCACTGCATTGTGGTGGTTTAAACAGGCGTGACAAGATTGTGATTTCAAACCTGTATAAGTTGCAGACACCTGAGCAATTGTGGCTTCTCTGCCATCTTACTAGCAGACAAGGTTAAATAGCCTGGTGATGCTTTCACCTTAGAACTGTCCCTCAGCCCTTTCTTTCTAGCCACAGTGCAAGAGTGGCCTGTATTCCCTTTTGGAAACTTCCCCCTTTTCAAGACAACCGTGTGCCCCAGGAATCCAGTCCCAAAGGCCTGCAGAGTTCTGTGAATAAAACCATCTGCTCGATTCGTAACACAGAATGATTATTTGAGGCGCTTTGTTTCACTGTGTTTGTGTTAAATGAGTTGAAGACATTCGTGAAGTAGAACCTGAGGAACATTTTTTCCTGTAAAATCCACCTAGGCTCACCTATAGCGTAGCATTTTCTAGATGCCAGAGACTCCCAGCGCCGCAGGTTAAGAATCTCACTTCTACTGTGTCAGTGACCTATTTTTCTGATCAGCTTTATAGATGTGTAATTAACATACAACAAAATACACCCATACCCCACTTAAACTGTACAGTTGGATGGCTTTGACAAAGTATACACCCATGCAACCACTACTCCATTAAGGATATAGAAAGTTTCCATTTCTGTAGAAAGTTCCCTGTACTAATTTGTAGTAAACCCGGCTCCCAAAGTAACCACTATTCTGACCTCTATCACCATAGAGAAGCTTTGCCTGTTTTAGAAAGTCATGTGGGTGGAAGCATACAGGTAGGTACCTTTTGTATCTGGCTCCTTTTGTTCGACCTGTTTTGAGATTCATCTATATCATCGTATCTATCAATAATTTATTCTTTTATGTGGTTGAAAATATGGATATATCACCATTCATTTTATCAATTTACCTGTTCATGAGTATTTGAATTATTTCCAGGCCTGGAGTATGGCAAATAGGCTGTTCTGAACCTTCATGTACAAGTCTTTGGATGTATGATTTCTTTTCTGTTGGGTGAATGCCTAGCAGTGGAATGATAGGCAGGCGTGTGTTTTTCCTTTTAAAGAAACTACCCAACTTTTCCTTTTTTTTTTTTTGTAGAGACAGAGTCTCACTTTATGGCCCTCGGTAGAGTGCCGTGGCCTCACACAGCTCACAGCAACCTCCAACTCCTGGGCTTAAGCGATTCCTACCCAACTTTCCCAAAGTTATTTTTTTTTTTTTACCATTTTACATTTCTATTAGCAATGTAGAAGAGTTCCAGTTGCTTTTTGCATGTCAAAAGAAGGTTCTAGGGAAACGCAATGATTAACTCTCAGAGCTGACAATAGTGGAAAAATTTTAGGTGTTAGTGGGTGGTAGAGGAGGGAGCGTCTCAGCACACAACAAATCACACCGCATGAGTTATTTTCCAGTTGGTGTTCCTGTTTCCTCTGGGAATGGGCTTCCTGACACATATTGCACAACAAGAAGGAAGGCAAGGAAAAGAAATGACTCTGAGGAGATCAAGTAGGGCAGGGCAAGGGTGAAAAGGGGACTGGACTCATAATGAAAAGACCTATGTTCAAGTCTCAGCTCTGCTGTGGACTAACTGATGATCATGAACTTTAGCCTGTGTCTCAATGTTTTTGTCTGTGAGACAGGGGCATGAGACCCATCTACCTGATTCACAAGGTTACAGTGAAGGTTTGTTTTTTGGTTTTTGGTTTTTTTTTTTTTTTGCAGTTTTTGGCTGGGGCTGGGTTTGAACCCATCACCTCTGGCATATGGGGCTGGCGCCCTACTCCTTTGAGTCACAGGCGCCGCCCGTACAGTGAAGCTTAACCCTGGCTGAGGAGCCATGTGTGCAAGGACTTTACCAAAAGCAAAGATTGTGATGGCATTGATGGGACCAAAACAACTGCCCAGATTCTCAGCATTCTAGAGCCTTGGGATTCAGACAGAGGGGCAGAGTGAAGGCACAGATGGCTCCACTTCCTAAGCAGGAGCAAAGAGCATCCTGCCCTGCTCCCAACCTTAAGCTTTGGCTGGGGATGAGGAGGACCATTGGTACGGGCAATTGTTAAGGCATCAGAAATGAGAGATCGGGGTGGACTCTCTGCTGGGTTAACAATAAACAGAGTAAGTCTTTTTAACTTCCCCGAGCTTAGATTTCCCCACTAGTAGAATGGAGATGATAATATCTTCCTTTCCATCCCTCTCTGAGAGTTGAAAGGAGTCTGTGAGATAGATGCACCCTCACCACCTGCTGCCCTGGGCCTGTGAACAAGTTGGAGTTGGAGGGATGGCTGGGGCTAGGCTGGAGCTGCCAAGAAAGCCAGGCATGTGGAGTCTGAGCCACTCAGGCTTAAGTCTTGCTGAAGCCCTCGTCCACCTTGCTTAACATCTCAGACCTCAGTCCATCTATGTGGAAAATGGGGGTAGCAATACCTCCAGGGCTGAAGGATTAAATGAGTCAAAGAATGTGGGGGAAATGCCAGGCTCAGCCAGGGTTGAGCCCAGCAAAGCTGCTCAGCAAATGAGGTAGTGGCACCCAGTAAGAAGGTTGAAACTACCTCTACTGCACGCTAGTCTTGCAGCCTTGAAGGGTATTCTGTTCCTTACTGTCCTTCCTCATGTGGGGTCCCAGGGAAGCACACCGACTGTGAGATGGAGCAGAGATGGAGATGGAGATGTGAGAGCTGGGGAATTATTGAGGACCAGCAGCAGTGGGAAGCAGAGTGGTGCCCGGCAGACAGGCACGTGCACAAGAGAACTCAAAGGACCCTCTAGGAACTCCAGAGCTGGGGATCACATGCCAGGTTGTCCAGAATCGAGGTGAGGCAGTGAACCTTTATACCTCCACGTCCATAAATGTGGGTGTGATGTTGAGGGAGGTTTCTGGAGGTGCATTAAATGTGCCCTGTGCCCTGTGAACACTTTCAGCAGCCGGGAGGAATGGGACATCTGAAGAGAAGTCCTGAAGGGACATCTGAGCAGCATATCACAGCATACTCTGTGCCTCAGTTTCCTCATCTATAAAACGAGGATAATGATAGGGTCTGTCTCATTGCTTTAAATCAGCTTTAAAAGAGTTAATACGGACAAAGTTGCTAAAACAGTGGCTGGTGCCTATTATCCGTAGTACTAGTATTTTAGAAGACATTCAATGAATTATTTTCAAATGAATAAATAGATGAATGAGTGCTTTCAACCCTGTGCAGAATAAAAAACAAATGTATTTGCCCCTGCGGATGTGGGGGAAGGGAAGCCTACTAACCAGGTGACAAAGCATTTGGCTGTAAAGCACAGAATTGAATATATTTTAAACCATGGGACTCACGCGCAGAGGAAATTTAAATCTCCTTTTCCAAACATTTGCTGCACCTGAGGGTCCAGTATTCCCCATGTGCGCATTGCCAGAGTCCTTTACCCTCAGTGTGTTGAGCTGCAGTATGGGGATTTGACAGCTGAAGACAGCTCAGCGGGGTGCAGGAAAGCAGACATTTAATGTGCTTTGACAATACAAAGGGTTATATAAACGACCCAGTTTCTGTAATTTTGCTGTAACTGTCATGAGAATTGCTATAGACAGATACGGAGAAGGCCCTGTTTATGCACTTAAACTTTAAAAGGTTTAACCACTAAACACACAGTCTCTTTCTCTTCCCCTCCCCTCCTCACAAGCCTGCATTGCAATGGCATGGAGGTGGGGGCTCCGGGCCAGGCGAAGG
This sequence comes from Nycticebus coucang, assembly GCF_027406575.1. NCBI lineage: Eukaryota > Metazoa > Chordata > Mammalia > Primates > Lorisidae > Nycticebus > Nycticebus coucang. The sequence continues at coordinate 40,465,107 of NC_069804.1, forward strand.
CACATAAAATAATGGTTTGCCTTTATCTGCCCACCTCCTGGTCGAGAGCCCCACTTTCTGACTCTCCGGGCCAAGCGCCTGTCCCCTCTCCCCCCAGCCAGGCTTCTCTGCAAGATTCCCTTCCCTACCTGCTCACAAAATACCGAAAGGGGGAAGGGTGGCAGGAAGTGAAATGCACGGGCTCTGAGCTCACGGCTTTTGCCCAATTTAAATCTGGTTCCCGTCCCAGTGTTCAAAGCACGTTGCTGTTTGATTCTTGCCATCTCGTCTTAGACGACTTTTCCCCAGGTGGGGATGGGGAGAGTTCTAAAGCCAGACAGACAGGAGGCAGGAGGGTTTATACAGGCAGATACCACTGGCTTCCAAGCTAAGTGCCTTAGCGGGGAGAGCTCCCGGCTGCTGCTGACATTTCTCAGACAGGAGATCAATAAGTGGGCAGAGCTTGAAAAGCAAATCATGCTTCGACCTGCCCTGGGGAACCCTCAGCAACTGTCATGGCAGAGGAAGCGTCCCAGAGGAGGCCAGGAAAGACAGGGGGACGCAGATAGCCTTGATACGGCTGAGATGGGGGCAGGGAAATCGGGACTGCCCAAGGAGATGAAAGGGGCAGATGCTGCCATTACCCAACCCCCACCTTCCCTTCACAGTTCTAGCTGAGTCTGTTAAGATCCCTGACTTCTGCCTCCCAGGTAAAACCAGACATTTGGAGGTGCGTTTGCAGCTGATGTGGCATTTCCAACCCAAAGGAGCCTGGCGGAAGCGTGGAGGGCTGCCCCAGCTGGAAGCCCCTGTATCTGTGGTTGAGTCCTTCCTAGACACAGAAGCTTTACCCCCATCCGACCAGCATTCATGAGGAATTTAAAGATTTCTCTACATTCCACTCAGATAGGCAAAGGAATTTTCTAAAGCAGACAGGCACGTGCACGCACACAGAAGTGGGCCACAGAACTGTAAGTGGGCACTAAACTTGATTCCAATCTGGTAAGCCTGGTCCACTCCAATAATTTAAACAATCTCTTTTGGAAATTCAGTCTCTTTGGCTTTAAATAGTCCCTGTCTTAGTCCATTTTGCGTTGCTATAAAGGAATGCCTAAGGCTGTGTCATTTATAAACAAACAAAAAAAAATGTTTATTTGGCTCATGAGTTTGATGTCTGGAAAAGTTCAAGATTGGGACTCTGATGAAGGCCTCAGGCTTCTTCTGTTCATGGTGAAAAGTGAAGGGAAGCTTCTCTGTACAGAGAAAACATGGTGAGAGAGAAAAAAGAGAAGAGGGAGGTGCCAAACTCTTAACCAGCTCTAGCAGGAACTAATAGAATAAGAACTCGCTACCTGGAGAATGGCACCAAGGCATTCATGACAGACTCACCCCATGACCCAAACACCTCCCACTAGGCCCTACCTCCAACTTTGGGGATCAAATTTCAGCATGAAGTTTGAAGGGAATGAACATTCAAATCATAGCAATCCCTCTTTCCATTTTGCCCTCTTTCTCTTGATTCTCTCCAAGATGGCATGAGAATGTGGGGTGGGAGCATGCTACATTCTCATGGTTATAGGGGAAGGGGATCTGGACAGTGTTACCTTTCCATGTTCTGGGTCCTTTATGTCTCCACCACAAAAGACATTCACAATGCTGGCAACTGCTGAAGTCTACAATTAGTGAACTTCTGGTGTCCTCTCCCAGGACCGTGTAGTTCTCCTTGCTCACTCAGCCCCTAGTCAGTTCTCAGTGCTATTGAAGACCCCCTGAAGCATGGCCATGACCCTATTCAGTCTCCCATTCAGGTGGCCCAATTAGTTCACTTGGGTCTAGGATCCTTTTCACTCCACAGTGATAATTTCCTCTGGTGAGCTCGCCAGTCTATATCTTAACAACATCTATGTTGCTCTAGGGGCCTTTAGACCCTTCTGCAATCTCTTGTGTGCCAAATGGAGCCCAAGTTCATTCAGGAATGCTGACTTGGCTTGCTCTTTGTGTCCCTAGTAGCTGCCAAGGTTATTGCAGATGTGCCATGCCAGGTCAGCTCCTCCTGGAGTCCCAGACAGAGTGGATAACTGCACTTCTGCCTTTGGCTTTTCCCTTTATTCCAATTAGACAACTCCCCACTCTGAATCCTTGGTCAATGCCAGAATGAGCAGGATTTTCTGGTCTGGTGGAGATTTTGCCTATATCATTATACCCTGACTTCCTGACCCAAGCTTCCTCATGGTTTTAGCCATAATGGCAAAGGATAGAAAATGATGGCTTCTTGTCTTATTTTGAGTTCTCCTGAAAGCAGAGAACACATGATGCAAGGTCTTAGGTGAAGGTAGCTTATTTGAGAAGTGATTCAAGTGAAGAAGAGAATGAAGGAATAAAGAAAAAAAAGAAAGTGAGATAGGGTAGAAAGAAACTTTAACAAATTCAGGGCAACAGGGAGTGATTTCTCAGAAAAGTATAGAGAATGTCTTATAGAATTGTCCACCTAAAAAGGAAGTTGGGGCATTTATTCACCAGCTGCCATCTGATCCTGGTTAAGGATTGCCCCTGGGAGTTTTAACTCCGTCCCAAACACTTAAACCAGGAAAATTCCAACATGGATGGAGAAGGTGCAGGCGCAGAAAGAAGATAAACTTGCTCAACTTGAGATGAGTCTATCTACTGTAGCTGTAGCTAAAAATAGAGGTAGATCAAGGAGAAGATGAAGGTCTTCAGAAGCATCAGATAGACTTTCCCAATGGGAATTTAAATGAGGAGGAATTCTTTAGAACATATTACCTATTATGGTAGCCTTAAACATCTGGTCTAGTCTTCTTATTTTAAGGGGAGAAAAATGAGGCCTGGAGAAGTTCTGATTTTTCCAAGGTCAAAATGGTCAAAAAGCAGCCATAACTAGAACTCGGGTGACAGAGATTTGTGTAGGAGCTCTTTCTTCTGTATCATACAGATCCATTCAGCCAATGATGGCATCTTCATTGACTAGCCATGGTAGAGACAGAGTCTCTTAGCATTGCAAAGTGTTATGATAGCTTCTACTTTCAAGTAATTTTCACTATAGATAGTGAGAAAAGTTTGATCTGTAGTCATCATTATATGCACTTGCTAGAAAGGGGACTAGTTTAAATATGCTCCCTTCAATCAAATAATACTCTAGAAATATAAGGAAGAGACCAAAAAGCGTAGAAAATACAGAGTGTGGGGCGGCGCCTGTGGCTCAGTCGGTAGGGCGCCGGCCCCATATACCAAGGGTGGCGGGTTCAAACCCAGCCCCGGCCAAACTGCAACCAAAAAATAGCCGGGCGTTGTGGCGGGCGCCTGTAGTCCCAGCTACTCGGGAGGCTGAGGCAAGAGAATCGCTTAAGCCCAGGAGTTGGAGGTTGCTGTGAGCTGTGTGAGGCCACGGCACTCTACCGAGGGCCATAAAGTGAGACTCTGTCTCTACAAAAAAAAAAAAAAGAAAAGAAAATACAGAGTGTGTATGATAAATATGCATTCAGCAAGCTCTGAGTATTAGTCTAAGCAAGGAAGATGTGATAGTCAGTCTCTAAGAGCCCCCCACCCCCGGTATTCATGCCCTTGTGAAATATTTTCCAATGAGTGTAGGCCGGACCTAACAACTCACTTCTAATATAGATTATGACAGAAGTGATGAGATATCACTTCTAAGATTAGGTTGTAAAAAGATTGTGGCTTCTTTTCTGGGTGCTTACTCTCATACTCTCTTGTGTTGTGTGTTCTAGGGGTGGCCACCTGCCATGTCATGAAGTAACACTGCAGAGAGATCCATACAAGTGAGTTTAGAAGTGGACTTTTGAAGCTTTCTGACAGCCATGTGAGTGAGCTTGGAAGATCATCCTCTCCAGACTGAGTCTTGAGATGAGATTTCAGTCCCAGTGATAGCTTAATTGCAACCTCATGAGAGACACTGAGTCAGAGGACACAGCTAAGCCATTCCCAGGTTTCTGGCCCTAAGAGACTATGAAATAATACTTCTTTTGGTTTTAGTTGCTAAGTTTGGAATAATTTTTTACATAGAAATACATAATTGAGACAGAAGACACTGAATTAGCTGTTTGCAATGAAAGCATGAGTAATGCATGGACTTAGGAACAAGCAACAGTAATCTACCAAACTATCTTAAGTGCATATTGGAAGGATTTGTGGTTATCTTCCAGAACTCAAGGGCAGAAAGAATATCAGGACTCATGAGAACTAGAACCAAAACATAACATCTACTGGGAACCAGGTACTAAATCAATTTTCTCCTGACTTGCTCTATGAGGCCATTAAATCTATTGTGCTGACCTCCTTCTGTCTCAGGGAATGGCATTTTCTATTTCTCCTTCTACATGCAAAAATAAGCCACCCTAGAGGGCCTTATATGTTTTAATGGTTAATTTTACATGTTAAATTGACTGAGCTAAGAGATGCCCAGATAGCTGATAAAACTGTGTTTATGAGTGTGTTTTCAGTGCTGGTGTTTCTAAAAGAGATTAGCATTTTAACTGGCAGACTGGGTAAAGAAGATTGTGCTCACCAATGTAGGCAGGCATCATCTAATCCATTGAGAGCTCAAATAAAGCAAAAAGGTAGAGGAGAGATGAATTAACTCTCTTCTTGAATTGGGGAATTCATCTTCTCCCGCCTTTTGATATTGGTGCTCTAGGTTGTCAGTCCTTCAGAGTAGGCTTTCCTGCTTCTCAGACTGGAAATATACCATTGGCTGTCCTGGATCTCCAGATTGCAGACTATAGCCTTCATAATCGCATAAGTCAGTGCCTCATAATAGATTTCTTTCTATTTATCTCTATGTATATCTCATTGCTTCTATTTGTCTGGAGAACTCTCACTGATATATACTTCCTCATTTGGGCATGACAAATATTTACTTAAGTCGTTGTGACTGAATTACCAATTCCTGGAAGAAAGTATCAATTAGCACAGCTTAAGTAAGTCCGCTGTCCATTTTTTTTCTCCCAGCAGAGGAAGCAAATGTGGTTATAAGGCTGGCTGTCCATTCAGAATGGTCTTTAAGAAGAAGGCATGAGAAGGGCAATAGCCAACAAATTGCTTGAACTGCCCTTAAGAAACTTGCAGTTTATATGACTGGGCTGAGAAGGAATCTGAACCATGAAGCATTTTCCTGGCAATCCCTTAGCTAGAGTCCTGGGAGTATACCAGAGAGAACCATGTGCTGAGGCCTTGATGGGTGGCTTCTTGAGAACCACTGCTTTTTTCTGGGCTTAGTTTCCTCACCCATAAGGTAAGCAAGTTGACCCCATGTGATCTTTACTGGCCCTCCCATCTTGAAATAATGTGACTCCAAGTGAAATAGAAAGTAGAGCTGGTGCTCCAGATATCCTCATGGAATTGTGGTGACTGATAATGTGTGACCAGATGGCCAAGGTCTCCACCATGTGTTAGAGGTGCCCAAGTGTGTGAGACATCTGGCCAACACAGAAATCAGCCTTGAGAACAATCAAATCATGATGCTCTAGCTTTTAGAACAAAAGTGTGTATTTCTGAGCAAAGAAGCAAATATATGGAATGGTAGAAGCTCTCAGTGGCCTTGAGCCCTATATAGTTGAAGGCTACCTGGAGAATTTATAAAGCAGAACATTTTAAAAATACAAAACCAGGGGGTGGGGGGAGTGGCAGAGACAAGATGGTTGACTGAAGCCAGCTTTCCACAGAGGCTCCCATCCAGAAGGAGAGTTAACGGACAGAAATTTAGCAAGTAACCTGGTGGATTAGAGCTGCACCAAGAGAGAAGGTTGGAGAACGCACATCAACCCCACTGAGGCAAGCTCCAACCCCAAGGATACAATCAAAAGGTACAAAATCCATCACCAAGTGGACGGGAGTCCCCTCCCCCATGAGAATGGCTCAGAGTGCCTCACAAACAAATGAGCAGAGTTCAAAGGTCTTTGCACTCCACTCCACAGGAGAGACCCTCTAAAAACTGGACCTACCTCCCCTACTAGGGTGCCATGGCATTCTCCTGCCAGGCACAAAACTGTATAAAACTATATATATTCTCTACCTGCAACTCTGAGCGCCCAGCACTCCCCTTCACTCTCACTCTAAGGTCTGGAGGCCTGTCCCACAGGAGTCCAGATTCTAGGGTGATTTCTCGAGGGGTGTGGACAGGCCCTAAACTGCAGCTGGTCAATGCTGACTCTGTGGCACGGGAGTGAGGAGAGGATGGTCCGCTGAGAGGAAACCACGCCGGAGCAGTGGTGCCCTGAGGCGCAAAGCAGCAGTGGTCTTTTGGAAACAATAGGGCTCACTCCCAGATATTCCAAAGCCACACCTCCTGTCTCCCTGGGCAACCAGAGGAGGCCGGGCATCTACTTAGGTAGGAACCATCATGGAACAGATCTGGAATGGAAATGCAGGCCCCGTGAGTAAAGGGTTTGCCTGAGGAGGTACTGGCCTGGGTGGAGCGTGGGGAATAGAAATGCATGCACAGAGCTGGGAACTTCCCAGGGTGGGGCTAACCCACAGGACCGCTTTACTGAGCCGAAGACGCACCTGGCCCTCAGGGGATCATCAGCCTATAGACAAAGGAAGACAGTGGCTGGAACTGACAGCTAACCGAATACAAACCTGCAGGAGCAAATACAGGGCCTGAGGTACAGGCTCTGGGAACTCAAAACAGTTTCTCTTCTGCAGGGGAATTTAGCAGGGACAGAAACAAATTCCCACAAAGTTGTTCTGTTCTGTTCTGTCAGTAACATCAATCAGGGGCGGGGCTGGAACTGAGTGAACACCCCCCAGCCTCCATCAAGTGCCCGAGGTTGTCAAGCCTCACCTCCCCCTGCTAGATAGAGGCAGAGCGCAGCAGCCTGGCTGAGCAGAAATAGATTTCCTTGTGATTCAGGCAAGTACAAACCCCTGGAGTATCTGTTCACTACAGGCAACTGTGTCACAGCCTGGCGGGCTATCAGTGACTGGGTGTGACAGAGGTACAAGGTGGGGAAGTACGCATCAACCTTCCCAGACTGATCTATTTGCTGGGTGGGTCCTCCTGACTCCACGGAGCACTGGAACAAGCCGTATCTGAGTAGTCACCACACCCCTGCAATCCAGTTGCCAGAGACTTTTTAAACTCTCCCACCTGAGACAGGTGCTGACTGAGACAATTGATTTGGACTTTTTGAACTGAGCCAATTGCCCGAGGACTATTCAGGTGGTGCCCTGGGTGTGTGGTTGTAAGAAGGTTTGATTTTCGTTTTCCAATTGTTACCAGTAAGGGGTGGGGTGACTTAATTGCTGGTATTTCTCCACAGCTGAGACTTCAAACCAGAGTAACTGTTTCACTAGGATCAAACAGAGACCAGCTGAAAACAAGACAGAACCACTTGGCCCCACCACACCAAACAGGGCCCCATTTTCTCAGGCCATAGCACTGTATGGGTCCTTGACAAAGCTCCAGGGGAAAAATCAAACAGTGTAAAACAATCATGGGGTGGAATCAGTGGAAAAACTCTGGTAACATGAATAACCAGAATAGATCAACCCCTCCCCCCAAGGAAAGATATGGCAGATGTAACTGAAGATCCCATTCATAAACAGCTGGCCGAGATGTCAGGAATTGAATTCAGAATTTGGATTCCAAATAAGATTAATAGAATGGAGGAAAATTTGGAATTAGAAATTCGAGGAGCAATTCAAAAGTCAGAATTAGAAATTGGAGGAGAAATTCAAAAGTTGTCTCAAGAATTTAATGAATTTAAAGACCAAACCACCAAAGATTTTGATGCACTGAAGCAAGAATTTGCAGCCCTCAAAGATCTGAAAAATACAGTAGAAGCCCTCAGTAACAGAGTGGAGCAAGCAAAAGAAAGAATTTCTGACATTGAAGACAAAGCCTTTGAACACTCCCAAACTCTCAAAGAGGAAGAGAAATAGAGAGCAAAAACAGACCATTCTTCAGAGAGTTCTGGGATAATTCGAAGAAGGCTAATATCCGCCCCACTGGAATCCCTGAAAGTCATGAAGTGGCCTCGCAAGGCACAGAGGAACTTCTCCATGAAATTATGAAAGAGAATTTTCCAGATATGCCAAGAGATTCTAACATTCAGATAGCAGACAGTTTCAGAACCCCAGCATGACTCAATCCAAATAAGACATCCCTGGGCATATCATAATTAACTTCACTAAAGTTAATATAAAGGAGAAAATTCTGAAAGCAGCCAGACGTAAGAAATTCATTACCTACAAAGGGAAGAATATTAGAATGATTGCAGATCTCTCTGCTGAAACTTTTCAAGCCAGAAGAGGGTGTTCATCGACTTTTAATCTCCTAAAGCAAAATAACTTTCAACCCCAGACCCTGTATCCAGCTAAACTGAGTTTCATTTATAATGGAAAAATTGAATACTTTAGTGACATTCATATGTTGAAGAAATTTGCCATAACCAAACCAGCTCTTCAGGATATTCTCAGACCTATCCTTCATAATGACCAGCCTAATCCTCTACCACAAAACTAAACTCACTCAGAAACTTTTGATCAAACTCCAACTTCCACAGTGGTGAAAGGATCAAAAATGTCCACTGGACTTTCAAAAAACTCGATACCCAAAATTTTACCAGACTTATCAATATTCTCCATTAATGTGAATGGCTTAAACTGTCCTCTGAAAAGGCACAGGTTAGCTGACTGGATACAAAAACAAGAGTCACATCTTATCTTAAAAGATAAATACAGACTCAGGGTGAAAGGATGGTGTTCCATATTTCAGGCAAATGGTAATCAGAAAAAAGGAGGTGTTGAAATTCTATTTACAGATACAATAGGCTTTAAACCAACAAAAGTAAGGAAGGATAAGAATGGTCACTTCATATTTGTTAAAGGTAATATTCAATATGATGAGATTTCAATTATTAATATCTATGCACCCAACCAGAATGCACCTCAATTGATAAGAGAAACTCCAACTGGCATGAGCAACTTGATTTCCTCCAGCTCCATAATAGTTGGAGATTTCAACACTCCTTCGGCAGCACTGGATTGATCCTTCAATAAGAAGCTGAGCAAAGAAATTTTAGATTTAAAACTAACCATCCAACATTTGGATTTAGCAGACATCTACAGAACATTTCATCCCAACAAAACCGAATACACATACTTCTCATCAGCCCATGGAACATACTCCAAAATCAATCACATCTCAGGTCACAAGTCTAACCTCAGTAAATTTAAAGCAATAGAAATTATTCCTTGCATCTTCTCGGACCACCATGGAATAAAAATTGAATTCAGTAACAACAGGAATCTGCATACTCATACAAAAACATGGAAGTTAAATAACCTTATGCTGAATGATAGCTGGGTCAGAGATGAGATTAAGAAAGAAATTGCCAAATTCTTGGAAAAAAAGACAATGAAGACACGAATTATCAGAACCTCTCAGATACCGCAAAGGCAGTCCTAAGAAGGAAATTTATAGTACTGCAAGCCTTCCTCAAGAGAACGGAAAGAGAGGAAGTTAACAACTTAACGGGACATCTCAAGCAACTGGAAAAGGAAGAACATTCCAACCCCAAACCCAGTAGAAGAAAAGAAATAACCAAAATTAGAGCAGAATTAAATGAAATTGAAAACAAAAGAATTATACAACAGATCAATAAATCAAAAAGTTGGTTTTTTGAAAAGGTCAACAAAATAGATAAACCTTTGGCCAACCTAATCAGGAAAAAAAGAGTGAAATCTCTAATCTCATCAATCAGAAACAACAAAGACAAAATAACAACAGACTCCTCAGAAATCCAAACAATCCTTAATGAATATTACAAGAAAATTTATTCTCAGAAATATGAAAATCTGAAGGAAAGTGACCAATACTTGGAAACACGTCACCTTCCAAGACTTAGCCAGAATCAAGTGGAAATGTTAAACAGGCCCATATCAAGTCCTGAAATAGCATCAACCATACAAAACCACCCTAAAAAGAAAAGCCCGGGACCAGATGGTTTCACGTCAGAATTCTACCAAACCTAGAATTAGGTTAGTAGCTATGTTACTCAACCTGTTCCAAAAGGTAGAAAAAGAAGGAAGACTACCCAACACATTCTATGAAGCAAACATCACCCTGATCCCCAAACCAGGAAAAGACCCAACAAAAAAAGAAAATTATAGACCAATATCACTAATGAATATAGATGCAAAAATATTCAACAAGATCCTAACAAACAGAATCCAGCAACACATCAAACAAATTATACATCATGACTAAGTTGGTTTTATCCCAGGGTCTCAAAGCTAGTTCAATATACTTAAATCTATAAGTATAATTCAGCACATAAACAAATTAAAAAACAAAGACCATACAATTCTCTCAATTGATGCAGAAAAAGCTTTTGATAATATCCAGCATCCCTTCGTGATCAGAACACTTAAGAAAATTGGTATAGAAGGGACATTTCTTAAACTGATAGAGGCCATCTACAGCAAACCCACAGCCAATATCGTATTGAATGGAGTTAAATTGAAATCATTTCCACTCAGGTTGGGAACCAGACAAGGCTGCCCATTGTCTCCACTGCTCTTTAACATTGTAATGGAAGTTTTAGCCATTGCAATTAGGGAAGAAAAGGCAATCAAGGGTATCCATATAGGGTCAGAAGAGATCAAACTCTCGCTCTTCACAGATGATATGATTGTATATCAGGAAAACACTAGGGATTCTACTCAAAAACTCTTAGAAGTGATCAAGGAATACAGTAGCATCTCAGGTTACAAAATCAACATTCATAAATCGGTAGCCTTTATATATACCAACAATAGTCAAGCTAAAAAAAAACAGTTAAGGACTCTGTTCCATTCACAGTAGTGCCAAAGAAGACGAAATATTTGGGAGTTTATCTAACAAAGGATGTGAAAGATCTCTATAAAGAGAACTATGAAACTCTGAGAAAAGAAATAGCTGAAAATGTTAACAAATGGAAAAACATACCATGCTCATGTCTGGGAAGAATCAACATTGTTAAAATGTCCATACCACTCAAAGCAATATATAATTTCAATGCAATCCCTATTACAGCTCCCCTGTCATACTTCCCATGACCATATCAATGTACACAGCTATGATTTAATAAAATAAATAAATAAATAAAATACTTTGTTTTATATGGAATCAGAAAAAACCTCAAATAGCCAAGACATTACTCAGAAATAAAAACAAAGCAGGAGGAATCATGCTACCAGACCTCAGACTATACTATAAATTGAGAGTGATCAAAACAGCATGGTACTGGCACAAAAACAGAGAATTAGATGTCTGGAACAGAATAGAGAACCAAGAGATGAATCCAGCTACTTACCGTTATTTGATTTTTGACAAGCCAATTAAAAACATTCAGTGGGGAAAAGATTCCCTATTTAACAAATGGTGCTGGGTGAACTGGCTGGTAACCTGTAGAAGACTGAAGCTGGACCCACACCTTTCGCCATTAACTAAGATAGACTCTCACTGGATTAAAGATTTAAACTTAAGACATGAAACTATAAAAATACTAGAAGAGAGTGCAGGGAAAACCCTTGAAGAAATCGGTCTGGGCAAGTATTTTATGAGGAGGACCCCCCCTCCGCAGGCAATTGAATCAGCTTCAAAAATACACTACTGAGACCTGATCGAACTAAAAAGCATCTGCACAGCCAAGAACACAGTAAGTAAAGCAAGCAAACAGCCCTCAGAATGGGAGAAGATATTTGCAGGTTATGTCTCCAACAAAGGTTTAATAACCAGAATCCACAGAGAACTCAAAAGTATAAGCAAGAAAAGAACAAGTGATCCCATCGCAGGCTGGGCAAGGGACTTGAAGAGATACTTCTCTGAAGAAGACAGGCACATGGCCTACAGACATGAAAAAATGCTCATCATCTTTAATCATCAGAGAAATGCAAATCAAAACTACTTTGAGATATCATCTAACTCCAGTAAGACTAGCCTACATCACAAAATCCCAAGACCAGAGATGTTGGCATGGATGTGGAGAAAAGGGAACACTTCTACACTGCTGGTGGGAATGCAAATTAATACATTCCTTTTGGAGAGATGTTTGGAGAACACTTAGAGTTCTTAAAATAGATCTGCCATTCAATCCTATAATTCCTCTACTAGGTATATACCCAGAAGACCAAAAATCATATCATAACAAAGATATTTATACCAGAATGTTTATTGCAGCCCAATTCATAATTGCTAAGTCATGGAAAAAGCCCAAGTGCCTATCGATCCACGAATGGATTAATAAACTGTGGTATATGTACACCATGGAATATTATGCAGCCTTAAAGAAAGATGGAGACTTTACCTCTTTCATGTTTACATGGATGGAGCTGGAACATATTCTTCTTAGTAAAGTATCTCAAGAATGGAAGAAAAAGTATCCAATGTGCTCAGCCCTGCTGTGAAACTAATTTATGGCTTTCACATGAAAGCTATAACCCAGTTATAACTTAAGAATAGGTGGAAGTGGGAAAGGGAGGGGAGGGAGGAGGGAGGGAGACAGAGGGAGGGTGATTGGTGGGATTACACCTGCGGTGTATCTTTCAAGGGTATATGTGAAACTTAGTAAATGTAGAATGTAAATGTCTTAACACAATAACTAAGAAAATGCCAGGAAGGTTATGTTAACCAGAGTGATGAAAATGTGTCAAACGGTCGATAAAACCAGTGTATGGTGCCCCATGATCACATTAATGTACACAGCTACGATTTAATAATAAAAAAATAAAATAAAATAAAATAAAAATAAAAATACAAAGCCAGGCAGCGTCTGTGGCTCAAAGGAGTAGGGTGCTGGCCCCATATGCCAGAGTTGGTGGGTTCAAACCCAGCCCTGGCCAAAAACTGCAAAAAAAAACAAAAAAAATAGAAAAACCAATTTTACCCCCAAGGCTGTGCTGTCTTCTTGTTGGGTGTTGGTTGACTAGAGTTGCTTTTCTTCAACATCAGTGTTGGTCTCATGCACCCATCCTCCCACTTCCCCTTCCTTCACACATGCACACACACACACTCACTCACGTGCATGTGTGCTCTACTGAGTCTTGATTTCAATAATTTATCTCCAGCTTTGTCTTGACCACTTAGAGTTCATCCTCCTACTGACATCATCATATCCAGAGGGCAACACCAATCAGCTTGCTCCCCAACTTGTGCCATTTGCTTGTTACCACCTTATTCGAGTGTTGGTGGAGATTTTGGTTTTAGTTTATTAATTTTAGTGTAGAAATGCCCTCACAGCCTTTCTATTTTCATTAGCTGGAATAAGAAATGGGTAGAAATAATTACCTCCTTTTGGTTCAAGCCTGAACTAGAAGGTGTGACTCAGGTCTGGACTCTGATAAGGAGATGCCTTTCTAAGAAACAGAACTTACACAAGAATACCAATTTAATGCGGCAGACACGTTTTTTGCTTTGCTTTTCTCTCCTTTTCTTTTTTCCTCCCCCCTTTCACAAAGAGAAGCATGCTAAGGGGCTAAGAATCTGGCTACATCTTTGTGATAGCAGGAAGGCACCTCCCTCACCAGTGAGGCTGGATTAGTTAATGCCTGTTAAATGTTTGAAATGAAATGTCTTCTGTACCCAAATGCTCAATCTGATTATAGCCCTAGGTCTGATATCACAGGAGGGAAATGTAGTTACTGACTGACATCACAGCTGTCAAAGTGGGCTTTTTTTGTAAGGGCTGTGATTGCTGATTCCTTCCCAATCAAAGGACAACACCTGGGAGAGGGAAAATGGCACTATTTCCTTGCCCAGTGGTGAGAGATGGGAAAGGACAAGGAAAAAGAGATGGGGGCAAAAATCATGAGGAAGGAGATCGTATGGGGTGCAGAGGGAGAGAGAGGAAGAGGGAATTCCCATTATTATCAGGATCACAGAGTTGTAGCCTACCTTTATATTTCTGTGAAACCTGCTGGAAACAAATGTAGTGTTGGAAAAGATGTTTACTCTAACAAAAAAGGGGGGGCTGTTTTTCTAAGCTAAGGTGTCAGGGATTGTTTTACTTAGCATTGCTTTATCTATTCACTTATTTGGTTAGTAGATTGCTTAGTGGGCAGTATGTTATTATTGTAGTGTAAAATTCAAGAAAATAGAACTCTTTTTGTATTTTGCCATGGTGGCTTCACCTTTTTGCCTTGAAATGTGGCCTGATCACCTGCCCCGATTGGGAAAGACACCTGCCTTCCTCATGTTAAATGGCAGGTCCAGCCTTCCTGGACCTCATGGATTCTGTTCCTGCATTTGTCTCTTGGAGAGACCTGTAAAGGTGGTGACTCCAGCTACCCTCTGCTTGTGGGCAGCTGAAGCTTGCTCTTAGCCGGTGGTCATGCTGAGCCTGCTAAGTTGGATTCCCTTCTTTATCTGTGGGGAAGAGGACACAAAGAAAGTCAAAGATAGAAAAGATAATGGGCAATGACAAGTGAGGGTTCCTGTCAGGGAAAATCTGACAAAGAGGAGGTATGAGTACTGCTGAGTCTGTGAGTTATCCACCCTAGAGGCTGTCAGTGCCCGTGCCAGTGGACCTCACCCAGAATGAACTGCAGAATCACTCATTCATCGTTTTTTTTCGTTCTCTTTCTTTTTTCTTTCTTCTTTGTTTCTCTCTTTCTTCCTTCCTCCTAGCCTTTTCTTTCTTTCTCTTTTTCTTCTTTCTTTTCCATTTCTTTCAGTATATGTTTACCCATTCATTCTGCATTAATTCATTAGAATCCTTATTCATTCTGTATTTATTACATATCTATTATTTCAAAAAACATGCACTGAGTGTCTTCTGTGTACTAAGTACTTACTAGTCTACATTCTGCGCTTACAATGATAAATAAGGTAAGGATTCTGATTTAAAGGAATTCAGAACATACGCAAATAACCATATAATGGATTTAGCATAATACTTGTCCTAATAGAGTACCAGAGAGGTTTTCTCTGTCCTCAGAAAAGAGGAGTTATGTCCTGGTGGAAGGATTACAGAAACTTATGTAAAGGAGGTAGCATTTGAGTTGAGCCTGAAGACTTGGAAGGGATTTTCCTACCTGGCCATAGGGGATTAACAAGAAATACACCTGGCAGCTCAAGGAAGGGCAAGTGGCAAGATGCTGAATAAATGCCAGGAACAGTAAGCTGTTCAGGATGACCAGAGCCCATGGTAGAGCAAGGAAGGCCAGGAGTAGGGGATAAAGGCTGGGAGAGCCCTAATATGCCACACCACAGTCCTCCCAAACATGGCCACCAAACACAATGTTAGGAACCTCTTTCTGGGGTTGCAGAAGGGTCTCCAAAGGCCACAGATAAAACATAGTCACTTGAAAGAAGTAGGAGGGAAAGCTGCCTGGATGGTGCGTGGGCCTTGTGGAGCCTTTTCTCATCAGCAATTCAGCCTACATGAGTTGAACCCATTTGCTAATTTTAATCAGATCATCACACATCCTGGTCCAAGCTTGTACAGCAAAATGATTGAAAGCAGTGCCTCCGGAACTCAGGTTTTGTAGACCAACACAATTTTAGAAAATCAGGAGGATGGCCATAAGTATGTCAACTTGTAGTTTTGGCAAGAAACAAATATACTCAGAATTTTGCCAATTTACTATCACCATCTGTGGCAAAGACTGCTGATTGCCTACCAAATCTCCATCTCTCCTTCTTCCTGACAAACAGAATGCTATTTTATTTGGGGAAGCAATATGGCCAAATCAAGACCATATTTTTCAGCCTCTATTGGTCACTGGGTAGACCATCTGAGAAAGCTCTTACAGAGGGTAGCTGACTGGTTGGCATGGGTCTCTCCCTTTCCTCTCTTTTTCCTTCTTTCATTTTAAAAGTTCTACCATTGTGGAAGCATGGCTGGTCCTCTAAAATTCTCTGAGTGTTTCTGGTTCCCTCCATTGATGCCCTCCCCATATTTAACCCTGTAGGTGTGTGAGGGGAGTAAGCATGCCAGCATCTGACCTCTGGCCTTTCCCTCCTTTTCAAAGACTCTTCCTTTTGTCACTGCAAGAGCTTTTGTTTGCTCCTGCTGTCTGGGAGCAACTGCCTTTGTATCATGACCTTTCTCACTTCATAATTGCACTAGGCCTTTTATATCAGTTAATGTTCAGCCAAGACAGCAGAAAGTGCTCTTCGTATTTCAAAACAGGAAATTATACATAGAATTGGTTACAAATGTGTTGGATTGGCAGAGGGAAGATATGTGTGATGGGCATCATGAGACTCCCCAGACTGCCTGCAAGGAAGGACTTGTTGCCCCAGCTGCTGGGAGTGACAGCCTCCAGCTGTCAGCCTCTTTGAGGCCTTCCTCAGCATTTTTGCCATGGTCACTGCTTCCTGGGGCACCATTTTGGCCCACTGCTAGATAACCTATGGGCCCTATATACTCCAGATCTCCCTGTGGGATTAGCCAAAGCTTCATCAGACCTGTATCAAAGTTTGACTCTCTCTGACCAATCCTGCTTTCTCTTACTCCTCCCATAGATGTTAATCCATAATTAATATCCTGCATGCCAAACTCCATCTCAGTATTGGCTTCCAGAGAACCCAACTGTGATAGCATATAACCTGGAGATTAGGAACTAATGGCAGGAAGTCACAGACGCCACTACACTATAGCAATAGAGGCCAGGAGGCAATCTCCAGAGCCTGGACCCTATTCACTACTGACATATCTGGAGCATTTGACATGGCTGGAACAGAGCCATTGATGAAACTCCAGAGGGCCCTCTGACTCATCAAAGTCCCTAGAGTCTGGAACTACCCATTGATGATACACATGCCGCAGAAATAGAAAAGAAGGGAAATGTTTTCTATCTCCTTCTTAGTACCCACCACTTCTTCCCATTAGAAGAAACTGCTTGGATGCCAGCAGGCAAAGAAATCAGGGCAAGTATTGCTGTAGGCTTTCAACCCAGAGTGACTCAGGGCAAGATGGGAGCTGAGAGACAAAAGGCAAGTGACTAGCAATAAACCCTGGCCTCAAGTCTTCACCTTATTGCAGAAGACTGAGAGGAAAGGGTAGAGATGAGCATTCAGATGAGACCAGGGGCCTGGCTGACACCTTGATTGCAGCCTTATGAAAGACACTGAAGCAGAGAACTCTGCTAAGTTCTGCCATATTCCTGGCCCTTGGACACTGTACAATAATAAATATGTGTTTCTTGAAGCTGCTAAGTTTATGGTAATTTGTTACACAGTAATAGATGACCAATACAGTAAGCAGTAAACAACAGTGGCATGGGGGAAACTCAGGAAAGTGTTCTAGAAAAAGTTTGAAATAAATAATAATGTCTCGATAGGTAGCAAAGAGAGCAAAAATATATCAAGTAAAGAGAATAGCAAATACAAATGGTTGGGGGTTTGAAAACACATAGTGGGTTGCAGGATTTAAAAATGGTTTAATGTTGCTAGATTGCAAAATGTTGGGGTACATGGCAAAACATGAAGCCAAAATGTCAGGAAAGACCACTGGCTCTCAAATCTGGCTATCTATTAGAATCAACCAGAAAGCTTTATAAATATTGATGACTGGTCTCCATCCCTAGAGAGTCTGTTGTAATAAGTGTGGAGGGATACTTTGACATAGGGATTTAAAAAAACTCTCCATCTGATACTGAAGGGACTAAAGTGAAATGAGTGAGGTACTGGGCTCATGTACAAAATGTAAGGAAACATCAAAACACTCAGTAATCATGATAAATATTTGAATGCAATGCAACATTTTACAAGTCAAATGAATGCAAAAAATTCATGATTAACAAAATAAAAATTTTTAAATAAAGACAGAATCCTCAGATAGTTCTAATGTGCAGGTAGCATTGAGAACCACAGCTCTCTAGATCTTGAAGGAACTTAGGTAACGTCCTGTAAATCTTGGAATTTGTACTGGGCAAAGGAACCAGGTTTGGACATCAAACAGCAGGAAGACATGGTCAGATACATGTTTTTGGAACGTTCCTTTGACTGCTGAGTGGTAAGGAGATAGAGAATGGGACATAGGTGTGGCATGATTCTAAGACCAGAGAGAGACAGACTAGCTGGAAAGATACCACATAAATCACTGGAAAGTGATTCTGTGTGAAATAAAATCAATTAAGCAAAGAGTTAGAGGAGAAGAGGGATGAGTCAGTGGTCTGCTAGAGCTGGCTAAACCACTTGTAAAAGTGTATTGTGTCCATCTCTTTCCCAGCTCCATGTTCAATGTCATATTGGTAGCTTGAAATCAGCAGCAGTGAAGGTATTTACACCAGAGAAATTGGCAAACACTGCATATTAGGTGATTTTTTTTGAAGGGGGGGAATCAGTTAAACATTTACCAGTGCATCCATGGCTGAGAGGCACATATGTGAATACTAGCAAAAATTTCCTGATAAGTTAGACATGGAGGGGAGAAAAAGACCGAAATGACCCATGAGATGACCATCTGGTACCAGTAAATAAATTATGAACTTTAAGAAGATGGGCCAGGCATAGGGGCTCAAATCTGTAATCTCAGCATTTGGGGAGGCTGAGGCAGGAGGATAGCTTGAGGCCAAAAGTTTAAGACCAGCCTGGACAACACAGCAAGACCCTGTCTCCACAATACACTTGAAAAAAGGGTTAGCTGGGTATGATAGTGTGCACCTATAATCCCAGCTACTCAGGAGGCTGAAGCACAAGGGGCACTTGAGCCCAGGAGTTCAAGGCTGCAGTGAGCTATACTACAGTTTGGGCAACATAACAAAATGCTGGAAGAAGAAAAAGAAGAGGATGAGTGAGGAAGAGAAGGAGGAGGAATCAGCCCCAGGTTAATTATTAGTTGCAAAGGGCAGTGTGTAGGGGAGTATCTGAGGTCTTCCTTAGTCTTATAAACTCAGCAGCTGGAAGGAAGAAATTTAGGGTTCAAAGCAGCTCTGAATAGTCACGTGGCCTAAATGATTTAGGGTATGCCTAGAGGATACTGGGAAATAAGCTGACTAGGTAGGAATTCAAGCCTCCACTTTCTCATCCCTTTCTCTGTCATCTTTAGGTGTCTCTGTCTATAAGCATCGCAAGTATGGAACTGGTGTTCACTCAGGCATAATAGAAGCAATTGCAAGATTAATATTATGTGCTCAATGGGGAACTAGGCTGGGAGTGTTGATTTTAGTGTTGGGCCTGCCAATAATTTGTTGGCTAACCTAGGACAATTTTTTAAACTTCTTAGTGACTCATTTTCTTTATCTGTAAGATAGCTTACTTTCCTTCCCATCTTAAGGTGTAATTATGAAGATAAAATGATATAATAACTGTTAAGGTTCCCCTAAACTTCAAATATAATATATGACCACACAATTGTGAAAATCATCATTACACTAATAGCATTATGCTAATCATCTAATAATATCCAAAGACCTAGATGGACCACTGTGACGTCACTATAGCCAGGATTCTACCTCTAGAGGTATTTGGAGAGCCAGTTAAACTTAAATTCTATGGATGGCAGCTAGTTAAAATTTTTATTTTTCACTTCCTACTTCATTCTTTTGCAATTTAAAAAATTACCGTCCTGCATCAAAAAGAGGAAATTTGTTTTGTTTCATGGTAAGAAATGTTAGCTTAGCTTACCTACTTGCATTTGAGTTCAAAGTTTCTCTAGGTATATTATCATTTAAACCAGAGAGAAACAATCTTCCTTAACTAGAGCACAGAGCCATGACCTTGCGTACATGATGGGCAGCTAATCCACTTAGAACCAGTGACTTGCTTTGTATAATTTACTACACCCCATGAAAAGACAGACCTCCATAGATTAATATTTCAGCTGTCTTCCCTTCCATTTCATCCTCTGGATGTGGCAGCAACAATCACATGAATCATTCCTGAACTGAGTCGATATCAAACACCCGGAGCTCCATCTGCATTCAATGAAGGTCCAGCTCATTCAAGGAAAGTTCCTGTAGGATTCAAATACATGAGTGACTTTCTTTTAACACCTATTACCCCAGCCTAGTTGTGCTAGTTTAAAAACATAGCTTTAAATACTTTGACAAGCTTTAAATTTTTAGTTGGAGGTGAGGGTCTGGTTCCTCTCCTCTTGAATCTGAACAGACTTGTGACTGCTCTGACCAAGAGTATGGTGGAATCAGTTACATATGTGACTTCTGAGACTAAGCCATAGAATGCTATGCAGATTCCTCTACATCTCTTAAAATGCATTATCTGGACACACTCTCTTAGGATACACCCTTTCATAACCCAGTTGTCATGCTAAGAGATGCCCAAGCCACCAGGAGATGCCATATGTAGATTTTCTGGTCAAGTACCCCCAGTAGAGCTCAACCTTGAATCATCTCAGCCCAGGCACCAGGCATGTAAGTGAAGAAGCCTCCAGATTAATTTCAGTCAGCAGCCGTGGATTCACCCAACTCCTTAAGGCTTCCTACCTGAGGCACATTGTGGAACAGAAACACTATAAATCAAGGACAAGCCATCCCTGCTGTCCCCTGTATGAAATTTTAACCTGTGGGATTCATGAGTATAACAAAATGGTTGTCTATGCCACTAAATTTCGAGTGCTTTGTTACACATGGCAATCAATAATTAGAACACTGGCTGACTAGGATAAAGCTTCTTTTCTTTTCCCAGGTACATGAAAATTATTGGCTTGATCAAAACAAGGACAAATTTCTTCAAAACAAGAGACTGTTCTGTATCTCTGGCTAATGTACTGAATCAAACCTCTGAATGGGAGCTGTAGACTGTTCATTCTTGTGTGCTCACTTCTTGGTAGAAAGACTAGTTCTTGGTATTGAATTTCCTTTCTCTGCCCCATCTTTACATGTTTTTAATGATTCATTCACTAATTTATTTATTTATGAATTAAGTGTTTATTGAGTCCACACTATGCCACAGACATGAGTGAAACACACAGAATCTCTGAGTCCAGTGCAGAGGTCTTAATCTTATGCCACATGCCTTTTTGACATCTGGTGAGGTCTGCAGACCCTTTCTCAGAATCATGTTTTTATCCATAAAATATAAAAATACCTAAGCTCATGAAGAAAACTAATGCTAATTTATCAGTTACCAAAACATTTTAAAAACACATTTGTGATATTATATATATATATTTATTAATACATTAAATAACAAGATCTAGTGATAAGTCTAATAAATGTTAAGGCAGTAATGAGTAGAAATAATACATTGAGATACTTACAAAAACTGTGTTAGGAAAATACCTGTGATATGTGTTGGTAACAATCACAGCTATAGCCAATGTTACTGTAGTTTGTTGTCTACACCACTGATAGAAGGAAAAACTAAATTTTAGTACAATTCAGTAAAAATAAATATGTAATTTTTTCTTATGCAGATTAATGGATCTCCTGAATTGTATGGTTTATGGGTCCCTGGTTAACAACCCTTGGTCTGGGAATCTAGAGGGACATCAACCAAACAGTAACAAATGTAATGTCTAGTATGTGAATGTATTGCTTTCCTGAGACCGTTTTAACAAATTACTATAATCTCGAGGCTGAAAACAACACAAATTTATTATTTTTTAGTTCTGGAGTCTGGAAGGCCAAACTCAATATCACCCAGCTATGCTCCATGTGAAGGCTCTTTCCTCGACTCTTTCACTTCCTGATGACTGCTGATATTTCTTGACTTGTGGCCACATCACTCCAATCTTCAAGGCCATCTTTATATGGCTTTCTCTCTGTGTGTATTGTAGCTCCCTATGACTCTCTCTTATAAGGACATTTGTGATTGAGTGTAGAGCTCGTCTGAATAACCCAGGATAATCTCCCCATCTCCAGATCCTTAACTTAATCATTTCTGCAAAATCTTTGCCATGTAAAGTAACATGTATGGCCTGAGGGATTATTAGATACGTTTTGAGGGGGCCATTTTTCAGTCTGCCTTACTGACCAGGTGTCCTGATCTAGTATGGGGGTGGTGATAGGCCAGGGAGGTTTTCTCTTTGCGCTGATAACTGAAGGAAGAGTGAGAGTAACTCAGCAAGGCAGTTGAGGTGCTTGCAGACAGAGGGATGTGCTCACACAGAAATCCGGAAGTCAAAAGTTCTGGTCAGAGTGCATAGATGCCCAGGGCAGGTCAATGGGGGCCACATCCTGAAGCATCTTGGTTCTTTCCTTTATAGCAATGAGAAGATGTTGGATGGTGTCATATCCTCAGAGCTAGGGTTTTGAAAGGTGATCCTCGATTAAATAAGTAGAATATATTGTGGGGCGAGGGCTTGCAAGAACAAGTGGTGACAGAAATCAGTTAGAAGGTGTGGCAGGGTCCCAGCCAGAGATGACAGACACCTAGCCTAGGGTACAGGTTACAGAGATAGAGGAGGATTTGAGAACAGATTAAATCAATGACATTTTAGGAGATGCAGCAACTCAAGACATAGTATAGGTTTGATTAACTGTACGGAAAACATGGACAAAGTGAATTGTTGGTGCATGTGAGTTTTAATTTATAAATTTAAAAATCAAGATGCAAGAAATGAACCGTACTTTTATTTTACTATATTTACCTAACCTGCTCTGAGCTAGTAGAAAATTCAATCTCTGTTACAACTGACAATTCTTCCTGACCCCTTCCCCAGGCTGTGAAAGGTCTGAGCACTTTTTATATAATCCAGACATTTGAGGGCAGAGCCTGCGTGTGTGTTCCGTGCTTATTGCTCACTGCCAATATCCATATATGTTCCTTGTTGAGGACCACATAGGCTCATGAAGATTGTCACAGGTTTCAGGGACAAGCTGGGCCGGGGTCTTTTGCCCAAGCTCTGAAAGCCATGGCTCTTAGTGTTTAGTAACCCATTTCCAAGCAGTTGCAAAAGACTATGTGAATACACACAGT
The DNA here is from genome assembly GCF_027406575.1 of Nycticebus coucang. Taxonomy (NCBI): domain Eukaryota; kingdom Metazoa; phylum Chordata; class Mammalia; order Primates; family Lorisidae; genus Nycticebus; species Nycticebus coucang. The sequence continues at coordinate 40,487,932 of NC_069804.1, forward strand.
CCTGAGGTTCTTTTTGGTAGGCAACTGTAGCCACCTGACACTTTGAGATGGAGAAGCATTAACTACTCTTGCCTATAACCTGTCAATAGAAAGCAAGTAGAATAGAAATTCTATTACTTGTATGGCCATATATTAGTTTTTTAAGGAAGGAAGAGAAACAATTCAAATAACCTGCAGGCTTAGGAAGCCCTGGGTCTCTGTTCTTTCGAATTTGCTAACCACCACCTTGCTTGAAAGGTTTACTTAGGGCCAATCTCAAAAGCAGAGGGAGGATTCTTGACTCATGCAATTGTATCTCTCCTGTTCCAGGTTAGATAAACTTCAGCCTGGAGTTCACTGTGGATGTGGGCTACAGGTCTTGCTAGTTTCTTATGGCCTGTTCATATCTCCATTTGTATTCTCCTATAAACCAGGATTTAAATGCAAGTAGTTCATTTAGGAAAAGGAACCACCAGGATTATAGATAAGTGAGCTCCAGGAAGAAGGGCCAGCCAGTAAAAGGAGTGTTAGCAAGCCAGTCACCACTATGGGCAACTACAGAGTAAATCTACAAGGAAAGTGGTAGGGTCCAGTGTAGAGCGCACAACTCTGAGTGATCCCATCTCAGGAATAAGAAAACTAGGGTATTTATGCCCTAAATCTGTTTTATTATTGATTGAGATCTACTCAGAAATAGTCAATTTCCTGGCAATTTTGGCTGACCATACAGGCAGTAAAGTGGGCTCCAGCCACAAGAAAAAAGCCAGTGGGCTATGGTGCTCTAAGTATAAGGGTGAGGGGACACAGATGGCATGCCAACAGTATTTGCTACAGACAGCTCATTGCCAATGACCTTCAGCTACCTAACAAGTTGCTAATTTCACCAATGAAACCCATTCTAACATTGACTGTGTAAGAATTAGGAAGCCTTAGGTGTTGACTAGAACACCATTGATGGCATGTTTGGAGTAGCCACCCCAGGAAAGTGGCCTTTCTCATCTGCTGTCAGTTGAGTGCTCCTGAAATGGGAAGTCTTCAGTATACAACTGATGGCCCCTAGAATTGAAGCTATCACATTCATAAAATCACCCCGTCTATGCTGAAATCATTTAGAGTGAATTCCAGACATCAACACGCTTGCCATTCAGGAGCCCTTTTGTCAGAGGAGCTGACTCTACTCAGTCAGTAGAGAGCACAGCCCAGATCCCCCACCACGGGCAAGACCTCCAGGAACCCAAGCCTTTTCTCAAAGGGTCGCAAGCAGTCCCTACCTCTCCTCCATTTCTCTCTTTAAATTATTGAACTCTAAATATTCTCCTGCAATTCATCATGCCCATCCTCATATCTATCTATCTAGCTATCCATCTCTCTCTCTCTCTCTCTCTCTGACATCACACACACACGCACACATAAATGCATACTTTGTCAGGGTAGTTTCTTTCAGTGGCTTTAAGTTTCTGTAAAACCACAGACTGGGACTCTATTTCCTAACCCCACGTCCTGGTGGCAGCAACTGAAGTTTCCCACCATTCCACACAAAGGCCCTGAGGCAGAGGAGTACTCGGCTTGTCTTGCTGTGAGAGGATGAGCCGAATAAAAAATGTCTAGAGCAGAAAGATCAAACTGCAAATTAATACCTTAAATTATCCCACCACATTTGTGTAAAATTTGTACTCTGTGCTTCCATTGAAAAAACACAAGGTAATTTTAAAACACGCTACACAGATGGATGCTACCATAGCACAGTTACCATATATTGGATATCCCCTATGCTTCAGGGTCTAAGACAGGCTCAGAACATATATTATGTCTTTAAATTTTCTCATATCTTATGTGAGATGTGATTATCTCCTTTAAACCGATTTTCATAGGAAATCTTCAAAAATGTATCTTTTATAATTATAAAAAGTTCATTGGCAAGAAAATAAAAATAGTTTCTTCCTTCAAAATAGAAATCCTTATAACCCCTCTATACATACATTACAATTTATACTATTTTGATGGTATCGTTCCCATATTTTTAGTGTCTATTTGCACATATATTTTGGAAAAACAAAATTGGCTTCTTTCAGTAGCAAACTTTTATTTATCCTCTGAGAATGCTGAAGGATGATTTTCTGACATGGATTTTCTTGAGCTGGAAACTAAATCTTCACCAGGGCAATCCAAAAGCATGCGGGCTTCAAATCATTCATGGCGTGAAGGGATGTGTGCTGAAAAGGGGGGCAGAAGCGGCTTCATTGTGCAATCTTTGTGGATTCTTTGTAAAACTCTTGGCCTGCAGCTTACAAAACCTTTGCCTGGTTTGCTAAATAGCCCTTCTGACTTGGCCCGGGATCTTCCATCCCATTGAGCACCCCCAATTTTGGACCAAGGCCCTTCTCCTTGGTCATCTGGGACCATAACAAAAATCCACACATTTTCTTCTTCTTTTCTACTTTCTCAAACATAGACTACTTTGAGAACTCTAATTAAGCAGAAAACAACATTTTTAGAGTGGCTCTCAAAGGCCAAGAGGAAAGAAAAGCAAAACCCTTCTGGAGTCTTCTCGCCAAACTCCCCACAAGCCCACGATTGTCTCAGGTTTGAGTCTCAGCTGAGTGAACACATTCCCTGACTGGGGCAAAGACAGGGCTTGGCGTCTTCCCAGCCATCCTCATTGTCATGGGAGGCTGAGACCTACCACTGTTGGAGTGGGAGGCGTGGGGAGGACTGGGAAAGTGCTATGGGGAGTGGGTGTCCTCACCCCTGGCAACCAGGCTGTCTGTGGCCATAGCTTCTTTCAGGGCCATTCGCAGCTAACGCCTGTCCCTGCCCACTTCTTGCTCCCTTGCTGCAGATCGTACCCCAGCCTGTGAATCCTGTTAGAAAAGGGACCTGAGTCTGACCTGTTTTCCAGTCTCCAGACCCTAGCAATGCTCAAAGTGTGCTTGCTGAGTGAATGAATGAATGAGTGAGTGAAGATCTCTTTTCCATAACACCAAGGCATTTCTCAGAGGCAACAGACCCCCTTTGACCTTCAATGAACCAAAACTCACAGGATGGAATTTACTCTGTCCACCCCTTTGGAAACAGAAGTCCCAATGCTAGATTTAAACAAACCCATTTCCTCAAAGCCAGACCTAACTAACCAGGGCCAGAAACCCCTGTGGTGCTCAACTTCTGTCATTCTCCCCATGTTCAGTCTGCCACCAGAACCTCAGAAGAGGGGCTCAGATCGGGCTTCTGCTTATCAACCTCTCTAGAAACTTTAGCCAAGACCCTCGCTCCAGCCCTCTCATTAGTGGGATCTACCAATCCTGGAGCAGAATGTTTTCATTAGATAAAGCCTGACATGAAAGCTCAAGGTGTAAAGCTGATGGAAGCTGCTGCCCTGGATAAAGGTGAAGTAGCCCCCCTGACACACACACACACACACACACACACACACACACTCTTCCAACCCTAAACCTACTGTCGCATGGAATCTTGGGCTCTTTGAAATCAACAGATCAAGACTTCCACACACCTGGTCTTCCCACCTCCACTTGCTGAAATGAGCAGCTAATCATGCCACTTTCCTGCTTAGCACCTTACAGTGCTTCCTGCTGTGAACAGGAAAACATCATCAATCCTTAGCTTACATGCAAAATCCTTCTAACCTGGCCCTAGCCTGCACTTTCAGGTGTGTCGTCTGTGAAGCTGCTCGATGCTTCCTGTGTTCTAATTTCTTTAAATTTTTCACTTTTCTCTGAACACCCGAAGACTTTTTACAACCACTTATCTCTGCATATGGCATTTCCTGACCTGAACATTTGCTTTACTTCCATTTTTGTGGTTCACATTTGATGGATTCTTCATGGTCTTCCCCAAGTGGTGTTCCCTGCTTTCATCCTTTTCTGACAACTATTTATGTTTCTTTTTCTTCTCTTTTGGGTTGCTGTTTTCTTGGGGGTAGGGGCTGTGTGTCATTCAACTCTGTATTCAAAGTGCCTAGCACAGTGCTTGGTACGAGAGCAAATGATCAATAAGTGTTGTTTGTATAAGCGAATGGATCAACACATGTAAGAACAGATCAGTGTTGGCTGAAGATATCAAAGATGGATTCCCAGAGGTGAGACTCAGGCTGAATTCTGAAACACAGGAAGGATTGATATAGATTAAACTAGTTGAAGGATTTTAATCCACTGTTGAATTTGGCTGAAGGAAATCAGGATTGTTACCCTGGGTGACTTACTTTTTCTTTTCTTTTCTTTTCTTTCTTTCTTTTTCTTTTCTTTTTTTTTTTTTTTTTGAGACAGAGTCTCAAGCTGTTGCCCTGGCCCTGAGTAGCGTGCCGTGACGTCACAGCTCACAGCACCCTCAGACTCTTGGGCTTAAGCAAGTCTCTTGCCTCAGCCTCCCAAGTAGCTAGGACTACAGGTGCCCACCACAATGCCCAGCTTTTTTTGGTTGTAGTTGTCATTGTCACTTGGCAGGCCAGGGCTGGATTCCAACCCACCAGCTTCAGTGTATGTGGCTGGCACCTTAGCTCTGAGCTACATGCACCGAGCTACCCTGGCTGACTTTCATCAAGGAAACCTAGACAGGAACTGAGCTAGGAGTCCCCAAGGCAGTTATTTACTTGGGTCAACCATGGGTCAACATTTCCAGAGTGATCTCATCCCCACTAAGCCATAGTCATGGTGCTACTTATTCTTTGTCTCCTTCCTGCCCAATCCAACATCCATCCATTTCCTGCTTTTCTCACCCCTGGGGACTACATGTCCTAGCTCCCTTGCCAGCTAATTTCTGATCAGATTCTGATCATTTTGATCATGAGAGGCACTGGCAGGAGATGTGGAGGGGCTCTTCCTGATCCCATGTCTTTGGCAGGGGCTGTGTCATTCAACTACACCTCTGTGGTGAGCAGAATAATGTCCCCCTCCTCTAAAATGTGTATATACTAACCCACTGAACCTGTGAATATGTTATCTTACAAGGCAAAAAGGACTTTACGATTAAGCGAAGGATCTCGAGATGGGAAAATTGTCCTATATTACCTGTGTGGGCCCAATGTAATCACAAGAGTCCTTATAAAAGAAGCAGAAGGATCAGAGCCAGTAGTAGGTGGGAGGATGGAAGCAGAGGTTGGAGTGATGTGAGGAAGAGGCCATGAACCAAGGAATGCTGGCAGCCTCTAGAAGCTGTAAGATAAAGAATTGGTGTTGTTTTAAGCCACTACACTTTTAGCAATTTGTTATAGAAGTGATACCTTGGTCACTACAAAAGTTTGTAGACAGACTATGTTATGGTCCATTATTTCACTTCCAAGAAACACAGTCAACAGCGTCTTTTCTGATTGACCTGTGCAAATTTCAACTTGCGCTCAGCTAATTGGTGTTGCTGGGAGGGCTTCATTCCTTTCCATCCATGTGGATTTTACATTTCTTGAAATCTGCATATCTCAAAACTTTCATAATTACCCCTAGGAAACAAAGGCAAGCTCCTGTGGGATCTCCCCTTTTCTGTGGCCCTTTCATAGCTCCAGTTCCTACTGAGTTCAAATAACTCTGATTCTTCCCCTTGTTCATATTTCTCACTGTTAGTCTCTGGAGGTTTTGACATTCTTTGTTGGTTTTTGGTTTCTATAACTTTTCCCACACCGGGGTGAGTTTGCCTTTCATTAAAAGTTTCTGGAACCAGAATGTGTTGGGGACGATTCATTCCTTTTCTATAGATTCTGCTTCCTGCTAGGGTTGTATCTAAATTGCTACCTATGACAAACATGGCAAAATGATTTCTCTGTCCCCAGTTGGAGCTCTGTCTGGGCTGGAGGAGCCAGGCAGTGTGGTCAGAGCACCTCCACAAAGAAGTCTATCAGAATTGGAAGGCATTGCAATAGCCCCCCCAGCAGTGAAACCTGGAAATAAATCCCAATCTTCTTTCAAAGTAGGGATTTTGAACCTTGGTGGATTCTGCATGGGCTTAGGAGTGAGCTCTATGATATGCTTGAAATTGGGAATTTGTGTGCAACTTTGTGCATATGTACATTTTCCAGGGGGCTCTGCTCAGCTGCCTGTATTTCCCTCACTACTATAGAGGGAGCTGACCAGTTGTAGCAGGTACTTTCTGTGCTTCATGCCTTTGACCTATCTCTGGTCTCAGTGCAGCTATGGAAGTCACTTCCTGTGGAGGGGCAGTGAAGTCTCTCTGCTACTGTATGTATTCCTCCACTTTTCTACCTCCGAATTTTCCCTGAAACTGTGGCAACTTGTCATGAATTAAGAACTGAGCAGTACAGGGGATAACCTTGGGGGTAACCCTTGCCCTGTGAGGGCAAAAGTCAATGGATATATGCCCTGATCACCAAGGTCCCTGGTAAAGACATCTCAGGGAGCATTCAGTAGACTTCACAGCAGTGTTTGCAAAACCAGACTGCTGACTGTGATGGACCCTTGATAATGCACCCTTATTTGGGCCTGGTCTCCTCCCCTATCACACACTCCTGCTTCTTCATGCCTGCTTCCTGAGACCACCTCTAAAATAAACTACCTGAACTTAAGCCTTTGTCTTGGATTCTTCTTTCTGCCAGAACAGACCACAATGCCACGACAGTTTGACAGAGACCCAGATTCGCACTGCACATGTGAAACATCGCATCACCCACACAGTGATATTCAGACTCTCAGACCCTCTGGTACTCAATAAAAAGGTTCCTTGTTCCACCTTGGATTCCACAAAGTCCACTGCTAACAGTTATTCCTTTTATAAAAGTAAACAACTTTTCTTTATTCACTTTCTGGGCCCCACAATTGCTAGCCTCTTTTCTCATTTGTGATGTTCGCCTCCTAACACCTGTCACCTCCATCCAAACCCACACTCACAAGCAGAAGCTGGAAGAATGGAAAAGTCCACCTTCATCCTAGAGGAAAGGAATTCCACTGGGGCCTTATTAGCCTTTTGCTGCCTACTGGTCATATTTTCATCCAAACGTTCCAGCATCTGTTGTTACTATTAACAGAACACATCAATCAGATCAAGCACATTTCATGGGTGGGAATAATATTTCAGGGAGAAAAGATAGGAAGGTTGAATCCGGTTTTTAATCTGGCTGAAGGGAGTCAGGATCACCACCGTATTAGTCATCTACTATAACCAATTCCCACAAACTCAGAGGCTTTAAACCATTATTTATTAGCTCATAGCTTCCATGGGTCAGGAGTCTTGTACAGTGTGGCTGGGTCCTCTGCTTAAGGTCTCCACAAGTCTGCAATGGAAGTATTGGCTGAGGCTGAGAATCTCATCTGAGACTGGAATCTTCTTCCTACATTGTGGGGTTGTTGGCCAAATTCAGTTCCTTGCAGCTGTAGGACTCATGATGGCTTCCTTCTTCAAGGCTATAAAAGTGTCTCTGACTTCTTCCGTCTCTGATCTCTAGACCCTCGTTAAAGAACTTGACTTATTAGGTCAGACTCAACCACACACAGGAGGAAGAGATCCTACAAAGGCACGAGTCACTGGAGCCATCTCAGAATTCCACTCACTAGCACTTGGACCAGCCTCCTTTAAGAACTACAAGACTGAAGAACCTGACCTTTGTTTTTCTCTACTTGTCATTCTCCATGAGTAATGACTTCTCTACTGAGAAAATATTTTTCATTTTGAAAACTAGCCCTCAAAAGAGAGAGGAAAGTCCAAACAAAGGGTTTTGAGAATACAAGTCACTTACCTGGTGAGATTAGGCAGAACAAAACCCCATGGTCCTCTTTACCTTTGCTGCCACCAGGTCTTTAAGTCAGAAACTAGGGATCACCTTTGACACCTCCATCTTCTTCTACCATCTAAAGCATCAAAGTCCACCCATTTTACCTCTGAAAAGGCTCCTAAATCCATGACTGCTGTAGAGACTTCCTGGCTGTCCCTGATCTTCCACCTTTTACATCTACACCCCGTCACACCTGACACACCCTGAGCTGAGTAATCATACTCTTGATCCGGAGCAGGGTGGTACCCTGTGACCATCCTCCTGGCTTGGTCAGTGCAGCTCCCTTAAGACAGCTCAGTGAGTGGCTCCATCAATGTACTAGTTTCCTATAGTGTTGTAACCAAGTCCTACACATAGAACCTAGGCACCCCAAAACAACACAAATGTATTAACTCACGTTCTGGAAGCTAGAAGTCAGAGATCAACGTGTTGGCAGAGTCATGTTCCCTCCAAAGTCTCTAGGGAAGGATTCTTCCTTTCCTCTTCTGGCTTCTGATAGCCCCAGGAATTCCTTGGCTTGGGGCAGCATAATTCCAATCTCTGTCTCTATTGTCACATGGCTGTCTTCCTTCTTCACCTTTGTGTCTCCACATGGCATTCTCCCTGTGTGGCTGGGTCGAAGTTTTTCCTTTTTGTAAAGACACCAGTCATATTGGATTGAAGCCTACTCTAATGACCTCATCTTAACTTTATCATCTGCAAAGACTTTGCTTCCATGTAAGGTCACATTCACAGGTACTGGGAGTTTGGCTTTCAGCCCATCTTTTTTGAGGAGAGGTAAAGGGAAGATAATTAAACCCATAGCGATCATTCTGCTAGGAATGCAGGTATCCCACTGGTCTATGGGAAAGGAGACAGTGGAAGAACACAGATGTGGGGAGCATACTGGCATGACTCCTTGCAGATAGATGTCTGGCTGGCTGCAGAGCTGAGGCCCCAGTTTTATGAAGACCGGGAAGCAAGGCACATAGTATGGCTGATGTGACATTCCCACTCAAAGGAGGGTGGGATTTGTGCAAGTTATGGCTCACTACAGTTGGTGGCAGCGCAGTGGCTCTGTCTGCCTGAGGGCGGTCCCTCAGCAAAGCGACACTGGCTGCCAGGAGTGAAAGCACACTGGGAGTTGATATCCTCACAAACAGCAGAAAGATCTGACGGTGGGGTGCCAAGAGTGGCTGCTACTGTTACGGAAAGTCATCAAAATGTTTTAATCAAGGAATTAAGTGATGTGATCTCTATGTCAGAAATCTAACCAATAATGGTGTAAACAAATGGAATGGCAAGGAAACAGGCTGGTGGGTAGAAGAGCACTTAGGAAACCATGGCAATGGTCCAGGCAAGCCCTTTAGGGGACCCAAAGTGGAAGAGAGGTAGAGGAAACCAGAAGTGGGGGCAGACCAGAGAGACATCTATGCCAGGGACCTAATGATCTTGTGACCTTGAGGGAGAGGTTACTTGTTTTTGTGTCTAAAGGGATAAGGAATATAAAGCAAGTTCATCCTTAGAAAATAGGAGGGTGGTTGGGGGCGTATTGAGTGTCTATGGGACACCCAGCTGGATATGCCCAGCAGGCTGGTGGAAATACAGACCTGGGCACCACAAATTTAGAAGACATTAGTGTGGTGAGGGTAGATGGCAGTAGGAGCCAGAAAGAGAGGGTAGAGTCAGAACGAAAGATCCAGAAGAGAACACTAGAGAATGCCAACTTTTGGGAGATGAGCAAGGGAAAGAGGTAAGGACAGAGCGCTAAGACGGATTCAGAACTGGAAGAGTGTGTAGCAGGAGGCAAAGGAGCAAGAAGCTGCCAGAAAGAAAAAGTGAGCCATGGCATTTCAAGATGCACGGATGTCAAAGGAGGGTCAGGAATGGGCAGACGTCATTGGTTTTGACTATTACAAAAGCATTGGTGACCTTCGTGGGAACCATGGTGGAAGGCAAAACCCCATCATAATAGGTTGAAGAGGAAAGAGAAGAAATGGGGGTAACAATGTATACCAGTGCTACCAACAGCCTCGTCCAGGGACCAGCAGCATCGGGATAATTTGGGAGCTAGCTAGAAACACAAATTCTCCAGCCTCACCCCAAACCCACTGAGTGAGAAATGTTGAGGCTGGAGTCCAGGCATCCGTTTTGAACAAGTTCTCCAGGTGATTCTGATATTTGCTGAAGTTTGAGAACCATTGATAGATGTAACATAAGAGAAGTTTGACTGTGAACAGAAAGCAGTGTGACAGCTACTTTCAGAGGAGCCAGTGCCCCATTAGGATGGAAAATTGGGCACTACTTCACACATAGAAAAAGATATGGGGAGAACCCACAGGTAGCCATTGGTTTTATAATTAACAAAGACTAGACAATCTGTAGGTTACCCATGGGCAAACTGCTAAAAACGAGTGCCAAGGGGAAATGCAATGTCTATTACTTTTGGAGCACACAATTGTCATCTGGGTGGTAGTTTTCACCTAGATCTCTCAACAATGTTTTACAGAGTTTTAGCCATTTGTGCAAAGTTTTGGTGAGATTAGGCAGAACAAAACCCCATGGTCCTCTTTACCTTTGCTGCCACCAGGTCTTTAAGTCAGAAACTAAATACACCTTTGGCAGTGGCCTTTCCCTGGCTGTCACCCACATTTTGCACCCACTCACCCCCACCCATTCTTCAGATCACAGTTGTAATTATCCTTCCCCACCAAACCAACCCTGACTTCCAAGGCTGGTGTAGGACTCTTGTCATCTGCTCTCTCAGCCCCCAATCTCTTTTGCAATAGTCACATGAGCATAGCTACTCCATTCACATGTGCCTACCTCCCTAGACTACAAGCTCTATGACTTCAAGTCCTGTGACAATTTTGCTGGGGTGTCCCCCAGACCTACTACCTAGCATGTGCCTGGCAATGAGAAGGTATTCAATAAATATTTGTTTTCATGAATGAATGAATGCCTGCAAAACCATTTCACCTCCTGGACATCTTGATAAATGGTGAAGAGATGAGAACTGTTGGAGAGGGCATAGAGCCCTGATATTTGTGATGGATGCAACTTTAATGAATCCCTAAGTCTCTGAAAAAAGAAATGTTCACATGGGCTTTCTCAGATATTACACTCCCTTGAAAGCCAAGTAACTCCCTTGCACGAGTCTCTAAGTAAGTGTCATTTAAATGTGTGTTTCAGTAAAAGAACAATACAATCTTATGGACCTTCAGGGTTGCTTGTGAAAAACTGGAACTTCTTATGTTAGACCTGGAGACAGCCAGGATTCACCGTGGGTAGTTCAATTCAGAGAAGTGGACGCTTGGGTTCTTCCTCCCAAATGACATAATCAGACCTGCATATTAATGAGAGTCCCAGGTGATCCATAAGCCAGTAACATTTGGGAAGGATTGGCTTAGAGTACAGGTGGCCTCTCCATGTGGCTTGGGTCGCTCACAGTGTAGCAACTGGAGACAGAGACAAAGACAGAGAGAGAGAACAAGGCAATAGCTGCAAGACCATTTCTGGCCTAGTCTCCAAGGTCATGCAGTTTCACTTCTGCTACCTTCTCTTGGTTATAAGTGAGTCACTAAGGTCAGTCCAGATTTAAAAGAAGGGGACTCTGACTCCACCTCTCAATGAGAAAAGGGCCAAAGAACATGTGTTCACCTTTAATCTGCCATATCCCTCTTCTCTCTGTGAATCAGAAATTGATGTCTGTGTTGGTATTAACGGGCACACAGTACGGAAGCCTGGGGTTGGGAGGAAATGGTGAAGGGAATTCCTCCTTCTCACTCTGGGTGGGATCTTAAGTACATCCTTTGGTCTGAGTCTGTGTCCTCACCTTTGAAATGGAGCAATTCTTTTGTTAGGGGCTGCTGGGAGTATTTTAAATGAGAAAAATCCTGGTAAATCACAAGTAATGTATAAATGTTGGTTACTGCTGTTATTAATAGCAATAATTACAATAGTGAGCTTGGCTGTTATATGTTTGCCTATTACCAGGGAGTTGCTAAAGAAGCTATCTTAACCCCGAAGAGGGGATTGCATGATGGGAGTTTCAGGGGGCATGGGGATTGAGGGAAAGACATTTCGGGGGATATTTTCCCGTGGCCTCTGCCTTGGCCAACACCTGCATTTGTAGTTGCCTTTGACATGTTCTGCAATCTGCATTTCCTGAGAGCAAGAATAGCATCACAGTCACAGCCAGAAAAAGCAGAGTGTCTCTGGCTCTCCTCCCACTCGCTCTGCAGGAACCAGGAGCCCCTCAGATTCTTCAACCAGGAGCCCCTCAGATTCTTCCCAAATGCTTCTAAGCCTTCCTGCTGCGTTCAGCGGGCTTCTGCTCTTGGCGGTCTGTGGCTTCACCCACTCCCCCTCTCCGCCTCCATCCAACCCTCCCCCCAACAGCTGCTACAGTTGAGACAGAATCATCCCTGGCTAAGTTAAAATGGTCCTTTTACCTCCAATGCCTGCTGAAGGCACCATGGCTGCTACCTAGTCCTGTCAGAGATGTCCTCTCTGGCTGTCACGGGCAACCACTCTATCTTCCCTTCCCTTGTTCTAGGATTAGAGGCAAGAATCGTCTTTGTGAAGTTTATAGGTGCCGGCCAACTCTGGCTTGTTTTTGTAGAACCAAAGCAGTGTGGTAAGAGGTTAGGAGGGCAGAGTTAATCTGTTGGCGTGGAAATCCTTGACTCCACTCTCCCTGGTTGTGGGACTTTGGTCAGTAACAACCTCTGTGAGCCTCAGTTTTCTCATCTGCAAAATAAAAATAATGATAGCACTTACTTCATAGGCATGTTGTGAAGTTTAAATGAGATAATCCATGTAGTGCATTTGGTACAGTGCCTGGCACACAGTAAGTACTTAATAAGTGCAAACTGTTATTATCACTCTTCACTCTCAGAGTGAGTTCTTTCTCAGGGGTCTCTGTGATCTCAAATGCTAATAGATTTACTAACTGTCTCCCCCCCCCAATCCTTACAAATATTATTGGACCATAGTGTAGTATTAACCTGGGACAATTACTATAGTCAGAATCACTGTTCAACAGAATTTGTATTTATTTCACACAGCATGAGTGCTTATATTAATAATTTTAAGAGCTAACTCTTAATGAATGCTTACTCTAGGGTAAGTACAAGGCATACACAAGTTTTTAGCTTATTTAGTTCTCATGACAGCCCTATGATTTAGGTGCTATTATTATCCTCATTTGACAGATGGTGTATTAGTCTTCTCAAGTTGCCATAACAAAATATCATCAATTGAAGGCATAAACAACATAAATTTATGTTTTCACTGATTTGATGGATAGAAGTCTGAGGTCAGGGAGCCAGCATGGTCAGATTCTGAAGAGGGCTAACTTTTCAGCTTGCAGACAGCCACCTCCTCACTGTGTCTTTACATGGCGGGAAAAGAGAACGAGATCTTTGGTGTATCTTTTTACAAGGGCACAAATCTCATCATAAGGTCCACACCCTCATGATCTTATCTATATCTAATTACCATCCAAAGGCCCTATCTCTAATGTCATCATATCTGGAGTCAGTGTTATGATACATGAATTTTTGGGGGGGTAGGTGTACATAATTCACTCCATAGCAGATGGGAAAACTGAAGCACAGAGAAATCAAATTAATTTCCCAACAGTAAACAGCTACTAAGTTGTAGAACCAGAACTCAAGCCCAACTCTCTGGCTCCAAAGCCTCGACTCTCTTCCTATATGTAAGACTTTTATTCCTTCATTAATTGTTAAAGTTTGCATGCTAAAAAGCATCAAATACTTTTTCTGTGTAACAACTACCTCAGCAATGATTAATTATTTCTTGAAATACAATAATTCATAATTTTCCCTGATTTTGTAGATTGGCTTGCAGGTTCTATTGTTGGTCTTTTTTTTCTAATTTTTTTTATTGTTAAATTATAGCTGTGTACATTTGTGCAATCAAGGGGTACAATGGGCTGGTTTTATATACAATCTGAAATATTCTCATCAAACTGTTCAATGTAGCCTTCATGGCATTTTCTTAGTTATTGTGTGTAGACATTTGTATTCTGCATTTAGTAGGTTTTGCCTGTACCCATTCTAAGATGCACCATAGGTGTGGCCCCACCCATTACCCTCCCTCCACCCTGACTTCCCCCCTCCCTTCCCCTCCCTTGGCCCTTTCCCCATATTCTTGTGCTATAGTTGGGTTATAGCCTTCATATGAAAGCTATAAATTTGCTTCATAGTAAGGCTGAGTACACTGGATACTTTTTCTTCCATTCTTGAGATACTTTGCTAAGAAGAATATGTTCCAGCTCCATCCATGTAAGCATGAAAGAGGTAAAGTCTCCATCTTTCTTTAAGGCTGCATAATATTCCATGGTATACATGTACCTCAATTTGCTAGTCCATTCATGGGTTGATGGGCAGTTGGGCTTCTTCCATGACTTAGCGATTATGAATTGGGCTGCAATAAACATTCTAGTACAGATGTCTTTGTTATATTGTGATTTTTGGTCTTTTGGGTATATATCTAGTAAAGGAATTATAGAATCGAATGGCAGGTCTATTTTTAGGTCTCTAAGGATTCTCCAAACATCCTTCCAGAAAGAACGTATTAGTGTGCATTCCCACCAGCAGTGTAGAAGTGTGCCCTTTTCTCCACATCCACGCCAACATCTCTGGTTTGGGGATTTTGTTATGTAGGCTACTCTTACTGGGGTTAGGTGATATCTCAAAGTGGTTTTGATTTGCATTTATCTGATGATTAAGGATGATGAGCTTTTTTTCATGTGTCTGTAGATTATGCGTCTGTCTTCTTTAGAGAAGTTTCTCTTCAAGTCCTTTGCCCACTTTCAGATGGGATCACTTGTTCTTTTCTTGCTAATACATTTGAGCTCTCTGTGGATTCTGGTTATTAAACCTTTATCAGAGGTATAACCTGCAAATATTTTCTCCCATTCTGAGGGCTGTCTGCTTGCTTTACTTACTATGTTCTTGGCTGTGCAGAAGCTTTTTAGTTTGATCAGGTCCCAGTAATTATTTTTGATACTGCTTCAATTGTCTGGGGAGTCCTCCTCATAAAATATTCACCCAGGCAGATTCCTTCAAGTGTTTTCCTTGCACTTTCTTCAAGTATTTTTATAGTTTCATGTCTTAAGTTTAAATCTTTTATCCAGTGAGAGTCTATCTTAGTTAAAGGTGAAAGGTGTGGGACCAGTTTCAGTCTTTTACAGATCGCCAGCCAATTCACCCAGCACCATTTGTTAAATAGGGAATCTTTTCCCCACTGAATGTTTTTAATTGGCTTGTCAAAGATCAAATAACAGTAAGTAGCTGAATTCATCTCTTGGTTCTCTATTCTGTTCCAGACATCTACTTCTCTGTTTTTGTGCCCATGCTGTTTTGATCATTATCGATGTATAGTACAGTCTCAGGTCTGGTAGCATGATTCCTCCTGCTTTGTTTTTATTACTGAGTAATGTTTTGGCTATTCGAGGTTTTTTCTGATTCCATATAAAATGAAGTATTATTTTTTCAAGATCTTTAAAATATGACAATGGAGCTTTGATAGGAATTGCATTAATATTATGTATTGCTTTGGGTAGTATAGACATTTTAACGATGTTGATTCTTCCCAGCCATGAGCATGGTATGTTTTTCCATTTGTTAACATCTTCAGCTATTTCTTTTCTTAAAGTTTCATAGTTCTCTTTATAGAGATCTTTCACGTCCTTTGTTAGATAAACTCCCAAATATTTCATCTTTTTTGACACTACTGTGAAAGGAATAGAGTCCTTGACTGTTTTTTCGGCTTGGCTATTGTTGGAATATATAAAGGCTACAGATTTATGGGTGTTGATTTTGTAGCCTGAGACATTGCTGTATTCCTTGATCACTTCTAAAATTTTTGTAGTAGAACCCCTAGTGTTTTCCAGATATACGATCATGTCATCTGCAAAGAGTGAAAGTTTGATCTCTTCTGACCCTATATGGATACCCTTGATCGCCTTTTCTTCCCTAATTGCAATGGCTAAAACTTCCATTACAATGTTAAAGAGCAGTGGAGACAATGGGCAGCCTTGTCTGGTTCCTGATCTGAGTGGAAATGAATTCAATTTAACTCCATTCAATACGATATTGGCTGTGGGTTTGCTGTAGATGGCCTCTATTAGTTTAAGAAATGTCCCTTCGAGGGGGGTGGGGCCTTGGTGTGTGTCACACTTTATGGGGGCAAGACATGATTGCAAGAGGGACTTTGCCTAACAATTGCAATCAATGTAACCTGGCTTATTGTACCCTCAATGAATCCCCAACAATAAAAAAAAAAAAAAAGAAATGTCCCTTCTATACCAGTTTTCTTAAGTGTTCTGATCATGAAGGGATGCTGGATGTTATCAAATGCTTTTTCTACATCAATTGAGAGAATCATATGGTCTTTTTTTTTTTTTTAGTTTGTTTATGTGCTGAATTACATTTATAGATTTATGTATATTGAACCAGCCTTGAGAGCCTGGGATAAATCCCACTTGGTCATGGTGTATAATTTTTTTGATGTATTGTTGGATTCTGTTTGTTAGGATCTTACTGCGTATTTTTGCATCAATATTCATTAGTGATATTGGTCTATAATTTTCTTTTCTTGTTGGGTCTTTCCCTGGTTTGGGAATCAAGGTGATGTTTGCTTCGTAGAATGTGTTGGGTAATATTCCTTCTTTTTCTATATTTTGGAAGAGGTTTAGTAATATAGGTACTAGTTCTTCTTTAAAGGTTTGGTAGAATTCTGACATAAAGCCATCTGGTCCTGGGCTTTTCTTTTTAGGGAGATTTTGTATGGTTGATGCTATTTCAGAACTTGATATAGGCCTGTTCAACATTTCCACTTTGTTCTGGCTAAGTCTTGGTAGGTGGCTTACTTTCAAGTATTGGTCAATTTCTTTCAGATTTTCATATTTCTGAGAGTAAAGTTTCTTATAATATTCATTAAGGATTTTTTGAATTTCTGAGGGGTCTGTTGTTATTTCATCTTTACCATTTCTGATTGACGAAGTTAGAGATTTTACTCTTTTTTTTTTTTTCCTGGTTAGATTGGCCAAAGGTTTATCTATTTTATTGCCCTTTTCAAAAAATCAACTTTTGGATTTATTGATCTGTTGTATAATTCTTTTGTTTTCAATTTCATTTAATTCTGCTCTGATTTTGGTTATTTCTTTTCTTCTGCTGGGTTTGGGGTTGGAATATTCTTTCTTCTCCAGTTGCTTGAGATGTCCCATTAAGTTATTAACTTCCTCTCTTTCCATTTGCTTGAGGAAGGCTTGCAGTGCTATAAATTTCCATTTTAGGACTGCCTTTGCAGTATCCCAGAGGTTCCGATAATTCGTGTCTTGATTGTTGTTTTGTTCCAAAAATTTGGTGATTTCCTTCTTAATCTCGTCTATAACCCATCTATCTTTCAGCATAAGGTTATTTAGCTTCCATGTTCTTGTATGGGTATGCATGTTCCTGTTGTTATTGAGTTCAACTTTTATTCCATCATGGTCTGAGAAGATGCAAGGAATAATTTCTATTTTTTTTTAATTTGCTGAGGTTAGATTTGTGGCCTAGGATGTGGTCAATTTTGGAGTATGCTCCGTGGACTGATGAGAAGAATGTGTATTCAGTTTTGTTGGGATGAAATGTTCTGTAGATGTCTGTTAAGTCCAGATGTTGAATGGTTAAGTTTAAATCTAAGATTTCTTTGCTTAGCTTGTTTTTGGAGGATCTATCCAGCACTGCTAAAGAGCTGTTAAAATCTCCAACTACTATGGAACTGGAGGAAATCAAGTCACTCATGTCTGTTTGATTTTCTCTTATAAATTGAGGTGTGTTCTGGTTGGGTACATAAATATTAATAATTGAAATCTCATCATATTGAGTATTACCTTTAACAAATATGAAGTGTCCATCCTTATCCTTCCTTATTTTGGTTGGTTTAAAGCCTATTGCATCTGCGAATAGGATTGCAATGCCTGCTTTTTTCTGCTCTCCATTTGCCTGGAGTATAGATGACCATCCCTTCACCTTGAGTCTATATTTGTCTTTTAATGTAAGATGAGATTCTTGTATGCAGTCAATATCTGGCTTGAGTTTTTGTATCCAGTCAACCTGTGCCTCTTTAGAGAACAATTTAAACCATTCACATTAATTGAGAATATTGATAAGCCTTTCGAGAGTCCAATGGACATTTTTAATCCTTTTGCGACTGTGGAAGTTGGAATTTGATCAAAAGTTTCTGGGTGGGTTTACTTTTGTGGTGGAGAATTATGCTGGTCTTTATGGAGGATAGGTCTGAGAATACCCTGGAGAGCTGGTTTAGTTGTGGCAAATTTCTTCAACATGTGAATGTCGTTAAAGTATTTAATTTCTCCATCATAAATGAAACTCAGTTTAGCTGGGTATAGGATCCTGGGTTGAAAGTTATTTTTTTTAGGAGATTAAAAGTCGATCACTATCCTCTTCTAGCTTGAAAGGTTTCAGCAGAGAGATCTGAAGTTATTCTAATATTCTTCCCCTTGTAGGTGATGGTTTCCTTTCGTCTGGCTGCTTTCAGAATTTTCTCCTTCATATTAACTTTAGTGAAATTGATTATGATGTTTCTGGGGGATGTCTTATTCAGGTTGAGTCATAGTGGAGTTCTGAAACTGTCAGCTATCTGAAATTCAGAATCTCTTGGCATGTCTGGAAAGTTCTCTTTCATAATCTCATGGAGAAGAGACTCTGTGCCTTGTGAAGCCACTTCATCATTTTCGGGGATCCCTATATGATGAATATTGGTTTTCTTTGAATTATCCCAGAGCTCTCTGAGAGAGTGATCTGTTTTTGCCCTCCATTTCTCTTCCTCTCTGAGAGTTTGGGAGCATTCAAAAGTTTTGTCTTCAATGTCAGAAATCCTTTCTTCTGCTTGTTCCATTCTGTTACTGAGGGATTCTACTGTGTTTCTCAGATCTTTGAGGGCTGCAACTTCTTGTCTCAAAGTGTCATAATCTTTGGTCATTTGGTCTTTGAATTCATTGAATTCTTGAGACATCTTTTGGGTTACTGCTTGGAATTCTATTTCAATCTTATTTGCTATCCAGATTCTGAATTTGATTTCTGACATCTCAGCTATTTGTTTGTGCATGCGATCTTGTGCTGTGTCTGCCCCATTGTTCTTTGGGGGAGTTGATCTACTCTGATTATTCATATTGCCAGAGTTTTTCCTTTGATTTCGTCTCATGATTGTTTTTCACCATTGCCTCTGGCTGTCCTCAGAGTTAGGGTGGTGTCTCCCCGAGATTAGACCCCGGGGGGAATCACCCTATTGTTGCTGGATCTTTGTAGGGAGTGACCCTGTGTAGCTGCTCTGGGGCTGCCCCAGCCAGGGAGTTCTGGTTGTGGGAGCAGCTCCGGAGTGTGACACCCCTGATCCAGCAACAGGATGGGGGTTGTGCACACGGTTCTGGGAGTGCCTGGTGCCCAGTGACTTTGGCACAGAGGGCCCAAGGCTCCAGCAGTCTCTGGCCAGGAGAAGGGCTCTGCACAAAGGCAGGGAGGGCTCCAGAGGGCACATGGCTACCAGAGTCCCTGGCCAGACGAGCAGGTGGTGTGGAGGCAGGGAGGGTACAGGAGGGAGGATGCGGGGTTGCAGCTCCCGGAGTTCCTGGTCAGGGCTTGGAGAGGTCCCAGCACAACTCTTCTGGAGGTCAGGGTGGGTCCTGGTGCAGCTCTTACCGGGGTCCGGGCGGGTGCCGATTGCGGGTCACGGCTCAGCTCTTCCTTCTTTTGTTGGTCTTGCCTTGACTCCCTTATGTGGCTACATTCAGCTGGAGAGCTAGTTGGGAGATGGGTTCAGCTGCGACAGCTAAGCATCCTTTTCCATGTGGTCCTTCATCCCATGTAGATGAGGGCCTCAAAGTATGATGGTTTCAGTGTTCTAAGAGAGTGGAAGTGGAAGCTGCAATGTCTCTTCAGGCCTAGCCTCAGAAGTTGTACAACATCCCTTCCACCACATTCTACTGGCCAATTAAGTCACAAGGTCAGCTCAGATTCAAAGGAGGTAGAAAATAGGTTTCAGCTCTTGAAGGAAGGAGCTGCAAAATCACATTGCAAAACTGTGTTCAGGGTTGAATAGAAGGAATTTGTAGTTGTTAAACTACATACCACAAATAGATAAAACCTAGGCACCAAACAGAATCTAACACATATCTGTTAGGGAGGACTCTTGCTTACACCCAGTATAACTCCATCTTTTTTTTTTTTTTTTATTGTTGGGGATTCATTGAGGGTACAATAAGCCAGGTTACACTGATTGCAATTGTTAGGTAAAGTCCCTCTTGCAATCATGTCTTGCCCCCAGAAAGTGTGACACACACCAAGGCCCCACCCCCGTCCCTCCGTCCCTCTTTCTGCTTCCCCCCCATAACCTTAATTGTCATTAATTGTCCTCATATCAAAATTGAGTACATAGGATTCATGCTTCTCCATTCTTGTGATGCTTTACTAAGAATAATGTCTTCCACTTCCATCCAGGTTAATACGAAGGATGTAAAGTCTCCATTTTTTTTAATGGCTGAATAGTATTCCATGGTATACATATACCACAGCTTGTTAATCCATTCCTGGGTTGGTGGGCATTTAGGCTCTTTCCACATTTTGGCGATTGTAAATTGAGCTGCAATAAACAGTCTAGTACAAGTGTCCTTATGATAAAAGGATTTTTTTCCTTCTGGGTAGATGCCCAGTAATGGGATTGCAGGATCAAATGGGAGGTCTAGCTTGAGTGCTTTGAGGTTTCTCCATACCATCTTAAAGTGACTTATCAAGAAAAAAAGAGAAAAATCTATTGGATCATTTTCCTTTTAAATACAAGAGTTACTCTGGCTTTAGCCACCAGCACTTGTTCTTTTGTTCTTTTTTTCTCTCAGGTGAGACCATCTCCACATAGCAGTAAGTTGGACACTAGCAGCTTCATCCTTACAATTCCATCAAAGAAAACTTTTTCTTCCAAATTTTCCCAGAAGTTATCCCAAGATTACATCTCATTGGTCTGGCTTTGAACATGTACCCTTCTCTGAACCAATCACTGAGGCCAGGAGGTTAGAATACGCTAATTATCATTTTTAAGTCATATATCTATGGGAGAGGTATAAGCCCATTGGTGTGATAATTAGTAAATGTTTAACAGCCAGATGGAGGAATGATGTTCCTTTGTAGTAATTGCAAAGTTCAGTGGTGTAAATACTCCCACCATGGCTACTTTTAAGCTACCAGCACGATGCCATTGAACAGAGAAATAAAAATAGATGGCACAATCAGAGCTAGTAAAAGTGGTCTCCAGCACACCACTACATCAGCCCATCCAAGCCAGAGGACCAAGAGTGAGGGCAGGGTATCCCAGAGAGAAATCAGGAAATGGAAACTGAAAAAACAAATTTCCAACCTAATTTCTTTATGTTCTTTTCCCACAAATGGAAAATATTTAAGAGACTAGTATTTTGCCTGTTATTCTTCTTTTTAAAAGAAATCAAAGTCAAAAGGAGGTTTGGAGACAGTAGATGTTCAACATGATAAAATGTTGAAATAAACCATTTGCTCAGCATATTTTTATGCTAAATCATTTCTTTCTCAACATGATAAGTTACCAGTCTGTCTGACCTTGTTCCCTCTGCACACAGAGTATAGATTGATAGTTGGTCTTAAAAATCACATTTCAAGGAACAAATAACCTTTCTGAGTGCTTGTTTTGTGCCAAATGCTCTGACTGGATCATCTCCTCTAGTTCTCAAATCAACCTTATGAGGTAGGTAGATGTAAAAATACATTGCCTGTATTTTACAAATGCGGAAACTGAGCTGCAGAGAGAAGAGGTAACATACTTAAAGTTGTACAGTGGCAATGCCAGGAGTTATCCCAAAGCTTTCGATCACTCTAGTTTACAATCTGACCTTCTATCTTTCACTGCCTTTCTCATCAGCTTGGATGAGGTACCTCACAAGCTAAAAGAATGCTTTAACAAATATTTCACAAAACTGAAGATCCCTTCATAGTATGTCTGTGACATCGAGTTCCGTGTTTGGATATGGGTTTTCATTAAAGAAAGACAAGCCTTTTGAAAGAGCAACTTCTCCTGGGAGGACAAATCCCATTCAGGACACGTGTGCAGGCTCCATCTGCTCACAGCAGGGATCTCTGGTGTGTGACTGGTAGATGTGTGAGGTCTCCTGGCCTGTATCTCCAGAGTTGAAACATCACCTCACTCCTCGGGTCAGCCTGTGGGAGGTAACTGCCAATAACACACAATTCCAGGTAAGACCCAGGGCTTTCTTAGAACCCTTTGAATCATTTATTTGGCCACCACTCCCAGAACAATCTGGGGAGTGTGGAAGTGGCAGGACCCTGGAGGTGGGATGGGCAGGGCGGATCAGATGACTAATGTGTGTACTTGAAGACCTTGGCAGGGTTGAGTGTCTCCCTTAGGCTGGAAATGATGATTTGTGGGTCTGGGAGTTTGGATTTTATGACCTGAACCTTTAGCCTTTCTGGGGCCTGAGAGAAAGGCGAAGAAAGACGAGAAGTTGCCAGAGGCAGTTAACGTTTGGCCTTGGTTCGATTTGTTCTGGTTGTTTTGCAGCTGCCCTCAGTCTGTTGTCATTGATCGCGGAGGGTCCCTGGGCACCCCACTCCCAAGCTGGAGTCAGGACTATTGGACAGGAGAGGGCAAGAAATAAAACAAGGATGAGAACCTTGTTTTCAGAAGATAGGAAGGAGGGCATAGGGAAAAGTACAGAGATGCAGAAAATGGAAATTCCTGACATCTGCTCAGGGGAGTCCTAGTGCTTAGAGCCTTAGGAGCTCAGGGCAGGGAGAGAAGGAAGGCTTATTGGAGGCAAGAGGCTCCCTGCAACTGCTCCAAGGGCAGATTGAAGCAGCTTGAGAAGAAGGTGAAAGCATTCTGGCTGGAGAAAAGGCTTGTGGGGAGGTAGAGATGGAAGGTTCTGGGCCTGAGGAGGAGAGTAGAGGACAGAATCGAGGGTAGGTACACGGGGTGGAGGTAAGGCAGGGCCGCTGAACCTGAAGACAGGGCTGCTCCAAGCCTGGGGAAGAGGGAACACTGAAGGGTGGAGACTAACATAGATACGCAAGAGAATGAAATCCCTCTTTTCCCAGAGCTTGCAAATGAGTCCTGAAGTTTTACTGAGGAGAAGCCATGTCATTCATGTCATTCAAGAAATTGAAGAAATTTAGGGAAATCCTTTGGAGGGAGGCACATCCAAGCTCCTGCTGGACAGTAAAGGTGCAAGTTGCACCCTTGGATGCCTTTTCTCCACCCAGTGTGTCCAGTGTTTATCTTCTTTTTTAACAAGTCTACAGTGGGGGACAGGGGTGATTTACAAAAACCATTCTGAGAAATAAATCTTGTGATACAAACTGCTGAACAGCTGGCCCTTTAAAGCATAGAACAGCCATTTAGCCATTAATCCATCCCTTTAAAATGCAGGGCCATCCCGCCCCACCGTACACACACACACACACACACACACACACACACACACACAAATGCGCGCCTGCTGCAAAGAGTAGTTCAGTTTCATTTGCTGCAGCTCCTGTACTTTTCGTGTTCACTCTGGCTCCAACCTTAAAGAGTTAACACCAGCAGCATGAAACAGAGGAAGGGAAGTAAAGAGAAGCAACAAATTCTAGATGTCTTTTCACCAAATTTCTCCCCAGGTGCTGCCTCTGAGCCTGGGTCATCAGGCAGACAAAGCTAGTACAGCAGGACCCGGTACCCTTCCCGGATCCTCACTAACCTGGAGACTGTCTGCAAAAGCAGCTGCCCCCACCCAGCCCTGCAAGCCCACAAGGCACAGTGGACACACACCAGATCACCCTCCAGGCCCAGCAATGCTGAGTCTGTCTCTTATACACAACAGTTATCTTGAGTGATCTATACCGCTTGTGGTCCTGAAGCCTGATGGTGCCGAGTTGCCATAGGACTTTGATAAGGCCGTTCCGTTTGTCACTTCCTACATGCCATCTGAGTAGCCTCTTTGCATGTGAGATTTCTGACCTTCCTGAGAGGCAAAGAAATTAAGCTCCATCTCTCTCTCTCTCTCTCTCTCTCACACACACACACACACACACACACACACACAGCTATGACTGACAGGTTTGGAAGAGAGAGAGAGTGTGTGTGTATTTGTATGTGTGTGAGAAACAGAGGGAGAGAGAGGAAAGAAGGGCGAGTCAGATGAGTAACTACTTGGGGTGGGATGAATCGTTTAGCTGTCAGGTATAAGAAAATTAAGGCCATTAGCTATTTTCGATTTTTTTTTCTGTCACGTCAACAGGATTAGCAAACCAAATGCTCAAGGAACACATTTGGGGGAGTTTTGAGTGCTCCATGAAACCTGCAAACCTCTGCCGAGGGAGATTGCCTGGAATTCTCTCCTGCCTGCCCTTTCAGTAGGTAATAACAACGGGAGAATTAGCGAGCAGACAGATGCCGCGCACTGGTGCACAGCGCTCAGCGTTGTATAATAATGAATATATTTGCAACGGCTGTTTCAATGGCTGTTTCTTAAAATGATAAAGTTAATTTTGCTAGGCCCTCCTTTATTTTTTTATCCTGAGTATAACAAAAGGTGGAAGCTGAAATTGTCTCTCGTTCTCTTATTCATGATGGTTTTAATATGACATTTGGAGAAACAAACAAAAAATTGTGTTCAGCAGGGAGCTCAGAAATACCCAAAACCTGGTATGTTCTCCCAGCACCTGGTCATCCAATGATTGTTATTTTGTTTTGATCTTGGTCAGCAGTCAGGGTCCTTAAGCAGTGGGACATTATTATCATTATTTACTCAAGTTCTGAGTAGGGTTTTACAGTTTTTATGGTGTGATTACCATAAATGTTATCTCAATATTAATAGTCATAGCAGTGAGAATGGTACATTGGGTATGGACTGTGTGACAGTCAGTGCACTAGGTGCTTGTCATATATTATTTTAAGTCTTCACACAAACCCTGCAAGGTCTTAGGTTAGACCACATGACAATACCTTTTCTGTAGATTGAAAAGTCAAATATAGAAATATAGGCAATTTCATATGGTTCAAATTCATGCTATTTCTCCATTTTATCATGAAGCAGTCTCAAAGATGTTAGGTAACTGACACATGGTCACCCTGCAAGGAAAAGACAAAGCTGAGATTTACTCCCAGGCCTGATGGCTCTGCCCTACCTCAGGTTCAGTGCATCTTGGTTCAATGGGCATTATTATTATCTCCAATGACATCCAAGGACATCAGGGCTTAGAAAAAGAAAATTACTTGCTCTGGGTTACCCATTCAGGAAAAGGCAAGGCAAGGCTCAAACCCCACATTTTAGGGAAGCACATTAATCTTTCTGATTTTCCAATGAAAACCCAAGAATAGGATCAGCTCCAAGAAGAACTGCAATAGCGAATGATCTGGCACCTTTCCCGTTGCCAATCAGCACCCCGTGTTCTCATATACCCCCAACATAGCTCATACTCCCACACCCAGGGATTATCCTGAGTTTCTCTCCTACACATTACTCATAACATGTTCACTCATAAAGCCCCATTCATTTCTAACCCCCTGAACCTTTGCTACCCTGGTATGGTGACATTTCCATGGGAGAAGTTTGGAACACTGTTTAATTTGACTTCTCCCGGAAGCAGATCCTCTGATAAAGATTTGAGTGCAAGTAGTTCATTTGAATGTTGATTCCAAGAAGTACTGATAGAGAGATAGAGAAGTGAGAAAGGGAAAGCAAGAACACCGCTACAAGGTGTGTTACCAAACAAGTGACCACTGTAGGCAACTAAATTTCAATATGCCCCTCTGGATATATTGAGATGAGATTGAAATTTAGTTGCCCACAGTGGTAACTAAACACTCATTAACTAATAGATGAAGAAGCTGAGGTACCTATCTGCCTGCTCCACTAGTTGAGGGCTGTTACCAAGGATATAAATTCTCCTGTACTTCCAGCTCATCTTGTTTGAGACCTGAACATGCTTCCATGGCCAGAAAGAAGCCCTTGGGCAGAGCTTAGCAGGTGTTCTGTGTAAGTGTCTGCAGGATATAGGAGTGAGTGCCAAAGGGAAGAAAGGAGAGTGGCAACAGTGTCTGCTACAGGCAGCTGCACATCATCTCAACTTAGAGGAGTCTGTGGCCATTAAAGTCAAGGACAGCTCTAAGCTGAAGGACAGGCAGTTGGGATGGGAAATCCTGAGACATTAGCCCCAGTGCAGTTCACTGAGCCCTAACCAAAGTAGAATTGCCAGAATTTCTCTCCCACCTTTCTCTAGATGCCTTTACCCACAAATGTGAGAATTCTCTGTGATCCATCTTCTTCCTGCTCCCTGAATCAATTCCAAAAGCCATGATTTTTCAGCCCATGGTCTCCCTTGAAGTCACCTTCACCCTGGCAAGATAGGTGATTCCTTGGGAAGACTGGAAGAAAACATCTTGCAAGTTTCAGAACAGGATCGGTGGTGGAATTTTTTTTTCTTCCTTTTCCCATCTTTAATGTGGCTTTAATTTCTGACTTCATTGCAGAGCCATGAAATCAAATTAGGAAATGGGAGGAGATGAACAACCCCTTCAAGCACAATCAACTTCTTATGGCTTCCTCAAAGCTCTAATGAATCTGTGTAGACCTCCAGTAATAGTAGGCTGTTATTTTACAGCACTTTGTTTTTCTCCCTTTCTAAAGAGAAAATGAGCCAGAGCATAGGTGCATAGGCAGCCAATGCATGAAGATGTTGGAAATCCTTGGCTTTTTATAGCTGAATGGGAAAGCCTTGAGGGAGGGCAAGGATGCTGGTTAACAGGGAGAGAATGCATGAGCAGCAGCAACCATATCCAACCCTGATGGTGGGTCTGTTATATATAAGCCAAACACACTAGACATTGTGTGGAAACAAAGAGGCAGAAAACACAATCCCTGACCTTGAATGACTAGCAGGCTGTTTGCTCAGAGCGTTGCTACTCAAAGTGTGAAAGAGCAGCATCAGTGTCACAGGAGAGCTTGTTAGAAATGCAAAAGCTCCAACTTCCTACCCAAGTCTTACTGAATCAGAATATGAATTTTAACAAGATCCCCAGGGGATTCATATGTGCAAAAATGTTCTAGATACATGTACACAAATGATTCCAGATCTGATCCTATCACATACTCACTCAGAATGCCATCTTCATTTCATCCTACCTTCCCATCCTCAGCTTCACTATTTCCTATCCCTTGGAACTCTATGCTCTAGTCTCATAATTGCATCATGTCCTTCCATTTATCCTCTTATTGCTGTCTCCAGCAGCAAGGCCCTAACCATTTTCTCTGCCTATCAAAAATCCTCTTTGTCTTCATGCTCAGGCATCTTTTCTATGAAGCCTAGCCCAATCTCTCAATCAAAACATGTCATTGCCATTTCTTTATTGCCACTGACTTTATTGTTGTTAGATGCATCTAGCATAATGGTTTAAAACACAGACTTTAATGCCTGACCATCCCCAGTTTGAACCCCAGTTTTACCACTTTTGATCTATGTGTGGTAGATTAGATCATTGTTTTTGCACTTTCTCAAGCCCTTTCTCTATTAGAATTATAGATGTACCTTTTTCACGTGACTTTGCTGTTTCTCTCACTTGATTGGATATAAAATATTTCCCTGTGTATTGATGGCCGTGTGACTTGAATTGGTCAATAGAATGTGACTGATAGTGACAATGTGTGAGCTTTGAGCTTAGGCTTTAAAAGGCCTTAAATGGCATGCATCTCTAGTTGTGCTTCTACTATCACCATGTGCAGAACATGAACCAGGGTAGTTCTTGGGTACAAGGGAATGAGCTACACGTAGAACAGGTTTCAACTCAATCTGTGGCCAACCCAAGGTGATTAACATCATGAAGCAGAACTGCCCCAGCAGACCCACAAACCCATGCTACATAGAGAATGGGCTTATTATGGTATGCCACTCAGGTTGAACAGCATTATTTGTGGCACTACATAACTGGTACACTATGACTCTCTAAAACCTTAATTTTCCTATCTGTATCATGAGAATATAAATACACACTTCATATTATTGTCAGGATGATTAAATGTGATAATGTATGTTAACTGAGTTCACATTAATGCTTGATAAATAGCAGGTAACTTATTTTATATTAGTATGATTGTGTCTTCCTACTAGATTGAAGAATTTTATGGGTAATATCATTGTCTTAGCTGTATTTTTATCTTCCCCAATACCTATTTGGCTCCTACCAGGCACTTAGTCAATGAACAGAATCAAGCATTAATATAGAAAGTTGCTCTTTTCTTGGGCAGTTCTTGCCCTGCAAATCCCTACTCAGCCTACAGTGGTGATCCCAAGGTTATCATAGCACAGATAAAAGCTCCAAAACTGAGGATGTTCTGTTCAAAGTAATGGTTACAGTAGGCCTTGGAGGTATTTTGTTGAGTTTTGTGTGTAGTTAAAGAATCTAATAGTATTTTGATTTGTTTCTCAATTAGAAATGCTACACTTTGAATTTCATAAAAAGGAAACAAACTTTTTCATAAAAAGGAAGTTGTGAAGAATATGGAAACACCTGACCCCTCTGCCTTCCAACTTCAAGTGCAAGCCTTAAATGAATTCTTCATCCAGTCCAGAGTTTAACCTCTGAAAGGCTGGCTATGGAGGTGAGAGGGAGTGATGACTCGGGCAGGACCTGGTGGCATCTGTCTCTTTAAGAAACAGAAATGAAACCTAATTAGCATAGACTGGCTGCAATTAACATAAAAGTCCCAGTTCTGGGAGTTGGAGGAAGGGAAAAGGATAGAGCTAAAACTTAATGGGGTTTTGTTAGACAAAATTAGCTTCCACAGAACAGCCATAAAAATATCTAAATTATGAGAGCCTCTTGCCATTTGCCATTAACACGAGGGGACATGCTAATATTTAGTGGCTCCATGTCCTGGAAATTAACTGCAGTGAAAGAAGCCCCAGAGGCATCCCTGTGAGCAATAAGGGCTTGTCCACTGTCTCTACTGTTACCAAACTGCTTGACTAAAGGTTTTACAGAAATTTAGAACCTACAAATCATGCATGTCTCAGCCAGTCTTTTGGCAGTGGTTCCAGAACTGTAGGATGATACCTCCATAGGTGATATATGGAAAGTCTTTTTGTACAGTCTTCAATTTGGGGACTGTTTTCTTCAACAGAAGATATTTCTAAGGCTGTTTTATAGACATTTGACAATGTCTTTAATTCTCTCTCTCTCCAGCCTTATACCTGCCAAGAAAACCAGCCCATTTGCTTTTTGTATAGTACCAAACCAACTAATACACATTTCCTTGTAAACTCTTCCTATGGTTTTACTTCTTGCTTCTTCTTGGTGAAAAGGGTTAAGTCATCATCCTCTTAATTTATGCTCCTAAAAGTCACCAATGATCACATAAACATACACAGGATTTTATTCATGGTCCTTAGTCTTCCTGACTCCTACTTCATTAGATATAATTGACAAGACCCCCTGCTTTGGTTTTCACACTGCTTTTCTCTGAGGCTCTTTTTCTCTGCCCTTTCTCTTTTAGCAGGACACCTTTCTTGTTTCATGTTTACAGGCATTGCCCATTGTTCCTGGCCTCTGTCTTATAGTCTTCTCTTACTATTCTCATTGAAAAAAATTATTATTTGCTGGTATCTACCCTCACTTATAAGCAGACAAGTCAGATTTGAAACTTGAGGCCTAACCAAAGTCCCAGAACTTTCTAAAGTTCTTCAAACTTCTAGCAGGACATCTACATTTGGAGTTCCTACTTTCATTTCCAATTCAGCTTGCTCATCCCCTAGTTCATTATTCCTACCTATTTTATGAATGTGCCCATTATTTCTTCTCTACCCCTCATCTGCTCATTCTAGCTCTGGTGAGTTCACCCTATAAGCCTTTCATGCTTATCCTCTCCCACAGCTGATTGGATGAAGGGTCATGGACACCTGATCCAGGAGCTCAACCATTGGGAGGTCTGCAGCCTATCAGATTCTCACTCTCTCTCTCATGAAGGTGAACTGTATAGAGAACAAGAGCATCCTGGAATGACAGGGTGAAATGAAGATCCATAGAATTTTGCTGCTGAAATTTCCAAGTTTAACCTCTCTCTTGTCCTTTCTAAGTCTTGGGTTGTCAGCTTTCCTTTGCATTCTGCAGAATACTCTGATTCTTTCAATAAATCACTCTTTTTTGCAATTTTTTTTTTTTTCCGTCATGAAGTTTCTAACCGAAACTTACTGGATTTGCCTGCCTTTCCTAACCTTCCTTTCTATGTCTTTGATATCATTTTTTCCCTATGCTCTAAAGGGATAAACTTTCAGGTATCTTTGAGTCCATCCTTTTCTACAATATAGCTTATGTGTCTTAATGTATTACTAGTCCTTTCTTGAAATGCCTCTGAGATTTTGGATCCTCCCTTATCCAAGTCCTAATCACCTCCAAACTGGGCTTCTCCACTCTAAGCTTTACTCCTTCATTCTATCATTTATTTCTTCTTAAAATAGTGCTCTTTTCATAGTGTTGCTCTCCCAGTGAATTTCTGAAGGCTCTTTACTGTCTTTTGCACCTCTTGATGTTCAGGACCTCCATTTATCTTGACTGCCCAATTTATTTCAATCTCTTTCAGATAATTTTATTCTACATACAAACGTAGCTATTCCCTAATGCATCAATTAACTTTAGATGCATAACAACCCATGCAGGACTTGACCCTGCATCTGCAGTTAGCTGGTGAGTTGACTGGATGATCAAGAACTGTCTCCCTTATATGTTTGGTGGTTGGCAGGCTATTGGTTAGGGAGCCTCAGTTCTCCTCCATGTAGCCTCTCCAACAGGTTAGTACAAGCTCATTCACATGGTGGTCTCATGGTTCTAAGTACAGCAAGAATACAAGCCCCCATGCATAAGTCCTTTTCAAACCTCTGCCTGTTACTGTCCCATTGGCTAAAGCAAATCACATAAACAACTCAGATTCAAGGAGTAGGGAAATAGACCCCAGCTTTTGATGGGAATATCTGCAATGTCATGTCACAGAGAAGCAGATGCAGAATGGGGAACAATTTGTAACCATTTTTGTAACATACCACACTGAATATAAATTGTGTATAAGTCTCAATGGTATTCTTTTCTTGTTTATTCAGTCAGGAATATCCTCCCTCTGTGTTCTTTTCCCTTAAATCAGTTTCTCCTTCCCAAATGTTAGGATAACTTGTATCCTTTTTGAACTCTGAGGAACCCAAACAACCAGTTTTCTGCATTTCAGCTCTTTGTGCCTTCACTTACTTTTTACCACTTTCTAATCATCTCTTAAATTCCTATCTGTCTTCTGAATTGGAGTACAAATTTTCAAAGAAATATTTTTCTTATCTTTAGTTATAAAATACATATTTATGTTTTTCATATACCTTTACATTCATGTCTAGTGCAATGTTCAGCATCTGGGAGGTGTCAAATAATACTTTACTACCAAGGAATATCTCAGAATCAATGAAAAATTATTTTTCTCTTAAATTTATTTAAATTTAAAAAATATATATATTTCCCCTCAGTACTCCTAAGAAGGTGGTAGGGAAAGCTCAGATGATTTAATGAGTTGAGCTTTCTGACTAGGTGAGAACAACAGCTCCAGCTGGAATAACTGCTCCTCCCAATCTTGGACTCGGTGAAAACTTGTACGCATCCTTGAATAGTATTCTTCAGTCCTCTGCCACATGCTTGCTCTCAAAAGCCCTTTCTCTTGCTCTATAGGCTCAACACCACACTCTATGGTTGGCAATTGGCATCTTTCTTAGTCATACCATGCTCTTTAAGAAAAAAAACCATTAAAAATGTTAATTTTCCAGGCCTTTAACAATGACAGCCTTTAGGATCACGATCTGGAAATACCTGTTGCTTGCTGGTGGTGATTTTCCTTGGTTCCCCAATCAGACAATTAGGGCTTCCTCCTTTGTGCTCTCAGGGACCTCCACTGACAGGTGTTGGCATAGAACCTACCTTATAAAGACCTCTGCTTCATAAGCCAGGCCTTCTATTGCCTGGACTCTCTTTGCCTTCCCAGACTTGGTAATCCAGAGCCCTATTTGCCCATTGTGATGATACTGGAGCATGTTTGTCTCTCGGCTTGTATGTCAGGCTTATGTTCAGAAAAACATTCAGAAACCTGATAGGTGTCCTCTCATTTCCCTTTTGGGGAATTTGAAGTGCAATGCAGGAATCCTGGGTCATATTTAGCCACTCATCTTGTTTCTAACATTCTCAAAACAAAACAAATCAAATAAACAACAACAAAACAGTCACCAAACCTCAAAACATGGCTTAACTTCTAGACCATTGATGCGATGGGTAGTTATAGATCAAGCACAAAGATGTTTTTATGCTTGGTATGCTTGATGATCCAGACACTGGGTTTTCACATTGAAGGCTCTTTCTGATGATATTATAAGAAATTATATGCCTCCAGAAAGATGGAGATGGGTGGATGCAGAAAGTACGTGCCTGTGTCTGTGGTGTGTGTGTAAAGAAGAATAGCAGATTTCCCAATCTAAGAAATTTCTCGGCTGTGGGACAAGATTTGCATGCCCTTCTGTGTCGCAGAGACTAGCTATGTTTGCAGCACGTCGTTGGGGCGCCTGCGTCTCAAATCACTGGCTCTGTGCAGCCTTGATGAGGGGCCCGATTTACATATTCTCAATTTAATCTAAAGTAGGTACTAATTGATTACTGCTGAATGTCTGCACGCTCTGATTATCTGTTCGGATCCTGAGGGGGGTGGAGGAATAGCAAGGGATCTTTCTTCTATGAGTAGGACTTTGTTTTCTCTGATCCAAGGAACATTTATTTGCTAAACCTGAGAGACCCCAGAAAACCACTGCCCCCAGCGTCTCCCCTCTTTCACCCCTAATTGCTGACAATAAATACCGCCAACTCTAGCACTGGTTCATTTTATATTGCCGGATAAATTACTCTCTATTTGGTTATTCAGTATTTATCAAACATATATTTTAGAAATGTCTCCCAAGTCCATCTACTTAAAGGCAGGATTCTATAGGGCTTGAGAACACAGACTCTGGAGCTAAGTTGCTGGGTCTAATCCAGACTCTGCCACTTATAGCTATGTGACTTTAGGCAGATAGCTTAAGCTCCCTCTGTTTAGCCATCTGTAAAATGGGATTAATAATAGTCCCCACCTCACAGGGTCGTTGTGAAGGTTAAATGAGTTACCACACATAAGGTACCTGAAGCAGGACCCATTCACTACAGTGCTGTTTCGTCAGAGTTCTGTGGAGGGTTGCTGGGGGAGGCAGGCATAGATTTTGATGAAAGTTTTAAGGTCTTCATTTATTCTTGCCTTACCTATCCTGCATCATATCAATAAAGGCAGGGAGCAGGTATAACAAGGTGTAGGCGCTGTTATAATGGGATAGTTAACCAAGAGCCTTCTGGGAAGGCTTTTCCTATCAGTTGAGTGTAAGGAGCAGAAAGAAGGAAAGGGACACCGAAGGTGCTGGGTCAGTGAACATCCATTGGACACTTTCTGTATGCTAGGCTCTATGCTGGTACTGGTGACAGGAATATGAAAGCAATGGCCTCTTTTCTGGAGAAGTTCACTGCTGAGTGGCACCCACCCAGCTGCTATAATACAGCACGTTACCTCTGTTATCGCTCCTCAGACATTCATTTTAGGTTTCGTCCTGGCAGCTGAATTGCTGGTCTGATTTTTTTTTCTTTCTATTGATGTATAACACACCCGCCAGAAAAGTGCACAAGTTGTTAAGTGCCCAGCTCAATGAGTCATCAGAGAGCCAACACAGCGTGTAAGCTGCACCCGGATCAAGAAACAGGATGTGCCTGGCCCCCAAAGCTGCTCTGCTGCCTCGTGCTACCTTCCCAGTCATGACCTCCCCACAACAGTGAGCCACTTTCCTGACTTTGAGACTGCTCTGCTCAGAATTCCACCTTCAGGTTTCCCAGCTGATTGCTTGTCCCCAGCCGGGAGAAGCTCAGGGACATATGACAAGATCAAGCATGCTGGTGATCATCTGGCCCATTAGTGCCCTGTCTGTGTGGCTCCACTTAAGACTTTTTCTTTTTTTTTTTTTTTTTTGTAGAGACAGAGTCTTACTTTATGGCCCTCGGTAGAGTGCCGTGGCCTCACACAGCTCACAGCAACCTCCAACTCCTGGGCTTAAGCGATTCTCTTGCCTCAGCCTCCCAAGTAGCTGGGACTACAGGTGCCCACCACAACGCCTGGCTATTTTTTGGTTGCAGTTTGGCCGGGGCCGCGTTTGAACTCACCACCCTCGGTATATGGGGCCGGCGCCTTACCAACTGAGCCACAGGCGCCGCCCCACTTAAGACTTTTTCAAAGGGAAAACCACAGGACTCCCATTTTACAGATGAGGCTTATTAAGATATGATCTACCTAAGGTCATATAGCAGCTAGTAAATCACAGAGCCAGGCTTTGATTCAGAGTTCCACTCTAAAGCTTCTTTCTCTTATCTTCTCTAATGATCTCAAGAGCATTGTCAAGTCATCAAAGGAAAAATACAATTTAATTAGAATTTAATTAATTTGAAAAGTGTCCTGCAGTTCTACTAGAAGTGGGGAGAAAAGAAGGAGGTCAGATTTCTAATAGCCATGGAATGTCATAGCCAGGGTGAGGAGATGACCTCCAACAACAAGGGACCTCAAGTTGTCACTTTCCTCCAAAGAGTTCAAAGGCATTCTTTAAAAATGCCTGGTAATGCTTTTCAAATTTCATAGATCATCATTCAGCCAAATAGCACCTTTTGCTCTGAGAACTCTAAACTCTCTAATCACCCCTCCCTCCTTAAAACCGAGAAACCAGCTGTGGCCCCTTCCTTCTGTGTCTTCCTTCAGATAGCAGTCCACCCGCATCAATATCAAAATGCACAAATGCTGGCAAAGCATTGTAAATCCTGCCTTTCTGGTGTTTTCCATTTATGTGACAGGAGGAAGGACTGCAGTTTCATTCATTTTTGGAAACAAACCAAAACATCCATAAATATTCAAGCTTATAATATTGACTTAAAGCTCAGTTAGAGCCCAGGCTGCAGTCAGCTTCTGATTATCCATGTGTAATTTATCCACAGCTCATTTAAAAACTCAAAATTGTTCTTTATAACCTGTGGTGCACCCTTGGCCCCCTCTGTGGGTGTTATCTCAGGACACAGTGACAGGAGGCAGAACTGTGCCCAGCCAAGGGTCTGATCACCCTGCTTCTGCTCTTAGGACAACTCCTGATTAGCTGGGTGACCTTGAGCACATGTCTTTACCTTTTGGGACCTCCTAGGTTTTTCAAGTGTAAAATGAGGAAGCTTGGCTTTTATGCTTTTTAATATCCTTTCCTATTCTAAAATTCCATGAGTAGTCAGAAGAAATGGGATAAGTCTACTGCAAAGATCCTGCATTGAAGTCAGCGGTCCAAACCACCCATTTCCCCAATGAGATACTGTGTGGCCTCAGAACTGCAGAGTGGCAGATCTAAGCCTAGCTCCCAAGACTCCAATAGTTATTTCATGATTTCCAAGGCCAAACACACAAGGTATTTGTGTTTTCAAAATTATGATCCTCTTCGATGAGCACAGATAGTCAGCTGTGTTAAACATAGGAAAGGGTCTTTCTGTTTTTTTCCAAAACCTTGGCTTTCCCTCCTAATGGAGCCAAGTTGCAAACTCAGAGCTATGTGTCTGTAGGAGCCAAGGTCACTGCCCACTCTCCCTTCCCCAATAAAAGTCAATTAGGAAATTATCCAGAAAGTTGTTCGCTCCTCTGTCTTTCCCCTCCTCTCCTTCTCGATCCTCACCTTTCTCACAGACTAGGGAAGATCCTCTTTGTCTTACAAAGGGGAAATCTTTGGAGTCTTCTTACTCTCTGCCTTAACTCCCCAGACCCAGGCTTTCCATACAGGAGGAAGGATGAGATGTGGATTGATGGCAGGAGGAGACTTTAAAGCAGGGAAAAGAAGTGATAGTGGCAGGATCCCACCACCATCCCCTTTGACCAAAACATCTCAAGTGCATGTTCTGTGCCTGGCACCAGGTACTGAAGAATAGATGCCCATCCAGCTCACAAAGATGTCTTCAGTTTGGAAAAGGGTGGAAAGAAACCTATGTGAACACGAGTTTTTTGTTTTTGTTTTTGTTTTTTTTTTTTTGGCCGGGGCTGGGTTTGAACCTGCCACCTCCAGCATATGGGGCCGGCACCGTACCCACTTGACCACAGGTGCCATCCATGAACACAAGTTTTTAAAAGCATTATAGATGCTATGAAAGAAATATGTATAAGACTAGAGGGGGTGAGGGTGGGGGAGGCACAGAGGAGAAAGCACTCAGTTTCAGCCAGTTTTAGCCAGAGCAGGGGCTATCAAGAAAGTGGTGTTTGGTTCTTTTTTGTTTGTTTGTTTTAGAGACAAAGTCTCACTTTGTCACCCTCGGTAGAGTGCCATGGCATCACAGCTCACAGCAACCTCCAGCTCTTGGGCTTAGGCAATTCTCTTGCCTCAGCCTCCTGAGTAGCTGGGACTACAGACACCCACCACAACACCCGGCTATTTTTTTGTTGCAGTCCTGCTGGGGCCAGGTTTGAACCCTCCACTCTTGGTATATGGAGCTGGCGCCCTACTCACTGAGCCACAGGCACTGCCCAGTGTTTGGCTCTTGAACTGAAGCACATTATGTCACAAGATATTTAAATATTTCAAAGATTTTAAGTGGTTGTTCAGTTCTCAAGAGGTATAGCACTGTTGGCTCTGTGGGTTAATTTGATCAAGGATGAAGTAATATTGAAGGGTTTGCCCTCAAACCCAAAGACTTCTTATATTATTATTTCTGTGAGACAAGATGTTCTGTGTTCTAACTAGCTTGTAAATACTTGTTAGAACACAGGGTGTTTTCCAGTTGCATTCTGCCTGTGTTGTATAGAAGGAGATCATCACCCATCTGAATAATGCGTGGTGTGAAATTGAAAAGTCACAACATAGCTGATGTTGGATGGTTCCATGTCCAAACAAGTGCTTCCCTGTTTGGGACCCGTGCTTGCCTCTAGCTAGGTACAGGTTGTTTAGAACTAACTGCAGACGGAAGAACATACTTGGTGGAAATTTTATCACCCAGCAGAAATGTGAGAAGGGGTGCTCCCCCACCAGCCTATTTGTGGATTTGTTTATACTCCCTCTGGTGGCTGATTCAGACCTGCATGTACTGTCCCTTTGGCCTGAGAAGCAACCTTATCTGACTTGATTCCAGAAGCCCTGGGCATTGGAAGCTTGACCATGGCCACATGAGCAAAGGTATAAAGGCTCAGTATCTGTGTGGGTTTGAGTTTTAACTAGATATTGGTTGATGCTTGGAAACTCACGATTGAAGTTCATATAGCTAATTATTTGTGTGCCTAGCACTCAATTTGTTTTATATAGGCTTGTCAAACTTCATAGCATGAAAGACTTCAAGGTTCTGGTCTAATTAAGCCCTTTCAGGTTTCAAGAAGCCAACGACTGAGTAAGGTTACAGCAAGAGTACCTCAAAGGGATGAGGACACTTATGTCCAGGAAATTCTGCATGACTAGGCCTTGGCAAATGCAGAGAATTGACAGAAATCCCTAATGCCAGTGAGGATATAACCTCTAGGAGCAGGATTTTGGGGGCTCAACAAACTCCCATCTTGGATCCATTTCCTCCTGTACAAATTTTCTTGTCATGTCCTAAGCACAACCTTCCCATTCCCTCTTGCTTATATTTCCTGCTACCTCATAGTGTTGACACGCAGAGGGCTTATCTTGTCTCACGTGACTTCTCTCTACCTAGACCCTTCAGCTTTAGCTCCATTTGCAAATGGATCTCTTCTCTTGGTGTTTTGTAAGTTTATATTTAATAGAGAAGGAATATAAACACTGAAGCTTGTCTCTTAGAGCCAGGCCATCTCAGATCATGGATTGGTTGCCCCGGGTCAGGGACCTACCTCTGCCTATGAATGAGCTGGTCTTTGAATCTGCCAGAGGTGGTGCAATCACCATAATTGGAATACATAGTACACATCTGAAAGAAAACTTTGGACTCCTCTACTTGGTCATATGGGAAAATTGGTATCCCTGAGAGCTGAAAAGACTTACATAAGAGATTATATCCACATAAACAGAGTAGTAATGGAAAGATGAGACTCCAGTTTTCTGACAGTCTATAGCAGCCATCTTTACACTAAACTATATCATCTTCTATATCAGGTCATGTGGGAGGAGTGTTCCCATGCATACATGTCTTTTCATTTACCTATTGTGCTTGCTACTTTGGGACAAATTGTCTTCTTTTTTTTTTTTTTTTTGTCTCCTTCCCTCTCCTTACCACTAATTCAGGCATC
Source organism: Nycticebus coucang (assembly GCF_027406575.1). Lineage (NCBI taxonomy): Eukaryota > Metazoa > Chordata > Mammalia > Primates > Lorisidae > Nycticebus > Nycticebus coucang. The sequence goes on from NC_069804.1 coordinate 40,526,052, forward strand.
TTTTTTTTTTCCTATTAGAATTTTTTCTTATCAGAATTCATGGCTGGTCTATGTGCCAATTATTTCAAAGTCACTTAATTCAAACTAAGATTGCCAGTGAAGTGGTTTTTGTTTGTTTCTTTGTTTAAGAAATAGGGTCTCAACTACATCACCCAGGCTGGTTTTGAATTCCTGTTCTCAAGCAATCCTTTCACCCCGGCCTCCTAAGTAGGTGGGAGTACAGGTGCGATAAAGTGTTTTATCAGGTAAGATTTATTTAGAAAAGGAAAATTATGCAGCAAACTTCAAATGATAAAACTCGACAAATGAGCCAAATTCTGAGTTGGTGAGAACAACTAGAATGTAGGTAAGTTGTCAATTGAAATACTTCACTCTTTATTTCTCTTTGACTGAAGTTATTAGAACAGCACTTTTAGGGAATCCTGATTTAGGACAGCAAGTAGATGCTTTCCACAAGCCAGGCTTGAATTTGAACTTCAAAGTCTATACTACTTATGGTTTTCCCAAAGCTTGCTTTCTATCAAAGAAACTCTATGAAGATCCTGATATCATCTTGACAAATTCATTCATACTGCTGAAATGCTATAGTTAATGCAATGGGATTTTTAAACTGGGGAAATAAGGCACCATCATATCCACCCTTGGGTTTACCAGGTTAACGTGACTCAATAAGCCATAATGCCACAGTCACTTGTTCATTTATTAAATATTTGTTGAAAGGCTGCTATAAGATAAGCACAATCCTGGAGATCCATGGATGAAGGAGATAATGGTGCCCACAGAAACTTAGTCTAGTGAAGGAAACAGACAAGTAAAGAGAAAATCCCAATACCAGATCTGAAGAGCCAGGCCTTCCCAGTCACAAAAAGGCCATCTAAAGTCATCTGACTGCCTTGTGGTAGGACTGACTTTGGCTGTATGTCACCTTCCTTGACTCTATGATAACACTGTCCAGACATCATGGCATCGTAAGCCTGTAACTCTTATGTTGTATATCAGTTCCCCTGAGTGAATGTTTTAGTAATTTTGTTGTATTCTGTTAAGGCTCATCACTTCAGCTGTACACAAAGTGAGGTACCTTCATGGCCAAGAGAGATGGTTTTTTCTGAAACCTGAGTTCAGTCCCAGAAGGGTGAGTCCTTTAATAGGACCCAGAACTCAAGGCGCCTCAGGCAGGTAAGAGAAAGCTTGACCTCTCCTTTACTTTAGGCTTGGAAGCATCTAGATGTCTCAAGTATGATACTGAGAGGTGAATTTTAGAAGTCAGAAAAAAAACAAGAAATGAAAGAAAAGAGGGATTCAAGAAGGATTTCTTCTTCTTCCTGGGTCCCATATGGTTGAGAAAAGACAAGTGACTTAAGAAAGCAATGTGCCAATGTGCACTTTGCAGGCAAGATTTGTGCAGTTTTGTTACACTCCCACTTAAAGCCCTTTGACAGCTGGTGCTTAATAAAGGGTGGCCAGAAACCACCTGTGTCAGATGCCCCTAAGGCATTCCACATCTATGAATCAGAATGGAGAGGGAGTTGGAATTTGCATTTTAGTAGGTCCCCTTAAGTTTGAGATCCTCTGGTCTTGTCTTCATTGAGGTCTTTTTGTGAAGTTTTAGTATGATCAAACTCCTCCTGCTCATCAAGAAGTGTGTCTTCCACTGGGGATCATCTGCATTTGTATTTTATTTTGTTATCTGTGCTCTGACATCTCCCTCATCAGAATGTCCCTGTATCGTGCAACTAGCCTAGATGACAGGCTAGCAAATTTTTCTGTAAAGGTCCAGATAGTAAATATTTTCCACTTTGTGGATTATATGTGCAGTCTCTGTCATTACTACTAACCTCTGACTTTTCAGCACAAAATCAGCCATAGGCAATATTTAAACAAATGGGGGTGGTTGGTTTCCAATAAAACATCATTTGCAAGAACTGGGAGCTGGTAGGATTTTTCCCATGGACAATAGTTTGCAGACCTCTAATCTAAAGCCATTAGGCAATTAAAAAGGTACTGCCTTTCACATGGAACTGTTTTGCCCTATATTAGTGGATTAGTTGCAAAGAATGGAAGCCAACTCAAGTTACCTCCATTGTTCCCAACTTGAATGTTTATGAGAATCCTTTGGAAGGTTTGTTAAAACACATAATACTGGACCTAGCCCCAGAATTTCTAACATAGCAAATCCAGAGTAAAGCCCAAGAATTTGCATTTCTAACAAGTTCTCAGGTGATACTTAATGATGCTGGCCTAGGAAGCATACTTTCAGAATGATTTCCTTGAGCAAGAGGAAGAAGTTTTTGATGGAATTAATGTAGAAATTAGGAGTCTCAGCCATGAGGCCAAGAATACAGGATCAGCTTCACAGGGGTCCTCCCAGAAGCCAGAAAGATTCTTACTACTCTAGAAATTGGGTTACCCTCAGGGCTGGTCACCCTCGCCATTTTGTGGCTTTCTCGTCTCTAGGTTTCTACTTTAAGTTGAGTGGCTGTCTAACAGTTCAGATCTGATCAAGCTATTCCCCTCTCTAAAAGAACCTTTATTTTTATGTATGTTCTTAAAGCCCAAAAATTTTAACCTTGCTCACAGGATTCTTCATGACCTTTCCTCTTCCTCCATCTCCTTCTCCTAATTTGGGACATTCTTTGTTGGTCTACAATAGTGACTCTGGCTTTTCTCCCACACTATAATATCTCCTTTGTATGAAAAGCCATCTGCTTTGTTGACCATGAGTTTTATAAGGACTGGGACTGTGTTTTTCTTGTTTTATCCCCAGTGTCAGGCATAATCAATATTCAGTAAATATAAGATGAATGAACAAATGGTTTCTTCCTCAAATTTGCTACCAGATACAAGGGAAAAGGTGAACTCAGGGGCATAGGGAAGGTAATGGCACTGATGGCACAGTGAGCCATCAGCCTTTAGAAACCTTTCTAGTTTCTAGTTTCTAGTTTCATTCATAATAATTACACTTCAAAGTTGAAGGGGACCACAATAAGATACTATGTCATATTTACTAACACGTCACTAATCAAAAAGACAAGTTGTAACAAATGTTGGTGAGGGCAAAACTAAAACCCTCATACAGTGCTTGTAGGAATGTAAAATGGTGTAGTCACTTTGGAAAACAGTTCAGAAGTTCCTCAATGTGTTTAATGTGAAGTTACCATATAACCCAGTAATTCTACTCCTGTATATCTACCTGAGAAATGTGAAAACACAATTTTACACCAAAACTTGTACTCAAATGTTCATAGCACCATCATTCATAGCAGCCAAAAAGTGGATACAATCCAAATTTCCCCATCTAATAAATGGATAAAGCAAATTTTGTATATCCATACAGTGGAATAATATTCAGCCATTAAAATCAGTGAAGTACTGATACTACTACAGCACGGATGAACCTTGAAAACATTATGCTCAGTGAAAGAAACCTGACACAAAAGGCCACATACTATACTATTCTATTCATATGAAATGGCCAAAATAGGCAAATCTATAGACAGAATACAGACTAGTGGTTGCCAGAGGATGAAGGGAAGGGAAAGGATGGGGAGCAACTACTAATAAGCATGGGACTTTTTTCTGGGATGATGAAAATACTCTAAAATTAGATAATGGTGTGTAGTTATACCATTGAAAATAAACAATGGCATGTGAATTATATCTCAGTGGAGCTTTTTTTTTTAATTGAGGAAAAACTGTTCACATAAGTCCCAGAAGAAAGAGTTGGCTCTACATTCAGAACATGCTCCTGTATCCACATTGTTATACTCTGACAATGAAGTGGAGCTTTAGACCAACTTTTCTGACAATAGAGGTCATACTCTATTTATTTATATTTCTTCCCCCCCCATAGCTTGAAATACAGTGAGCTGAGCTGTAATAAAAATTTTTGATTTATTGATACGATAAAGGAAAATTTTAATTTTTTTTTTCTGTCAAGAAAACTCAGCTTATAGTCCCAGCTACTTGGGAGGCTGAGACAATTCTCTTGCCTCAGTTTAGGAATTTGAGGTAGTCTAACAGTGAGCTATGATCATGCCACTGCACTTCAGCCTGGGCGACAGAAGGAGTCCCTGTTTCTTAAGAAAGAAAGAAGAAGGAAAGAGAGAAAGAGAGAAAGAAAAGAAAGAAAGAAAGAAAACAAAAAACTCAACACCTTGAGTACTTAGCATGATTTCATGTACCCCATAACTTAGTCTATTCTTATTGATGAAAATGATGACTTCTCCTGAAATACTAAAATTGCTTCTGTTGAGAAACAAAGTATAGCCCAAATTCATTTAGGACATCCATTGAAATAGGCCTGCATTGTTTACAGATCTGCATCTGCTTTGTATACGAAGAGCTTTCATATCAAGGCCAACTATTATTGTTTTCTTTCTTTATCATGAAACCTTTCCTGAATTCATGACTCTGAGAAAATGCAGTTTAGTGAATAAATGTAGACTAGCACACTCCCTTTATTTTTTGTTGCTGTTCTATGATACTAAAATTCCCATTAACTTTTTCCCTCATCAGTGATATTACAAACTAATTCTTATCACTTCTCAAAGCAAATAAGGAATGGCTTGTGATCAAAACAATTTTATAAAAATAACACAACCAATTTAGGGGAAAAGACCATTATTGCCATATAAGGATGTAAGCATGAAAATATTCATATTTGGAAAGGATTAAAGGCTTAATAGAATGGAAAAGAAAAGATACAGCAATGTCAATTCGATGTGTGATTCTGAATCTGAAAAGTGACACTAGAATAGAAGAGTTAGAAATTGTCCATTTGGTTCTCACTGCATCTCACAAAGACCTCATATGTGGACAGTTGTTTATCAGTGTTTTGGGGTCACTTGGTCATTTTCCAACTGGTTCGCGGGCCCCAGTAGACAACAGCTGTCCTGTATAAGAGGGCTTCCCTCTCCCAATCAAAAGTACCTTTTTCTAGATTTCTACCATAAAAAAATAGTATCTTTAAATCTTTAACGGTTTTTTTCTATTTACCACAGTCCCCTGTTGAACTGTAAATTGCCCATGACAGGCTTAGTTGGCAGCCAGTTTTGTGACAAGGGAGTTGGAGCATAGAAAATATACAAGATCCCAGTTAATTTTGCATTAGATAGCGCTTTTCTCTCAGGCTCTCCAGCTACCCTGGCAGCCCCTAGATATGCGGCTCCTTGCCAACCCCACTCACAGTAGTGAGAGGAAGTCATTTCTGAGGACCCATCTTTCTGAAATGTCTTCAGTCAGACAGATGTGACCTGAGTGCTCTGGGGTTTGTATAGTGTGAAGACGAAGACTCTAACCTCTGTTCAGGTGACTGTGGCTTAAGGTTCCACCATTGGAGCCAACCAAATAATTAAGAGTGGTATCTCTTTAAGTTTGATTAACAATTTATTAAGCAATAACTGACATTTTAAAAGGCCATTTTAAAGGTGATTAGAAGCCATATATTCAGGCCTTTCAAAACCTCTCCAGTTCATGCGAAATGAACAGTGACTTAAACAAAAGTAGTTTATAAGCCTTAAGATTTTATGAACCTTTCTTCTCCAGACTTTCTTCCTATATTTTTCTCTCACTCAGCTTTGATCTATTGCCTTTTCCCAATTTTTCTATGTCTTTTCTGTTTTCTGTTTAAGGCCAACTTGGTCATAACTCTAGTCTTACTTTCCAGATTTCCTTCTAGCTTCCCTTCCCTCTCTGCCTCTCTTTTCTCTATTTTCTCACTCTACCTTCACCTTAAATAACATAATAGGAAGCAAATATATTTAAAAATAGTTGTTTCACGAACTTTTCTTTTTCTTAACTTTTATTTCTTATATTGTACATTTTAGTTCTAGCATTTTTATTTGGTTCTTCTTAATAGTTTCTATGCTAAGATTTTCTCTTTTCATTTATCACAAGCATATTTTCCTTTAAGTCATTGAGCATAGTTATAATAACTATATTAAAATTCTTGTTTGCTAATTTCAACATCTAGGTTATCTTGTGGTTAGTCTTCATTGATTGTCTTTAAGAATGGTTCATATTTTCCTGTTCTTCATATGTTGAGCAATTTTGAATTGTGTCCTTGACATTGTGAGTTTTATGGAGATTTCTGGATTCTGTTACATTTCTCCAAAGAGTGTTTCTCTTTTTAAGAAAGCAATTAAATTAGTTGAGCTCAAACTGCAAACTCAGTCTCTTGGGTGCTAATTCAAATCCCAGTATAATTCTTTTGTCCTTGCCTGGCATACTTTGAGTCTTTCCTATATACATGATTCAGGAGTCAGATGGAGATTTGGGCAAAGTGCATACACAAAATATAGAGTTGCTCTTTACTGGCTCACTACTTTCTAGAATTTTTGTCCCACTTTTTAGTGACTGTGGGTTCAGTTTACCCTGAACTCTTTAGGTTGGGAAGACTGGATTTCCTATAGGAGTTTCAGCAACCCCTGGAAGAATCAACTATAGCCTAACCACAGACTAAAAGCTGAAAAAATTCAGAAGCTTATCTCATTTTTCCCTGCTTCCCAAATTTGACTCCACTGAAGGATCTGCTTATTTTTGCTCACTCTCTAGAACCTTTGGGTAGTTGCTTTTGGTATTTTGTCTGGAATTTATAACTGGTATCTATGGCAGAGTTAGTTCAATAGGAGCTTACTCAGCCATACTGGGAGCAGGACTACCTTTTCTTGACTTTTGAAATGATGTGAGTCCAACTTTTCCTATGATTTTTTCTAAAAGAATGCTAATTTCCATTGCAGGTCAGAGCCTTTGATTGATTTTTCTGTGTGGGCCAATGACTTTAAACAGAGAGACAGTTCTGTAGCCCAGTCATAGAGAAGAATGTCGCATCAAGCTTAATTTTCATTTTTTCAACAAAATTTACTGTCCTCTGTCATGAGAAAAGCACTGAGATGCCTGTTGTGATTATGTAGGGGGCATCCTTGAGCTTTGAGAGGGGAGTGGCACAACTGACTATCAAACAAGTTAAGTGCTTAAGAGGAAAAAAAGATTTTACCTTTAAGAAGCACTGGTTCTGTATCAAGTAATTATTGTACAAATACTCTCTTGTTTAACTCTCACAGCTTTGCCAGGTGGATGTTATTGTCCACTTTTTATAGATGAGAGAAGTAAAGCTGAAAAGCTGGTAATTTTTATAGGCTTTTAATTAAAAAAATGAGTTAATGATAAAAAATTAGGTTGGCATCTTACTGTGTTCTCAAAAATAATATTAATAATGATAATAAAAATAACAATATCCAAGTGCCACTTTTATCTTAGTAAAAAAGGGCTGTGACTCAGTACAGCCCCTGACTTTTGACTGACAAGGTTCTATAAGTGCTAAGTATAGTTTTCTATTAAGATTGAAACCTATGAGAAAAAAGCCGTGGGCTGACCCATCTTCAAAGTGTCCATTTAAGATTATTTTCTGTCAGCCAGGTGGCTAATGGGCTGTGTTAGACAATGGATAGATATTGTATTCTGTCTGAAACCATAGAATTGGAGAAAAAAGAGCAATTCCACATTTATTTGGCTTGTCTATTGCCCGGGAGCCTGAGCAACAGAGATCATTTATTTCATTTTAACAAATGGATGGCACCTCCCTATTTTAGGTGGAAGAAAACCTCTGCCCTGGCCTCAGTGTGAACAGGGGCATTGGTGATGGAATATCCAGTGTGAATCATTGTCCCCACACAAGGCAAAAGTAGTAAAAGCATTCTGGAGCAATTCTAAGAAAAATTTTTCAGTTTATGGTAGGTTTATCAAATGCTGGATTTAAAAATATATATATCGACTGCTTCATGTTTTACAGAGGGAACTTGCAGACAACAGAAATAAGTCCCCCTATTGGATTTAATAATGACTTCCTTAAGAGACAAGAACACAGGAGGAGATTTTAAAGCACAGTTGGAAGAAAAAAGTAAATAAGACTGACATGGACAATAGACAGCAACTGTAGCCTGGGTCAGTAGAGACCCTGGAAGAATTTTGATCTCAACCTCCAACCTACTTGGTCATGGAAGCACCATACCTGGAGGGATGCATTTCTCCTCTGAGTTTTGCAACTCCCTCTGTGATTAGTCATGTGACCTTGGAAAGTCATTTTACTTCTTCCTTTTTTTTGTAGAGACAGAGTCTCACTTTACTGCCCTCAGTAGAGTGCCGTGGCGTCACACTGCTCACAGCAACCTCCAGCTCTTGGGCTTATGTGATTCTCTTGCCTCAGCCTCCCGAGCAGCTGGGACTACAGGCGCCCACCACAACGCCTGGCTATTTTGTTGTTGTTGCAGTTTTGGCTGGGGCTGGGTTTGAACCCGCTACCCTCGGCATATGGGGCCGGCGCCCTACTCACTGAGCCACAGGCGCCGCCCCTTTACTTCTTCTGAGTTTTACTTTTCTGTAAAGGAAGGTGGCTGGATGAGGTTAAGTTTTAGATCCCCAATAGCTTTAATTTTTAAACATCCAAGAAGCATCTGAGCAGAATCCCTCTCTACTTTCTCATCCAAGTCTTGTCCTACTCTACCCAAGAGTCAAGAATTCTACAATTGGGAAAGCCAAATGACGTCAAAGTAGATGAGTTACCTGAAACCTTTGAATGAGAGTGGAAACAAATCATAGTAAAAGCAGGGCAAATACATCTTTCTCACCTGAACTAGAAAATAAATGTCAGGTAATAAATGAATAGACTTTAGATGGCTCTCTGACTGTAAACTTTCCTGCACTTTCATGTGAAACTAACAGTTCACTTTAAATATCTACAATGAGTTCTAACAGAGAAGAGCAGGCAGCTCAAATAATGAAGGTCAGAGATTAAAGCCCAAATCCCACTGGTTTAGAATGTGCTCAAAGACAGCCTCAGATGCATGAAGAGGAACAAACACATTTGTTGCACCCATGACCCTGTTAGTAGCAGGCTGGACCAGTAGTGGACATGGCTGGAATCCAAAGGTCAAGCAGACCCAGAGGGAAAGACACATGGTTTGGGGAGGTCCCAGTGTGACCTTTATGGAATGAGCAGTTCAAGCTTAAAAGTCGACAGTGCTGAGATCATGGATTGCCTTTGAACCATTATAGCTTTGAGATGCTTTGGGGGTAAAGGAACTTCATGTACCATAGAAAGAGGTAAGGTTGTTTGTTTCATTATTTCCTAAGGAAGTGGCATTTTTCAGAAAATTTCTAGAAGCCAAACCTTTCTTGTTTTTTTTTTTTTGTTTGTTTGTTTGTGTTTGTTTTTTTTTGTTTTTGGTCTTCTAAGGGATAGAGTAATTCTGTCTCCGGCAATATAACAGGGATGGATGAACCAAAATCCACTGACTGAAAGAAACCAAGCAAATAGACATGAAAGAAGAAAAGAAGGAAAGGAGGAGGAGAAAGGAGAAGATGGCAAAGTGAGTTAACCTGGTTATAGAGCATCTGTGGGCTTTTAGAGAGAGTGGCATATCCCAGTGATCATGTTAATTATCTTGTCTTGAGTTTTTGGCAAAATCATTCCATACAATGTACATGTCTTATTTTGGTTCTTTCAAAAGCAGACCTTAAGATAAGGAAACAAATCCTATGTAATTCAAGTGAGGGAGTAAGGTGGGGAAAAGAGGTCAATAATACATATGTAAATAAGTGGGATATCCCTGTGAGCAACTAGAGCTCAAACTTCTAGGAACCCTTTGAGAAACTGTGTAAAAATATCTGTTAGTTTCCTAGGGTGACGATAACAAATGATAACTTGGTGGGTTAAAGCAACAGAGATTTATTCTCACTCAGTCCTTGAAGCCAGAAGTTTAAAATCAAAGTCTTGACAGGGTTAGCTCCTTCTGGAGGCTCCGAACAAGAATTTGTTCTAGGACTCTCTCCTGGCTATTGGTGATTACTGGTAATCCTTGACATTCCTGGGCTGGTGGATTTATCACTACAATCATCACCTCTATTTTTTCATCACTTTCTTGTCTCTCTTCCCTATTCTCCTCTCGTAAAAATGCTTGCCATTGGATTTAATGTCTACTGCATGAGGTGATTCCCAGGTGAGTTGATGGGAATGAATGAGGACAATGTGAGAAGACCAGGGCAAGGCCAGATACAGCAGAAAGAGACTAAGACACTAGCTCAATGGCAGGATTGTGCAGACTCAAGCATATAGTCATGATGCACTCAGCTGCAGCAGACCCATAGGAAATGATGAAATGTATACTGGAAGAAATGACCAGATGACCTTTTTCTAAACCACCCAAAAGGCCTAGGAAGTGCCCACTGAGCATTGCAGCCCTGTCCTACTTCATGAAAATTTCAGGCAGATCTCAAGAGGGACTTCAGAAGTTAGCTAAATCCTTAGGGTTTGGGAGGATGTTTCTTGAATATCTGTCATAGACAAAGACCCCAACTATTGAGTTGGAGTTACAGACACAGATCTCATCCCTGGGGAAGAATGGGGAATAGAAAACGTAGGCAGAGTATTATGATCCCAAGTGGATAACCCTGGGTTTGGTCTTGGGTGAAGGGAGAGAAGAAATAAGAAAACAACTAATCAAAAATAAGAGTGGGATCCTGAGAAGGATTCCAGTCCCACAGGATGATTCCAGTGCCTGGAAGAGGAAGGAAGAGTCGGCACAATGACCCAGAGGCTTTGTAAGCTAATCTGGGCTCAAGGTCTGATTGGTATCACAGGCAGGTTGAGGATGGGTCTCCAGGATGACAGCATGCCAAGCCCTACTAGATTGAAGGACATATTTTCTGCCTCTGTCAGGGCCTTTGCAGCTCTGGGCTGACCTTTATTTGCTACAGGGTCTGATGGTTAGGGAAATCTAGAGAAGGAGGAGGAGTGTGGTACTGGAGGTAGCCCTAGGCCAGCACTATCTAGATGAGATGAATTTACTTAATTTAGCTGCTTAATTATTCTGACTTAAATTTTCTCCATATTGTGCATAGAGAGTCATTATCTAATAATTCCTTCTATTTTTCAGTTCCAATTTAAAGATTCTAAAAATGCATTGTTTATATCAGAAATGCCTGGGTTGTTAATAGAAGTCATGCTAACTTGTAAGACACAAACCCCAATATGGATAAAATCAAATACGGTAGAAGATGATTTTAAACTCACCATCTGAAATAGATATCCCTGATCATTGGGAGATTTCTAAGTAGATTTGGAAACTCAGGTTCCTTGAATTTTGTGGCTCTGCCATTTTCGACACAGGTCTTCCAAAATCACTCATATACATTAAAATAGGATTAAAGGAAACATCTGAGTCTCTGTAAGAAGCCTTTAAGGGTTAGGCCTGAAAGTGACACACATTGCTTCTCTCCCAGTCCGTTGGCTAGAATTCAGTCATGTGGCCTTGCTTAACTGCAAGAGAGCCTGAAAAATATAGTTGTGTGCCCTGTAAGGAGAGGAAATGAGGCTGGAAAACAGCCAGTTTTCATCCCCCCACTTCTGTATAATGAGCCATAGAACTGCTACATTAGTGTCCAGGAAAGAGGGAATGAAACCCTGATTACGTTTACCTGCAGGTAAGACTTAGTAGAGATGGCTCTTCTCTGCTGCACGTGGGGCTGGCTAGGCTCACTCATGTGGCAGAATCATCTGGTGGTAGGCTGGGAAAGTCCAAGATGGCCTCATTCAGATATCTAGAGCCCTGATTCTGGCTGAGCATTTGGGCACCTCCCTCAGTCCTCCTTCATATGTCTCCTTTCTTCAGCCTCTCTCTCCAAGTAGGTGGCCTGGACTTCTTTTCATGGTGAGTCAAGGCAGTAAGAGAGTAAAAGAAGAAGCTGCTGGGCCTCTAAAAGCCTAAGCCTGTGGCTGGCACAGCATCACTTCCACTGCATTCTGGTGGGCAAAGCAAGTCACAGGCCAGTCCAGATTGAAGAAGAGGGCAACTAATCTCACTCTTAATGAGAAGAATGCCATTGTCTAAGCCCACTCAGGCTGCTATAACAAAATATCAGGAACTGAGTGGCTCATAAACAACAGACATTTATTTCTCACAGTTCTAGAGGGTGGCAAGTCCAAGATCAAGGTGCAGGCAGACTTAATATCAGATGAGAGCCCATTTTTTGTAGATGGCAACTTCTTGCTGCATCCTCACATGGAAAAGGGGAAGAATAAGATTCCTTGGGCCTCTTTTATTATAGCACTAATCCCATTCATGAGAGCTTCAACCTTAAGGCCTAATCACCTCCCAAAGGCCCTACCTCTTAATACTACCTCCTTGGAGGTTAGGTACCAATGTGTGGATTTGGGGGAGGCGCAAACATTCAGACGATAGCAGTCATTTGTGTATAAGATTAGAAGAATTGTTGGCAGCAATATTTGCGACACGAGCAGCAGACAACAGGAGGATATCTAGGTATGCCAGCAGCGAACCTCAAAAACACAGCAGTGGACGGTAGGCAGGTGTCTTCACATTTGGGAACAAAGGTGATAGGGAAGGCTAGCAGCAAGTAATAGTGGCACGGTGACAGGGACTGGTAGTACAATATTACTTCCATCTCTAGAATGCCTGGTGGAGAAGGGGTCAGGTCAGCAGCTCCAGGGTTAAGAGCCTTCGTGCATGTGTACCTTCATGCCCCCAAAGAGGACTCCCATAATAGCTTATGTTATTATCATAACTTACTGTTTTGTGTTGCTCTCTTTGCATTTTAAGGTCCTTAGAAATTGGGGTTATGTCATAGTCACTGATGTGTCCCAGGCACATAGCATAGTGCCTATAACATAGTAGACATGTAACAAGTATTTGTTGAACACATTGTATAGGGATGGCCTATAGAACTTAGCATGCTCTTGGCAGGGCTGTCCCACTATTGGTCTTGATAAGGCCTAAAATAGGCCTAAATTGGGGTTCACAGAGTTTGGTGGGCTCCTGACATTTTACCACTTGCCCTTCTATCACACAGCCACAATTACAACAGATCATCCATCCTCTCCATCCCAAAATACCATGTGGACTTATCCCATCATACCACATATCCTCATTCATCTTGACCACTGCCAGTTTTCCTGTGCCTCTAAGTTTTTCATCCCTAGGATCCCTCTCCCCAAGTGGCTCTGAATATTCCCCAAGCTGACTCAGGCTCCCAATTCCAGGACACCTCCCACCACCTCCTAGACTCTTACACTTTGACCTCTGGAACATGTGATCTTGATCCACACGATCACTTATATTCTCAAGTTCTTCTCTAAACTTAAAGGAAAAATAAAAAATAAAAATGAAAGTTTAAGCTCTTTGCAAAGAGTTTTTATTACTAAGTAGGTGACTGGATTTGGCATAGGGTCTAGGTATTGGCAGATGATGTACAGGGGATGAGAGGGAGAATAGGTCTTTTTAAGCCAAAAGACTGAAGATGTTCCTGTCCCATATTAGAAAAGCAAAATTTCTTCGTGTTGCTGACTGACTGGTGATAGCAAGGCTTGTTAGAAGGACATGACCTGAAAGGGCTGGGGGTGATTCTCTGTACATGTCAGGTGACTATCTTGGACTTAGGCTGTCCAACTGCCTGTGTTCTGTAGGCCACAAGTCTGAGCTAGGGTTGCAGCACTCTATCAGGGCAGCATAGGCGTCATAATTCTATGTGGCCAGGTCAGGAGTTAGCAGAATGTTCCCTTGCCTTTCTGCCTACCTGATTTCCATCTGAATATAACTGCCTCTCCTTCAGCCCTTATGAGGAGGAGTGTTTTGCACCCTGTCACACCCACGCATCCCTGGATCAGGAGGAGAAAGAAAGATCTTCCTTGCACCTCACTGCTACTTGCACATTATTTTGTCCCTCCCTCTTTCCCAAAGCATCCAGATCCTTAGAAGCAGTTCTCATAAACCACACTCCCCGTTTCCTCTCCCTGCTAGCTCACGTCATCTGAAAAGCTGCCATCAAGAGAAGACTAGAGATGCAAGATGTTTATTAGAGAAACCACCTGTGAGGGAAAAAATGGAGAGGGAACTGGAGGAGGCAGAGAGACCCTTCAGCACATGATGAAGGTCTAACTCTGCCTGGCTAGGGCAGGTCCTAGACTTCAGTACACGTCTAAGAACGTTCTGGCAAAGCTCACAAGGCGGCCTCGAGCCAAAGTTGCTGGTCAGAAGATCTGGGCTTCTCCGGTGAAGGTGCCTGCCTTAGTACCGTTGCAGTGCTTGCTGACCAGCAGAGAGCAGCAGGTGGGGTGCACAGCTTCAAGGTGGAAGTGAATTTCAGAGTGCAGCCCCTGGCTGTGGGTCCATTACACTCTCCGCAGTCGAAGGTCTGAGAGTAGCATTCTCTTGGCTGCCACAATCTTCTTGTAATCAGCTTCCATCTTCCCACCAGACACACTTCACCACCACCTTTCACTGAAGATTTTATCACCAGGAACACTGTCGCTCCAGCACTACAACTTTCTTAACTCTTAGTCATTTCAACATACATCTAGAAAGCCTTTGCAACACTGTGGCCTCTCATTTCTTTAACATTCTCACTGTCTGGGGTCTTTACCATCCCTGTCTCAGCCACCCATTGCCAAGGTCCCATTACCAAGAACTACTCCATTCCCACACATTAGTTTCCAGCTTCCCTTGTTCCCACCTCCTGTCATCCCAGATCACTCTCTCTAGTGCTCTGACTCCAGTCAATTTGGGGCCCCTCTGAGTCCTCCAGTCCTGTCACTGCAACGACTTCTGCCTGCACCTTGCCTTCTTTACTGACTTCCTCCCTATTCTCCTTCTCCACCTTACGGTCCACAGCCCATTCCCATAACCATTTCTTGTACATTCTGTCAACTGCTCACACATTCTTTCAACTCCATTATTTTACTTGCCCTTGATAAGCAAGTTCAGCCTTATTTAATTACAACCTTCTACCTTGTCCAGTTCAGCTCCTAAGCAGTTAAAGGTGGCTGGTGAAAAACACTCTGGCTTTGCTGACTGGTCTCACTTGAAATTTATAGCAGCAGACCTCAAGTGGGACCCCAGTGAAGGCAGGCAATCCTCCTCCATTTCCCTAGTCAATTCCCTCTCCTCTCTTTTTGAGATGACAATTTCATACTTTCTCGCCTTTCTTCAAACCTCCAGGAATTCCTCCCCTTCTCCTTCTCAGCTAATGACTCTTTTTCTTATTTTTCCAAGAGAGAAGCAATCAGAAGAACTTTCCTTCTTTCCACCACCTCATCTGTCTACCTACCCAGATCTATATTCACGAACTTTTTCTTCCTAATGAAATGCATGAACTTTGTATTCTTTTATTCAAGATCAGCCCCCTCCGGTGTGAACTGGATCCCATTTGCTGTTGCTTATTCAAGGCTCTTTCCCTGCAGTTATTGCCTCTCTCTCCTGCTTAGTCCATTTCTCTCTCTTCACTGGATCATTTCTATCAGCATAAAACATACTGTAATACCTGCCATTAAAAAACACATTAAAAACCTCCCCGGTGCACACACCTCTCCAACTACCACTCATTTATCTACCCTCACTCCCACACCTTCATAGTAATACTCTTTCTCTTTACACCTGCCCTCACTTCTTCTTCTCCTCCCACGACCCTTAAGTCACCTCCAGTCTGGTGTCAGAAAATGAGAACGTTTCTCCAGTCCCATTGTTGATCTGCTGTAAACATTTCACAGAGTCAGAGTCCTGCCTCCAGTGTTCTTCTCAGTAGGTTATTCTGACCCCAGGCAGGAAACAGCTAGGCTCTAGCATTTGCTTGCTTTGGGGCTGAGTTGACCCAGGCACCACTTTACTCAGAGCACTTTTTGCTAGCACAGGGTATGTACCAGTGTATAGATTTGATGAAGCCTCGCTTAGGGTAACCAGAGAAGCCATTGAAGTCCCCATCTTACTCCAGGCATTCCTGTGCTCTGGTATCTAAAGCCTCACCCTCCACTCTAGCAATGCAGAAAAATGTGATCAGCTGGGGATTCTCTTCTCTGAAGTTTCCTCTGTTCTTGGTCCCAGGAGCTGGACACTAAACCATGCCCAGTGACAAATGTCTGTTCAGCCAGTACTCAGGGCAAATTTTATATGGGCTGCCTTCACTTATCTTTAAAAAAAAAAATGGGGGCTCTCCTTTGGGGATTGTCTTCCCAACTGTAGGAGCTGGAAAGGCAAGTACATACGAAATAGCAAATCAATTAATTTAACAAATATTTGTTAATTAACTGCTCTGTGTTAGGTCCCTGTGTCTAGCAGTGAGCAAAAGAAGCATATTCATGTCCATCTTGCAGGCTGATGTCTATCTCTCATCTGTCTATTTATCCATCACTCTTGTCTCTTCTTTGCCTATCAACTATATATCTATGGAAACCTAGTTTATAATTTTCTCAACAAAAAAGTGGCTCAGGTTAAGTGAAGGAAAACCTGTCCTATGATCAGGCCCTCTCCCCTCAGAACTCAAAGCAGCCTTTATATTATGCATCTATTGTTGACCCTCCCATAGAAATGTGCACAAATGAGTCATGATTTCCAGTTCTATACATTCTTCCCACAGCCCTCTTGTAAGATATAGAGCCATTACTATTAGCTCCACGTCACCATTAAGGAATTTTTGGTTTGGAGACATTGAGCAACTTTCCTTAGGCCAATCAGCTGTTTAGTCGCTGAGCTGGAACTTGAAGTTCAGACTTTTATACTCAGGGTGAATGCTGTTACAGGCTGTGTAAATCACAAAGGTTCTTACTTAGACCCTCAGGGGGAAAATGAGTATCCCAGGTTTGTTTCTGTAGCTATATTCCTTGCATAGAGGTGTTTGGTTTCTTTTATGTTTTTGGCCTTGTGTTGACCACAGGGAATATTAAATCCACATCTGCCTGTTTTCATTCATCTTAAACTCAAAATAGTAACTGAGGAAAGATGGCCTCACTCAATTGACATGTATCCAAAGTAGCAAGAGATAAGGTACACAATAATGTTCCTTAGTTCTTTATTAAGTAGTCATCCATATTACTTTATTTCCAATTTGTAATCATATGCAGTTTTGCTACTCAAGAGTGACACTGTGATATTATTTACTGAAAGACTCTTGACAATTGCTATTTCAAGCATTGCACGGATAATATAGTTTAATCATTCTAAGCTCAAATATGGAAGTCTGAGATACATATAATGTGTATTACCAACATGTGGCCCTTGTATAAATCCTGTTCTCCCATACCTAAGTATTTTTATTCTTCAGGAACTCCCAACATTTCCAGAAGAAACAGTAAGTGGAAACATGTAACCTCTAGGGGGAGCTCAAGGCCTCTCTCTCCTCCCTCTATCCTCTGGGGAGGATGAGGACTGGCAGAAATGGGTCAAGGTCAGGGACATTATTTGGCCCAGGTGTGGGCAGATTGTCTTTGACTGTGTTAAAGAGTTTTGTATGTGCATGGTACATTTTTTTAACCTCCCCTTGGGGTGCAACCTTTTGAGAATTCTCCCCTGTGTCTGATGTCACAGGAGAGGCCCCTGCCATATCCAAGGAGCCAGGGCAGCCACTGCATGGAGCAGGGGAAAAGATGATACATGGACATACTTTAGTCTGAACCTTAAGCCAAGAGAGCAACAGAAGCCTGTGGCTTGCCATGACCCAGCCCTGTTCTCCACATGCAGGTGTTACACACAGGAGTGCCTGGGGGTTGAGGTCAAAACCATATGGCCTTCAGCAGAGGACTTGGCCTGGCAGTCTCTCTGCTAAGCTCCTAGTGCAGGCATCCTCAAACTTTTTAAACAGGGGGCCAATTCACTGTCCCTCAGACCACTGGAGGGCCGGACTATAATTTAAAAAAAAAAAACTATGAACAAATTCCTATGCACACTGCACATATCTTATTTTGAAGTAAAAAGCAAATGGGAACAGATACAATTCACACCACTTCATGTGGCCCATGGGCCACAGTTTGAGGACGCCTGTCCTAGAGGAGCCTAGTAGGGTTCTCTGTAGCTACAGCACACTAATGTTTGTGTACTGGGGGATCAGGAGGCCTGACTTCTCCCCATAAGTAATATAAGTAACAGCATTGCAATCTAATTTATAGTGCACAAAACATGTCCTGAGAAAATATGGATGATATAAACATAAATACAATATTGTGTGTTTATGCAAATGAGGTATAAAAATTATATATTGAAGAAAGTTTCAAATAAAGCATTACCAAACAAAGGAGAACTACATGTAGTTCATTCACCACAATGAATACTGGTAGCATGGAATCATCTTGAAAGCCCTGGCCTGGAGCTTTAGGGGCTGAAGTTCATGGCCTTTCATTGAACAGGCTCTGCCAGCTCAGCCAATCTTCAGGGAAGGAGTTCACTTAGCAGAAGGAAGGGCCTTCCAGGGAAAAGGAACAGAAATCCGTTAGCTTGTCTGGGCCCCTATCTTAGTTGAATTAGATAACCTCAAAACATGGTGAGATGAGTACTTGTGACTAGGTCATTTATTTGTGAGGTGATCTTGAGAAGTACAAGTGAGGGAAAGGGAAGAGTGCTTGGGAAGGGGGTAAGTTAATAAACGTGCATTAATGAGCTGGTTACCACTCAGGGCTATTAGGATTCAATCCTGAGGGAGGCCAGGGGAAACGACATGTGAATCAGACCTCAGACCCAGCCCTCTGGAGGACTAGGGGCATTTCTGTGCCAACTCCCATTCCCCATTCATCCAGGCTCTCCCCTGTGGTTATCAGCAGACCCACACATCAGCATTAAGCCCATGGTTCTGGAGAAGAATGTCAGAAGCAAAGAGCAAACTCTTAAGGTGTGCCAAAGGTGGTCCAGGTCACTCAGATGCGCTGAGGGAACATGAGACAGGGCATCCACAACATCCTCATATTGAAATTAAGACTAATCTAAACAACTTCCAAGACTACTAGATTTTATGTTTCAATGATCCTCCAATGTGTGGAGTTGACTGCACCATAGATTTTCTATCGTTGGTGGGAGTGAGTTGCTCATCTCTAGAAGTGACTAAGCAGGTGCTTGATAACCACTTGGAAGGAATGTTGTAGCATCAGATATGTGATTGGAATAAGGTTAAGTTCCTTGAAAACAGACCCTGTAATGAGGATTCAAGTGTGAGTGATTTATGAATGAAATGCTTTCTAAAGAAGGCAGTAAGGGAGAGGGAGGAGCAGAACAGAGAAGGGAAGGATGCTAAGGAAGGGTTCCATGTTAGGGAAACTTGCAGCCTTAGCCTGATCCCACAGAAGAGCTCGGGAGCATAAATGACATCTCAAATTCTGTCATGACTCCAGGCAAGGGAACAGGTTTTCATACTCTCTTTCTGTCATTGACTATGGGCCACCCCAGGGGAATACAAACTTCTAGGCTTTTCCAGTTCTTTGCCAGTATAGGAAGAGTGGTTCCAATTGCCTGAGGACAATCTTCTGAGAAGTGCAGGTGTAGGCAGTTAGAAGCAAAAGAACAAGGACGCCAGATGAAGGCACGGAGAGAGAAGGGGATTCAAGGGAGCGTGGTCAACGCCTGCTACAGTTCCTATGAATGTGGCGGTCACATTTGTGTGGGTGTTTGCTCTGTTCTGATACAGATTTATAAGGTTTTGTGGATGAGGACTTGGCCCCCAGGCCCCCAAAGTCCTGTCCTTGGCCCACTAGATTGCTGTAGACTTAGTGAGGAAGACTTAGCACTTCAGAGACTGAGCTCCCAGAATCCCACAGTGCTCAAGAGGGCAACTCAGGACCTTTTTTATAGGATGGAAATTCAAGCTTCTAAGATACAGAATGACCCTAAATTCTCATGCAAACTGTGCAGAATCTTTTCAAACTGAAGTCGATTTGGGACCAAAGACAGTAGAAATATTTCTGAAATGAAGGGATAAATCTAGCTATGCAGAGATGCAGCACAATGCCATCATAAAAAACCCACTTTTGTCCATGCCATAGCCCTGAACCTCCCATGCACCAGATCAGAGACCCTGATAAATCTGGGCTGCTAGAAATGCCAACCAGCTCATATGTTTTCAGTGAGCAATGACAGGGAGCCAAATTGCTTTATTCCGATTAGGGAAGGGCCTCTGACTGTAAAATATACTGTGTGAAAAAAATATTGAGTTTTAGTTCGCTGACACATCAATTTAAGAGAGTTATGGCTCTCACATGGAGGCCAAGCAGGTATCTCCCCACATGTATGTGCAATAAAAATTAATTGTGGCCTTTTATACAGGGCACTGTTCTCACTTGTGGGATCAGAGGGTGATCTGAGTGTCACCTCCAGTAGCAAGCCATGACACTGTAGGTATTCTTTTCTGGGAAACCAACTCCAAAAGCCATGAACAAGCTCCATGTTTAACTTTCTGACTCTACAAAAAGATATGCAGTCATGTTTATGTTTATATTTTTCCTAATGTAATATAATATATATTATATTACATATATATATATGTTTTGGGGGTATAATGTATGTGTATCACTCAGGGCCCAGACAGGAAAACAGAAACCTCTCTAAGTCTTTCAAATTAATTCAGGGAATTGGTTGCATAGGAAATGGAAGAGAGAAAAAGCCAAACAGAATGATGAAGCAATCTAGAGAAACAGGAAGCTGTTAACTACCTTGAAGGTTCAAGGGACACAGGGAAGGGATAGTAGCTTTATGCAGCTTAAGGGCTGGAGCCATTCAGGGGTAGCTTGAACCATGGTGGAAGCTCCCCAGAGGGGCCTGTGGCCACAGAAGAAGGGACTGTCTTGTTGGAGCTGGAATGTCTCTGCTGCCAGAGACTCCACATGAAACAGAATGAAGGGGATAAAATGCCCTGGCCTCTCCCTTTTCTCCTGCCCTCTAATCTTCCAATAGTGCCTCTCATTGGTCAAACTGAGCTGGAAGCCAAAGAGCATGGGATTCTGGGAAATGTAGTTCTCTGCAATACAAGGCACAACAGGGGAAGGGTGGAGGATGAATTGAGAACAGAAGGGCAGTTGACAGTCATGGTATATAAGTAAATTTCCCTTTATTGGTTTGTATCCCAATTTGACAAATCTGTAAGACTCTGCCAACTATGTGATTTGAAAAAAAAGGGGGAGTTGATCTGTGTTCAATCCCAAGTTGACTATGGCAACTTCAGATTGAGAGTCTATTGTGTGTGATTGGGGTTGCACAATGGCAAGCTCCTTCATAAAGAGCCTCTAGGTAGATGACAGACACACACACATTATAGGGATAATATTTTAGCAGTTCTAGGAACAGCAGACCTCCCTTCCTGGTGAGCACACTTCTTTGATTATACCTTCTTCATTGCTAATGCCAAGACAATAGGTTTATGGCTTTAGGGAAGAATCAGCTCTACCCTGAACAAAAAATTCTGTCTCTCCTTCTGAAAGCAGATGGCAGGATAGAGAGAAAGAAGTCAAGAAGATCCAAACAAGGCAGTGGAGTGAAAGTCCTGGCTTTCCAGTGGGCAGGGGAAGAGTGAAGACCTTAAGTATATTGGAGTGGGGAAGCCAAAAACAGAGGGCTTTCACTCTGCTTCCTGTTGGACCTCTGAGAGGAGCCCACCTCACTGGGGGACCTACAGCATCATGAAGGATTTGCAGCAGAAGATAATGCGGACATCATACATAGAGGCAAAGAGATGGCTTTGGAGACAACTTAGCTTCTACTTGGTATGAGAAGGATTTAGATGTCCCCAATTCCCCTGAAGTGGGCATGGGGCAGTAAGCAGATTGAGCTTATAGCCAGATGTTGAATGGAGATCTACAGGACCCTCAGGGCAAGGTGACTGTCAGCAGTGGCTTGGGGGAGGAGCATAAGCCAGAGGCAGTTGACGTGTGTTGCTGTGGACTAAGAGGGTCTGTAGCACCAGTGAGAAGGGAGGTGCTATGGTGTGAATGTCTTTGTACCCCTAAAAATTCACATGTTGAAACTTAATCCCCAGTGAGATGGTATTACCAGGTGGACCCTTTGGGAGATGATTAGATCATGAGGGTGAAGCCCTAATGAATGAGATTAGTGCCCATATAAAGAGGTCCCAGAGAAACCCTTCACCCCTTCTACCATGTGAAGACATAGCATCTTCTATGGTAGATGGTAGCATTTTCTACCATCTAAAAAGCTGGTCCTCACCAGACACTGAATGTGTTGATGGCTTGATCTTGGACTTTCCAGCTTCCACAACTGTGAGAAACAAATTTCCCTTGTTTATAAGCCACTCAATCTATGATATTTTGTTACAGTAGCCCAAATGGACTAAGGAAAGAGGTGAAGTCAAAAGAGCTAGGGCAAAGGACTCCACACCGCACCTGACATACGTTTTACCTACCACAGGCTTTTGCAGAAAATGCCAGTGCAAGATACCTCACAGATCTGCAATTCTGGGGAATAGAAGTCATTCCAAGAAAGCATTTCAGTTACCAGGGAACTGGGGTTCTCAACCCAGGATTCTAAAGCAAGTCCACTGAAATTGAAAAAAAAAAAAAAAAAAACTATTATGACTTCATCCAAAAGGTGAACACCAAGCAGTCTCAACCTGGGTTCTGGTTCTCCTGGCTAGCAGTGCAATACTGGTGAGTGAGGAAAGCACATATTTTAGCATCAGAGAGACTTTGTTGGTTTCTTGCTCTAATGTCTGGCTGTGGGATCTTGGACAAGGTCCTTAGCATCTCATAGTAGATTCATTCTTCTATGAAATGTAACTGACCATCCCTACCCACCAGGGTTGTTGGAAAAAGTAAAGCTAATGTAGGTAAATCTCAATATAGTGCTGAGTGCAGAATGGGGTCCTGATGATTTGTAGTTATTATCATAAATAATATTAAAAACGAGTATAGCCTATATGGTGGAGATTTGTTGCCTGTTCACCAGATTGCTTTACATTTCTTCCAATGTAGCATGACCATGGAACTGAGTTTGGAAGCATATTGTGACTGAAAGTAAAGTACACTGACTCTACACCTGGCTCAGAAAACCTCCCATGAATTACTCCACACTTGTTCTTCTCTGGTTTGTTGACCACTTGCAGAGGATGAAGTGGAGGGTGCTGAGGCCCTCAGGGATGACAGAGCCCCAAGATAGAAAGACACTGGATCCCTGAGTCAGTGCTTGCAGGAAGGCTGCCTGGCCGAGAGCACTCACAGTGGACTTTTTCCAACAACCCTGGTGGGTAGGGATGGTCAGTTACATTTCATAGAAGATGAATCTACCAGGAGATGCTAAGGACCTTGTCCAAGATCCCACAGCCAGACACTAGTACAGCAAGAAACCAACTGTGAGTGCTCTTGGCCATGGGCAAAAAAATACATTTTATTTTGTTCAGGTCCTGAAATTTTGAAATTGTTTATTAAGGCAGCTAACTTGATGGAGACAGCCTGTCTCTTTACTCAGCTTCCCCCTCCTCTATCTGCCATTGTAACTATTATGAGGATAAATATGAAAACACATGTGAGAGTGCTTTAAAAGCCTAAAAGCACTCTAAAACTGTAAAGTAGTGTTAAAGATGGAATCCATTTCTCCCAGCCTTCAAAGCCTACTATTAGGGACAGAATATTTATATCCCTCCAAAATTCATGTTGCAACCTAATCCCCAATGATGGTATTGGGAGGTAGGCCTTGGACAGGTGATTAGGTCATGAGGGTGGAGCCCTCATGCATGGGATTAGTGTCCTTATAAGAAAGAGGCCAGAGAGCTAGCTTGCTCTCTTTCTGCCAAGTGAGAATACAAGGAAAAGTTGATAAACTGAAATCCAAAAGTAGGCTTTCCCCCAAACTTGACCATGCTGGCACCCTGACCTTGAACTTTCTAGCTTCCAGAGCTGTAGGAACTAAATTTCTGGTATAAGCTATCCAGTCTATGAAATGAATGCTTTGTTACAGCAGCCCAAACTAGGACACATACCCATTGTCTTACTCTTAACATTGGTAATACTATGGAATTACCCTGAGTTCTGTGTGCCCTAGTATGAACCTCCTTGAATTAATTTCCCCCTTGAGAGGAAGGAGTGTGGTATGGGAAAGAGGGGTACCAGCTGCCTCCCCTGGTTTCCTGCCCTGAATTCAGTCACCGCTCCCTTTATGCTCTGGTGCTAGAGGTGTCTGCCAATGGAGGCATTTTTGGGGATATAGGCCTAATCAGAGATAGAAGCAGTTCTTGGAACCCTCAATTCAGATGAGGGGAAGTGGCCCACTTAGCAGTGCCCACACTGCTCTGTCACTCATACCCCAGCCCTGTTTCCCACACAGTAGATAGTGTACATGACAGCCAGCTTGCAATTGATATAGACAGCAACATAGAAGGTAATTTAAGGGCACCTGGAAAGCTCCCCCTAATATTCTCTCTCTAAAAGTATCTCCCTTGGCCTGTTGTGTTGAGGTCTGCTCTGTGAATATAAAAACACCCTTGGGGGTGAGGGGAATGAAATAGTGGCTCAGACTTCTTCCTTCTGGGAGAAGTAGCTGGGAACAAGAAGTTTAGAAGATGCAGGGCAGGAGGGTCATTTTGGAACAGACGTCACTGGCCTAGAAGGCAGGAGCAGGTGGGAGATTACAATAAGAACACAGGAAATGAGGAAGGTTTCCATAGAAGGAGACCAGAATAAAGGAGAGGATGGTGGAAGGGAACGAAGCCAAATGCAGCCTGAATTCCCCAAGAGTGACCTTAATGGCCTCCACCCAGGACCAATTACATCTTTAATAAAAAGAACAAACGCCTCGTGCACTCTGTGCCAGGCATTGATCTAAGGGCTTTGTGTTCTCAGAAGAATCTTTAAGTTAGCATTATTATTATCCCCTCAAAGGGTGTTGTTGAACAACACCAGTTGCCCAAGGTCTTATAGCTAATAGTGGCAGAGATGGGATTTGAACCCAGGAAGTCTGACTCAGGAGGCTACTTTCTTAACCACTAAATTATATTCCTCCTCCAGTTAATAGAATTGAGTTCAACAAATACTTTGAGAGGAAATTTGTATGAAGCATTATGGAAGCAGGAAAGATTGATGAGAGATATCATCTTTATTCTTCCTCAAGGAATTTCAACTATAATGAAGACCAGCCAGGCAGTGCTGTGAGGGGCTGTGGGACAGCAATTCTGAGCAGTCAAGGTAGGCAGGTAGTATCCACGAAATTGGTTCCCAGGAAAAGGGGCTGCAGGCACCTGGCTCAGCTTAGGGGACCAGACTCCTGTCCTAGATGACAAACAAACACACACAAAAAATTCAAGGAAACCCCAAGGCCCTACGGAGGTAAGGGTGAGAACCTGGGAATAAGAGGAGTTATTAACATTAGAATTCAGAATGAGATTAAAGCTATAACATGCTGCATCAATTAGAAATGATATTTTAGCTGCATGTAAAAGAAAACCCAACACTGACTTGATTTTGTTTTACTTACCTACCTGCTCTGAATCTCTCCAGCTGGGCCTATCAAGATTCCCCATCTGCACATTCAGTACTGTCCTGAATCCCAGAACAATCTATTGAGGCAGTAAGTTTTCAATCACCCTTGGTTTCCATCCTCCAATGTGACATGTTTTGATCCAAAGCCAACCTCCCACACTCTTTAGGCTGACCAGGAAGCGAAAATCTCCTGGCACTGACCTGTGGACTTTGGGTAGAGTCTGGTGGTAACTCACCTCCAGTCCCTGCAGTCCATCTTCATGGTTTCCAAACTTCAGCCCCAGTTACTATGATTATGTGGGGCAAACACCCTCAGTTGTCTACCTAATGCTCATTCCCCTTTCTTCCTTGCTAACAGAAATTCAATTTTGTTTGGGAGCAATATGTTACCCCAGCCATTGAATCATGATTTGTCTAAGCCAATTAGGACAATTTTCTTCTCCATTTCCCCAGCCTCCTGGAATACTAGGGATGTCACATGATCCAAGTCATTCTGGCCAATAAAATGTAAGGGAAAAAGTGTGGGTTGGGTGTGGGGAGCAGGCTCTGAGAAAATTTTTCTTCTTGATATAAGAAATAAGCAAGCCTTCGTGGCCCTCCCTCCAACTTCTCCTTGTCTGAATTTAGACTTGATGTTTTTCTTCCTGGTTCATAGCTTCAGACCTAGACATTTAGACTTGAACAAAACTGAGCCATCATCTTTCCTCCCAACTTGCTCTTTCCAAAAGTTGATAGTCCCATGATTTTACCTACATACATCAGTCACCCAGGCAAAGCTGAGGGCTATTCCCCACTGCCCCACACCCTATCAATCATCAAGTCTTATTCATTGACCTGTAGACTATCTCTTGAATCGGTTTCTTCTCCATCACCACTGTCACTTCCTTAGTTCAGCCCTTCATTCCGCTTTACCTTGATTGCTGCAACTGACTTGATTGCTGCAACTGCTGTCTGCCTCCCCTCTGAACTCTCCAATCAGTCCTCCAAAAGTAAGTTTGAGTTTCAATTCTAAAATGCATATCTGATCAGGTCATTTCTCTGCATGAATTTCTTTCTGTTGCTCCCCAGGCTTTAGCTTAGGCCCCTGACTTTTAACAGACCCTTTAGGTTGTGGTTCCTTACTAGCCATTTCTACCATCCCCCCAAAGGGGTCTCCTACCATCCAAGCAAATCAAATGCAGTGTCCCCGTGCAGTTGCCTCTGCTCTCTGTCATGCTGTTCCCTCTGCCTGGATTTGCCCTTCTCTCTGATTCCTCTTTGTTAAATCCTATTTGACTTTTAAAATTCAGGTCAATTTGTCACTCTTTTCTCAATCATCTCTCCTCAACTCCCTTCCTCTTCTGTCTAGTTTCGATGCCCTTTTTTATGCCTCTACCTACAATATCACCTTACACAAGGATCTGAAATTTCCAGTGATGTTTTTAGAGCTAATGCTTATTTAGAGTTACTCACATGTTTACCAAGTGCATCATCATCACTGCTTTTCACCTCCTCCAGCTTCCTTCTTCTGGGTTCCATTTCTAAAGTCAGTCCTCCAGTAATTCTTTTGTAATTCTTGAGTTAAAATCCTAAGTTTAAATTCTTTCAGACTTTGTTCAAAACCGTCTACATTTTTTTCACCTTCACTTTCTTTTTCCTTTTTGTTATAAAAATTTTAAATATTCAGAAAAGTAGAAAAATAATACAGTAACATGCATATCTTCCAGCTGAATTTAATAATTGTTAACATGTGACATATTTACTTCATCTGCTATTATAGGCATCCTCATATTTTATCCTGTGCAGAATATTTTCTTCTTTCTCCTACCCCTTTTCCCATCCTGCTCTTTCCTGGAGCAACTGACCTCTTTGGATTGCATCCCCACACTCTCTTGCCCTTGCCTCTCAGTTGGGTTTGGCCAATAGGTGGGTCAGAGAGAAAGTGAGCCAAGTGTGAGCAGTGGTTATGTTTCTCCATTGAAGTCCACAGCTTCTATCAGGAGATCTTCTAGCCACAGCTCTTTCTCTGGGTCCCAGTAACTTGTCCCTCCCCTATTCCTTAAGACTCATGATTGGGAGCCCCTGTAGCTCTTCAGCTATAACTGAAGGGTGCTTCAGCGTACTATGTTGGTTTCCCTACCTCCTGAATACACTCTGTAAATAGTCCCTTTACTAAACCTCCCTCTATTATCCCTCTTAATCCTGACTGATACACATGGCTAAGTACTTCAGTATGCATCTATTTTTAAAAAACCTTTTCAAACATGAACAGAATATCTTTCTTACACAAACTAAATAAAATTAAGAATAATTCTCTAATATCATCTATCATCTATTCTATATTCAAATTTCTGTAATTGTTCCAAAAATGTCTTTTATAGCTGATTGTTCAAATAGGAACTCAACCCAAGGGTCACATATTGCATTTAGTTGTTATGTTTCTTAAATCTCTTTTAATCTAGAAGAGCCCCACCCCCATCTCTTTCTTTTTAGGTTAAATATATTTGCCAAGACTATTTCATAGATGACACTGCCTGTTTCATATTGCATCACATCAGAAGGCACATGTGGACTTGCTATTAGTAATGCTAAGTTGGATCACTGTTATCTTCACTGTTGAGTAATCATTTAGGTGGGTATAGAATTCTGAATTGCCAGCTCTCCCCCGCCCCACCTTCAGCTATTATTTCTTCTGTTCCCTGTAGATGTTGCTGCAAAATCTGTTGTTGTCATTCAATTGTTCCTCATAAATGATTTTCCTTTCTTCTTGGGCTATATTTTGAGATTTCCTCTTTGTCTTTGCTATTCATTATGATGCATCTAATCGTGGATTCATTTTCATTTGCTCTCAGGACTCTTTATGCTTTTGGAGCTGAGGATTCATGGATTTCATTAGTTCTAAAACAGTTTTCTGCCACTGGTATAAATGTTGGACCTTCTCATTGCAGCCTTCATGTTTTCTACTTCCTCTTTTATGTTTCTCATCACTTTATTTTTTAATTTTTGATTTTTATTCTTTAAAGATGTGAGTCCTGTTCTTTCTCCCAGGCCAGAGTGTCATGGTGCGATTATGGCCTACTGCAGTCTTGAACTCTTGAGCTCAAGCATTCCTATTGCCTCAGCCTTCCTAATAGCTGAACTACAGGTGCACACCACCATGCTCCAGTAATTGCTTTTATTTTAGTAGAGTGGGACTCTCAGTGTATTATGCAGACTCATCTCAAACTCCTGACCTCAAGCAATCTTCCTGCCTTAGCTTCCCAAGTCGCTAGGACTATAGGCATGAGCTGCCACACCTCATTCCCATTACTTTATCCTACTACACATTGTAGGTGTTTTCTTTAGCTCTATCTTGAAGTTCAAAAGTCCTTTTCTTGGCTCTGTCTTTCATTCTGTTTAACTCATCTATTGGATATTTAATTCCAATAAGCCTTTATTTTCATTTCCAAAAATTGAATTTTCTTCTTTTTCAAATATGCCTCCTTTGTTTGTATGTAGTGTCACATTCTTTCATTATGACTTATACTTCTTTTGTTGATTTAATTATTTTAAATAATTTACCTTACAGTCTTAGTTGTTCTATTACCTCTAGTTCTTAGGGTGCTTAAATTTTCATTTCTTTATTTGCTTTTCTGCTGACTCTCCATCATGGTGAATCATGTCCTCATATGGTTTGTAATGTTTTAATTGTGGGGTCATCTTCAGAAGGCATTTTTAGGTGGTTGGATGGGAATCCTTTCCATCCTGGAATGTGGCAGTATCACCACAGAGATGGTTTGCCTTTGCTCTCTGGGGCTGGGTTTTATGTATTCTTAGGGCTTAGGGAATTCCTATATCATACATACAATGTAAATTCAGACTCCATATGGCTTTGAATCCCTATAGAGGGCTTTTTATTTACTACCTAGAGCTCTGGGGAAAGAGAAGAATATACTTGTCACTATCCTAGCCTGATGACAAAGTTATCTGCTACCATTTTTAATTATTATAAGGTATCAACTTTATGCAAAGATCTCAGTTTCAGTTCTCTAATTTTATGAGGGCTCAAGATCATATTTTTTTGACTCCATATTCATGCTCAAACTCTGACCCCTACCTCTTAAGGCCCAGATCCTTTTTGATAGACTCCCTGGATGCTGCAGCATCAATTCATGAGTTTATTATTCAGACTTAACTTTTTAATTTGATTCTGGCACCTCAGGAGTTTCATTTCTTTCATTTCCAGCCTGTGCTAATTTTTGTAATATTGTGTTACTAAATTTCCCCCAAACTTTCTAGGTGCTATTGTTATTGCCTAATTTATTTTCTTCCCATATAGGCCGTAAGCACTTTGAGGGCATCGTCTACAACAAATTCAACTCCTTAGTTCCCAAATGTAACAAAGTTCCTGGCAGATAATGAGTGCTCAGTCAATATTTTTTAATGTCTGGATGAATAAATTCAATTGTGATTATGAAATTTAATATTTTCCTAGGCATGAATTTACAATTAGCGTTTCCTTTTGTGAATTTGTCATTAATCCCCTTTAACCCATTGTATCATGGAGTCTGGATGTTGACTTCTTATGTTTGTATCTGATCTTTCTATATTTTAGGAGAAAACATATTTATTGTGCACTTCCCCTTGCCTTCTTCTTTAATATATTTTCTTATTATTTGTTATATACCACAATATAATAGTTAATTCTATTTAGTCTAAAAAGTAAATAATAATAAAAATGTTCTCCTGTCTGTAAGGAAAAGAAACTCACACATGCTAGCTCCAGCAAGAATGAGGGTTACTTGTGAATATACAGATCTCACAAAATCCTAAGAGCAGGAAATGAAAACCAGCAAGTCTACTGTAAACTGGAACCAGGAATGAGAATCCAGGAATTGAAGGGCTTATTCTTTTTCTCAGGGGCCACATGGTATCTTTCATCTGGGAATCCCTCCAAGAGCTTCCTTCAGGGTTCCTCTCCTTTTGAGGGGATTCCTTAACTTACTATGTGTAGCCAATCAGAGCTACCCCAGCCCTGAATTGATAAGTCTTTGCAAGATTCAATATTGACTACAGATGGGAAAATCCTGCTCCTTTTGCTTGGAATTTTCTAAAGACAGAATCTGACTGGTTCAGCAAAGCTTATGGAAGGCTGACCCACCTTGCCCCTCCATCTTCAGTCAGATGTGCACAATTAGTCCAGTCAACTCTGGGGCAAGACATAGGTGGGGTTTCCTGGCGTGCTTCCTATTCAACAGGGTATAGGCCCTGTCTAGTGGGCCTGCCCCAAATGGTTATGCAGCCTAAAACAAGTCAGGGTGAGCACATGGGAGCTGGACAGGCTCAAAATTGGCTTATAGAATAAATGAATGAATGAATGAGAAGAACCAGAAATGATGGGGATGATTCAGCAAGAAGCCATAAAGAGGAATTATAGCCCAGTTCCTGGCAGCATCAATAAATTATGACTTCATCTGACTGCTGACATCAACTCAACATTATCCACTCCTGGGGCCCGAAGCACATCCACTCCCAAACTTCTAAGCACCTGTTCCTGGGAAAGCTGGACTGAGATATGAACTATAGAATCAGAGACTATTTAACAAAAGATGGCACCCTGGAGGCTATTATTGGGCTGATTTCCTTTTGCTTCATATTTTTGTTATTTGTATAAATGTCTGTCTCCCCTAATAAGTGTTAGAGTCCTTGAATGCCAAAAATGTGTCTCATGTGACATCTATGTCTCTAAAGCACCAAACTACTTGTTTTCTTATATTTTTGCCTACCTTCAAATCCTAGTCTAGCACTTTACCAGTTGTGTAACTTTTGCCAAGTTATTTAGCCACTGTCTACCTGAATTTCTTCATCTTTAGATAAAAGGTAATAGTAAAACTCACCTCGTAAGGTTGTCATGAGGAATAAACAGCTATGAAAAATAATTTAGAACAGTCCCTGGCACATAATAAGCCCTTAAAAAATGTCAACCCTTTGAATAGGTGTTCTTTTCAGACTGAGTTGACTTTTGTTGTTGTTGTTTTGTTTTGTTTTGAGACAGTCTCACTCAGTCACCCTAGGTAGAGTACTGTGGTGTCATAGCTCACAGCAATATCAGATTCTTGGGCTCAAGCAATCCTCTTGCCTCAGCCTCCCGAGTAGCTGGGACTATAGGCACATACCACAATGCCTGGCTAGTTTTTCTATTTTTAGAGATGGGGTCTCACTGATGCTCAGGCTGATCTCAAACTCCTGAGCTCAGGAAATCCACCTGCCTCCCAGAATGCTAGGATTACAGGCGTGAGCCACAGCGCCCAGCTGAGTTGACTTTTTAAAGGCTCCTGAGACAACAAGGATCTGCTTGTTGGCTTTGTTGTTTATCTATCTCATCTTGGACAGCTGTGACTGAATAACCCCCTGGGTCCTACTGGTCCCTAGAGGTCACTGTTGAGGACAGACACAGTGTCCAGTCAGAACTGAGCTCCAGGTAAAGTGATTATCAGTGGGTCTGGACAATACACTATCCTGGGATCCAGGCCTTTCCTCACCTAAGAGTGCACCTTTGTGCTGCCTGGAAGCTGTACATCCCAGCTACACAGACGTGCACACACACACAATCTGGGGCACACTGCCTGCTGGCTGCCCTTGCTCTTGTCACTCCTGCTGAGTCCTGGTTCCCCAGGGCCTCTTTTGCCCTGTTCCCTGCCACCCCTCCACCTCACATTCGTATTCTTACATCTTTTGACTCTCTTCTCTCTCTCTGCCTTCCCAGGTGGCAAACAACTCCCCTGGTAGAACTTCCATGTGAATAGGGAAGAGGAGAGGACTTTTTCTCCCCCTGCCAAGTGTGCATTTTTACAAGAGCTATTGGAAGATGCCTGGCCTTTATCTTATTCAAGGAATGAGTCTGGTGACGTGCACCTGTCTTGGTTTGTTTTTCCCAGAAGCAGAATCTTGAGACCCAGACTTGGATGCAGCACATTTGTTTGAGCGGTGATCCCAGGAACCCAGAGAGAAGGAATGTGAAGAGAGAGGCAAGAAAGAAGGAAAAGCCGATGTAAGTGTGTGTTAGAGTTGCTGCCACAGGCAACCAGGATTCAACCCCGCTAGGTCATCCTGAGAAGTATATGGAATGCTTCTGGACTCACCCACCTGCAAGAAGTGAGGTGAGAGTATTTAGGGGAGGTAAGTGATTATCGGTGAGTCTGGACAATATCCAGGCCCTTCCTCACCTAAGGGTGCACCTTTGTGCTGCCTGGAAGCTGTACATTCCAGCTACACACACACACACACACACACACACACACACACACACACACACAGAGTGACTCTTGTCTTACGTTGGTTGAAGACTGCACCTATGCGTTTTAACCTTGCCCTTCTGGGTTGTACTTGTGCACTAGCCAAGGGTGCTACAACATCCTGAGAGAGGCCCTAGGGCAGGGAGTGGGAAGACTAGGGGCTGCACCTGAGGTAGGATGCTGCTAGCCAAAAGTGAGTCTGAGTCGCAGGGAACCCACCACCACTGCTAGCTGAGGGTGGTCAGAGTATGCTCTCTGTGCACCAGATGGTAGCAGAGTTTGGCTGGATTCTGAACTGATGCTGAACCACCAGCATCCCAGATTCCAGGCTTGGCGATGCTTTTATGTCCATTTTCATCCAAACTAGTTCATGGCCTGTTCAGAGGAGTAGCAGAGGGGTCCCAAAGGGCTCCATCTGAACTGATTATCATTTCCCTTCCTTGGGGGAATCAGAGAAACTGCAGGGCAACCCAACAAAACTCAGACAGGAGCCCCCTGATTTCTGGGTGCGATGGAAGGTCCTGTTTTATCAGTCTGAGAGACCTCAAGCTGGGTGACTGGAAACTGACATGCCTTCTATTTATTTATGAAATTTGTAACTGTGGAAATTAGCCTTAGAATTTGTAGACCCATTACTATTAGCTTTATCGTCCTCCTAAGACATACCCTGAGGCATCCTCCAGATTGAATCCTATTGTGCTTTGCAATAAACCCATAATTGATAATGCCACGGAGCTTTAATATGGATGGAGAAATGAAATCTAGAAAGTAAATACATTCAGAATTTTGCTAGCAGGCTGAATTTAAAACTGATTTTCTGAACCTACTAGGATTATTCCTCCTCAATAATGATTTAATTTGAGTGAGCCACCCTGAGAGCTCTTGGGGGTGTGGGGAGGGAGGACAAGTATAGCCTGGATTCTCACGGGGGCCCCTTAAAGAACTTTATCCTGCATTTTGCACCTGTAAGTTTGTGAAGATAAAATTAAACTCTGAAATTATACATGATGGGCCAGTAAACAACACAGGCACCAGGCCCTAGCTGCTGCTCCTGCGTTGTGATGCAATCACCTGTCACTAACGCTGTCAGCCGCGGGATGCTGATTCAGTTCACTTCTATAAGGTGAGCAATTATGCTGTGTTCCTACACAAGCAGGGCAGCAGCAGAGAAGCACAGGTCAGGAGGGGAGGCTGTCTTCATAGCTCCTGGCCCTGAAAGAGCCACCTGGGCAGGAGTTGGAAGAGGCTCTGTTCGTTGATTCCTCCAGCTGCCTCCTAGAAAAGCAGAGTCCTGGTAGCTGCCTGAGAAATGCATTTCACTAGCCTCCTAATAGACCTGCAGGGAACCCTGAGGGGAGAGCCCAGATTGCCACCTTCTCTAGGTCACAGTCCATCAAAGAAAGCGTTGGCACTCAGCTTTCCTCCCAGATGGATGGGATTATGTGTTTCAAAGTTTGGATGCTAGAGCCAGACTGCCTGGACTCAAGTCCCAGCTTCCTCACTTGTTAATGGCGCAGCTTCAGAACAACTGTGTGACCTCTCTGGACCTCAGTTTCTTGATTTGCAAAAGCAGGGTGTAGAAGGTTCCATTACCCAGAAAGCTGACTCTGAGATGGAGATGGGCGCACAGGGAGGTTGTCAGACGTGCTCTCTGCAGCAACACTCCTGGGAGGGAAGGAAGGAAAAAGCGGAGTGGGCCAAGGGACAAGTGGAGATGTGATGGAATCTCAATAAAGACTTCAGCAAGACCTCTCTCTTAGGGGTGCACAGAGTTAGGATACAGGGTGGGGCCTTTGTACCCCTGCGTTGATCAGTCACTGCATGAGGGCTGCTGACTCTCGTGAACTGAGGCATTCCTAAAGAAACTGATAACTCTGGGCCATCAGCAGGCAGACCTCCCATGAGGTAGAAAGGGGTCAGGGGTGGACAAATCCTTATTTCTAAAAGAGGGGAGGCATTACGGCCTCCATTGCAGAAGATAAGTTGAAGAGCCTACTTTACAAGCTGAGGTGGCTTAATATGCATACAGTGCTTAAAGCATGCCTGGAACAAAGGAAGAGCTGTGGAAGTGTTTGCTATTTTTATTATGATGGCCTCAGACCTCTCTCTGTGTAAAGAACCCATGCAATTGGCAGTTTTCTGAGGCTGCATGTAACAGTGTGAGAAAAAAACATTGTTCTGGGATCAGCTGGCCTACATTTACTCTCCACGCTCACTGTGCCGGTAAGTGGGCTCTCTGTGTGGAGGAGGGGACGCCACTGATGGGGATGATACACTTCCTTCCTGGACTAGTACTGGGTAAAACAGTGAAATAGGCAAAGGTGGTGTGTTTGTTTGTTCAGGCTGCTAGAACAAAATATCACAGGCTGGGTAGCTTAAACAACAGACATGTATCTTCTCATAAATTCCAGAGGCTGGAAGTCCAAGATCACAGTGTTGGCAGGGTTGGTTTCTTCTGAGGCCGCTCTCCTCACCTTGCACGTGGCGACCTTCTCCCTGTGTTCTGCATGTACATCCCTGGTGTCCCTCTGTGTGTCTGCATTTCCTCTTCTCAGAAGGACAATTGCCCCCATCAGATTAAGGACCTACCTTAATGACTTCATTTTAACTTAATTATGTTTCTAAAGGCCCTGTCTCCAAATATAGTCATGTTCTGAGATAATGGAGGTTAGGGCTTCAGCATATGAATTTGGGGGGAAAATCAGTCATCCCCCAATTTCCTCCTATGGGGCCTGTTCACTCCCTCCAGCTACACCTCCTAATCTCATTGCATCTCTCTCCGCAAATGCCCATCTGGCTGTGGGACAACCTGTCACCTCCCTTTGCCCTTCCTATCAAAGCCTATTCACTGTCCACTTAGCCATTCACTTACCAACCCACCCATCTCCCACATACTTATCTATCCTATCCACTCACCCATATTTCCACCCACACATTCATCCATTTATACTTATCTATTTGATTCTTTATTCATTTAACATTTATTGAGAGATACAGTGCTAAGTCCCAGTCTGTATCCTCTGGACATTCACAATCCAGCTTATTAAAATACTAGCATTTAATAAACACTTTACTAAGGGAATAGAGCAGAAAGAATTGATGATTAACTGACTGGTAGCATCAGAGAAGGATCCCCAGATGAAATGGTATTTGAGTTGAATCTGGAATATAATTTGGATTCTTAGCAGTCATTGCTGGCAGAAGGAACAGCCTGAGCAAGAGTTTTCAAGTATGAAGGAGTACTCTGAAGTTCAGGGAATGGTTGTAAACACTTGGTACCTAAGATGGTGGGAATGGAGAAAATGCTGGTAGTACGTTAGGTTAGAAGGGTTATCTGTGGCTAATTTTGAGAAAGACCTTGCATCTCATGCTATGGAGGTTGAACTCCACTCCAAAAACCTGGAGTTATCAAAGTGCCATGACCATGATTTGTGCTTCAGAATAATCTCTGGTGACAGTCATTAAGCTGAGAGGAAGGAGACAAGAGGCAGAAACACCAGTTAGAAGGTGATTGCATTCTTTTAGATAAGAGATGACAAGGATATAGCTGTGAGAGTGGAATGAAGATGACAAAAACCATCATTAGGTGGTTGAGTCATTTGCATTAGTAGAACTGAGATTTCTACCTGGGGCCACAGAGTTGATGGTGAGGTGGTTTGCTAAGATGGAGACTGGGGAAGGAGGAACCAGATGGTGCAGCCAGAGGAAGAAAAGAGGAGAGAAGCAATAGCAGAGAGAAGAGAAGAAGAGAGAAGCTACTTGTCTGAGTGACACCCAGGTAGATCTGGAATACTGAAGGCAGGTGGGTATTCAGCCCAGAGCTTAGAAGAGATACTCTTTGGGTGGTGGGTGTGGATGTGAGTATTAAAGGTATAGAGAGAGAGCAGAAGGGAAAAACAGAATGCTGGCTATCATTAGTCCTTAGAAGGCAACAGAAAATGCTTACCAATGGAGAGTGGGAAAGAGTAATCAGAGAAATGGGAAACAAGGAAACTATAGTCTCAGATCCCAAGTGAGAAGAGGTTTTTTGTTCATAAAAACAGTAGAACTTTCAGAGTTGACCACCTCCCTACATTAACCACCTCCTTAAGTTGACCTAATTTTTATATACTGAATGTGTACCACATGTACATCTCAGTACAGCAGGCCTATTTCCTTATGTTGACCATGTCTGTATGTTGACCAGTTTGTTATAATCCCTTGGGTGGACTATATTCTACTGTAGGTATGTTCTACTGTATTTTCATTATTGTGTGTACTATTCTTGTTATTATTTAGTTTTTTTTATTTTGAAATAAGTTTAGACTTACCAAAAAGTTGCAAAAATAGTGCAGCATTCCCATACACCCTTCACTCGGCTTTCCATCATTTTAATGTCTTACATAATTAACACTTATCAAAACCAGAAAATTACCATCAATATAATACTATCATGGAAAGTGCTGATTTCATACATCTTCACCAGTTTTTCCACAAATATCCTTTTTTTCTCTTTCAGGATCCAATCCATGATCTCTGTGTGGCATTCAGTTGTATCTTCTTAGTCTCTTCTAGTTACTGAAGAAAGGAATTTGAGGGGAAAGAAAGGGCCCAAGTGAAACGCTAAAGATAAGATTGGTGGGATGAGTACTACAAAAATGCTATTAGTCTTGGTAATTGGTAGGGTCTATTCCAGTTACTATTGCTGCATGACAAATTAGCCCAAAGCTGAGTGCCTTAAAACAACAGCAATCATTTCATTATCTCTCACTGTTCTGAACATGGCACAGCAGAGATAGCTTGTCCCTGCTCTATGATGTCAGGACCTCAAGAAAAAGACTCAAAGTCTGGTAGCTGGAATCATATGGAAGCAACTTTTAGTCACATGGCTGGCAGTTGATACAGGTGATTGGCTGGGACCTTAGCTGAGTGTCACCCAGAGCAGTGACATGTGGTCTTTTTGTATGGCTGTTGGACTTCCTGAAAGCATAGTGACTGAATTCTAAGGGTGAGCATCTTAAGAGGTAGAAGCTGTATATCCGTTAATTATCTAGCCTCAGAAGTCACATGCTATCATTTTCACCACAGTCACAGACCTGCCCCAGTTCAGGAGGAGGGAACATAAACCCCATGTCTCCATGAAAGGACTGTCAATGTCACATTTTAAGATGAGCATGTGGGACAGTAGAGTTTGTTGTGGTTATCTTGGAAAATAGACTCTGCCACAAGATCTTCAAGTTTCAAGGGTGTAACAGGGAAGAAGTCAGACTGAGAGGGGCATGGAGTAAATAGTAGTCAGGGAGTAGAGAGAGTATGTTGTGTATTTTTGTAGATAATTTGGTATAACAAGGACACAAAACACCTTGAGGAGGAAATATAGAAAGCAAGTGTTTACATTAGGAAGAGAGATAACTGCAATGTAAGGATAAACTGAAGAGATCAAAGAAAACAAATAATTAATGGAATAAGTTCCCTGAGAAAACTAAGTGGAACAGAATCATGTGGTTGCTAAGACAATGGACTATGGAGCCAAATATCCTGGGTTTAAATCCCCCACTCTGCCAGTCACTACTGGGCAGCCTTGAGCAAGTTACTTTTCCTCTTTGCACCTCACTTTCCCCACCATTAAAATGAAGGAAATAATAGAACAACCCTTTTAGAGTCCTCAGTATTAAAGAAGATAAAATATTGGAAGTATGGCTGGTAGCGAATGAATTGCTCACTGCACATTAGCTACACATAGGTAAGAATCAGGACAAGGGAGATGCTATTCTGAACAAGGAAAAGGAGTTATTCTTGGTGAGAAAAGGGGATGCTTTTCTTCAGAGAAGAATGGAAAACAAGAAAAAGTAAAGTCTGAAGGCAGGGAGATGGAATCTCAAGAATTTATGCCTCAACTTGTCTTTGTTATGTCTTTGAATTAGAAAATCAAGGCAGCTAACAAAACCGAGGGAGCTGTAGGTGGGCTGTGAGCTTGGAGAGGAAAGAAACAGGAGCAGCCAACTTAAGAAATGGAAAATGGTGTGTGAGGAGGTGCCAGGCAAAATAAGAGATGGCTGCCCCTTGTCAATAGTCCTGCTGAGGTGAAAAAAGATCAGTTTATAATCTCCTTCTTGGACACAGTTGTAAGATTCTCTCAAATGGTGTGACTGGTGTCAGAAAATAAGAAACAGAGGTTTGGTGCTGTGGCTACAAGACCAATGAGGGATGATACTGAGGATGCCAATAAGGCCTTAAAGCTAATGACTGGCAGTGGGGTTCAAGAGAGTCTGAGAAAAAAGAGAAGAGGGTGTTTACTAAGGCATAGGAGAACAGGGAGATCCTGAGGGCCTGGTGGACACAGGAAATTTAGATAAAGCAAATGGGAGAGTAAGAGAACAGGAAATGGTGGTCAAGGAAGAAAATTTGCAAGCTCATGTCTATCACAGATCTTGGCCAGAGAAGGGATATCTGCTGAATGATGATTTGCTTTGGCCCTTGACTAGCCCCTGGGGTTTTGCCTACATCTTCTCTCTAGATGGCTGTCTTAGTCTTTTTTATGCTTTTATAACAGCATACCACAGACTGGATAATTTATAAAAAACAGAAATTTATTTGGCTCATGATTCTGGAGGCTGGGAAGTCTAAGAGCATGACAGAAGGGCAAGTGAGCACACAACACAGAGAAAAAAAGGAGACAAAGCTCCCACAACAACTAACCCACTCCTGCAATAATGTCATTAATCCATTCATAAAGGAAAAGCCTTCATTATCTAATTGCCTCTAAAAGGTTCCACCTCTCAATATTACTACCATAGCAATTAAATTTCAACTTGAGTTCTGGAGAGGACATTCGCACCATAGCACTGGCCTTTGTCATGAAGCACCCCATCCCCTCCAACACGTGCACACTCCCACTTAGCCTCAGTCAGGTCCTCTGATCTCTGTGTTGCTGAGGCTTCTTGTTAGAACATACTATAGAATCTCTAAAGGTGGCTGCTGAAGCTAATCAAAAGGAGAAGGCAAGGTTTGGGAGTGTGGAGGACAATAAAGGAGTCACCCACGGCTGGAGTACCGAGATAACCTGGCATGTTGAGTAACCTAGCCCCTGGATACCCAGAAATTTGGCAT
Source organism: Nycticebus coucang (assembly GCF_027406575.1). Lineage (NCBI taxonomy): Eukaryota > Metazoa > Chordata > Mammalia > Primates > Lorisidae > Nycticebus > Nycticebus coucang. The sequence goes on from NC_069804.1 coordinate 40,565,634, forward strand.
CTTAGTGTGTGAAATGGGAAGAGTTACTTCCACATGAAATTCCCACCGTCTTGTTACCTGGTCCATACTGCCTGGGTGGTGTTGACATAAAAACAACTTGGAAAAAAAAAAAACACATAAAAATGAGGAAGTTCACCTTCATTAAGTAAAGCAAATATTTCCTCCCCTAAAATTAACTCTGAAAATCCTTCTTAATGGTTGACTGTGAAGAGAGAGAGCAGAAAATAAGACAGTATTGTTGAGATTCAGAGCATATTTCCTAGTCTATGGGATTCAGCAAGTTTCTGAAATTATAAGGTTCATTGCATTGCCTAAGTGATAATAACTACAAGGATAAAACCTCCCATTTATCAATAGCGTACTATTTTCTGGGCATGATGACAAGCACTCTTCCCATATTCTCCCATTTAATCCTCATAACACTCCTATGAGGTAGATGTTATAATCCTCCTTTTAGAGAAGAGGAAACCTAAAACTTAGATGAAGTTATTCACCCAAGATGACACAGCAAGAGGTAAAACCAGGATTTGAACCCAATAGTATTCAATCCCCCAAACCCACATTTGTAATCATTATACTAGTTGGAAATTTTGGAAAAGAAGAAAAATAATCCCAAAAGAAGCACTGTGACACAGTGTTCGAGAATATTTTTATCTCACCTCTTTTTATGTTTTAATTTGTGTGTGTTTGTGAGTATGAATCCATGCAATTATCACATTCTGCTTTGAGCAAATTTTTCCTCCCCTTTCCAGTTAACATTATACAATGTTCCTTTGCCTATGGTGCTATCCAGCCTTCCCAGCCATCATTTTTAATAGATTCATAATGTTTCATCAGTAAATGCACCACAATTTATTCTATCAGTCCCCTGTAGCTGAAAGTTTAAATTTTGGCTTTTGCCATGGTGCTGCTATAGCATTCCCTGGTATACGGTGTTTTTCAGATTTACGATCATGTCTGTAGACTAGATTCCTTTGGATAGAAGTGGAATTGCTGAGTTTAGCCATATGAACATTTTTATGGCTCTTAATTTGTACTTACCAAATGCTTTCTCAACATAGCTATATTAATTGACATCACTGTCAACCATAATTTCACCACACCCTCAGTGGCACTAGGTAAATTTTTAGGACAATTTTATCAGAGAAAAAAAGGCACCTCATTATTTTAATTTGCAATTATTTTCTTGCTAATGAGGCATAACATTCTTCTAAATGTGAAGTAGTCATGTTTTCTCTTTGGCGAAATATTTGTTCGTGCTCTTTATCTGTTGAAATATTTGTAACTGAGTGCTATTGTTTTCTCACCATTTTTTGATCTCTGTATAAGAAATAACTTTGCTGCAGCATTTTATAAATATTGTGTGGGTATATATTATATATATAAAGCCAAATATTTTTAACTATGAATAACTATGAAGTTAAACTGGTTGGTCTTTTTCTTTCTGGTGCCATCTATCACTTCAGCACATGGAAATTTCTCCTTCCTCCAAGAGGCTTGCTAAATATACACTTTTATTTCCTTCTGGTTTTTCTACTAGTTCTTTTAAAAATATGTCTGTCTTTAATCTACGTGATATTTATTTTGTGTATGTAGCGAAAGGGGATAGCTAACTCCAAAGAAGACCACCAGCCCTAGACTGAACGATGAAATGGAATACAAAACCAACAGGCACGGCAAACAAAACCAACTAATCATTTCCAATTATTCCTCTGCTAAATCTTTCCAAGGAACTGATAGATTATGTCATAAAATTGACTGAGGAAAGTTTATTTTCCTTGTCCAGCCTTTGGTTGAAGAGCTGATAAACTGTGAAATGACTCAAAGGAGACCAGACAAAGAGCCTGGATAGCCCTTAAACTGGTCAATAAATCCTTCTCCCCCCAGGAATAAATAGGTATATACGGAGCTCCAAGCACCATGTCAAGAATCCATGGAGATGGTAGGAGGGTGCAGAGAATTCTTTTTAGTCTTTACTTTTCCAGACTGCTCTGCAGCACTTGACACTATTGGCCAATTTATGGAGCCTTCCTACTCCCTTGATTTCTCTTATATCATCTCCTGTTCTCCTCCGAATTCTTCAACTATTCTTTCAATCTCCTTTGCTGGCTTTAATGATTATCTTTTTGGATTTCATCTTCAACTTTATGTATTTCACAGAAAGTGAAAGGGAAAGTCTCTGCTCACTTTCCCTGTATGAACTCACCTACTCATATGGCTTCAATTACCACCTACATGCTGATGATTGCAAAATCCATATCTCTCTGAGACCATCCATCCAGGGGCACACAAGACATCCCCATCTGGAGGTCCTCACCTGTACTCAGAATCCATCGGACCCAAAATGAGCTGACTGGAGCTCACCAGTCCACACTATCACCATCGTCAGCAAAATAGCCTTTTTCATTTTTCTCCCTTGGACACACTGACTCACCAACCTCATTTTCCATCTGGTTAACAGGGTCCCTACCCAGTCTGTCTTCAGTCTACCTCCTTCAACCCTCTTAAATCCATCTCTGCTGATTGCATCCATATGCCACCTCCTTGGTTTCAGTACTTAAGCACACTGCTGCAGTAGTCTTGATAATGGCCTCCTGATCCTACCTTCAAGGATCTTTCGTGGCCTTTTATGGATTTTTGCAGGCAGGATACACAGGGTCTTTTGTGATTCAACCCCTGCTGACCTCTCCATTCTTATTTCTTTTCCCTCCATCCCACACACCCCACGCAGTAGCTAAGTGAATTATTGTTCCCTGAGCTACACCTTGACTTTGGATATGCCGTTCTTACTGCCTGTAATGCCCTTGGCTCCCGTGGTCCCCATTACCCAGCATTTACTGTCTTAGTGAGTCTTCTAAGCTACACCATGCTTGGACTTCCTGTGCATCCTGTGAAGGTATGGGGGGACAGATGCCACCAGCCTGCAACTTTCTCATCTTCTGAGGGCTCATCTCTTGAGAACAGATACATAATATTCTGTGAGGTTCGTTCTAATAAGGGTGATGGCTGGTATAAATCCAAGTCAGAAAGCTGGATAAAGTCTTTCTTTTTTTTTTTACTTTTTAAGGCTTATTTGGGGACTGCCGACTTGTGAGAAAGCCAAGATGAAAGTACAATTTCATTTCCATTTTTTAAAAAAGAAAACTCACGTGTGTTTCATTCTTCACACTTGGATGCTCTTTAGTATTCTTTGTAAGATTCTTTCTCCAGGGTGGCTTAGCTGAGCTGTGTGGCTCTCAAATAAGCTGTGGGCCAGACCTGCATTTGCATACATAATCAGAACTGCCTGTCTGCACGTGTCTCTCCAGGAGGCGGCTCACTTGGGAGAAGGCTCAGGCTGCCCCCTTAGATGTGGGTGGCGTCATCCTGGCAAAGGGGGCACCTGATTACTCAAAGTCCTAAATACCAGTGTGGACCTAGGTGGTCAAATTGGGCCAACAGGTCTTGTGCTCTTGATCATTCACTCCTCTGTAGTTTATTAGGCTCCTACTAGACGCCAGGCACTATTTGGTGTTGAGGATGTCCTAGTTTAGATTCCCCCCAAAGCAGGTCCTCAGCCAGAGTCTAAGAGGCGGATAGTTCACTCGGGAGAATACGTAGGAGACAGAGCAAGCGAATGAGAAAAGTGAGGCAGGGAAGGAAGGAAAGCTGGGTGCTTTAATGAGCAGGTTGCTGCTGTGGACAACTGGGGTGCAGTCTCCCTGAGGACTCTGTGAGGTGCCATGTAGAACACGCTGGGAATCCTCTCAATAGAGGGCAGAAAGCCTAGGGCGTTAATCCACCAATGCTCATCCCTAGGGGTTTTAGCTCCTTTGGTCCCAGAGCTATTCATTTCCCTGCACTAGCAAGCTCCCAAGGTGCTGAGGAAATCCCGAGGCGCAGAGGATGAAAAGAGGCAGCCTGTGGAGGTAGGAGGTTGTCAGTGTACTTGAAACCACCTACTGCGGCTGCAGGTAACTGGGATGAGCCAAGGTGGTACAGGAGGGACCACCAACAGGGTCTGCTATAGAGGGACAGATGAATTACACACGGTATCTCTGCCCTCAAAGAACCCTCACCTCATGGGAAAGAAACAAACAAGCCAATGATCTAATCATCAGTTGTGGGATGCATCCTGCCTGCAGACCCACACAACTCACATGGGGACGTGTAATTTAGCCTGGCCTGGGAGAGGGGAAGATCAGTGATGCCTTCCAGGAGGACATGCTATTTGAGCCAATCCTTGAAGGATTCGCTCTCCTCAGGCACAAAAGGAGGAACAAGGAACAAGACCCGGGCGTACAAGGCACATGCAGGGAAGCACAGGCTGGCTGGCCTGGCCAGAGCGTTGGCTCCTGTACAGGAAGCAGAAGGAGATCAGCCAGAATGTAAGCCGGGGCCAGATTGTGTGGGAACTTGAATGTACGTGAAGAAGGCATTTATATTTCAGCACCCATGAGGCCCTGGGGGTTCATCAGTGTCCAAGTAGTGACATGTTCTAAGCTTTAGAAAGCTCAGAGAGCAGCTTGGAGGGTGGGTTGGATGGTGACAGGTGAAATTGGAGCCCAAGGATCATGATTAGGAGGTATGCCAACCAGGCTCTGGGCAGGAAACAGATGGCATTCTCCAAAGGAGTGGAAGTGTTCCCAGACATTAGAGACTCCCATGGCTATAGAAGAGGACCACTTGACGAGAGCTGGGACCTTAGGTAGAATAAAGTAGCTAGGACAAATCTCAACCAGGCAGGAGGGCTGGGGAACCAGAGCAACAAATACTCCCACCTCTCTGTGCCCCCTTCCCTCTTAGCTCCCACTAGAAACTCCCATTGGTCAAATCCAACCAGAAGCCAGATGACAGGGCTGCTAAGGCGATGCACCCCATGAAGTCCAGCCTTTCTGGGGCTCAGAGCAGGGTGGATATACACAAAGGCAGGGTCTAGAAGAACAAACAGGCTATTCAGCCCAGAGGTGACAGACAGCAGGTGCACTGGGTGTTGAGATCAGGAAGTTTGAAAGGTCTAAAGTACTCTGTGGTAGAGATAGTAAGTGAGCTGAGGACACCGGACTGAAACTTTTGCCACTAAACGATCATTTTTTCTAATGAGCACATACTTCTGAGCAGGATAAGGCCTTGTTGTCATTAGCCTTTAACTTCAATGTTAAATGGAGAATTGATGGCAAATAAGAGGAAAGCCTAAATGAATCTTTGAGAAAAGGAGCTTCATGGAGAGGAGGTCCCACAGGTCTCCACAAAGCCATGTTGGAGTCTTGATAGCCACAGGGCAACAGGAGAGGAAGGGAAACAACTCTGAGAATAAGGGCTAGGAGAGTGCTGGAAGACCCTGGAGGAAAGCTTAGCCTCAGCTGCTAGTGCCAAGTCCTGATCTCATGCAAAAAAAAAGCCTGCTTCGTGTAAATCCCACTGTCGCACACACACAGTACCTGCTGCCACACACAGGTAGTATCTAAAGACAATACCCCTGTATTAGTCTGGTAGGGCTGACATAGCAAGTGACAGACATGTATTGTCTCATGGTTCCAGAGCTAGAAGTTCAAAACCATGTTGTCAAGAGGGCCATACTCCCTCTGAAGGCACTAGGGAAGTATTTCTTCCAAGGCTGTGCCCCAGCTTCTGGTAGTTCTTTGGCTTGTAGTCACATGACTTCAATCGTCACATGGCACTCTCCCTGTGTGTGTCTTTGTCCTAATTTCCACTTTTTATAAGGACACGAGTCATATCGGATTGGGGTCCATGCTCATAACCCCATCTTAACTTAAACATTTACAAAGACCCCTTTTCAAAATAAGATCATATTTTGAGGAATTAAGGGTTGGGATATATCTTTTGGGGGGGACACAATTCAACCCCAAACACCCCCTATTACACACATGAGATTGACACCTGCACCTCCTTTGATTAATTTTTGTATGAAGTCTGAGTCTTGGGGATGGCGGCCCAGAGGTGTGAGAGCATTGGCTCAGCAATCCTCTCTAGGGCCGTTGACATGAGCCCACAGGGAAAGGGCTTCTTCCTGGAGGGCCTTACAAAAATTTTTTTAATAGACACAAAATACAGTCATAGAGATCCACAAATGGATTTCAAATATCCAGAAACTACGATAGTGACATGGCCTATTAATTTATTAAGCACTTGAGTCATGCCAATGTCTAGGTTTGGATACCCTCCTCTCCTCTGCACCCTCCAGCAGACCTGGAGATAAGGATTCGGATGTAATTGCTTATTTAGGAGCTGTGAAGGTGGGGGCATGAGAGAGGGAGGGGGCCAAGCCAGTAGAAAGTGGGCAAATGTATGTGTTAACCAGGACTCGGTCCCTTGGGAGGCCTCTGGGAGACTGTAGGAGCAGCAGGAGCAGGGAGTGCTTCAGGGTGGAAGCTGGGGCTTTTACCCACCAACTTCCACCTCTCGTTGGTGAACAGGCTATCCAGGCCCAAAGAGCAGGCCTGGGCAGAAAGATTCGGGAAGCCACCAGCTGAATGGAAGCTGACTGCAATTAACCTTCAGGGTGGGCCCTGGGGTTGTGGGAGGGGGACCAAGAACTTCTGCTGGCCCCAGGTGTGGCACTTGAACCTCCCAACAAAACTATGAAACAGGTATTATCCTCACTTTGCAGACAATAAAACAAAGGCTGTGAGGTTAAAATCAAAAACAAAAACAAAAACAAAACCTCCTAAAAGTCAGAAATTAGTAAATGGCTTATCCAGGATCAGATCCCTTTTCTACATGATTTATAAGCCAATATCCTTAACCACAAAACTTTACAACTGCCAACTAGTATGTATTTGTTTTCTCTTACTCTAAAAAGGTGGGATTTTTTTTTTTAAGTTGGGTTGCAAACTAATAGTAACACAAATCAGAGACACGCAGTGACCCCGTAAACAACTTATGCCCCAATACCAGCCTTGTGAAGATAAGCTTAGCTCTCTTGGTGTGTCTCTGCTCAGTGCCCTGAGATTTATATTTGAGGAGATGTGGATAGATGGGAGAGGCCTCTGGCTGGACTACTGAAGCCTTTCATGGGAATATGTGGTCGGGTGTCAGGACATGGCCCCACACAGGAGGTGCCCAAGTTCCCGTCGGCAACCATGCGGTGGTCCCCAGGCTTCCTGCTGCCTTCCCTTCCCCACCCCTTGCAAGGCCTGGGGCAGTAGGCAGACCCTGCAGAGGGGCTGCTTAAGTCTTCCTGTCACCTACCACTGTGATGAGATTCTCCCCTGGTTGGCTTGGAGTGACAGTGATAGATTAAACGCACCAATTAAATTAGATCCTATTTTAAAGAGCTTGAGCTGGATTTACTTTTAATTATAGTGCTGTGCTTGCTGATGAGGTATTGTCGAGAACCTAACAATTGGTTGATTGTGCATCCGAGTGTTCAGAGAGCAGTTTCTGGGAGAGATCGGGAATGGCTTTCTTCCTAAGGAGCTCCTTGGGATAAGACAGGAGGGAGGAAGTGGCCAGGGAAGGAGTGGGGGAGGGTAAGATGTCCTATCTCCACTGAGAATCCATCTGTCTTCTCCTTGTTTTCTGCTTTATGACCCCATGTTACTTGGAGACTTAATGAGCCCAGCACCAGGAGGAGGGGTTAGAGATTGTGCTGCCTGGGCCCAGGTAACTGACCTGTCCTGTCTGAGCCACAGTCTCCTTTCAGAGATTTGCTAATTCATTTAACAAGTATTTCTTGAGTTTGTAGAATGCACCAACAGTGTTCTAGGCAGTGGAAATAGAGGGGTGGAGAAAATGAAACAAAAATCCTCGTCCTTGTGAAACTCACATTCTCATGACAAGGGTAAGAGGGAGATAAACAAACAAAGACATCAGAGAGTGATAAATGCTAAGAGGGAAAATAAAGCAGGGTAAAGGCATCTTGGTACAGAAGCCTCTATTTTAGACAGTGATCAGAGAAGGTCTCTTTGAGGGTGGCATTTGAGCAAACTCTGGAAACAAGTAAAGGACTGAATCACGTGGCTCTCTGGAGGAACAACATTCTAGGCCTCGGAAACAGTGACTGCAAAGACCTTGCCCCTGGTCTGGTGGACTCCCTGCTGCCCCCTCCACCCCAGACCTTCTGCCATGTGACCAGCCTAGACTTGCTTATGTGACCACTTCTCTGCTTTGAGTGAGGCAGACCCTCAACCTTTGCAATCACCCTTCTGGGGGTTCCATTAATGGAGGTGCTGACCAACATACTTGCCTGGCCAAGGGGAGTGTCATACCCATGCCCTGGTTAAATGAATCCTCCTAATAGTCCCCTTTGAGGGCAGTACTTTTGAGACCCAATTCTTTTTTTTTTTTTTTTTGCAGTTTTTGGCTGGGGTCAGGTTTGAACCATCTACCGTATATGGGGCCGGCGTCCTACTCCTTTGAGCTACAGGCACCTCCCAGAGACCCAATTCTTATTTGTAATGTAAAAGAAGAAAGATCAGAACAAAAGTCCATGAGCAAAGTATACACACACATAGTTGTATTTGGAAAGTACTTAGGACCATAAATCTAGACAATTGAGGTTTGGGCCCTGGTTTGCTTGACATTTATAAATCTACTGAATTGGGGCAAATCTCTTCTTGCACCTCTAAGCCTCAGTTTTGTGGTCTGTGAAAAATGATGAGACCACTGTACTAGATTTCTATAATACTTTGTAGCTGAGGATGAACTTGGGGGCAAGGCTTTGAGAATCATGAAATCAGAAAAAGGAAGATTTAAAAGGCCCAGATCAGTGAAGTTCCCATGCATGAGAAAGTTTCCAGAAATCCTTGTCTTAGGTTTATAAGTGGTTGCCCTATCAGTGGCTGGGATGGCAGAGGAGTTCTTCCCCTGATTCACTTTGGGGTCTCCAAAAGCAGAACTGAGATACATACAGATTCAGGTGCAAATGCTTTCTTTGAGAGGTAATCCCAGAAGACACTAATAGAGAGAGTGGAGAAGTGAGATAGAGCAGCACCAAGTCAGTTGACACTGTAGGTAACTGGAAATTAATTCTGCTGGAAACCACTGACAGTTAGCACTGAACACGTGCCTCAGAGTTAACCCACCTGAGGGTGAGGAAGCTGGAGTATTTATACACCTGGTCCTGCTAGTCAATGGCTGAAGGTTGCTCTGCCAGACTGGGAGGGTTGTTAACGCTTGGCACTCTGGCCCTCAGGAGCAACAAGCAAAGTACATTTCTTGTCCCAAGAATGCCCTGGGACTAAGGAATAAAGGAGCTGGTGGCTGGAAATTGGTATTCATTAAAACGGTGAAGGCAGGGGGATATGGGCAGGATTCTGACTGTGTCTACTACAGCCCCCATTATAGGCAGCATTGGCCCTGATCAGCTTTGCAGATGGGAGGCCCTGAGCTTAGGCTGTAGACCCTCACTACAGAGGGCCACCCATCAGTGACAGGTGGCAGATCTGCTCTTTGGCCCAAGGACCACACCTTCGGGTAGTAGCAGGGGCAAGAATCAGGGAAAGAAGGCCCATCTGAGAGAGACAGAGCTTAGTGTCCCATGAAGTTCAATTTGCCATGGAAGCACCATGTGCTCAGCCCCACATATAGCGGACGAACTTGGCAGATGGGACTGTCTCTGTGTGATGTCTCCTGCAGGGCATGCCATTCCCTGACTGGCAAGGAAGTAGCTAGCAGTATTACCATGACAACCAACAAGAACCCACCCAAGGACCCCTCTAGTGACAGAAGTGATGGAATGGAGATCGGGAGATCGTGCACCTCTGTGGCAGGTAGCCAGAGCCAGAGATAGAGCTGGTTTTCCTTTCTCTTGACTGTGACCCACATTAATCCCCCACCCCCATGCACACACACCGTGCCCTAAGCTGGTTGGGCCCGAGAAAACACCTGTCACAATGTTGTGCCGACTTGCTGGGTAAGCAGGAACAAGTGGGTGTCTCTATTTTCCCCTCCAGAAAATGATTCAGATGGTGCCAGTTCCTTGGCCCCCACCGTGGGAGGCAGCAAGAGCTGACGCAGTAGCGTCTGGGAGGCATTTGGAGCATCTTGAAAGAAAGAGGTTGTCGAGAATTCCTGTTATAAAATCTTAAGTTTTTTTCTTTTAATTTTCAACCTGATGAGTTTTCAAATTGCATTGACGGTATTTCAAACCAGCAGCTGTTCAGATTGCTGCTGACCACAAAGTGAAGGTAAAAATAAAATCCAAATTAAGAAGATATGCTCCTGACTTGTGGCCAGATTCCAGTTTGGATCTTGAAAGCTTCCTCTCTGACCAGCTTCCTGCGCTGACCCCCAGGGTCACTTAGCTCTGAGCGGCTGTGTATTCCTTGCCATTAGATACTGAAAACAGGAAATGAAGGGGCCTGTTGGGGGGTGGTAAAGCTGGAACCAACTTCAGAGAACAAGCTGATGAAGTCATAGATCTTATCTCCCTGCCTTTTCCATGTCGGGTTTCTTTAAAGATAAGGTAGTGAATCAAAATGTGTTGCTTTTTTTTTTTTTCAAGATGGGAGCAGAGGAGGATTTCTTTAATATCCCCTTCCCTCCCAGTGTTTCCAAAGATAACCAGATGAGAGAAATGCCTGGATCATGTGCACGTGCATGTAAAATGAGATTACAGGACAATTTCTCCATCTGGGTCCCTGAGGGCTGGGGGAAGAGAGGGAGGAGGGATGAGGCTGGGGATGGAGGGGCTGCAGGTAGCCACTGAGTCTTGTGTTGTTCATGATGCCGATGCGGTTGTCATTGTGTTGTTAAGGCGATGTGCAAGTAAGGGTGGACGCTGTGGGGCCGTGGCCAGTTTGTACCACGGAGCTGAATGAAAGGAACTGGAGGGAAAAGGGCTGGAGGAAAAAGGCAAACACTGCGTTTGGGTCCTGTCTGTGACATGGGGGCACGTGCAACAGGAATGACAGCCCCCGGGCATATTCCTAAGGGCCAGGAGAGTGGCTCGAAACAATCTGGGGAGACAAATGTGAGATGGAGTCAAGCAGGGAACAGGACACTCAGATCCGATGGTGAGGCAAAGGTGAGTGCAGGTGCTGAGAGGCACAGGCAAGTGGGGGCAGGGCTGCTAAGACCTAGTGGGTGGTGACAAAGAGCACAGGCAGGCCTCAGTTCAAATCGGACTGTGCCACAAGCATGTGACCCAAGCCTCTGTTTTCTTTTCCATAAAACTGGTCAATATCTCCATCGTGGGATTGTTAACAGAGAACAAATAAGTTCACCTTGTTCAATGCACTTGAGGCTGTGAACTGTGCAGGGTGCTGGAAGGTTGTATTTATGAAGTTCCCTGGAACCGGTGCTGGGGGAGGGGCAGCCTGCGAGGTTAAAGGGGATACGAAAAAGTAGACACTAAGCTTATTTATGAAACAGCTTCCATGGCCTTTGGGTGAACCTAGAGAACAATTTACATCTGGCAAGGCAAAACTGTGATGAGCAAGAGATTCTGGACTCTGTGAGCTGTTTGGGGCAGCTCACTGGGAAAGGAGGCCCCTTGACTCTCTCCAGCAGTAGACACCTGGCCTTGGCCCTGCCCCACCCTGCCAAGGGTGATGGATGTGGGTCAGGCCCTGGAAGCCAGGCTTCATCTCTTGAGGTTAGGAAAGAGGAACTTGCAGGAAATGAAGTAAGAAGAAGGGATCAATGGGGTGAAGGGGACTGGGGAGGGATGGCAAAGAAAACACAGAGAAGCTTGGGGGCAGGAGGGGTTGTACAGTGCAGTTGTATAGTGCACAACCTGCACAGCTGTACAGAGCAGCCCAGGAGTGGGGATGTGAGAAGAAATAGAATGAATTAGACCAGAGAAAGGCAACAGTCAGGGCAGCAGAGAGACAAACACAGGGGACAGTTTTTCCAAGTATGATTTCATGTACAGCTCAAGAGAACTGAAGGGCTGTTACCTTTTGAGTTCTCTGCTGACAAGTCTCTCATAAATGAAAAAGCAAGCACAGGCCACAGGCTATCTGCTTGTTCCAAAAGAAGGCAAAAGAGATGAAGTAGTATCCCTGGGAGGGAGGACTCAGCGTACAGCCTTGCTGTTCTTTCCCCACCCTCCGCACTCCTGCCTGGCATCTCCCCTGGGACAGCAGTATGGAAAGAAGTCCCCTCCAAGTACTCTCCCATCTCCAGTCACATATTCCATGCTCCTGCCTCCCCCTGCTGCCCAGAATGCCACACCCTCCCCCAAGCCCCCAGGGATCTTGCTACTGATTAAGGCAGAGTCCCTTACATTCACATTCACAGGTGTCTATTGGCCTTTGAAACTCCCTTCCAAGTAAGAGGATGCTACCAGGTGACCCTTTTTTTTTTTGAGACACTTTGTCACCCCCAGTAGAGTGCCGTGGTGTCATAGCTCACAGCAATCTCAGACTCTTGGGCTCAAGTGATTCTCTTGTGTCAGCCTTCCAAGTAGCTAGGAGTACAGGCACTCGCCACAGCACCCGGCTATTTTTAGAGACAAAGTCTTGCTCTGGCTCAGGCTGGTCTCGAACCCGTGAGCTCGGGCAATCCACCCGCCTTGGCCTCCAAGTGACACATTTTAATAAACTTCTTCAGATGTCTTGAAGCAGAGTGGCATTCCCACTGTACTCCTAGAAGTTAGGCTCTTTTGAGCGGGAGCAGAGGTGACTGGAAGCCTTTAAATCCAGCTTTCAAGTTCCAGATGCTTTCATGACCCTTGACTCAAGAGATGTCAGAATAGCCTTTCAGTGTGGGGGGCAATGGGCACCTCTTGGGGAGTAATTATTAAGCCTGGCTGCCCATCAGAGTCACCAGAGGAGTTCAAAACAAAAATTCTGTGCTCAGGTCCCTCTCTGAATCACTGGTATTACACTTCCTAAGTATGGGGCCAGGGATCCGCATTTCTTAAGATAATTCTAACAGCTAAGGTTAAGAAATTACTAACCAAAGATCACATGATCCTCTCAATAGATGCAGAAAAAGCATTTGATAAAATCCAGCATCCTTTTCTAATTAGAACACTGAAGAGTATAGGCATAGGTGGCACATTTCTAAAACTGATTGAAGCTATCTATGACAAACTCACAGCCAATATTTTACTGAATGGAGTAAAACTGAAAGCTTTTCCTCTTAGAACTGGAACCAGACAAGGTTGTCCTCTGTCACCTTTACTATTCAACATAGTGCTGGAAGTTCTAGCCAATACAATTAGGCAAGACAAGGAAATCAAGGGAATCCAAATGGGAGCAGAGGAGGTCAAACTCTCCCTCTTTGCTGACGACATGATCTTATACTTAGAGAACCCCAAAGACTCAACCACAAGGCTCCTAGAAGTCATCAAAAAATACAGTAATGTTTCAGGATATAAAATTAATGTCCACAAGTCAGTAGCCTTTGTATACGTCAATAACAGTCAAGATGACAAGCTAATTAAAGACACAACTCCCTTCACCATAGTTTCAAAGAAAATGAAATACCTAGGAATATACCTAACGAAGGAGGTGAAGGACCTCTATAAAGAAAACTATGAAATCCTCAGAAAGGAAATAGCAGAGGATATTAACAAATGGAAGAACATACCATGCTCATGGATGGGAAGAATCAACATTGTTAAAATGTCTATACTTCCCAAAGCAATCTACCTATTCAACGCCATTCCTATCAAAATACCAACATCGTACTTTCAAGATTTGGAAAAAATGATTCTGCATTTTGTATGGAACTGGAAAAAACCCTGTATAGCTAAGGCAGTTCTTAGTAACAAAAATAAAGCTGGGGGCATCAGCATACCAGATTTTAGTCTGTACTACAAAGCCATAGTGGTCAAGACAGCATGGTACTGGCACAAAAACAGAGACATAGACACTTGGAATCGAATTGAAAACCAAGAAATGAAACTAACATCTTACAACCACCTAATCTTCGATAAACCAAACAAGAACATACCTTGGGGGAAAGACTCCCTATTCAATAAATGGTGTTAGGAGAACTGGATATCCACATGTAAAAGACTGAAACTGGACCCACACCTTTCCCCACTCACAAAAATTGATTCAAGATGGATAAAGGACTTAAATTTAAGGCATGAAACAATAAAAATCCTCAAAGAAAGCATAGGAAAAACACTGGAAGATATTGACCTGGGGAAAGACTTCATGAAGAAGACTGCCATGGCAATTGCAACAACAACAAAAAGAAACAAATGGGACTTCATTAAACTGAAAAGCTTCTACAGCTAAGGAGACAATAACCAAAGCAAAAAGACAGCCTACACAATGGGAAAGGATATTTGCATATTTTCAATCAGACAAAAGCTTGATAACTAGGATCTATAGAGAACTCAAATTAATCCACATGAAAAAAGCCAACAATCCCATATATCAATGGGCAAGAGACATGACTAGAACCTTCTCTAAAGATGACAGACGAATGGCTAACAAACACATGAAAAAATGTTCATCATCTCTATATATTAGAGAAATGCAAATCAAAACAACCCTGAGATATCATCTAACCCCAGTGAGAATGGCCCACATCACAAAATCTCAAAACTGCAGATGCTGGCGTGGATGTGGAGAGAAGGGAACACTTTTACACTGCTGGTGGGACTGCAAACTAGTACAACCTTTCTGGAAGGAAGTATGGAGAAACCTCAAAGCACTCAAGCTAGCACTCCCATTTGATCCTGCAATCCCATTACTGGGCATCTACCCAGAAGGAAAAAAATCCTTTTGTCATAAGGACACTTGTACTAGACTGTTTATTGCAGCTCAATTTACAATCGCCAAAATGTGGAAACAGCCTAAATGCCCACCAACCCAGGAATGGATTAACAAGCTGTGGTATATGTATACCATGGAATACTATTCATCTATTAAAAAAAACGGAGACTTTACATCCTTCGTATTAACCTGGATGAAAGTGGAAGACATTATTCTTAGTAAAGCATCACAAGAATGGAGAAGCATGAATCCTATGTACTCAATTTTGATATGAGGACAATTAATGACAATTAAGGTTATGGGGGGGAGGAAAAGCAGAAAGAGGGATGGAGAGAGGGGGTGGGGCCTTGGTGTGTGTCACACTTTCTGGGGGCAAGACATGATTGCAAGAGGGACTTTACCGGGCGGCGCCTGTGGCTCAAGGAGTAGGGCACCGGTCACATATGCCGGAGGTGGTGGGTTCAAACCCAGCCCCGGCCAAAAACCAAAAAAAGAGGGACTTTACCTAACAATTGCAATCAGTGTAAACTGGCTTATTGTACCCTCAATGAATCCCCAACAATAAAAAAAAAAGAAAGAAAGGATATTGAAATCAGAAAAAAATAAAAAAATTACTAACCTGAGGACTTAAGTGACTATAAGTAGGAACTCACATTCCCTCTGTGAGACTCAGTTTACCCATCAGAAATCCCCCATCAGGGATTTGACTTGGCAATCTATTCATCCTATTAGTTCTAATATTCTGGAACCCTGCCTGAGCAGCAAGTAAGACACAACTGTATACCTATGCTCATGAATACATGGGCAAAGTGTGTGTGTGCACGCGTGCACGCTTCTCCTGCTCTATGACTTTCATCTTGCCCCTTCCGATGTGCAGCCAAGGCACAGAAATTTTTTTATCTTACTTCTCCAACCTCACCCTTCCTTCCCAAAGGGGGCTGTCAGAAACTCTAAAAGCATTTTAGATACAGAACCAAAAGTCAGAAGTTCTACAGAATTATCAAGAAGGTGAGTTTATTAAGAGAACTGAGGGGCAGCCTTAAGTCCCAGCCTGGGAATGCCCTGGAGGTCCCCTCCAAGTCCTCCTAGTGTTCTCAAAGAAATGAGACTCCAGGAGGAGAAGTCAGTTCCCCAAGTTCACTCAGGTAATTAGTGGTGGAGCCAGGCAAGTTCCGGACCCAAGGACGGTCTAAGAATCCTCTGCATCAGAATGACCCAAAGAACGGCTTAAAATGTGTGTTCACAGACTCCACCCCAGATTCAATGAGCCAGACTCTCCCTGTCCATGTGTGGAGACCAGGAATCTAATTTTAAATCTGCTCCCTTGGTAAGACCAGAACTATTCTGCACCCAGCAGAAGGAAACGGCCCTGGCAGGCTGGAGGCCAAATAGTTTAGGGGTTCTCCACACCTCCCTTTCTCTCCACCCCTGAGATATGGACAAGTGCTTGGCAGCTGGAAATGCTCAGCGCACATCATTCATTCCTGAAGAGCTGAGCAGTTCATTGGTGGCAGGGGTCAGTGATAGGGGTAGACTGACAAAATTGTGACCCCCAACCTGGTGCCCAGCTGGATGGGATGAGGCCACATAGCCTCAGCCCATGCCCTCCTCACTCTAGGACCCCACTAGAAGAGGGGTCTGCACTTGAAAGGAGCGTCCCCCCCTACAGAGGGGTCCAGCTGACATCTGTAGCACATCTACAAGGGCAAAGCTGAGTTTAAGGGCACAAGCTGAGACACAGGTGAGGACATATTGTGACTCAAATCAGGTTGAATGTCATTCACTCTTTTCTGGCTTGGCAGGTGTTAGACCCTCTGCCCTTTGACCTTGGTCCAACTGTAACCCATCAGTGAACCTTTAAGCTCAAGGTCCTGCTCTACACAGCCTTCCTGCCAGCCTCCTTCATTCACAGCAGGGGGTGATGAAGATAATAAGGTGTGATGCAACCTGAGTGCCTATTATGTGCTAGGTTCTGTGCTAAACTCTTTATAGATATTTCTTTGTTTGATCTACTTAAGTATGGTAGAATAATATTTCTGAAAGATGTCCATGGCTTAGTTCCCAGAACCTGTGAATAAGTTTCTTACCTTACATGGCAAAAGAGATTTTTCAGATATGATTAAGAAAAGGATCTTTAGATAGATTTTCTGGAATTATCTGGGTGGACCTTGTATAATGACAAGGGTCCTTCTAAAGGAGAAGCAGGAGGATCAGAGTCAGAGAAGGAGATGTAACAATGGAAGCAAAAGTTAGAGTGATGTGATTCCTGGCTTTGAAAGTACAAGAAGAGGCCATGAGTCAAGGAATGCAGGCAGCTTCTAGAAGCCAGAAAAGGCACGGAAACAGATAGTCCCTTAGAGCCACCAGAAAGAATACAATAGTGCTGACGTCTTGATTTTAACTCAATGAGATCTGTTTTGGAATTTTGACCTCCAGAACTAGAAGAGAAGACATCTGTGTTGTTTTAAGCCAGTTTGTGGCAATTTGTTACAGCAACAATAGAAAACTATAACTACTCCAACTTTATAAATGAGCAAATGGAGTGTGTGAAGGGTAGGGAACTCTGGTGAGTAACATGGTCAGGATCAGAGTCCAGATCTGCCTACACTGAACTCTGTGCTATTTCTAACTGTGCCACCCCTGTCCCTATGCTTCTTTCATTCCTACAATCACCTATTGCACACCAGCCCTGGAACCACAACCAAAAAGCAAATAGCCCCCAGCCCTGCTCTTTTCTGAGCTTACACTCCATTGTGGGGACAGGACAGGGCAGGGGATTGTTTAGACAGGCAATGATATTATAGGCCATTGAGGCCAGGCTAGGGTGGGGAAGCAGTGGCTAGGGCCCTGTGAGAACAAAAAGAGCTGTCTCAGGTACACAGGGTCAGAGCAGGCTTCCGGGGGGAAGGATGGTCAGCATCCTGAAGGCACATGTAAATGCAAAGGCAGCTTCAGCCTCTCCCTACGGCCCCTTGTCCACACACCACCATCACCTGCAGATCATTCACGGTGGCAGTGTTTGTGTTGGTCCGCCTTCTTTAAGTTAAAAGCATTCCTGACTTTCCCCACAGAAAGCCATACCTCCTCTAAGGCCGGGCTTTGAATGGGACTGGTCACTCTTCAGGTCCCAGGGTGCGTCCCCAGTGGTTTAAACCAGTCAAAACACCCCATCTCGCTGCCCATGTTTGAGCCTCTGGAGCATCACTGGAGCCTCTGGGTGGGGGGCAGCCGGGGGAATGTTCTTCTTTCTTCTGCTGGAGCTACTAGAAAAGATTCTCTCAATCTTGATATGAGGACAATTAATGACAATTAAGGTTATGGGGGGGGAAGCAGAAAGAGGGATGGAGGGAGGGGGGTGGGGCCTTAGTGTGTGTCACACTTTATGGGGGCAAGACATGATTGCAAGAGGGACTTTACCTAACAATTGCAATCAGTGTAACTGGCTTATTGTACCCTCAATGAATCCCCAACAATAAAAAAAAAAAAAGATTCTCTCTTCCACTGGCTGATGAAGGGCAAAGGCAGGAGGCTGTGCTACAATCCGGCCACCTACAACCCCCAGGGGATGGCCCGGGAATGCTTTAGCAAGCACAGGGTGGGCTGACTGCCTCTGAACTGCACTTGTACTGGGCTGGTTTACAGAGCTGGACCTAGAATGGAGGGAGGGCGTGGCTGGGAAACTTGGCAGAAGGAATGTGTGCTTAAGAACCCATCATGTCCTGGGGAAGATCTCAGCAGCTCACAGCCGGAGGTTCTTCTTCGGTTCTCAGGCAGTTGCTCTGACATGGACAGGGTGCCAGTCCCGGCAGCAAGCAGCTGTCAATAAGCATTTGTTAAATGGATGAATGAATGCAGGCTGAGCGTAGAGGGCCTCTAGGAGCCCAGCACAGTGAGTGCGTCACCCTGCAACAGCTGGTTACTGACCTCAGGAGGGAGAACTTGGAGACCCTGAAGGAGACAAAGCTCTGACTGTAGGGAAAGGGAGAACTTAGCCGAGAGGAGCAAGTTATGCTGGAGTGGACAAGAGGGGACAGTGGACAGTCACATCACCACAGGAGCTGGGGAGAGGGGCTGGGGCAGGCTCATCCAGGGCCATCCTTGGTGGACAAGGGGAAGTTGTAGTCAGAATTCCAGAAATTTCACCAAGGAAACCAGAGCCAGTGACTATTCTTGGTACTGCTACTGGGGACTTTTTCTTATTCACACCCCAGCATGGTGGACGGGGCAGTGGGTGGTGATAATTTCAGAAATTGATGATTTGACAAACTAGTTCATCCCACTTCCTCAGTTGGAAGCATTTCTCTTTTAACGTCCAACTTACTTTGATTAGATTGTATTACAAAAAAAAAAAAGAACCTCCATCTTGCAATGCCTCTTCTCTAGCACCTGCTTTTCTCCTTCCTTCTCTCTCCACATCCCATAATAAGTCCAAGCACTGCTTGAGCCACTTGTCAAAGGAGTCAGGATGATTAAGAAAATGCTTTTCAGCCATGATCCTATTATCACCACTCACCAAAAGGTCTTCGTGTTCCTCAGAAGACATATTCCAGGATTTTCACTGCAGCTTGCTTTGGGACAGCCATGCTGGAAGCAAGCTGAGGTCCATCAAAAGTGTAGATGGATCCTCGTGTAGTCGGGCCATGGAGTACTACACAGCAAGGAAAATGTGCACGTTGCATGCAGCAACATGGATGGCTCTACAAATAGAATATTGAGCAATAGAAGCCAGATGCAGAAGAGCCCAGATTGTGTCCATTTCCGTATACATAGTGTATTTCAAAAGCGAGCAAAAGGAAAGTGATGTTAGAAATTAAATTGGAGTAGAGGGAAGGGCAGGATGAGAAGACAGCATGGAGGAGGCGTCTGGAGTGCTCATACTCGTGTTGCATTGTGTTTTGCTCTGGGGCACCTCACCGAGCTGGGCACTCACTATTGTGCACTTTTCTGTATGTGCATTTTCCTTCATAATAAAACAAACGTTTTATTTTGAACAGAAGTTCACAGTGCCATCATCCATGAAAAAGGGAAATGTTGGCATGAGCCAGTGTGAGACCCGCCTTCCTGCCCCATGCCGGGAGACCAGGCATACACCTCCAAGGTTATACTTGACTGTGGTGGTCCCCGGAGTAGGCCTGGGCTCCTGGGTTCACATTCTTTTTAATCTGTTTCTCTAGATGCCCATGTAACAGGCAGCTTTCTAAAGGCACACCTGTGGTTTCAGAGGGCTGGGTCAGACAGTGGGAGCTGTCTAATTCAGCTCAGCCACATACCCTTCTCCTTTCCTCATCATGCATGAACATCCCACAAACACCATGATCCTCCCTCGACAACTGACCGTCATCAGGCCCCTCTGTCCCTTGGGGAGCCATCCTGAACTCCCAAAGAGAAGGGGTTGAGACTCCCATTCCTTTTCTCCTACAAGATTTCTTGCCCACACCTCCCCGAGAGAATACCATGTCGTCCTCCCAGAGCTTCGGGGAGGGCTGGCCTTTGCCACGCCTTCTCCATAGCAGGGAGCCCTATTTGCCTTCTAGGCACAAAATGAAAACATTTAGCTTCAGTGATGCGTTCTTCATGAACAAAATCATCGGCTCCCTGGGGATTTTAGGTCCCCTCTGCTAGACATGAAAGAACTGATTGTTCTTAATGATTAATCTGTCTGTCTCCCTGCTTCTCGACCACACAACTCTCCACCTCTGCCCTTCACAGGGCTGTAAATATTTCTACAGCAAAGACTATCTCCTTGGTCTCTTTCCCTCCACCTGTAGCACAGTGCTTGACCATGGTAAACCCATCCTGACCCGACAGACCCACTCATCCAACAATAAATAAGCCATTTGCTTACTTATTTGGTTGAATAAATAAGCAAATGATGAACCAGTCCACAATTTCCCCTACTAGTCCAGATTTCCAGAGGTGTGAGTACAGTGAAATGCCATCTCTTTGTTGAAGAACCTGAACAGGAGGGGAAGGGTAGAGATGAGGGGCAGGAGGAAAGGAGGGACAGATGGTGAAACATTGGGGTGAAGAGAAAGAGAGGTCAGGGAGTAGAAGGGGAGAGGGAGGGAAAGAGGAAAAGGGGAGAGAGGGAAGGGAGGGGACAGGTAGGGGGAAGGGAAGAATGCAAACAAAGGGCAGAGAGATGGGAGGGAAAGGAAAAAGAAGAGAGGAGGAGGAGAGGAAACAGGGAAAGACAAATAGGCTATTAAGAGCCAGGAAAGGTCATTGGGTAAACAGAGAGCATTCGGCACATGGAGCTCCCTGGTAGTTAGCCTTATGCCAAAGACTGACATTGAACCAGCAAGAATGCAGAACCCTAATTCTCTTACTCAGATAGGCGCGTCTCCACGCAGAGGAGCATGGCCACATAAGTCCTAGAAGATACTGTCATCCACTTGAAAGGTGTTTGATTCAAGTGATGCATTTCCAAAGTTCGGAGGACTCCAAATTCAGCCTGAAATTGATGTGCACCAGCTCACAGAAGCATGCTCTCCCATCACACACACTTGTGCCTGCTTTCTCAGTCTATACGAAGATAGGGCCTGGGTGGCTCGCAGCACCAGCTTCCCTTCTCCATCTTTCCCTCCGTCACTGTTCTACAATCCTCCTGCCATGGCCCTCGGTTCTCATGCACTTCCTAGGTGCCCAGTGGGAGGCCCATGCCTCCTTTCAGCTTGAATTGGTGAAGACAAAACTGGTGAATTCATTTGCAGAAATGCAGTTGCTCAGTGTATTAGTTAAAGTAAAGCCAGCACCAGCTCAACGCAATAGAAGCTTATTATTTCTTTTTCAAAGAAAGTTCGGTTTGATAGCAAAAGCAGAGACTCTACACCATCATGAAGGTACTCAAAACAATGGCCAGCCCCACCTCTCAGACAGTGAAGATTCTCCATTGCTCAGGAGACATGGGCACGGACTTTTGTTTTAAGCTCCCCTGGTGCTTCTAATGGGCAGTCAGGGTTGAGAATCTCCTGCCTTCCAACATCATGCTGGACATCAATAATGCAACCACCAGTTATGGGAAATGGAAGAAACAGGTCAAAAGGCCATGTGGGAAGGACAGAAACCATAAGTCACAATGGTTTGACTTATGATGGTGCGATGTACAGTTTGGGGATGGTGCGACGTACACTTTGGGGACTTATACAATGGCGTGAAAGCAATATGTATTCAGTAGAAATGATGCTTTGTGTTAGATAATTTTGCCCAGTTATGGGCTAAGTGTTCTGAACACATTTAAGGTTGGGTAGGGTGAGCTATGGTGCTTGGTAGGTTAGGTATGTTACAAACAGTGTCAGCTTATGACATAGGTTACAAAGGGTTTGTTGTGACACAACCCCACCATAAGTTGAGGAGCATCTGTATTTATGGACCAGGCCTAAAAGTAATATAAATGACTTCTATCTACATCTAGTTGGCCAGAAGCCAGTCACATGGCAACATTTTGTCCCAAAGGCAGTTGAGAAATGTAGCCCAGCTGAGTACCAAGGAACAAAACAAACAAAAAAAAATTATTTTCCATTTTCTTTTTTTAATTTTGAGACAGAGTCTCACTCTGTTGCCCAGGTTGGAGTGCTGTGGCATCAGCCTACTCACAGCAACCTCAAACTCCTGGGCTGAAGTGATTCTCCTGCCTCAGCCTCCTGAGTAGTTGGGACTATGATACCCAACACAATGCATGGCTAATTTTTCTATTTTTAGTACAGATGGGGGTCTTGCTTTTGCTCAGGCTGGTCTAGAACTCCTGGCTTCAAGCGATCCTCCCATCTCAGCCTCCCACAGTGCTAGGATTATAGGCATGAGCCACCATGCCTGGCCAAAGCAAAATTTTTGAGGGACATTTAGCTAGTCTCTGCATATCCCATATTATTGCTATCTCTGAAACACAACCATAAACTTAGCAAAAACCTCTCAATTTTGTTTTGTTGCTTTGTACGACAAAAATGATACGGAGCCTGAGGGGTTATAAGTTCTGGAAGTCCCTCAGGGAATTAATGGCATGGGCCCCTATCAATATAGTCTGACTGGGAGGTTGTGAATGGGGCAATGCTTATTCATTCTTGAGTCGAGCCAGAGAGGTAGCCATACAACTAATGGATGTTGGAGGAGGATGTGGTTAAGACCTGGGAGAGAAGAGTTCCCTAGAACATGATCCGAAGGACCAAGACTGTGCACAGCAGAACAGAGGCTGGGGAAGGAGGAGAAACAGCTGTCGGGGGAGAGGATAGGAAAGAGCCATAGCTTCAAAACTGGGTGAGATGCAGCTCATGCCTTTAGGAATTCATAGTTTCCAGAGTGTGTGCTCAGGTCTTTATATTAAAATGCTGACTGAACGTATGAGTGGCTGTAATGCACAGCCTGGTCTTTCAGGCCATGGCTATTATGATCCAGAGAGAGAGAAAGAGAGAACATGATTAAGGGCTAGGGGAGGAGAGGGGCAGAATGCTTCTCTTCCAATGCCATCCTACCCACGTTGGACATGCTAAGTTTCTGGAGGACTCGATTCAGCAAGGTGTTCATCCTTGGGAACTGAAGACATTCAGAAAACCGTCTCCATCTGAGGACGGAGCCATAGTTGCTGTTGACTACAACATTCTTGTTGCACTTGGTGTTTGCACCTCAGAGCAGGTTTAATGGAACTAGAAGAGATCCAGAGAAGAATTACTAAATGTAGAATATAAATGTCTTAACACAATAACTAAGAAAATGCCAGGAAGGCTATGTTAACCAGTGTGATGAAAATATGTCAAATGGTCTATAACACCAGTGTATGGTGCCCCATGATCGCATTAATGTACACAGCTATGATTTAATAATAGTAATAAAAAAAGAGATCCAGAGAAGAGCATGTGGACAGCTCTGCAAGGACCAGCTTAAAAGGTCGAGCATCCTTAACTGGCAAGAATCTTAATCAGTTTGGGCTACTTAACAAATTACCACAGACTGGGGGGCTTAAACGACAAACATTTATTTCTGGGAGTGGGATGCCTGGGGCTAGGAATTGCAGAATCAAGAAGTTTGTGTATCTTCAGCTTCAATTGATACTTACCAACAGTTTTTTCCAAGTTATGGTGCCACTGAGAGGTTTTGGGGGAGAGAATGGGGTTCCCAACCAGGAAAGATACTACAGCAACATTTATGAGTATTCTCCCAAACATCTCCTTCCCTAGCCTTCTTCACAGAAGTCAGGTGAAGCTAAAACTCTTGGCAGGTCCCTGAACCACACAGCTAAAAAATTACATGCCACGCACATCTGCAGCGCGGAACGTGAGGCTTTCCAGGGGAGATTTATTGCCTCCTTTCCCTCCGCCTCTTGGAAGGTTTCTGGATGCCGTTCCTTGTGTATAGCATGTGCCTCCGGCTTATCACTACGGTAAGTATAAAAGCAATTAATTTTTCCCCCTTTTGGAAAGCGGAAGTTCTAACCGCACTTGAATGCCATTTGCATTTCTGATTTCTATCAAGTTCACACTTCCAGCAAAGAGAGTCCTGCTGATATAATTTGTTTTTTTTTAATTGCACATTCTCTGGCAGGAAGCTGCTTCCTTTGCCTCCAAAGCAGAAAACACACACACACGGGGAGGGGCTCAGCCCTTGACCTCTCCTGCAGGTTAACTCACCTTATTGGCATTAGGGAGGTGAAGACAGGTGTGGAAATTTGGAGCCCAGCCCTCCTGCATTTTTATATAGACGTTCACATATGCTGCGCTTGTGAAAATTAGTTACCCGATTTGGGCGAGGTGGGCAGATTTGGCAAGGCATGTCTTTCTTTATACCTGGTTGTAATTTGTTCATATGTTCAGAGAAATTTTAAGACGAGCCAGATTTATTTCTTGCTTGCTTTCACTGGTTGGCATCCTGTAACACTGTTCTCTATCTACGTCATTATTTAGACTTACAGGATGTTTAGGCTGTGAGGGATCCAAGGAACCAGGTGATCTGATGATCTTCAAATGTTATGGATCAGGAGAATATGGTAAGTTGGATCAATGGTCCTGGTGCTTCACCCATCCCTGCAGTAACACCCTGGCCAGAGCATCTCAGGGGTAAAGTATACTTACTTCTTGCCCTTTGATTTGGGCCATCGCCAAGTGATATGCTTTGGTCAATAGAATGGGACTTAAGCTAGTTCTGAACCCAGGCCTTAAGAGTCCTCAAATATGTCCACTTCATGCTGGTGCCTCTGCTATTTCGTTAAAAGAACATGCCTGCTGTCTGAGTCCATTTGTGTTGCTACAACGGGTTACCTGAGCCCAATTATTTATAAAGAACAGAAATTTATTTCTTTCACAGTTTTGGAGGCTGGAAAGATCGAGGCACCAGCATCTAGTGAGGGTCTTCTTGCCTCATCCCCACGTGGCAGAAGACAGAAGGGCAAGAAAGACAAACTCCGTGTCCTCACAGAGCAGAGGAGCAGAATAGCGTGAATCCACTCCCCAAAGCCCTTTTATAATCAGCATTAATCTATTGATGAAGGCAGAGCTCTCATGACCTAAACACCTCCCAACACTGTTGCATTGAAGATTAAATTTCTAGCCCATGAATTTTGGAGGGGACAAAAACATTCAAACCACAGCAGCTGCCTAGAGACATGTCAGGCAGAGTTATCCCAGCCAAGCCCTAGTCCTGTGATGAGAACCAGAGCCACTACAGCCTGGAGCATTGCTGCCAAGCTGACCCAGGCCAGATCAGCTGAATCCCAGCCAACCCCCAGGTCTGGGGTACTGATTGTTACTGTTGTGCACTACTGAGACTGTGGCTATGTTTACCTGCAATAGCTAGCCAATGCAGACAGGGAGGCTCAGAGGGAAAACGTAACTCCCTTATTGTCACACAGCTGGCTTGTTATATCAAATGCAAGATTAAAACCCACATGCCCGCTACTCGGGAGGCTAAGGCAAGAGAATCGCTTAAGCCCAGGAGTTGGAGGTTGCTGTGAGCTGTGTGAGGCCACGGCACTCTACCGAGGGCCATAAAGTGAGACTCTGTCTCTACAAAAAAAAACAAAAAAACAAAACCACATGCCCTGTAGGAGTTACCTCCGGATTGTCCCACACAAGTGAAGGGTGCTGCTTGGGTGTAGGTCTTACAGCTTTGGGAAAATGTAACTTTTAACAAATTGTTGAAAGAAAACAGATGAAACTTTACATGGCTCTGGGGATTAAGAATGTAACAGGGATTGTTCCACTTTTGGTTTGAAGTGAATCTGAACTGGCTGTTCCACCCCCTCTCCTCCTCTCTGACAGCTGTGGAGTTCCCCAGGAGGAAGGGTTTAATGGCTTGGGAGCTGCTCCAAATAGCATCTGCAAGAACCAGAGCTTGAGTAGCCCTGGAGACCAACAATGGCTGCAGCTGGGATTTGGCCCTTTTCTAGACAAGCAGGAAGCCCAAGCTCCAACCTCAGCATGCCCAGACCCAGGCCACCCTGTGTGAGATGCACAAGGAAGACTCTAGAAAGACAAGCTGACCCCACATCCCACCTCTCTCCCTCCAGCTCATTAGCCAATATGTAGCTAAGAAGAGAAGGCCCACTCGCCTTCGCATTAGCCATTTACACCTTCCAGTATAGAGCACTCTCATCGTCGCCTTTTCTAGGAGTTACCACTTAACCACCTGTCATCCCTTGGCCTGAAGAGGAGAAATGCTGGTCATAATCAGAGTGGCTCAGCATATTGTATTTTCTTACCAATGACTGTGTGATTCTGGGGCTTTTACATGTATCATAATAAGCGACTCTTTCTCTTTTCTTCATCTTTAAAGCACTTCGTCTTGATATGGTACTTGAGCTCCAGATAGAAAGTGGGTGTGAAAAATGGAGGATGGAAAACTCCATGCTGTCATATAATTATGTATGTTTGATATTCAATCAATATCTGCTTCCATTTTATATCATAAGTTCAAAAAGAGGGAATAAACATGTCTCCCTTATTCTCTGTATATGCCTAGTTCATACCACAAGGTCAGTCATATAAAAGAGCATGGATAAATATTATATGAGTGAGTGAATGAATGAATGAATACAGCTGTTCCAGGAGATAACCCACAGATGGCATATTTACACACCCAGCCTGCCACAGTTCAGCATGTCAGACCGGGGCCTGTGGGCCCTTTGGCATCTGGTTGAGGCCCCTCTGCAGCTCCCCATGGCACCATGCCATGCTAAGCTTGTCTCAACAGATCAGTCACCACTCAGCTGACATCTTTATCAGCCAGGCCTCCCTCATGACTACAGCATGCAGGGAAGAGACTGGGAACTCTGGCAGCCAGGGCGAGTGATCGAATTCTCCTGCACAGTCCTCACCCTGGATTCGCTGGCAGCAGTTAGTGAGCTGGCAGCATCTGCTGCTCTCTGGGACCAGTGCTGCTCATCTAGTGCCTGGTGCCAGCTGGGCAGCAGAGCAAAGTCACCAATGCATAGGAGAGTCCAGACTGGCAAGTTCCAGCAACTGCCTATGACAGGTAGAAGAGACTGACAGGAAGTGACTGATAAGGGGGTCACGTGACCTTTATCCTTGCTCACTGCCATGAGAAGTTATCTAAGTCAAGTCCAGAGAGGGCAGAATAAAAAGAATTCTTATATTCTAGCCAAACGCTCCTGACTTCCCCTAGGACGAATGCCTCAGTGTGGGGTTCCCTGAAAGCAGACTCTACCACAGAGTGTAGGTGCAGGGGGGTGATCCCACGGAGCAGGAGAGATGGAGCAGGGAAGGCAGGAAAGCCAATTTACTGTGTGCTGCTGAGCTGGGGACACTCGCTTGGGATCCTCTGAGAAACCAGGTGGAGTGCACCTGTTTATCCACCACCCCCTGTCCTCTGTTGCTTGGGGGCTGGCCTCTGGGCCATGAACTCCCTCACATTGCCAACGTTGTGCCTGTGCTAAGCAAAGCAAGCTCCCAGGGAGCAAGCCCTCAGGCGAAGAAGTTGGGAGATGCAGGCCCTAGGACAGGCAGAGCTGTAATTGTATGCAGCAAGTGTCCACCTCAGCCTCAATGAACTCAAGTGGGTCTAAACCATATGGATGCATAATTAACAGAGTCTGAATATTTTGCTTACATATAACCTAGAGCTAGAAGAGGTAGGTCCCAGGCCTCTTCCACTTAACTGTGAGGTCTTAACTGAGTCAGGTTCCCCTCAGCCTTGACATCTCCATCCAGTAAAAAAATATATAATAGATTCTGTCCATCAAAATTTGAAGGATTGTTGTGGAAACCAAATTAAATCAGAGAATCAAATATAAATTATTTTGTTAACATTAAATCCTCTTCTTTTAATTAACTTGTCCAAAAAGCTATATTGCTCACCTGTCAGTAGGTTAAATATGGAGGGTTTCTAAGGATACAGGTTGTCTAAGATACTTTAAGAGACTGAGGGTAAAATCCAGTTTTGGATGGGAACGTGTCAATGAGTCAACCTGCAGTGGGTTCCAGATGTTCCTTTATATAAATCTGGCCTCATGGAAAGGAAGATTGTCATTACCTCATTCAAAGAATTCTTCCCAGATTTGTCTGGCCCTACTTCATGATGAATTATTATTCTCTTCTTCTCTAAAAATTCCCCAGTTTCTCAGTGTGATGCTAAGAACCTGGGTCCTCCATTATGTTAGTTAAACTGATGCTGACTTCTATAACTCATAAAACTCCATAGCTCAGGGGTTTACCACAATTATTACTTAGTTCCCACTTACATGGCAACCCATGCTGAGTTATCCTAGTAGGGCAGAGCCCCATCATATAGTAATCCAAGAACCCAGATGGCTTCCATCCTATGGAATTGACATCTTCAATGCAAGGCTCCCAAAGTTGCCTTGAAGGTTGTTCTATTTCCAGCCAGTTGGAGAGGAGAAAGAACATGAAAGATGGAATGGCAAGTTTTCAACAGTCCAGGTCTGGAAGTATTGCATACTACCAAGTCCACCCATGTTCCATTGGCCAGAACTCAGTCAACATGGCCACACTTAACTGCAGAAGAAGCTGGGAATGATGATCTATCTGAATGCCCAGGAAGAAGAGAAAACGGCTTTGGTGATCAGATAACAATGGCCAACATAGACTTTATGTTCATGTGATCAAGATGAACACTTGCTGCATCAGATCTAGATCTGATGGAGTTCAGCAGACCAAGAGACGTCACCAGGAAATAAGTCAAGTGCAGGGAAGTCAGATTAGGCAAAGTACAGGGACCAAGCGGAGGCCACAGTCAAGGAATTCAACACTTTCAGCTTTTTCTCACTCGCTATGGCCTATATACCGTCCCACTGACAACCCTGAAGTGTTTAACTTCCTTCCAAAGCTATGAACTTTAATAGCCCAGCATCTTTGCTAGTATTTCTTTTCCATCCTGGAGATTCTCCCATCTTTATCTGGTCAACCGTATGTTAGCCCCAATGAACCCTGCCTCCCAATTTCCATGTGTAATCTCTTCCCCTTGAGTCTGGGCTGGTCCTATGACTACCTTTAACCAATGGAATACAGTAGAAGCAACACTTGAACAGCTCCAGCCCTAACACTTAAGAACCCTTGGCAACTTCTACTTTTGTGTTCCTGGGGGCCTGAGTCATCATTTACGAAGCCTGACTGCCCTGCTAGAAAGAACACATGAAAAAACTATGTGGCAATGGCTCAGTGCCCGTAGCACAGTGGTTACGGTGCCAGCCACATGTACTGAGGCTGGCAGGTTCAAACCTGGCTCGGGCCAGCTAAACAATGACTACTGCAACAACAACAAAAAAATAGCCAGGCGTTGTGGCGAGCACCTGTAGGCCTAGCTACTTGGGAGACTGAGGCAAGAGAATCGCTTAAGCCCAGGAGTTTGAGGTTGCTGTGACCTGTGACACCACAGCACTCTACCAAGGGTGACATAGTGAGACTCTGTCTCAAAAACAAAAGAAAAAAACCTATGTGACAAGAGAGTGGCTGCTTAGAGAGAGCGCAAAGCTCAGCTGAATTCAGCTCCCAGCCAAACTGCCTGCTACATTCAGCCACAAGAGTGATTACCAGCAAGGTAATTACCAGCTCAGCTTGCAGAATCGTGAGCACATAAAATGTTGGTTGAAGCCACGAAGTTCTGGGGAGTTTTGCTAGGCAGCAGTAAACAGTTGGAGCAATGTCTTTCCAGTTTCACGCCAGCCTCTGCCTCTTCTTAGACATATCACCCTACTCCTCTCTACCTTCTCTAACACCCCCTTCTTAGTGTGATTGGGAATGTGGCTGTGCTCTTCTCCTCCCCACAGAACCCTACACACATGGCTCTTACAGCTTTCCTCACTCTGTACCATTTCATTTACATTCTTATCCATTTACTTTTAAGGGCCGTGCGCTTCTTGAAAACTTGGTCCAAAACTTATTCCTCTCTGTTTTTTTCTGTGCCTAATACAGTGGCTGACACATAGTAGGTGCTTAAAAGTTCTAATTAAATAAATTATCATTGTTTTTTAATTGGTTCATGAAACTGGAATGTAGACAGTATCTAAGAGACAGAGAGAGCCCCAGGGAATAAGAAGGTGTGCCCTGTACCCCAAAGTTCATAAATGAAATTAAGAGCAGGTCTGTGTGAGACTTGTGCTGGATAATTGGATTCACTTTTCTCAAACTTCAATTGAACCTCCTTCTATTTTGAAAAGTTAAAAAGCTTTTTGTTTTGTTTTTTTTTTTTTTTGAGACGTTAAGAAGCTTTTGGGGAGAAAAGGGAACCCTTACACTCCATCAGTGAGAATGCAAATTAGTATAGCATTATGAAAAACAGTATGGAGATTCCTCAAAAAAGTAAAAATAGAACTACCATATGAACCAGCAATCCTACTACTGGGATATATATATATATATCCAAAGGATATGAAATTGGTATGTCAAAGAGACATCTGCACGCCCATGTTATTGCAGCACAATAGCCAAGATATGGAATCAGCTCAAGTGTCCAACCATGGATGAATGGATAAAGAAATGTGATACATATACACAATGCAATACTATTCAGTCATAAAAAGGGATGAAATCATGTCATTTGTGACAACATCGATAAACCTGGAGGGCATTATGCCAAATGAAATATACCAAACACAGAAAGACAAATACAGCATGAGCTCACTTATATGTGGAATCTAAAAAAGTTGATGTCATAGAAATAGTGACTAGAACAGTGGTTTCCAGAGACTGGGGAGCATAGGTGAAAGAAGGGAAGGGGAGAGAATGGTCAATGGGTATAATTAGAAAGGAAGAATACATGCTAGTCTCCAATCACAGGTAGGGTGAGAACAGTAAACAATGCGATACCATTTATTTCAAAATAGGTATAAGAGAAGATTTTGAAGGTTCCCACCACAAAGGTGATGGATATGCTAATTACCATGATTTTATCATTATGAGATATATACAGGTATCAGAACATCACACTGTACCCCATAGACAGGTACAATTATTGTGTGTCGGCTACAAACTTTTTCAAAACAAAATAAACTACATTTTGAAGAGTCCTTTAAAACTTGGGTTCTGCTAATCTGATACAGTGTTGAGAGGTTTGGAAGGTAGAAGAGAGGTGAAGGCCTTCCACTTTCTACAGCAGTTCAGGTGGCCAAGTAGTCTCTGGCCACATGAGTGTTGGTAGCAGCTAGACTCCACAGTCTACTGATGGTCTGCTTGCGGCTGCAGAGGCAATGAGAAAAAAAGTTTCCTGACCTCTGGTCATAGCTGTGTGGAGACAATGCTGTGAAGGCCTGGGGCACCAGAAATCACCCTTGGCTCTAATCCATTGATCACTGAGAGGTTTGGTGGTCAAGAGCAACAAAAGATTCTAAACTAGAGAAGGCATGGTTGGGAGTCATTATTTCTTCATGAACTTAGGAGGTCCAATCAGAGGAGAGCTTTCTGAGAACAGGGACCACAAGTCTGAAACACCAAATTTCAACCCAACATACCACCTGGAGACCTTGGGCAATATGATTAGAAGATCAGGAGCTGGATCTGGGAGATTCTGTAACTGGTCAAGAGTGACTGAGAAGAATCCAGACTAAAACTCAGAAGATGGGGCATATGGGATGAGTGTCAGCACAATACAGTCAACTACATTTTACAGCATGGTGTTGATAAGGCTCTAAGTGAGGCAATGTTGGTTTGTCAATAATGTATATTTTCCCAGAGGCCAGAAAGTAGAATGGAATTTACTCCACTTTAAGTAAAAAAATAACTAATTAACTAACTAAAGACCCCTGAGCCCTTCCTGCAAGGGACATCTCTATATAAATGTTGTAAATAAGATTGTAAAATGGGTTGGAGCAAGGACTTTTTGCATCAAGAAGACACAGGCTCAACTCAACCATTTCTCAATTGTTCAATGTAAGGTAAGTTAATTAACCTCAGTAAGCCTTTCTTAGTTTGAAAATGGAGACACTAATATTATCTCTGTCATAAGTTGCTGTGATGGTTAAATGCAGTACATATGTACTGCCTTTTAAAGCACGTAACACAATGCCTGGCAAATAGTTAATACTTACAAAATGATGGCCGCTAACCCAGTGAATTATGAGAAATCATCAAAATCCAGTCAGGGGCAATTCGCTTATATCAAATCTACTGATAGCATTTGAAAACTCTTTGAATGCTAAAAAAGACACATAAAATTAAGATATTACCTATAAACATATTTATATTCATAATACTAATTTTAAAAAGGTGAGAGACTTATTTCCCATAACTGGCAATGATAAAACATTTATCTTAATATTTAATTATTAAGGATTTACAATGCATCGAGTGCTCTGAAGCACTTTGTGTGCATTGAATTATTTAATATTCTGAATAATCCTATGAGGTAGATACTATTATTATGTTTATCTTACACGTGAGGAAACTCAGGGTTCAGAAGCTAAATAACCCACCCAAGGTCACACGGCTAGTAGGGTGTTGAGTTCAGATTCGCCCCCAGCTGTTTTAGCTAACCAGGAATTACCCCCTATAGTAAGATGCCTCTCTCATTTGCAGAATCTTCTAGGAGAGTTACAGGATCAGAACTTATTTGTAAGTAGGAATTGTTCTGTTATTAAAAAACTTACAAGGGAGACTAGAAAAAGAAATATATTTCTCATACAAGTAAATATTTACATACACCAAAATATTTATGTTCATATATGTGAGTACTGCTTTCCGTAGGGGGAGAGAAAAATGTGTAAATATTTACTCACTGGAAATAGCTGACAAATAGTTAGGAAATAAGAATATTTATACTGTACATTGCTTTTGTGCTGTCAAATTGTTTCATTTGGAGTCTATGCACTAATTCCCAAATTGGACAAGCAACGCAAGAACCCTGAACTTGTAAATTTATGGCTCCATTTGGAGGTACCCAACTTGGTTTTGAGACTAATTTCCAAACAAAGTTAATTCCAATTTTCCTAAATTATATTTTCTAAACATGTAAACTGTCTTTTAAGATGTCCTAACTTGTTCTAGGAGGAATTATCCTCAGGCCAGTGCTGTGGGTTAGGACTGAGAGACATATTCTGGGAAGCACTTCTGGATCAACAGTTGGAGGTGGTTGGGAAGCAAGGTCAAATCCTGAATTGGCTAGACAATAGCTCAGATTGGGTGAGGACTCACAGATAGCCCAAGATAGGAATATTTTCAAATACCATCTTTTTTACCTAAATAATGTGGATGTTTAGAGATATTGTAATAAAATGATTCAAATAAATGAATAAATACATATTATGGATCTAGCATATTGACTTTTAGTTGGCACTTTCATACGCCATTGCATCTAACCCCACTGTAGCAGATTGCCTTCAACTTCAAATAATAGAAAATCTCTATGCAACCAATTTAAATGACAAAGGATTTATTACCTCATGTCACAAGGAGATGCAAAGTGGGGGGTGGTGATCTGGGGTTGCTTAATATAGTGACTCACCTCTGTCATCTAGGTCTCATGCTCTTGCCATCTTTCCCTCTGCATCCTTAGCACATTGTCTTGTCTTGGCAACATCACCCTAGAGTTACAAGATGGTTGTTGTAGTTCTGGGATTCATTTGCAAATATCACAAAGTCTCATAGAAGAAGGGGGACACTTCACAATCTCTGTTTATCCTCCAAATCCTTCCTAGAGCCTTCTACAGACTTCCCTTCCCATAGCATGGGCCAGAATTAAATGATACGCCCATGACTAGCCAGTTACTACCAAAGGGAATGGGACCACCATACTTTACCTAAATAGATCATGCCTTGTGAATTTAGGAATTACTGTATAGATTACAGTCTTCTACCTTGTGAGGCCAGGACTGGAACCTGGTTACTTTGCAAGCACGTGACCTCATCAAGCAAGGGGGATTTCTGAATGACATTGAGGTTTTGTAAGAAAGGATAAAGAGGGTAAATAGTTATTGGGTAGGCATGCAGTAGGGTCCACTGTATCCTGTTTGAAAGATGGGGAAAATGAGGCTCAGAGAGGTTGTGACATGCATTTAGTAAATGCCACAGCTGTAATTCAAACCTAAAGCCTTTTCCTGTCCTACCATTGCTGCCTTAAGTCCTCCAACTGCTGTGCCTTTCATGTTACTAGAGCAGTTGGGTGCGTGGGCACAATTGATGTTTTCCACCAAGCTCCCTTCTCTATTTCCTGTCTAGACGATTGTGAAAGGGCTGTTTGTGTAAATTTAATTCATTCGCAGGCATTACCCACCTGCCACTGGCTACAAGCCTCATTCTTCCCTCCCTCTCCAGCAATATTATCAGAAGTATATCTTTGGACCTGGGCAGTGAGAATGCAAAGCCAGGGAAAGGACTGTGGCTCCTTGGCCAGCACTGTCTTTACGGCAGGTGCCTGAACCTATCACATGGTCTGCACTATGCTCAGACTCCAGCTGTCAGTGCTCGATTTCTCCAGCTTGGGTTGTATGTTGCCAATCATCCCACTCCCTGGCCCTCTGGTCCCTGGAAAATAATAGCGCTTGTCTCCTTCTGATGATGTCTCTAGTATCTTTGTATCACTGGAGCCTTCCCTAACTCCTTAACACAGACCAGGGTTTCCTCCTTTCAATTCCTTTTGTCCCTAAAATTTTCCTCCCCTACCTTTTAGGGTATTGCCTTACATCAGGCTGTCTTACATTACTCTGTTTCCACCTTATATTGTGTTTCTTGAGGGAAAATCTACTTGTCTTCATCTTGGTTCAATTGGCCCCAACAAGGATCAAAGGCATGAAAATCTTTAGCATGGTAGCAACCATCTTCCTTGCAAGACCTATATGCATGAATTTTTATGTGCTTTTTAATGAGATTTTTTATAAACTTTTGTTTATTAGCTAATGAAGGAGGAAAGAGATTTATTCATGTTTGTTCTGTTTATGTGTTTGCTTGTTTGTTTATTTATTTATTTATTTGCAGTTTTTTGGCCGGGGCTGGGTTTGAACCCACCACCTCCAGTATATGGGGCTGGTGCCCTACTCCTCTGAGCCACAGGTGCCGCCCTGTTTATTTCTTTTTAATGCATTAGCAGCGTAAAGATAAGGAAGTGGGAAGAAGCACCATGGCAGGAGCTGTTGGTGGCCTACCTAAATACCCTGAGTATTTGCCTCTTCTTTCTTATTGGCAGAACCTTTGTTTTGTTCACGGAGGCAATATGCCTAGCAGACAATCTACATTTCCCAGCTACCCTGCAGCTAAAGCCACATGTCACAGTTTTGAGATACAAAAGTAGAAGCCATTGAGATACAAGTAGAAGTTAGTATGTGGGGCTTCTTAGAAAGCTTGCACAGTAGCCTCTTTCGTCCACCCGCCAGGTCTCCCTTCAGGAATGAGAAACTTGTCCCCTCAGCTGTTGGGATTAGCTGCTGGCTGGCATCCTCTGGCTGTTAGCACCTACATGGCTTGCCTGCCATAGAAATCGCCTCCCCAAGAGGCTGGTCTTTAACGATTTACCAACATGGGGGATAAATATCTGGCCCTTTCATTGCAATTTGGGTCAACTCCAAAGCACTAACCAAGCTCCAGAGCTCCCAGTGGAATTGGCTGAGGCCTTTACTGTGACTCCCCGATGGCCCAACTTCACCCTCTGCCCAATGCCTTCACCAGGCATTGATACAAAGCGCTCCCTAATAGACGTACTACATGCTAATGTCTGTCTAAGAGTTTGAGTCCTGGGAGCCCAGCTCCTTAAAGAGGAAGATGTGTTCAGTTTATGCTTTTTGAGCTTTGGCTTCCCCCATTTCCCACTTTGCACACAGACATTATAAAGATGGCACAGAGTCATCTCATGACCATGAAGCAAGAAGCATAAAGTGGAAAGACACCCACTCAGGACAGCCAAATGAAAGCATGAAGGAGCCTCTGTCCTAGTGGCATCATGGAACCACAGTACATTCCTGAACTAACTGACTACCTCATTTGAATTTCTTGGTCTATGAAAAATAAGGACAAATCACAATATGACCAAGCCACTGTTAAGTGCAGCAAAAACCTATTTCTACCCTAACACAGCCACCAATAGCACTTGAAAGACAGTTTTGAGGTCTTGTGAAAGAGATTCCTCACTTAGCAGTCAACAAATACTCAATATGCTACTTTTATTTTTTGTAGGTCTGTACTAGGCATTGGAGAAATAGCATTAAACAAAATGGGCAAGGTCCCTATTCTCAAAGAGCTTAGATTCACACATGGGCAGACAGATAAACAAGATGAATGGACAAGGTAATTGCAGAGTATGATACAGGCAATGAAGGGAATAATCATTATTCCATGCTAATGTGTAACTTGTAGGGGGTGGGCAAGGGCTTACTTTTATAAAGGTGGTCAGAGAAAGGCTGTCTGAGAAGGCAATAGCAAGATGAGCTCTAAAGAATGAGAATGGGGTGATAAGAAGATGTGTGGGATGTAGATAGGGCACCCTGCCTCAATCTTGGGGTATCCAGGGGAAAGCACCCAGACGTGTGACCTGTGGGCTCATCAAAAACCACAGAAGATGAAAAGAGTCTGGAGGTGCCCAGACAGAAAGGACTACCCCTGCGGCTCTGAGTTAACAGGTGGGAGGGGCTACAGTCTTTGAACTTCTGATATGTAGTTAGATTAGGAAACCTGGCTTTCTTCCCCTAGGGGGTTAGAACTAATTTTTCCCTCCCCCTTTCTAAATACCCCATCTAGCAACCTTACCTAGCCTCTCTCTTTATCTGATCTTCCTGGGGAGTTGGGATTCTTTCAACCTTATCTTTTGGCATTTTTGCATTTTGCATATGCACCTTTGTTAGAAATCAATAAAAGCTTTCTGAAGAAGTCAGAGAGGGGCTGCATTTTCTCAGTTTACTGCTCCGCCTAAGATAAAGTAAGTCTTCTCCAGGCCTTCTCAAACTTTATGTCCTAAACTGGCAGTTGGCTCTCAGACCATATAAGAGGCAAGATGGAGGCAAAGGAATGCAAGGCTCTGGGGAGGCTGGGGAAGTGTCTGAAGAGTGGAGAAAAGGGAGTTATGCCTTAATCCCTGGGAGCAGGGGGAAGTAGGTGGCCCCAGATCACATAGGGCATTGGAGAACAAGGCAACGTGCTTGGGTTTGAGTGTAATTATAATATAAGGCGGGCCACTGAAGCAAAGGCTTGCTATGTGTTCTAAGTTACTTTGTGAAGGATCAGTTTGGCTGCTGTAAAGTATCAGCTGTAAGGTGGCAAGAGTGACAGGGGAGAGGCCATTTATGAGGTGAGGGAGGGCACAGGGTTGGAATAAGGTGATAGCCGTGGAGATGAAGAGAAGTAAATGGAGTCAAGATTTTGTAGGTGAGTCCAGAAAGACCAGCTTGTGGACTGGATGTAGGAAATAGGAGTGGAGAGGAATCAAAGATGAGTTTTAGGCTTTTGGCTTTAGCATATGGAGGAGAGGAAAGTGAGGCCTTTACCAAGATGATGAAAACTTAAGGGAGGCACCTTGTGATGAAAAGAATCAAGAATTCCATTCTTTTCTATGCTAAGTTTAAGATGTCTGTTAGAAATTCAAGAAGAGACATTAACTGATATTGAGGCCATGAAAATGTGTGCTTGAGGCAAGATTGATTGATGGTCCAGTTTCTACACATCACGCTGAGGGCACATTTGCCACAGGTTGTTCCTAGACAGTGACTGAGAGTACAACAGGTTACTAAGGCAGACCTACTCTTGAGGGATGTGGGGACTCCTCTGATAAGCAAGCTGGGCTCAAGGACTCCCTATCAGCCTAGATGAGCATGTTCTAGAACTGTGCTGCAATCTAAGACTTTTCCTACCCAAGTCCCTTTCCTTCCCTCTCTCTTTCTGTAGGTGTCAGACCTGCGTTGCTATCTGGGAGCTCGTCCCACCTGCTCCAGTAAATTTCTCGGGCATCTAATTTTATCTGCTTCTTGGAGGACCCAAATGAACATGACTAGGCAGGTAGATAAGCCTGGAAGCTCAGGAGAGATCTGGCCTGGAGATATAAACCTGAAATACTTTTCAGTATTGAAAGTCATGAGAGTTTGTCAGACACCGAAGGAGTGTGGCTGTAGATAGAGAAGACATGACTGTATGCGTCCACACCTCGGAGTTCTCTTCCTAGGAGTAGAAGAGTAAAACCTCTGTCATGAAAAATGAGAGATGAAAGTATCTTAAGAAGTAAAAAGGGGACAACTATGTCAAATGCTTCTAAGAGAATCAGCAAAATGAGGCAAAGCAACTACTGGATTTGGTAGTTGATGACATGGAAATCAGAGCAAGTAAATTTGTGTGCTTAGTGTTGAAAATATGGAGGTTCCATGTTATTATTTCCACATTCTCAACAAAGAATGAGATGACGGTATAAGCTTGCAAATAAGGAGTGGGGGAAATGTAAGTTTGAAGGAAGAGAAGAAAATGTAAAGTAATAGGTTTATCAGGGGGCAAATAACAAGCTTCCTAGAGAGGCTTACCGTGTGGTTGAAGTGCCTTTTTGAGGTTTGTGGTCATACACTTGAAGTGAAATCAATTAGTCCATTTGGATAAGGGTTAACATGAAAAAAAGCTGATTTCATAATAAGAGTATGTGAGACAGGGACAAGTGGAGCTGTCTAGGACTGAGGGGATAAAGAATCTGCCAAGTTGGTGCAGGAAGTCATTCTTCCCCATCTCTAGTCACCCCAGATCTCAACTTGGCACCCTAGGAGTTCAGGGTTGGCACTGCCAAGAAAGAACTGCTGTGTGGTAAAACTGTGGGCGGGAATGACCTTGGTCTCCAGGGGAACCAGGTCTTCAGGGAGGCCCTGGAGCAGGGTCCATGAGGAGGTGCCACCTCCATGAGTGGTTAGTTGGTGGTGGCCCTCCAACGAGATGTCAGAGTCACAACACCTGAGTGAAATTGTTCCCATACACAGGCAAAGCTTTCTCCAGGCATCCCATAAACATCTGAGAGAAACTTTGTGATCCTGCAGCCTTGTTGGTAGGAATAATGAACTGTTGCAACTTAGATACTGTGATGACCAATTGTATGTGTCAACTTGGTTGGGCCACGGTGCCCAAATATTTGGTCAAACATTATTCTGGATGTTTCTGTAAGGGTAATGTTGGATGATATTAACATCTGAAACAGTGGATTTGGAGTAAAGCAGATGTCCCTCCTTCAGAGGTGTGGGCATCAACCAATCAGTTAAAAGCCCGAATAAAACAAAAACCTGACCACCCCCAAGCAAGAGGAAATTCAGGATATTGGCTCTTCTTTGGGTCTCCAGTCTGCCAATCTACCCTGAAGATTTTGGACTTGCCAATCTCCATAATTATGTAAGCTAAAATAAATAATCTCTCTCTCTCTCTCTCTCTCTCTATATATATATATATATAATATTACATTATATTATATATACATATGTGTATATATATATAATATATATGTACACAAGCACACACACAAACACACACGTATATACATACACACATGTATATGTTATGCACACACAAACATACACAGACACACACATCATATTGATTCTGGTTCTCTGGAGAACCCTAATCAATACAGATATAAATTCTAGTGTGATCTTATTTGCCTTCAAAGCCTGGGAAAGCCTAGATTCTAAGGTTACATTTTTTTTTTTTTTTTGCAGTTTTTGGCCGGGGCTGGATTTGAACCCACCACCTTCGGCATATGAGGCCAGCACCCTACTCCTTTGAGCAACAGGCGCCCCCTCTAAGGTTACATTTTTTATGGATGTATGGATGAATGAATAAATTGGAAGGAAGGAAGGAAGGAAAGACAAATGCTTGATATGATGGTGGAAAGAGCACTGAGCTTGCAGTCAGATGTTTTGTTCTCCATTCTTACTACTGAAGCTCACTAGCTTTGTGACCTTGAATATTTCTTTATAACTGAAATGCGAACAATATTTGACCTACCAACACCATGGGAACCTTGTGACAATAAGGTTCTTTGGAGTAAGATACCCCCCCCCCAAAAAGCTAATGCCATCCTAGATTACATTCATACAGAACTCAGATCAAAAATCTAATAGTCTCATGGTGCTCTGAAGCAGAGACCACATTTGGAGTATCTACTGCATGCTATTGAGCTGATGATGTTCTTCTAGAAACTATGAAGCACTCTATACCTTTACAACACTGTTATTATCATCATTACTTTTCTCAGTCTCTGAGCTCAGGTTTTTTAGTTGATCTTCCTGAAAATTCTCAGACTTTCCTTGCTGTCTGCCTTCTTACTGAAGAAGCTACACTTTGGGGTCGACATCTATAATCCACTGGATTTTTATTATTTTTGAATGAAAAGGGGACTCATTAGTTCACAGACCTCAGAAATATAAGATTTCGCTTATACCTAGGAGTTCAGATTCATAATCTATCTCCTTTTCTCATGGCCTTTTGCTTTCTTTGGCATTAGCTTCATTCTCAGGCAGTCTTTTCTGCATGGAAAGATGGTGTGCTGACCTTCTGTTGCCTGCAGTATCCTTTGAGTCTGGCTCTATTTCTGATCCATCTCCACTTTTCTTCTTAAGACATTCCCTCCCCCTAGAATAAACATGTAGATTCCGCCAGCCCTGCCTTCTTGTTTCATCTTCTGATTGGGATTCACACCAGCTTACAGCAGAACTAATAGAATATATCCTACCGGGCTTCCCTGGGATAAAGAATGCAGTTAACTCACTGGACTCTAGATTGGTTGGCTACAGAAGGCTCAGTGATAAAAAAAAATTATGATGTGTTGAATTCTGTTTGTTAAATTTTGGGTTAATATAAGGGCAACTAAGATTACATTATTCACATTTGTTGGGAAAAGTCCAAGTTGTATTTAAGTCCTTTGCCCAGGAGGTATGCCATATACTCCTACATTGTACCCATTAGGTGGGAAATGTACTGAATTCTTAACTTTCCAAAAAAGGAGATATTCCTAGGTTGTTAGGGGAATACACTGGGGACATTGGGCTCCATTTTCAAAACTCAGCTGTGGTTTTGCAACAGAACAATTCAATCTAAGAGGATCTCTGAAGCCTGAACAGCCATTGAGATGGGCTAATCATGTCTGATTTAAT
This sequence comes from Nycticebus coucang, assembly GCF_027406575.1. NCBI lineage: Eukaryota > Metazoa > Chordata > Mammalia > Primates > Lorisidae > Nycticebus > Nycticebus coucang. The sequence goes on from NC_069804.1 coordinate 40,606,743, forward strand.
CAAATCATAGAGCAGCTCCACTCCAGAGCAAGATAATTATATCTGTCCATTTATCTAACTGTCAACTGCTTTCCTCCTGTCCAGAAAAATGGGATTGGGCTTCTTCTACTATCAATTGATCTAGACTTCAGATATGTAAACATCCTAGAAAAGAAGGGTCATGTCTTCACATAGCACTGAACCTGTAGCAGAGCTCAATAAATGGTCCTCCATCATTTGACAATCTGACTCTTAGCCATTGATCTTATTCTATTAAAATGAGAATTAGGTAGAAGGGCATCAGAAATGGCTCTCCACAGGCCAATATCTGCCAGGGTTCCTAAACTGGAGCTCTTTGCTTTACTTCCATAGAAAAATGCATCCAGATTTTCATTCAGGGTCATGAATGAAGTATGACATTGGCAGATAACTCCCTGGCATTGGCAGAAAGTCAATGTGGGCTTGAACAACAGGCAGGAAGCTGGGATGCCATCCCAGGTCCTGTCCTGATTGTCCTGGCCCCCTGAAATTAGAACGCCACAGCCCAGGCCTCCTTTTGGGTTCTCTGTAATGGCAAAGAAATCCAACACATTTTTCTATTTAGAATCAGATCGTTAGGGCTGGGAGGAATCTTAAAGAGCCATGCAGTTCGATGTTTCCCAACACAAACTCTAATAAAGAGAGGGAAACTCTAAATTCTCTACGATGGATCAATTAAAATTATATAGATGTAATATATATTTATTAAATTCTTCAATAAACTGTGGAAACCTGTTTCAACTCTTTCTCATTATTTCTTTTATCACTAAAATAAAACATTAGTTCACATTAAAGACATTTTATTTAAAGATGAATTTTATAGATTTTAGGAAGTAAAAGCTTTCAGTGATGAAAAAAAAAGAAAAGAAAAATAAAGTCTGGAAAATTTGTCCTGGACCAATGCCCGATTGAATGTCAGGAGACAGACTTTGATTCTATTTCAGTCTCTTTATGAAGAGAGGGAACTGAGGCCCAAGATCACAGATCTGAGACCAAATCTTGGCTCTTTAGACACCAGCCCAGTGACCTTCCTGATGTCCTGGGATTCCTTACAACGAAAGCCAATGGATTATCAATCAATCTACAAATAGATTTGGTGTCTGAGAGGCTCAGTGCTCCACCTAAGCAGAGAACAATTTGTATTTCTCACCTGGCAGAATTAACAGCACATGTTTCCAGCTTATTGACTGCGCTAGTGTTCAATTTCCATCAAGAGTATGAAGTAGCAGTTAAGATATATTTCAGTATAACAGAAAAGTCTGTCTTACTTTGGCTTATGCCATGAATATGCCTATTGTTTACTTAATGAGTAGTTGGGAGGTGGGTAGTTTCAGGGTTAGCTCACCAGCTTATCAAAGCCAACAAAGACCCTCTAACTGCACAATCTTCAACCTGATACCTTTATTTATCTTCAGGTTTGCTGCCTCGTGGTCTCAAAATGGCTGCTACAGCCCTAGGCATTATGCTCACATGTCAATATCCAAAGCAGAAAGAAAGGAAGGGGTAAAAGGCCTTGTTATCCTGTGACCCTCTATATTATCTAGGAGCTAATATTTCCTAGTATCTCTCCATCTCTCCGTCATAGATCTTCTTCCATCTGTGGCACAAGATACCAGTCAATTGTGAAATACAATGCTCTAGTTGCTTGGTCTAATTATGATTTATCCCTTGAGCCTGGGCACATTGCCAATAAACAAACCAAAGTTCTGTTAGCAAGCAAAAAGGAGGACAGTATCTGGCATACATAGCCACTCATACATTGACATAAGAAAATGAGAAGGGGTCCCCCTGGAAGAAATGGCCATGAACCGATGCCCTATTTCCTTTCAACATTATGACACCACAAATAATTTGTGTCTAAAAATATAGAGACCCTGTAATATAGCACATCTAAGCCCACAGTAGTCCATCGAATGGGCTTCATAAGCCCCTCTTAAAGACACATAAGCCCAGTGGCAGTGCTGCTCAAGGCCATGGAGCAGCCCTTTCTCTGTGCTTCTAGAACTTTCTACTTTACTTACTATTCTCTTCTCCTCTGGTGCCTTTGAGCCTTTAGAAACAAGGTCTAAGATGTTTCGAACTCTGTGTTTCCATACTGCATTCCCTTAACTGCAAACAGAGTGCTGTGAGAGGCCCCAGGTATTAAGGGAACTAATGGCGGTCGCAGCCCAATGCGAAGTGCTCTACAGATGAAAGAAATTCTTTTTGGAAAGCCAAAGGGAAGCATAGAGGTGGGAGTGGGGAGAGGAGCTGCTTAGGAGCTGTACTGGAGCCTCCAGTCACCCCATCAGAGGGCACTGCTTGCCCTGCTCAAGTGGACAGCCTCTGGCCCCAGCTGGCCTGCAGGTCAGCCTCTCTCTTCCAGGTCGCTGTTGTGTCAAAGTCTTTTGGATTCAAGAAGCACACGTCTTAGGTGACTTCAAATGTTGTCACAGCTTTCCGGTTCTTTGGAGTTGATGTCCCTGAGATTGTAGCATACCCATCTCAGTCTGCAATTCTCATGACTGTAGAGCTGCTTTCTCTGCAGATGTTTCTGTCTCCTCCTCCAGGCTGGAAGCTCCTGGAGCCAGGGCTGGCGTCATATTTACCTGTGCGTTCCTTGTTCCTGGCCCAGCACCTGCCTCTCAGAGGGCACTCGGAAACTGTTTCATCACCAACAAATGCACTCAGAGACCAGGAAGAAGGATAACGCTCCCCTCAGGTCTAAAGACATGGTTGAAAAGGAGAGAGAAACAATTACAGCCTCTGCTTTGTGGCAGAAGACCTGCCGCGGTGTCCTGTGGTCCTGAGTTACACCACACTCTCGTGTACACACTCCAAGTCCCTCGGCTGCCTTCATATTTACGGTATCCCCGTGGCCAGGCCCATTTCCTGTGTTCGATTTAGATCTATCAAGAGAACACACTCTGAGGGTTTCTCTTTGTGCTGCCTTCTTTCTCTGTACTAACAACATGAGTGTCCTTATTACAGCCACACACAGGCCCCAGTCTCTCGTTCTCTCTGTCAGATTTCCTCAGGGCTATGGGAATCCACAGCCACTGAGCGTCTTTGCCAGAAAGCAGAGACTATAATTGTCTCCCCTCTTTCCTGATCCCAGCTTTAGATCAGGGAAGGTTGCACTCTGTGTCTTTTAATCTCATTCTTCTGTCGGACATTCATTCATTCTCTCTCTCTCTCTCTCTCTCTCTCTCTCTCTCTCTCTCTCTCCATCCCTATCCCTTGTGACATGTTTTAAGGAACAAGGAACCAAAGACAGGAAAATGCTACCAACTGTAATCATAACTGAGCTGTCCATGTGTCTGCCAGGTTCTAGAAGATGCCGTGGGCAGGAGTGGTGTTTGTGTTCGTCTGTGTGTCAAGAAAGGCACCATCTGTGTGGGGGAGCGAGCATGAACTGGGGCACATGCCAAATCTGATGCAGGGTGGGGAAGGGTGAGGGCGCCATCCAGAACCCCATAGCTCCTGCTGCGAGGCCACCCACAGGGGCCAGAGCTCCCGGGAGGGCGGCTGTCGGGCTGGCTGTGCGCATCCAGGCTGAAGCTTTGCCTTTTTCTCCTTGAGCGCCTGCCATTCAGAACCCCCGGGATGCAGAGGACACACAACACGTGGTGGTGTTTCCAGCTGTGCCAGAGCCTGGAGCACACAAGTGTTCAGAAGCCAGCCTGGGCAGACTCAGACCAAGGAGACACTGAGCCCTGGGAAGGGGCCGATGGTGGAGTTGAAGGAGGCAGCCGAAAGCCAGCAACAGATCAGTGTGTACAAGCATCGCTGTGCCTGAGTTTCCCCAGCTCCCAAAGAGGAACCACATTCTCTGCTCACCTTGCATACGTTTTGTAAGGATGCCATACGCTATTACATGGTGAATGCCTAACACTGTTTCAGAAGCTTTACTTTTATTAATTTATTCAATAGTCCCAGGCACTCCACTAGATAGGTACCATTATTTCTATGTAAGAAATGTAGGCACAGAGGATTATTGTTCAAAAAAAATCACCCTGGACTTCTCTGTGATATCTAAACACAAGGGCTTGAAACAATGGGAAGTTCCACACAGGTGTACTCTTACAAATGAGGTCAGTCGGGTACTCTGCTCTCGAGCGATTATTGGCCCAGTACCACAGACTGCTGGACCATTTTTTCCCTTTAATCATCATTTTTAACTGAAATATAATAATTGTACATATTTATGAGATATGTTGTGATATTTTGATACATGTATATAATGTGTAATGATCAAATCTGGATAATTAACATATCCATCACCTCAAACATTTTTCTTTTTCTTTTCTCTTTTCTTTTCTTTCTTTCTTTTCTTTTTCTTTTTTTTTTTTTTGAGACAAAATCTCATTTTGTCACCCTCAGTAGAGTGTCGTGGCATCACAGCTCACAGCAGCCTCAAACTCTTGGGCTTAAGCAATTCTCTTTGCCTCAGCCTCCCAAGTATCTGGAACTACAGGCACCCACCACAACGCCCGGCTATTTTTGTTATTGTTGTTCTAATTGTTGTCATTATTGTTTAGCAGGCCCAGGCTGGGTTTGAAGCCACCAGCACCAGTGCATGTGGCCAGCGCCCTAACCACTGAGCTACGGGCACTGAGCCACCTCTAACATTTTTCATTTCTTCGTGTTGGGAGCGTCCATAACCTGGTCTTTCAGCTATTTGAAATAAACAATAAATTGTTAATTACGGTCACTCTAGAGTTCTATAGAACATGAACTTATTTTTCTTACCTAGCTGTATTTGTGTACCTGCTAACCAACCTTTCATTGTCTCCTCTCCCCCTGCCCTTCCCAGCCTCTGGTAACCACTATTCTACTCTCTACTTCTTTAAGATTGACTTTTTAAGTTTCCATATATGAATGAGAGCATGTGATAATTGCTTTTCTGTGTCTGGCTTATTTCACTTAACATAATGTTCTCTAAGCTCATCTGCGCTGCTGCAAATGATAGATGTTTGGGGGTTTTATGGCTGACTAGTATTCCATTGTGTGGATATGCCACATTGTCTTCATCCATTCATCTGTTGTCGGACACTTAGGTGGATTCCATATCTTGGCTATTGTGAAAGGTGCTGCCATAGGCATGGGAGTGAAGATACATTCCCAGTAGCCAAGATAGAGAATCCTGGACTACGTAGGTGGGCAGGGGAAATAGCTGTCAACTGATGTCAGACAGGAAGGTGGGGCATAAATAATGCAGCTTGCTCGCCCCTTGGGCCAGACAAGTCTAAGTCACACCCTACAGCATCTCCCAAAGGAGCCAGTGGGACTGAGCCTTCACTGCTCACAGCAGTCACCTGCCCGTGAGCACAGCCTTTATTGGCTGCCTTCCCTTTCCCGTGCCACGGCTCACCCTCCAGCGGCGCATCTTAGATCACCTCCCATATGAACAACTTGCATTTCCATCCTATCTCAGAATCCACTTCTTGAGAATCCAGCCTTAAGACAGCATGTACCTTCTAAGGTGCTTTCTCATCATTTCATCTTTATAACAACCTGATAGGGCGGCGCCTGTGGCTCAAGGAGTAGGGCGCTGGTCCCATATGCCGGAGGTGGCAGGTTCAAACCCAGCCCCGGCCAAAAACCACAAAAAAAAAAAAAAACAACCTGATAATGTAGATAGAGTTGGTAATAGAAGAGGAAGTCCAAGGAGGACGAGAGATACACGGAACAGACCACACTAAACCCGCAGCTGGGCACTATATGCAGCCAAGCCTTGCCTAATCAGCCAACCCACAAACATGAACATGACAATAGATGATGGTTATGTTGAGTCACAAAGTTTGAGGGTGATTTTTTCTCAGTGTCATTATAACAAAAGTCAACTGGTACAATAGTAAAGCCCACACATAATAGAAATTTAGGAAGAGTTATATATATATATTTCTAATACCTCTTCTGGCCCCCAGTTGTGCACCTCCAGTGATATGTGTACTCTGTTTATGAAACCACTTCACTAAATTGGTAGGGACTGTGTGTGTTTGTTGAGATATATATATATATGGAATATGAATTGGGCATGTACTATGGGTGTGAAGGTCATAATACATCTGACTGCCTTGAGACACTGTTGGTTGTTTTGATGTAAGTATTAAGAACATTCATTTTCACTCTCAGAAGTGTCCCCATTTGAGCCACAATTCTTCGGTCTCCCTCACCACGTGGGAGGCACTGTGTTGGGTATAGGGCATAAGGAGTGTGTGGTCCTTTGAAATCAATTAAAAGAGGTGCATACTCTGAGGAAGTGCAGGGTGGGAAGACATTGCTTCCTGGAAAAGCAATATCTGGGATGAATCTTATAAGACAGAGTTGGCTGGGCACTGGGGCTCACGCCTGTAATCCTAGCACTCAGGGAGGCCAAGACAAGTGGGTTGCTTGAGCTCGGAAGTTCAAAACAAACCTAAGCAATAAAGAGACATGTCTCTGCTAAAAACTGAAAAATTAGCCAGGCATTGTGGCGGACAGTGGTAGTCCCAGCTCCTTGGGAGGCTGGGGCAGGTGGATTGCTTGAACCCAGGACTTTGAGGTTGCTATGAATTAAGCTGATGCTGTGGCACTCTAGCCTGGGGTAACAGAGACTCGGCCTCAAAAAATAAAAAGTAAAAAATAAATTAAGAAAGAAAAGAATAGACAGAGCTGGATGAAGAAGAAAGAGAAGGCGTCTGGGCAGGAGATTCATAGACACAAAGGCATGGTGTATCAGACTTTGCATGGGAATGATGCTGTGAGTTTAGGAGGAGTGAGAGATGGTATTGGGTCCATAGATGGCAGCTCCATTTGCCAGACTAGGGAGTTTGACCTTTTTTCTTACAGCTATGGAAAGTCCTGAGGAATTTCTACAGGGAAGGAGCATGATTAGATGTATGTTTTAATAAGATGACCCCAGCAATGACCTAGACTGAAAAGAATCACAAGTGGAGGCTGGGAGGCCAGTGATGAGAAGTGGTGGAGGCTTGAATAAAGACCCAGTGGGAAGGCAGAAAGAAAGGGGCAGGAGGGCTACCAAGAAGGTAAAGTTTATGGGAAATGGTGACAGGTAAGATGAAGACAGGTGCAGGATGAGCACATCTTGGTCATTGGCATTAAAAACATCTCCTTGGGTACAAGAAAAGACTAGTTTGGATGGTTTCCTTGAGTTTCACACAGTGATCTGCAGTGATCTGAACTTGCCATCTTACCTATACACAACTCGCTGGTCATAGACTAAGAGGCAAAACTGGCATTTGCATAAGTCATAAAACTTATACAATACCTCGTAGTTTCCCATGTATAAAATCATTCTCTCATTTTCTCACAATCACCCTATGAAGTAGACAGTATCACTACTTTTCAAAAAGGAAACTGAAGTTCAGAGAGGTTTGGTGACTTGTCTGCAGTCACACAGCCAATAAAATTTTAGAGTCCAGAGTTAAATGTAGGTTTAAGCCCAAAGGTGAGTTCTTTGACCTCTGCTCCATGACATATAAATCAGCATCTTAAGGAAGGTGGAAAGGGTGAGGGCCATGGGCAGCCATAAATGGGGAGGTCATTGCAGGCTGAAGTCAATGGGTACAACTGTGGGATGATAAGATTTGCGCTGCGCTCTGACATGGATGGAATTTAGAAGACCAGAAGGTGGAAAGCAGGCAGTGCAACAAGAGATCTGCATTTGAGAGCCAGAAGGGACCTCAGAGATTACGCAGATATTTACTCCATGACAAAATGGAAACCCACTGTATTTAAAAGATTCATACAAGTCCCTGCAATGGGTTAAGGCAGAATGAACTTGAATTCGAGCTCAAGATCCCAGAACTTTTTTTTGCTTGCCCCTAGAACATGGGGAGTAATTAGGCTAGAATCAAGTTCCCAAGAAAGCAGCAAGATCATCATCCCTTCCCTAGCGTTCCTGGTATTCACATCTATGAATCGGTCCCATCTCATCCCTTGGGCTGATCATGGCATCCAGGAGACTTATCTTCTTGTGTGCAGTTTGGGTTTTGGACAGGCTCAAACCTAAGTTTGGGTTCTGTACCAGCATTCACTTGCCACGAGACCTTGAATAAATTCCCCAATTCTCAAGCTCCTCAACATCTATGCTCCCATGTGTAAGAGGGGATAATAGAGCCATCTTTACAGGATGGCTGTGCGAAGAAAATGAAGCATTAAAACAAAAAGTCACAGGAGGGGCTCAGTAAACAGAATTGCTGGGTTTTTCTTTTTTGTGGTGGTGAGGGTTCCTCTGCCTTTGGACAATCAGAGAACCAAAAGCAAAAGACTAAGAAACAGAGTAAAAGGAAAAAATTGTCATGTGACATAAATAACCCACCTGATATGTTTAATAAAACGGAGAGTTATGTAGCACCTGCCAGCACACACCCAGATGCCATGTCTTGTCCTGTGAGATAGACTTTATGGAATTCCTTTCACAGACAGGGAAACTGAGGCACGAGGCATGAGAATGGTTTTCACAAGGTCCCACAGTGCATTAGTGATGGAATTAGCACTCCAAAGTCATCATCTCAGCTCCCAAACCTGTGTTCTTTCTAATGTGCTGATGAAAAAAGTGCAATCTGAGAGATAATTGCCAAGTCCAAGCCAGGTTGCTGAGGCCTGTGGGGGCAAGAAACCCAAGTATAGTGCTTTTCCTGGGGAAAAGACTTCAGGGCATTACAAAGGAGAGATCCGAGGGAAGAGGTAGGTTTTAAGCACCAGGGACAGAAGGAAATGAGGTGTGTGTGTCTGTGTGTTGAGAAAGAAAGAGGGAAGGAGAGCGGAAAAGAGGGAGAGAGGAAGAGAGCATATAAATATGTGTGTTACCAGCTGGGTTTCCCGCGAAGCAAATTGAGAGGCTGACTTTAGTGTGCAAGATGTTGATTAAGGAAAAACCTCGAGATCAACATCTGGAAAGGGGAAGGATGGAAGCAGTCGCGGGCAGACAGAGCTTATCAGCTGCCAGGAAGCAGGCCCAGTGGCCTTGGCCAACCAACCCCATGGGGAGCTGTGGAGCTAGACGTGTCTTTCAGAGATGGGTAGAGATGGCCAAGCCTTTGTAATCCTATGTAAATCGCCCACTGCTTATGAGCTGCCCCGGAAAGGGGCAAGGCACTCTCTGCCACTACGGCCAGCCCTGCAAGGGCTGACAGCTAGAGACGGCCACTGATGGCACTCCCAGCAGCTAGGCAACTAATCTTTGATGGTGGATCTGAGTGGGCTGTCAGTGTATCTACCAATATTTGTCTGTGTGAGAGCATTTGGTCTGAGTGTGCATGTGTTGCACACATGTGTGTGATCTCTGCTCTCCCAGGGGGAATTGAGTTCCTGCACTGAATTCCCATGCAAGTCATTGGTCCCTCCAGTGTCATTGCCTTTGCCAGCGTGGGAAGGTTCTGGGCAGTAGAACAGCTGTGAGCATCAAGCCTACCCCCAGAGGAACCACCAGACAGATGCCCAGAGCCACCCGCTGGCAGCTGGAGGGGCGGGGACCCTGAATGGAGATCTCAGAGCAAGCTGTGCAGGGAGGCCAAGTGGAAGTGCGGAGACAGAGGAAGACACCCTTCCCAAGGGTGGCTCGGGGTCCGCGAAACTCTGACAGGACAGAGAGAAGAGAGCGAGAGAGACAGAGACATGCGCGCAGACACACACACTCCTATACGGAGAGACAGGGAGAGAAAGGTGGGGAGAAACATTCACGCCAAGGGAGGGAACAAACGCAGGGAGTCGGACAGGGCAACTATTGACATGCGGAGAGACACAGGAGCGGATGGAGAAAAGACAGAAGAACAGGCAGAGAAAGAGAGACGGGCAGATGGGACGAGACACGTGAAGAACTAATAGAGAAACGAGGAGTGAGTGAAGACTTGCAGAGCAGAGAGACAGACGGAGACAAAGAGAGACGGAGAGGGAGCCCGGGCGAGGCCTAAAGGAAGATGGAGACAGTTCTCCAATGACACCCCGCCCGGGCAGCTTTCCTTACCCACTAAAGCTTTTCATGTCTCTGTTCTATGGACCTGGGTGAAGAGTTGGTTTCTATACTTCCTGTCTGGGGTAAGTTGCTACAGTTTCTGAGTTCTGATGGTAATGAAACAGTGTAACTACTAAAGATATGTTTCAATTTGAACAAGAGATTCTGAAGGATCCTCTTAATCTTCATTATAACGATCAAGTTCCTTTTGGTGTCTGACTCCCAAGCTCAGCCTTTGTCCCTCTCAACCTCTTTCCTTCCCTCCAGCTCCCCTCCCAGAGGACTCCTCCCATGCACAGTCTCCCCCGGCCTCACCCCCCAGCCCTGAGCCTTCTCAGAATGCTCACCTATACACAAAAACCGTTAGCATAACAGTTGACTGAACTGCAGAGTCTCAAAATCAGCCAGGGCCAAGGCCTGAGGCCATCTTGGCAGGTGCAGGGGCAGGGCTGAACTAGAGACTCCTCCTGGCAGTCTCTGATCAGGAAGGGGACACCTGCTCTAGAAAACGAGAACAGAGCAGAGCAAAGAGGTAGAGAGAGGCCACTCAGACAGGAGCAGGTGGGAAGATGCTAAGAAGCCAGATCAGGAGAAGAAGCCCAGGCAGAGGCATTCAGGCATAGAGAGAGGGAGGCAGGAATCTCAGACCTGGAAAATCACCACCTGCAAAGAAAGTACCAGTCTGCTGGTGACATTCTGGAGGAATTTCTGCAGCCCCTGGGAAGCAAAGGACAAAGTTGAATTGTTGTCTGCAACCAGGCTGAGCTGAATCAAACCAGGCCCAGCAGCTGGTGTGCATCCAGGGCTGGTGGCCCACCCAGGGCACACCTGCCATCATCACAGGAGCAAAAGATTCTGTGTAGCCTCAGCCTGGCTGGAAGAGGAGTTACAGATGGGGGGATCTACTGCCTTGTAGCTGAGGGTAAACTGTGCCCTTGAGGTTGTTGGGAGTAGAAGAGAAAAGGGGAAGCTTTTCAATCCACAAAGATTGAATTCCTGTCCATCCCACAAGCACACCTGGGCCCTCTTTTCATCCAGGTTTCCAAACTTACTGTGTACATATTAACTTTCTTCCTTTCCTTTTTGCAGTTTATTTCTTCTGCGTCAAATTTAAGCTTCCTCTCCCCAAGTGGATGAAAGCTCTCTCCCTCTGCCCAGGTACAAAGATAAATGCAAAATACATCCTGAGAAGTTACACATGGCATGGTCATTCGAATGCCAATAAGAACAATCTACACTTAACTGAAGGATGCATTCCTAAAGCACAAAATTTCCTCCTTATTTATCTTTTATTTTAAGCTGTATATTAATGCACAACTCTAAGGTGACAAAAATTGAGGAATATCGCTATGTCTTTGAAACCAGCGCTTCTCAAATTTTAATGTGCATGTGCGTCACTTGGAGATCTTGTTAAAATGCAGATGCTAATTCAGTAGGTCTGGGTAGGGCCTGAGATTCAGATTTTCTAGTCAGTGCCCAGGTAATGCTGATGCTGCTGGTCCATAGACCACCCTCTAAGTAGCAAGCAACTAATCCAATACAGTTAATGTGAAATATGGCCCGGAAGCATTGAGGCTTATTCCTAAACATCTCCCTCCGTAGCATGTTTGTGAGTGCAAGGGTCCTCCAAAGCCTGGAGTATGCAGTAAACAAGAGGAAGGGGTTGGGCTGTCATTTGTCTCAAGGAGACAGCGTGGAGTAATGGAGAGAAACAGATCCAGACAGACTTGATCTCCAATTCCTCCTCTATTATGTACAAACTATGTGGCTTTCTTTAAGGTCGCTTAAATTCCTGGCTCCCAGATGTCTTGTCCACACATAAAGTGAGGTTATTGGAAATCGACAGATTATAGGTGAGAATTCAAGGTGAATCCAGCTGAGTTCATGGCCCTTTCCTGACTTCTTCCATCCTCACCTTCTCCTAAAAACCAGTTCTTACGATCTGAAATCTTTGGCAATTAATCCTATCTTGACTGTCATGTGCTGCCTTCAAACACTGTGGTCTCCATGTAAATTTTTACTTCTCCTGGTATTCCCCTCAACTGGATTCTAAGCTTATCTTGAAGTTCTTAAATTTAATGTCTTACATTTAATTGTTGCTCACTACATAGAAATTCAATTAGTAAGTGGATGGATGGATGAATGGATGGATGGATGGACAGACAGACAGACAGATGGATGACTGTACTGATAGATGAGCAAATCATACAAATGTGCTGACATCTACTGCAACCACACTATGAAGTATGCAGCTGAGTGCATGTGACAGCTCCTCCCTCAATCTTCCTGAAGCCATCAGTCCTCTCCAAATCAGGAAGAAGGATACTCAACAAACTACTGATAAGCAGCCTCTTGGAGGGGATGGACACTCTATTCAGTTTTTGTATAGTCATAGACCAAGATCCAGTTTTTCCATCCTGATGGAAATGACAGGGTCTCGGTTCTCCCCGGCTCCTGTGCAGAATAAGAACTGGCATCACTCAGTTGGCTCCCAGGTGAGTACAAATCACTCATGGGACTGCCACTGCACTGAACAGGCTGGGGAGTCTTCTTTACCGATTTGGAAAGAAGACTTTCTAGCTAAATTTGCCACAAGCTGATGAGAAAATACCCATCAGAAGAATTGTAAAAACTACTCTTTATCCCACGAGTACCAGAGTGCCATGCCTTGCAGGGGTTCGTTTTTCCTAATAAGGACCTGCACTTTGTTGCTAGAGGTTAGGGGCTGAGCCAACTCTGAAACCTGCCCTTGTTGAGGACACCTATCAACTGTCAGCAGCAGAACAAGAGACATCATTCAGATCTTGGTTCAGTACGTATCTAACTGGACCTACCAAGGAGAACACATTTGTTCCAAGAACCTTAAGTAAATGATGTTCGTGTCCTACTTGAAACACAACTGTCTCCTCAGAATGAGATTTCAGGACAATATTTACCAAGTTCCCAAGTTTAGCTTCTAGTTTTTCTTTTCATTACTAATTGTGATGGCATTGCTTTTGCTGTCTTTGATTTTTTTGGTGGTCTGCTTGGCATTACAGAAGAATCCTGGAGAACGATTGGCTCTCCGAGGTCCTACCCCATTTTGGTGAATTCTTCTCTAGCTATTTTCGGCTAGTCCCTTCCCTTCTCTTCCTCAAGGAGGGGTCCTCAGCTTTTTCCTCCATCTCTCAGATGAGGGGGCTGAGCCAGATGATAGCTTGGCTCTCTTCCAGCTCTCTGAGTCTGTACATTAAGAAGCTTCTGTTTTTAATTCAAATGCCCAACAAGTTTAATGTTTTCCATATCTTGAAGCCGCAGCATGAGAAAGATAACCCTGAATAGAACCTGATGGGTAATTTGGAGCAAAGAAGAGAACCACTGGGTTAAGAAGTCATGGCACAAATGAATCAAAATGGACCTTGGAGATTTCTGGAGTTACTAGACTCCTTAGTGTCATAAACAAGAAAGCTAGAAAGAACTACAGTGGCCCTACCTTCCCCCCTCCTTGCTTAAAAGAGATGATTGGACAACAATTGCTAAAAATCATTCAAATTATAAGATACACAGAAGATACACAGTTGTGATGTTTAAAGAAAGTTAATCCGAGCATTTCGTCTTCAGTTACCATCTGTAGTAGACTGTCAGATCCCGGCCCTCAGTGAGCCAGGCCTCATATGTTGACTTCTTTGTGGAATCCCCTCTTGCACTAACTTTGGGATTGGCTGTGGGGCTAGCTTTGGCCAATGGGACATGGCAAGCATAATTGGGCTTACCCTATCGCACACTTGCTCTCGAAACATAACACTCCCTCTTTGAACCCACCTGCTATGCTGGGGGAAACCATACCACAGGGAGAAGCCACACGGCAGAGCCCTGAGGCTCTCGACCACAGCCCCAGTGGAACTGCCAGTAAAAGGCCAGCACCTAGTTGCCAACCACATGAGTGAGCCATCTTGGAAGTAGATCCTCCACCCCTAGTTGAGCTGTACTAGAGGATGCCACATGGAGCAGAGATGGGTCCTCTCCAACAAGTTCTGCTTAAATTGCAGAATAGTGAGCAAATAAGTGATTGGTGTTGTTTCAAGCCACTGATGTTTAGGGTGGTTGATTACACAGGAGTAAACAACAGGACACTCCATTCATGCTCAAAGGGCTGTGGTCCTATTCCCTGGGTCTGACAGAATTTATAATGGGAGCCCCCATACTACCTCGTTGGAGTATCTCTGGGGACTGAGTTGAGTGCTGAAAATCCTGTTGTGGTGAGTCAGGAGAACTGCTAAATACTTTCAAATTCTACCTCTGCAGTAATAATGGCAAACTTGGTTCTTTGCATATGTGTCTTTGTGAATATAAGTTTGTTTTCTTTCCCAAGATAAATATCTTTGTGCATAGACAAATAAGGGTTGATGAGATAGAAAGAGCTGATTTAAGGAAAAGGTTCTGTAGTTTGCTTGCTTATCAGGTGCTTATGGGGTTTGAATGCATCAAGGTCCCAAACCTAAAGGTTAATGTTTTGACACTGAAAATCCATCAGTCAGGGGGTGAGGACGAGGGGACAGTTTGCATTAATTATTAGTCTGGCTCTTAATTTGAATCAATGAAAATGCCAGAATGACAGAGGTGTTTGGACTGAATAATAATTAGCAAGACTGACAGGGGCCTGAACAAAGAGCAGTAGGAGAGGACGGCACCTGCAAACAGGCCTAGGAGGCAGAGTTGGGGCCCGCATAGGAAGGAAAAGCGATAGTCTCAGTTGGAAATCCCTGGCCTTGACCTGAGTCACCACAGGAGGCTGAGAGAAAAAGAGGAGTCTCTCAGGACAGGGCAGGGCCTCTGCAGGTCTGGGCCCTGAAGGATGTAGTCTCTGGAGCATTCTTAACATTGGTGAGCTTTTGAATCTACCAAATGTTCCCTTTTGAGGAATGGGCCAAGTTGTGGGTGCCTTCTTACATCAAGACACAGCCTCATCGTGGGACCCAGGATGGCCCCTTGGACCCACCTTAAATATCAGCTATCTCATGAACTACTTTTGTATGCAGGTGAATCAAGTTAAGTGAGGGGCCTTGGTCAAAATCACACAGCTGGTGAGGGGCAGAGGTAGCCTAGCAAGATGCCCGGATGTTCTGACCTCCTTCGCTACAGTTGTCTTTCTGCCAGGACCCAGTGCTTGGGAGCTTCCGGTACATTAATTATCCCCATATATTTCTACCCTCTGACTCAGGGCAGGGCATCAAGCAGTTAGGAGCTTCCCTGTGGAAAAGAGGACAGGATAATTTGAGAGAGATGGATGTTGGTTGTGTGGCTTAGATAAGACTCAGAAATAGCTGGGAGGTGTAACTAGCTAATTGCTGGGATTCGCAAGAACCCAGGTTCTTTGCTCCAAAAGCTTGTCTAAAATTCCACTAGAAAGTAGTTTCTTTGGATTAATCATTTCTATCTTTCTAGGGTCCTTTAAAAGGATATAAATGCAGCTGGGCATCCTGGCTCACTCCTGTAATCCTGGCACTCTGGGAGGCCGAGGCAGGTGAATTGTTTGACCTCAGGAGTTTGAGACTAGCTTGAGCAACAGTGAGACCCAGTCTCTACTAAAAATAGAAAAACTAGCTGGGCATAAAGGCAGGTGCTTGTAGTCGGGAGGATTGCTTGAGCCCAGGATTTTGAGCCCAGGAGTTTGAGGTTGCTGTGAGCTATAACACCACAGCACTCTACCCCGAGTGACAGAATGAGACTCTGTCTCAAAAAACAAAAAAAAAAAGAAAAAAGGAGTAAATGGTTTGATTATGTTAATTCATACTACAATATAAATGAATTACTTTCATACTTTATTTTTCACAGGTATTTATATCTTTTTTGTGTGTATGAGAGACAGAGTCTCACTCTGTTGCCCTGAGTAAAGTACCATAGCATCATAGCTCACCACAACCTCAAATTCTTGGGCTCAAGAGATCCTCCTGCCTCAGCTTCCAAAGTAGCTAGGAACGCAGGCTCTCGCCATGACATCCAGCTAGTTTTTCCATTTTTAGTAGGGGCAGGGGTGTGTCTCAGACTCCTGAGCTCAGGCTATCCACCTGCCTTGACCTCTTAGAGTGCTGGGATTACAGGTGTGAGTGCTGCGCCCAGCCCCATCTACTCCTTTAGCAGACAGGTATTGAGCACCTCCTCTGCTCTAGCCAAGGGCATGCAACCTGAGACCCACAGGCCACATGCTAAACTATTTGAGGCCTGTTTTGCTTATCTGTGGTGTTGTATCCCAAAAAGTATGCATGTTTCTTTTTTTTTTTTTTTAATTTGCTCATCGGCTTTTGCTAATGTTTGTGTATTTACTGTGTGGTCCAAGACAACTCTTCCTCTTTCAATGTGCAGCAGAAAAGAATAAAGGTTGGCACCCCTGCTAGTCCCTGGGACCCCAAAGTGAAGTCTGTGCCTTAGGAACGCACCATGTCTTAGAGGAGATACGTAACGGGAACAATGGAACCGCTCTTCATTGTCCATCAACTCTGTTCCAAGCATGGGATAGAGAAACCAACCCTGTTTTAACCAACTTCCTCTCTTCATGGTATTATTCTCAGGTAGAGAAATTTAGTACTGCAATAATACTGAATAGTGCTGAATGCAACAGACTGAATTTTCGTGTCCTTTCCAAATTCCTATGTTGAAAGCTAACGCCCCTGCCAGGTGATGGTATTAGAAGGGGGGGGGGCCTTTACAAGGTGATTAGATCATGAGGGCTGAACCTCCATGAGTGGGATTAGTGCCCTTATAAAAGAACCCTGGGAGAGCTCCCTCATACTTTCCACCATGTGGGGACAGGGCAAGAAGTCTCCAACTATGAATCAGAAAGCAAGCACTCACCAAACACCAAATCTGCCAATGCCTTGATCTTGGACTTCCCAAACTCCAAAACTGTGAGATATAAAGTTTTGTCATTTATAAGTTACCTAGTCCATGGCACTTTATTATAGCAGCCCAAACAGACTAAAACAAGTACCTTTCCAAGGTCACATAGCAAGTAGCAAAACTAGAATTTGGAGCTAGATCTCTCTGATTCCCAAGCCCACATGCTTTCTACCACCTCGCTAAAATATGCACCAGGTGTGATAGGAGGAGAGCAGAAGGAGCAAGTTCAGTTGCTTGGACTTTAAGGCCATTTGGCAGGTGAGGGAGAGGGTAGTAAAGACAGGTAAGAGCTTGGGCAAAGGCAGAGAGGGATGAAAGCAGGTTCTGTCATCAGGAAATTACAAGTAGTTCATCATGACTGAAGCCAACAGCATGAGGGAAATCTGCCCAGAAAACTAAACAAGGCAAGAAGGCAGGCAGGCAGAGGCTAGCTCTCCCAAGGTGGTGCTAACAAAATCTGGATTTTATCCTCGGTTTGGGGGAAGTCTTTAGAGAATGTTAAGCAGAAGAGTATTTGAAAAGACACAGTTTTGGGGTGGCGCCTGTGGCTCAGTGAGTAGGGCGCCAGCCCCATATACCAAGGGTGGCGGGTTCAAACCCGGCCCTGGCCAAACTGCAACAAAAAAAATAGCTGGGTGTTGTGGCGGGCACCTGTAGTCCCAGCTACTCGGGAGGCTGAGACAAGAGAATCGCCTAAGCCCAAGAGCTGGAGGTTGCTGTGAGCTATGATGCCACAGGACTCTACCATGGGCAATAAAGTGAGACTCGGTCTCTTGAAAAAAAGAAAAAGAAAAGAAAAGACACAGCTTTGAAGTCCAGAACTCCTAAAAGCAATGCTGCTGGTATCAGATCTGGGTTCTATTCTGCTTTACAACTGTAAGAGTAGTTGTTTAACTATTCTGTTTCCCACTGGAATCTAAGCTCTCTGAGGCTAGTGGTTTTCTTGATCACTGCTATAACTATGGGATCTAGAAGTCTCTGGCACATAGCAGATGCTTGTGGAAACTTTTGGTTCCTTCTTTAAATCCACTCCACCTTTCTTTCAGGACATATGGTCACCCAGGTAGAGATGACATTCTCAACCTCCCTTGCAGCTAGATGTAACCATGCAAGTAGGTTTTCCCCAACAGAATGCAAGTGGGAGATGCACGTGCAACTTTGCCTCACTTGCTTTCAAAATTACTTGCTCTGATATTCCTTTCACCTTCTCACAAGCTAGAGCACAAATGTGCCCCTGGCCTGGCTTTGACCTTTTAGATAGGAGCAGCACTCTAACAGATGGCAGAGCACAGAGCAAGAGATCTGAATTCCTGAGGAACCACATGGAGCCCAGTTGCCCTGCAAACCTGGACCACTAACCTTAGGACTGTTACATGAGAGAGAAATGAATTCCTCTGTTTTGTAAGTCTCTGTACTAGGGAATCTTTTGTTACAGCAGCTTAGCTTTTACTCGAACTATTAATACTACAAAGCTCAATATGTATTTGCTGAATGAATGAAGTATATTTTTCTGCAAATGCTATCAGCATCTTGTTTTATATCTGCAACAAGACTGTACATTTAGTGCAGGAATCTTATCTCCATTTACTGTCCCCCAAATATGTAGATCGGTGCCAGACTCTTGTTGAATTGAATTAAATAGAACAAACTCAGTTCTAACTAGATGAGTCTCCCTAAACCAACCATTTTAAAGTCTGCTTTTCCAGAAGGGGAGAAGGATTGTCTCCTCAAACTGGTAACCATTAAAGAGTTTAGGAAGTGTTTGAAGCTCTTTGCATGAAAAAGAGTTACTAAGTGGGAACCAAGTATTGGCAGTGGTGACACAACTGAGGTAAAAATTTCGTGGGTGACTCGGGAAAAATTTCAGAATTATAGCTGGCAGAGCTCAAGCTTTTGCACAGGGCTGAAAAGTCACCCGGGAGAAAGGGAACCCCTCTCCATGAAGAGAAGCATGCTGGCAGTGGAAGGGCATCAAATTTAACAACATTGCCACACACACACACATACAAAACCTGGAGCTGCTGAGAACTCGTTAGTTACATCAGATGTGACATATGGGTGGGTGATATAGTTTGGATCCTAGATTTCTTTAATTAACCAATAGCAATAAGGAGTGAGGGCAATTCCAGGGGAATGGTAATTGTCTGGAAGTTCGGGATGCCTGCAGGCTGAGCTGCAGGCCAGAAACCCAGCCAGCTCTGTCCCCAGGAAGCACGCTGAGCCAAGGTCATGACTGCCATTTTAAACAGGGTCTTTTTTCAAAAAGGTTTAGATCACAGCTGATTGTTATGGGTGAGAATTTGCTCTGTGATGTATATAGCCTTGGGAGACTGAACGTGCTGTTTGGGACATCCCATAGTCACAGAGTAGTGAACACACAACCTCCTGGAACTACAGGACCAAATTGTGCAGGCGCTGGGTGTCCGGTGACAGGAAGGTCAAGCTGACTCAGAGTTCTTTCATTCGACGAGCACTTATTGTATAACTGGTACAGCAGGTCCTCAATATTGTCAATAGGTTCTTGGAAATCATGACTTTAAGTGAAAGGATGGACACAGTTCCTCAAATAAGGTTCAATGACATTTTGTTATAACATTGATGAGAAAAAAAATTGTTTCATTATAACATCATTTAACTGGCTGGAGGCTGGGGCTAGATATTTAGGAAACATTTTTAAACATTTGAAAAGAAATGTCAAAAAATTTTTAATATGGTTATAGTATCCACTCTGATCCTAAATGCCTTGTGGGTACCTCTTGCTCGGCAGGGACTAGATGCTCAGTAAATGTCAGGTTGAACTTAAGTACATAGAGTAACACCAACTAGACCACCAATAGGTTGCTTTAAAAAGTATTTTGATATCAGCTTTAATAAACTAATAAGAATGGTGCATGAATTTCTGACCTATAAACCAGTGCTTCCAAAGTGATTGGTTTTTCTTTTTCTCCTTCTTTAAAGTTGTTGAAATGCTTCCCTTACAATCTTGCTTACATTGCCCATTTGCTTGGTAAGCTCCTTTTTCCTGATAAAGAAAAAGTAAACAAATACCCAGAGGGCCCCTTTCTGGATCATCACGAATTCCAAATAAGAACAGTCTGAATTAATGAGGTTTTTTGTTTACTGTTCTAAGTGGAGTTGAAAGATAAACAGCTCTCATTGGCCTGGGCCACAGGACAGCGAGCTCAGAACATTCCCAGGCTTCAGTCAGGATACTTAACATCGCTGAGGAGTTAAATTCCCAAAGAGGAAAAATACAATATGGTTCTGGGTCTCTGAACTTCTAAAGAGAGCCTCAAGCGTTAACTTGAACTTGCAAGGAAGTCGAGTCTTTGTTCCTGTTCCAAGTTGTGCTCTCTGGAAGCAGAGATGAAGGTTTTGATGCAAGATGGTTGTGAGAGACCCACACCTGTGGAAGGGAGGGGAGGAAGCAGGAATGAGCAGAGGTCGGTGAGTGTGGGCTGGGGTTCAAGTTGCCTTTCACGCCTAAGACTTGGCCAATGCAGTGGGGTGCTGTAGGTAAGGATTGCTCCCTATGAAGTCTCTTGCTGGGCAGAAATGGCTAGTCCTTTGCATTCCCCCACTGCTCAGCAGGAAGACGTGGACCACCCGGGGAAAGGCGGAAAGCCATGACCTTGAGCCAGACAGCTCTCAGCAGCTGAGGTGCTCCCCCACCCCAAGGAGCTGACAGCTGGAGGCTGTCTGCTGACCACACTCCTTGCAGCTGGGCAGTGAGGCCTTTGTTGAAACAGAAGCTGGCAGCATGTCTCTGTCTATTCCAAGTCCAAGGCCAAAGTGGTTCTTAGTGCTGCCTGGCCACACTCAGGCGTCTGCTGAGCTCCAGACAGAACTACCAAGAAGCTGTTTGTCTTTTTCTATGTAGTCCCTCCCTCCTCCAACCCTCTTTCAGACTGTGTCCCTTTCTCTGTCTCTCCTCTGGGCAATAATATTCATTTTTTAAAATGTTACCAAACACCAATTCACTGCACCAGGCACCGAGACTAAGCAGAGAAAACACAGACTAGTCCCTGCTCTCAAAGAGCCTACAGTCTAGAGGGGAAAATGATATTGAACGCACAAGAAAATCATTTCATTGCGGGTTTGATGAGTTTACGGAAGAGGTTCCATGCTGTAAGTACACTGTGGGGCTACTCACTTGCTAAAGGGACCAAGCAAGGCAGCCACTTATGAGGTGTTTTATGTGCCTTGGCCTAAACTTTCTCATAGTTTCTAAGAAAACTATGTATGCCGACATCTATTTCTCACAGCAGCCCCAGAGGTCAGTTCCAATCCCACCACCATCTTGAGGCTTAGAGAGAGTAAGTCTTGCTCACTCTCGCTCAGGTAGCAAGTTCAGAATTCATTGTCCTAGTCTTTATGCTACACTGTCTCTCCCAATTATTCTGTACAGATAACGTATTGTGACCACTTGGGATGGACAGGAAGAAGAGAGATTGACAGGCACAAAAGTGTGGGTTAAGACCTCAGGAGGAGGAGGGCTCGGAAAAATAAGCAGGTGGGCAGGAGAAGAAAAAGGCAGGAGAGCGTCAGGGACAAGGCTTGGAAAAAATATTAGCAAGATTCATGTCTTAGTTTACAGGTAAGGATTTAAGTGCAAGCGGTTAACTTGGGAGATAATTCTAGAAATTATCTCCCAATTATTCTTCTAATAGAAGAGTAGGAGAAGAGGGACAGGGCAGGCAGCCAACCAAGTGTGTGTTATCAAGTTAGTTAGCACTTCGGGAGACCTGAGAACAATCCCTCTCCAATCCCTCTCCAGACCTAGAGGGCATACTTCAGTTATCCCAACCAAGGGGCAGGAGAGCTGCTGTATTTATCCACCAGATCCCATCAGACATTGGTTAAAGCCTCCTCCCAGGGGAGGGGGAGGGCATGGGGACATCAATTCTCCAGGACCTCTCTCCTGCACAGGCAGAGCAGGCACCAGTGGCTCAGTGCCCTCAGGCAGAGATGCAGATGCTGTGAGAGTATGGTCAGGATGCAGACAGGCTGGAATAGCATACTTTCTGGGAATGGTGCACAAAGTAGCTCCATTGGAGAGGGGCAACAGGTCTTGCAATAAGGCTGAATAATAGTCCCCAAAGATGTCCACATTCTAATCCTCAGAACCTAGGTCATCTTACAAAGCAGAAGGAACTTGGCAAATGTGATCAAGTTAAGGATCTTGAGATGGGAGGTAATCCTGGATTATCTGAGTGGGCTCAATGTCATCACAGGGGTCCTTATAAGTTGGAGACTGGAGGACCAAAGTGAGTAGTAGGAAATGTAAAAAAAAAAAAAAAAAGCATGAGATTAGAGCAATGTGAGCATGAGCCAAGGAATGCAGGTGGCTTCTAGAAGCTGAAAAGGCAAGGATATGGACTCCCCCACTCAGAGCCTCCAGAAGGTACCAGCCTTCCTGGTATACCTTAATTTAAGCCTAGTGTGACTGATTTTAGACATCTGGACTTCAGAACTGTTAGAAAACAGACATGTGTTGTTTGAAGTCCAGCAACAGGACACTAATAGAGCCATCGTGTGCTCCACAGCAGGATAAGTACCTTTTCCATCAGCATTTGGTATTTGTACAGCACCTAAATTTAGAAAGAATTTTCCCTGTGGCCCCTCACAACAGCCATTCAGGGTAGGTAAGGAAAGCATTGCTCTGTTTTTCTCAGGGAATTGAGGATAGGAGATGCCAAAGTGTTTTTCCTGGGCTGCTTAGCACCTTGGCAGAGGAAACAACCTCCTTGTCTACAGCCCTTTGGCTCCACTTCTGGCAGTACATGCCCTGAATGCTGCAAACTCTCTAACTCAAAAGCAGGTCTTTAGCCTCCCAAAGCTACCACCCCAGCTGCAGCTCTGCCTGGGACTGGAAAGAATCCTGAGGCCCCATCCTTTGGAATCATGGACTTGGTTCAGTATGAAAGGCAACCATGCTGAGCTCCCTCAAGGTGTTCTTAGACTGAACAAGTCCCTGATCCCTCCTACCCTTGACCTCCATTTGCTGACCTTAATCCATCAGATTGCAAAGAGAGCCTTTTCATGACTTCATAGTATTACAGGCAGAGCCTCCCAAATTTTGATCTTCATCTCAGCCTGGGGTAGAAACAGAAGAGGTGAAGCTATTTCTAACTCTGCTACTAATCATCTGAATGATAGTGGTCAAGTTTTGTTACCTCTCTGAGGCTCAGCTTCCTAGTAAGCTAAACATTTCTGCTTAAAGGGACACTTGAGAGTCACTTCTGTAGGGTCACATGAACAAAAGCTCACAGAGTATTTTATTTCATTTTTTACCATATAGTTTTTTTATTATTAAGTCATGTACACATAGATCATGAATACATTTATGCATATGTGGGGTAAAATGTGTTGTTTTTTTATACATTCTGACATGGTTACGTCAAGAGTATTTTAGCTGCCAACTGTTAGGATGCCTGAATTTCTACTACTATATATTTAGGTCTTTATAGAGATGATCTTTTATTTTCAAAGTTTTCTTATTAATGTGAAATACCTGAGTGGTAATTGTACCTCAATTTATGATAAGCTATCACCTATAGATTATTCTTTCTGCTCTTGTCCCTTGCTTGAATTTAGAATACAAGAAGAAGTGGATCTCTTTAGTAGGAAGATAAAGTGAGGTTTCTTATGGAAACAAGGGGATTCCAAGGAAAGTCTTCATTCTGCCTTACAATTTTGCCCTAAGCTTGTCTTAAGACCAACTTCTAAACTCAGTCTTGTTGGGCCAATGATTTGCATCTCTAGGCCAATGATCTGAGTGTTCCTTCCTAGCATAGCTTCATAGGAAACTCATTTATAAGCCCAAATGTCATTTTTCCACAGTGTCTATGGGTTTGAGGTAAAAAGAATTTCAGTGTAATAAAATCTCCCAGTAAATCTGGGGCCCCTTTCCCTGCATTTATGCACCATAAAATCCAAACTATAGAAATAAAATTTGATTGGTACTGTAGCTGGGGTCCCCCAAAAAACCGAGGCTCAGGCCAACTTACCTGTTGATGCTTTATGAGGTAGATGACAAGAAAGTGGAAGTGAGGGGAAAAGAGATGTGAGGCAGGGAAGGGAGGAAAATGTACCTTTCACAGAATACACAGCAGACAACTCAGTCATGGTGGACATCTTCGAAGAAGCTGTATGAAACCACTGCTTTCAGAACCATCTGATGGAGGGGGACTGACACCAGTCTCTTCTCATCATTTGTCTCTCTCATCACAGCTCACTCTAGAGGAGTGTTAACTCCCCCACTCCATCCCAGGAGTGTTCCTCAGACTCGCCAGAACCTTCTAGGGAAGCCAAAGCCTTCAGAATTTGAACCTAGTGCTGGAGACCCCATAGAAGGTGAGAGGAAACCAGGCTGAAGCTCAGTAAATCTAGCATACTGGCAATTTCCAACTGCAGGAATGGGAGCAGAGGCTGGGCTGCTTTGGCTAGGAAACACGAGAGACCACGGAGTGGAGGTGGGGGTAGCTGGAGCCCAGCATAACTGGGATGATGTTGAAGCTTGGTCTGGAATGGTTATTGAGTTCCAATTCAGAAAATCCAAAAATAATGGGCATTAAGGATTATCCCATTCAGTCCCTATGCAAGGTCAAAGCATAAAGCATCACTTTTCCTCCTCTCTTGACACCCTAAACTATCTGGTAATGCTGGAAAGTTCTGGAGTTTATCATTCAAATTACCTGTACAGACTGGCTGTCATATGCAGAAGAGGCTCAGTAATCCACATTATCACAACTTTGAATTTGAAGAAAATAGTCCCTCAGCCCAAGGGCAATGGATCTCCCAAGTTATTAAAACACACTCTGCAGATGCTTTCTCCCTTTGAAAGTTAGCAAAGTGACACAAGCAAAGCTTGAATAAGCACTTAGATGTTTCTGTTTGTGCTCTTGTACCAAATCTGTTGTCATGAGAATATGCCTGAGCCAACTAGCTAGAGGAAGAAAGATGTAAGGAGCAGAGCCAAGCCACCCCAGTCACACGAAGCAAAGCCATTCTAGATCATCTAATAATAAGCAGACCCTTAGATATGTGAGTGAACCTGAGGTTAGCAGAATCATCCAGCTGCCCCACAGCTGACTACAGATGCATGAGCCAACCAAACTGAGATCAGCTGAGCCCAGCCCAGACTAGCTGAAACTTGCCGAACTAGGAGCAAAATAAATGTTGACTGTTATATGCCAATAAATAGTCATTTATTTTGTGGGGCTTTTTGTTACACAGCACAATTATAGCAATAGCTGACTGATATGACTCCATCCTCCTCAAACTGAACTCTTCCTCTGTGAATTCCCACTGGTTCTTTCTGTATCAGACTTTCTCATTTTTCTAATTCTTTCATGTTTACAAGTGTCATCTCCCAGACCTGACTGTAGGGTCAGGTGTTCAGATTTACATGTCTCTGTTTCCCTACAGAGTACTTAGCAGCCACACTGAGCATACAGAATGTTGATGTGATTTCCAAAGCTACTACTATTTGCTTCGTATAATTTTAGAATGTGAGAAATAGAACTTAGATAGCATCAGACCATCTCCCTCCTTTTACAGATGAGAAAGCTGACTGTCCGAGATATGAAATTACTTGCCCATGATCATATATCTGGCTGGAAGCCAATTGCACTGGCTGGGCTTCCAGTGCTCCTTCCCCCTAGTAGCGAAGTCCTAATCGATCAGTTCCCTAACTCATTGGCAAGGGCTTCCTGGCACCAGTGTGATGAGAAGGACTCTGATCTTCGACTATCTAGGTATAGTAGGAGAAAGTTTCATCATTAATTACGCATATCTTCCAGGAGTTACTCCAGAATGAGTCCCTCATTCAGAAATGTCACCATGTCTACCCACATCTGGCTGCTTGTTTAACCTATTGGCTTTTATTTATTATAAAGACATCATTTTGTTTATTTCACTTTCATCTACCTCCTGGTTTGAACTACACTTTGGAAACTTCCAAAGGCTCTGGTTCGTTCCTTTCCATATGTGTCCAAGATCAGCAATCCCATCCCCTTGCTGTAAGACAGCATTTTTTAAACCCTTCTTCTAGTGATGCCTTTGAAAGCGGTGAGCACACAGAAATGAAGCCTCAAACCAAAAGAAGGCTTAAGATCTGAAAAATCAATGTCAGAATCTGGCACAGTACACAGTAGCAATGGGACCATTTTAAGCTGGAGGAATGGGCTGTTGACTTTTCTGCCTGACCTGAAAAGCTGAGTACTCCTTGCCTCAGTCAGTGTCATTCATCCCCAGGTTAAGAGGCAGAGACATCACTGAATGCAGCACAGTCAGCCTTGAACTCCATCCAAGGAAGCTGGTCAGGCCTGCCGATGGGAAAATTGCACAAAAGAAGGATGAACGAAGGGCTCTGTATTTCTTTCCCAGCACCTTTTCCTTCATGGGTGTCAGCTTTATGTCACTTCCTCAGGGAAACCCTTCCTGATGCTCAAGATAGGATCAGGAACCTCATTAACATGTCCTGTTGCCCCTTATATTTGTTTCTTTGTGGCAAGGGATATTTAATTGAATCCGAGATCCTTCAATTAGAATACCTACCAATATCTTATGTACCATTCAGAAAAAAAAAAATGCCACCATCTAAATTATAACTCACTGCCTTCGTACTCTCAGAATTTTTATCGTATAGTTATTAAAAGAGCATTTTAAATGTATTTATACAGATTTGTATGATATAACACTCTTGTACAAAGGAAAATATACTAGAAATTAACGGGTCAAGGTAATGATCCTTAACTTTCTTCACATGCAGAATATGAATACTCTGGGGTGCTTTGTGAGTTGGTGTTATTGTGGCCCATGCACTGTCACCCAGGCTTGGTATCCCCATCATGGCCACCAAGCCATCCATTCCCTCTCTCTCCACCCTAGGCCCCTGGGATATACAAAATGGGTATACTGCTCTGGATGGAAGGGGGAGGAAAATTTTAATTTGATTAAAGATATCTGGGAAGGCTCTAGAGAAGGGTGTGGCATTTGGAAGATGAGGAGAAGCCCCCAAATGTTGAAATGGGGGAGTGGCATTCCACAGGGGAGGGAAGACCGCATAACCCAAACGTGGGACACTCATAAGTATAAAGCATATTCTCACAATAGTGGCTTGTTCATTTTAGCTAGAAAATACAATAAAAGAAGCAATCTGGGATTTTATTCTGTGGGACAAGGGGAGTGACTGAAAGATTCCCAACAAGGGAATGTCTTGCCCAGTGCCACCCCTTAGAAGGACAACTAGTTGGCAGTGCATAGGACAGCGTGCTGTGATGCAAGAGCGGCAGCAAGGAGGTAAGTAGGAGGCTGTTCCATCAGCCCTGATGAGAGGTATTGAGAGCCTTGTCTAGGGCTGCTGGGAACATAAACAAAGACCAATCAATCTGAGCCACACTGTGAAAGGAGAGCCAAGTGATTATTTATGGGGTGACAGAGGCAAGCAAAAAACTGAGAAGAGGGAACAGTTGAATGAGTCCCTCCAGATGGTTATTTAAGTCTACATGGCCGGGGCCACATGGCAAAGAGCAGCAAGCCCTGACCGTGTAGCTCTAGGCTTAGGACAAGGGGCCAAGTTTGGCAGTGAAGGAACTGGCCCAGACAGAGGAATGTGATCACAAAGAAGGCAGCTCTGGACTGAGAAAATTGGGGGTCCCTTGCATGGGGCTTGTGTTCCTCCATTAGCCAGTAACATCATGTGTAGTCAAAATCCTCCATGGAGCCATAGCACGTTGGAAAACAGCATCCATTCCCTCATAAGTTGGACACAGCCACCAACCCCGTGGTGTTGGAATAGAACACTTTCTTCCCTGGGCTGCCAGAGAAGGTAGTTGGCTTGCACTGTACAGGCCTGTTATATGCAAAAAAAATACAATGAGCAGCTTTTAATATTCAAATCAGACCCCGTAGAAAGATACAGTCACATTAGGAAAGACTGACACGTAGGATCCTAGGGTGGCCAAAGGAACCTCCCTCGTCCTACACAATCAGTGATGACCCACCCATCCAATCTAAATTATTCTCTCTCTGCCTCACACTCACTTGTACACAGCCATGGTTTAATTTTCTTAAGTAGAGTGTGTATGTCCTATGACCCCACTATATTTACATAAGGTGCTTTTATCATGTGTGGAAAGTTGTAAAAGACACAAGAGAATACAGGCCCTGTCTTTGAGAAACTCCCAGTTTAGGTGAGATCACACCTAAGAACCATGACTTGGAGCAATTCCAAGGCCACCTAGTTGCAAACACAAGATTGAATTTTTCTCTACAAACACAAAGGTTTCGAAGAATTTTATAAAATGTGAAAGAGTGTGGTTCTTTGGAAGGATGATAGTGGGGGTGGTTGAGCACTGACCTGATTCATGAAAGAAAAAGGCAATTTAGAGCAACAGAAGGAGTGGAGTGGAAAGGGTGCTTCAGACAGAGGAAACAGCATGGACAGAGGCAAAGACTAAAAATGGAGCACAGTTTATATCAATTAGAATTGTGTCCTTCAAGTAAGAAAATATCCAAATGGTGATAGTGTTTCATAGCAAGGAATCTAAAAGTCACAAGTTGCTGGTGTTGATTCATTTGTTCAAAGATCTCAGAGATGGCACTTCTTTCACTTTTGTGACCTGTCCCTCCCTCATGCTGGCCCCCAAATGGCTGCTTAGCTCCAGCCATTACACCTGTATCTGCATTTAAGATAGAAGAAAGAAGGAAGGTGATACCAGTTCTTTTAGTTTGGGTACCTCCAAAAGCAAATCCCAAAACAGACTTGATTGTACGTTGTTTATTTGGTAACCGATTGAGAGAGGAAAGAAGAAAAAGATAATATGAGGGCATGTTAAAGAGGTTGCTGGTTTGGGCCATAGGGGCTCAAGTGCACCCAGACCTCCTGAGAAGTGTACACATTGCTTCCCAGGAGTGTACCTCTGAAGGACAGGTGGCTGGAGCATCTACCCCCTAGGCTCTGTCTCCCATTGATTGAGGGTAACTTCCAAGCATGAATCTCACACTCCCAGGCTTTGCTTGTATGCAGGCACGGTGGGCTGCCATAGTGTTGTGAAGGCCCCGGAGCAAAGAGCAGGAAGATGCACAGTACATGCTTGAGTTTGAATGCTGTCTGCATGAGCGGAGTCAGAACAACACAAAACTGTCCACCATGGCTGTAGCTGATGTCAGAAGTGAGCTGTGCATGGAACACAAGGTGTCACAGCCATCTGCCACACCAGTACACCTCCCGGTTTCTTATTGCTAGCTGAGAAGTGATCATTTTAGCTCTTTCAGCCTCTAGAACAGAAGCGGGGTGGTCAGAGCAAAAAATATATAAGATTTCAGATGCACTAAGGACACGTTAGATTAAATCATCTACTCTGAATGTATCATTTTATATGTGAGAAAGAAACAGAGTCTTGGGTAGGGTGAGTAACTTGCCTGCCACAGTCCTGTAGCTGGGATAGAGCAGGGGGCGTAAAGCAAGCCTTCCAAGTTTGGAGATCTTTCCATTCTCTCCACAACAACCCTCTTAGGCTGTAGAAGAATATCGTGGCTGGAAAGCTTTTGAAAGAAAAGGAAAGGAAAGGAAAAGAAAAAAGCTGCATAACTAAGGTGGGCTCTGTTGTCACAAAACCTGGAACAATAAGCCCATGCATTTGGACTTGGTCTGAGGGACAATGGGGAGCCATTGTAGAATCTTAAACAGGAGCACAGCAATTTTAGTTGCTTGTAGGTAGATATTATATAAATATAAGGGGTTATTTCTCTGTTGATTATGGCTGCTGATTCAGCCACGGCGAAATGGAGTTCTGGACAGGCTTATACCGCCAGCGGTGACTGCGGGTGCTGTCAAAGGGAGGTGCAGGCTGCTGTCTGACATTCTCAAAAGGCCCCTGCTCTCCCGAGAACGGCTTGATGCTTATTGCTAATAACAAGGCTGGCAGCCGGCTGCAGCTTTCACTCAAAATTCTCCGGCTTTCAGTAATCAAAGCCAGGCCTGGGTTGTTCCTTGGCCCTAGACTGCAAAAGGAATTTCCTTTATTTTTGAACATGGAGAGAATAAAAAGAAGTACAAGTTGTTTTATAAGACAAGTGGGGCAGCAATTTGAAATAAGCATTTAGGCATCTCTTAGGGATTAACATCAGGACTCATTTAAGGGCTTGGAGTGTTAATAAGGATGAGATGTATTTATTTTTCCCTGGGTTCTTTTTTAGGAATCCCTGGGCAGTGTTCTGGAATTGATCTATACTGGTTCAAATTTCACACATCCCCCCATTTTCCATGCTGACTCTCCCACCCCTCCTTTTCACTGCATCGCACCTCCTATTAACTGGGAGAAAATGCCCGAACCAGGGTGCACAATTGGGCATAATTGGTACCCAGAAATACTGTTCATTGGGTTGAGGCAGCTCAGCAAACAAAATGGCCTTCTTTTACCTAGGGAATCTGGTTTGAAAATTGGACATTAAGTTACACTTCTAATTGAAATGAATTTGATGGTTTCAGAACAGTCCCCAGTGATCCCAGCCCACATCATAAAAACCACCATAGGCAAATTGGCACCATTTAGCCTTGGCTCAAACAGGCTAGGGAGTAAAAGAAGATGTAAACTGAATTTGTGGTTGTTTTTATCTTCAGATAGACAGGCTGGGGGGAGCTTCCAGAGCAGAATTCTTGGGGTGGATGACATTATTTTCCTGATGGTCCTGGAGGCAGTATGGTATAGAAGAAAAGCA
Organism: Nycticebus coucang; assembly: GCF_027406575.1. Classification (NCBI taxonomy): domain Eukaryota; kingdom Metazoa; phylum Chordata; class Mammalia; order Primates; family Lorisidae; genus Nycticebus; species Nycticebus coucang. Next base: position 40,637,305 of record NC_069804.1, read on the forward strand.
CTAGATTAAGAGTCTACCCTTTTCTCTGCCAGTAACTGATGTTTCATTCATTGGTAAGTTGTTCTGTTTTTACGTGCCTTGGTTTCCTTGTCTACAAAATGAGGATAAGAGCATCTCCATGGCTTATGGATTGGTGCCGGGCTCAGGCAATGACAACTAAATGCTTTGCCTAATGGACAGTTCGTGGTTGCTCAGCTGACGTCCACTCTACCAGCTGGCATTTAAAGGACAAGATGCTTGTTCTCTCGTGAGACTTAGCTCAAAGCAAATGACAGGACAATGACAAGGCAGTGAGGGTACTCAAGGGTAGACAGTGACTGGTCACCAAGGTGCCCCAAACTACCTCCTTATCCACGTCAGTTCCTTGTTCACACAGGTACATCTACCTAAACAACAACATACATGGGTTTTGCACCTGCTATGAAAGATGCCAGTGCTGTAATGCACGTTCATGCCAGATACCTTGATAGGAGATTGATACTTTCCTCTCTACAACCACGTTGGGTAGATTTTAATATTCCCACTTTACAGATAAGAAAAGTGGGGCACAGGAAGGTCACACCTTAGCCGGGGTCACACAGCAGCATGTTAGTGAGTGTAAATGAAGCATGCCAAAGCCTATCTTCCCACTCTACTATATTTTCAATCATTGTTCTAGGAGGAAAAGGTAAAAAATGAATAAGACCCAATCCCTGCTTTTAAGAAGTTCACAGTCCAGTGGGAGAAGTGATCACACAGAAAGACGTGTGCACAAGCAGAGTATAAGTCTGAGAGGGAGGAGAAAAAGGGTCGCTATCGCTGCCATAATGAATAACTCCAAACCTCAGTGACTTAAAAACAATTCTTGCTCACTTATCTTTTGGTTGGCTTATCTGGCCTGGGCCCCACTGCACAACTTTGCTTTGGGCTGCAGATCTTCTGGGCTTGGGTCCTTACTGTGGGATGAGTTCAGGTCTGTCAGTTAGGGGTCCCCAAGGAGTGGAAGTTCCCTGGGAACTTTTTCTCAGGGTGATGGCAGAAATGCAAGGGGTAAAATGCAACCACATAAGCACCTTGCAAGGTGCTGCTGGTATCATTTCTGCTAACATCCCATTGGCTGAATCAGGTCACATGGCCAAACCCCTAAGTCAAGAGGCAGAGCAAAGGGTAAAGAGATTCAGAAGGCATGAAGAATTGGGTCCAATAATTTAATCTACCCCAGATAGCTTCAGTTTTTATAGTAAAATATCTTCATTATTATTTTAAATAATAAGTGTGTATTTGTTTTAATTTAAAAGCCCAATTTTAAAAATACAGTCAGCCTTTCCGACACATGGGTTTCTCATCTGTAGATATAATCAAACAGGGATTGAAAATATTTTTAAAATAATATAAATTTGTTTAGATACAGTGTAACAGCTATTTAAAGTTGTTCCTCAGTATCCAAGGGACCTGAAGATACCAAAATCCTTAGATACTCAAGTCCCTGATATAAAATGGTAATAAGACATGAGCTATAACACCATGTGTGACTTAGAAGGAGCTGGGATTTTATCCCAAGTGCATTGGAAAGATGTCGAAAGACTTTTAAAAATTCACTCTGACTGATGCATGGGTTGGAGGAACCGGAGTAATAGTTATGAGAAATTGCAGTCAATCAAGGGGACAGATGAAGGGGCAGTGGGAATGGAGAGCAGCAGACAAATTCGAGATGTCCATTTGTGGAGGAAGGATCAGCAATACTTAGGGAAGAATTAGGTCCTGGAGGGAGGAGGGCAATGGGAAGGAAGTCATCAAGGGTGAGCCACTGGGGAGAAGGATTGGCCGTTTTCTGAGATGGTAAGTGTTGGAGGCAAAATAACAAATTTGGAGGTAAAAGTCAAGAGCCCAATTGTGGTTGTATGGATTTTTGAGATTGTTGGATATACAAGCCTAGAGTCAAAGTCTGATCTGGCCAGGAGATACACATTGGAAAATTATCTTTTTTTTTTTTTTTTTTTTTTTATTGTTGGGGATTCATTGAGGGTACAATAAGCCAGGTTACACTGATTGCAATTGTTAGGTAAAGTCCCTCTTGCAATCATGTCTTGCCCCCAATCTCAAAACTGCAGATGCTGGCGTGGATGTGGAGAGAAGGGAACACTTTTACACTGCTGGTGGGACTGCAAACTAGTACAACCTTTCTGGAAGGAAGTATGGAGAATCCTCAAAGCACTCAAGCTAGACCTCCCATTTGATCCTGCAATCCCATTACTGGGCATCTACCCAGAAGGAAAGAAATCCTTTTATCATAAGGACACATTGGAAAATTATCAACATGCCCAGAGGATTAGAAGCCCTGGGAGCTGGTAAGAAGGCTTAAGAAACTGTCTCCTTCCCTCCAGGCCACCTGCTAGGTCCTATGCTCCTATGCTCCCAAAAGCTTCTAAAACTTTTTTACCTTCCAGGGATTCTCAGGTAGAAAGGAGACAGAGTTCTCAGAGGTCCTTACACTCCCTTGTTCCATCCTTAACCTTGCCCTTCAACCAAAACATCCTCATCTGATGAGCATTTCCAGCCATCAGTACTCCACTACTCTTACAGGCTCCCTCTGTGCTGGAGGTCAGCTGCTTCAGAGAAAAGGGTACCTGCCCCAGGACTGCTGGGGGACTTGGGATGGTTGTCCCTCTGCCTTGAACTTGAAAATTCTCTCCATCAAACATTCTTCCTGCTAATATCTATAATGCACATTGTAGACATGCAGTAAAAGTGTGTTGAAAGTATGAGGTCATTTTATTATTGGGTTGCCTGATCAGTGCATCTGTCATAAAGCCCATCTCTTCGATTTTACCTTTCAGCATAGATGAAAACAAGCTGGCTGGCGGCGCCTGTGGCTCAAGGAGTAAGGTGCCAGTCCCATATGCCGGAGGTGGCGGGTTCAAACCCAGCCCCGGCCAAAAAAAAAAAAAAAAAAAAAAACAAGCTGGCTATTATTTTCTAAGCAAGCACTTGTCAAATAGAAGTCCCTCATAGAGACGTAGCTTGACATAGAGAGGAAAGCATGGGAAGAGAGCCCCAGTGTTTTCATCTGTACAAAATGGGACCACAACTCCCATCCCCACTGCACATATCTTACAACTACGTTATTCTGGGGAGAAAGGCCAAGTCCTAAGCTTAGCAGTGCCCCGTCCTTTACAAAGAGACGGTGGGCATATCTACCAGTAGGCTCCACTCCAACCCACTGTGCTTTGTTGAGTGGAATGATCCTAGTTCCCCTCATTTTTCCTGGATATGACATTTTGCAGTAAAACATTCAATGCCTGCAGGCCTTGGGAACTGGCATTGATTCACAACAACATACAACGTGCTGGACATTTGTCAAACTTTGGCCCTGTGCACCTTTTCGTGTTTCTACTAGCACACAAGTTACGCAGGCAGGGGATTCCTCTCCTTGTGTCACGTGGGTGAGTGAGTGGATGCAGGTAATAACCAAGGGGCCACCTTACTCCCTATAAAAACCAAAAAGTGCTCTTTGCTGTGTTAATCCAACAAAAGGCAGCCATGTGACATCTAATCTTTGGGGAGGACCTTGCCTGAAGAGTATGGTGACATGCAGCCAGAAGAGGGCTTGGAGGACACTCATTTGCCCCAGGAGTGGTGTCCTGTCCTGACCTCTGTCATGCCTGCCACCAGCCTGGGCTCCTCCCTTCCCATCCTTTATCATCCCATAGCAGCCACTTTTGCTCAAGGGAGCCAGGAGGCAGTTTCTGTCACTTTTGCCCCCCAAATTTCAAACTGATACAGGCAATTTCTGGAAGAGGCGTGATGTTATCATTAATATCCAGCATTGCTGAAGAGGAGGATTAATTAGTGCCAACCCTCTTACTTCACCTATCACTGGAATGGTCCACAGAGGATTTATCCCTGAACCACTAATGAATTTTGCAACTGTCACAAAACAATGCAAATAAGTAAGATCCACATCTGCTGAACACCATCATGAGGTCAAACTGTGGGTAAATAAATACTTGCTTCAAGGAGAGGGTAAATCCTAAGGTGAGGAGTGACAGGGCTTTGTTTGCATAAACCCAGCAAGGTATTATGGGTAGGATATTAATTAAATCATGCTCCCGGGCCTCACAGAGCCCCAGCTCCACGGCTTCAGCTTGTTGACAAACCGAACGCAGGGCCCCCAGAGAGAGCACTAACATTTTGATGAACAGGGTTTGTTGGGGGTGATGTTTCCTAACTAGCATTTTAATATAATTTTTGACGCTTTATCTAAGCAACCTGGAAAGAACGTTCCAATAAAACAAAGGGACAAACGTCAAATATCCAAGAAAGGAAACTTCCATCTAATCTTAGTCCACTGGAATTGCTTCCTGGGAAGAAATTTTTACTACCCCCAGCTCTGCCTCAGGCCTACCTGTGCCCCCCACCCCCACTTCTTACCTCCTTCCCCAGCCCACAAGCCTGGGAGAACATCTCTAAATAACATCGAAGCTGTCTCAGGTTTAAATGATGTTTTAGTGAATCTGATAGTCTGCCCCTTAAATCTTTCCTTTTTGTTCTTCCTTCCTTTTTGAAGAAATTAACCTGATGGCAGGTACTGTCTTCAGGGAAAAGGCTTTTATTTTCAAGTCAAAATAAAAGATCTCATCTCAGCTGGAGTGGAAGGTTGGTCATGAAAAGACCTGCAGTGGCTACCAGAAGTGCCCAAGCTCTCAGAGACGCTGAGCAGGTACATTCAAGCACCTGGTAATTGACTAACAACCGTGGTCTACCATCCCAACCATTCCGTCTTCATTTGCACTACATGGCCTCTTTCAGCTCAAAATTTCATGCTTCGTTTGAGGATTATAAAGCCTCTTTCAACTGAGAATATGCAGACAAATATGAACTAATTAATGTTTCCGTTAGCCCCCTGGGAGTGTGCAATTGTCCTATGACCCATCGAATCCCCAACCTCGTCTACCTAACATTAGTTTTCTTTTGGTTTCTGGAGCACACAAGATCTCCTCCTGCCTTAAAGCCTTTGCATGTGCTGTTCCCTATTCTAGGGAGGAAACGCCCAGTAATGGCTGATATCCTGCATGAGCTAAAGTCTAAAGAATTGTTCTAAGTCTCTGGCTGGTTTGTTATGCAGCTTTATTGTGGCAATAACAGCCAACTGATACTGCACCCACTCCTTCTTCTAATAAGAATACATAAGTTTTATTTTAGTGATTTGCTTCTACCACTCTCTATGCTCATGATTCTGGTGGAGAGAGCCCCATCCCCAGCTGGAGGCATAGCCAATCAGGGCATTCCATCCCTCTGGCCAGAAAGACTTAGTCACACTCAGTGTGTGACCCAAACAAGGTCAATGAGATATATAATCCTGGAAGTTTCCCTAGAAACAAGCAGAAAGGAAAACAAGTCTTTCTAACAGAGTTTCAGAGCTCCTAAGTGGGAAGACTACAGCTGCCACCAGGAAGAAAGAGCCTGCCTAGAAATCATAGGGCAACCAGAGTGAAGGGAAAGGCACAGAAGTCTGATGGCATCAATTGAGTGCCTGGGCTCAGCCATTCCTGATGCTTTCCCACTGGAGTTTTTGACTTCATAAGCCTATACATTCTCTTTTTTCTTGAGTTATTTTGACTTGGTTTTTAGGCCACTGAGGACTTCAAAACTTCTGACTTGTACAAGTTCCTACTTGTGTCCAGTTCAGCCGTGATGTTATACTCCCATCTTCAATCATGCCTACCTTGATCAAGTCCTTCCTCAGTTTTCTCCTATATCTTTGGTCCTTCTGAGTCTGTGGCCTTGTCTTTAGGGCCAGTCCTATCCCTCCCCTCTTTCTAGAAATTGAATAGGAAGTGACACTTCCTTCATTAAACAGGAATAGAATCCCAAGGTCCCAACCACTCCATATTTCTCCCATAAGCATCCTGGGACATCAAGGCAAGAGGAAGGCTGGAAGGGCAAATGGAATGGTCTGGACATGGCAGGGAAAGAAATGGAACAGATGTTCTATTCCACTACTTCAAGAATCTATTGGCTACAAGATCTAGAGAAGGAACTTGAATTCCAAGAAATACTGCTGGACAAATTATGCAATGTATAGAGAGCTACTAAATGTTTGATCTCTTTGTATCAAATACTTCTCTTTATGTAAGCTTGATGCAAAGTTTCTAATAACTACTTTTTTCCAGCATGTTCCAGAGTCTATGTGGTTAATCACAATGTTAGCCTATTTTTATCAACTAAAAGGGGTGATAAGAAAATGGTTCTGCATTTTAAGCATAATGAACAAATTAATTTTTAAGTAAATAAATATAATACTTAAATACTTTCTTTCAGAGAAGTTATTGATAGAAGCTCTGTACTTATTGTGAAGATACTGCTAATATTCTCAACATTTCTCTAATTCCTACTTTGAAAAGTGAACTTCTTCAGGTTATACCAATTCTAGTTTGGTGGCTAATTAAGGCATGATATGAGTTTGAGATTTTTTTTTTAATCTTCCTTTTCATCCCTCCCTTTCCCAGTGTTTGAGGACTGCTGGGACCTGATTTTTGTAAGAGAGTAATTCATGTTGCCAGTTGTCTCTTAAGCCCCATAGATTGCCTATACCTTCCAGACACAATTTGAGGTTAACTCATTCTGTCATTTTTCTGCTAAACATCACCTTTGTTCTTAAATCTTAATGATGTAAAGTTATTCCGTTTTTAATGATCAGTTTCTCAAGTCCCAATTTGACTTGATGTAAAAGCTGTTCCTTCCAAACTGATAGCAATACAAGAGTTATATAGGAATTCGACTTGTGTACTATTCTTTCCAGACAGCTTCCAGGGGATGCAAATGTACTAAAAAGAGTTTTGAAATTGGATTTATTAAATATTATGAAGAAATAGTGGGTTCCAGGGTTGGTGCTAGGAAAGTACAAGATGAACATGGAACTTCTTGTACCACAATGACACAGTCAAAGAATGATGAGGAAATGTCAAAATAGCACAGAAGCCTGCCTGACTGGGCTCCTTCTGGATAGCCTTGGGACAAGTTGAACATCAAAATAATGACAGTAATGGATTATTGGTTAAGTGGAATTAAAATGGAATTTAGAATTTCATGAGTCCATATTGATATAAACAAACAAAGTGAAAGGAAAAGAAAGGAAAGGAAAGGAAGAAGGAAGGGAGGGAGGGAGGGAGGGAGGGAGGGAGGAAGGAAGGAAGGAAGGAAGGAAGGAAGGAAGGAAGGAAAGAGAGAGAGAGAGAGAGAGAGAGAGAGAGAGAAAGAAAGAAAGAAAGAAAGAAAGAAAGAAAGAAAGAAAGAAAGAAAGAAAGAAAGAAAGAAAGAAAGAAAGAAAGAAAGAAAGAAAGAAAGAAAGAAAGAAAGAGAGGAGGAAGGAAAAGCTTTTATTTACATAGAATCCCAGCCAATAAATGTATAAGAAATGATAGACTTAGGAAATTACCATCTTGCAACCATCAGAGGAATGATTAATTCAGGTGAGAACTCTGAATGGATAACAAAAACTTATCTGGTGAAAGCTTTCTGGGAAACCCAATAGTCACACAGTCTCAAAGTACTCTCTCATAATTACTACTTAATTATAAAAGGAAAGTGATAGCATTATGGTGGAGAAATCTGGCAGACACCTCCCTAACCAGTGGTCAAAGTTACCATCATCAATATCAGCACAATCTGATACAATGTGCTTCCTGGTAGAATGCTCTGAGAAGACAACACTGCTGAGTGGCTTCTGCTAAATAGCCACAGTTGGAATCTAATCATGACGAAACAGTTTACAAATCTACGATGAGAGACATTCTACAAAATCACAATACAGGCTAGGCATGGCCTATAATCCTAGCACTCCGGGAGGCCAAGGCAGGAGAATGGCCTGTTCTCAGGAGTTCAAAACCAGCTTGAGCAAGAGCAAGACCCCATCTCCACTAAAAAAAAAAAAAAAAAAAAAAGAAAGAAAGAAAGAAAAAACTAGCTGGAACTTGTGGTGGCTACTCGGGAGGCTGAGTACGGAGGATGGCTTGAGATGCTGTGAGCTACAACGCCATAGCACTCTAGAACGCCATACCCACATTACTGAGGGTAATAGAGTAAAAAAAAAAAAAAAGACTATACAGAGCTCTTCAAAACTGTCATGAAAGACAAAGAAAGACTGAGGAACTATTCCAGATTAAATGAAACGAAAGAAGCATAGTAACAAAATGCAATGTATGCTCTTGGGTTAGAGCTTAGGGCAGGAACAAAAAAAAATGCCACAAAGGACATTATGAGGCAAATTTGAATGTGTCAAGGCTAGATTTTCTGAGCTTGATCATTATATGTGACTTTAGAAGAAAATGTCCTTATTCTTAGGAGACATATGCTAAATTATTTAGGATGAAGCATTCTGATAATTGCAACTTAATTTGATCAAAATAATGGTCAAAATAATACCTATTATTGTATTACCATGTATTGTATTGCCATGTAATACCATGTGTATGTCATGCGTGTATGTATACGTTTATGTGCATGTAGAGAGAATGATGAAGAAAATATGGCAATATGTTGGCCATACGTGAATGTAAGTGAAGAATATGTGGAAATTCATTCTATTACCCTTGACGTTTTTCTGTAAATTTGATTTCTTTTTCAAAATGAAAGTGCACACACACACTTAAAGCTCCCCACCAGTCACATGCAGGACACCATTCCTTTAAGGCAAGCAGAGACCTGCTGATATAGTAACCACCGGCCGCCTTTATGACCATCCAAACTTAAGCTGAAATAAATGAAAATTGAACACAATTTAAAATTCACTTCCTCGTGCTCACTAGCCACATTTCCAGTGCTCAGTAGCCACATGTGCATATGACAAGTGGCTACTATACTGGACGGCACAGACATAGAACGTTTCCTTCAGCACAGAAAGTTCTATCGGACAGGGCTGAGAGGGAAAGAGCACAATCTGCCTTTGCTATTTAATAAATGACCTTGAACAAGTTTCTTCGCCTCTCTGAGGTTCTTTTTCCTCAGCTATGTGATGAGGATAATCATAGCTGCCTAAGCATGATTTCACATGAGAGAGACTTTTTAGGGAGCTGGTGTGTCTGCTGAGATACTGAGGATAAGTCAGTGCTCTGCTCCTCGCCTGAAGCCAGTTCCTAGGCTCCCCCAAAGGAATCCAGCAATCAACTTGCCTCCAAGTACAGCTTCTTCCCACTAGAATTATTTCTCTGCATCCTACCAGTCCGTTGTTCCCAAAGCTATTCTTTGGGATATTTGTACTATTCTTGCCTATAAGGTCCAGAAAGAATTCCCCAGTCTTCTCGGTCTGTATTTGGCATTGAGCTTGAGTGCTCCACCCCAGGCTTCCTATTGTTTCTGTTTCCTTTCCCTAATTCCCATATTCATCCCATCTCAGTATTGTTGGCCTTCCTCAACTCCTGGGAAACTCTCACCACCCACACCCCAACACTTGGATGACTCAGCCAACCTTGGTTCTTGATGCTGCAGCAGACAATGGGAGGTGTGGCCATAGCATCCATTAAGCCCTTGGATCAGGTAGCAGCAACTTTCCCTGCTAAGTTCCCCAGACTGACTCTCAGTTGTCCTCTGCAGTCCCATTAGGGCCTGTGGAATTTATGGCTGCTTTACACGGCACCAGGGAGTTGCAGACGGCTCCACATGCTAGTTCAATCTCATTTCTCTCTCTCTCTCTTTCTCTCTCTCTCTGACTACTGCACCAATATATTCCATCCCACATGCTCTTCTTACAATGTGAAGTTTGTGGTCATTCTTCAAAAAAATAGGGCTTGTATTTTTACCCCTTGAATCTTGGCAGGCCCCTGATTGCAGTGGAAGTGATGCTGTATGACTTCTGAACTCGTGAAAAGATAATACAGTTTCTACCTGTTCCTGTTGGAATGTTCACCCTTGGAATCCAGCCACCATGTTATGAGGGAGCCCAGATCACATAGGTAGGCTACATGTAGGGGTGACAGTCCCCTCTGAGCCCCAGCTGACTGCCAGCATCATCTGGCAAACAGGAGTGAGCAAGCCCTCAGATGATTCCTGCCCCTAGTCTTTGAGCTGCCCCAGCTGATGTTTTGTGGAACACAGAAAAGCTGCCCCCATTGAGCCCTGCTCAAATTGCAGATTTATGAGCAAAATTAATGGGGTCATTATTTTCAAATGCTAATTTTGGTGGTGTTTTCTTTTTCTCAGTAAGTAATCTGAATACTGCCTAATCAAACTGCACTGCCATTTTTACTCTGCTGCTAGATACATGGTTATGGCCAGGTGCCCTGAGGCCACCATGCCTGGGAGTCTCCACACTTGAGTTTTAAGTGCAAAGCATAAAAGTCCTACTTGCACTGATACTCTCTTCAACCTCTGTGATCTCAGCCTAGAGTGGGGAAGCAAGAGTCTAACCATGTGCTTTCCCTATCAGGACAGATGTTTCTCTTTTTTTTCTGGAAGGAATTCCCCCTGTATCAAAGCCCCTTCCTTCCCACAAAGGTAAATACCTTTCCCTCTTCGCTGGGGTTATGATTCTGGGAGAGACACTGACATATGCATAAAAGAAGGTCCAAAAATGTTTCACCTGCTTCACAAGAATCCAAATAAGTTGTTGACCTTACTACAGAGTCACAATGTGATGGGCGTCATCAAAGAAGGAAGATATACCATGAAAGGCAGAGGAGACCATCCCTGCTTAACTTGGTGTGAGAGAGATTCTAGATGCTGTCGATACATTGTGTAATAGACAGATGACAGGTATAGAAGCTCAGACCCACAAGATGCCTTAATCTGATTGCCTTGCTAAGATATATTTATAATAATTTCTCCCACATGCAGAGAGAATACTTTTTTCACCTTTCATTTTATTTCCATATGTTTAATTTTCTTCACCTGCAGGAAGCCCAGATCTATGGAAGCTCCCCCCTTGAAAGAAATTTGCAATAATTTTATCATTCCTAGCAACAAGTCCATCCTCACAGTGAGTTGTCCTTTGACATTTATAAGGATGTGGATTTATCCATAAGCAATTCTATTTACATAGTCTCACTCATGTTCTTTGTCATTATAATTGCTAATAACACTGTGTTTTAGAATTGGCAGGATGTTTCAACATCAGTGTAGTCAACGCTTCATGGTGTGTCTGTCCAGTCCTCTGTTCTGTGAAAGTTGCCCACCTCATGCAAAGGGTTTGCTTGCAACACACAACACACATGTTTTTTCCATATAACAATACATTCCTGACCATGGGCCAAACACATGATAAAAACTAAGCAAGCACTCTACCCAGGGCACAGAGTGAGACTCTGTCTCAAAAAAAAAAAAAAAAAAAAAAAATATATATATATATATATATATATATAAATAGAGTCATCCCACAAAGGGATGCTAGTTTTTGAGTTGCATTAATGGTGGCACTTTGGAAGGAAGTTATATGGAGAAGAGATGGCTTTGATTTCCAGGCCATTGCTGGAGAACCAAGTTGTGGCCTTAAGGAACTACCCACAATGTTGATGTAGATTCTCCTCTCCCATGATCCATACTGATAATCCCATGGGTTGGTAACTTACCCATCTGGCTTAGTTTGTGCTCCCCTAGGAGCAGATCCAGAGACAGGGATTTGAATGTAAATGTTTTATTTAGGAAAGACCAATAAGGGAATAAAGAGGTATAATAGTCAAGGTTCTCCAGAGAAATGAAACCAATAAGATGTGTGTGTAGAGACAGAGATAGAGAAATTTATTTTAAGGAATTGGCACACATGATTATGGGGGCTGGCAAGTACAAAATCTTTAAGGCAGGCAGACAGGCTGGAAACCCAGAGATGAACTGATGTTGTAGTCTTGAGTCTGAAGGCAGTCTAGAGGCAGAATTCCTTCTTCTGGGGACCTCAGACTTTTATAGCCTTCAACTAGATGCACGGTTCTCAACCTGTGGGTCGCGATTCCTTTGTAACAATGAAAATATATTGTGGCATTAGAAAGGTTGAGAACCACTGAACTAGATGAACGAGATCCACCCACAATTATGTATGGTAATCTGCTTTACCCACAGTCTACTGATTTAAATATTGATCTCAAAATTAAAAAAATGCCTTCATAGAAACAGCTAGACTAGTGTTTGACCCAAAACAGGGCATTACAGACCAGCCAAGTTGATATAAAAAATTAATCATCACAGGAAGTAAGACAAGGAAGAGAAGGGAACCAATAAAGTTACATTATCAAGCAAATTATTACTTAGAGCAACTGAAACATGATCTCACTAGGGAACTCTGGGGGACAATGTAGAAAATGCAGCCTAGCGCCATCCTATCCTGCTGGTCATTGGTTGAGGGCCACTCTGGGGAGCAGCCATTAGTCCTACAAGCCCCCAGGACTGCTGCATGCTCAAGTATAGTGGCTACAGCAGCCAGGGAAAACCCTAGGTAAGAAGACACTGATGTCTGCCATTGGCAATCAGGCCAGCATGCACAGAACTGGTAAATGCTAAGGGTAATGTGGATGGGATATCCACAGTATCTGCTGCGTTGTCAGCATCCTGGAGAGAGATGATCTTTGTGGCTTTAGGTGATAATTAGAGGGACAAGCAACTTTTGCATCATTCAGTTGAACGTGTGCTACTCTGTACTCAACCTCTTTGTTCTCTGGGTCTCACAGACCTATTGGCAAGTATGCTTCAAGAGAGCAGGAGGGGACAGCATGGGACAAGATGAGTAGTTGAGGTTCTTGGCTGGAACGGATGTCTCCTTGCCTTACACTCAATGACTTTTTCTGAGCTCATTCAAAATGTAAGTTGAGAGACAGAACTGTGTCCAACACTGTCAGTTAAATGCCTACGCACTAAAGCACTAATTTCTCCTTCTTACACTAACAGAACCCCTGTTTTGTTTGGGATGATGATGTACTTAGTTAAACTACTTACTCTCCGACTCCCTTGTACTTGTGCCCAAGCACATGACCCACTTTTGCTCGAAGATATATAGGTGGAAGTTGTTGAGTAGTTGTTGAGTAGTACTCCCAAGAAAGGTTTTCGGTTTTGCTTTTTTGTTTGTTTTTTTGGTGGGGGGAAGACACGACAGGCATCATAAAAATCTGTTGACTTCTTCCCTTGACTCTTCTCCTTTTATTCTGCGTGGGACAGGGTCACCATATTGGAAGGTGGAGCAGCCACCTTGTGGCCCTGTGAGGTTGTCAGAACAAGAAGTAAGAAGCATCTGTATTCCTGGTGATTTCCTTGAGCAGAGGCATCAGGACCAGATTGCTCATTTCAAGACTTCTCATTATAGAAGAAAATTAAAGACCTTTGTGCTTAAGTCTGTGGATTCTGGTTTCTATGCAGCCAAATATAATCTGGACTGATAAGAAGTAATAGAAAAAAATGCATAGTTAATTAATTTTGATTATTAGTATAATTCTTTCTCTATCGCCCCTGCTAGAATATAAGCTTCATGAAGGTAATAATTGTATTTTCTTACCACTGTATCCTCGATACTGAGCACTGCAGACATTCAATAAATCCTTATTGAATGAAAAGATGAACAAAAATCTCTACTCATCTCTGTTTTATATATATTGTTTAATTTCTGCAATGAAATTTACTCTCCAGCTGCTGAGATTTGGTCTTCCTTGACATCCTCCAAAGCACACTTCATAATGCAATGCGTACTTGAATGAAAGAATCACTGGTGATTGAGGGCTTGAATCCAGTTCAATCAGTTGTCAGCTGTGTGACACTGGGTGAGTCGGTTACTCTGAAACTGAGCCTATTTCCTCTTACTTAAAATGGGGAAAACACCTACTCCACAGAGTTGTTGTGGAGATCAGGAATAATGTATATATCTTAGACAGAGTACCCTAAAAAGCAGAGGACTTGGGCATAGGTAGTTTATTTGAAGGTGAGTTCTGGGAGCAGGAGAAACAGAAACAGTGGATGAAAGAGAAGGAAGGCATAATAAAAATGAATTACTACTGAGGTCTTTGGTATAAACAATGAAGGGTTGATTCCACGAGGACTTCTGAGAAACAGAATTCCTCCTAGAACTGTCTTCCACAAGCACAGAAGTGTTTATTTTCCATTATTTGAGTTGAATGGTCCCCCCAATAGACTTATCTCCCCCGCCCACACATTTCCAAGTCGAGCAGGTGCCCATGTCTTGATGACCAAAAAAAGAATTTAAAAAAAGGAAAGATATATGCTGCATGCTTGAGATGAAACACTATTTCTGCATGACCTGGAATTCATACAGATGAGTCCATCACTGCTGCAGTGGATATCACCTGTGCTCCAAAATGTGACTCAGGGCACCCAAGGCATCTGCTACAGTGTGTAAAGTGCCTGACCCTTTGTAACTATCCAAATGTCCAAAATTAAAAAGGTGAACACACCAAGTGTTGATGAAGATGTGGGGAGGGGGACACGCTTGTGCACAGCCTCTCTGAAAAACAAACCTCTCTGGCTCATGCCAAATTTAGTTGGCCCACAGCCTATGATCTAGTGAAACCCAGCCCCCCATCCCAGGCATAGAGCCCAGAGGAATTGTCCCATGCACAGGTCCATAGGGGCATCTACATTAGTCTGTTTTATTATGCTACAAAGGAATGCCTGAGGCTGGGTAATTTGTAAAGAAAAGATGTTCATTCAGCTTATGCATCTGCAGGCTGCACAGGAAGCATCATGCCAGCTTCTGCTCCTGATTAGGGCTTCAGGGAGCTTCAAATCAAAGTAGAAGGTGAAAGGAGAGCAGGTGTGTCACCTGGTGGGAGAAGGAACAAAAACTGAGAGGGAGGAGGACGAGGTGCCAGCCTCTTTTGTTTTTTTGAGACAGAGTCTCAGTTTGTCACCCTGGATGGAGTGCCGTGGCATCATAGCTCACAACAACCTCAAACTCTTGTGCTCAAGCGATCCTCCTGCCCCAGCCTCCCAAGCAGCTGAGGCTACAGGCACATGCCACCATACCCAGCTAGTTTTTCTAGTAGAGATGGGGTCTCACTGTTGCTCAGGCTGATCTCGAAATCTTGAGCTCAAGGGATTCATCTGCCTCAGTTTCCCAGAGGGCTAGCATTTCAGGCATGAGCCACCCCATAGCTGCCAGGGTCTTTTAAATAAGAAGCTCTTCAGTAAACTATTATAAAGTGAGAACTCACCAACATTATCTCAGGGAAGGCACCAGTCTTTCATGAGGGATCCATCCTCATGACCCAAACATCTCCAACCACCGGGCCCTACCTCCAACAGTAGGGACCATATTTCAAAGTGAGATCTGCAGGGGCCAAACATCCAAACCATATCAGTATCTTTATACAGATGTTCATTATTGAGCTGTTGTTGGTGAAACATGGAGAAAAATTGGACACAACCTGGGTGTCCATCCTTAGGGGAATGAATGAGTAAATTAAGGCAGATGTACCTTACAAAATACTATTCAGCACTAAGAAGGAAAATACGCCAAACTGATACACAACAATGGCAATAGCTCTTCATGATATTGCATTGTGCGAACAAAGGTAAGAAAATGAATGAGATTTGCAACACAATACTAGATATTGAAACTAAAATCCCACTCGCAAAAAGATATTGCCTGTTTTACATGGATATCTGCATATGAGAGGACATATACCAAGGACACAGAGGGGATGCCTGTATGGGGGGATAAGGAAAGTGAAGATTTGGGGATGACGGGGCCAGGGGTGGGTGAGGGAATAAAATACCTGCGGGGCCGTCCATGGACCAGGGTTCATTATGTGCTGGGAACTGTGGAGTACGATTAACTACCTCCCTGTGCCTGGAGGCCTAAATAGATTTTTTTCTAAGTAAATAATGTGCTTGGAACACAGTAGGTGTTCAATAAACGATTGCTAAGAATGTGACCGAAGGGAGGATTGAGCAATTTTCCAGAAAGACACAAGCCTTCCCTGGCCCTTAGGAACCAGAAGGTAGCAAAGCAACGGGCTTTCTCCACCCCACACCTTGTGTCTCGGTGGGTTAATATTGAGTGAGTAGATGCTGTCGACTGGATGAAAATAAATCATGTTTTTATTTTCACGACCCAGACTGCAATTTAGCACGTCCATAGTTATATTAGTAGTATCTGTCAGTTTATCACCAAGAGAAATTGTAGATATTTTTACATCTCATTAGAGTTGTTGCAGGTATCTTGAAATATGCTCAGCACTACTTGGAAATTACAGTAGTTATTAGGCCTGCCTCTAGATCGTATTTAATGCATTAATAAATGTGCATTTATCACACATCTGGTTTTTATCTTTTTATTACTGTATTTCAACATCATTGGTTATCTTTGTGATTCTCTATTTTATTTCATGTGTTTAAAACTATTATTCTGAGAAAAAATCCATAGGCTTTACCAGATGCCAAAGGGGCCCATGGCACGGCAAAGGTTAAGGCACTTTAAATTGATTTTATCAGTATACCTTTAGGTCAGAGGATTCTTGAGAAAATGCACAATTAGGACTTTTCATTGGATCATCCTCACTGGCCAAGAGTGAGTTAAATGATGGCCCTGGCACTGTTATGTCATCCAACTGGTGCTGGGGCCAGGGCGGCTGGTCCTGTCATTCCTGTGGGCACAGGGGGAGTAGTGAGAGGAGCAAAGGAAAGGAGGGAGGAGGGAGAGAAAAGAAATAGGAAGACAATTTTTCCAGCTTTTTCATATCACTGAATTGACCTTTACCTTTAATAAAAGTATTATTAAACAAAAATGATGTGCTCGTTATTCTGCATTTAGGTGATATTCAGAGACATGGTCCCAGTAATTATTTGAGCTGGGCAAGGCTGGCACATTCTCTTTTTCTGAGGACAGTTGAACCAGCATCTCCTCTAGGGATAGCCTTTCCCTGGGCTATGCAGAAGTGTAGACAGTCTCTGCTGTTTTCCCCTCTCCTCCCCGGAACCATTAGGCATCCTTACTTCAGCGCAGAGTACACACACTGGGGTGCCTGACCGTGGTATGGAGAAGTGTCCCACCCCCATAGCTGTAATATTTCCATCAGAAGGCCTCCCAGAGATAGGGGCTCTCTTCCTTATGCATGTCCCAGCTATTCAGATCAGTGCTTAGTTTTGGTTCTCCCCGAGATATACCCTGACACAAGATTCAAGTGCAGCTGGTTTAATTGGGAAATGAAAGAAATACTGGGAGGAAGGATATGGAGCCGTGAGACAGAGAAGAGAGGGCGGCCACCGACAGGTGCATTATCAGTCCAGCTACCACAGTAAGCCACTGGGTCTCAGTCTCCTGGGGAAGCTGTGGGAAAGGGCATGGAGCATGCGTCTCAGAATCATCCGTCCTAAAGGGTCAGGGAGCCGTGGTACTTACACATCAGCCCCCCATAGTTACTGGTTGTGGACTGCTTCCAGGGGACGGAATTTCCTCAGTGCTTCAAGCCTATACAAAGTGACCTGGGGCACAGAGCTGCAGACACTGGCTGCTGTGGGGTGAAGGGAACCTGCTGAATGGAAAGGAAGGTGGTGGGACGCTTGATAGGATCTGCTGGCAAACCATCCACCCTGCCCTTCAAGGCAACAATCTCTCCACCTCTCTCCACTTCAGTTTCCCCGTCTCTGCAAGAGACCCAAAGACTCTTCAAAGGTTGCAAACGAAGGCCCAGAGAGCCAAATGAGGTTCTTGAAAGTGTTTTGTTTGGCATGTGTGGCTTTTTAATCATTGTTATAATTGAACCAATTTCTCAAAATCATGAGGTTTCACATGGAAACATGATGTTTTAATGTTTTAGAAAAATATTTGGCAACACTAGATGATCCCTAATACCATATGGCTTTGAGAACCTCAACTTCCTTTTTTCTGCCAAAGTAAAATGGTTTAAGAAGGGAAACCTTTCACAGCTTGTAGGCAAATTCTCTCCCACACCTCCTTTTTGAAACGTTTTTTGGTGGGGGGAGGTTGTTTTTGTTTGATTTGGGGTTTTTGTTGTTCTTGTTAGTACTGGAGAGGATAGGGCAAATTTCTGCACACTTGGAGAGTGGAGAATCGGTTCTTTAAAAATCCAGGTAGCCTCAGCCTGCCCTGTGAGGTTTTAGAGCCAGGATGTTTTAGCATCATCTGGCAGGCTGGCTGCTTGCAGGGAAGGCCCAGCCATCTGTTCTGGAGACGGTGAGGGAGCCATCTTCCTTCCTCCACGCCTGCCCCCAAACTCAGGCTCAGAGACATTTTTATAACCCAGGATCAGCTCTTGTCTGTGCCAAATACAGGCCCTCAAATTCCTCTGCTCTTTCTGACATTCTCCATTAGCTCCTTGCTGGCTACCTCCAGCTCACAGATTCTCTGCAGCCATGGGGTCCAACCAACCCCCAGAGGCCACTGACTGTGCCTATCAACAGAAGTGAGTCAAGGGCTGTCAGTCCTTTACTGAGCTGCCCTGGTAGCTGGCAGCTGATGACATGGGCTGGCCCCTGATTGCCAATCTAGATGGCCCTTTGAAACACCCCAACCCTGGGATCCCCTCAAAGGCAGCTATGATTAGTCTAGTCTCCCAGGCCTTCCAGAAAAAAACCTGTGACTTTGAATAATAACAGGAAAGCCCATCTAAAAGGGTAAAAAGTCTGAATCTAGGGTCTTTTCAAATGAAATTAAGTTTCATCATTTCACGCGCATGAAATAAGGGCTAATAGGGTGGTGGAGAAGCGACTCTGACTTAATGAGTAAAAATCATTGATTGAGGCCTTTTGTTTTTGTTTGTTTGTTTTTTTATAGAAATGAGTACAGTAAAAATGATTTTCAAGTCCTTACAAGCAATTTGAATTCTTGACTGAAGTGGGAGTTGCCTTTCCAAACACAGTTGAGAACCTGGTTCTGGCATCAATCAGACTGCTAGTGTTTGGAATCCAGGCTCTCTCACTCACTAGCTGTGTGACCTTGGGCAGGCCTTGACCTCTCTGTGCCTCAAAATAATTTCCCACAAAATACAGTCTTAAGACTTTCCTTGCAGGGTTGCTTTGAAGATTAAATGAGACATCTAAGTAAAGCACTTCAGATGTTACCTTGTTGGGAGTCGGAACTGAATAAATGTTCTATATTATTGTTGTGTTATTATGAACAATTTTTTTTTCAAGGTAGTGCCAAGATTAACATCAATTCTGGTTCTCTGTGACAAAAAAAGAAATCCAAATTTCTGAATAGTGGGGTCTGAATTGATGAGCTCTTACCAGCATCTTGCTTTTCTGCGGGCCCTTGTCACAGTAAATCTGATAAGAAATGCAGGGGGTGTGCTCTCAGCAGACAAAAGCCGGCAGTGGGGCTGCTGGCACTGGCTGCTGGCCTGAGGTTGAAACAGGGCAAATTCGTCCCGGTGGAGCTGACCTCTGTGCAGTGCCCACGGGCCCTAGAAATTTGTGTATTCAGCTGGCTTCCAGCGCCGCCCTGCTCATTCGCAGGTGGAGGTGAAACATCAGAATCCAATTTTTTGTCACCTTGTGAAATTATGAGACTCCATTCCAGTTGCGTTTGTATCATCAGAGCACAATGGACACGTGGGGTAATTGCTGTTGCTGGGTTACTCCTTGTAAGTTCAAACAGTTTCACGTGCTGAATGACAATATATTTGCCGTGACCTGGGTAAATTAAACCAATGCTTCCTGCCTAGGTAGACTTTGACGTGATTCAGTCCATCTGCTTCTGATGAAGGTAATACCTCAGTACGGCAGGAAATAAAAACACACAGACCCACCTTGGCATTTAGTTTTCCTTCCTCTCTTCCTTACCCGCCTCCTTCTTTTCTTTGTCCCTTCTGCTTCTCCTCTCTTCCTCTCTCCTTTTCTCACTCCTTCCTCCCTCTTTTCCTTCCCCTCTGCTTTTTCCTCCCCTCCTACCTCCCTTCCTTTCTTTCATCTTTCCTCCCCTCCCTTCTCCTCCTCCCCCTTCCTTCTCTCCCTTCTCCCTTCCTTTCTTCCATCCTTCTATCCCTCTCTCCTTTTCCTCTCTCCCCTTTTCTCTTCCCTTCTTCCTTCCTTCCTTTCCCCTTCCTTTTTCCTTCTTTCCCTCCCTCCCTTTTCTTTCTTTTCTGTCTTCTATTTTTTCCCTCCTCCTGCTTAATTCTTTCATCTCTTCCCCCTCCCACCTTCCTTCCTTCTTTTCTCCCTTCCTCCCTTTCTTCTTTCCTATTTTTTTCTCTCTTTTCCCTGCCATTTTTTTTTTCTAAGAAACACCAGCTCTGAGCTGCTCTGTGTTCTTGGCGCCAGACACTGTTCTCCATGTGTACACAATGCTGAGTCCTGTGTCCAAACATAAGCCAGAAACATGATTGGGGCTGGGTAGAGGATGGGATTTGACAGGCCTTCTGCATCCCAAATCTCCAAGATGCAAAGGTAAAGTCAGGCTCTTTCCTTAAAGGTTAAATCTCACATTTTAATTGCCTCATACGGAGGCTGCTCTGAGCTGGGGCTCCCCCGTCGGCTTGGCAGTCCTCCCAGCTGCTGATGCTTAGGTCCCCTGCGGAACAGCTCACTCCTCCCTCCAGCACCATGAGAACAGGGCAACAACATAACGAATGCCAGTGAGTGGAACAAGAAACCAGTCTTCAGTGCTAGAGGGATCTCATTCTAGTCCCTCATGCTTGTGCTGAGTACAGTAGATGTTTGTGCCAGTTACTGTTGCTGTAACAAACCACCGCCCTAGGACTTAGAGGCTTAAAACGATTATTATTGTTTCTTGGGTTCTGTAAATTAATTAGACTCAGGTGGATAGTTTTTACTTGGGCTCTCTCAAGCCATCCCAGCCAGATAGTGGCTGGGGCTAGATCCACTGGGGCTGTCCAAGGTGGTACACACACAGGGATGGCAGGCGTGGCTGGCTGTTGGCTGGGAGCTCAGCTGGGGCTGTCCTCCTGATGGATACACATGGTCTTTCCATGAAAGGCCTCTTAGGCTTCTCTTAGCTCTGTGACTGGGTTCTGCGACTGTCCTGAGAAGGATGATGAGAGGCCAAACATTCCAAGAATACGCATTCAAGAAGAAGCATTCCAAGGGAACCAGGCAAAAGCTGCATGATCTTTTATAACCCAGACTATAAGTCACGTAATGTCATTTTCTCCATAATCAATTGGTCAAAGCATTCACAAGCCCACCCAAATTCAAGAGGAAAGTATGTAGGTGACGCCTCTCAATGGGAAGAGTGCCAAAGAATTTTGGGGACATATTTAAAACCTGCTACAGTGTTAAAAAAAAAAAAAAAACAACTTTGGTTTTTTTTTTTAATTTAATTTAAATGTCCTGATTATGCTCAAGTCTAACATACCAGCCTGTTTCTACTACAATGTCAGCCTCTGGAGGAAAAAGTGGAGGATATGAGGGGAGGAATGAATGTCACGTTTTATTTACCTTTCGACTTTTTAGGGCTCAATTGACAAACCAGAAGTCTCCTCTATAAAGGTAGCCTGAAATGGGTTTTCAGGGGGGAATTTTTTTTTTTTTTTTTGCAGTTTTGGCAGGGTCGTGGTTTGAACCTGCCACCCCCAGTATATGGAGCCGGCGCCCCACTCCTTGAGCCACAGGTGCTGCTCAAAAGATCCAATATTTTATAAGTAGAATTTTCAGCATATCTTAAAAATTCAGGTCTTCCAATACAAGCTCTGCACTCCCTCAAGGCAACAACAGCCTGGTTCTTAATGATGACTGCTCCCTTTAGATAGGACTGTTATGTACCAATTAGCTGTAGTCGTTACCCCTCCCTATTGCCCATAACATTGAGATTGGACATCAGTAGCCCTTATCAACATAGCTGCCCTGGTTTTTTTCTTATCTTTGTTTTTGTTTTAGTCGGAAAAACATTTGAAGGCCACATACTCAACACAAATGGGAAAAAGCATTTTTTATGGGCTTCAAAATTTTCCCATGCTGTTTTTAATACACACCAAAGAGGATCTGTGTTGATTGTTCTCACACTCCTTCCTCTCTCCCTCCTTCTCCCTCCCTCTCTGTCTCTTGTTTTCCTCTTTCTTTTGATAGTTATCAGGAGATGTGATCAATTCTTGTTAATAACACTGAATTGATTTCATTTTCAGTCTTATGCTATTGCTTGAGTTAAAACAGCTTTTCTCTCTCCTGCTGTTTGTCTTTTACATGACAGCCAACAAAATAAAGAAAGATTGGGGACCTCAAAACGCTACCTTTGGTAAAATAGACACATCAAAAGGCCTCCTGAACAGGCTTAAAGTATTCTCTTAAGTGGTGTGGGTGGTCTGTTCTCCCCCAGGAGAGGCCCCTTGCCAGGCCAGCCCTGGGCCTTTTTAGCTGTGTTTATATTCCAGGCCACAAGAAGCAGCTACTCTAGAACAACCACTCGGACTGGTTGCTCCAAGAGCAGCAAACTATGAAATAATGAACAAGCACTTTCTTTAGACTGATAACTCTGTCATGTTCACATTTGGTGCTCAACACTTGACTACAGAGTCTGGCCCCTTGACCTGAGAGAGGCCTGTCACCTGTTCATACTTGGCTTGGGATTTTTTTGTTATTGTTCCATACATCTACAATTTCCAGCCTTCCCTTGACTGATTCTGGGAGAAGTTAGTCTCTCTTTCTCTACCCTCTGTCCCTGTCCAGCCATACTCTCTCTCCCCGACTTCCCTGAAAGCTTAGGTTCAATCCTGTTTCCCTTTGTTTAGTTCTCCCTGACCAACCTTTGGACTTGGTTCAACTATCATAGATGACCACTTATACAAGTACTTGTGTTTTTTAGCATGAACAACAGTTTCCAGAGCATCACTCCTGGGTTTATTTGGGGAGGAGGGGCTCCTTTAAGAGAGAAGTCCTAGGTAGTCTTAAAAACAAAGAGGTAAATGAGCTAGGACAGGAGTCTACTAACCATGCTCAGTAAGGATGCTCAGAGGTCCGGCTCTTTCTCTGTGGGACAGACACCCAGCCTGGCTCATGATGGAGTCCAGTGAGAGGCTCAGGATGAAAGAGGAGTTAAGGGGGCACATAGAGGTGAGGGGCTTGCCTCACTTGTCTCCATGTCAAGAAAACAAATGTTTTGGCAGAAAATTTCCGTTTGAAAATGTTCTGATTTGGGGAGGAAACATTTTTCTGAATCATTTCCTCAGGGGAAACCACTCAGCTATCTCAGGAAGAAAAATATTCCTCCTCTGAGCTCAGTGTGCCACTTCGACTCATAATGGAGATGTGCCTGTGAGGTCATGAAACTGATTTTTGGACTGCTGTGAATATCAGCTTGCATGAGTGCACATGTGCTTTTGCAGGGGTGTGCGTTGCCGGGTGCATGGGCATGTGTCTGTGGGGTATCTGCATGTATATGGGCTTGTGGGTCTGCATTTGCACACGTGTATGTGTGCACACCTGTCTGCAGGCATTTATGTGTGTATGTGTTGATGCCCATGTGTACATGTGTTCATAATTGTACACATGTGCACATACATGCCAGCATATGTATGTGTAAGTTCATGCATGTGTGTGCATGTAGATGAGAAAACATCCCATAAGCATCCTGCATCATAACAGATCACAGAGGAGCCCAAAGGGAAAGCGGGAAGCCAAAGGCTGCTCTCCAAGGAGCCTGCTGAGGGGCTTCCAGATAAGCTGTGAATTTCACCTGATGCCCTCCCTACCACTCCTGTCCCACAACTGAATGCCCGCCAGCATGCATCACCATGAAAATCAGAGCTGAAGTCATTTCATGTGTCCACATGCCCAACACTGGGTGAAACGAAGGCATCAGGGTGGCAACTAAGACTGTTCCCCAAACTCACAGCCCCCTGCCACCCGGAGTCCCATTGGCCAGGTGTGTGCAGATGGTGCCCTCACCCTGCCCTGCTCAGAGCCTGCCTAGACCGTCTGCTGACACCATAATTCTGGGCATTTCCTATTTTATGACATAAAGAATCCTAAACTTGTGGAGCTGACCAAGAAAGAAATGGTTTGAATTTGTTTTCTTTTTTTATTATTGTTAAATCATAGCTGTGTACATTAATGTGATCATGGGGCACCATACCCTGGTTTTATAGACCGTTTGACACATTTTCATCACACTGGTTAACATAGCCTTCCTGGCATTTTCTCAGTTATTGTGTTAAGACATTTATAGTCTACATTTACTAAGTTTCATATGCACCCTTGTAAGATGCACTGCAGGTGTTTGAATTTGAAGATTTGTGTCAAGTACCCTAAATTCTCTGAGCTCCAGTATTCTCCTTTGTGAAGTGAGGAGAATAGTCTCCCCTTCCTCAGAGGACTAAATGCATCTGTAGCCGGTCAGGAGATGTGTGTTGATGGAGCAGGAACACTGTCACCAGCAGCTCCTCTTCCCTCTCCCTGGCTACCCTACAGAGCTCTCATACCTTCCAAGGACCTTCAAGGATTCGACTGCCCTGACCAACACCCTCAGTCCCAGCCTAAAGTTTGGGGACCTGCACTGTCAACAGTAAGGACAATCTGTCCTTTCACTCCTCCTCCATCTCTCAATCTCTCAATCCCTTCTCAGCTATTTCTGGCTCTTCCTTCCTCCCTTCCCTGATACATCATTGTCTAGGAAGAGGAGGGAGAGAAGAATACAGTCATACCTTCCTGGCCCCCTAGAATCCCATCATTGTCTCTCTCCAAAGAAACACCCCAATGAGGTCCTCTCCCGGGGCATGTTTATGGGTGCTTGGGTGGCCTTTCATAGGACAGTTGTGAGGGGGAGTTACTGCAGTCTGTACAGTACTGTAACACGGCACCCCCTCAACTCCTGCCCACCCTGGCTCACCCAATGAGCCAGGAAACTTAGGTAGGGTCTCTTCTACAGGACTCACTTGGTTCCCAGAAGCTCACTCACCCTTGCCATCCAAGTCCTAGAAAGTCCTTCAGCCCTTTCCTGCCCTCTCTCCCTCGTGTGCCATCACGTGCCCTCCAGCCACCCTTCCTTCTTCCAGATTCTCCAGGTGGGAGGTGGGCACAGTTCCCTGATCATGGATGCCCCCAGCCTTGTAAGGCCACATCAGGCTCCCTAGCATTCCAGTGCACTGGGCTGTGTATGTCTACAAGTCTCTGCACCTCAGGATCATGTGGCTGAAGAGTGTCACCAGGTGCCCCTTATGGAGGCTCTATTGCTAAGATAAGAGCACCTCCCCTGGAGACCACTGATTGGCTGGTGGCCTGGGTGTGGTGGGAAGTGCAACCTGGGAAGGGCAGGAAAAGCACCACAACACTTCCCTCCAAATGACCCCACGTCTTCACACCCCTGGATAACTCCCTCACATTTCTAAGCAGCCTTCTTACATAGGCTGACAGGTTTATGGGACAATTTTTCACTTGCATGCCTCTCTAGAGAGCAAAATCTTGAAAAAAGTTGAGTATGGTGATTAAGAACACAGGCTGGGGGATAGAGTGGGGGATAGGTCCGGACTCTCCCACTTCTCAGCTGTGTGCCCTTGGGCAAGTTACTACACTTCTCTGTGCCCCAGTTTCCACAATTGTGAATGAGGACATAATAGAACCTTCCCTGCAGGATTACTGAGAAGGTTAAATGAGTTGCTATGGGATGGGCTTCATAGTGCCTGGTACACATTAGGTGCTTAATTACATAAGACAGCTATTGTATGATTCTTCCCAGCTGAAAATACAAATCAGGCATCCCAGCTTCAGCGGACATTTTAAACTCTCAGCCAGGGAAAAGTGACACTGTCATTTTGCTTCTTTGACTCCTTCAGTCGCTCCCCTTACATTGGAACTAAGTCAAACTTCCCTTGGGTCCACTGAATTATCTGAAGTTCCTCCTGGCCGACACACTCACTCTTTTTCTCCTGTTTTCCACCTTTAATGAGGTGTAATTGACAAATGAAATTTGTATATATTTAAGGTATGATGTGATGTTTTGATACGTGTATATTGTGAAATGATTACCACAATCAAGCTAATTAACATAGCCATCATCTCACATAGTTATCTTTTTTGGTGAGAATAATTAAATTTTCCTCTCTTAGTAAATTTCAAGTATACAAAACAATATTGCTAACTGTAATCACCATGCTACACATTAGGTCTCCATAACTTATTCACCCTACATAACTGAAACTGGGTAGCTTTGAACAACATCTCCCCATTTCTTCCCCAACCCCGCCCCCCAGCCCCTAGTAGCCACCATTCTTCTCTCTGCTTCTGTGAGTTCCATTTTGTTAGATCTCATATGTAAATAAGATCATCCAGTATTTGTCTTTTTGTGTCTGTCCTATTTCACTGAGCACAATGTCCTCCAGGTTCATCCATGTTGTCACAAATGACAAGATTTCTTTCTTTTTTTGTGGCAGAATAATAGTCTGTTATGTATACCACATGTTGTTTACCCATTCATCTATTGACAGACACTTGGGTAGATTCCGTAGCTTAGCTGTTGTGAATAGTGCTGCAATAAGCGTGGGGTGCAGGTATCTCTTTGACATCCTGATCCCATATCCTTTGGATATGTATCTAATACTGGGATTGCTTGATTATACGATGATTCTATTTTTAGTTTTTTTTTAAATTTTACCCTGTGTTTTCTTCTAGTAGTTTTATGGTTTCAGGTCTTGTGTTTATATCTTTAATCCATTTTGAGTTGATGTATGTGTGAGGTAAGGGTCTAATTTATTGAAGAGATTGCCCTTTCCCCGTTGTGTGTTCTTTTGTCGGGCTCACTCTTGCCATCCCGCCTTTGCTCATGCTATCGTCTACCCTGCTGGAAACCTTTCCTTCCACCTTCTCCACTAAGGTAAACTTCATTTAGTGTAGTAGCCATGTGAGTGCACTGCCAAGACTTCCTTTCAATGGAGAATATTCTGAGAGGAGAGCTGTTAGCTGACAGCCTCCAGAAGCTACACCTGCAGGACCACTGTAGCATTCTGGAAGAGGCCACGCTCTCCACAGGCTGTGCTTACCTGATGACAGGGCATGGCCACGAGACCAGAGCTGGCCATTTCTGCCTGACAGCAGACCACTCCAATGGGCATTCTGCTCTGGGGCTCCCATTAGCCTGCCTGAGACTTCCTTAGAGTGGAGGCTGTCCCTCCCCACCCTCTCTTCTTCCCTTTTCCCATCACACAGTGCAGATCGTCCTCCTGTTCTGAAGGCTCTCCCTGTCTCCTCCTGTCTTCCTCATTTACTCTTCACAAGTTTCTGATTCCATCTTGGTATCTGCCTCCCAGAGGACGCTGACATATTTAGCCATCAAGTCTTAGCTCAAGCTTCGCTTCTTGGAGATTATTTCCTAACCACCTTCCCCCAGGTCTTTTTAAATAAATGAGGAACTCCTCACGCTCCATGCCCCTTCTTTGAGGTCTCAGACTACCTGTAACCACCTCAGCCAGAGCCCTTCTATTCTGCTGTACTCACTAATTGCCTGTAAGCCTCTCCCAGTAACTGAGTTCCCTAAAGGCCCTATTAATCTCTGAATCTATCACAGCACATAATACAATACCAGGTGTTTGGTAGGCACTTAAGTTTTATTGAATGAATGAATGATTAAACGAATGAATAGGGTAGGAAGCCAAGCTACAGAACCTATGAATGCAGAGCTAAGAGAATGCGAGCATGAAAGGAAATCTTCAGAACCAAGAAAGGAAAAGGAAAATAAAAAAAAATTCAAAGGAGAATTTCCACAGTGTTTTGGGGTTCCCAAGGCCTGAATTCTATGGCCTGACTATAATTCTAAAGTTTCGTGAACCAAAACACATGACACTTTGTCTATTGAAAAAAATCTTTTTCTTCTATTAATAAGAACACATCTCTTATTATGGAATGAAAGTTGCTAAGAAAACAGAACCCTCTTTAGAGCAATTTGGTCTCCAGTTCCCCTGGAATTCAGAGGACCATCTTTCTTAATGTGAAGCCCTCAGAGCTAGCTTAAGAAAAGGGGCTTTAGGTAAGGAAGCTAGGGGAGCTCGGAGGCCCCAGTGGCATATAGCACAGGCAGGTCTCAGAAGAAGTGGTGGCCAAGAGCTAAAAGGTCAAGAGCTGGGGTGAAGGCCCCCAACCTACCCGGCCACAGGCTCTCTTGTGCACCCTTTTGCCTGGACACCCTCCTTCTGTATAAGACTAGCAGTTTATCACTGCCTGGAGCAAGCGTCCATCTGAGGAGGCCAACTAAACTCCCTGTGTCCCAATACCAAAGTATCAAGAAGGGGCCCAACTTGGCCAATTGTCCACACCTCCTGGACCCTTAGCTACGGCTGGAGGATGTGGTTTCAGAACTCCTGATCAGGTCTTTCTGAGCAAGCTGGGAGGAAGCAAATGTGTCCATGCCCCATCCCCCACTGGCCGGCCACCAGGGAACAACCATGGAATTAGACCTAGCGTTGAAAACCCCAGACTTGGGCCCTCTCAACCTCTGAGTCCCCATGAGAGGTAGAAAGCTCCCTAACTTCTTGCACTTAATTTTCTTCCTGTCTTGAGATGTAGTGAGTGGAGGGTACCAGATTTGAACATACAGGCAGTCCTAGAGTTATAAGGCTCCAACTTATGTACTCTTAGAAGAAAGGCTATTACAGGTACCAGGTAAATGTACCTGTTCCAACTTACATACAAATTCAATTTAAGAACAAATCTACAGCATCCATCTTGTTTTTAACCTGGGGACTGCCTATAGTTTTTTTCCAGAGCCCAGATAGCTGCATCACTACACTGTGTCTCCCTAAACTCAGCACTGCTTTCTTCCTCGTGGTTAGCAAAGCCACAAGCTCTAAAAAATGCTACATTGAACATTTTCAGGCAAAGTTTTCTTTAGTTCCCAAATAATAACAAAAATAATTCAAAGCCACTTTACTGTCAGAAAAAGAATATCTACGCATACACTTAGATCATTTAAGCCAAATGCCTTTTTAACAACATTTCTCAATTAAATATTCAGCAGAGATAATATCGTCTGGAACATTTCATCCAGTTTAAAAAAAAAAAAAACCTAAGGTGAAAGGATTCAAAATGTGAAATATAAGAAATTAGAATGAAAGTACCACAGCATCAGATGCTTGTCCAAAAGGGCAGAACCGCAGGTCAAAAAACCACATCTCCCTGGACTTTCTGGCATTTAACTAGATGCAAAATGTCAGTGCAGAAAATGGCTTGTTCAATGCAAATATTAACAAGAAAGGAGTGTGTCAGTGTGCAAATGCAGCTGCAGCCAAAGAGGGACTTTCTGACCCACCCCCAACAGTCACCTGGAAGCAACAAGGGAACTTTCTTTTCACTTATTTTTCACCCTCTTTTCTGGAGGTAAAGTTACAGGCCATTTGTTCCCTGGAAGAAAAGGAAGGCTGACACAGGAAGCACTAAGCAAGATGGTATTGTTTGCCTGTATCATGAGCTCAGCTTATTCTATTCTATTCTATTCTTACTCTATTCTAATGTTTCTTCTGCAAAAGTTCAGAAAAGACTGGCACTTTGCAATGTTAATTATATCAAGACCAGGAAGAAAGCAGAAAAGTAAGAAAATATTTTCTTTTGTTGTTTCCTCTTCACCACACTAAGGAGGTTTAGTGATAGCTCAAAGCTGCATGCTTGGCTTTCTGAGCTTACTTTCCTCTGGGTAAGGTATTCCTGGAAAGATTTTCCTACTGGCCCCTCCCCAGTTCTTGATTCTGAGTGACTCAGAGGAACGATGTCTGGAAAAAACCTGCAGCTCACCCAGGCTGAAACCTGCCCACTCCAGCAAGGTGGTGTTTTGATGAACCCACCGCGGGTGGCAGTGAGATCCTCAGCCCAGCAGCCTCAGAAACCAGATGCTCTCACAGCTCAACACAGATGTAAATATACAAGCACAATGACTAATCAGACTAATGCAGAGTGATTCCAGACATTCCCAGCAGCCTGACATCACATTCTCTACCTAGGAGCAAAGGTTATGGACGGCCACATTCACTGATTGTGGCTTCAGTTTTAGAACAAAATCTAGCTTAATTGGAGCATTCAAGTAATTGTCAAAGTGGTATCAGGTGGTTCACCCCATTGCTGGTAAAGCTGCAGAATTATCCTTGGAACGCAGGTAGGATCCAGGCAGCTGGGGAGGAAAATCCAGGCAAGCGAGAACACCAGCTTGTACTGCCAACAGATGACAGCTATGACTCCTTTGTTCACTGGGAACTGGATGTTGCAGCCACTATGGCTGCATCCAGAAAGAATTTTCCGCTGTCCCTCATACCAGATTCAAATCTATATACCAGGTGGACCTGACCAAGCTGCCTATGCATGGCCTGACCACCGAGAATGTTGGGAAGCCAAGTCTCTTACTTTGGGTTTCTCCAGGAGAAAACCCTGAGATAAGACGCTCCCATGCTGATCAGTAGTGGGATCGTGCCTGTGAAAAGCCACTGCACTCCAGCCTGGGCAACATAGTGAGACCCCATCTCTAAACAAACAAACAAAAAGTGAAAAAAAAAGAAGTGGAGTGTAAATAGGTTACATGGGAAATGATTCCAGAAAGTGCCAATAGGACGTGGGGTATTGAGATTAGAAAAGGAAGAAGCTGAAAAAGGACAGACAGGTCACAAAGCTATGGGCATGTCACCACTGTAGGCAACTGGGGCTCATTCTTGTGGAGGATCTCTGAGAGACAGTATAGACCTTCTTGGAGTTGTCGCACCTGAGAGGTGAGAAAACTGGAGTATTGATTGACGATTCCTACCTGTCATTGGTTGAGGGCAGCCTTAACTCCCAAGGGAAGTCAACTTCCCTGCCCACCCAACCTTGACTCCAAGGAGAGTTATACACGTGCTTACATTGGCATATCCAAGAGTGGTGAGTGCCAAGGGCTTATGCGTGGGTGCAATAGCGTCCACTTCAGCAAGTGCCATACATTTTTAGCTATTCAAGTGGCAGGTGGGATCTACCCCCTACCTACATTCACAGAGAGGGGGTTTGGATACTGGGCAACCAAAAGATGACAACATTCTCTACTAGTGGGTGCTTTTTCCTTTATCTTCTAAACTCTCCTTCCCTTTCTTCCTCTGTTAACTGCCCAAAGCTGGTGATTCCTGTGAGCGTGACCATTTTTTAACGTGGTCACTTGGCTCTGCTAATTTCTCTGGGGTGACATATGACCCAAGACAGACCAATCAGAATGCTTCTCTAGAGTTTTCTAAACTGGAAATGAGTCCATTTTTCTCAAATGGCCTGGAATTTAAGATGCAGAATTAAGAAACTGTGAATGGGCACAATCCCACCATGTTTAGGAAGCAGTTCACAGGTGAGAGAGAATAACACACACAGAGTCATGGATCTGAGGACTGGAGATCAGTGATTTCCCTGCTCTTCCATCTTTCCACTTTCCTGGGATTCTGTGACCCAATACGTGTTATTGCTCTTTTTGCTTTGGAGCTGAGATGGCCCTTCAGTTGTATGTAGGGTATTGAGATTACCCCAAGCCGGGGCTAGAGGTCTGGGTCTTTATACCCCTAGATGACCAGTCACTGGATGCAGGCTGCCCGAGAAAGGGAGTGGACCTTCAACAAGGCAGCTCTCTTCAGCTAAGGCAATCCCTGCAGAAGAAGGACCACTGAGCCATTGGCTCTCTCCGCAGCTGGGAGAAGCAGTGCTATGTTCTTTAAGGGAAACTTGGGTGGCACATCACAGCCTCCACTGCAATGACCTTAAGAGACACTGCTCAGACAAGCCTGAACAAGGACTTTCTCCTAGAGGAGAGGGCACCACCTTGCCAAGTCAATAATAACCATTTATGGAGGGCTCCACACTTAGTATTCTGTGAGCATCACCCTGGTGTATTTCTCTGTGATGCTGGAACTACATTTCCATTTCACAGATGGGGAAGAGCTAAGGGAATTAAAGAACCAGCTCAAGATCACAGAGCTAACAGGTGACAGAGCTAAGATTCAAAAGACCTTGCAAATATAAAGCTAGTGCTTGGTGCCTCTTTGTCAGGGTTAGGGCTTGGGTCAGGCAACTGAGGCACCTAGAGCACAAAACTTAGGGAAGCCCTTACTTCCAAGTGCTGACCCTGAATTTCCATGACCCTGTCATCTTAACATTTTGGGGCCTAGTTGAGTCCTGATCATAGCTATGGGGCCAAGAAAAGTGGCATGTGCAAGGATCCCAAGCCAAGAGACAATTTTCTGTAGTTATTCAATAGGTCCTACCAGCTTCTGCCTATAGGTCTCACTTTTCTGGAAGTCTTCATGGCTGACTAGCCTCTCTTCCTTTTTTTTCTTTCTTTCTTTCTTTTTTTCTTTTCTTTTCTTTTTTTTTTTTTTGGTTTTGAGATAGGATCTTGCCCTGTTGGCAAAGCTAAAGTGCAGTGTTGACATGAGCGAAGTGTTGACATCATAGCTCACAATAACCTCAAATTCTTGGCCTCAAGTGATCCTCATGCCTCAGCCTCCAAAAGTGCTGGGATATAAGTGTGAGTCACCATGCCCAGTCTAGCCTCTCCTTTTTTACAGTCTTTTTTCAAACAGAGCACACAACGAGGGATTTGATTTGTTAATTTAGCATTTCCTA
Organism: Nycticebus coucang; assembly: GCF_027406575.1. Classification (NCBI taxonomy): domain Eukaryota; kingdom Metazoa; phylum Chordata; class Mammalia; order Primates; family Lorisidae; genus Nycticebus; species Nycticebus coucang. Next base: position 40,669,720 of record NC_069804.1, read on the forward strand.
ATTTCCAATCACATTCTAGGGCTGTCTCCCAGGGCACACCCCTATTCAGGTTAGGCTGGCAGTTTGGAGTTCATTCACTCTTCAGTCAGCCAGTCACTGTCACTGGGTGGAGCTTCACCCCACTGATAATTAGTCATGCCCATTCCATGCACATCATATCAGTTTCACTGTGAGGGTGGCCTTATAGCCACTATTTGACAAGGTACAGAGGGGCACTTCATAATTGTCCCCATATATGGACAGTCCTCCAAATTACTTTTCTGCCTATAAAGAACCCTCAGACACCACAGACTCTCTCAGCACATTGCATTGTCCATTTCACCAGCCTGCCTCTCCCCTCTGGGTTGGGAGAGTCCCCAGTCCCTGCTTGGTGGATTCCAGCCCCTCCGTGGCTTAGGGTGCTCAAGATGTATTTCTTCAATGACTATTAACCGACCCACTCTAGAGCTTAGCTCAAGTGAATCCACTGTCCCAGCTACAGTGAAAATCATGCCAGGCCTCCATCTGTTTTTAAAAGATAGAAGGGCATTCCTACTCTTTGGGGAGAAACTGCAAAGATTTAATGAAATGTTTCTGCAGTTGAGGCTACGGATGATCTGTCGACACGGTCTAAAGGGTTGTAGGTTGTTTAATGTCTTTCTGTACCATCAATTCTGCACTTTATACCAACTCAGCAAGTTGGTATGAATTTTAGGCTACTGAAAGGACCTTGGGAAATAATGTGGCTTCTGCAGGAAGAAAAGAAGGAAGGAACTAGAACCTCTGTGATGCAGTGCCTCCATGGACCTGTCCTGGGATGGACTGAAGCAGCAAAAATGCTTCCTGCTTCTGATGTCCCTGCCAGAAGGCTCCCAAACTGCCTCAGAGTGCCGGCCTGGCCACTCTATGACTATCACCTTGTCTTGTATTTTTCTCGGCAGGAAGAAATCCCCAAATCACACTATTTCAGGGCAGCCCTCCACCCCTGAAGGCAGTTGCTGCTCAGTTTCCTCAGCTTGATGCAGTAGTACAAGCAGGCTTCAACATTTTGGCATTAGAAGACTTGAGCACAACTCTGGCTTGGTCACTTACTGATTGCAATTCAGCATTTCCCAAAGAGGGTCCTCTTGAGTGCTATTGTTTTATGACATATTAAATAGGACTGGTGTATTGGTTAGCTATTGCCACTGATGATGAAGCTGTGTAACAAACAACACTTTGGGGCATACAATAATTGGCATTTGTTCTTTACTCATGAATCTGCAGGTTGGCTGGGGTGGCTATGGTCCATATATTCCCTTCTGAGGTTCAGCAGCCTCCTGGGATATGCTCTTCTCATTGAGGATGGATGGAAAAGCACAAAAGGACAAATGGAAACATTCAATTTCTTTAAGAAGCCTAGACTTGAAACCAGCATACTGCCACCTCCACCCTCATTCTATTGGCCAAAGCAAGTCATGTGGCCAAATCTTTTGTCAAAAGGACCAAGAAGTTTACTCTCCCAGTGAAATTTTAGAGAGAGGGAGTGAAATTTTTGTTGTACACTACTTTAATCTACAACAACTTGCATAGAGAAAATGTTCTATGGTCAAATAAGTTGGAAAGATATTGTGTTTTTCTTAAGTGAAAAAGACTTGGGGTTTCAGAGGTTGGGGAAGAGTGTCCATTAATTTTTCTAAAGTGAGACAAGACCCAGAGCCTTTAATGCACGCATTCATTCTGAATGTCCAGTTGGGAGGCATGATATGTGATATTTTCTACCTTTTTGCAGCATGCCACTAGTGATCCACAGGACCCACTTTGGGAAAGGCTGCTGTAGCTCATGGGCAAGTGTTTCAACCTCTCTGAGCCTTAGGTATCTGGGTTGTTTGAATAGCAGCATGATACCTAGCTCAGAGGATGGTCTGACACTCCCATAAGATAAAGCATGTCTAGCATGGTAGAAGGTGTTTAGGTGCCCACAGATGCCTACTCAGTTATGAGTAGAAGGTGTTTAGATGCCCACAGATGCCTACTCAGTTATGAGTGCAATCTTTCTGGAGCACCAGATAGGCAGGAAGAGGAGTCCTTCAGCAGGGGACAGGCCAGACCCGGGCCACTGAGGATCACGCACTGGCTTGGGCAGGGCCTGGGCACTGGAACAGCTATCAGAAGGAGCAGAAAAGCCCTGTGAACTCTGAGAACAGCAATATGCAGCAGAGGCCTCCAAAATATGGGGGTGTTGAGGAGTAACAGGGCAGGGGTAGGGATAGGCTTCTCTGCTGGCAAGTTTTGAGAGACTATAGGGTAAACTGGTGTGGCTACAATTTGGCAGTGGTACTTCAGGGAAGGCTCCAGTGGGATATGGGCCTGGACTGATCCTTGACCCTAAGGAAAGTGCAAGTTCAAGATTGGCAGCCCCAGTTAGTCGGGGAGCAGAGGAGTATGGAGCAGTAAGCCACAGACATCATTAGAGACCCTGGCCCCACAGCAGTCTGTATTTAGTTCAGCATTATGCCTTTTCTCTGCACTCACCAGAAGTGTACGGGGGTTTTGCTTCTGTCTCACTCCTTCCCGAGCCAGGAACAGGACTGGCCCTTTTTGCCTTCATCTTTCCAAAGCAAGACCATTCCTTCCTGTGACCTCTATGAACAACAGAACACTGGCATCATTAGCATAAGGACACAGAGGCAGGAATAAAGTTCGCAGAAGATTCCAATCCCCCCCAGGTATGAATAGGAAATTCTTCATGGAACGGTCTGATTCCCCTTAGTTACACATGTGTTTTTTATTTCTCAGGAAAAAAAGACTCCAGGTGCTGCTCTCCAGAATGTCACACACACCCCCCAGCAGACTCCCAACTGCCCAGGTCTACAGAAGCATGAGGGCTGCAGCAACAGCTTCCAGTAGCTTCCACAGCCACCATAATAAACATGATATTCCGGTTCTACACACTGGGCTTTCTTCTATCAAAAATGCCCTAATATTTGTGCTTTCTACTTCTCGGGGTTGTGTCTTCTTCCTACCTGTGTCTCTAATGCCTCTCCCACATGAGCAATATTTTCAGGCTTCTCCCCCTGTGATTAAAGGAACCTCACCCTAAAATCTCAAGAAATGTGTCTTGGAGGCCCAAAGAGCTATGCCCTGGGTCCTAGTGTCTTTGAGCTACAAAGATGGCACAACATCCACTTGTCAAGGTTTTTCTTGTCCTTGTGTTTTGCTTTTAGATATTAAAAAAAGAAGAAGAAAGAAAGAAACAGACACCACATCTTTTTCCTCTGGGAAAATATCTTACATGGGAAATGGAACGCTGGGAACACGCAGGTGCATCCTTAAAATGAAAATATCTCATTGTGAAAACAAGATTATCATCATGAGATCTCTCTCCAAGTCTCTATTTGAAAGAAATACTGTTTGAGTAAAAAAGCAAGATAGCTGGGCAATTAGGATCATCCAATGATGACAGAGCAATAACCTGCTTTTTTATGGTTGCATTAAAGTTCTTACGAGCACAGCCTCAGCAGTGCGGGGGCTGGGATGAGAATCCCAGCTCTGCTGCTTACCAGCCATGTGATCTTGAGCAAGTTACTTACTCTGTGTGCCTTAGTTTCCTCCTCTATTGTCTGTGGATAGTAATAAACTCACCTCCTGGGGTTGATATGAGAATTAAATGAGTTAAGTTCCATACAGTTCTTGCTACAGGGCCTGGTACATACTAAACACCAAGTGTTTGTTAAATAAAACTTCAGGAAGAGGGATACTCTGAGGACATAATATGTGCCAACACCTAGAACATTCTGGAAACACAGGAAGCACTCGCTTTTCTTACTGTGTGTGTCCTCACTGATCTTGCCCTACCTCCATTTTCTTCATGCTCTCCCCTCACACATACACACGTGCACTAACTATCACGGGGCCCTTTATGTTTTCCTTTTTTCCCCTTTAAAAGGGAAAATGAAAGAAAAATGAAAATATAATTCTCGGAAAGCCAGCAGAAGGATTTGCACTTGAATGGCAGAGAAAATGTAAAGCCAAAGGAATGAATCTCTAATTGTAGAATGTGTGGTTGGTGGAGCAGAGGTGGCAGGGCTAGGCAAAACAGGAGAGGAAGACAGAACCTGAAATCCCTCCACTCAGGCAGCTACAAATCCGTCCTATCAGAAATGCTGGCCTCTACTGTGCACAAGAAAATATGTTTCCCTTGAGGTCACACCAGCTCCGAATGGAAATCCACACATCCCTAGACTGGTTCTTCCAATTATGGGGAAGGGCTCCCAAACATCTCCCGATCAGCATACCACAAAAGCCAATTCTCTGCAATAATGATGATGATAATAACATCGGTAACAGCCACAATGCAGCTGTTACTCAGCCTTGCGCATCTTCAGAGCCTCCTGGGGATTAGCCGTGTGCTAAGAATAGTCCTAGTACAAGCATTCAAGAATAATCGGCAGGCCAAACTGAACCCCACAAGGTGGAATCTTGCTTGCTGAATGGGCTGCCAGGTATGAAGGAGAGGGCAATGGCTCAACTCCCCTGGGTGGGCTGTGTGTGCAGGCTGGGGAAACTCTGGAGTATGGACCAAGGTGAGACTTTTCCAAACTGCAGCACTCTGATTAACTCCGCTGTCAAATCCCACCTGTGCCATAGCTCCTGGGACCGACTCCCTCAGAAATTCACCACCCAGAGCAGAGAGAGGAGTCAGCTGCATGATTGGTGACTGGCATGGAAAAGATGTCGTACTGTCAAGACAGGATTAGCTAAAAGTGATTGAAAATGTCAAAGAAGACTGGCTGAAGGTTTTTTCTCTCATATACGTAAGGTTCAGAAGTGGACAGCTGAGAGCTAAATGGGTGGCTTTGCAAAGTCAATAGGATCCAGGTTGTTATCATTATGATTACCATTACTATTGTGTAATTTGAATGTGGTAAAATACATAGATCCTGATGAGTTTTGACAAATGTAAGCACCATGTAATCAACAGCCCAACTGAAATGTAGGACAATTCCATCATCTCAAAGTTTGCCTGTGCCCCTTTCAAGGTGACCTTCACGCATCACAGACAACCAAGATTCTGACATCTATCACGATGGAGTGGATCTTCTTGTTTTAGAATTCTATATACAGTACATATTTCTTTGTTTCTGGCTTCTTTCACTGAGCATAATACTTTGGAGATTCACCTAAATTGTTGTATGATCAGCAGTTTGTTCTTTTTTTTTATTGTTGGGGATTCATTGAGGGTACAATAAGCCAGGTTACACTGATTGCATTTGTTAGGTAAAGTCCCTCTTGCAATCATGTCTTGCCCCCAGAAAGTATGACACACACCAAGGCCCCACCCCCTCCCTCCGTCCCTCTTTCTGCTTTTCCTCCACCCCCCATAACCTTAATTGTCATTAATTGTCCTCATATCAAAATTGAGTACATAGGATTCATGCTTCTCCATTCTTGTGATGCTTTACTAAGAATAATGTCTTCCACGTCCATCCAGGTTAATACGAAGGATGTAAAGTCTCCATCTTTTTTAATAGCTGAATAGTATTCCATGGTATACATATACCACAGCTTGTTAATCCATTCCTGGGTTGGTGGGCATTTAGGCTGTTTCCACATTTTGGCGATTGTAAATTGAGCTGCAATAAATAGTCTAGTACAAGTGTCCTTATGACCAAAGGATTTTTTTCCTTCTGGGTAGATGCCCAGTAATGGGATTGCAGGATCAAATGGGAGGTCTAGCTTGAGTGCTTTGAGGTTTCTCCATACTTCCTTCCAGAAAGGTTGTACTAGTTTGCAGTCCCACCAGCAGTGTAAAAGTGTTCCCTTCTCTCCACATCCACGCCAGCATCTGCAGTTTTGAGATTTTGTGATGTGGGCCATTCTCACTGGGGTTAGATGATATCTCAGGGTTGTTTTGATTTGCATTTCTCTAATATATAGAGATGATGAACATTTTTTCATGTGTTCGTTAGCCATTCGTCTGTCATCTTTACAGAAGATTCTATTCATGTCTCTTGCCCATTGATATATGGGATTGTTGGCTTTTTTCATGTGGATTAATTTGAGTTCTCTATAGATCCTAGTTATCAAGCTTTTGTCTGATTGAAAATAGGCAAATATCCTTTCCCATTGTGTAGGTTGTCTCTTTGCTTTGGTTATTGTCTCCTTAGCTATACAGAAGCTTTTCAGTTTAATGAAGTCCCATTTGTTTATTTTTGTTGTTGCAATTGCCATGGCAGTCTTCTTCATGAAGTCTTTCCCCAGGCCAATACCTTCCAGTGTTTTTCCTACGCTTTCTTTGAGGATTTTTATTGTTTCATGCCTTAAATTTAAGTCCTTTATCCATCTTGAATCAATTTTTGTGAGTGGGGAAAGGTGTGGATTCAGTTTCAGTCTTTTACATGTAGACATCCAGTTCTCCCAACACCATTTATTGAATAGGGAGTCTTTCCCCCAAGGTATGTTCTTGTTTGGTTTATCAAAGATTAGGTGGTTGTAAGATGTTAGTTTCATTTCTTGGTTTTCAATTCAATTCCAAGTGTCTATGTCTCTGTTTTTGTGCCAGTACCATGCTGTCTTGACCACTATGGCTTTGTAGTACAGACTAAAATCTAGTATGCTGATGCCCCCAGCTTTATTTTTGTTACTAAGAACTGCCTTAGCTATACGGGGTTTTTTCTGGTTCCATACAAAATGCAGAATCATTTTCTCCAAATCTTGAAAGTACGATGTTGGTATTTTGATAGGAATGGCATTGAATAGGTAGATTGCTTTGGGAAGTATAGACATTTTAACAATGTTGATTCTTCCCATCCATGAGCATGGTATGTTCTTCCATTTGTTAATATCCTCTGCTACTTCCTTTCTGAGGATTTCATAATTTTCTTTATAGAGGTCCTTCACCTCCTTTGTTAGGTATATTCCTGGGTATTTCCTTTTCTTTGAAACTATGGTGAAGGGAGTTGTGTCCTTAATTAGCTTCTCATCGTCATTGTTATTGGCGTATACAAAGGCTACTGACTTGTGGACATTGATTTTATATCCTGAAACATTACTGTATTTTTTGATGACTTCTAGGTGTCTTGTGGTTGAGTCTTTGGGGTTCTCTAAGTATAAGATCATGTCGTCAGCAAAGAGGGAGAGTTTGACCTCCTCTGCTCCCCTTTGGATTCCCTTTATTTCCTTGTCTTGCCTAATTGTATTGGCCAGAACTTCCAGCACTATGTTGAATAGTAAAGGTGACAGAGGACAACCTTGTCTGGTTCCAGTTCTAAGAGGAAAAGCTTTCAGTTTTACTCCATTCAGTAAAATATTGGCTGTGGGTTTGTCATTGATGGCTTCAGTTTTAGAAATGTGCCACCTATGCCTATACTCTTCAGTGTTCTAATTAGAAAAGGATGCTGAATTTTATCAAATTCTTTTTCTGCATCTATTGAGAGGATCATGTGATCTTTATTTTTGCCTCTGTTAATATGGTGGATAACATTTACAGACTTGCATATATTAAACCAGCCTTGCATCCCAGGGATAAAGCCTACTTGATCATGATGAATGACTTTTTTGATGATAAGCTGTAATCTATTGGCTAGGATTTTGTTGAGAATTTTTGCATCTATATTCATGAGTGAGATTGGTCTGAAATTCTCCTTTTTGTTTGGGTCTTTTCCTGGTTTTGGTATCAGGGTGATGTTTGCTTCATAGAATGTGTTGGGGAAGATTCCTTCTTCCTCAATTTTTTGGAATAATTTCTACAGTACAGGAATAAGCTCTTCCTTGAAGGTTTGATAGAATTCTGGTGTGAAGCCATCTGGACCAGAGCATTTTTTGGTTGGAAGAATTTTTATTGTTTCTTTGATCTCAGTGCTTGAAATTGGTCTGTTCAGGAGTTCTATTTCTTCCTGGCTAAGTCTCGGGAGAGGGTGTGATTCCAAATATTGATCCATTTCCTTCACATTGTCAAATTTCTGGGCATAGAGTTTCTGGTAGTATTCAGAGATGATCTCTTGTATCTCTGTAGGATCAGTTGTTATTTCCCCTTTATCATTTGTGATTGAGGTTACTAGAGATTTTACTTTTCTATTCCTCGTTAGTCTGGCCAATGGTTTATCTATTTTATTTATTTTTTCAAAAAACCAACTCCTCGTTTCATTAATTTTCTGAATGATTCTTTTGTTTTCAATTTCATTGATCTCTGATTTGATTTTGGATATTTCTTTTCTTCTACTGAGTTTAGGCTTAGATTGTTCTTCTTTTTCCAATTCCATAAGATCTCTTGTGAGATTCTTGATGTGCTCTCTTTTTGTTTTTCGAGTGTAGGCATCTAAAGCGATGAATTTTCCTCTCAAAACTGCTTTTGCAGTGTCCCACAGGTTTTGGTAGCTTGTGTCTTCATTGTTGTTATGCTCAAGGAAGTTAATGATTTCCTGTTTTATTTCTTCCTGCACCCATCTGTTATTCAACAGAAGATTGTTTAATTTCCATGCCTTTGTGTGGGGTCAAGTGTTTTTGTTACAGTTGAGTTCCACCTTTAGTGCCTTATGGTCTGAGAAGATACAAGGTAAAATTTCAATTCTTTTGATTCTGTTGATATTTGTTTTGTGTCCCAGGATATGATCAATTTTGGAGAATGTTCCATGGGGTGATGAGAAGAATGTATATTCTTTATCTTTGGGGTGGAGGGTTCTATATGCGTCTATCAAGCACAGTTGTTCTAGGGTCTCATTTAAATCTCTTATATCTTTGTTTAATTTCTGTTTAGAGGATCTGTCCAGCTCTGTAAGAGGAGTGTTAAGGTCCCCTGTTATTATGGTATTATCAGATATCATATTGCTCAGACTGAGTAAGGTCTGTTTCAAGAATCTGGGAGCATTTAAATTGGGTGCGTAAATATTTAGAATTGAAACATCTTGTTGTTGTATTTTTCCCTTGACCAATATAAAGTGACCATCTTTGTCTTTTTTGACTTTAGTTGCTTTAAATCCACATGTATCTGAAAATAAGATTGCAACTCCTCTTTTCTTCTGAATTCCATTTGCCTGAAAAATTGTCTTCCAACCCTTGACTCGGAGCTTGTGTTTCTTGCAGACAGCATATGGATGGCTTGTGTCTTTTAACCCAGTCAGCCAATCTACGTCTCTTTAGTGGGGAATTCAAGCCATTAACATTTATTGAGATAATTGATAAGTGTGGTATTATTCTATTCATCTTATTTTGTGAGAGTCTATTGCTTAGATTTGTCTTTTGCATCAGTGTGGAGGTTAGGCTCTGTCCTTTAATATCTGAGTTCTTACTTTGCTGCTGATCCATTGTGATGGTCAGTGTGTAGAACAGGTTGAAGTATTTCCTGTAGAGCTGGTCTTGTTGTGGTGAATTTCCTCAATGTTTGTATATCCGTAAATGGTTTGATTTCTCCGTCAATTTTAAAGCTTAGCTTAGCAGGTTACAGAATTCTGGGCTGGAAATTGTTCTGTTTAAGTAGATTAAGGGTAGATGACCATTGTCTTCTTGCTTGGAAAGTTTCATTAGAGAAGTCTGCGGTCACTCTGATGGATTTGCCCCTGTAGGTCAACTGGCGCTTACTCCTGGCAGCTTGCAGAATCGTTTCTTTTGTCTTGACTTTGGACAGGTTCATCACAATGTGTCTTGGAGAAGCTCGGTTAGAATTGAGGCTACCTGGGGTCCGATATGCCTCTGAAAGCAGTGTGTCAGAAACTTTGGTGATGTTTGGGAAATTTTCTTTTATAATATTCTCTAGTATGGCTTCCATTCCTCTGGGGCATTCTTCTTCCCCTTCTGGGATTCCTATAACTCGTATGTTGGAACGCTTCATAAAGTCCCATCATTCTGACAGTGAACGTTCTGCTTTCTCTCTCTTCTTTTCTGCCTCTTTTACTATCTGAGTTATCTCAAGAACTTTGTCTTCTACCTCTGAAATTCTTTCTTCTGCATGGTCTAACCTGTTGCTGATACTTTCCATTGCATCTTTAAGTTCCCTAATTGACTTTTTCAGTTCCTTCAGCTCTGCTATATCCTTTTTATATTTTTCATATTGTTCATCTCTTATTTGATTCTGTTTTTGGATTTCCTTTTGGTTATTTTCCACTTTATTAGCAATTTCCTTCATTGTTTCCATCATTTCTTTCATTGTTTTCATCATGTGTATTCTAAATTCCCTTTCTGTCATTCCTAACATTTCTGTATAGGTGGAATCCTCTGCAGTAGCTACCTCATGGTCCCTTGGTGGGGTTGTTCTGGACTGGTTCTTCATGTTGCCTGGAGTTTTCTGCTGATTCTTCCTCATGAGTGATTTCTTTTATCTGTTTCCTTGCCCTAATTTTCCTTTAACTTCCTCTTGCTCTTAAGTTCTCGTGCCTGTGGAATAAGGGTTCGATGAGTCCTTTTGGTACAGGACCAGAAGGGTGAGAAGGTTGAAGAGCAAGAAAGGGATGAAAGAAACGAGGAATGAGTGAAAAGAAAAAAAAATAGAGAAAGGAGAGGGGGTGGGTAAAAGGAATATTGACAAAAAGAAGAGAAGCACAGAAAGAGGGAGACAGAGCAATATAGGTGTACAGTAGGGTACTTTGACACAACCTTAAAAAAAAAAAAAAAACGCCTTCTGGGGGTGCCCAGTTAGGTGGTTCCCTTAAGGTCAGCAGCTCTTTGCTAACCTGATCAGACACAGTACCCCACCTCCACCAAGTAGAGAGGAAAGACAAAAATGCTATAAATCATACCAAAACAAGCAAACAGAAAACTTTACGGGATAAAATTGGGTGAAAAACCAAATAGCGGTAGAAACACTAGCAAAAATGAAGTTCTAGTTATTGAAAAAGGCAGCAATGGGAAATTATAATTAAACTAGAAAAATTGAGAAAGAAAAAAGATCTGTACAGAAAAGGTTAAAATTAAAAAACAAAACAACATCAACAACATCAAAATAAACAAAAAAACAACCACCACCACCCCCCCAAAAAAAAAACCACACAACCAAAAACAAAGCAGTATGTACATGTTGTTGAATATTGTCTGGGCAACACGTGGTCTTCTGGGGTATGAGATGCTAATCACAGTTCTGATACGACTGGAGGCTGCTGATTTCTCAAACCCCAGCAGGTAGACACCCTAAATCTCTCTTCAGCCCACTTAAAAGGCACTTTGAACTTGTAAACTTGCTGAGCAGAAGCTTTCCCAGTTAAGTGCTTGTCACTGGAATCACTGCTGAAGTGGCTATCCACTTACCCAGTGTGCCAAAACCGGTCTCACTCTGCCCCTGAGGGTTAGGGCTGTAAGGCAGCCAGACCCCACCCTTAGGCTACTCAGTCGCTAGGTTACCAGCTTCCACCCGGATTCTAGCTCTGCGACCCTGAGGGTGGAGCTTGCCGGGGCAGATCACTCACAATGGCTCCCTGTGGCCCACAGCCAAACACTATTAGCTCCGTCTGGCTCAGCGGCTCAGACTGGGGCCCTAGACAACGGCCAAAGTTCTCCGCACTCCCACTCAGGCTCTCCCCAAGGCAGTTCAACTGAGTGCCAAGTCCAAAGACACCAAAACAGTTCACAGGTAAGGCCTTTCCGGTTTGCAGTCTCGCTGCTACTGAACTTACAGTTGCTGGCGGGTTTGAACACACGTGACCACTTGCCTTTTTTCCACTGTTTTAGTCCTCCTGTTGGGGTCCAGAAGTCTCTCGCTGACTCCCTGTATCCTCACAGGGGTGATGATAGACAGATCCCACCAGCCTGAGATTCCTTGAGTCCTATCTCCCCAGACTCACGGTGCCCAGATGCAAGGAAGCTGTTACTCGGCCGCCATCTTGCTCCCAGCTCTGTTTGTTCTTTTTTATTGCCAAGTAGTATTTCATTGTATGAATACACCACAGTTTGTTTATTCACCTGTTGATAGATAGGTAGGTTGTTTCCAGTTTGGGGCTATTATGGGGGAAAAAAGCTATTACGAACATCTGTGTGCAAATCTTTGCATGGATTTACCCTTTCTCTTGGGTAATGAGTGGGAGTAGGATTGCTGAATGTAGTATAGGTATATGAAGTCTGACAATGCACCAATGCCAGTGCCCAATCCACCCTTCAAAGCTCTTTTTCTGGGATAAGTTCAAGAACTTAATTGTCAGATCTCATATGATGACAACTCTGATAGCCATTCCAGAAAAAGAAATCCAAAATTGCTTTGAATGGTGGACTATGATGCTGGATTTGGTACATAGCTTCCCAAGGGGAGTACTTCAAAGGTAACCATAGTGAAATTCAGAAATGAAGTATGCACTTTTTGTAGGATGAATTTGAAAACTTAATTGTCCACCTCGTATGTTTAATTTTATAAGAAACTGCCAGTTTTCCAAAGTGGTTCTACAATTGCAGGCCCTTTCTTTCTCTTCTACCATCATCTATACATGACTTCTACCTCATGGTATTACATGGCTGCTTGGATTCCAGCCATCATATCCACATTCCAACTTACAGAAAGGAAAATGGAGGAATTGATATGCTTCCCTCCTTCTAACAGCACTTCCTGAAAGCTTCACACAATATTCTTGCTTACATCCCCATTAGCTAGAACTTAATTGTACAGTCATATCTAGCTGCAAGGGAGGCTGGGACGTGTACATTTTATTCCTGAGACACAAGTGCCTAGCTAAAAACTGGGGGTTTATTATTAGGGAAGAAAGGAATAGAGGATGTTGAGGAGCAAGAAGTAGCTTCTGCCACAGATGAGTGTTGAGAAATCAAACAGTGACCATTTCTCTCTTGCTCAAGGTTTCTCCAGAACCTATGTTAGACCTTTGCTCATGGTATGTCTCCAATAACTGATTGTGAAAGGTGGAAGAGGGGAGAGAGGAAGAAAGAGAAAAGTAGCCAAGGCAGCCAGTTCTATGCCTCAAGAAAGTCCTCGCAGGTCATTATGCTCATCTGTCTAAAGGGCTGTTCTTAAAGGACTTTCACCATACTTTAATTTCTAACATTGTTTCAAAACATCTCTTGGAAGCAATTAAATGTCATTGTGTGAATTGTCAGGAGAGTCCTTCAGTAGCCTGATAGGTAAGAGCCTTTTTGACTTTGCTGTCTGCCAGAAATAGCTGGAAAATTTTGTTTGTCAATGTGTGTGTGTATGTGCGTGCGTGCGTCTGCACAGGAAACCTTCTGAGGACTTTTTCCTGTTAAGAGCCTCACAGTTTGTGCAGTGATAAACGCGTTGTCATCAAGGGCTTGCGTCTTGGAATATGGAAATGAGGACTGAGGGGGAAAGAAAAGAGAGCAGAGAGCAAGATTGTTTCGGAGCAGAGTTGTGCCCATGCAGGCAGTGGGAACTTTTGTGAGAGGCCTCGGTGTTTCCAGCCGGGTGCCCCTTCAGCAAATGAGGGGGTCATCAGGTTATGTTATTTTATGGTACAAAAGCAGATACGGTCCGCTGCCTCCACTCTACCCTGATAATTTTGTTTTCCTGGCGAGTTTGCCGTCAAGAATCTGACATGCCATTAGGTTTTTATCTCTGTTGCCCAAGGAGGGGCAATGGTGAGCGAGGGTCTGCTTTTCATTAAAGCGAGCCTGGTTGCACGAGCACTTCTTTGAACAAAACAAGCACGGTTCACGACAAGGTTAGGGGAAGGAGGGGCGGAGGGACGGTTATTAGTTATTACCTCTGCTTCCTTAGCGGGAGTGGGGGCTTCTCTCCAGTGGGGTTTGGCCCCCTCCCTAGGGGGCTGAGAGCTAATTCTGAGCTCAGGCCATGATCCCAGGCCTGCCTAAGAAGCGGCGCCTTCTAATCATGCCAAATCATTGGGCTGATTCTGTGATATCAACTGTTACCCATTAGGGAATGGGCTGACACCAAGAAATGCCATTTCACTTCCACTCCTGGCCTGCACATGCTAAACTTGCATTCCAGGGAAATCCCAGCGATCCTACCTACCCTGCCTGGGATATGGGCCTCCTGCCACCTCTTAAGAGCTTCTGCCAGGATGGCCCTCCCAAAGGAAAAAAGGGTTCACACAGGACATGTGGGGAAGGGGGAGGAGTGAGAGAGGCAGGCTGGGGTTCCGTCCAAACAGCCTCTGCCCTGCATGAAAGGGCCTGGTACACTCTAGTCATTGATCCAAATTTGTTTTCTCCAAGAAGAACCCAATGGACAGAGAGAGACACGCACTCAGTAGCACATCTAAAGGGAGAAAAATTATTCTGCACATCTGTCTGCAGTAGCCAATACTGGTGTCAAGAAGGGCCCCAGCTGTTTACGGTCAGCCTGCCTGACTTTAAATTCATTTCGGATAAGGGCTGCTTTCATCAACCCAAGTGCTCCAGGCCACCTTTTTGTGCCATTCTCACCAGAAACATCATGCTGGTCTGATGCTCAGTGTGGCGTGCTGGCCTCCCGTGAAATGTTGCAACTGAGGGTCTCTGGTGGGACTCCGGGCCTCTGCTCCTCTGCCTCCTGCCCAGCCTCCCCTGCTATCCTCCCTCATCCTCCTCCACACTTGCTACCTACCCACTGCTGAGTGCGATTTATAAGCACGGAAATCCTCTTAATCCTGTGGATATGTGGTTCACTTCACCCAAGAATTCAAAGAGCTACATCCTCTCCCCTGCAAAGTGAATTATAACACCGGCATAGAGTATCGATTCCAGGCATGTGGAATTTTAATCCCCACGTTCCCACGACATGCTTCTGTCCATAGCTAATTGGCCCACCATTTCAGCATGTCCAAAAAGCTAAAACAGGTTGAGCCCATCTGGCCACCACTTTTCACGATCTCACGGGGCGAAGGAGCATCTGAGCACCTACATCTCACTCCAGTGACTGTGTCTGCTCTCAGGTGTTGTGCACAGTTCTGTTTTGTATTTCTTTGAATCCCAACATCAATCAGGCATATTAAAATCCCCCTGCTGCCAGCAAAGCCAAAGCCAGGCAGCCGTCTTCAAAATGTCACCAGCCATTAACCATGGGGAGGGAAGAAATACTCTCACCTCCATCACCAGGTGCATTGGGAAGAGGAAGGCTGCCATGGACAGAGGGGAGTTCCACCTCCAAGCCCTATCCCAAGCTGTTCTAGAACCTCCAGCCTGGGTTTCCAGAAACTTTATTGCTCTATCTGCAAATAGGTTGGGTATCAATGTGCCAGGCCACCACATCCACAGTAACTCCCCTCATTTCCTCTTACAAGTGAGCATTGAGAGGCTGAGAACTGTTGAGTACACTGCTCAAGGTCACATAGTTTGTGAGTGGCAGAAACACATCTGCTACCAGAATCTATCTACTTTTTATTCAACATCACACTCAAAGAAGCTTCTGTCAATCTTATGCATGTTTTTGACCATGTGCCCCAGTAATATCACCAGAGCCAAGAGCCCACCTTTTACTGATCATCCAATTGGAGCTCAGAAAGTTTAAGTGCAGTTGGAGGGAGAATGGAACCTGTAACACGGAGTGTGCCACAGATATGATACTACCAACTCTGTGCTAAGTGTTGGGGATACCCAGCTGAATGAGATACACTGCCATCAAAAGACTTTACAGTATATGGGGCAGACTGCAACATACCTGATTCTATGTAGTATCTTACTTGAATTTGCAAGTGTTATAGGAGCCCAGGGATATAGAGTCATTGATAGAGGCAGTGATATTTGAATTGGAGAGGAATGAAGAGGCAGGCATGGAGTCAAATTCTGTGATAGCACACTGCTCTGCCCCACGAGCCTTACCACCAAGTGACAAGTTTTCTGTGAGCATCAGCACATGAATGCCACACAGCCCACCCCATCCTCTCACTCTGCGCTGTCCAAACAGAACCTTCTGTGGTGATGAAATGGTCTAGATAGGTGCTCTTCAGTATAGTGGCCTCCCAGCTGCATGTCCCTACTGAATACTTAAAATGTGGCTAATGAGACTGGGGGACTGAATTTTTTATTCTATTTACTCTTATATTTCAATTTTAAAAGCCATACATGGCTAGTGGTTCCCATAAAGGACAGAACCTACGGCAGAGAGGTGGGGACATAGCAGTAATCTTGCAAGGGGATGGTAGGCCCACCTCGCGCGGGTAGGTGGTGTGCAGTTCCAGGCAAACATGTCATTGTATCTGTTTTTACACAGGCCTCATCAGTGTCCCTGCTCCTGCCCTTGCCAATCAATCAGTGACAGAGCTTCCAAAGGATTCTTTAAACCCTAAGCCAAATCTCAAGGCACTCCTTGCCCATAACTCTCTCATACTCCTCATCTCAGTGCGAAAGCAGAAGGCCCTATGGGGTCAGTACAGCCCACTCGGTCAGCTCCATTGTCCCTCACATCTCTGACTTGATCTAGTACTCTCCCTTCACCCACCATGGGTCTTCCCCAGCCACACTGACCTCTTTGCTGCTTTTGGAACATTCCTGGCACCGCCTGCCCCAGGGCCTTTGCACTGGCTGCCTCCCCTGCCTGGAGCACTCTTCTCTTAGATAGCCAGGTTCACCCTTGAGTTTTTTCATGCCTTTATTCAAATACCACCTTCCTGGTGAAGTCATTACTAGATTCTTATTCAAATTTACTTTGTCACCTCTCCTCCAATTCTCCATTATTGTCCCAGATATCTTTTTCTTCCTAGACTTATTGCTATCAGCCTTACTGTAGGTTTTTGGTTTATTATCTATCTTCTTCCATTTGAATGTGAGCTCTATGAAAATGGGTGTTTTTTTTTTCTCCTGCTTTGTACTCTGCTCTAACTCACTGTGTCTATAAAAGTGACTGCTACAATGCAGGCAATCAACAAATATTTTGGGAATTGACAGAGGAAGGAAAAAAATGAATGAAAGTCACCATATCTCACCATCTAAAGATAGCCACTGCCAAAGGCTGGCTATATTTCCTTCTAGACTTTCTTCTATTTAGCATCATTTTCACTGAGTTAAGTAAGCATCCCATCCTGTGGTCACCAAGAGGGTGCTGAGAAGAGAGGGAAGGGCGGCTGTCTCAGGGTCTATCTTTGCCTGTGATTACCTAGGGAGAGGTCTGGACCTCATCACCACCAGCCTGGAAATCAACACTTTTTGTTCCATAGGACTGACTGACTCACATTAACCAAACTCACAAGAACCTACAGATGAATAAATCTAAAGAACATTTTACTGCCCTCAAGGAATAAGGAACACTACACTGGCCATCAGGGCTCTTCAGCTGGAGGCAGCAGGCTTTGTTGTTTGCCCACAGGATTGAATTAAGATTTGCAGGGACCTTCAAGCACTGAAAACATTATAGTGCTTTGTACCATCCCATGTGTTCGAAATAAAAGTAATGCTCAACTATAAAACCGTTACAATAAAAACAATGTTTCAATTTTCCCATTATGATGACTTCAATGCTTTAAAAACTGTATATTACAATTCAAAGTGCTTCTTTTAAGAATCACCTTTGCTGTTCCTGTTTTCTCAATACCCCAGAAATGTGTTGAAGCTATGGGAAAATCCGGCTCTGGCTGTCTCCCCAGCTTTTCTCAATGCTTGGAGCAAAGGGACCCTGATTTCCCCCTTGGGGACCCCTTCACCCAATGATCTATGGACCCTGGATTTCCCTTTGGGGACCCCTTCTCCTATGATCTATGGAGGTGGACCTCCTGCCTATCTTCGGGGCCAGGGTCAATGAAATGTGAAGAGCAATTTGGTAGGACTTCTGGGAAAGCTCCTGGGAAGTGTAATGAGAAAATGCTTAAGATCTGGAGCCAGATAGTATTTTGTTATTATAATGGGGGACCTGAGCAAGTGGGGGCCACCTTGTAGAATTAGAGTCATTAGCAGAATGTAGGGAAGGAAGATGAAGAGAAAGTAGGTCTTTGGTAGCATGATCTGTGTTGCTGGGTCAAGCTTTGCCTGAAGCCTACATTTCTGCTCAACCTTTGTTCAGATATGTGAGCCAATAAATTCTGTTATAGTTTCAGTTAAGTTTGGGATGAATTTTTCTGTCATTTAAAAATCAAAAGATTCCTAACAGATTTACCTTGGAAACATGAATCATAGCATAGAGAATTGAACAGACTTCAGTACCTTTTTAGATGTATTAAGACTGACACATTCTAACATTTTAGACTCCATAAAGCTGCCTATTTTCTATTTAAAGTCACATTTGGTTATTTTATAATTCATTAGATCAGTTTATAAACTCCATGAGGACCAAAATTTTGTCTGTTTTGTTCACTATAGCTTCCTCAGCACCAACAATGACTGGTTCTTAGTAAACTCTCCATAAATATTTAGTGGTCACCTGCCTGCCTACCTAAATGAATGAATGAAAGAGACTGATGCACAGAGAGCGTGATCTTCCCCAATTCACATAGCTAGTTATGGAGATAATAATATGGGAAACCCACACCGTAGTAGCACCACAATATACTTGTAATCATTCCAAACTGTTAAGAAAGAGGGGAAAGACCTAACATTTGTCATGCTCTTTCCCTGGGCCAGACACAGTTTTAAGTGGCTGTACACTGTCATTATTCTGTGTGAATTCTCCACTATAAACATACCACACAAAGAGGTGGGTATTATTACTGACATTTTACAAATGAGGAAACTGAGGCACAGAGATTTCCTTTCTTCTCTGAAATCACAAAGCTTACAGTGGGGCAGAAAACACATCTCAGGTTCAAGGACCCCAATTATGGAAAGCCCAGCAGAGTTCTACAGACAGCAAAAGCCACGGATCCTAGGTGGGGTTTTATCAGCTTCTGTGTCAGAGACTGACATTTTGCGACCCGAACCCCCAAATCTGGAGGAGACGGCCTTCCCTGTACAAATTACACATTGTGGGTTGGTGGGAGAACACACAGGGGTCGGGCAGCTGCGGTGTCATCGTCCATGTGAGTTCAGTGTTGGTAGGTGACAGCGTGAGCAGGAGCATCCATGTACTTAAAAGCACGTGTGTGTGTGTGTGTGTGTGTGTGTGTGTGTGTCTTTCACATAGATGCTCTCAGAATGGCAACACCATTATTTCTGGGGCCCTGCCCTGGTACAGTGTAGACAAATCTCAATGAAGAGAAGTGATAGAAACTTCTGGTCACATCCAACCACCCAGAGGTGTAACCAGCACAACCACAATTTCAGTACAGCATGCAATACCACTTCACTGAACAACAGCAACAACAAAAAACAGCACAGGAGCCTAGGTACTGGTGTCTAGGGAACCTGACCATGCCCCAGAACAGACGTGTGCCCCACCTCTCACTCTAAGTAGCGCTGATCCACAGCCCCTGGCCAGCCCAGTGCTTTCCCCGGCTTTCTACCTGCTTGAAGCAACTTTATTTAGTAACACCTGGGAGAGTTCTGTGGGACGGGCCCACAGTCACACTGTCATGCTTGCTGACCTTGGAAAAACCTCTCCACTCTCTGCTCCTTAGTGTCCTCGCTGAGGAAATGGGATGGTTGGGTTGCAGAATTTCTACACTCCCTTATTCCACAGCACTAAAGCGGAAAGTTTTAGGCATGGAGATGAGAAAACACCACAGCCTTCCCTCTTCAAATTGAGAAGCCTAGGATCTGGTTGGGCTAATCCGCTGAAGAGCAGCCCTAATGCTGAGGTGGGCTCAAGGCCTCCCACCACCCCCGCCCTGGTTTGGAGGCTGCTGGTTTTGTGTGCCAGAGTTGGGGGAAGTCGGAAGGAAAAGCAGGTGGTGAGGGAGGGGTGGAACGCACAGGTTTCACAAACACTGACTCCAGTTGGCCTCTGCCTGGTCCCTCCCCCACTTTTCAGGGGAAAATAAAAAAGTGTGTGTGTGTGTGTTTCAAACCCACTCAGGTCACAGGGAAGCGGAGAAAGTAAACATCTAAGAGAAAGAAAGATTGCTCTCCTTTGTGTTTTTTTTTTCTCTGTTGAGCCCCAGAATGCATCCGCACAGGGTGGGGCCTGGGAGTGGGGCAAGAGCTGTCAACACTCCCCTGCTGCCTTTAAAGGCCACCAGCCTCCGTAAACAAAGGTGACTTCTGACTCCTCAGGGCTTTAAAAATAATCAAAGTGTTGGGGTTCTAAATCAGGAACAAAGAAGAAACAAAGGGTTAATGAGAGGACACAGGTCTGATGTTTCGCTGCATAAACACAGAACCAGCTAGGAACAAAGGCGCCAGAGGCGACCTTTGCCAGGAGACAACCAGCATAGCTTTTAGCACTTGAAATTCTGCACATTGCTATTTCTTCCTCACAATCATGGAGGATGCCTCACACCCTGGTCTCTGGGCCAGAGCCCCACAAAAGTGTGCCAGTGAGACGCTGGCCCTTTCATCTCAGGACCCCTTCCCTGTAGGTCCTGTTCCATGGACCCCTCTTCCCTCAAGCTGATCAAAGTCTCACTGTAAGATCTAACTCATACTAACTTGTGAGTGACTGGCGCGGCCAGAGCAATCCCGTGGTTGCTTCCCATGGGCTCACTTCCTCCACGCCCTGTGCATGATCTCACTGCTTCTCACACAGCCACTAAGTATATTACCACACCCACATGACAGAAAAGGGAACAGAGAATTAACTCACCCACAGTCCCAGATCCAGTGGATAGCAAACTGCGCCCCTCAACCCCCAAGCAATCAGATTCCAAGGCCCAAACCCTCATCCCCCTGCATTTCAAGGCAGGAGAACTAAGTAGTGAGTAGTTATCCAGAAGCTGAGAGCCAGGGCAGACACCTAGGGCTGACATTGTAGGGTAGTCCTTCCCTTTGCCTCTCAAAAGACCCACCTCTCAAAAGGAGACAGCTGCCATTGTCTGGTGTTAATGAACTTTCAGGGAGGTCTGCTCGCACCACCTCAACCCCACACACTGTGCCAGGCTCTTTAAGGAATTCCACACACATTCACATCCAGCTGTTTGCAGTCCAACAAGTCAATTTCTGCCCTGATCAAATGTCATTCACTAGCCTTCACACTGCATGTGTGAGGATGTACCTTCTACGGATGGGGTAGAGAGGGAAAGAAAAATTTGGAGACAGGAAAAGCCAAATGATATATGACCACTGAGTGTCTCTTTCCCAATCCCATTTAACTAGCATGTCACAATTCCTGGCATAGAGGAGGCATTCAAAGAAGATTTGTTGCATGAATATATAAAGGAATGAACGAATGATGAGCAAATTAATGAACAAACTGACTCATAACTACCTCCCTTCTGTTCTTCTCTTGTGTTCTCAATGTCATTGGTGGCATTACACCCATCAGCTACCATAGGCAGGGGTGGCCAACCTTTTCTTGTTTCTTCTGCACATCAAAGTAAGAGTTGTCTTGGGCCACACATTAAATATACAAACACTCGCAAAAGCCGATTAGCAAAAAAGGGGTCTGTGCAAACTTTTTGCAATATGCAACAGCAACGATAAGCAAAAAAGTCCTTACAAGGTCACCATGCAGCCCATGTCCTGAAGATTGGACACCCCTGTGAGAGGTTTGGGGTGGGGCCTGAGATTGTACGTGTCTAACCAGCTCCCAGGTGATGCTGGCCCTCCTGGTTCACAGACCACACTTTGAATCTGAGAGTCTAGGCAACCTGGGTCTTACTCATGGCTGTTGTTACAGTTCAAGGTCACAAAGGAAGAGGGTCTCATCTGTTTCAGGAAATCACATAAATTAACCTTTCCAGTTTTATCATTGTGTTTTTGTTTTTCTTGCAAAGTTTCGGTCTGAGGTGCTCAGTGCTGTGTCCTAAAATCCTGCCTGCGTTGTCTTTCGTCTCCCACTTGTACCGGAAGTGGGTTTTCCATGAAGCTAATGAAGCCTGAACCTCAGATCCCCTCACTTGCACAGGCCCTGTCTCTCATCCTCAGCAAAGATAGCAATATATTTTCACAGGTATATGTTTTTAAAAGTAAAAGCATTGTGTAGTTTTAAAGAGGGCCCCCCCAAGTTGTACAAAGCTCAGGCCCTACGTAAACCTTGCTCTACCTCTGTGCTCGTACTACTGAGATTTTTAGAGTAGATAACTATTTCTTACTTATACCTATGTCTCTATCAAAACCAAAAATGAAGGAAAAGACAACCATGAGTGTTAAGAAATGTGAAAGAAGATCATTCTTTGAGGAAGGGGAAAAAATACACTTGTGTGTTTAAATATGCAAACATCTAGCTCTGATTTACAGTTTGTGTTGCCCACCTGGCCCATGTAGGCATCTGACAACCAGTAATGTGGCCTTCGGTAAAGAAGCGTTTCAAATGAAAAATGTTACACCTGTGTCAGCACCTTACCTGTAAAAGTTCATGGGACTCATCGGCTTTAGTCTCCTGGACAAACAGGTTCAGCATCCTTACCCATCCAAGGAGGAAGCTGTGATTCTAAGACACACTGGCACAGTGTAGACTGCCCTTGCAATGTATTACATCTGCTCCATTTAATTGGATTATCACAAGCATTGGTAACAATGCCACAAACCTCAAAATAAGTGTCTCCATCAAAGTATGTACAGCCATGTGGGGCCTTTGACCACTTCTACTCAATCTTGGCTGCGCCTTGGAATCATCTGGAACTTTAAAAAAAATATTACCTGGTTAACACCCCCTATGATTATTCTGATTTAATCGGGTTGGGATATGGTCTGGGCAATGACTTTTTTAAGCTTTCCAGGTAATGCAATGCACAGCCAAGGGTAAGAGTCACTGCCTTGCACCCCATGATCTGGGGAGGGTGCTAAACCTTGCTACCCAAGGTGTGGTCCTCAAACCATCAGCATCAACATTGCTGGCTAGCATGTTAGTAATGGAGAATCCCAAGCCCTGCCCCAGACCTGCAGAAATCAAAATCTGCGTTTTATCAAGATCTCCAGGGCAGTTATCTGCCCACTAAATTTTAAGAAGCCCTGCCTTAGAAATCACTAGTTTCTGGATCAGCCACCTCTATTTCCAGATGCAGAAATTGGAAGCCACTTAACGTGAAATGCTTTGACCAAGCTCCCCCAGAAGACTGCCAGAGTCCTAGGTCTCCCATCCTCAAGCTTCAGCCAGATTTTCTCTCCCTCAGCTGGACATTATGTCATTCTAGAAGGGCACCAAGAGTCAGAGGCACAGTTCCCATCTCTGAGTTGCAGAAACCACACAGTTTACTGCAGAATTTCTGGCTTTTTCTTGCAAGAGGAAAAATATGTCTCTGTAAGCTCCATTATGTATTCTAGGTATATGCAATGAGTTTGTCTTGAGACATATTTATGCCTGAGAATATTATGTATTCTCTTTATATACCATGCAAGGTTAAATTTTTTGAAAATTTATATTTGCTTTTTATCACCCAGACATATAAGCGATTTATAGCCAGGCCTGATGGATTGGAATCAGATGGCAAAACCCATATCAACCCCATGGATCCTGGTGACTGTTGGTCAGTCCTTGCTATTTATGATATTTTCACCTGAGTGAATGCATTAAAGACTTGCCTTTTAAGATAAATATGCAGGTGGATATCGTTTTTGCAAAGCAGGCATTTCCTCTTTCTGCTTTAAGTTCATCTAGCATTTTTTTTCAAAAACAGACATATTGAAACAGTCATACACTGAATAATTCATGTGGAAAAATTTGGGGGAGAGCTAAATAGAGGTGACTCGTGGAATATTCTTACTTGCTGGTGTTAGAAGATGGAGAGTCCCTAGATTACATAATTGCTATTCAACAGAAATGCAGTGGTTGAAGCAGGTTAGGGGCCCTTTACAAGGCCCCTGCTTACCAATCCTTCAGTCACTCAAACTCTTAACAGTTCTCTACTGGAAATAAAAGACATTCAGATATGCAAGCATATTCAAAGGGCATCATATAATTGGCCTGGTCAGGGGAGGAATAGAAGAAGCTTCCTGCCGAACCTATGACATTATCACACGTGCATGCGCATGGGTGCCAGTGCACATGCCCCAGCCACCAGTGTGATCTATCACCCACAATTTTCTGCCAGACCCGAAGTTCTTTATGCGCAAATCCCTGTCCAAGGGTGGTCCTGCAGAACCACTCAGCATTCACCCAGGTGCAAAAGCCAGCGAGAGGATGAATCATTATTATTTTTTTAATCAAGTAACAGACCCAGGTGTAGCAGCAGCCCAGCTTTCTAATATCACTGTGGCTTTGATAAATATGTCCCATTCCTTGATAACTTTTCCAAATCCTTTAATATCCTGCAGCTCAGTCCCTGACGTCTGGCTGTCGCAAAAATGTGTGAAGGGAGACCAAATGTCAATAAAATCTCCCTGCCTGCCTCAGCCCAGTACATAATCAGCTCCAAGGTAAATAAATGGTAAGTTAGTTATCTGCTGCCAGGGAGGGGAGGCCTCTGTGCTTATCTGACTTTCATTTTCGCCTTCGTATGGAGCTGCCCAGAACATCTTCTTATTCCAGTCTCTTCTGGGGGAAGGTGTTGGATTCCCCCCTTTTTGTTCCCTTCCCCTTGGAGGGACAGCCTGCTCTGCTGTTCTGGAATGGCTGTCCGCTTTATGCTTCACTCTCCTCAACTCCATTAAATCACCTTTCATCACATTAAATACAGGTCTTCGGGGTGGTCAGAGAACTTCACCCTGAGGGATGATGTTATAATGAGGGCGTCGTGTATGAAAATCATTTTTCAGCTCAATCGCAGGCAGACCACAAGGAGAGGGAAGGTACCAAGTGTGTCTCACTTGAGACAGAAGCCAGGTTCCTTAGGCGATGTTTCATTCTGTTTCATTCATTCATTCAGCAAACACATCATAGAGTACCTTTATAGTCAGGCTGTAGAAATGTATCAGTGAACAAAAGAGGCAAAGATATCTCTCCCCTCATGGAGCTTCCCTAGTAGAACATTTGAAAGCCTCTTGGGGAACATGCTTAACATCAGACTCATAGAAAAGAAAAGGGGCTGATTTGGGAAGTTTCGGGTGCTCCTGTCCAGAACTTACACCTGCTCCAGCCCAAAGTGGGGTATTCTTCCAGGGAGATGCTCTTTCTTTTGAGTTAAACCATCCTTTTTTCTTTGAGCAATTGCCCTTGGAAAGGATTAGCTGTTATCACTCTCTAGCACCTTAGTGTGAATTTATTTACTGGCTCCTTTTCCTGCCTAGATAGGAGGGCCTCCAGGGCTGCCAAAAGACAGAAAATCCTGGAAAGGCAGCAGCAAGAGCGGACAATTTGGACCAGTGTTTTTCCACAGAGTGCCCTGGGGCCACCTGTTAAAGAGGCAGATTCCTCATCGCCCTTTTGGCCCCACTGAATAGGAATCCCACTCCATTGCCTAAGGGCCCCTGCACAGGGCTTCCCACTAAACAGCCCAGGGACATTAAAAGAACTCTTTAGGAAGCAGGCCAAATGGCCTTGAGGTTCTCCAAGTTCAGAAAACTTCTAGTTGCCCTTTCTCCCAGTGGTGACAGCCCCCCACTTTTACTTAGCCTTAGATACTATACTCTCCCTGGTGGGTGCTTCTGGGAGTGAGCCCTGTGTTTACTTCCCTGACCCAGAGACACAGAGGAGACAAAAGAAGCAAAGAGATCAGTTCTAAGACTAGAATGTAGATGCAAGTGGGAAAATGCATGCCTACAAAGCAGTGTTTTCACATTGGGTGGGCATACTCATGGCCATCAAATGCAAACTCCTTCCTCATAGTCCCTTCCGACTTGGTTGGTGGGTCTGGACAGAGGCCTGCAACTGTGGATTTTTAACCAGTACCAGAAAAGATTCTGCAGCAGAAGGCTTGTGTTCCACAGCTTGATACGCATCAATCTAATAGGTCCTAACTCAGCAGGGTTACTTCCTTTGCTGCAGTGCCGCTCTCCTTTCTGCTTTGTCTAAAATCCCTACCATCACAGTCACTAGCAATTTAAAAGAGCAAATGAATAGCCATAAAGTACGGGAGAGGAAAGAAGAGCTAAAGAAAGAACACTTCGGTTTTTGAGCAAAATTAAGACAAAACGTAAAGGAGCCAAGACTTGCTGGGTTCAAGTAGAAAACTGTTTTCTCATCACTTTTTATTTTTTATTATTAAATCATAGCTGTGTACATTAATGCAATGAAAACTGTTTTCATTCCTGGTCTTCCCTGCAAAAGAGTCTCAAAGTAATGAATGGCCTTCAGGATGCCAGCAAAACACGGCGTCAGAGTAAGATCAGATCATGGGTATAGCCATAGAAGCTTTGCTGAGATCCCAAAAGATAGAATACAGTGCCTTACAGATCATCCCAAGTAGACAAAATGTTTCTACGAATCTTAAAGATACTGTTCTACAGACCTGACTTGCAGCCTGGATCCCCCTGAAACCTCTACCCAGCCCTGATATACAATGTGACAACAAATGGCTCAGAGAGGTTTAGTCAATCTGCCTGTAGTTACACAGTTATTAGTGGCAAAGGCAGACAGAGAATGTAAGAAGACTGACTTCCCCCGACACAACATAAGCTATTGACTTCCTGAGAGGAGGTGGATGACCTTAAGTGGCAGTCCTTGACGCCTTTTAGTTTATTTCATATACATCGCATATTATTTACTGCAATACTTTTTGTAAATTTGACCCTGTTAGAAAATGAATTGAATCAAGGTTGATATTTTATAATTTGCACAGATGATTCCATGAACTATCATGGTTTACCTTCCATCATATTTACCTGCTCTAGGATGATAGGATGGTGTTGGGTAGGGGTGGGAAGGCACAGGACACCAACCCCACTTTCCCCTCCTTTGCTGTCCTTACTTACCCCTAGGCCTCTCACTGTGTCCCCCTCAGTGTCTCCATGGCAGCCCTGCCTTTGGAGCTGCCTTTTCACTGCCTCTGTGCAACAAATCATCCAAAACTTAGTGGCTTAAAATAGCAATCATTTTATTATACTCAGAGATTCTGTGGGTCAGATACTCAGGCAGGGCATAGCAAGGATGGTTGCTCTCTGCTCTAGAATATATGAAGCTTCATCTGAGAAGACTCAAAACCTGGGGATTACTTGTAGCTAGGGCCTGGTACCTAGAATCATCTGAAGGATCTTTCATCTATATATCTGACCCCAGGCTGGAAGGACTCAAAGACTGTCAAACAATCGCCTACAGTAGGAAGTCCCTATAGCTTGGGCTTCCCCACAACATGGTGACCTCAGAATAGTCAAACTTCTTACATAGAAGCTCAAGCCTCCACGAGCCTCCTATGCAAGGGATTCAGCAAATAATGTGGAAGCTGCATGGCCTATTATGGCCCAGTCTCAGAAATCACCAAGCATCATTTCCCCTGGATTCTACTGCCTGAAGCAATCACAACTCCCTCCATTCAAAGAAAAGAGACATAGATCCTACCTCTCAATGGCGGGAAGGTCAAGGTCACATTGTAGAAGAACCTGTGGGCCAGGAGATATCACTGGCCACCATCTCAAGAAAATATATTCTGTCAATTTGCCCTTTAGCCACAATTCATATTCTCCTACCCATCCTTCTGTGCTCAATTCAAATCCCCTCTTCCAGGAAGCTTTCTCTGAGCCTTGAAGTCTACCTTAACCCCTATTTTCTTTCTGAGTTCTACTTAATATCATAGAGTAGTAGTAGTAGTAGTATAGCTAACAGGGAGCAATGAACATTTCATTTAGATTAATTTATTAAATCCTAGGACAACCCCTTAAGGTAGGGGCTATTCCTATTACCCTTTTACAGTTGAGGAAAGCGAAGCCCAAAGAAGTTAGATTACTGCCAAAGTCATATAGTAAACAATGGGCATAGGCATAATTCAAACTCAGGCAATCAGGTGCAGAGACTGACCTCTTCCCCACTTCCCATCCTGTAGCTCTTACTAGTCATAATTCATTTTTCCCTGACCCAGTGCTAGGCTCACCCACACTCTCAATAGGAGATTTCTTAATGGGTGTATATTAGCAAGCCTGCAACCTCAGAAATGAACATGTTCCCATGTGCCAGTATGCACATGTGTGCAACTGGCCCCCTGACCCCAGCCTGTGCCAAACCAGGAGGCCAGATTTTCAGAGTGTATGAAAAAGCTTCAAGAGAATCATTCTAGGCCAGAGCCCCTTAAGTGGGGCAGGCACTGAGGACAGGTGAACAATAGGGATTTCTAAAGTGCCTGCATAAGCACCCCAAAAAGCCAAAGGTAAATTCGTTGTTAGATGGAGATGTAAAAAATTAGATGTCAAGATGCTTTTAATTCTGGGCTCTGAGAGTCTTGGGGACTGAGTTGAGTGAAAGAGAGAGAGAAATGATTTAGACTCAAAGGGTTTTATGGGCGGTGGGGCCTCTTTCAGCCTGAGCAGGCAGATTGAGAAATCCGTAAACAACCAAGGAGCAAGCCCGGAGATAGAGAGCGTGGTCTAACAAGCAGAGGGATAATAGCGCTCAAGTCAAGGGAGGCCCTGAGCCACATGAAAATGATTCAGGGCATAAAAGACTGTGCCTGGGTGCTTTGTATCTGAACAAAAGCATTCCACGTGCACGCAGAAGTGGCTTCAGAAAAAGAACAGGTTTTCCTGATTTGCCTTTCTGGCCTATAAATTTATGCTTTGGAACTTTACCTTGAAGCCACGTGGCCCCTATAAGAGCGCATCGTGGAGATGCAGTGAGGGGCACCCAGCACTAGTCAGGATATTGGAAATTCTTTGCTGCCAACTGTCTGCAGGTGTGTCTTCCCCAGCTCAGGCCAGATGGTGTTATTCTGAAGAAGCAAAGGATGCTGAACGCAGTGACATGACCTCAGGCCACAGAAGCAAGAAATGCCAAGGTGGGCAAATAACTTTAGCAACCTTAATATGCTACTTAACTCCTTGGGGAAAAATTAGAAGAGCCACCAACAATGTGCCCCTGGCAGCAGATGGCAGTGTGGGCAGCTTTGTACGTAGGGCAAGGGAGGGTTCTGAGTTTGAGTTCCCCCAGAAGCTGACCCACAAATAAAGAAATGAATCCCAATCGTTTACCTGGGGAATTCAAGAAACACTGGAAAGAGAATGGGAAAGTGAGCCAGGGAGGGTAAGGCAACCATCCAAGGGTGCATTATCAAGCCAGCTGGTACTGTGGGCAACTGGAGCTTAATCCCACTGGCAAACCAGGAAGCAGCCAGAACAATCTTCTCAAGGTAAATGGAGGACCAGGCTGCCTGGTGTTATCAATCCATTGTAAGTGGATGCTTTTGTAAAAATACAATTAAAATGTCACAGCAATATCAAGTGGCTATAAAAGTTCCTAAAGGCCAACGTTCCCTTTGTATACTTATCTTGAAATATACCAATGATAAACATTTCACAGCTTGTCACTGGTCCACTTGCCCAAACCCTACTTGGAGGAGCTCTGGTTTGGAACTCACACCTCCAAGTTATGCACCCTATGGAGCTGCACTATTTAGACATCAACTTAAAATGGTCATTGGCTGAGGGTATGTAATTCTCCATGTGCATGGGCAGAGTGGGGGTCCGCAGTTTCTAGAAAGCCATCAGGCAAATAGAGGCACAGACTTGCAGTTGGAAGCCAGCCTGAACAGGTTGAGGAAATGGAGTCGGGTATTGACAGTGGCTGTGATAGAGGAGCCCATGCTGTCACTTGCTCCCACCTGGTAAGCAACATTCTAGAGCCCAAAACAAGGGCAAGGCAGAGGCCAGATGGGAGTACCGCAAAAGTGGGATGGTCCAGACCCCGAAGTCAGGACTTCTCTATGGCTAGTTGTAAATGAAGAGGGAATATTGAATGAGCTCTTTTTGTCTGCCTAGCCTAGCATTTGAATTCAGCTCTCATCAAAGCAGCCAAGCCATTGTTTAAAAAGAAAAAAAAATCCCAAACCACCCTAGTACTCTTTGTCAGCTGTGATAAGACACCAAACATGGAGGGGCTGTTTGGCCTACGCAAGGTTCAGGCAGCTGTTTGTTTTGTTCCCATCCAGAGCCTATGCGTCACAGGCCCCTTTTCCTGCAGGGGCCCCAGCAGCTATTTCTGGCTGTGTGATAAACTCCTGGCCTGCAAGTTGGAGGCAGGAGGTGACTGCAGTCTTGGGAAGGAGAATCCAATGATTGAAGTGACTATCTGGGTGGCCCCGGGGTCCTCAGACAGAAGCCAGACTAGCCTGGCCCCTCTCCAGCCAGCATCACGCTTAGGAGGGTTCTTTTCAGGGCATAGAAGACTGCCCTCCAAGTAATGCTAAAATACTGCCCATCTCAAGGATATATGCCTCCAGACTTCACCTGGTCCTTTCTGTGCACAATTTCACAGTTTCAGGAACAGCTCCGAGGAGGGTGTTACAGGGGCTGAGAGCAACATTTACCATGTCACACTGCCTGGTCTGGGTGCTGGTTCTTCTGCCTCTGAGCTGAGTGACTCAGGGTTCCTCAGGTTCCTCACCTATAAAATGGGGTTGTGTCCACCCCGTTGAGTTGCCCGCATAGTGAGTAGACTAATCTCTGTGAGAGCTTGCAGCAGGGCAAAGCATAGAGTTAGCAGTCTGGGATCCCAGGCCCTCTGGGAAATGACCAGTAGCAAGTCAGCTGGGCCCCCCTGAAGCTTGATTTCACTGTTGTCTTGCTGATGGCAGCCAAAGAAAGAAGTGTGACTAAAACTGTCCATTTCAGCTGTTGGCTCTGCGATGACATGCAGGCCCCAGACAGAAGGCTTCAGCCAACTGTGCTGCGGCTGCAGCCGCTGCCACTACTCCCACTGTGGCGCCCGGGAAATTTGTATGGCCACTAGGGTTTATGCCTCAGGGGACAGACCCTGCCTGGGGTCATAGTTATTCCCTTAACTTCCTAGAATCATTCTCCTCCCTCCCCATGGTCCTCACACACACTCAACTCTAAGGGGTGCCCAAGGGGATGATGGGATGCAAGCCATTCCTACACTGGGCAGGTTAAATGTCAAAATGTTCACAAATCTGCTGTTTCCAGCCCAGAGATACACAAAATCCAGGCCTCTGTAATCATTTCCAGTTTCCTAATCAGTTCACCCTCATTTCCAGCCATGGTTCAGATTGTCAGATTAAACACAGGATACCCAGGTCCATTTGAATTTCAGATAAACAATGAATTTTTTTAGTGTATCCATTGTTTATCCAAAATTCAAATGCAAATGGAAATCTTGTTTATTTCTAAAACCTCGGAATACTTGTCCAGGGCCACAGAGGGTCTCTCATTATCATCAAAGAAACCTCGTCCCCTTTTGTATCAGTTTAGGTGCCCCAGAAGCCAACACTGAGAAAGGACTTGGACTCAGGTGTTTTGATTGGGAGGTGATCCCAGGAAGTGCAGCAAAAGATGAGGGAAGTGAGGCAGAGAAGGGAAGGAAGCCAGTAAAATGGGTGTTCATGAGGAGATTGCACCTGTGGGCAATGGGGGTTTGATCTTCCCAGGGAAACTTCCAGAAACTATTTGGAATTTGGCCAAGAATTGTCCTACCTGAAGGCAGGGAGGTTGGGCATTTATCAACTATCAGGTTGCCATAACAAAATCCTATAAACTGGGTGGATTGAACAACAAACATTTATTTCTCACAGCTCTGAGGCTAGAAGTCCAAGATGAAGATGCCACGGATTCAGTTCTTGGTGAGGGATTCCAATTCCTGGCTTGCAGATGGCCACCATCTTGCTATGTTCTCAAATGGCAGAGAGAGACAACTCTGTCTCATTTCTTCCTTGTCTTATAAGAACACTAATGTCATCATGGGGCCCCCGCTCCAATGACCTCATTTAAACATAATCATCTTCCAAATACCATCACAATTGGGGTTAGAGCTTCAGCACGGGAATTTTGAAGGAACACATTGAGTCCACAGTATCTACCAACTCCCATGCCCCATGCTTTGGGGTTGCCCTGGGGACATTACCTCCCCTGCATTTCCACTTGCATCTGTGCTCAACTGAGCATACCCAGGGCAGAGGCTCAGGGAGGCTCAGGTGCTGGCAGTGAAAAACTGTCAGCAGACTGGATGCTGTCTACCACAGCTGTAGGTAAGCAGCCGGGCACCTGAACCCAGAGATCAACTATGGGCCAGCTAGAACACCTGCTTCATTTTCCTTTGCTTCAGACTGATCCCTCAATCATAGGTGGATGGAAGGGCTTGCTCAGTTGGCCTTAGAGGGTTGTTGCCAAGATCAGATGAAATTATGAATGTGAAAGAATGTTAAAAACTACAAGGGACTACAGAAATTGAAGGTGTAGTAAGCATTATTTAGTTAAGAAAGGGAATGGGATAGAGTAGGGAAGGAGAGAGGAAAGGGAGATAGAGGGATGAAAAAGGAGGAAGAAAATGGGAAAGAAGGGAGGGAGGGAGAGAGAGATGAAGAGAGGGAGGGAAGAAGGAGGGAGGAAGGGACAGAAAAATATACCGGTTGCTAACAGCATAGACTAGGTCCCAAGGAGATTAGTTTTATGTACTCAACCAGTTGTTATTGGGCCCCTCACCTTCTTCCAGGCCCTCTTGTAGGTATTGAGGATTCACTAGCAAACCAAATGCTCCCATGTCTTATCTTCATGGAACCTGCATTCTAGTGGGGGAGTAAAATAGATAGCAAGTTTGTAAAGTGCTATGGATAGCAATCAATGGAAAAGGGAGCTAGGGAAAGTTGGGAAGAGTGATACGGTTGCAGCTTTCACTAGGTCTGGGAAGGTGTCACTAGAAGGTGGCTTTTGGGTCAAGCCCCAAAGGACCTGAAGGAGAAGTAAGTCAGGGCAAAGGCCCTCAGATGTGCCTGACTTGTCAGGGGAAGGACAGGGGAACCGTAGTGGCCAGGATAGAGAAACAATGGGGGGTGGGGAGAGTAGAAAGAAATGAAGTGGGGAGAGGGGAGATGGTGTAGGACCTTGTGGAGCACTGTGATGACTTTGACTTTCTTTGGGAGAAGCTGTAGGCCACTAGAAGGTAGTGGGCAGTGGAGGGCCATGGTCTTACTCACGTTCTAAAGGAGCACATCAGTGAGCTCTGATGGCAGCCATGGGGGGGAGGGAGGGGCTGCCACAGTGAGCTGGGCTTGAGCAGGGGGCAGAACCATGGCAGCAGTAGAGAGGGTGGCAAGCAGCCAGGTTCTGGGTCTATGTTTTAAGGTATTGCCAACAGGATTTACAGCAAGTATGGGTGGGAGAAAAAAGTGAAGGATGAATATAAGGTTTTGGACATGAGCAACTGGAAAAACGGAGCTGCCAAACTGAGATTCCCAAGACTGTGGGAGGAACAGGCTCGATCAAGGAGGTGATGGGGAGCTTGGCTGAGTCTGAGATGCTGCTTGGTGTCCAAGTGGAGACGTTCAACAGCCATCAGGAAAGTGTGTGCTGTGGACAGGAATCAGGCCATCCTCAGTGCATAGGTGCTATTCAACAGCACCCAGGGAGAGGGAGCAGAAAGAAAAGAGTCTAGGCCCCAGAAGGGTCAGAGGTCAGGGAGGTGAGACACAGCCAACAAAAGAGGCTGAGAAGGAGTGGCTCGAGGGATGAGCAAAACCAGGAGAGGATGCCATCCAGGAGCCAGTGAAAGAATGGAGTGACTTAGGGATTAATGCATTGTGAACTGCTGGGGTACCACAACTACAAAAATGCCCCTAACGACAATGATGGAAAAAGAGCAAATTCCCCGGGGGTCTTTCTGCCTGGCTCAGTGCTTTCCTTGCCTTGTAGACCCAGCTGCACCTAGGTAGGCCCTCAGCTGCCTGCTCCCTGTTTCTTGCAACACCCCACTGCTTGGGTTCCTGCCTTTGTCTAGGCCTGGCTTCTACCCTCCCTTCTTGAACCATATCTTCCAGCATCTGGCCTGGTCCTCATCCTGAAGCCCCAGAATGCATGCATCTGTCCCAGCTCCATTTGGGTTCCCACCCGGTTCTGGACTCACTATCCACTGCTCTCAAATTAGCACCTGCCCTGGTTTGCACCTACACCTACATCAATCACCTGCTGATGTGTCCATAGCACCCCCTCCTGGCACAACCCTTGTTTGTGATTTGTGCACTTAGTTGGGTGACAGGTTCCACACAATTCTGGCAAGCCCCATTCTTCTGGAAGCTTTCCAACAAGCACACCTTCTTTTGTCCCACTTTGGCCAAGTTCAAAGTAGCCCAGCGTTACAAAGACTTAGTATGCAGAATCCACTGGTTATAAGGAAGCACAGACACTCACACACACGCACACATAACGTACTATCACCACCACCATCCCCACCCACCATCATCCTTTGCAACCAAATCCATTGCTAAGCCACTCAGCTGTCAACAGGGACTGGGAATCATGACTGAAGAGGCCAAAATTATGTGCACACATCCCTTCTCTTCTTGCCACTCTGAGGCAGCAAGAGCCCTTAAAAACTGATTAGAACATCCTCCCCTCCTCCCAAGTAAATAAATGCTGGTTTCTGAGGAGGGAGCAGGGAAAGAGGCTATGAGGCGTTGGGTGGGTTTTTTCCTTGCCACAGCAACCTCTTCACTCATCGGAGGCTGGCTCAGAGGTTTTAGAGGGAGGCAGTGCTGTAACTCATGAGATTAAAACATGCCCACTTCTCCCCAGACATGTATTCTATATGAAAATGTGGTTTATGGGCATCAGGTCCACAAATCTAAAGCCCAAGCAATTCTACCTATGACCATCAGTCATGGAAGTTACACTCACGGAGAATGAAAATTTACACGACCACTGTTAGCCCATAACCAGTGACAGAGAGTCCTCCCCACCCCCACCCCAAGAGCCAGGTCTCCCTGACAACAACTATCCTCCCTGTTTTTACTGGCTGGTACCCAGGCTAGTGGCAATGACTCTCAAATGTGAGTATTTATCATGAGATGCTCTCAAGGCCCATCTCTTCTGGTTTGTAGAGAGAGGACTGGATTAGGAATCAGGGAAAAAGGGGTCAATTTTCATCTCTGCCACTTACTACCCATGTAAGTAAACCTTCTCTATTCACCCTGTGTCAGTCTCCACCTCTGCACACCTATCCTGAGAATCTCATGTGCAACAGTTGTTACAAGAATGATCCAGATTCAGTATAGCAGTAATGAAGCTCTTAGGCTCTCAAGTGAGACTACCTTTCAAATTCTGACTCTATCATTTGCTGTGCAACTTTGAACAAGTTACTTAACCTCTCTGGGTCTCAACTTCCTCCTCTATAAAAGGATAAAATAACATTACCTGCCTCATAGTAGTATTATGAGAATTAATATCAGTATTTATAAAGGGCTTAGAATAGAGCCTAGCAAATGGGAAATGAAAAATAAGCATCACATCAAATTTATTCATCCAACAAACATATATTAAGCACTGTGCTAGTCTCCTACAGCTACGGTAACAAAGTGCCACAGATCAGGTGTCTTACAAACAAGAGAAGTGGGTGGTCTCACCGTTCTGGAGGCTGGAAGTCTAAGGTCAAGGTGTCAGCAAGGCTGGTCCTTCTTCTGAGGGCTGTGAGGGGAATATGTTCCTGGCCACTCACCTAGCTTCTGGTAGTTGCTGGCAATCTTTTGTGTTTCTTGGCTCACAGAGGCATTGCCCTGATTCTGTCTTTATGTTCATGTGGTGTACTCCCTGCGTGCATGTCTCTGTATCTGAACTTCCCTTTTTGTAAGGATACTAGTCTTACTGGATCAGGGCCCACCTAAGTTAAGACGTCATCTTAACTTGACATCTGCAAAGACCCTATTTCTAAATAAAGTCACATTCTGGGGTACTGGGAGTTAGAAATTCAGTGTATGTTTTCTGAGGGGACACGATTCAACCCACGACAAACACCTACTAAGAATCAAGTACTCTGCAAGGTGCTGAAAACATGCAAATTAATAAAACAGGGTCATGCCTTAGGGAGTTCACATTTGAATGTGGGAAAAAGACTTCTATGCATTAACTCAATAAGCATTGTACCAGGGAAATGTACAAATACAAGGACCAGAGCAGGATCCTCTTGGATTGTGGCACCAGAAGAGGGATTTAAAAAGGTGCCACATGTGTGCTGGGCTTCAAGAATGAGCTAGCTTGACATTCCTCAAAGGGGAAACACATGATCAGAGATACAGGACTCTGGAAGCACGTAGTGATTTCTGGGAACTCAAGTCCTTGATGTGGCTGTAGTGTCAGGTGGTACCTGGGAAAGATAAATCCAGAAACATTGTTAAGACCAGATTCCAAAAGGCCCTAACTTCCAGGTTAAAGAGTTTCCCTTTATCCTAAAAATATGTGTCTCGGGTCAAGGTCCCCAGAAGCAGACAAGGATCCTTGTGAAAAGGATTTATTAAAAGGTAGTACCAGGAGAAGCTAGGAAGGGAGTAGGGGAGGATGAAAAGGCTGTACTGAGCATAGACCCACAGAGGGTAGCTTGTGCCCAATCCTGCAGAAAAACTCTGAAGATGGCATAGGTCACACCTCAGAGTTGTCCAGACTGGAGGGAGGGAGCTAGGGGAGTTGGTTCTGGGCCAGAGTTGGTTCAGAGCTTCACTCAGGCTCTTCGAGCTCACTACAGTTGGTGGCAGCGCAGTGGCTCTGTCTGCCTGAGGGCGGTCCCTCAGCAAAGCGACACTGGCTGCCAGGAGCGAAAGCACACTGGGAGCTGATATCCTCACAAACAGCAGAAAGATCTGACGGTGGGGTGCCAAGAGTGGCTACTACTGTTACGGAAAGTCATCAAAATGTTTTAATCAAGGAATTAAGCGATGTGATCTCTATGTCAGAAATCTAACCAATAATGGTGTAAACAAATGGAATGGCAAGGAAACAGGCTGGTGGGTAGAAGAGCACTTAGGAAACCATGGCAATGGTCCAGGCAAGCCCTTTAGGGGACCCAAAGTGGAAGAGAGGTAGAGGAAACCAGAAGTGGGGGCAGACCAGAGAGACATCTATGCCAGGGACCTAATGATCTTGTGACCTTGAGGGAGAGTTTACTTGTTTTTGTGTCTAAAGGGATAAGGAATATAAAGCAAGTTCATCCTTAGAAAATAGGAGGGTGGTTGGGGGCGTATTGAGTGTCTATGGGACACCCAGCTGGATATGCCCAGCAGGCTGGTGGAAATACAGACCTGGGCACCACAAATTTAGAAGACATTAGTGTGGTGAGGGTAGATGGCAGTAGGAGCCAGAAAGAGAGGGTAGAGTCAGAACGAAAGATCCAGAAGAGAACACTAGAGAATGCCAACTTTTGGGAGATGAGCAAGGGAAAGAGGTAAAGACAGAGCGCTAAGACGGATTCAGAACTGGAAGAGTGTGTAGCAGGAGGCAAAGGAGCAAGAAGCTGCCAGAAAGAAAAAGTGAGCCATGGCATTTCAAGATGCACAGATGTCAAAGGAGGGTCAGGAATGGGCAGACGTCATTGGTTTTGACTATTACAAAAGCATTGGTGACCTTCGTGGGAACCATGGTGGAAGGCAAAACCCCATCATAATAGGTTGAAGAGGAAAGAGAAGAAATGGGGGTAACAATGTATACCAGTGCTACCAACAGCCTCGCCCAGGGACCAGCAGCATCGGGATAATTTGGGAGCTAGCTAGAAACACAAATTCTCCAGCCTCACCCCAAACCCACTGAGTGAGAAATGTTGAGGCTGGAGTCCAGGCATCCGTTTTGAACAAGTTCTCCAGGTGATTCTGATATTTGCTGAAGTTTGAGAACCATTGATAGATGTAACATAAGAGAAGTTTGACTGTGAACACAAAGCAGTGTGACAGCTACTTTCAGAGGAGCCAGTGCCCCATTAGGATGGAAAATTGGGCACTACTTCACACATAGAAAAAGATATGGGGAGAACCCACAGGTAGCCATTGGTTTTATAATTAACAAAGACTAGACAATCTGTAGGTTACCCATGGGCAAACTGCTAAAAACGAGTGCCAAGGGGAAATGCAATGTCTGTTACTTTGGGAGCACACAATTGTCATCTGGGTGGTAGTTTTCACCTAGATCTCTCAACAATGTTTTACAGAGTAATGACTGATTAGGACTATGTGTACCCAGTGTAAAACTAACCACCCAACAGGTCATGAGAAACTACTGATCTTCAGTGTTTTTAGGGGCAGGTAAGTTGACAGGCTCAAGTGAGTTCATTGTGGCAGATCTTGCTATAGAATCTAAACTTCTAATTCCTAATATCCAACTTCATTCTAGGTTTTTGCTGCTGTGAAAACAGCCTCTCCAAATCTAGTGGCATAAAACCACGACAATCAGTTATTACTAACCATTTGGTTCTGGAGATTGGCCGGGCTCAGGGAGGCGATGCTCGTTGTAGTTTCAGTCAGACAGTGGCTGATGCTGGAGTCATCTCAAAATCTGCCCCATTTGCACGTCTGGCTGTTAGCTGGAAGCTCAGTGGGGGCTGCTGTCAGGAACATCAGCATGCACTATCTCTGTGTGCCTGTGCTCCCTCACAGCATGGCAACTGGCCCAAGGATGGCATCCTGAGAGAGAGAACTAGACAGAAGTTGTGTTTCCTTTTCTGACCTAGGCTCAGATGTCACACAACATCACTTCCTCTGTACTCTATTAGTACAGGCAGCCAGAAGGCCTGCCCAGGTGCAAAGGGAGGGAACACAGACTCCATCTTTGCATGAGAGTGAGACAAGTTTCTGGAAGACCATGTAGGGCAGAGACTATTGTTTTAGCCATTTGTGCAAAATACAATCTGCCACAGGAAATAAATCCTCAGTGGTCAGCCCAGTTATGACCTTGCTCATTGTGGCAGGTAAGCTGCAGTCCATCTCTAATTACCCATGACCAGGCTGATTTGTCATTCCTGTGACCTCCCTTCAGAGGGGAGGTATAGACAGTTGGAAGACAAATCCTTGGAAGGCCTGCGTGGCCAAAATACTGTCCTGGGTCCAGCCAGGAGCTCTGGAAAACCCTCCTGGAGAGTCCCTACCTCCTCCAGGAGTTAAGCACGGAAAGGGTGTGGTCACTGGAGGGACAAAAGGAATTGATCAACAGCCGAAATTACATCACCCCCCTCTTTGTTCATTTTTCATTACTGTTGTTGTTCTTTCTCCTGTGTTTAATTTCTCTCCTTCCTTACTCTCCCCTAGGACCTCCCCCTTGGAGATGGGGTTGGGGGGTTTGATTGATTGGTGCTGAAAGCAGGGAGGTTGCAAGTAGAGAGAGATCACCTTACCCCGGAGATAGTTTCCATGGCAACAGGGACAGGTTGGTGGGAGGGGCAGGCAGATAAGGGCTCCACTTTGGGGTTCAGTGTGCGGTGGAGGTGAAGGCTGGAGTGTTTACAGCGGAGAGAGAGAAAAAAAAAACAGCCTGTGCGACTGGGTTAGGAAGTGGAGACATTATTGGAGACAGCTTTGAGGCTGCCCTCCGCTGACCTCTCACCCTTCATTCTCCCCTCTGTGACCACGAAGCAACAACCTCAGCAGCAGCTTCTGCCTGCCATTGCCACCCTCACCCTGACTTGTGGCCCTCCTGCTCATTATTTCCTCAAGGGAGAGCTCTCTCCTCCTCCTCCTCCTTCCTTACACTCCTCTCCCTTCTCTAGCTCAGTCTTGGCTTCTAACCCGAGAGAATCAGCAAAGCCAAATTCTCAGCCCTGCAGGTCATGGGTGGGGAAGATAACCCAGCTCCCTGCGGCAGCCTGAGTGAGGGTGTCTCCAGGCTCAGCCTCCCACTTCTCCATAACAGTTTCCCACCTCCAGCTTCCATTCCTTGGGGGGAGGGAGACCACAGGTCACTTGGAAAGAATCCCCAGGGAATCACCTAAGGCTGTTAATTAGCCCAGAATCCACAGGGAGCCCCTATGACCACTCAGGCATCCAGCACTTCCCTCTCCCCACCCACACCTAGCCCTTCAGCACTGTCAGACCTGGCGTGCTCAGGAGTCAGAACCAGGGCTTGCCCAGCTGAGGGACTCCTGAAAGAAAGAAAGATTTTCATCCTTTTCATGTGACATGACTCCTCCCTCCCCAAGGATAGATCCAGAAATTGACGCTCTCCTCCTTCCCACCACAACCTTCCCACCTCCCTCTCCTAACTCACTGATGCTGTGGCCCCACATCACACTTGGGTGCTCTCCACTAGGTTTCTCTACCCACCACTGATTTCCTTCAATGGCACTGAGCAACAGAAACGTCTGGGCCTGGCTCATCCCAGAGTAAAGGCGCCTCCAATTTCCTGAAGGAGGGTTCAGAGGAGGGGAAGCAAGACAGGAGCTCTCCGGATGTGCTGGCACCCAAGGGGGCTGTAGAGCACCCCGGGCTTCAACAGGCAGGCTCTCTGACTTGCCCTCTGGGCTGGGGGCCCCCAAGGGCAAGGTCTAGACCAGTGTTTTTAAATCTTTACCTTATGGCACACTCAAACTGAGAGTGAAACTTCTGTGGCACACTTAAATTATGTTGAACAAAAAAAGAGTAAAAAAAAGAATATATTTACTCTGCTTTGAACTTCTTTCAAAAATAATTTAATTAATGATCTCTAAAAATTTTCTTGGCACACCTAAGGTCCTCTCATGGTATGCTGGTTGAAAATCACTGGTCTAGATGTTGTTTCTCTCTGGATCTTAAATCTTTTCAGTGCTACCACTTAAGTGGACTTAAAAACACATGTTTTTCTTCAACAAGTTCAACCTGGAATTACCATATGATCCAGCGTATGTATCCCACCCTAGGTATATACCTCCAAAGAACTGAATGCAGACACTTGAGGAGAAACTCGTAATGGATGTCCATAGCAGCATTATTCACAAGAGCAAAAAAGTAGAAACCAACCAAACATTCATCAATGGATGAATGGACAAAGTGTGGTAAAGACATACAAGGAAATATGATTCATCCATAAAAAGGAATGAAATTCTGACAAACACGGATAAACCTCCAAAATGTTATGCTAAGTGAAAGCCAAAAGGCCACATACTATATGATTCCACTTATGCAAAAATGTCCAGAATAGGAAAATCTGTAGGGACTCAAAGTAGATTCGTGATTGCCAAGGACTGGGAAAAGAAGGGTTAGGGAATGACTGCTAATGGCTATGGGGTTTCCATCAGGGGGTCATTAAAAAGGTTCTGCAACTAGATAGTGGTGACAGTTGCAGAACATTGTGAAATGTACTTGATGCCACTGAATTGTGATTTTCTTTTTTGAGACAAAGTCTCACTTTGTCACCCTGGGTAGAGTGCTGTGGTATAGTTCACAGCAACCTCAAACTCTTGGGCTCAAGTGATTCTCTTGCCTCAGCTTCCCGAGAAGCTGGGACAACAGGCACCCACCATGGTGCCTGGCTGTTTTAGAGACGGGGTCTTGCTCTTTCTCAGGCTGGTCTCAAACTCCTGAGCTCGAGCAATCCACCTGCCTCGGCCTCCCAGAGTGCTAGGGTTACAGGTGTGAGCCACCATGCCTGGCCTGAATTGTGCTTTAAAAAGTCATGTGTATTTAAATCACAATTTTAAAATACATATTGCAATAATGCTGCAACTTTAGGAGCCAGGGTCCCAGAGCAACAGAGTTATCTGCACTGAGGGTGCCCAACAGCACTGGTTTTCTTGGGGTGGTCCCTGCTCTAATAATGAAAGCCCCTCTGTCACTGTCATACCATTGCTGACTCTCTGCACTCATATCCTTTCTCCT
The DNA here is from genome assembly GCF_027406575.1 of Nycticebus coucang. NCBI lineage: Eukaryota > Metazoa > Chordata > Mammalia > Primates > Lorisidae > Nycticebus > Nycticebus coucang. The sequence continues at coordinate 40,711,089 of NC_069804.1, forward strand.
CTTGGCTGGGGGAGCTGAGGGCAGAGTTGTTACCTTTTCTAAAATGAGGTTTCCTGCCCAGTGGCTGTGCTTCAGAGTTAGATGGGACAATAAATAAAAACACCAATCACAGGCAACATTTATAGAGCACTTACCCTAGGCCCTGTTACTGGCCAGTGCTTCAAAAAAGCACAAGAACCTGCAGAGGGGGTAGATTTGGATTCAGCAGGGCTGGGGCAGGCCCTGAGATCTAGCACTTCTAATGAGCTCCCAGGTGATGTCTGATGCTGTTGATCCACAGACCACACTTTGCCAACTGGGTTTTCACTTCTTTCTGTATGTTAATTCATTCACTCCCCACAACAGCCCACTGAAATAACAACTGTTTGCATCCCCATTCTATAGAGAGGGCTAGAGGCACAAGAGCTTTGGTGATTTGCCCAAGGTCACAGAGCTGGGAGGTGAGAAAGGCAGGATTTGAACCCAGGGCAGTGTGGCAGCAAAGGGCTTAGTTGTAACCAATACCCCTTTCTGCAGCAGAGATAATGTGGGCGAAGGATTTGCACCAAGGCTGCCATGGTGTCACCTTTCAAAAACCAGTAGCTATTGTTGTTCTGAGTTGTAGTAGAAGCTGCCTTATCCTTGAGAAAATCCTTCATCTTTACAGATTCCTCACTAGACCACAGGGCGTCTAATGTCCTTCCAGTTCTCATCTAATCCATAGGCAAAGGACAGCCCTTCCAGCTAAGAGTTCAGAGCCAGTGTCTTCCTTGTTTTATCTTTTCAGTAAATTGTTCAAAACTCCCCAGGAACCGGGCCCCTGGGAAGGGCTTCTCTGCAGCTCTGACTCTGGCCCCCAATCTGCAAAGTGAAGAAGCTGAGTCTCCCACCCTCTGTTCCACAGGAACCCCCATCCCCAAGGCAAAGCAGGAGGATGACTTACTTCCGTCTGTAAGCCCAGTGCCTAATCCAAAGCTTGGCACAAGTGCTCAACAAACACTGGGTACCTCTTAGTTCCCTCCTTCCCTCTGAAGTCTCTGTCTCCCAATCTTTGAAATGGAGATGCTAACACCTACCTAGTATCCCAGCCTACACAATCAGACAGTAGAAGAACAAGCCTTTCCCACTGTAGTGCAGATCTATGATTAAACACCTACTGTGTGCTTTGAACTATGGTGCAGCCAGAGAAAGACATCTGGGACAGAAGCACATCCCTGTCCCCCATCTGGCAGTTTTGTGATTTCCCACAGCAGATGGCTCTACAGAAACCAAGAATCAAGAGGCGGACAGCATGGCACAACTAAGTGCTGTCAGTGACTCTGGCCGGGAGTGGGAGGGAGCCTAGGATGGCTCTGTGAGAAAAAGGGGAAGACAGGCTCGATCTGGGCCTTGAGCAAAGTCCAAGAAAACATTTACATCTGCAGAATGGAGGAGGTTTCCCAAGTCAGGGCAACAACAGCTGACAGCTGTCACCCTGTCCCTTGTGCCTTGTTCAATGAGTCTCCTGGACAGGGGGCTGGGCAGAGAGGGCGCAGAGGAGATAAGACTTCCATGGGATGGGTCTGGCCTGAATGGGTTCCTGCAGGAAGGGGCTGCCTTGAAGTGGTCCCTTCCCTCCCAGCAGAGTGAGCCTCTGGAGCCTTTTCAGTGCTCACTCCCCTCCCTCCACACCCCGCCCAGGCCCTCCACAGGGACAGCTTCCAGAGGTCTCCCTGAATCCATATGTGGGTTTTGGCTCTTCCTGTTTTTGGCTCTGCTCAGCGGCGGGGGATTTGAGGGTTGGTTGTGTGATTTGTACAGCTGTCATTAGGGTAATTGCACGATATTTTCCCAAATTTCTCCTGCAGCTTCAGGCTCCGTTTCCAAATTTCCTGCCCTAACAGGGGCTCTGGCGAGAGGGGCTGGCTTTGAGGCTTGCCGGCAGCTGCTAATGGCACCCAGGGGCATCCCTCCTCAGTATTGCCTGAGGCCATGCAGGACCCAGTATTCCAGGACCAGGAGGAAGGGAAGAATGGGGCCACAAAATTAGAAATGTGGGAGCTTCATAAAAGGCCTCATAATGGTCACTGTTAATAGTACCCAGTGTCATTTCCCATTCTCAAAAAGGAAACATACAAATTAACTCATGTCTCTTCTGAAAAAGCAAGGACATCTTCTCACGACACCAGGATTTAGAAAGTTCTTTCACTGTCCTCAAAAAAGGACAAAAATCCTGCACCTTCTGAACCCAGCCCTAATTATACACAGAGTGGGTATCTCACGCTGACTTAGGCAAATGCCCAGAGTGCTGGCATGGAAAGAAAGTAGGGAGGTGTATGGGCCTGCCCCAGGTGGGCAATCGAAATACTTTCAGCAGCTGAATTAATGAATGGAGGGGTGAAGGAATGCTGGGCACTAGTTTGGATCTGACTGGTGAAGGATTACTTCCTTCGCTTCTCAAGTGCATATGCCCACTTGCTTCCCACTCAGCCTGACAGATATTTAATACTCTGGACGGGCTCCTTCAGCCTTCCAAAATGTGTGCACTCACCCCTCCCCCCCACGTATACACACACAAGCACTTGGCACATATGCACACACCAGCAAGAGGGAAAGCAGCCCCTTTTATCTGCTCACATGTGGGAGCTGGGGATGAGAAAAGAAAATCCAAGGCTCCAATCCTTTAAGAAAGTGAAAAAAGTGCTTTGGGTGACGTTCCCTGTACATGGCTTCCTGGGCCACCCAGGAGAGATTGTCCATGGTGGGCCCTCCGAGGCTGGGACAGCCCAGGCGATCACGGCACATCTGCTGGCTTTAGGCTTCGGGCCCGTGTTTCCTCTGACCTGCTGGCTGGGGAGTGGGGTGCACCGCGGAAAGCCTCGTCACTTAGCATCGAGTCTGCTTCAACATGATGCCTCCGAGTAATGTAATTTATATTTCATGCACAATTGAAGCAGCTAATGGTGTAATTCTCCAAGGGGGAAACAAGTTGTTATAGTGTTAATTACATTGCAGGCGTGTTCCCTCTCCTTTGCCCCCCAAGTGCTCCAAGGGAAGTTGCCAGGTAGTAACTGAGTGGGTGTCCAAGAACGTGGCTTTGATGGGTTCCACCACAATCGGGGCTGAGCAGTGGCAGGGGAACCAAGGATGCCTTTGTCGTCCCTGTTTGGAATGAAAGACTTGGCTTAAACTACCTGGTAGCCTAGGTTTCCTTGTCCAGTCTGTTAGTGAAGTCCTCCTGGGCAGCAGGGTCCCTTCTGTGTTGATCAGGACCCTTCCGGGGAGGGTAAAGCCAAGACAATATATTTGAGAAAGGAGATGAAACACAGTCAGTACAAACAACTCGGCCTAGAGATTAGCGGCTGATGCTGTACAGTGTGGTGGCTGAGCTTGTGGCCTCTGAGGACAAACGGCTGGCAACGGGATCCTAACTCTGCCACGTATGGGCTGAAAAAACCCTGGGGAAATTACTTCACCCTTGTGTGCATCAGTTTTCTCAACTGTAGAATGGGGATGATAAATTACCAGCCTTATAGGGTTGCAGTGAGGATTAAATCAGTTAATATGTATGCAGCGTCTAGAATGCTGGCACGTAGTGTTGTAAATGTAAGTTATTATGATAGGCAGAAGTAAATAGCATTGAACTGTCATAAGGGTCTGGCATTTTCTGTGAAGTGGTAGAAGTACATATTTTTTCTACATTCATGAAAGCCAAATCTACTGAAAAAGGACAAATATCTTGCTCTTCAAAAAAAAAAAGGAGAAATGTAGGTTTTTTTTTTTTTTTTTTTTTTTTGCAGTTTCTGGCCAGGGCTGGGTTTGAACCTGCCACCTCCGGCACATGGGGCCAGGGCCCTACCTCTTTGAGCCACAGGCACCGCCCGAGAAATATAGATTTTGAGGAATTACAGAACCATAATATCGAAGATGTTTCCTAGAAAAAAAAAAATCAGTTTGACTATTAAAGAGTTGTTTTCATTAACTTCTGGTAAAAGAAGGAAAAAGGGGAGATCAGAGGAAGGAAGGAAAGAAGGAAGGAAGGGAGGGAGGGAAGGAGGGAGGGAGGAAGGAAGGAAGAAAGTCAGGCCAATCTTACTCTATATCATTTTTATTGATATATCACAGTAAGTCACACAGTGAATCAGAGAAAAATAGCGCATATAATTATACTTGATTTACACAGAGCATTTTACAAAATCTCATATCTTATCCTTATGGAAAACAGGATCAAAAATGGACTGGCTGGTAGAGTTTGCTGAATTGTAGCTGATCAAATTAACAGTATACTATATGCCTTAGGTGGGTTTGAACCCCACTTCTGGTACCCATTTCTTTCCATATTAGTCAGGGTACAGGCACACTTACCTCCCTAACAAATAATCCCCAAATCTTAGTGACTTCTACAATAAACTTGCTTGCTCACATAATAGCAAAATGTAATTGACAAAGAAGGCTTATTTAGCAAGTTTCTAGGTAAGACTTTGCCCCCACATGGTCTTTCAGACACATTGGCCCTTTCATCTTCTGATGCTGCCATTTTTAATTTATGACTTCCAAGGCTTCCAGAGAAAGGGTAGAGAGGAAAATCTTGTGTGGGAGATTTCTGCAAGCCAGGACTAGAAATGGTGTACATCATCTCCACCCACATTCCACTGGCAAAAATTTAGTCACATGGGAGCACACAGCACAAGGGGGCCGGGAAACAAGTTTTAGCCATGTGGCCAGAAAGAAGAGAATGTGGATCTCTCCAGCAATGTCCTGAGCTACATTAATGTCAGTTTTCATGGAGGTCTCTGGTGGCAAGCCAAACTCTATCTCTTGCCCTGCCCTAAGAAACATTACTTTCTTCAATGACTTGGATGAACACATAGAACGTGCCTTTTTATCCCTTTGAGATGTAATTCATTCTGGCTATCTTACGTAATGGCAGCTTACTGTGAGTCTCCAGCAAGAGAGCATGCCAAATGGCCAGATTATGATGGTGACAGTGGAAGAATCCAACATATCCTTATGAATTACCACATAGACCATCTGCCCTCCCCCAGGCAGCAGGAGTTCACTACCTCCACTTGATGCTGTTCTGTCTTAAGTGTAACCCAACCACTGTCCTAGACTCCCTTCTTTCTATATGTCTTCCTCTTTCCTCTTCTCCCATCAGGTGAACGATTCTCTATCCTATTTCTCAACAGAAACTCCTGAGTGGCTGGCTCGGCACCCATAGTTCAATGGTTAGGGTGCCGGCCACGTGTATCAGGGCTGGTGGGTTCAAACCCGTCCTGGGCCTGCTAAACAACAATGACAACAACAAACATAGCCGGGTGCTGTGGCGGGCACCTGTAGTCCCAGCTACTTAGGAGGCTGAGGCAAGAGAATCGCTTATGCCCAAGAATTTGAGGTTGCTGTGAGCTGTTATGCCACCACCCTCTACTGAGGGTGACATAGTGAGACTCTGTCTCAAAAAAGAAAGGAAGGAAGGAAGGAAGGAAGGAAGGAAGGAAGGAAGGAAGGAAGGAAGGAAGGAAGGAAGGAAGGAAGGAAGGAAAGAGGGAGGGAGGGAGGGAGGAAGGAAGGAAGGAAGGAAGGAAGGAAGGAAGGAAGGAAGGAAGGAAGGAAGGAAGGAAGGAAGGAAGGAAGGAAGGAAGGAAGGAAAGAGAAGAAAGAAAGAAAAGGAAAGAAAGAAATTCCTGAGTGGGAGCGGAAATGCTTATGACTCGTCCAGGGAACGGCTGTGGTCCCTGCTTAGGTGAAGTATGAGCCTTTCTAACCAGATAGCCCTGTAGGCATTTGGGCAGTTTAGGACTTGGCTGGCTTTGGATAGGAAAGAAGGCTTATTTAGCAAGTTTCTAGGTAAGACAAAGATTGAAATAAAAGTTATTATGATGGATGAAAAACTAAGCCTCAAAAAGATTTCACTGGACTGGACTGATGAGCTAAAGCAAAAAAATAAATAAATAAATTGTAAACAAATCATACACTCAGAAAATTTAATTAGCAGTCAGACGTGGTGGCTCAGGCCTATAATCCTAGCATTCTGGGAGGCTGAGGAGGCGGGTGGATCACCTGAGCTCAGGAGTTTGAGACCAGCCTGAGCTAGAGCTGAGAGAGGATACCCGAGAAGGTTGAGGCCTAGGAGAACAGGTCTTCTCAAGGAGACCACAAGGATACACCCGCAGGGTCCTCTCCATGGTGACTCAGCTCTTGGGAATTTGTAAACTTAACTTCCCAAAACTTGTAAATTTCCAAGTTCTGCGAAATCCTATAGTTCGGTAGGGGAGGCAATAGCATCTCCCTCTTGATTCAAACTGGCCAATGAGAAGGGTACCTGTGGGGTGGAACTTTTTGACTGTCAATAAAAAAGGAAAGACCAAGGCAGTCGGGGAGTGCGGCCATTTGAAATTCTATGCCGTAAGCTCCCGGCTGGTGAATAAAGCCCTTCCTCTTATAAATGTGGTGTTTGGGTGTTCTTTTTCTACAGTGGGTCTCATCTTCCTGCAACAGAGCGAGACCCTGTTTCTAAAAATAGCCAGGCATTGTGGTGGGTGCCTATAGTCCCAGCTACTTGGGAGTCTGAGGTAGGAGGATTGCTTGAGCCCAAGAGTTTGAGGTTGCTGTGAGCTATGACGCTACAGCACTCTACTGAGGGCGACAAAGTAAGACTCTGTCTCAAAAAAAAAAAGAAAGTTTAATTAAAAGGAGTTTAATAAAGGAGCTCTTTATTGAGGTAGAATTGATGTTGGGGAAACTAACAAGGAATAGTGAAACTTCCAGAGGCTTGACCATGCCTAGGCTTGAAAGGGCAAGGCAAATGAATTGTTTGGCACAGTTCAGCACAGCAACCATGAAAGGGGGGCCATAGACAGGAGCCTTGGAAAGTCAGTTGCATAAAAATTAGATGGGACACATTTCTGAGTGAAATGAGACACAGTGTATGTGAAAAATCTGCAGAATTGTGAACTAGTTCTAGGTTCTATGTGAAGCAATTGTGGATGAATTAAGAGGAGCAAGGGGTCTCATTCAGGGAGGTTATGGTCCAGGTGCCCACTGCTGTCTGCCCTGATCAGCCACACCTGGACTTCTGAGGTAAGCAGGGTCTCACCCTTGAGAAGAGACATTCACAACTGTTGTTTAGAGAGGCAACCCTAACACCTTACAGAGTCTTAGAACCGAGTCTGAGGAAAGGCTGAAGAGGATGGGGAACAACACTTCAGCTTAAAAAAAGATGCCTCAGGAAACAGACTATAACTTTCTCTAAGTAGCTGAAGTGGAGACAGAAGGACTTCCCTTTTGAACACACCCTCCAGCCCCTCAAGGGCCCCAGACAATACAGTACCCAACTCCTATGATCTCCCAGAGCAAACTGATTTTTCACAGCATCTTCCCACCTTGCTGCAATTGTCTGACTGCCCGTTCATGTTTCCTACTGAGGTCAAACATTTTTTCACCACTGCACCCCAATACCCAAAGCTTGGCTCCTGGGAGGTGTACTGAGAATATTTTTTCAATGAATAATCAATCCCTGCAGAAATGTCAAGAAGAAAATGCATGGAGTAGTGGGTGTGGGGTGCATCCGACCCAGTTTTGCAGTCTGCAACTATAGATGGGTGAGTTAGATGTAGTTATTTGCTCTCTCTAAACCTCAGGTTCCTCACTGTCACTGGAGGCAAGGGGTTGAAGATTCAAGGGGCTAATTTATTTGCAAAGAGCTCAGAACATGGCAGGTGTTCAGAAGATGGCCATTGTCATTTAGCTGCTATTTCATTCAAACTGGTGAAACTGCCTTAGGTTAGATTCCTCAGAAGGAGACCTTGAGATAAGGATTCACATTAAAGTGGTTTTCAGTAAATGTTCTCAGTAAAACCCTGTAGGACAGTCAGGAAGTGGGACCGAGGTGAGGAAGAGGCCAAATAAAGGTGTGATATCAGGTAAAGTTCCATGGAGGGTGACTTTGGAGACAGTAAGGGTCACACCACAGAATCTTCTCCATCAGGAGGAGCACTGGTGCAGGAGTATTTACCCCATCCTCACACATACACACTCATCATTTACTGATCCAGAGCTGCCTGGGGATCTGCTTGCCCCCAGGAGAAACAGCTGCAGCACCCTGACAGTGGTCTGCCTACAAAAGGCACCACTGCTGGGTATTGGCAGGGAAAGCCTACCCTGAGCTGGTGTGCATGGAGATGGTAAGAGAGTGGTCTGTTACACAGGTCAAGGTTGCCAGTGAAGCCCTATTTCCCTCCTTCACATGCTCAGGTGCCCCTGCACTTCAGAGTCTGAGAGCCAGAGGAGCCGGGTCCCCAAGGAGGCATGTGCTTCTCCTCTCCCACACTCATCCTAGTCTCTTTGGGGTGTGTTTGGTCTTCGAGTTTATCCCAGGATATTATCAAATGTGACTTCCCAATCATGGCCTTAAGAACCCCCAGAGTCCCATAAAAAGCTGCTAAGGGTGGATTCAGCGAGTCTGGGCATACTTCCCCAGCTGGTTTTTCTGAAGGCATTTTCTTAATTTTCTTGTCTTTGAAGTTTGTGAGAACATGGTGGCCATGATCCAGTTCTGTCGCCCTTCCTGTCTCCCTATTACACACTCCTCTGAACCCTGTGGCAGCATGTGTGGTCCAGGGAGCAATCGGGGGTGTCATCTGGACACTGCCTGCCTTCTTTATGGCTTGCCTAAGGTTCTTTGGAATGGTTTCTGGCTTTAGAAGATTTGACTGCTTTTGTTCTGGAGACCCTTACTCTGCAGAAATGGGAGGGAAGGAAAAGATCTATCATCCTATAATCCAAGTGCCCTATATCCCAGGGATCACTGAGTCAGACCCTTCAGATGCTCCCAGCCCAGACCCAAGGGCCCTGGAGAATGTATGTTTATGAATTGAATGAATGGACATACACCCCAAAGTCCGTTGAATCCCTAACCCCCAATGTGATGACATTTGGAGGTGGGGGCTTTTGGGAAGTGATTAGGTTTAGATGAGGTCATGAGGGTAGGGCCTTCGTTATGGGATTTGTCCTTATAAGAAGAGTAAGAGACCAGAGCCCTCTCTCTGTCCTTCGTGTGAGGACATAGTCAGAAGGCAGCTATCTGCAAACCAGGAAAGAGAGTGCCTACCAAGAACAGAAGGTGCCAGAACCTTGATCTTGAATTTCCAGCCTCCAGAACTGTGTGGAATAAATGTCTATTGTTTAAGCTCCTCAGTCTATGGTATTTTGTCATGGCAGCCCAAGCTGGCTAAGGCAATGTATAAAGTGTGAAGCATGCCTTCTGCTTTCAGGAGCTTTGATTTTTAAGGTTGATAACTGAGGTCACATGATAGCCCCACGGGCTTCCTCAGGCCACACTAAAACTTCTCCTCCCAAGCACAATGGAAGCAGAGCTCCCAGCATTTGCATCAGACTTTATAATACGTGTTCTCTAACCCCCACAGAGTGTTTACAGCAGCACCTGGCTCACCGTGCATGCTGTGCTCATGGTAACGCAGCAGCTGCTGGGGCTGGGGCTGGTGATGTCCTCCCCATCACAGCATGCCTGTGAGGGCGGGTGGTGAGTTTTGGCACCCCCATGTAATAGACGAGGAGACTGACACTCAGGAGATCAGTAATGTCAGTACTGAGATTCCACTTTCCCTCATGCATCCGTTTGTCATTGTATCATTTGTGTGCCAGGCATTTTACAGAGTTCTGGGGACGCATGTTCTGAGCAAAAGTGACATTATCTCTGCCCTCAAGGAGCTTACAGTCTAGTCAGGGAGGCAGGCTGTAATTAAAGAATCTCATAGATAATGCACAACCGCAACCCAGAACAACCCCTCTGCAGGAAAGGACCCCAACTCACACTTGGGGTGGAAGCTATGCAGGGGTCTTCCCGAGAGCATAAAAAGCAGTGTTAGAGCTGACTTATGGATGATCAGGAGGAGTTCACGAGGCCAGGAATTCTCAACCTTTATTGGGCATCAGAAGCACCTGGAAGGCAGAGTTTCTGATCTGGGAGGTCTGGGCTGCATCCTGCAAATTTGCATTTCTAGAGTTTCCAGGTGATGCTGATGCTGCTGTTTCTAGGACCACACTGTGGGAACCACTGAACTGGGTCACAGGGAGTCAGAAGAGAGTGTTTTAAACTGACAGAACAACAACATGTGCGAAGAGCCTGGGGCAGATAGGAGAAAGGCAGCTTCTGTGAGGTGACAGTGTCTGGATCCCAGTGCTGAGGAGGAGCTCCAGAGGTGGAGGATGAGCCTAAAGATGTCAGGGGTCCAGACAGTGAATGCAGGACAGACTGCCCCATGTTCAATTTTAAGCCTGAGAGGAATGGGAAGCCATTTGAAGTTTAAAGCCGGTCGGTGTTAACAGCCATATTTACACAACTCTCGCAGCTTTGCAAAGAAGGGATGTGAGTGGACCCCGGGATGTCAGTTAGGTGGCTGAAGGTTTTCAAATGCCCAGATGAATTTTTTATCCACTGCCTTTTTGAGGCCACCAAACCAATAGACTACGTCCCTCCCCCCTACCCTTTGCCCATCAAGGCAGAAGCTTTTGTTGCTGTTGTTGCTACGAGAGGAAGGCTTTTCTCAGAGCCAGGCTTACAGAGAAGGCATAGCCTCTCTCCTTTAGGGGTCTCTTTTTGTGCTGTGCCATCTGGCATTTGTTCCCAAAAGTAGCAAATTTAAGACCAATGGCTGTGGAATGTGGGCTTTTACAAACATTAAAACCACTGCAAGAATCAGTACAAGTTGACAGAGAGTTGGTTTCTAAAAATGGAGTGTTTGTGGAGGGATGAAAATCAGTGTTTCTAAGGCTAGGGCACGGGGATCACTTCCACATGTTCAAGACTACATGTTAAAGGAGACTGGGCACGGCACAGTGGTTGAGAATGTGAGCTGTGGAGCCAGTCTTCCTAGGTTCAAGTCCCAGGTTTGACACTCATAGTGTTTCCTGGGAAGACTTAAACTCTCTATGACTCAGTTTGCCCCATCTGTAAAATGGAGATAATAATAGTAACTACTTTATAGGGTGGTTGTGGGGATTTAGTGAGTTCATGAACATATGTAGATGCATGCTTGATATATATATATTTTTATTTTCAATGAATGTATTATCATCTTTATTATCATTATCAGGCACGTTCATATAGGACTTTGGGGAGGATAGTTGAGCTTACTATGGGATAGATGGATGGATGGCTTTGCATGTCATATCTGGTTTTGCTTTGATTTGACTTGTCTTTTTTTTTTTTTTGAGTCAGAGTCTCACTCTTTTACTCTGGGTAGAGTGCTATGGCATCATCATACATTTGATTTGCCTTTTAAGGACAGTGGGAAAATTTGAGAAAATTGGGGAAAAGTGAAGAAGGAGTCAAACGAAGCTGTCCCAGCTAGTGTAGCCAACAGTGCTATTCTCTGCCCAGAGACCCTAGGATGCTGTGACTGCTTCTTTGCTCCCACTCTGGAGCATGCTCCTGATGGCCTGCACCTATAGCCTTCCAAGAACTATCATAGCTATGGGGTCCTTTCCCCCTTCAAGTGTGGGATTTTACATCTTCTCTTCTGTTCCTGACAGCTATTAACAAGCAAAGTCCCATGCTCCCTTTCCTGGGATGGGAAGTCTTATCCCCCAGGGCTCTCCTGCAGGGCTACGCTGAGGCTACCCTCCCAGGACCTTGTCTGTTATCACACCTTTGCTTGACTTCTTCTCCTTCCTTCCCACTCCCTTACCAGTCTCCTAGGGGGCCATTTCCTTCAGAAACCCCTTACATGTGAATCTACATTTGGGGGTTTGTTTGGTAAAGGGGGGCCTTCACCAAAATGTTTTTTTAAAGGGGGGAATAGGCAAAAGACTTTTGCACCATCTCAGTCTGGATCAAGGTGGTTATGTTTGCATTATGCAGGCAGATACAGGGTGCCCTCCTGTCAAATAATTAAAGGCGGCAGGCAGGAAGGACATAGGAAATGAGAAGGGCAGTGCCAGGAGGCCTTGCTTCTGGGGTGTATTCGTGTATGCGTGTCTCCAACCCACTAGGAGAGCTAGAGCCCTAGGCCAGCAGTCTCAGGGTGAAACTGAGAAATGCCTGGAAGATGAGGCCACCCAGTTGGACTGTGGCACTCACTCCCTGCCGGACTGGGAGGACTGGGTGGGCAGGGGAGGCAGGTGGGGCTGAGGGTGCTGCAGGGCCAAGAAAAGAAAAGGAGTTCAACATACAGTGCCGGGCTTGCCGGCTCCACGGTCCACCCGGGAAGCACTCTCAGGCTGTGCACTGCCGCAGGTCCAGGAGAGACAGAGGGATGAAGACAGAGAGAGACAGATGGGGACAGAGAGAGACAAGGAGACAGAGATTCAGAGATAGAGACAGATAGGAACAGACAGGGAGAGAGAGACAGAGAAACTCACAGAGAGAGAGAAACAGAGAGATAGAACTAGAGAGAGAGAAAAGGAGGCAGAGAAAGCAAGAGGGAGGGAAAAACAAGGGGAAACAGGGACGGAGACAGGGAGGGGCAGAGAGAGACAGGATATGAGAGACACAGAGCAGTAGAGGCAGAAGGATGCAGGGACCAGGAGATTGTGGGCACTCAGAGCAGCGGAGACCCAGATAGCCAGAGAAGGAGATGCAGAGACAGGCAGAGGGGACCATAGGAAACGGGGGCGGGGCGGGGACCGCCGAGGAGACGGAGAGCCAGAAGGCCATAGAAAGATGCCAGGTTATGTTCAGCTGCGAGTAGGCAGTCCCCCAGAGCTGGGGATGGTGACTGCCCCCCAGTTCCTCCAGCGAGAGGGCAAAAGGCAAAGCTGCACCATTGTGGCTCTCCCCTGAATAAAAATGAAGGGTCCCAGTGTGCAAGAAAATCTTCAGAGCCCAAGCGCCAAACTCATCCCTCCCTCGGCTGGGCTGACACCAAGCTGAGAAGCATCCTCCCAGCCCACCACTCCACAACTCCGGCTTCCAAGCCCAACTCAGGAGCTTAAAGACACCCACCACCAACACCAGCGAAAGCCCACGGAGCACACACGATCTCCACATCAGAAAACGCCTCCCTAGCAGCGGGGTTTACCATCAGAGAGGGGCCGCCGACGCGCCTTGTCAGGGAGCTTGTTTTCCCAGGAGCCGAGGCTGTTCAGATGTGCCATGAGCAATTGCCACTCCGCTCGCCTTCCCCTGGCAAATTATTCTGCTGGAGTTTCTTCCAGCGTTCGGAGCGGCGCTGCTGTAAATGCCAGAAATCATGTACATTAAGCCCGGAGTGACGGCGGGCTTATGGATGGATTTACCTTCAAACGGAGGACGCCGAGGCGCCCGGTGCGGGGGGTGGCACTTTATGGATGCCGCTCTCGGCTTCCCGAGGCCTTAAGCGGTCCATTTGGCCACGTAATCAATTTCTCATGGAGGCCTGGCTGTGGGCCACGTGGTCCCTGGCAGGGCTTTGGCACACAGGTCCTCTACCCACCTCCCCAGAGTCCTTGTCCACCTCCCTACTGCAGGGAGACTGGTGGCATCTGTCCCGGGTGCTGCAGCAGAAGGTGGGATGGGAATGACACAAAGCCAACCCAGGCAAATGCAGACTTCCAGAGCCTGCCCCGCTAACCCCCATTACTTTTTAAGAGGAGCAGCCCCTTAATCCGACTCACCACACTGGGCCTGGCCCCCCACTCTTAGCTCCTTCCCTTCTCCAAAGCTGAGTCTCCATAGGGCAAAGGTCTCTATAGGGCAAGCTGAGCTCAGCTCCTTTTTCACCCAAGGTGTTGGTTGGTCCTTGTGAGCCACTGTTCCTCTTCTCTGATCTGAGGGGCCTGGGTCACTGGCATTGCTGCCTCTCTTGCATGGCTGCCGTTCATCCCTCTCCTCTGTTACCTCACTGCCTCCCACTTAGCTCCTTCCATCCCTTACTACTATCCTTTAGCCTTAGCCTCCTAGAGTTCTTGCTCCCCTTCAGCCCCCAGTTAGCATCTCTGAGCAGTCCCCTCAGGCAGCTAGGTCTGCCAGGGGGCACAGTCTGAGTCAGGAGATGCTCACAGGGCTTTTGCACTCTCATGAAGCTCCACCCTTACAGATTGTCTTTTCCAAAGACAGCTCCAATCACATCTTTGAGCCCATGAGCTCTTATGAGGTGACTTGAACACTCATTCCATGGAGACATGAGGTCTATTTCCTTCCTTGAAGTCTAACTATGGTGGAAGGGGTTCTACAGGACCTCTGAGACCATCTCACAAAAGACAATGCAGCTTTTGCCTGGTTTAATGGACACTCAGGCCTAGAACTTTGGATCACCATGTGTAAAGAAGCCCAAATTAGCCCATGGTAAAAGATTACATGGAAAGGCTCTGAGAGACAAGCTTGGCCAGCCCTCCCTCTGCATTTCAGTGATGGTCTCTTCTGACTGCAACTGCATTAGGGACCCTACCAAGCCAGAACCACCTGGCTGAGCCTTTCCCAAATTTCTGACACACAGAAATTGTGGGAGATAATAAAATGACTGTTTTAGACCATTAAGCTATAGGTTGATTTGTCATGCAACAGGAAACCAGAACAGCTTTCATGTTCATAACACCAGTTTTCAAAAGTCAGTGAGTCCTAATACACCAGAAATGTGATCAGACAAATGGTAACACAAAAACAAGGCTAAATAATCTATTCTTTTTTATCATAAAAAGGTATTTGGAGGGTCGCAAAGCACAGAATGCTGAGTTTTTATCTTCACTGCACAAAGCTCAGGTCTCTGAGAACAGTTTCTAAGCCTCAACAACGCCCAGACCCAACATGGGGTCATTCACAATCTAGAAAATCGGAAAGCACTTGTGGCCCGAATTGTCTGGCCACTTAACATCCAGGAAGTAGTGAACAAGCAAATCATGTAAAGGAATCATTTTAGGAATCATTCCTGAAAGCAATTCCTATGGTCGATGTACATTCACTTCAACATTTTCAGACCTCTCTTATGCCAAGAACTGTGTCTTCTACTAACACAGGGAGGTAATCTGGGACACCAAAGTTAGTGTCTTCTACTAACACAGGGAGGTAATCTGGGACACCAAAGTTAGTGTCTTCTACTAACACAGGGAGGTAATCTGGGACACCAAAGTCTTTCTGTAAAACATGAAGAGTGGATTTTTCTAGGGCCTGGATGCTACTGCAGTACACTGTGATGGAAGTTTATGGAACCACACTCCACTCCTACTTGGGGAATACCTTTTCTTTTTCTTCTCCCACTCAAGCCAAAGGATACTCTGAAAGATGGAAAGGTGATTAAGACCCAGTAGTAGAGAGGTTAAGAATATTAGCATTGCCATTTACTTCATGTCTTACTTAAAGCAAGTATCTCAGCCTGTCTGGGCCTTGGGTTGCCCATCTGTAAAATGGGGATAATGGTAAGACTTAAATATGTGTAAAGAGCTTAGCCTGCATCTATTATTTTCATTGTTATTGTTTTGGGATTCTAGGCTATTGGCAGTCACAGATCTGGTTCAAAATATTCTCAGTGATATAACTGCCAGGTAGGAAATATACCCTTCTTTAGCATTACCTTCCTTCCATAATTCTCAAGTGGCCACACACATCCATACATGCTCACATGCGCACGCGCACACACACACACACACCCCCGCACTCAATAATCGGTCCTTGTTTGCCACAGGCCACACCACGGTAATGCATTAGTGCAGGAGGAACAAGCCGCTTTATCTCCTTCTCCAGGCGGAAACCTGCGTGTGGAAGATGGATGCAGAGTGTCTGCCTGCATTGTCAGAGGAAAACACATCTGGGATGGCTTTGCAGCCTCTGGAGAAGCAGGGCAGAGGCTGGCCCTAGGGATCTGACCCATGAGTCCTCAGAGGTCTCAGAAGCCAGTGCTGTGGGTTGCTGCGCCTTCTCTCTTAATTGCAAGTCGAGTCTTTCATCACTTGCACGGTTGCTTCCAAAGCTTTCTCCCTCGTCTAGCTGTTGTGTCTGCCACAGGCTTACTGCTGTGGACATAGTCGCCAAGGGAACGAATGTGCAGTATGTCTGGCAGAGGGGCAAGGACAGGAATGAGCCACAGTGGTGAAAGACACACATAGCCTTTCCCTCCAAAAGCAAAGAGAGCTTCTACTCAGATCCCTGTCTTGAGGCGAATTTGACCCCAAGGTGGCTCTGCTGGACCAAGGCTCTCCCTGAGCGAGTGAATCCAGCAGAGCCATGCTGTCCACAAGCAGTGGGAAAGACTCGGGAGCCCAGCAGGCTGCAGCCACCAGGCCTCTCACCCTACAGGACTTTCACAGTGGGCCGCACCAGGCCCTGGCAATATTTTGCCAAAATAGATTAATGTCACAAAAGGGGAAGATTTAGGAAAGAAAGAAATCAACATCATTTGGGGGACTACATTTAGCAAAATGAAAACAAATATTTCAGAGAGGACTTGGACTTCCAGTTTTTCAGTCATTTACTTGTGGAGTGTCAATGACATGCTAGGCACTGCAGTTGGCTTGGAGCCCCGTCCCAGTAGAGCTCAAGGTTTTCCCCTTTCTAGTAGGAAACTTCCCGGAACATAATTGTCCTGGAAGTTGTGGCATCTGTGAGAATGTGCATTGCTAACCTCCAACTCCAGGGAGCTTAAGTCATACAGAGCCCAAGGGCCTGTATGACTGGCTCTGAAATCCAGGCCAGCACTTGGGCCAAGGCTACCACCCCCACTGGCAGCTCCTAGCCAATGACTACGTGTGGCAGAGCGCAGAAGGCAGCTTGCCCTGGGAGAAACTGGACTCTTCTGACAGCTGGCTTTGGTTTGAAGACAGTCTGCCAGCCTTCCTGAACCTTCCACTGACCCTGCAACAGTCTGAGATGTCACCACGCACCCTCCTGGACCTCTCTTCTTCACTTGGGGTCAGACACACTCTTTTGGCTAGCCCAGCCTTTCCTGGCTCCCTCCCCTTTTTCTTTTGCAGGTATTTTTCCTAATAAAATCCTTGGCCACTTAATCCTCTCCTGGCATCTGCCCCTCGAAGGACCTGGGCTAACCCCAAAGCATTGCCATGTTCTCCTTCTCCCTCACCACAGCCACCCAGGCTCTAGCCAATACGGCCCACCCCTTGCAGACCCCTGAATTGTTTTATTTATTAGGCACACCTTTATAAATTTGGCTTCTCCCTGGTAGATTCTAAGTTCTGTGAGACCTTACAAGGCTCCTCATTTGGATGGCTCTCACTAGGTGTTCCTGACCCATAGCAGGGAGGTACTTGCCAACAAATCCTTACATCGTATTCCAAGAGACCTCTGATTTATTAATAAATCAGCAATAACTGTTGCACAGTGAACCCATAGCACAATGCTAAGTTTTTTATACGCGTTACCGCATTTAGTGCCTAACTCTGGGCACACACCCCACCACCAAGCCAAATGCTCTCCCTGCCACCCACCCATGCACCCGGAGGATGCCCTTCGTGGAATAACAGCTCTATTGCTTTTTCTCACTCGGCAGCCCCTCCTCCCTTGTCAGTCCAAATCAAGCCATTTGCAGGCAGAACACAAAGATCTGATTTTAGAAAGTGTGAGCATTTCCCAAGAAACAACGAAGACTCAGGTTGAGAAATTCCAGGCACACAGCTTAGTAACAAAGTCCAGCTTGGCCCAGGCTAACAGATGATATATTCAACCCTTCTTTTTTAAATCCTATCCTGTTTTACGCCCCCTGAGCCATTTCTTTCCTCCGTGTGTCTCGGCTTCTCGGTACTTGAAAAACAAGGCTTGTGGGCTCTCATCCAGGACACATCCCAGGCATCCTCCGGCCATCTGAGCCTGATCTATCCTGCCCGGCCCCCACATTTGGAAGCATTCTCCAGTGTACTCAGAGACGCTGCCCTACATACTAAACAGAAAGCCCTGGGCTGGCTGGCCGTGGGACCTCACACAAGCTACTTGGCATCTGCGAACCTCAATTCCATCATCTGTAAAACAGGGTCATTGGGAGGATTAAAGGGGAGAATAAATTTTGAAATTACTGCAAATCCTTGCCACTCGGAGTGTGGTCCTCAGACCAGCGGCAGCAGGAGCAGCCTCACCTGCCCCAGGCCCCACACACGGCAGCCCTTTTTGTCCAGGTGATCCAGTGCACATTCAGGTTTGACAAGCCTTGCTCTTTGAGGTTTACAGAGCGCTGGGTTTTTCCCTCCCTTGCTCAATTACACAGTCAGCACTCCCCAAACCTGCCATTTTTACTGCCTCAGCAAAAGGGGAATGCAGGGAGTGAACTTGAGAATATATGAACACTGGGAAGGGGCCGCTCATCTCGGCTTCCTGGCCAAGGACCACAGTGCCCCTCCTATGGGATGGTGAAGAGGGGGCTGGAGATGACAGAGGGACTCAGCCAGGAAAGAAACCAGCTTGGTGATGTAGCTATTCACCTCTGATTCCAGACCCCGCTGGGTGGTGAATTGCCCCCATTCCATGGGCCTGATGTGTGATATATTTTCTGTAATTATGGTGATGCCGTCTGTGTATATGTTAAATGACTGTAGCAGTTAATTATTTGTGGGTAAACAAGGGATGCTTCTTTGCCCCAGGAGAGACAGAAAGACACCCTGGTGAAAGAACCACAGGATCAAAGAGAAAGAGAAGGAAAAGGAAAAGTCATTCTTCCCCCAGGAGCTTTTCAGAGAGGAGGGAGTGAGCTGATTTTGATTTAGAGGAAAGCTAAAGTCAGACCAAAAGGCTCCTAAAGCAAGAGCAGACTGACTTCAAGGGTGCAAACCGAGGTGGGGAAATGGGGGTGATCTCCAAAGACAGGCAGGAGTGCCTGAGCGCCAGTCAGTCCCCACGCAGTCTCTGCTGCCCTGCACACACCAAAGCCTGCTAATTGTGACAAATATCTATTTTCCTCTTTTCTCTGCAACTTAGAACCCCCCATTTTTAGCTGAACACACGTTCCTTTCCCCCAATAAAGACAATATCTCCCAGACTTGCAGCCAGGTGTGGTCATGTGACCAACGCTGACCAATAGGATGTAAGCAGAAGCAGTTTCTGGGATATGTTCTAGAAGGGAGCAGGCGCATCTTTTTGCCCTTTCCTCCTTCTTGTCCGCTAGAAGGAGGATGGGATGGGGATCTTGAGCAGCCATCTTGAAACATTAGGTAATTTGAGGACTGGAAGCTGCGCTGGGCAGAGCAACAAGGTAAAAGATATCTGATTCACTTAAGCTTACATCTTACCGCCCTTATGCTAACCAGCTTATTAGTCTAGGACTTTGGACCTCTGGACTTTTAGGTGGGGAGTCAATTTCTAGAATATTTAGATCACTGTTATTTTGGAGTTTTTGTTACTCACGGACAAGCAAAATTGAACTGATAATAAATAATATATAACATAATACCTTAGATGAAATTCTCCAGGAAGCAGATTTTGAGATGGAAATCAGCATGCAGCAGGTTCCTTGGGCTATGGTCTCAAGATTGACACTTGAGTTGGCATGAGAGGAGAAGATTGGGCAGAGGAGAAACTGAATGTCAATGGAGTTACAACAGTGCGTCAGGGGATCTTGTGGAATGGAGGTGGCCCTTCAAAATTCTTCTCAGCAAGGGAACTGAGCCTTTGAACCTCTCTGGGATTTTCTAATCTGTAAAATGGGTATGTAACTGACCTTGTACTTGTCATGGGGATAAGAAAAAAATGCATGTACCGGACCCAGCTCACAGGCAAACAATAGCAAGAGCCACTTTTGGAAGACAAGAGAACTCCAGCCATGTCCTCTCAGGGCCCATGTCTGTGTATCAAGTAATTGGCTTGTGTGAGTAATATAGAAAATAAGCAGGTGACCTCCACTTCTCTAGAGCCTTCTCTAAAACGATCACCTTCCCCAGTTGGATGAGTTCACAATCTCTTCTTCTTTGTCCCTACAGTGCTCTGTTGGTAACACCATGGCAGCTCATACCACATTGACTGTAGCTGTTTTCTCGGGGCTCTGAGCTCCATGATCACCTCTAAACCTCCAGCTCCCAGCACAGTTCCTGGCACATAGAAGATGCCCAAAGTGCAATGGTTAAATCAATGAGCTTCACTGAAGGAGCCAAATCCCTGTGATGTCAACAGGACAAGGACTTCCCCTAAAGACAGGAAACATGACTTTGTGTTCCAGTCTTACCATCTCTCACTTAGAGCCTCCCTGAGCCTCAGTTTTGTCTTCCATGTCATGGGAATCAACACAAAGGTCTGTTGTGATGATTAAATGATACATTGGTTTAAAAACAGCAAGGCATGATGTAGATGCTATTTATATCATTGAAGATGAGAGAGGGAAAGGTTTTCATCAGTTGAGCCTAAGTCTGTGACTCTGAGGAATTGTTTTCCCTGCATCACTCTTTGGCTACATAGTTCTGCAAAATTAGGCAGCCACCAAAGTGTAGGGCCAAGGATAATTTGACACATCCCAAGGGTGGCCCTAATGCCAGCCTCTTTTGCCTGGAAATGAAAATTGTTTAAGCACACTAGCCACCAAACAAAGCCTCTCCAAGGGGCCCCATCCCTGGAAACATAAATGTTAAAAATAGAGCAGTTAGAGAAGGGATCATCACCACAGCACGGCCACCATGGTGAAGGGCCTCTGCATAACGCATATAGAACACAGAGACAGGGTCAGGCTTCCTTGTGGAACATCTAAGAGTGGCAATAAATAACAGGCTCTCTAGCTGTTCCAAAACATGCTTAGGTGAGGGGCCCAATATAAATCTGGGGGGCTCCCATACCAGTCTTGCAGAAGGAGGAATTCAGACCCCACATTGAGGCGCTGGGGGACATAGGAAGAACTCAAAGCATCTTGAACCTGGAAAATAAGTGCTATATCAGCAATACACTTAAGAGGCAGCAGGTAAGAGTGGTTAAGAGCAGTGACTTTGGAGCAAGTATGTTTGGAGTAAATCTTGCCTCTGTAGCTAGGGAACTGTTGCCTTGGTCAAGTTACATAACCTTTCTGTGCCTCAGTTTCCCCATCCATGAAAAGGGGATGGTACTAATTCTCAGCTCACAGGTTGCTGTGAGGGCCGAGTTAGTGTCAGTAAAGCACCTAGTGCCTGGCATATGGTAACTGCTCCCAAGGCCTGGGAACTGGGATGAAGCAGTGGGGGAACCATTAGCAATGCCATCAGTAATGATCACCTACAAGGTACTGCACCGTGGAGTCAAGGGGCCCATTTAGGAAGGCTCAGTCCAGTTGGAGATTTTTTGGTAAAAACCACCAGAGACTAATGAGGATCCAAGGAACAAGGACCTAGACCTCCGAGAGAGGCTGCTCAGAGGTGGGGCAGGCAGGACTCTGGGTTGTAAGGCAGAGAAATGCAAGTCATGGCTCAACGGAGTAGGGCACTGGCCCCATATGCTGGAAGTGGCGGGTTCAAACCCAGCCCCGGCCAAAAACTGCAAAAAATAAATAAATAAAGAAATAAAAATAAAGAAAGGAATGTATTGGCTTGGGAAACTGACACATTGAAAGGTAGTTGGCTTCAGGCGGGGCTGAATCCAGTTACTTACTACACATAGTGACAAGATGGCCCACCAGAAGTTACAAACTTACATTTTATTAGCAGAGTAACCGTGATAGAAAAGGCATTCTTTCCCACCAGTTCCAGAAAAATCCCCAGGGCTGCCTTTACCTGGCTAGAATTGGCCAGCTTGGGCCATAGCCCACCTCAGGACCCAGGGAGCATGGCCGGCTGACTTCACTGGAGTGATACAGACTAAGGGGAGCGTGCCTACCCAGAGGAAAAACTGGGGAGAGGCTGAGAACTGCATCCTGGCAGGCAGTTATAACAGCTATCCCCTACAGAAGGCTTCTCCAAGCAGGTAGGACTTCAGCCTACCCTATCCCCTCCTACTCTGGTTTAAATAGTAACCAGCATTTGCTCAAAGCTACAAATTGCAAAGGGCTGGCACCTACACCATTTAATCTCTTAACTCACTTGAATCAATTCTAGGCAGGGGGAAACTGACCACGCAAAGGCCCAGAGGTGGGGCAGGCTCACAGCAGGAGAAGATTAATCTAGCAGCTCTGTGTAGGAGGGATCAAAGGTCTTGAGGCTGGGAGGGGCAGTAGCTGGAGGTGGGGGGAGCTGTTCTTTCCAGCCCGAGGGGAAGGGAGACCAAACCTGTTTCTTTCCAGTTCATCAGGGAAGTCCCCTGGGGTGGTGTGGCCTGGCAATGGGGACAAGGTGAGGGAGGAGTGGACATAGGAATATAGGAAGACTTTGCTTTGATTTGAAAGCTGCATTGAAAGAGTCAAACATGACTCTCAAGGGTAGGCCGAGAGAATAGTGACTGACAGAAATGAGAAACTCTGTTAGGAGACAGAGGGTGAATTTGATTTCATTCATTTGAAATGGAAGTGCCACAAGAACATTCAGAGGAAAGCAACCTCAGCTGAGGCCAAAGCTCTCGATTTCCAGGCCCAGAAGGCACCAATGAGCTCCTGCAAGTGCCTTGGCCCAACTCTAGGGGGCAGTTTGAATGCTTGCCATTTAGGAGATCAGACAAGAAATGGGGCCCAAGGAAAGCAAAACTCATGAAAAGGGGAGGGCACTAGCAGTGCTGGGGGACAGAGACTAAGTGTGGATAGGGCCACTGGTATAGAGTTGACATATCCCAAACCCAGCAGTTCTAGGTCCTTGGAAGTTGGGCTTCTTGCTCTGTAAAGGTCTGGAGGACTCTGACTCATGTAACTCCAACATCCACACATGCACATGCATTAAAGCATGGACATGCACACTCATGCACATATATGCACACTTGTGCACATAGTGCTCACCTATGCACACTCATGCTCATTCATACACACTCATGCATGCACCCACACATGCTCATACATTCATGCACACACACACACTTGTGCACACATGGACATATATTCCTGAATGGGCATGCTCACTCTTACACACATGCACACACACGTGCACACCTATGCATGCTCACACACACTTGTGCACACCCATGCGCACTGGCGCACACTCAGACATGCTCATACACACTCACACACACTGGCACACACTCATAGATGCTTGTGTGCACTCATGTTTACTCATACATAATCATTCTCTCTTGCACACTCATGCTTGGTTATGTACACATACATTCTTGCACACTGGTGCACACATGTGCTCATTTATGCACACTCATACACAAACATGCTCACTCATGCACACATGCTCATACATATTCACATACATGCCCATTCATGCACACTTGTGCACACACAGACATACATTCATGCATGGACATGGACACTTGTGCACACATGTGCATACTCATGCTCACTCATACACACTCATGCATGCACATGCACACACTCACACGTGCATATACATTCATGCATGCATACTTGTGCACACACATACATTCATGCACACACATGCTTACTCATGAACGCATATGCACACACCCACACATGCACATACATTCAGGCATGCACATGAGCACTCTTGCACACATGGACATACATTGATCTGTGAACATGCACATATACATGCTTGTTCATACACATGCACACTCATGGACATGCTTGAACACACACATTCATACACACATGAACACTCATGCTCATTCATACACACTTATGCATGCACCCACACATGTGCATACATTCATGCACACTTGTGCACACATAGACATGCATTCATGAATGGGCATGCACACTCGTGCACACCTATGCATGCTCACGCACACTTGTGCATACCCATGCACACTGGCACACTCTCATACATGCTTGTGCACACTTGTGCACAATCATGATCCCTCATGTACACACATTCACATGCATGCATACAGGTCTGCATGGGCTTGAGGAGAGAGAAATTGTTCTGTTCTCAGAGAATTCCTTGGAGAATTCTCCCCAGACACCATCTTCTCCAGAAACATAAGATTCTCTCACACACAGTCATATGGGCACACACAGTCACATAGAAGCACATGTGTCACCACAGGGACTGGGCTACTTGGTTCACACTATGCTGGCTGTAGATGACACAGCAGCAGTTGGAAGGGAGTAGGAAGATGCTGGCTGCGGAGGGGGCCTCGGTAGCTCTGTCTGTGGGCCACCCTTTGCAGAGAGTCTTTGCTATTGCCTGAGTGAGGACGGATGGGATCTAGGCCCTCCCGGCTGGCAAGCCTGGGCAGGCACCATCCCCAGATGTCAGCGCTAATGCCTTGATAAACAGGGAGCTTGCTGGAATGTGGCTACTAATTGGGGATAGAGCTGCAGCCTTTAGCTCCGGGAGCAATGGTTAATGATGGGCCACTGGGGGAAGCCGCAGACGCTTGCCACTGTTCGAGTCCTGTCCTCTCTGCTTCTTAAACAGCAGTTTATCTAAAAATTGAAAACACTTCCCTGGGAATAATTATTTCTTGGAAGCTATGAGCCTGCTATCAGATTTCACAGCCTGCTAGCAGGTCAACCTATCAGCCAAGGGGCCGGCTGCCTTTTGGGGGACAGCTTTGCTCCTGCTCTTCCACCCTTCCAGATCTTTCCTAGGTCCCCACTGTGCAGCCACTGTGGGCACACTTGAAGGGGCTTCAGGGCTATTTAAGGCTGTGGGGAGCTTTGTTAAATGAAGGTGGCCTGGCAAGGAGGACTGGAGAGCATCTTCAGACTTCCCGAGGAAAACTCTTCTAGCATCACCTAAACCCACCAAAAAGCCTCAGAGTCCTCTTTTCTGGCTGAAGCTGAACTCCAGGCCTACTGGTGGGAGAGTAAAGGAAGAGCTAAGGTCAATTAAAAAAAAAAAAAAAACCATCTGTGGACCCTGTTTCTTGTTCAGAAACTGTTTCCAGAACAACAAGTTTGCAGCTGCAAGGGGAAGCACAGGCAGGAAGGAGGGGCCACCCTAAGGCCTGCCAGCTGTTCAGATGCAGGTAGAGGCCACCCCCATGGCCAAAGGGGTGCCCATGATCCAGAGCTGCCCTGGCCTTCTGCACTTGGGCCTGGCACAACTGCCTAAGCTATGATGGAAGGGCAGGAATTCACCCCCTCCTAAAGCTGACCCCACAGATGTCCTCCCAGGGTCAGCCCAGCCCAGACTATGACAGGGCACTGAGCCTGGAAACATGGCTGCGGGCAGCATCCTCCTCAGACGTGGAGGGCAGTGACACAGGCGGTTAGACTCAATGCCTTGGCCACAGGCCAGCCTTCCGGCTTGGCAATTACACACTGTCTACCTCCGCCTCTCCCTGCCACCCTGTCACCTCACTGTCAGGCGGCTTTAAAGCCACTAGCTTCTTCCTGTCAGCAAATGTTTGTGTGTGGCTTTGCCGGGTGACAGTTGAACAGAGCTTGCATTTTCCTGGCCCCTGGGCCCCTTCATGTTAAGGCTGCACAAGCCGCGGTGCCGAGAAGTGCGGGCCTGTCCCCTACTCCTGGAGGAAGGGCCACCCTGGCCAGAGCTGCTGAGGGAAACTGGAAGGTGGAGCCAGACCTTTCTCACGCTCCCAGCTCCCTGGAGAACTGTCCCTTAGTCCTCTTCTCAGATACATCTGGGGAGACTGCAATTCATTCTGCCAAATATTTATAAAGACAGGAACTACAACTCCACCCCCAGTAAGGTCACATGTGGTCCCTGCCCATGGGAAAATGGACAGCAGATTGGACCACCAGGCAGCCTATAAACACAGTAAATTAAAGGAGACACTCTAAAATTTAGAGGCAAACTTGAACTCTAAGCCAGGCTCTGCCAACCACCAGCTGTGTGGCTTGTTTCCTTATCTGGGTGACATGGAGTGGTAATAACGGCCCCTACCTTGTTCAAAGCCGATGGGGCTTTTTTCTTACTATGTGTACCAGGAAGCCACAGTGGAGATGTCAGAAATGGGAAAGGATCCTCTCTCCAAATGGGGGAAATGCAGGGGATTAAGTACCTCAGGGATCCAGAAAGGAACCAACAGGGACAGGGAAAAGGCAATGAGGTGATACAAAATGGTTTCATTCAGTCAGGGAGGAGATGGCTTGAGGGAGAGGAAGTAAATGGCAGAAAGTACTGAAGAGTTAAAATGATAGCCGAGGAGCCGCAGTAGAGGGTACAGGCCTAGAGCAAGAACAGCAGCAAAAACTTGGGTTTTCAGGTGACGCACACCCGAATCCAAGTGTTTGTTCTGGCCTGCCCCAGTTGTGTGACTTCAGCTGTGTTTCTTGATCTCTCTGAACCTCATCTAGCAAATGCATTCTCAGGTCTCACCTCGTAGGATTGCTGTGAGGGGTTACATGTGGCCTGGCACACAGTAGGCACCCATTGAGTTACCCCTATCTGCTTGGAGAAAAGGGATATACAAGTACAAACAATTAAGTAATCCCTCAAGGGCAAAGGTAGTCAGTGCCAAAGGCACAGGAAACAAATACACAGGGGTTCAAGCAGGGAGAAAGTGTCCAGGGCTGAAGTAACTGAGGAAGATGTCCTAGACAGGATTCTTGTGGTTGCAAGCAACAGAAATAGAGCTTGAAGTGGAGTTAGCAACCAAGGGATGCAATGGTATGGATAGGGTGAGGACAGGAGTGCTGAAGCAGAGGGTCAGTGCCCTACCATCATGCACTCACTCTGCACACAGGCTTTTATTCTGGTCACAGAAGTACCCTTGGTTCACGTGCAGGGCCAGCCAGAAGTTCTGGAGAGTTAATGCCCCCAGAAGCAACCCATGATGGTCAAGCTGGGGGGATAAATACCCCAGCTCCCTTGCTCTCAGGGGGGTACCTTAAAAGTATGTGTCACATTATCTCCCAGAGTTCCCCAACTGGATTGAGCCTCTGTTGCCCAAAGGGTTTGATAACACAGTTGTTATTAGCTTTCTTCCCTGTCCTGCTTTGTTTCCCTCACCCCATCCCATGTGTGTTTCTTGGGACCATTTTACAAAATTACTTGCAATCAAATCCTTACCTGGTCTCTGCATTTGGGGACCCAAACAAAACAAATAGTGAAGCTTCAGGTCTGGCTAGTTCTGGATACTTAAGCAATATTCTCAGAAATCTGTTCACCATCTCTTAGCTGAGCTCCCTCTTCCTCTTACCTCC
Source organism: Nycticebus coucang (assembly GCF_027406575.1). Taxonomy (NCBI): domain Eukaryota; kingdom Metazoa; phylum Chordata; class Mammalia; order Primates; family Lorisidae; genus Nycticebus; species Nycticebus coucang. The sequence goes on from NC_069804.1 coordinate 40,738,031, forward strand.
ATCCCAGATGAGGATAAGACATATTCAAAATCTTTAAAGAAAGATAGATAAAAACTATATTTCATCCCCAGGGGAGATAATGGGCATCCTTCAGAATGAGAGCTAGGACGGAAAGACAGACAAACATAAGGGAATCTGAAACAAATGGATTAGAAAGAGAGACAGAGTGCCTGCCTTCCTCCCCTTAATACCTGGCTTGTGGACATGCACTGGGCCATTAGGGGATGCCAGGGAGGGGGCAGATGTGTTTGTGCTTGGAAGGAAATAATTATAAGAGGGCAATGCAATTGCAGCCTGAGAGATGATTCTGAAAACACGTGTGTGTGTGTGTGTGCGTGTGTGTGTGTGTATAATCATTAAGCTGGCTCATGAGAGCAGAAAGCACACTGTGAGCTGGGAGGCAAGACCCTGAGGCAGTTTGAGTGGGAGGTCCTGGGTGTGGAGGCTGAGGCAGAAGAATTGAAATCAGGAGCTTTGGGAACTGAGATCCTAGCTGTCGGAGCAGAGGTTTGGGTGACCTGATCTCAGTTTGCCTGGGACTATCCCAGCTGGAGTACTGAAACAATTGTGTCCCAGGAAATCCCTCCAGCCTGGGCAAACTGGGACAGTTAGTCATTCTAGCTGAGATGCTTTGGCAGAAGCACCCAGGAAAACATAGATTCTGGGCAGAGGAGCAGGACAGAGCCTGCCTGGACAGAGCGGACAAGCTAAAAGAGAAAATGATGCAACACCCGAAAAAGGTTAAGGGAAATTCCTGGGTATTGGTCAAAATTATAATTTTTAAACATACCTTTTGACCCAGCAACTCTGCCTGTAGGAGTCTTGCTTTCAGAAATACTCATGCTCACACCCCCAAATACATGCACAAGGAGGTTTACCACAGCCTCATCTGTCACATGGAAAAATGAGCAGCACTGTAGTGGTCCAGTAGATGGGACAGGAATGAGAATGGTTAAAGAAATCACGGTATAGCCATATCGTGGCATACTTGGCAGTTAATAAAAGGCAAAGGTCTGTCTACATTGTCCTAGTTTGGTTTTCTGCAGAAACAGACCCCAAGTCAAACATTAGAGTACAAATTATTTATCTAGGCTGCAGAGGAAAAATGTGAGGGGTGTTGCTGGGAAGTAGAAGGGCATGGGGAGGGGAGACAGGGCGGGGAAGGCAGCCTCTAAAAAGTACATTATCCAGCTAGCTACTGCCGTGGGCAAGTATGGCTCAGTCCTACTGGGGGCCTCTAAGAAAAGCCTCCACATTATCCCACCCAAGGAGTGAGGCAGCTCATGTAATTAGACACCAACTCCTGAGATTCATTGGTTGGGGGCAGCTCCCTGCACTGTTAATTCCCTGGAACTTCCCTCCTTCCCTGCTTTGGCAAAGCACCCGAGAAAAGCTTCAAGCAGAGGGATTCTGGCAGTTAGCAAGGACAGGCACACTGAAGTGGTCCGGCTCCACGGATGCAGGCCGGGTACCAACAGCACCTCCCAAATATATGCATTGCCATGGGGAGAAACCGCTGATACATCATTTAAGGTAGGAGGAAGAGACACACCGTGCTTTTGCAAAGGGTGATTGCACTTTTATCATTAAAATGTGTGTCTGCACGTGTGAGTTTCAGGGCACATCTACGCACATGTACGTTGCAACCCGAATAAATAGGACTTGAAAAACCAGGTCGGGCGGCACCTGTTAGCCTCACGAGGGGCCATTAGGGTACCATCTCTCATGAGTCAGAACGCTGTGTATGTGTGTGTCAATTTTGCAGCGCCTTCTCTCCCTTGGTCTGCCAGACCCCTGGCGGTTGGACAAAGTCCCTGGGTAGGGGGATTCCCAGTCCACCGTGCTGCAGCTCAGTTCCCAGGTCACAACATGTGTATAAAGGAAAAGAAAAAGGAAAGCATAGACACCAAGCCATGATTACGACCAGGGGCAGGAACATCTACTTCCATGGTCCGAAATTTTCCAAACAAGTATAGTAGAACTTCCTGGTTGACCACCTCCTTAAGGTGACCTAATTTCACAGACCAGACATGCGCACATGGATGTACCAGTACAGTAGGCCTACTTCCTTATGCTGACCACCTCCGTATGCCGACCAGTTTGTTATAATCTCTTGGGTGGTCGATTTACAGAGGATCTACCATATTATTTTTGTAATTAATAATAATCTTAAATGAGGGAGGAAATTAGAGAATTGGAGTGCATCTCCTATGGGGGAAGGGAAGTGGAGAAAAGTTCACATCCTTCTAAAACCTTCAGCTTACGGTTTCAGAATTATGAAATTTTTGTATATTAGAAAGATATGACTTATAGAAACCATGTTTTATGAAACACCTCCCTCAGGTCCTCAGACACACTGATATTTTCATGCTGAAGATATACAAATATCCATACAGAGTAGGATATATATTAACTGTAAAAAGCCTTGTATCAGTTCAAACTAGGTTTTGCTACCAAATACATTTGTGCCAAACTGACATAAAACTTTTAAATTTCCACTGGAGGCCAGAGATTACGAATCAGCAGTAAGAAAAGGAAGGGTGACAGGTTCAAGAAGGAGCAAATAAGTCTTCAAAAAATAATACGGCTTTGGCAGGAGGACACTTCTGTCCAGCTCTTACCTGAGTCACAGAGGGAAGCCCCCCAGATCTGGGTACTTCCAGGGGCCTCTACTTCCTGATAAAGTATCCATGCCACCTTGCAGCAGCTCTCAGTGTCACAACCTAAACATTATGGACAGACAAATCCCCAGCGATCTTGTGAAAATGCAGATTCCACTTCCGTGGGTCTGGGACAGGGCCCAAGAATGTTCATTTCTAACACATTCCCGGGGGAGACTGACCCTGCTGGCCTGAGGACTGTGCTTTGAATAGACACCATAAAGTCATTTCAGTCGAACCAAAGTGGGTCTCCAAGTAACTTCCACACATTGGCCATGGTGGCCACAGAGAGCATGTCAAATTGTCCTACAGATCACCAGGTTTCTATGATCAGGTGCTAGAAGGAAGATGACAAGTCGGGGCTGGGGTGAGGGAGAGGAACCCAAACAAGAAAGACCAAATTCCTTAGGGAGCATAAAGAGTCCTTGAGAGGATTCTTGGGCCCTGTCCCAGAGAGACAGGGAGACCAGAGAGAGGGCAAATAAAGCCCTCGAGAGAGGAAAGGGGAGAAGCAGACGCCTGGGGGTGGCTACTTAGTGCTATTGACAACCTGGGTGTCAGGAGTTCCCATGCAGGTGACAGGGTATATTTAAACCAGAGCACAGCAGACCAGGAGTTGTGGAATCCTAGATGCGCTTACTCTCAGCAGGAAAAGTTTACACCCAGTCACCCGTCTGCCCACCCTGCAGGCAATGCCCTTGCTTCCTAATCCTTCTTCTGCCCAGCTGCAGTAGACACAGGAAGGAGTGCAGACCAAGAAGCCAGGCCCAGAGCAGAGGCAAAGAGCAGGTTTCATCCAGAAGAATCTGGGCAACTGCAGCCTGAAAAGACCTTATTATCTTGATGGTAACAGAAATCAAAATCACGGTCACTTCTGGACATGGACATTGGTGGGGAAGAGGCACCAGGGAACTTTCTGAGTAGAGGTGGAGGAGTTGAAAACCTTCTATAGCTTGATCTGGGTGGTGGTTACATGAGTGCTACATATGTCAAAAATCATCAAACTACATGGTTAAAGTGTGTTAACTTTACTGTGTAGTTGTCATATCTTAGTTAAAATTGGAAAAATAAATAAAAAGAAGCTCAACCTTGGGATTAAGTAGGGGAGCCAGTCCTTGAACCCTCTCCGAGCATTGCCCAAGAGGCTGTTGGGTTACAAGGGAATGACAGATTGCCTAGAGGACTGCAAGAGGGGACTGTACGCCTCCACCTGAACCGAACTAACTTGACATGAATCTACCCCAGGTGTGATCATTAAGCAAAGGAGATTTATGCAAAGATGTCTTATGATTTCACAGTCACCTACATGTTTGTGAAAGACCTTAATTGCCAAAGATCTCCCAAGTCCATTCTGCTCCTCCTCCTTAGTCGCAGAAAATTTATGTGAAGCATAACATGCCCATCTTTTTCTGAGCCTCCATTTTCAGTAGGTGTGTCCTATACTTGAGAGTATGACTAGCTTCTGACCACTGAGATGTAAGCAGAAGTTAGAACATGAGAGGTTCTCCTTTAAGTGATACATATGCTCTTCTTCTTCTTTCCTGCATATTGCAGCCTACAGATGTGATGGCTGGAGCTCTAACAGCCTTCTTAGATCATGAGGACAAGGAAATTGTCTGGGAGTGACAAGTCAGTGAGCTCCAAAAAGCTTTAGTTTCTAATGATTATATAAAGTCTCCTAGATTGCTTGTTTTTCCTGAAAGAAAATTTTCTATTTTGTTTAAACCTAGTTATTTCAGATTATTTTTTTCTGTCATATATAGCCAAGTACAACCCAGAGAGGGTCTCTTTGCCTGTGTGCGAAGGTGTCCCAAATCTTTGGTATTCCCAATCTTTCCCAGGGTAGTACACACTAATCCCATGTTAGCTGTATGCCCTTGACCACAGGGCTGGGGCGGAGGGCATCAGGGACATCCTACACCAGAGAACTGGCATGGAAAGGCTGGGACTAAGGAGTGACAATTGCACAAATGATAATAAACTAGTTCCTTCCCCAATATCCTCATCCTTACAGTGGGACTTTATAGCTTCTATAAAATCACTAGTCCCCAGCAAGATGGGAGCTTTTCCTCTACCCTTTAATCTGTGCCTTATTTTTGGCCAATGAGAGAGTAACAAAAGTGGCCCAAGCAGAAGGCTAAAAAGCATTTGGGCATTGGGACTTGCTGTCCTATTGCTTTGGAACTCTACAGAGGCCATGTGAACAAGCCTGGGCTAGCCTGGTAGAGGATGCGAGATCACGGGGGAGAAACCCCAGCCAGCCCCAGCCACCACACCAGCTGACTATAGAAGATGCGCAAGCAAGCCTAGCGGAGACCTGTTGAGCCCAGACCAGAAGAATCACCTGGCTAAGCCGCAGACCAGTGAGAAATCACAAGTAGTTGTTGTTTTAGACCACCAAATCTTGGGGTAGTTTGTTAGACAGTAACAGCTGATTGACACAGGGGACATGGCTTTTGAAGAGTGAAGTTCACACTGCCTTACCACAGGGTGATGGCAGTGAGGAAGGAATCAAAAGTGATTGGGGCAGGGAGAGGAGGAGGAAGGAAAAGAGGGAAATGTAAGACAGCTTAATCCTATGTCATCCCCAAGATCCCTCCCTTTGCCCCTGACTCTCCACCCAGCCTGGCCCATCCCTCATCTAGGTACACACTTGCTCCAGGAGTAAGGGAAGGAGTCCAAGCAACCTGTCCATTTCTCGCAGTGAGCAGTAAGTGGCACTGGTAGATGAACACAAGACAGCCGTGTAAGCACAGCTTTCCAAGGGCAAAGGGAGGCTCAGTTCCAGGAGCCAGGGAAAGGGGTGGGGGAGGTGGAAGGCATAGCCCTTGGGGCTAGTTTATGCCTTTAAAACATGCAGATGTACAGAGAGACAGAATGAGCCTTTTCTATTATAAAATATGTGCTTAGAATATTTATGTCATAGTTTCAACGCGTGCACTGAATCGAGTTACTGCATTAGGGAAGAAGATTTCCTTTGCTGCTTTTGACACACTTAGGTCTGGTGGCAGCTTTCGCGCAGGTGGTCTTCACGCACAAAAGGCACCCTGGTGTCTGGCAGGGGAATGTCCTGGGGTGGGACTTTGGCTCACAAGCTGTGTCTGGCTTTCAGCTTCACTCCGATGATCTCTATCTAGTATATTGTCCCCAAGAAATACATGTGTGAGGGAATTTCCTGGAAGGAGCCCCACTCAGAGAGCTGGGGGCCCTGCTGTTTACTACAGCAGACCCCAGAAAGAATGGGGTGCTGGGAAAGTTGGAAGACTGCCTGCTCCCAAGGAGCTGGCCTCCTGGGGCAGCAGCCTGGGTAGAACGATGAGGGGCAGGGCTCAGCTGGCAGAAAAGACTGACCTGGCTTTGGCTCGTAGCCTTGCCCCTCCTCCTCTCTGCACAAAAGCCCCTTTCATTTTCTTTCTCGGTTTCTCTCACTTTCTTTCCCTCTCTCTCTTTCAATCTCTTTCCGCCAACTTTTTCTATCTTAATTGGCCATAATATGGAACTAGAATTCTTTTTATTATCTACTATATTTGTTGAATACAGTTTTATATTCCTTGCTCTTAATTTTTAAAGTGGATGAGCTGAGCACTTTACGGTTTTCTTTCCAAAAATTTTATATCACAGCAGTAGTCATTAAGGCTGTTCACAAATATTCCAGTTCTCCATTTGAGCACATGATGGGATTGGATGTCCCCTCCTGTTTTTGGAGTTACTTGTGGCCATGTAACTTGTTTTGGCCAATTAAATGTAAGCACTCCTGGGGGGAAGCTTAATAGCCAGTGAGCTTTCAGGCCACTTTGTTTTCCTGCCACCATGGTGATGGCGGAAGCTTATGTAAAGGTGGAGACTTTCTCAGCCTGGGCATCTGAGTGGTTACAGTGAGCATGTTCTCCCTGGCTGCGCAAACCAGGGTGCAGAGCATGAGTAGGGAATATACTTTTTCATACTGCATGTTAAGCCACCATGTTTGTTACTGCAATATAGTCTTACCTATTCAGACGGATGCAATTGGTACCATCTTAGTTTGAATATCTTCTCTAATAAAAAATCATTTGCTGCCATGGCAAAATTATTATCTACGCCGGTGTTTTTAATCTTTTGAGGGTCAGGGGTCAGGATCCCTTTGGGAATCTGATGAAACTATGAGTTCCCTTAACCCAAAATGTACGTATGAAATTTTGCATAATATTGCTCCAGACTATGAAACAATCACCAAGACTGCTGGGCAACTTCCAATGTGCCAGCTGGAATGAAGTCTTCTTTGCTCCTTGTCCTCACCTCTGCTCCCCAGTCCTGAAACCATCACAAGCACAGAATTCTGACCATTCTAGCTGTGTTCTAATGACAAGAAGCCAAACATCACTTCAATCCCTGAAGCCGTGGCAATCATTGGAATATGGATGATTAGATTTCCAGGGAAGTTTCCCATCGTGGGTGAAAAAACACCTATAGGGATATCTTTGACAGCAGAAAGGGAGTCAGGCATTTCTGGGGCAACACCTTAGAAGCCCCCTCGTAGGGTAGAATTGAAAATAGGTGGTAGCAGGGAATTAGGGGGACAGAATGCAATGACAAAACACTTGGCCATGACCCATAGGCTCATCCTCATGGATTTCTTTACATGAAGTGCATTTCCTTGTACCATGCACCCTACATTCAGAGGAATAAATTCTTTTTCCACTACCACACATATGAGATCTTTTTGCCTTTCTCAATGTCAGTCTCATCATTTGCACAGCCTAAATTGCTGACTGAAAAAGTTCACTTGCAAGCTGGTTGTTCAGAACTGGTAACAAATGTCCCCCATGAAGATGGTGTTTAAAGTGGTAGTCATTCTTCATAGACAAATTACTAAAGCCTATCAGGTCTGTTGGAATGCTAGAAAATGTTGGAAATCAAATGTAGGAATCTCTTCACTCAAGTCCTCATTCCCTAAGGTGTGTTATTACTAAAATTACCCCTTTCTCACTCCGAATCGCACTATCTTGATATACCCAGATGCGAAAAGGGTTTCAGAGGAAAGCAATTTTATTCGACTAATTCTTACTAAAATGTAAGTGACTGGGAACTCCTTCATCCTCACAAGTATTCACATCTTTAAAAGTAAATCTCAGAAATCTGGTTGGATGCCTAATTGGTAGACCGTGTAGCAGAGTGAAAGAAAAACTGTCAAGAGCCAAGAAGGAATGTTTTCTTTGAGTTTGTCCCCTGGGATTACTCCCTAAAGCACAGTTGTTAATTGATAAAGCTCCATTTCATCTTTCTACCAGCCCACACAGTCTCTAAAACAAAAGTAATTTTTCAAACTAGCTCTTACGATCACCTTATTGGGGTTTCGTGTTTGTGTATGTTTGAGGGGTGTAACGGGCAGGAAAGGCAGCAGCTGTCAGCAGCCATGGGTCACTGATAAGTCCAGCATCCTGTAAGCCAGAGGACAGCTAGCACAGAAGTAATGATGGCTTTTCCATACCAACTTCACCCAGAACCTCCATACCAAGTGAGGGGCATTGTCTGCGATGCAATCTGGCATCTTGAGGAAGAGAAACCCTTATTTGAGGGAGTGCGTGGCTGGGGATGGAGGTGATAGATTTTTCATTCCTCAAAAACCACTTACAGAATATAAAATTAGTCACATGGTACCTACTATTGCCTAAAAACACATCTGTCTGTGCCATGGGGCTACATCCAGAGGCCTGACAGATGAGACAGTCTTCATCCCCACCCCCAACTGAATGAGGATGCACCTTCTAGAAAGAGCCGGCTGCCAAAGAGGATGTGATCATCTCTTCCTTCATTCAGCAGCCTTGTCTGCAATATTGGAAAACGGCTCGTTGGTATATTTCGAGGGATCAAATAATTAGTTCTCTTGGAATCTCGTTTTAGATTTTAATTCTTAGTCTTGGAGCCAAACTAGAGGAATAGAAATTTCTATCTGCGCTGGAGGGATTCAGTTTTGGTACACTAAAAAAGAGCCCTGCTTCAGAGGCATTTTTCCATGCATGAATCAAATTATTCCAGCTGGGTTTTACCAACATGTAGGCAATCAAAACCTACTTTCACTTGCTATTTTATTCTTTATTTACTAGTTCTATAAATACTACGATGGGTGTGCTTTTATATTGAGGTGGGGTGAGGGTGAGGAGAACAGCAGCTGCGGCGGGTCCCCTGCAGACCCCGCTTGGTGGGAAGACAGGACTGCCTCCCGTCTACCCCAGACTTTGGGCTCTTGGGTGTGGCTGCCAGTTTTCCATCTGTCGTACCTGTGCAGCGCATCTTCGCCACCCTCCTTGCCTATCTGGGCTGAGAAGGCCAACCTGATTTTTCAGAAAGGATACCCAAGCTTGGCAAAGAAACAAAAGTGAAATACTCTTAAAATCCAAGGAAGAGGCAGATGACTACACATTTCAGACAATTCCAGCCAAGGCGCTGGTGCATCTGGAAACAGCATCTGGAGCAAGAAATGGAACTTCAGATGAGAGTTTGGCCTTGGTGGCCTCTAGTTCTGATAGCTGATGATTTGATGAATTATACTTGCTTTCTGGGCCCCGGTGGATAAACCAGGATTAAGGGGTGAAGCGCTAGGGAGGCAGATTCTAACTCAGCATCAGGATGAATTTGATAATGATTAGAGTTGTCTGAAAAGGAATTGGGCTGCCTTGGGCATAGCAAGTACCCTATCTCTGCAGTTTTGTAAGCATAGGATGACCCTGAGGAGCAGCCTTGGAGAGAGGACTCAAAGCTCTGAGCAAGGTTAGCTTTGGTGATAGTTAATGTCCTCTCTGACTCAAGCATCCCACAACCACTCCAAACTTCCAAAGGAGGTGCATGTGCTCCTCGGAGTCTCTGCCACCTTTCCTAAATGGACACAGCTCCTTCCGCCTGTGGGGACAGAGACCCTCCAGTTAGGGCCAGCACAGGGGAAGGTAAGCAAGGGGGAGGCCACGAGGTTGCCATTAGGGAAAATGCAAGGGTCTGAGGCAGAAAAGTGTTTCCCTGAAGGATGGACATGTGGAGGGCCAGGGTGTATAAACAGACCTAAAGGTCAGTAGAAAAAGAGGGACCATCCAAGTCACTGTCTCTCTCAGCATCTGGGGAGTTGCCACAGAACAATCAGAGCTTCGTCATGCAAATTATCTACTTTCTCCTTCTCTTCCCCGGGGGCCATGTTCAAGGTACTGTAGTGTTCAGCAGCCCTTGCCATGTGGTGGTTGTTTCTACCTTGTCAGGACAGAGCTCCTAAGCCAGCAAGGTCCTGCAGGTGGGAGCCAGGCCACAAGAGCTGGAAGGCCAAGTAATGATGTCCTTGGCTAGCGCTGGAGGAGGGGGTGCCCCTGCCTCCACCATCAGCTTTCCCGTGGGAATGTGGGCCAGGCCCTCACCCAGCCCTCTTCTGAGCAACTGGGCCTGCCCACAGCTCTGTCAGCCCCTAGAGAGCCCTGGGCTCCCCCCTCCCTCCAGGGTCAGCAGTGACACACACCTCCCTGAGACATGGAAGTAGGTCTCAGCATGGCCCAATGGGACAGTGAGCCACCCATCCTGGACATTCATCTGATGAATGAGTAGGAAATTCAAGACAGCCAGTGTCCTGGATTGAATAGTGTTCCCCTAAAATCCATGCCCACACAGAACCTCCGAATGTGACCTTCTTTGGAAATGGGTACAAAGCTTCTCTAGCACTGACGTAAGTGCAGTGAGACAGGACACTCGCACGGGTCAAGCAGAGCAGACTCAGTAGTCACAGACCGGCAGCAAGAACAAACAGAAGCCTGGGATCCATGGCGAGCGTGTCCTCACAGCTGCGTAGGGTGGATGGAGGCTCTTCTGGTGCCCCAAATGTACCCTCCATGGGTTACACCCTGGGCATCACTGGGATCTCTGAGAACAAGTGTTGTGGGACATCTTGTTCTAGAAGAACTTAAAACACAGCCTCAGCTGTTCCACGATTCCTCCTTGTCTCAAGACATTGCACTCTTGGCAAATTTTCCAATATTCTGGGAACTGTAGCTGGAGGTGGGGGGAGCTAGGTGAGCCAAGGCCATTGGGGGACTTGTTCTCCTTAAATAGAGTCTTCGCTGATGTTATCAAGTTGAGATGAGAGGGGCCCCACATCCAATGGCAGGTGTCCTTCTAAGAAGAGAGAAATTTGGACACAGACACACACAGAGGGAAGACCACCATGTGAAGACGGAGGCAGAGATTGGAGTGATGAGTCTGTAAGCCAAGGCGCACCATGGACTGCCAGCAACCACCAGAAGCTGGAAGAGGTGAGGAAGGATCCTCCCCTAGAGTCTTCAGAGAGAACAGAGCCCTGCCAACACTTTGATTTCAAACTTCTGGCTTCCAGAACTGTGAGAGAATAAATGTCTGTTGTTTTAAGCCATCCAGTTTGCAGTACTTTGTTACAGCTGCCCTTGCAAACTAACGGAGCCAGCTTGGCTGCTTGCCCCCACCCCAGCTCCACTGGGCTCTAGCTGGGGCTCTGTCTGGCCCCCCGTGGTCTCTTGACTGATCTGGATTTCAGTGGATTAAACATTACCCCAAGGACAGCCAGCAGCATCACCTTATAAGAGCAACCCCAGGGAAAATCAGAAACACAAGGCCTTGTCCCCTTTTAGTTCTCAGAGAGTGGCCATCTCACCCCCCAAGCCCACTCCAATTTCTTGGCCCCTTAATACAGCCCAGCCATCTGGACCCTGCTTGTCTTCAAAGTGTCACTCTTAAAGTTGGACTATCCCACATCTGAGAGCACCATCCACAGCAAAGATCTCAGGGGGCAGGCACGAATCAAGGGGCCTTGGCTTTGGCCTCTTCAGTGCTGTAAAGAATGTGACTTGGTAGCCAACATTTAAAAATAGAAAGATTTTATTTTAAAGTATTTTTTTCTGTTTCTTGCAAAATCAGAGGTCTGGCCTTACCTGCCAGAACAGAGAAGCCCCCTTTTAGGTCTGGACATCCCCACCCAGCTTTCCACAACCCCAGTGCTCCCCATTATTCTCTGTCACTGAGGCCAGCTATTGGCCACCATGAATCATTTCTTTTCATTGTGTGGGTCTGGTACGGTGCTATTAAGAGGAGAGTGAAAGATTTCCTATACCCACGTCTCTATCAGAGGTGTGGAAAAGAGAGGGCTGTGTCTTTAAAGGAAAAAGGGAGTGAACATATATCTTGGTGGAAGTGGAGACTCTTCTCCTGTAATTACTATGCAAAGCATTTCCCCACAGAACACAACAAAGCCTAGGATGCCATTCTGGAAAGAAGAAAAAAAAGAGAAAAACAGCCTGCTTATTCCCTTCCATCCTGTCCTATCCTTCTAGGAGGCTGACTTTCAACCCCTGCTGAAAAGACTAAATAAAGGTTGTTTCTCAAATTTTCTCTTCCCAAGCTTCCAACCACAGGGTCTTGACCAGGATTCTCTTGAATATCTCTCCAGTCTCCCCTATCTTCAACAGGACTTTTTAGCAAAAACTTGATCATGTTTGCAAGGTGCCACTTCCCCTTCTTAACAGCTTTTATGGCCACCCACCTACACCGATGAGACAGATTGGCTCAGCCCTCTTAGCCAGCAGCTTCTCCCTCCCACGTAAGCTCATTCCCCACCAACCCACCACCCCATCATTCCCGCTCTGCCTAGGCAGAGCCTGTCTAACTGAGTGTGTGTTCCCAGAACCACCGACATGTTCACCCCTTCATCCCTTTAAGATAGCTTTTCCTTCCATCTCAAATCCCTTTCTTTATGGAGCTCAGGTCCTGCTGAACAGCTCACCCAACTCAGGGGCTTAGGGATGTTGTGGCAGACTCCCAGAAGTCGAATTTTCATGTGGGCCTGTAGATCCCTTGAAAGATAACTTCAAGACATTGGAGTGTTCAATAGTACCATTCTGAGAGATTTAGTGCTTTTGTAATAGTAGAGGACCTCCAAAACATGGCCTAGCCTCTGGGAGCAGGGCAAGAACTCCAGGAGGCAGGGCTGTCAACCACACAGGGAGAGCAGTTGAAGAGGAAAGAGTCTGGATAGATCATGTGTTGAACCCAGCACTGGGAGTGTTGGTTCTGGGGCCCAGTCCAGGGGAAACTCTGTCTGAGTTACACCGTTTGGGAGTCTGAGAGTTTTATAATCATTCCACAATCAAACCACATAATTTCTGTGCAAATTACTTAAGGGCCAAAAATTCTTGAATCTTAGAGGCAATAAAACCTCAGTGACCTGGAAACACAGAGACAGCTATGAGTGGCAGGACAGTCTACAGCACCAGGAAGAATACCAGCTGGCCGGGGCGGGGTGTAGAGTGGGCGGGGGCTAAGGTAACAACTGCAGGAACTTTATGGAAAAGGAAGGAATCTGCGTGCCCCTGAAATTGTTACCCACTCCACTTCCCATCATCTAGCCTCCATCTGCCAGCAAACTCTTATTCATCAGCTATGTCCCAGTTGAAATATCCTCTCTTCTGGAAAGTGGCTCAGATCTGCTTCCCTTTTCCTCTCCTCCAAACTAATGCTTTCATAAAGCCTTCACTGCCTAAAGCTCAGCACAATAGGCATCCCATGAAACAGTCCTTCCCTCTCAAACTGCTTCCCTCCACAAATCACTACAGGCTTCACTTCCCCAGTGGCTCACTCAGATTTCTTATTTCCTGCATGGTGCCCTTTGAAAAAAGCCAGTTCTTCTTCTGAGTTGTTCTCTGCTTTGGACCAGGTATAATAGACTTTCTAGAATGAACTCGCCCCAGCCCAGGCACAGACTCAATTTCCCTTTGCTCCATGCCCCACAGCTGTGGCCAGCTCAGCTGCTCCCACACATAGCTCTGGCTTCCAGAACTGCAGCCTGGGCCCAGCTCCAAGGGCCTTGGTTGCACAGACTGGGAGGGTAGATAAGCCCAGCAATGAGAGCCCTTCCACCTCCATGCTCCTGCCACACACTTGCTTACATCTCATTTCCGGTAGCTCCTTGTATCTTTGTCTTTCATGCAAATCTGTGCTTCTCAGAGGCTGAGACTGTTTTATCCCTCTGGGTCTCTTCAGAACTTCCATGTGGGGCCTGGCACCTCACAAGTTGTGATAGATAATGTTTGTCCATCATGCTTTACTCCTTGTCTTTGACACTGTTTATTATGGACAAAATACATCTCCCCATCCTCTGACTTGGAGCGCGGCTGTGGGAATAGCTTTGGCCAATGGAACGTGGGTGAAAATGACAGTGTGTCAGCTACAAGTCTAAGCCTTAAGCTTCTGCCAGCCCTCTTGAAGCTTCTGTCCTCCACTGTGAAATGAGCATGCCACAGGTAGCCGTTGCTATTTCAGCCTAGGTCTCAGAATAAATCTGTATGGGACAAATACGGACTCCAAGTGAAGCCTGAACTCAAATCTAGCACAGTTTGAACTGTAAGTCAACCTTCCAATCTGTGAGCATGGAATAATGTGTGCAGTTGTAAGTCACTGACATTTGGGAGTTGTTTGTTATACAACATGATTACAGAGTCCGTAAGTAACACTTTTGAGTCATAAACCAATGGGGAATGAATGAGTGAAAGCAAAACTTACCTTCATGACAGCTCAGTTCCAAATATAGCTCACAATAACTCGGCAGTTCTCAAAGTGTGTACCCCAGATTGGCAGCATTCACATCATCTGGAGATTTTTTAGAAATGCAAATTCTTGGGCCTCTCCCTAGACCTGTAGAATCAGAAACTCTGGGAGGGAAGGGCAACAAGCCCTGGAGGTGATTCTAACACACTTAAGTTTGAGAACCTCTGCAGTAAGGGCTGAACTAGAACAACTTCCTTCAATCTAGGAACCAATCCTTCCTGAAATGCAGACACTCCAGAATTTTAAATGATGGAGCCCAATTACCCTAATGCCTTGACCATCTCCAATACCATCATCCTATTTAATCTAAGGTGCCCTGAGGCATTCCATCGGGCACTAGTCTAGTGGCTTTTCAAATTTTCCTGCATAATAGTGCAGAATCTCTTTAGAAGCTTTCAAAAATCCTGATGCCCAGGACACAACCAAACCAATTAAAACAGAATCTCCAGGGGTGAGACCCAAGGCTTAGAAATGTTTAAAGATCTGTCAGGTGATTCCAGCATGAATCCAAGGATGAGAATGGCCTTTCCTCTTTTTAAGAGCCCGGGGCTGGCCCTGTACTGTCCCCCAGCAGCTGTCTGCTCTCACTTTTTGCCATGCAAAGCATCATGCACGACCCCTTCTGCCACAGGTCTACAGAATCTAAAGGCTTGGTAGATGTTATGTGAGTTTCCAGTGAGTTTAAGAGACTGGATCTGACCATGGAGGCCTTGGGGAAGTGTGCAGCATGAGCTGTAAGGGCGTGGAGTAGCTTCATTTATGCAGTCACCCAACATATCCAGAGTACCTTCCACATGCAGGCAACGTGCTGAATGCTTGTGAGTCTTACCAGTAGCAAAACTGAGGCAAGCAGATATGAGAGTGAGGGCCCACATCTGCACAGGAGCCCCTGTGGGAGCTTGAACACTGAAGCACCACTTACAGCAGTGGGTTCCCGGCCAGGGTGCAGGTGCTCTGGAGGCTGAATGGCTGTTCACCAGCTATCTCTGGCTGAGTCAGGAGAGTCAGGGCAGCCTCATTACACTGCTTCCTCTCTCTGGCATGAGCTTGGGGAGTGAGGGCCAGAAGCAAATCTTGAGCCTGTGGGTTATGCTGCGAATGACTTCTGAAGGAAGTGCTCCCAGCAGAAGCTGGTAAGGGAGTAAAGAAAGCAGGACAGGTGAGGGGACAAAGCCAACCGAGTGTGCTGTGCTGGGCTCAGTGCTGCAGAGGGGAGGTCCGGCTTGATCATACTGGATAGACCCAAGGCAAGAGAGCTGGGCTTTTCTATTCCTGTGCCCAACAATCGCTGATACTCAGCATGGGGCCACCCTGCAGCCAGGTAGGGGAGGCAAACTCCCAGGCTCATCCCCTCTCTATACCTGCAGGCAAAGGGGTTCCAGCAGCCCAAGGGAAGGCCTGCAAAAGGAGAATCACAGGTACAGTTTCTCAGAAGCAAAACCACCACAAAAGCTGCAGGGAAGGACATGCAGAGATGGTAGCACGGGTCCAAGGTGGGGTTACCAGATTTAGCAAATAAAAATCCAGGATGGCTAGTGTTTATTTGAATTTCAGATAAACAATGAACAATTTATTATTTATTCATTTATTTTTGAGACAGAGTCTCACTCTTTCACCCTCGGTAGAGCGCCGTGTGTCACAGCTCACAGCAACCTCAAACTCTTGAGCTCAAGAGATCCTCTTGCTTCAACCTCCTGAGTTGCTGGGACTATAAGCACTCGACACGGTACCCAGCTAATTTTTCTATTTTTAGTACAGACGAGGTCTCCATCTTGCTCAGGCTGATCTCCAACTCCTGAACTCAAGCAATCTACCTGCCTTGGCCTCCCAGAGTGCTAGGATTATAGGTGTGAGCCACTGTGCCCAGCCTGAATCATTTTTTTTTTTTTTAGTGTGAGTATACCCCCGTGCACTATTTGAGATGCACTTATACTAGAAAATATTCTTTATCTGAAATGCAATGTAACTGGCTGTCCTGTATTTTAGCTGTCACCTCTGTCCTGAAGAGGTGTGGTAGAGTTCTGACCGTGTTTGCCTGCTCCAAGAAACAGCAAAGTAGGCCACTTTTGCTGTTCATAGAGGTGCATGACACAGAGTGACAATGTGAACTTTTGCTTTCCAGATGCTTGTTTCTTTTTCTTTCTTTTTTTTTTTTTTAGACAGAGTCTCACTATGTTGCCCTTATTAGAGTGCTGTGGCATCACAGCTCACAGCAACCTCAAACTCTTAGGCTTAAGCAATTCTCCTGTCTCAGCCTCTCACGCAGCTGGGACCACAGGCACCCACTACAACACCTGGCTATTTTCCTGTTGTATTTGTCATTGTTGTTTGGCAGGCCTGGGCTGGATTCAAACCTGCCAGCCCAGGTGTATGTGGCCGGTGCCCTAGCTGCTGAGCTATAGGCACTGAGCCCTTGTTTTTTAATTATGCTGCCATGCAGTGCTCTGTGGATCCATTAGTATTGCCCTGGGCCACTGCTTAGAGCATTCGCCATTCTTGGCCAGTGTCTTAGCTAGAGCCAAAGTTCTAGAATGTGAAGGTAGTGGGGAAACTGGTATTATCTCATTGGTCCCTTTGATACTTCCCCTGCATTAGACTAGAGCTGACCCAGCACCAGCGTACCCCAACATCAGGAATGAAACAATTACCAGATGCCCAGCCTGCCCACCCTGCCTCAGAGATCAAGGTGCTAATGCCCTCTGACCGCCTGGGTCTCAAGCCCGGAGCTGGCCTGTCACTTGGTCAGCCTGACCCTTTCATTAAGTATTTTTGCATCCTTTTACCAGTCTTTAAATACTGAAAAGATGGTTTCAATGATTCTGGAAGTTGTCCCAATAGCTGGCAGGTCCTGAAAATAGGTTGGGATTGATTGATTTTGGTTATAACCAGCACCCCACAGCCCATGCATAATATTATATAAAATATACAAACAGCAAGACAGGGAACAAAGCCAAGACTATGACTCTTTACTTTGATTTGCGATCTGCTTATTTGAAATCCCATGTATTTAGAAGACTGTGAAAATGAATATGATCCTGCTTGTAGCCCTGTTCTCTCCCAGGATCCTGAGATATCTGGAGCTGAGGCAGTAGATGCAAGGTATGTAGAACATTTGAGTCTTTTGTGGAGGGCTAAGGGGGGAGAAGGTGGCGGATAGCTCAATGCTTTCATGAAATTAAAGTGTGTATAGGCATAGGTGACCACATTCCAGGAGGTCTCGCTCATAATCTTTTATAAAAATGAATTAAGACATGGGCCGAATTTTTTAAATGCCTTTGGAATTTCTCTAAAGGCTTTTAAAGTCTTGAGATATTTTTACAAAGTCCTTCCATGTGGGAACTTTAGGCATTTCATTTCAAAAGTATAAACACTCGAAAATCACAGGATATAACTGGGTTCTAAAATTAATTGGAAAGAAATACAAGTCATTGTCTTGGGATGGGTTCTTCCCAGAAGCAGACCCTGAGACAAGAATTTGAGTGTAAATAGTATATGTAGGGGGATATTCCAGGAAGTGCTGGTAGAGTTGTAAGGAAATAAAACAGGGGCGGGCAGATGGGCCATAAAGCATGCGTTATTGAGCAATGGTGCACCAGCAGAGCCCAACCCCATGGGAAGCAGTGTGAATGGTTATCCTCAAACTACTACGGTAAAGGACTCGAGATTTTTGCTTTCTTTTTAATTTCTAAACTATCTTGGACTGATCCTTCTTTCTCTGGATACTTTTGAATCAATAATAAAAATGAATTACTAAATCGGGCGGCGCCTGTGGCTCAGTCGGTAGGGCGCCGGCCCCATACACCGAGGGTGGCGGGTTCAAACCCGGCCCCGGCCAAACTGCAACCAAAAAATAGCTGGGCGTTGTGGCGGGCGCCTGTAGTCCCAGCTGCTCGGGAGGCTGAGGCAAGAGAATCGCTTAAGCCCAGGAGTTGGAGGTTGCTGTGAGCTGTGTGAGGCCACGGCACTCTACCGAGGGCCAGAAAGTGAGACTCTGTCTCTACAAAAAAAAAAAAAAAAAAATGAATTACTAAAAGAATTTTTATTTATTTATTTATTTTTTTATTGAATCATAACTGTATACATTGATATGATCATGGGGCATCATACACTCGCTTCATAGACCATTTGACACATTTTTAAATCATACAATAAAACAGTGTTTAAAATTCAAGACCCCTGGGCATCTACCCAGAAGGAAAAAAATCCTTTTATCATAAGGACACTTGTACTAGACTGTTTATTGCAGCTCAATTTACAATCGCCAAAATGTGGAAACAGCCTAAATGCCCACCAACCCAGGAATGGATTAACAAGCTGTGGTATATGTATACCATGGAATACTATTCAACCATTAAAAAAAAATGGAGACTTTACATCCTTCGTAAAATTCAAGACCCAATTTTTAATTACTGGGTTCAAGAGAGATCTAGTTACTCTATGAAATTGCTGTAGAGGCTCCCAATGCTTACTCTCAATTTCTGAACTTACTGAAAATCAGTAACGAACAGTTCTCAGACTGCCAGAAGTCCAGGGACCCTATTTTGAGCATGTGTGTCAGAGCTAGCCCACCTGAGAGGAGAGGGAGTTGGGGTATTTGTGGGTTGAGGCTAGCGCCCAGGGAGAGAAGGCTGGGGAGCTGGCCCTACTTCTCTCTCACTGTGTGTACAGGCACAGGAAAGGCCTTGGCCAAGAAGATGCAGAGGAGCTAGAAGTGCAAGGGCACGCTAAAGTGGTAAAAGCCAAAGGCTTGGGGTGGGGGGGGAGGGCAGCCACATTGTCCTGGATTCATATTGCAAAAAGGAACCATGAAAGTCACTGGGCCAGCCTCTTCTGCCAGAGATGGAGAAACTGGTCCCTGAGCAACTCATTGCCCCACTGTTAACACCCCAGGATTATTGAGTAACACTGCTGCCAGGACTACCAGAGAAGGAAGGGCTCTTCTCCATTTGCCTCTGTCTTGTTGAACTTGGCTTTCTTCTGGACATTTGCCTGCCGAATTTCTGGGACCACATGGATAAATACCAACTGGGAGACAGGTGATGCCATCACAGCAGGGCCAAACCCACATAGGTAGAAGGCCTGGCTAAGGTCTCGTATGCCCATTCATCTCCTGAGGACTGGAAGAAAGGTCCAGAGATATAGTGCAAAGCCAGGGTTATAACACAGATCTCCTGGCTTGAACCTGCAGTATAACTCTCTGTGGCTGTTCCCTCATCCATAAAATGGAGATGCTAACCTGTGCCCCTACTTCCCACACAGGACTGTTGTAAGGATAATGTGAGACGAAAGCATGGAAAGAAGTTTTTGAAAAGTTGAAAGTCTGCTGTGGCTGTCAACTCAGAGAGCAGAATTATCTGGGGATGAGTTATCTGGTACCCTCAGCTCTCAGAGCACAGACTCTTAGTAGTGGCTTTAAAAGGTCTCTGATTGAATTCTAGGTAGGATATTGATTTGGATCCTTTATCAAAAAAAAAAAACTAATGCTGTAAAACGCATCATAGGGGCAGTTGGTAATATTTGAATAAGATTTGTATAGTAGATAATAGCATTGTATCAATGTCAACTTTACTGAATTTGATCATTGTAACGTGTTTATATAGGAGATGTCCATATTCCTAAGTGGCACATATATAATTGGCTTTATGAACAAATTTCAATGACCCTTATTTTTTTTTTATTATAATCCTCTCCCTCATGTTTTAGATTCTCAGGCAAGTAGGGCTCGATGACCGGAACCCTATAACTTTTAACTAACTACTTGACCTTTTTGAGTTGTTTCCCAGAAATGGCAAAATTTCTGCAGGACAAAGTTGAGATTCTGAAGGCCTCTGGGCAGACTTACTGACTCCAAGTTTAGCCATCCCTCAATAACCCGCCCCAATCACGTGGACCCTTGTTAGTTTCACCACAGCAAAATCCTTGTTAATTACAAGATAACCTGCCCCAATGCATGTAGCTCCTCTTTAAAAAGCCCAGTAGTCTCCATTAGTTCAGGAGATGGATTTGGGACCGCTTTTCCTGTTCTCCCAAGAGATGTCTTTCATATTAAAATTTCCTTTCTTCCTTGGCAATCCTCCTTGTCTCAGCAATAGATTATTCTGTGTTGTGAGCAACCAGACCTAGGCCAAAACCTCTTGCAGTTTTGATAACACATGCAGAAGTATTTAGGATTAAAATGTCATGATGTCTACAACTTACTCACAAATCGTTCAGTGATACAATAATAAAAAGTAGTAATAGTAGCAATAATAATAGCAGTTATGTATATATGTGTAAGTGTGTATATATATGCCCACAGAGAGAGAAAGAGAAAACAAAATTGTGTAAAATGCTAAGAATTGTTGAATCTTAATGACCTGTGTATATAAGAATTCATGTACTATTTTTGTAACTTTTCTGTAAGCTTCATTTCTTTAAATAAAAAATGCTTTAAAAATATCAATCCATCAATCACCTCCCCCCTCAAAAAAGTCTCTGAGCCACTATAGACACTATGCTAATGGTAGAAACAGTACTTCATGGTCCCTCGTTCAGAGCTTCCTGATTCAGATTCAACACAGATTTCTAATAGATTTGGTTATCTGATTTATCAGCCCAGAACAGAATTAGAAATAAAAAAGTAAACAGAGGTAATGGCAGGTGTAATGACAACAGAAGAAGTGATAGTTGACATCTTTTTATCAAGAGCTGGGACCAAAAAAACCATAAAAGGCAGACACACAGTTGTGAAACCTCCATATGGTATTGAATGCCAAAATGCTAGCCTGCAGCTAGAAAGGTCTTTCTAGGAGAGTGAAGGTATGGCTAATCAAGAAACTCAACCAGTTAGCAGAGGAGCACAAATTCACTCATTGGGCATTCTCTTTTCTCTGCTCTACGTGGAGCTTACATCATTATGTAAAAAAGTGAGTTGGTGCCATATCTCTATTCAGGAAGATAAGGAAATACAACCATCAGAAACTATTGAAAACTTCATGGCTACTCAAAGAGGTAGCTGTGGCAGGCAGCGTTCTCTCTCCAAAAGCCCTTTCCCTCCTTCTTCTTTCTGTCATATTCCATCTACCCCCAAAGACTGAAACTACCAGATATTCACTTTCCTAGTATCCCTTGTGACTAAACCATAGCCATGAAATCTTGTGGGACCTGAGGAGGAGGCTTTTGTGGAGCTTCTGGGAAAGATCCTCCTCCCTGATTGAAAAAGGTACATAAGAAGAAAGTCCTCTTTATGCCCTGCGTTAGACATGATTGGGTGAGGATATAATGCCTCAGAGCTGTGGCAGCCATTTTGTGATAATGAGGAGACAAGCTAAAGATTAAAAACCAATACTCTGACTGTGAAGGAGAAGAATAGAAAGAACTTCCCTTTTTAATGACCTGTCCAAAAAGCTGAATTAACCAGTGTTGCAATCAGACTTCTTGTTAGACATTCTCATTATTTAAAACAAATTTATTTTGCTATTTTATTATTTGCAGCTGAAAACATTCTCACATCAACTGGGAAACCTCTTTTTTCTGGAAATATCTATTTCTGCAGATCCTTCCATTCTCCTCCATGCCTTACGGGGGGGGGGGGGGAGGAAGGTTGGGGAGGCTTGAACAAAATATGAGAGGTGAAGCTCTCCTGAAAATCTCCTTGGATGGGAAATAAATACACATGGAGTTATCCTAGAAGCAAGTCCACCTAACAGGGATTCTAATATTTTCAATACTTTTTAGAGGACCTCCATGCTACTACTTCCTTAAACCAACCGTATCACAATAACCAAGGAGGTTTGTTAAAAATACAGATAGTGATGTTCCTTTGTGTCTACAGAATCAGAATCCTGGGAGTCTGAAAACCGTTCATTTTCATCAACAACTTCTTGAGTTTAGTAAGGTTCCTGATGGCTTTACATCATGTAGACTCCAATCTGTGCCATCTGGTTGGCTCTCTCCATGCTTCCTTCTCCCTCAGCAGCTCCTTCTGAGACACAAATAGATTTCTCTTCTCTTCTCATGAAGAGTAATTTTCCCACCCTAACTCAGCTTCTACCTCACAAGGCTTCTCAAGATGCTCCCATACAAATATAGTCCACTCCCTGAGAATCATTAACGAATAAAAAATGATCCATCTTATTGCATTGCTGATGATCAGCTGCAATTGTCAAATATGATTTCTAAGTCAACAAGGTTCTGAATTTTTCAGGAAATAACAGAAGAGCATATTCACAGAAATTCTCCTGAGGTGTCCTGGGAGTTATTCTTATTTCTCTCTTGTGGATGAAATTTGGCCTATGGTTCTACTGTGTTTTCCAAATCAGTAACTTTAGTCTTTCCTAGCCAACCATGTGAGAGAATTCATCTGCAGCCAACAGAGGCCTGCTTCGGGGCATGGGAGACAGTCATGCAGGGCTAAATGTGGAAAAGACCCATGGAAAAAGGGCATCCAGCCTCCCCAAGGACAAGCACTTTGCTGTACCACCTCCTTAGTGCTGACTTCCCAATTCCGCATGAAAAAGAAAAAGGCAAAAAGGAAGTGTGGTAGGCTAACTTACCAGCCTTTTGACTTGTCTTTGGCTTGTCTTTTTTTCCAGTGTAAGGCCCCAAAGCTAAAAACTACAATTTCCAAGAACCGCTATAAGTGATCAGTCACATGACCTTTGTTCCACCAGTCAGTCACACTCAGTAAGATTGGGCTGCAGATGTGAACAATGCAAGGCCCATCCAAGGACATCAGATCTTCTGGCAAGAATTGTGGTAGAGGGATCTGTTCTGGGATAACTGAGGCAGAGCTTCTGAATCTAGTGCTGAGGGTCAAAGGTGCTGAGCTGTAGACAGAAGGGTCAAGCATGTTTCATCTAGAACATTCACTTGGGGTGGTGGGGTGTCTCTTGCTACCTTGTCTTGTCTACCTTACCTTGGCTCTGAAGTGTCCAAGGCCAGGTCTTTGGCCCTCCCAGGAACTCATTAATCAATTAATACCTTTTTAAGAATCCCTTTCTTTTAACTATTTAGAATGAATGCTGTTTTTTTGCTGGTAAGAACCTTAAACTATTGGGGAGGCAATTTAAATATTCCTCAAATGAAGAAGAGATAAAACTTATGTCTATTCTTAAACACAAAAATTAAGAGATACAACATCGCCAGCAGCCCAGAAATTGCTCTTGCACCCACTCCCAATCAATTACCCTCTGAAAGTAACCATCATTTTGATTCTTATCTATTCTATAGATTAGTTTTGTCTGTTTTTTAAATTTCATGTAAGAATAAATCATACATTACATACTCATTTGTGACTGGCTTCCTTGCCCAACAGTTTTTTTTTTTTTTTAATGAGATTCCTCCATGTTCCTTCCTTTTTTGCTGTGCAGTATTCCCCAGTTTATTTCTCCACCCTCATATTGATGGACATTTGGGTTGTTTCTCATGGATCAAGCTAGTGTTTCAAACATTCTGTGGCAAACACCTACAAGTGCAATTGCTGAGGGGGAGGGCAAGCTCTGGGTTAAGTTTAATAGATATCACCAAACAGCTTTATCTGAGGATTGAATGCTTCCAGCAGCAGTGTATAGGGGGAAAGGCCATAGCAAAGGTTTTGTTCTAATTTTCAAACAGCAGAGAAATCTCTGACTACCAGGACTGATCATCAGTGCAAGTAGGATATTGATTAAGGGGAATTCAAGATGAAGGTCCCAAGTTGTCTAGTGCAGAGATCATGTGCTGAACAGGCTCAGGTGGAAAAACCTCCAACCTCTAATACCCAGACATATGGGACAGGTAAGGTGCTACCTATATAGAGAGAGCAGAGTCCTTTAATAAAGACTATAATCCTACCATGTCAAGGTCAAGGATGAGCCTATCATAATGGAATACAAAGGGCTTATTATTTTCTCCTTCCCCTTTTATCCCACCAATTCCACATTAGAGTTCTTGCTCCCTCAATCATGACTCCTCATACCCACCCCACACAATGACTTTCCTCTTAAAGAGGAAAAATCCCTGAGCACTCATTCAAGAGTATAGACGCTGGTGTCGTAGAGACCTGTGTTTGAACCCTGACTGGGGATGAGGCTAGAATGAGACAAAAGAGGTGCTTAGAATGTACAATGTCAGGGTCAGCATCTGCTCAGCCCTGAGAGAGAGGATCTTCTTACATTTAGCTTCCTAAGTACCTCACTGCTAGTCCTGACTCTGATCCTGACAGTTACTGGTTGTATATCTTGGACATGTTTCTTAAATTCTCTAGGCCACAATGTCCTGATCTAAAAAATGGGATACCTACTTCAGAGGCACTAATCATATAAAGTAGTAGTCCTGTGCTAGATTCACAGTAAATGCTCAGTAAAACATAACTGTTAACAATTAAATCCAAACCAGGTTGATTTTTGCTATGAGTGCCTGTGTTGGAAATTTTTACGACCCTGAGCAAAAATTACTGAAATCTTTATCCTCCTACACCACCCATGTTCTATGTCACCTAGACCCATGATTATCCCTTTTCTCACCATTCATTGGACAACTCAGTTTGAGAATAAGCAATAATTTTCACCTTAGCTAGCTTTGGCTATGATGAACATGGTACAGGATACCTTTCCAACTCAGAATATCAACCCTAACCCTCGTAAAATCAGGTTTCTGGTCAGCTTGGGGCAGCTGCTCTGCCAGCCTTGGAAAGGAGTCTAACAAATCATTAAGATGGCCCCCAAGGTCCTACTTACCTGAAAAATCCAGAAGGAATCCACAGAAACAGAGGGATGAAATAAATCAGACTACAGAGAGATATTCCAGAAGAGACTAGGGTTTTCTCCCCAGATGGAGTGAAAGACTAAGCCCCAACCCACGTTTCAAAAGTAAAGTCTGATTCATTTCCTTTGCAGTGTATGACCAAGGTGTGGTTGGACTGGCACATCATATTCTGATGATGTTTTCCTCTTCTCTTCCTTTGCTTTCTCTTCTTGCTCTCTCTCCCCCCTCCTTTCCATCATATATTCACGGAATGTATGTGGTATCAGCAAAATGAATGACATGTCCTAGGATTTTTTTTTTGACTCTTTAATATGGAGAATTTGAAACATATACAAAAATAGACAGAACACTATAATAAACTCCCATGTACCTACCCATCACACAACTTCCAAATTGTCAATTCATGATCAATCTTTCATACCCTCATCCACTTCTCCTATCCCTACATTATTTTAAAGTGAATCCCAGACAACATATCATTTCACCCATAAATATTTCAGTATGCAATGCTAAAGATAAGGCCTCTCTGTTTAACATAGCCATAAGATCATTCTCACACCCCAAAAGTAACAAAGAAATTCTTAGTCATCAAATTTCCAATTATCTTAAAAATGTCATAAAAGCAATGATGGCACATAGTTTGTTTGGAATCCAGATCCAAGTCATCTTGGGATTTTTTGTAATTCATCTTTACTATTATTCTTTTCCCCTCTCACGGCCACTTCTCTGAGGATGATTACATCATAGTTCTAAAATTCCTGCCCCAAATGTGCACACTGCTCGCTTTGCTGATACCACATAAATTCCATGAATACATCATGGAGGAATAGGGAGGGGCTTAGCACACACTCTTAATTGTAGCCCATCAGACTGCTATGTGCTGGGGCTCAAACTGTCGACACATCATAAATTCACAGCGTTCTCAGCAGGGGGTGGAGGGCTGGGACCCTTTTGATTCCAACCTCTCAGGGAACATTGTGTTCCCGGGTTCTCTTTGCTTTGCTAATTCAGCATCCATTCTGCCAGCACAGGGAGGGCTGGGGGACAGATTTGTTTCCAGAACGGACTCTCTCTGCCTCCCACATGGCTTGCTTGCTCTGTCAAGCCCTGTGAAGTTCCCAACCTCACCCAGACCTCTGTTCAGTCAACCTACTTCTCAGCCCTTCGGTGCACGAGGTAGACTGCTCTGGAATAGACAGCCGAGCCCACTGAAGATGCCTGAGGCAACCACCTTGGATAGGGAACGTGTTGAGAGAGGCCAAGGGTGTGTGTGTGTGTGTTCGGGGGTCAGGTTGTCTCTGATGCTGCAGCAACCGAAGAAGATATAACAATTGTAGGAAGAACTCTCCCTCCCCACCTGTCTTCCCACACCCAAACCTAGTCACTGCCTCTGTGCTTCATCCGGGCACATTTCAGACAACTGGCCCCCTTCTAGATTCTCAACCCCCCCACCCCTGAAACAAATAAATCAGCCAAAGCCTCACTACTCAAAGTGTGGTCCCCAGACCAGCAGCACTGGCATGCTTGTTGATAAAAGCAGAATCTCAGGTCCCGCTCCAAGCCAACCAAGTCAGAATCTGCCTGTTAACAAGATCCCCAGAAGATTCTCACACATGTTAAAGTTTGAAAAGCATGAGCACAAGGCCAAGTTTCTGAGGAAAAAAGCTAGGACCATTTTCTTACATGTCCATGCATTTTGGAAGCACTTCTCATCGAGAGCCACTGCTTCTTAAAAACGTGAAGGTAGAGTGAGGGAGAACCAGCCATGCCGTAATCAGGACTAATGGATCTCAAAATGGAAAATGAGACCCTCCTCCGCCTATACTGAGGCACAGTGCCAGGCCCCCTCTCCTGACGCCCACTGGTGCCCTCGGAGATCTCTGTTCATGGAGAACTTGGTTTAAATGAGAGTCAATGGACCGGGTCGTGAATCTGTCAGATGCAGGAATTTCTGGTGTTCATGACTGTTGTAATTAAAATCATCCAAGTTGACTAAATTGGCCGAAAAGGAACCAGGCCCACACGACTGCCATTCAAAGGGGGGAAAATAGCTCCTAATTTGTTAATTAAAAATATGAATGCACTCCACACGGAATGGCTGTGCATTAAATTCTATTCAGATTCCATTAGAAAACAAATAAGCTCTGGGCTCTGATTAGAGGGACCCAGTTCCCCCAAATCTGTGTGGATTTCACTGGGCTTTTTTCAGAGAACAAAAGTAGAGTTTGCAAAGATCTTACAGAAAAGTCAAATTCCTAGGGAGATTTCTCTAGTAAATCAATCTGGTAATTAGAAAAACACTCCAATAGATTAGATCTGCTCTCTATTTTTTTCATCATACTGATGAGACTGGTTCAAAAAACATATTTTCAGAAAGATGGCTGAGGCATTTCCTGCCTACTCCAAAATTTATCCGCTGTGGAAACTGACAGCTAGGAGGTAGGCGGGAGGAGTAAAGAAAGAGCTGATGAAGGGTGAGGGGAGGGGACAGAAGCCATACCTGATTGCTGCCGCTTGGCCTACCCCTCCCTGCCATTGGTTGTGAAATTCTGTCCCTGCCACTAAGCAGCCATGAGCCAGGCAGCTGATCCTCAGTTTCTCTAAGAATAAAGGCTGGGTTGAATGCTCTCTGAGGGCCCTGCCAGCATTGAGATTCTGCCACTCCGCAGGCATGAGTGTCCCCAAGGCTGCCTCTCTCAAGTTCGCCAACACTGTGGAGCTGCCGTCCTCCAAGCCAAACCCACAGGGGGCCTAATGCCAGTCTGGGGATGGCTTAGCCTGAGGCTAGATTGGAAAGGCTGTCTCCAGAGGAGTGGGGTTATTCTCTGCCTCCATTGGGTCTGTCTTTTCCGGAGGCCCAAGGTTTTCTTCCTCAAATGGCAGAGCCCTGCTGGCACTCTCATCTCTGTCTTTTCCCTCTTTCTTGAATGACTAGATTCTGTCTGCCATGCTTCTCACCTCCTAGCCAACATGCTCCCACAGCCAGAGGAAGCCCTCAGGAGCAGGTAGGGGCCATGATGGGAACCTGACCAAAGGTGATCTGGCCTTTCACACTGGATGTACCACATGTTTGCCTCTCTGGATCACTGGAGCCCACTAAAGGCACTTATAACAGGGCAACTGCCTGGGGCCTTTGATCACACTCCTTTCACCTGGATGGAGGCCAGACATACCCTCTCAGGGGGGATACAGACCACCCAGGGCAGACCTTTCCTCCAGGTCAAATCCTGGAGCAGCAAGTCAAAGTCTCCAGGGAGCATTTTTCTAGAACAGCAGCAGTTCATGGCCATGTTGGGATATATTTATTTTACAGACTCACCAGTGTTCTTTCAAGGTGTAGAAACTGTGACTTTGCCTTTATTAGAATGAGTAACTATTTTTAACAAAATTTAAAACAGGTCATCAAAAAAGGCACTGAGTATATGTCTGCTCTTTTCCCCAAGAGATAAGCTGAAGAATGTAGAAGTCAAGGGTCTACACTTGGAGTCAGGATCACTGGGTTCTAATTGCAGCTCCACCTCTTACCACTGAGATGACCCTAAGCGAGTATTTAATGTAGCAGATGCCACCAGCGCCTGGCCCCCACATGCTTGGCACTCACTACTCCCATGCAAGCTAGCAGTTTCTGACTGCAAGAAGCCTGAGGGCTTCCTCTGGCTATGGGAGCAAATGCCACTTTCCACTGGGCAGGACAGAGGTGCCAAGAAGGTTGAGCAGTCTTCAGTCAATGAGGTCAGGAGTTGGAGAATAAATACCCCAGCTCTCTCACCCTTGGGTGCAAAAACTTTTAGATGTGTTCTACATTGCCTCCCAGAGGTCCCAACAGGACTGAGCCCCAGATGACCAGAGCAGTAACCTGCTATTATCTCTCTTTTGCTCTCACCTTTCCCCCTCACCCTCCCCTTCTGACTGGTGCTTTCTGACTTTTTTTTTTTTTTTTTTTTGCAGTTTTTGGCCGGGGCTGGGTTTGAACCTACCACCTCCAGCATATGGAACCAGCACCCTACTCCTTTGAGCCACAGGCACCACCCTGACTGTGCTTTCTGGACTCGCCACTTTCTATTTGCCACTTGCACTCAAATCTTGGCTCAGGATTTGCTCCCAGGAACCCAGCCTAAGTTCCTTTTGAGTTGACGTGCCTATAATAATGGGGGTGATCACAGTACATTGCTCATAGGTGCTCAGAGGAACTGTAGTGAGAGATGAATGGGGCGAGGCATGTGAGCCATTTAGCACACTGCTTGGCACATAGTGACCACTGTAAGTTTTAGAAATCAATGTGAAATTAGCTAATAGACAATAATCTAAAGACTTCTCATTTCCATTATCTAAGTCCTCTCCTCACAGTCCTCACCAACCCAATTCATGGGATCTTGATCATTCATTCATTTATACTTCACACACAAAAAGACCCAAAAAAAAATGATTTTGATGGTTTTGAAAATGTCACAGGGCCTAGATCATTCTGTCTTCTGTTAGCTTGACCTTTTGAGGAGCCATTTCTTTAGTCAAAATATGAAAAGGGAGGGTCTCTGGATGCCACGTCTTTTCCCCTTGGCTTCCTAGCACCCCCATGCTTTCACCTCTAGGTGTGGGTACATGAAGACCATCACCGCTCACTTCTTCACTAGAAGAAAACCCAGAACTGCTGTTGCTGAAACTCTGGGATTTACCAAGTCCTGCCTCTTAATGCTTCTATGTCCTTTATCTCCCCAGAAGCCAGCAAACTCCTGGGCAGCAGGAAACTCAAGTCCTGAAGGGTATTGCCGAGTTCTGTGGAGCCCCACCAGATTCTAGAACTTCACTGCCTCCTCACCAGAGGTCTAGGTCTCCCAACCATTGACTCTTTGAAGGAGGGCACATGTCACCAACCCCTATGGAGTTCTTGGTCACTTATCTTCGTTCACATTCTTGCTGACACTCAGTTTGAATGGTGTTTCAGTTATCTAGTGCTATCATCTCAAAGCTTAGTGACTTAAAACAAAGTCACATGCAAGTTAGCAGTTTCTGACTGCAAGAAGCCTGATAGCTTCCTTTGGCTGTGGATGCAAATGCCACTTTCCACTGGGCAGGACAGAGCCAGGGACATGCACTTGGCTGAGTGGCAGATGGCCTGTCAGCTGGGGTTACCCACGCAGCCGCCCTCATCCAGAGGCTCTCCTGGGGCTGGAACGTACATCCACAATGGCCTCATTTGTGGTCATACTGGTTATCATGGGCTGTTAGCAGGGTTTCCCAGGTTCTCCTCCATGTGACCTCTCCACACGTCTGATTTGGGCTTCCTCATGCATGGCTGCCGGGTACCAAGCAGGAGTATTCCAAGAACACAAACTCCAATGCAGAAGTGCTTATTAAGCCTCTGCTTGCATCATCCTTGCTAATAATGTTCCTCTGGCCAAAGCAATTCACATGGATGAACTTGCAGATTCAGTGTCTCAAGGATCTATATAAGGGCATGGGTACTGGATGTTGTGGTTTATTGGGGGCCAACAATGTATCAGTCTGCCACAGAGGCACCAGCTTCTCAAGGCCTCCTCAGTCAATCACTCACATAGCATCAACCTCCCAGGATATACTAATATAATCAAAGTATAGTATCCCTATAATCAGGGATATTTCATCATCATCTTTTTCCTGATAGGGCTAACCAACTCAGCCTCACACATTTGGTTTTAAAAAAAAGCCTCTGAGTTTCTGGATCAGCTAGGATACTTTGGTTGAAAGTCACAGAAACTCAATTCAAACTATCATAAAAGAGTGAAATTATTGGTTCATGTAACTAAAACGTCCAGAGGTACACACAGGTATGGCTAGAGGCAAATGTTCAAATGACACCAACACCATTAACATTTATTTTCTGTTGATTCCCCCTGTCATTTATTGGTTCTGTGTTGACTGTGTTGACTGCTTTGTTAGGAAAGCTTCTCTGAAGTGGTGGCAAAGATCTTCCATTGTCAACTCCAGAATTGTATCCTGTTGCCTTAAAAATTGCAGCAGAAGCTTGGCACCCATAGCACAGTGCTTACGGCACCAGCCACATGCACTAAGAGTGGCTGGTTCGAACCCAGCCTGGGCCAGCTAAACAACAATGACAACTGCAACAAAAATATAGCTGGGTGTTGTGGCAGGTGCCTGCAGTCTCAGCTACTTGGGAGTCTGAGGCAAGAGACTCACTTAAGCCTAAGAGTTTGAGGTTGCTGTGAGCTGTGATGCCATAGCACTCTACCAAGGTGACATGGTGAGACTCTGTCTCAAAGAAAAAAAATTGCAGCAGAAAGCAAACTTCTCTTTTCAAATCGTTCCAACCAATGTCTCAGAATTAGGTCCCATTAACCAGGCTTATGTCACATGCCTATCTGTGAACAAATCACTGTGTGACCAGCAGTTGGCCTCTTTTGATATGTCAAACCTGGGTTGTATGCTAAGGGTGTGCACATCTGGCCCCACCAAGCCTCACACACTGAAATGGGAGACAGTTCATTTGTCAAGTGGTAATCAAGATATTATTATCACATAAAGGGGAGGCCAAAACACAAACATCCATTAAAGTTACGAAATAAACAGCTAACAAAACCAACTCCCGGTGTCTTCTGCTTTCCTTCCATGAGCTCTCTCTGATGGCATGTTTTTGACCATTTCAGTGCTCAGAAAGAGTCTTCTTACAGGGGTGGATACAAGAAGCAAAGCTCAAATCAGGAGATTTTCCTATTTACTAATAATCCTGCTTCCAAGTTCTATAAAGAGGAAGGTAAACAACTATTTAAAATAAATAGAGCACAATTGTTTTTGTTATAATTATTATTATTATCATC
Source organism: Nycticebus coucang (assembly GCF_027406575.1). NCBI lineage: Eukaryota > Metazoa > Chordata > Mammalia > Primates > Lorisidae > Nycticebus > Nycticebus coucang. The sequence continues at coordinate 40,769,808 of NC_069804.1, forward strand.
ATCATCTGGTGATTCTGAGTGTGTTATCTAGTCATGTCTGAGACCACCCATTATCAAGAATTAATTCTTCCCAGGATTACACATGCTCTCTTTCTAATGATGGAGAAGAACACAACGTATCCATGTGAAATGATGATTGCTGAGAAGTGGGGAAATTTCCTGCTGATGACAGGGAACCTGGGGCCACAAGTTCGTTGCCTCAAAAGTTAAGCAGGACTGAAGTACACTATAGTCCAGCAGGGAATCCTGTAAGGTCAAGGACATAGTTTCTTCAGATGGCACTAGACCAATACCCAACAGAATGGGAGATAAGGAGAAATGGAAGCAAAGACTAAGTTCATCACAAAGTCATAAAAGAGTAAGGGGCTTAGATCACGGTTAGCAAAAGGGGTCTGGCCCATTCTGATCAGAGATCTAAGACCTCAGCCCACACAAAGAGCTCTGGAATTGGAATGATGTTTCAGAGTTGCCCACCCCTCACCTTGGGCTGAAATGGCCAGGCATTTATACCATCACATTGATTAGTCACTGAACCTGAACTACTCCAGGAAGGGATGTGACCTAAGATCCCTACTGATGGAGACACTGACTGCTGAAGGCTCAGTACCATTCATAGCAGCTGTATCTATCTCCCAGTCCTTCCCCAAAGAGTCCATGAGAGGTACATCACAGTGCCACCCCAAGTGCTATCATTCACACCAATCCCCAGAGAAAATACTAGCGATATAGCAAAAACAGTGCTGGTTATTGTATTCTTAAAGCCACAGATGTTTCCTATAACACCTGAACCTTCAGGAAAAGCAGTTAGAGTAGAATGTCCTTCCAGAGATTAAACTTGTTTCTTCACCTCTACTTTAGAGAAGTATAAGGGACTCTCTTGGGTTTCCTTTGAGAGGTGAGTCATCACTGAGGCATGACACTCATCCCCCACAGGCTACACGATTAGAAGTGGAAAGCTGCCAGGCCAGTATGAGCATCTGCGAAGCCAGTGTGTAAAGGGATTTTTGTGATTTAGAGCTCTGGTCCCAGTTGCAGATAACCAAGCTCCACTGCCTGAGAAAGAGTGTTAAAATCAGCCCTCTGTGTTTGGAAGGTATCTTGGTCCATTTGTTTTACTATAAGGCAGGGTTCCTCAAACTTTTTAAACAGGGGGCCAGTTCACTGTCCCTCAGATTGTTGGAGGGCTGGACTATAGTTTTTAAAAAAAAAAAACAAATATGAACAAATTCCTATTCACACTGCACATATCTTACTTTGAAGTAAAAAAACAAAATGGGAATAAATACAATCACACTGCCGCATGTGGCCTGAGAGCCGTAGTTTGAGGACCCCTGCTATAAGGGAACACCTGAGGCTGGGTAATTGCTTTAAGAAGAGGTTTATTTGGCTCATGGTTCTTCAGACTGTACAAGAAGCATGGTGCCAGCATCTGCTTCTGGTGAGTGCCTCAGGCTGCTTCCACTCTGGCAGAAAGCAAAAAGGAGCTGGTATGTGCAGAGATCACATGGTGAGAAAGAAAGCAAGAGGGATGGGGAAGTGGCAGCTGTTTTTAACAACCACTTCTTGTGGGAAGTAATGAAGTGAGAACCAACTCCTTACTGTGAGGGTGGCACCGAGCTGTTGATGAGAGCTCCAACCCTCCTATTAGGCCCCACTCCCAACATTGGGGATTGAATTTCAACATGAGCTTAGAGAGTTAAATATATCAGAGGGTTTAAAGGAAAAATGTCTGGACCCAAAGGAGTAACAGAGGGAAGGGGAACAGCTGAAGACAGGACTTTAGACCCCAAAGGTAGTGGAGAAGCCTTCCCTACCCTATCTCAGGGTTGGTTTGTGGCACAGGAGGTTGAAAGGCTTGTAAACATGGGAATCAGGCATCATGCAACTGCACAGAACAGCAGCTGCATCTCCTTGGAACATTCTAGAAGACTCTCATGCAGGCAGGCCACGTAGTTAGATTCCACCCATTTCTATGCAAGGGAAACAAGTCCCTTGAACAACTGAAACTTTCAATTGCCTCAAGTCACAGGCCAGCTGCTCCTCAGTCTCAGTACCTCTCCCCTCCCTCCACTCCATCCCACTCCTCCCTGCCTCCGGTAAGTCTGGTTTTCTGATTTGGGTGTGGGGGACTTGGGATAACTTGTCTGCCAAAAAAGGCTCTTCTGCCCAGTTTTACCCACAAATCTTTTAACCGGAGATGAGTCTTATTTTGCAATATAAAGAGGAGGCTTGAATCGCAAAAAAATCCAGTGGAGGCAACTCAGTTTATCTGAATTCAAGGTATAAAGGACAATGGAAAGAAGATTGTCTAGAGGGAAAAGGAAGGGGCACTGATGGAGGGAGGAAGACAGGAGTAATAAGGCAGAGGGGCCTGGAATAGAATGGTTGTATAATAAAAACTCCATCATTCTGCCTTAACACCAACCCTGATCAATATATACAGGTACAGTCTGATGTCAGTCTATTGGCCTAGACTCATGTTTTTCAACCCTGAATGTACCTTAGAATCCTTTGGGAAATGTAAAAAAAAAAAAAAAAAATGCTGATGCCTGGGCCCCACCCAAGACCAATTAAATCAGAATCTCTAGGAATAGGTATATACCGAATCCTAGAATAGGTATATTTTATAGACCTATATATTTTATATACCTATTTTATATACCTATAGGTATATTTATACCTATATATTATATACCTATATATTTTTATATACCTATATACCTAATCTCTAGAACAGGTATATTTTTAAACTACCCACTCATCCTAAAGAACCTGAATTAATGTATCAGTCAGCTATTGTCATGATACTCCTGCATAACAAACAAACTCCCAACTCCAATAGCTTAAACATTTGCTCTTCTCACTCACAGATCTGTGGGTCAACTGTAATTTAGGTGATTTCAGCTGGCCTCAGTTGGACTTAGCTCCAAACTGTAAGATGGGTTCAGGTCTGTTGTACTTGTGTCATCTGGACAAACAGCTGTGCAGAATAAGTTCTCCCCAGGGCCCTGGGTGGAACTTAAGCAGCTAAGCCAATCATGCAAACATATGGAAAGCCTCAGCTCACGTCACAGCCATTAACCTTCTATTGGCCAATGTTGAGTCTCATGGCCAAGTCTAGCATCAATAGAGTGGGAAATACACCTGGCCTTAGTAGAAGGAGTCACAGAGTTACATGGCAAAGTCTATGTATGTATCATTCCCTAGTAGGGAGGGGAGTAGCATGAAAAACTGTAACCTGATCCATCTACCACAATTGAGAACCATTAGCCTATAGACTAAGGATTAATTCTTCTCCCAAGTGACTTCTATAAAACAATTCTGCTGTTATGGGTTCAGGTTTCCCACTTCCTAGCTGTGTACCATGAGCAAGTTGCTTAGTTTCCCTCATCCTCAGTTTTCCCATGTGTAAAATGGGGTGGTAATTCCCCACCTGTCTCTCTCATAGGCCTGGGGAAAGGGAAAAATTAACTAACCGTGTGAATATGAGCACACACTACTTTCTTTCTGTCTTGCCTCAGTGAGAAAGATCAGTGCAGTGTTGAATCAAGAGTTGAATCAACGTCAGGGGCACAGTGAACACTGTGCACGTCCATGTGTGACTAGGAGTTACTAAAGGTGCCTGGAGGTGAATCAAGAGCCTGAGGCACAGCTATGTACCAGCATCTCCCAGCCTGCCAAGGGCCTAGGAGGCCAGTGTGGATCCACCGTCCCCCACCTGGAGGCCTTGACTTAAATCAGCAGCTTGTGTGGAGCTGACCATAAACTTGAAGCACCTCTCACGTTCCACCTTCCCAGCTGAGTCTTCCATCCCCCAGCTGCCATTGGTAGCTGCTGAAGTTACTCAGATGAATCCCCTCTTGAAATTGCCAATGGAGTTGGTTTCACCCAGTCACAACCCCTCCCATGGGCAGCTGGTTACTGATGTGGGTAGATGCTGGCGTATAAAGGCCCTACTGTCCAGCTTCAATTTTGAAACAACTAGGCAGGGCCTTTCTGGTCCCAGAGGTTCCCCTGGGATCAACTGACCCTCTGGTGCAATCTCATTGCAGTTCAACTCCTGTCTTCCAGTGCAGCCGCCTGCATTCTCCTACAGGCGTATCCTGTTTTCTTCCTGACCAAGTACTCCCCACCTGCAAATCTCTAACCAGAGCCTGCTGTCTGGAAAATGTGACCCATGATGATAGTCACCAGGTTCTTTCCAGACCAGAATGAAGGAAGCTTTTCCTAAATCAGAGGCCCTAAAGGCTGGAGCTGGCCAGCCCTTGGCCACAGACCACAAGTCATTAGAATGTGTGGTGTGACAGTATATAGTGTGACATAAGATGCTAGACTTAGTCAGAAAAAGAGTCCTTTTCAATAGAAGGACTCCAGCTGCAGCTGAAGGTGGAGCCCCCAGGATTCCCCTCCCTGCTGTTGTGCTGCGAGTGTGCATGCGTGTGTGTATTTGTGTAGCTGGAGTGAATAAATGTTTAAATCAGTGTGTCAGTTATAATTAGACCAGCTCTCCCTTCTTCATCGTGAAACGATTCCTTCATGCTTAACGCCTGGAATGTCATTTTCCACTGTGAAATCCTTATTCTTCAAGGCCTAGTGCCAAAGTCGGTTTCTGATGCACTTCCCCCACTCACACTCAGCTCCGCATTCCCCAGCTTGAAGCCATCTCTCCCCTAGCTGTGACCCCAGCACTTACACCCCACCTTGTGAGTTGTACTCACCATTCTTAGCGTCCACCCCCACCCTCATCTCAATGTCCCTGAGAGCAGGGCCCACACACATTCCTCCCTTCAGTGCTGGTTACACAAGGGGTGATGAATTCAGATGAATGAATGAAAAGTGAGGTGTGAAGAGAAACAGTGGATTCTGGCCATGCCACCAGAGAAAGCACCCTCACCAGGTGCCAGAGGATGTGTGCCTGCTCACAGAGCTTTCCTGGATCTATAAGAGACCCAGTGCTCAGAAAGGCAAGAGACTAGCCTGTTCTTCTCGGCCCCACACCTGGTTTGTGACTCTCCACACAAACTATCTGTTTTCCTCCCACTCCAGAAAAGGCTGGAGAACAGCTGCACCATCCCACCCCAGTGAGAAGGAAGGTGCCCCAGACCTCTCACCCAGTCCCTTCACCCTTTCTGGTCTAGTTCTGGTTGGCTACATGGCTAACAGAGTGTTCAGGGTGTGGCTAGTTTGGACTAATCAGGCAAAGTGTTATTGGAACTGATCAAATTATCGACACACCCTTTGATGTGTGTTTGCAGTGGGTGTTAACTGGGGGAAAGCACTTATTTTCATTTAAAAAAAAAATCCAAGCAGAAAGGCCTACCTTGCTGAGGGAGCCTTCCCTGCCCCCGCAAACTTGGGAGAGTCTCAAGGGAAAGCGTTAAAGGTGGGAGGAGTGAGGTATGGATCCTTTCTAATCCTCTCTCTTAAAACCACAGCTGAGGCAGCCACATGTGCCCACCCTCTAAAGGACCTTTCAGACAGTAGCATGTGTCTGGGGAAACCTTATTTTATAAAACTCCCTCCCTGATTCCTCCCCACCCTCCGAATGAAAGAGTCACTGACTCCAGCCTGGGCTTCAGCATGTGCTGAGCTGTATTAGGGAAACCCCTGGGGAAGACAGGCTCCCGGCCAGAGAAATATTCCTCCTGCTCAAAGCTCTGTAGCAGACCCCAGGTACGGACTAAGACCCCCATCCTTCTGGGCCTGCATGCCTCAGGGGAGAAATAATTGGCCTGTCTATAGAGCATCAGGATTCAAATAAAGCTTAAAAACACATGCAGCCCTGCAAATTTTATAAATGTGGAATTACAAATGATGGCCCGCCACCACATACACACATGTGCACACATGGCCCTGCAGGCCACCTCTGCTTTTCTCTCTGATTGTTTCCAAGCTCCACCTGACTTAAATAAGCCTTCTCTCATTTGAACTGGAGGCAATCAGGGTGGAAAATACCCTGTTCCATTGGTACAGGTCCAAACTGTCACCATTTGGCATCCTAACACACCCATGTCCCCATCAGCTGTTTAACGTCAGCCAAAGGGGCCCTCCCCCAGCCAACAAATCAGAGATTTCATTAACCAGCAAAGCCTCCCCGGAAGGCTGAGCAACCTCACGTGGGTCTCCCCCTATCTCCCTCACCTCCCCCTCCCTTCTGCTACACAAACAGCCTTGCAGCAGCTAGATTGGATTCAGATCTTGTAGATGAAGAAATTCAGATACGACAGTGGCGCCTCGCCAGACCCCGAACGAGGGCCAAGCCCCGTATGGCAGCTGGGCTGCCTCGGTAATAACCACTCATAATATCTGACAGAAAGAACCCACGCTGGTCATCTCCGATCCTGCCACATGAAAAGAAGCATTACGCCGGCCTCTCGGGGGCAGGGGCTAGGGGAGAGCCTCCGTACAAATCAGAAACGTTTTCCGCGAAGCTGCTATTCAAGGGCTGCAAAATCCACAGGGGCTGCTTCCCTAACATCCTGAGAGATGCTATTATTCTCCGGACGGCGCAGCTCACAGGACACAGCAAGGCCAGCTTAACCTGAATTCGCTGAGCTTTTGGCATTTCTGAGCTCAAAGGCCTTGGACGAGTGGGAACAAAAACCCACACAGGTTGCAGGAGTGCCTAGTGGGGCTCCATGGGGGTGGGTGACATTCCTAATATTTAACAACGGAGACAGCCCGAACCTTGGCCATTCAGAATGCTCTAGCCTCAGCCCCAGGGCAGGAACTTGGGTGCCTCCAGCTGAATCAGGCAGCCTGGGTGGAGGGGGCACCGCTTGGGACTATGACAGAAAAGCATGTCAATACTATAGCTACTGGTAGAGCTATTGATAGAAACCCTGGGCCAGAAGCCCCTCTGGAGGTCAACTTGGAAGGACTTCATCCTTTGGTGCCCAGGACAGTCCTGCACCAAAGCTTCCAGACACAGGGCCATGCCTTTGTAGAGGCACGATTAGATGATTTGGTCTTCTGAAATCCGTGCCCACCTAAAGCAGAAACTTATAACTTAGGGCTCCCGGCAGGTTTCTCCATGGCTGGATTTTAAATGTTGAGTGCCTCTATACCCTCACAACCACCTATGACAAAATACTCAAGGGACAATCCTTCTGATACTCCTCCTGCCCCTCCCCCACCCCCAATTCTTATCTCTCACTGCTACACCATTGTCCTATCCAAAAAGAAAAGGCTGAGTTTTCCGCTACTGTTTCTATCTCTACAACTCCACACTCCCTGCTCTAGCATCTTTCTGGCTTAGCCTGGTATACCAGTGGGGGTCTTAGGGGCCTCCAGCACTTGGAGACATTAGGTCTCCAAATCCTTGCCTTTTTTGAATTGAGGCACCTCTGCCATGGGGATCTTGCGATATCTTAACAAGGTTAGGTGACCTCCATCCAGTGGTCACCTTGGTTTTAAAGCAACAGATGTTAAGCTTGTAAACAGCCATCTATGAGGACACAGGTAGTATATTCTGAAATCTCATGGGCTGGGATGGAATGATACAAGGTGTATTCAATTCACCTTACTCTTACTCAATTTCCCTTCCAGTAAAATCAGACAAGCGAAGCTTCTCTGTGCTTTAGTTGACTCATCTAGGAAATGGGTGGATATACATCCTGCTATTATCACAGGGTTAATTGTGCGAACCAAAGGATGTGTGAAAGTGAGCCCTGGAAGCCATAAAATCAACACCCCAAATGAGCCCCTACACAGCTAAAATGTTCTCTCTGCCTAGTCAGCCTCAGAGCCGGTGTCCTGCGTCCGAATTCCTTGGCCAGCATTGCTCAAGTATAATTTTCTAAGGACAAAACAGCCCCAGCACTTAGGCAAGGACCTGCCACAAGACACCCTCGTCACCTCAGCATTTCTATAAAAAGATTGCTCAGGCTCTGGGCCTGGCTGACAGGCGGGGCTGGGAGGGTGTGTGCGTGTGTGCATGAGTGCATGTGTGCCTGTGCGTGCGTGTGAGCGCACAATGAAATGCTCTCAAAACAGCTGGCCTCAGCCAAGAATCCATGCTCACCCTAAAGCCCCCAGCCCCACTGGCAGGAGGGGAATGGATTCAAGAAAGGGTAAAGGAGAGACGGAGAGAGAGCCAGCACACTGCACTGTGCCCTGAATAGGGCTGGGCAAAGAGATGTCTGCAGCACTGATCTGTCGCTCTGAGCAGCCAACACAATGGACCTCTGGGTGGGCTCAGAGAGTCCCCCCCCAAGCCCCCAACCTCCTGCCCATGACACAGATAAGGACCTAGAGGACTGCTCCGAGCTCCTGCCTGTGCCCTGGGCCAGCCGGCAGCGAGGCCAGCCTGGTGTGAGTGGCAGCAAAGATAAACGGTGGCCGCGCGGGCATTGAATGCCCCAACACAAAAGGCCGCCTCTCCCCAGTCCCTCTGAGGCCCAGATGGTCAGGGAAGCCCTTTCCCGCCTCACAAAGAGGATCGCTGCGTGTCTTTTTCTTTTAAAATGGAATTAAAAAAAAAAAAAAGCCATTGCTCACAAAGGACCTGGATGAAAAATAAACCCTTAAAAAAACCCAGCCTCTCCTCGCTCAGCAGCCCGGCATTTCTTCCGACTGTCAGACTTAGCAGATTGCTTTCTGGAAAGGATCCAATTGGCAAGACCTGCCGCTGTGCAAATGAAATTTTAAAACCCTGCTCCTTGTTGCACTCAAAGAGCTTTTCTCTCTCTGCTTGTTCTACACGGCCTCGTAGAATTATTCTCTTGTCTCTCGTTGTATCAGAAACTAATATTCCCCTGCTTTCCCGCCCCACGTGAGGGGTCCTCACCCCAGCTGGGGATTTGGGTAATCAGGGACGGCTGGAGCGCCACTCCAGGCCCCCAAGTTCATTCCCCACCTGGGATGCATCTCCCAGAATCACCTACTAATTAGGAGAGAGACTCGCTCCTGAAGAGAATAAACACTTCCACGCTGCCGCCCTCCCTCCCCGACTCCCCGCCCCCGCCTCGGTAATGAGATAAGTGTTTGGGGGATGAGGGAGAGAGGATAACAGGGACGTTCTTCACACGCAAGGTTTGACACCCGTCAGGCCCGTGACACCAGCTCTGTTTGGCTGGCGTCCCCCTGGTGAAAAGTCAGCAGGAAAAAATAGCCACAGGACTTGTCTGGGTTTGACAAGCTGTCTCAGCGTGTGATGAACTTGTCGAGAGGAGGCCATGTGATGTGTTAGAAGTGTCCCAGGCCTGGGAGCCAGGAGATGTGGGTTCGAATTCCAAGTCTGCCCCTAATAGCAGCATTCCGGTCACTGTGCTAGGCTCCATACATGTGTTCTGCTCTGCTTCCCTCAGAGCTAGTGCCATTCTCAGGTCAGATTCTGCTACTATGAGGTGGGCAATAGTTGGCTGAAACACTGCCTGGTAGGGTAGATTATGTTGTTGCCCCCCATTCCTCCTCCCTACTTGCAACCATGTAGTTTGCCATGAGACTGTGCAGCTCTTCTCACTAAAGGGGCAGAGTATATTTTCCCACCCCTTGATTTTGAGCTCAACCACGTGACCTGTTTGGGCCAATCACATGAGGCAGAGGTATAATGCCCAAGAGACACTGCCTGTTGTGCTCACCCTCTTGTGTCCTTGTCATCCCATCAAAGAGCTTCCTCTGGGTAGCTGCTGCACCTCATCCTGGACCCTAAATGAATGAACACATGTGGAACAGACTCACTTATACCTGACATTGAGGGTGATGGCATCAACACTTAATATTCATTCATTTGCCACTCATATTTACTGAGTACCTACTATGTGCTGAGAGCTGGATCAAATGCCCCCCAAAAGAAATATAAGCTTCCAAGTGATGACAATGTCATCCTCCAGTAAGAGGACTTGGGATCAAGTGGGGAGAACATCTTGGCTTCCTTAAAGAAGATGGGCTTCCAAACCTCTGTACCAGGCCACTGAGTTAATCTGAGAAAAGGGATCAAGAATACTGGAAAAGCAAGAATAATGTCCACGATCAACAGATCCATCAATACATAAGTCCTAGTCTCTTCAATCATGTCATGGACTAAGTTAAAACAAGGAAAAAGCTTAGTAAAGCATCACAAGAATGGAGAAGCATGAATCCTATGTACTCAATTTTGATATGAGGACAATTAATGACAATTAAGGTTATGGGGGGGAAGCAGAGAGAGGGAAGGATGGAGGGGGGTGGGGCCTTGGTGTGTGCCACACCTTCTGGGGGCAAGACATGATTGCAAGAGGGACTTTACCTAACAAATGCAATCAGTGTAACCTGGCTTATTGTACCCTCAATGAATCCCCAACAATAAAAAAAAAAGCCATAAACATTAAAAAAAAAAAAAAAGGGAAAAGAAAGAAAAAGGAGGCAAGGCAGACAGGCAGGCTACCATAATAAAGGAATACATCAAACGAAGATAATGGCATCCTAATCTCAGAAATGGTAGGATGTGAAAAGGAAGCACCTGGTGCCCACTTCGGCAGCACATATACTAAAATTGGAATGATACAGAGAAGATTCGCATAGCCCCTGTGCAAGGATGACACACAAATTCATGAAGTGTTCTGTCTGTCCTGGGAAAGGAAAGGAAAGGAAAGGAAAGGAAAGGAAAGGAAAGGAAAGGAAAGGAAAGGAAAGGAAAGGAAAGGAAAGGAAAGGAAAGGAAAGGAAAGGAAAGGAAAGGAAAGGAAAGGAAAGGAAAGGAAAGGAAAGGAAAGGAAAGGAGAAAGGAAAGGAGAAAGGAAAGGAGAAAGGAAAGGAGAAAGGAAAGGAATCATAGGACCAGGGATGTCCCTTCTCTATTGTACTCTAAGTCCAGGGAAGAACTCAATGGTGTTAAACCTGACTTTGGGGTCAAAGGGCAGAATATTGGAAAGAGCCTAGGAATCTTCGTTTTCAATGATTCACAAGGCTTTGTGCAAGTTCCAGGTGATATGACATACCCCATATGGGCCATTGATAAGTTCCCCAAGATGTTCTTCATCCAAGAGCCTTCCTATAAGCAGAAGCTGTGCCAGTTATTCAACATGGAGGAGACAGCTGCTTGAATCATTCCCAAACCAAGGCTTCAAAATCTATCCAACCCTACAATCCAAATGGCTCATTGAAAGGGAGGCCTATGCCCAGAGGCTGTGCCTGTCCAAAGTCCCCTGCATGTTAGAGGCCTCTAAAGAAGGAGGGATAAGGCTGGGGAAACCTTGTACTGAAAGCAGCAGCCTCATCCTGGGATGTTCTGGTGAGTCACAGCAGAGTAGAGGCAATGGCAAAATGCCAGGCAGCTTCTGAAGAGAGGTCAGTATTAAAAAACACCCAGATCTGAGGGGCAGGATGAGATCGGCCTGGAGCCGGGACTGGAGCCAGTTCAACATGTCCTGGGAAAAGGCAGGCAAACCTTGGGAAAGGGCCCAGCGCCACCCTCAGCCCAAGCCCCAGAGAGCCAGGATGGTAGGGCACACCAGAAGCTCTAAGACTCAGGCAGAAAGAACCAGTGGCATCTTGAGGCCAAGAGGAGGAGGAGACAATAAGGCCTTGTTCACAGGCTCCCTAATGCCCAGGTGCAAACTCAAAGAGAACTTTCCACAAACCCTGCTACCTGGTGGAGAGGTGGCTACAGCTTTGTTGTCAGGTTGGGTTCCTGCTGACTGCAGGGTGGGGTCAAGGACTGAGCCTGGAGGTAGAGCTCACTCATCACTGCCTGGCCAAGGGCTAACCCTGTCTTCCCCCTACTTCACACCCAGGTCTCAATGTCCCAGGAAGCCCTTCTCAAGACTGCCAAACGGAAACAACAACAGCTCAGACATATCCCAGACTTTCAGGCATCTTGTGCTTACAGGCACAGATGTTCTAGCCATTGGACTCTTCACATACTTTCAGACTGGTTAGCAGATAACTCTAGCCCCAGTACCCCACCCCAAGTTCTTCCCACCAACCCAGCCCTCCACATACCCTCCCCTGGAACCCATGGGCCACTGCACAAACCAGCAAGTCAATAGTTAAGGCCCACAGAGCAGGTGCCTTTATCTATCCTGATTAACTGGGGACTGTGCCCTGCTAGTTGTTAAACATTTTGAACATGCCACCTGAGGATAAGGTAAATGGCAAATATGATGCCCTGTCCAGTTAGTCACTGGCCTAGCATTTCCAGCATCTGTGTCCTTTCCCAAACCCCAGTGTGAGCGGAATGGGGTCTTCATCACCCCAGTCCTTCTAAAGGAACCCAATAGGCCCACCCTTCCCATGGTAACCAGGGACCTCCAGATCAACATCCCTTCAAGCCTTCCCACCTCACCTTGGTCTCAGCCCCCACTAGATCCCTGGATCATGACCTAATTAAGATTTAATTTTCTAACTTTAACCTTGATGCTCCCGGAAGACAGTGATAAACATCACACAGCATGCCAAGCTTTTCATACAGACCCTGATCTAATTCATGGGCTGAACACTAGAAGTTTTGAAGCCAAGAGCATCAATCCCTTTCATTTGCCTGCAGGCATTGGAATGCCTTGTTCAAGCTGAGCAATTCCAGCCAGCACACCTCTCCTCACCTGGCCCAACTCTGCCTGCTGCCTGATGCCTGCTGCTTGCTCCCTGGGGTTTTGCAAGAGAAATCTATTCACCTTGGGAGGAGGGAAGGACCTTTTAGCTCATGTCAGTTGGGGTATTTCCCCTGAGTTCCTAACCAAAGGTGTCTATCTGATGGTCTTGGCCATTTGTAGCAAAGCAGATGATTGAAGAAGATGTGCCTAGGGAAAATGGCTCATCTCAAGTCCAGCCCAGGATCTGGGCCTCCAAAGGTGGGTCATGGCTGGGGCAGGTCTACTGTCAAGAGCAGAGCCACTCAAATTAGTGCCTTCTCACCTTCACTCATTCTCACCTGTCTAGAACTAGTTTCCTGAAAGTGGAGACTCTGGGATAGAAGATGTTGATTCCCATACTTCCTCTTAGAGCAAGATGGCTGCACCACAGCCCTGGGGGCTGGAATTCAGGAGGTCTCCACCTGGCCCAAGATCTCTGGCCCAGGTAGAGGCCAAATACCTGGCAGAACACATTTTCTTCCTTATTGTATTAGTTGAAGTTCTCTAGAGAAACAAAACTAATAGGAGATAATAGATAATAGATAGACAGGTAGATAGATAAAGAGATATAAAAGATATTGGTTCATGTAATTATGGAGGCTGAGCAGTCCCATGATCTACTGGAAACCCAGCAAAGCTGGTGGCATAGAATGAAAGCCCAAGAACGGGAGAGCCAATGGTGTAGACTTCAGTGTGGGTCTGAAGGCCTGAGAACCAGGGGTGCTGAGGGCAGGATATCAATGTCCCATCTCAAGCAGTCAGACAGAGAGAACAGAAATTCAACCTTCCTCCACTTTCCTGTTCTTTCTATTCAGGCCTCTACTGATTGGATGAGGCCCTCCCACCGTGGGGAGTGTCATTTACTTTACTCAGTCCTCCAATGCAAATGCTAATTTCTTCCAGAAACACGTTCATGGCCACACACAGAAATGTTTTACTAGCTATCTGGGCATCCTGTGGTCAAGTTAAGTTGTCATGTAAAAGTAACCATCACACTGATGAAGTCAGCTACTGGGCCAGTTAGGATGGAGGAGTGTCATTGATAATATCTAGAAAATCCAGGAATCATACCCTCAGTGTCACTGATTGAGCCAGGGGTGGTTCCCCTCTGAAATGGCTGCCATTGTGTCCATTTCTGGGCCCTTAAACATCTCCCAAGGATAAGAACAGGTGTTCCTACAGTTGATTCAGGGTTGCAAAGGTCAAGCATTCTTACTAATTCAAGTTAAGGTAATGAATCAGAAGTCATTCAGGTAAATGCTGACACCTCTGTTAAGAGGTCATTCATAGTTAAAAGAGATCAGAGCTATAGGGCCCAAAGTATTTAAGATGGACTTGAACTTTTTGAAAGCATCTAGAGGACAGCCTTCAGATTGCAGGGTAAATAGTGTTAGATAATTTCAATATTATATCTATTCATATTGAGCACCAACTAAGTACCAGGCACCATCTTAGATCCAGAAGGTACAGTAGTAACATAAGGGTCATGGCAAGCTACAGAGAACAGAATCCTTTTACCCTAATTTGAGCAGAAAACTATTAATTGCACAATCTTTGGCAGTGATATAGGAGCAAGCTGTAGACTGAGCTTTCAGGAACAACTAACTCCCGAATTGCTTTGCAGGACTGGGCTACTGACACAGAGGCAGCCTCTGCCATAATGAAGAATCCTCAATGGTCAGAAAGCCACTGTGTCAACTGTTGCACCACACTGTGACTGCCAAGACCCACCCAACAAAACAGATGCTTAGTGGGCTGCCTCCCATCACAGATGTATGAACTAGTGCCCAAGTTCAAGACTCGCTGAGTTCTCCAATTAATGAAACCAAACTTATCTCCCTAGATGCATGTCACACAAGCCAATCCACTGTATTTGCCACAAATGATACCCAAGACAGAGCCAGTCCCTCCTTCAAGGAGTTTAGATTCTAGCTGAGGAAATGGACATTAAACACCTACTTACCTAATGAGTCATCTAAGGAGGACTGGGAGAAGTGCCCAGAAGGGGAATTATTGGATTATATGACAGGGAATGTGAACCAATCTAGAAGGTTAGGAAACATTTGCCTAAGGAAATGGCTGAAGGTTGAGAAGGAGTTACTTTGGTGAAGAGGGTTGGAGAGAACCTTTCAGATAGAGGAAATAGAAGGAGCCTTGAAGGATGGATTCAGTGTGATGCACGGAAGCCATTCTCAGCATGTGTAGAGATATGGATGCAGCCCATAGCCGGTCACGAGTGAGCTTAGCTGGTGAGAACAGCCTACCCAGACACCATTGAGAGGCAGGAAAACTTGGAAATAATAGAATAGATACTGTTTACCACTTATCTCATGCCTATTACATGCCAGGCACTGGTTGAATTATTTTTCATCAATTTACTCATTTCACCTGCCAACACCAAGCTGTTAGTGTCCCTGTTTTCAGATAAAGAAACGGAGGCACAGAGAGATTAAGTGACTTTTCCACAGCCATGCAACTAATAGGTGGTAGAGCCATGATCAAACCGAGAGCATCCATACTGCAAGGTCTGCAATCTCAACCCCTGTGTGATGCTACTCCTGCAACAAAGGGAAAGTTTGGGCCAAACAGAAGAGGACTTTGTGTGTCACTGTGTTGTTAAATGTTAAAATATAATTAACAATAGAAGGCAGAGTTCAGTAAGTAGCAAATGTTTAGAGCAGTGGAAAGAGGCTGAAGGACCTTGCAGAAGATGCTGTACCTTAACTTTCTTCCCTCACCCTTCCCTGTCGGTGCACTTGGCCTTAACTCCCAGATGACAGAACCTGCTCCTCTTTGCCTGAGGGCATCTTTAGCCAAAGCCTGCTCTGCCCACCCATTCAGCAGGCCAGATGAGCCAGAGAATTACTAGAACCTCAGGAGTAGCCCTCCAACTGATGACTAAAGAATGGGATAACTGCAAGGTATGTGTTCCACAATCATTCCCACAGTTTCCCCAGGGTATTGACCCTAAGTCACTCACAGTAATTTGCTGGATACCACACTTTGAACTGCCATCTCACCATCTCTGCCCCATGTTGTCACCCCCTACCAGTGTTTCCTAAGATCACCACTCACAGAGATGACATTCAGTCAAATCCTCGTCAGAAGAGGTGGGATGAAGAATAGGTACAATTTCTGTATGGAGACAAGTGGAAGGTATCATTCTGGCTGAGGAGTCCCATGTGAGGCAGAGTCTGAAGGAGCCTTGTTATTATTCATGTAACCTACAGTGTATGTTATTCCTCAGCTGGGAGATCCTGTCCTTATTCCCACCTTCCATAAGGTGAGAATCCTCACCTTATTCCCACACCAAGCCTGTCAGCCCTGAGGGCCAACCATTCCCACATGGCTAAGCTGCCTCTGCGGGGTCACAGAGCTTCAAAGCTCTGTTTGAAGTTGAGACCTTACTATACCCTCTCCAGCAAAGATTACTAGGAAAATGTTACATAGCTTGGTCACTGCCAGTCTCCTGGCCCTCCTTCTGTCACTGCCCTCACAGCTAGAGCTTACAAGAGTCATGGGGCTGGAAGGAGATATACTTTTGTTAGGTAGATGGAAAGGTTTTTCTCTGGGCTCATTGAGAGATGAGGAGCTTGTCCCTCTACTCTCCCTCGACAAAGTACTAGAGTCTTCCACGGGGCACAGTGTGACTCATGGTGTATGCTAAAGACCTAATATTTGAGGCCGGGTGTGGTGGCTCATGCCTGTAATCCTAGCACTCTGGGAGGCCAAGGCGGGTGGATTGCTTGAGCTCAGGAGTTTGACACCAGCCTGAGCAAAAGTGAGACCTCCATCTCTATTAAAGATAGAAAAACTGAGGCAAGAGGACCACTTGAGCCTGAGTTGGAGGTTGCTGTGAGCTATGATGCCAGGGCGCTCTACCCAGGGCAATAGCCTGAGACTTTGTCTCAAAAAAAAAAAAGACTGAATATTTATTGCCCCCCCTCTACAAATTCACATGTTCAAATCCAAACCCACCATGTGATGATATTAGAAGATGGGGCCTTTGGGAGATAATTAGGCCATGAGGGTGGAGCCCTCATGAATGGAGTTAGTGCCCTTGCAAAATACAGACTCTGAAGATCTGACTTGCCCTTTCCACCATGTGAAGACACAATAAGAAGATGCCGTCTGTGAACCAGGGAGCAAGCCCTGATCAGATACCAAATCTGCTAGCATCTTGATTTTGAACTCCCCCACCCCCAGAACCATGAGAAATAAATTTCTTTTGTTTATAAGTCACACAGTATATATTATTTTGTTATAGCAGCCTGAACAGACTAAGACAGTGTGGCAGATGGTATTTTCCAAAGGCAGCCACAAAAGCATATGTATCCCATCCGCCACACTCCCCTAACTCTGTGACTGCCACTCTTCCCACAGACTATTCCTCCCCTTTAATCTGAGTAGGGCTGCTGATTGTTCTGACCAATAGATTATAGTGGAAAGGATGTGATGTGACTTCTGAGGTCAGGTCATAGAAAGGAGACAGTCTCCACCTGCTTCTTTTTTTCAGAATCTTGCTCTGGGAACCCATCCACCATGCTTTGAGGAAGCCCAAATCAGCTCATGGAGAGGGTCCACATAGAGAGGCACAGGGTGAGAAGACTGAGCCCCCCTCCACTAGCCAATACCAGCATCACAGACCTTCAAATGGCTCTAACTCCCAGCCCCCAGTCTTTGAGGCTTCCAGCAGAGGCTCCAGACATCATGGAACAGAGTCAAGCTGTCCACAAGTATCCTGCCCAAATTTTTGATCCATAGAATCTGTGATCCACTGTGTTTGTGAACTATTTGTTACACTCATAGTAACAATTTGTTACAATCATAGTAACTAGAACACTAAGTTTCCCAAATTCCTAGGGTTGAGCCGGGTTGGGTTGAGTTGAGTTTGCTTGGGTTTGGCTTGACATTGGTCTATCCCGATGAGGGTAACTTTAAGAAGTTATGCTCTGAGTCAGGGTCCTGGCCCCTGCACACCTTCCCTAAAGCCATCCCCTGTCTGCAGGTCTGAAAGGCACATGCATCGTATCTCTACAGCATCATCCTCCCAAAGGAGGTGAGGACAACAGGCTATCTGCTGATACCAGGCCAGGCTGGGGTGATGCCGCTAACTCATAGTCACTCCTTACAGTACCACTGTGTCTCTTGTTTCCATCTGACACTCACCTCAGGACAATACTGTCTGGGCCTCATGGCCAGGTAGGCAGCCTTCCCTTCTCCCGCCTGATCCATAACACCCTTGCCCATCTGCCCAGTTCAGAGTCCTCCACCTTCTCAGAAGCAAAGTGGCATTGCCAGGGCAGCAAGTGTCTGCAAAATTTGTTATTTATTCCATTGCTCACATCTGTAAGTCAAGCCTCTCTGGGGCTCACTGAGATGTTTTTAATCTCTCTTTTGGCTCTTCCTATCTGCGTGGCCCACTAATACTGGGAACTCTCTTAAAGCAGCAGTACTTAGCCCTGGGCATGGCCCAGCCCTGCAGACAGATGGTGCTTTAGTGGTGACACTGACAGTGACATTGATGTTGAGCATCTTAACCCATTACCCCTCCCCACATGCACCTGGCTAAGGGCATGCCCATGTAAACCTGCTCCCATAGGCTTCTTCCAGCAACTAAAGCCAGGAGCGAAAAACGTTAGCAAGCAAAATCACTACCTCCTTTCGAAATCGCTTTTTGCTTGGGAGCTGGGATGCCACTAATTAGCTGTGTGACTTTGGGCTAATCATGTCAACTCTCAAAGCCTCATGCTCCTTATGTGTAAAATACACCTAGCACCTACCTCAAAGGCTTTGTGAATGAATAAAATGAGATAAGGCATGCTTATTGCAGGCTCACTGAGTTCCAGAAACTGCACCACACCCTTCACATTAGTATTAGTTACTATAGTTTGGAAGTCTTTGAGAACCTTCTACCCCCATAAGCCCAGCTGGGCTCCATGAGACTGTACAAATTATTTGATTGTGATCGACATTAACTAGATTGAAAGGACTTGAAACAGTGAGTAATCAATTGGGACAGGAAAATATCTTGGAAACAGATTTGTTCTCTTTGTAATATGAATTACATGAGACATCAGAAAGGAAATCAACCTTGGGTTTGGTTCTGAGGTGGCAGCACTGAGTTAGGAGCATGGCACCCTGGGTCCTCCTTCCACATTTATCCCACAGCAGTCACAGGAGTAGGTGCTTACAGTTACTTCCTATTATGTGGTGGACACAATCCAAAGTCCTTCTCACAGCTGCTGAGCTCTGCAGGGACTGGCCTCAGCACCAGCCACCTTCCCCTCCCTCATTTCTCCCAGCCCTCTGGGCCGCTTCACTGTTCCTTGAACTCCCCTGGCCTTCACTTGCCTCAGGGCCTTTGCACTTGTTGTTATTCTGCCTGAAATCCTTCCTGAAGATCCCTCTGGGCTCACTGCCACATATTCACCTCCCCCCTTAAAGTGCTTTGCTTTTTTTTAGGTTTCTTATTCTGACATTATTATTACGTATCTGTTTGTTCATGTGCTTACTGTCTATCTCTCCTCACTAGAATGTAAGCTCCTGAAGGAAAGGGACTTTGTTTTTAGCCATCCTTTTATCTGAAGCATCTATAATAGTAGCTGACACATGGTAGGTGCTCAATAATACTCATGGATGAGCAAATGGCCTTTAAAGTCACACCAACCCTTCAGTTCGTTGAACCATTCCCTTTGTCTTAGGGGTAAAGTCTTCCGGAGCCCCTCATCATCTAGTCTCTGCAAAGCTCTGGTTACTTCCTCACCCCATGTACCCCCACCACTCACACATACTCACACACAAAGAGATACACAGATAAACATGCATACACACTCACAGACACACAGATACACAAAGATACTCACAGAACACACAAACATATGCACAGGCATATACAGAGACACCTTCTACAAAAAGACACACATGGACACATGGGCACACATGAATACACACACTCAGGCATATATAGAGACATATATACAGGCACACAAAAATGGATACACACACATACACACACAGATACACACATAAACCTGAACAGACTCACACAGAAATGGATAGACACAAACACAGAGATAGACATCGCCTCCCGATGCACAGCGATACACACACCCCTGTGCTCACCTCCAGGATTTGACCACTTTACACAGGCCAGTTGCTCTATCCCAGCTCCCATTCAGTCCCCAGGTCACAGCTCTGATGTTGTCCTCCCCAGAGGGTCAGTTATAACTTGATAGTAAAAAGCACAGCCTCTGAAGCCAGATGACCTAAGTTCAAATTTTGGCTTTGCCACTTGCTAGCTTGGTGAGGTTGGCCAAGTTATTTAGCCTCTCTGTGCCTCAGTTTCCTTCACAATAAATTGGGACGGTGATACTAATAGTAGCTACCTCACAGGGTCAGTTTGAGCAGTAAATGAGATTACACAGGTAAAGTGTTTGGAACAGTGCCCGGCCCATAATGAAGATGGATTAGCTATTAGTGTTACACACAGACTGTGCCTAAGATTGGATTAGGTGCTCCTCCCAAGTGCTCCTTAGCATCTGATACAGCTGTCTGTGTGTGGCATGGATCCGACTGCATTACAAATGTGTGTTTATTGTCTTTCTCTTCCACAGGGTTGGGAGGCCATGAAGGACATCTTGTGCACTTAGAGCCCCCAAGCCCAAGACTTGCACACAAGGTGCTCAACAAATATCTGCTGAATGCACAAATGCCCTTGGGTGAGCCATTTATCTGCTCTGGATGATCCTTTCTCTTCTATAAAGTAAGATCATCGGACCAAAAATTTTCTAAGGTCCTTCCCAAATAGTCTACAATTCTTCAATTCTATGCTTGACCCTGCATGCGAAGAAAAGTTCTTCCCTTGTTATACCAGAACCATAATCAGTATCTTCCTGAAAGCTCTTTTCAACTTTTCTGTATCTTTCCCAAAGGGAACTTACAAAATGAAGGACGTCAAGGGTCCTTGGAAATGAGTTCAACCCTAACCTTTCACCACGGAGGGAGCCGAGGCCCAGACACTAGAATAGGCTTGTTCAAGGTCACTCAGCCAGTTAATGGAATAACAAGGACCACACTTCAGGGGTCATGACTCACTATACTATAATATTTTTTCTTCAGAAAAAAATGTGATTTGGAGAGATTTCTTTAGCAAAGGCATAATAGTAAAAACTAGAAAACTTTAGATAAAAATTTAAGAGAGGAGATGAGTCCTATCTCCTTAAAGTATCACTGAGTGCTTTTGCTATAACAATACATAATAAAAATAACAGCAGCTAACTGGTTTAGCAAGTTCTTGCCACTGGCCAGGCACTGCACTAAACACTTTGCACACTTTTTCTCATTTAATCCTCCAAAAGATGCTATGAGAAAGGTACCCATTTTATAGATGAGAAAAACTGAGGCTTAGTAAGGAAAAGTAACTTTCCCAAAGGTACCCAGGTAGTAAGTGGTAGAATGTGGCTCTGAACAAATGAGATGTGATTCCAGCTTCAGGTACCTGACTAGACACCAGCCATCCTGTCAGAATGTTAGCAACATGTCCTCTCAAGTTGAGTTAACATTTCTAGAAAGACTGATGCATTTAGCAGGAACAAGTTCACATAGCAAAGTGTGGACTGGGCATTTTTGTGCTATAACTTTCTCTCTCCCCCTTTTTAAATGATAACTTTCTGTATAGGCAATGTGCATGTGCTGCAGACACAACTTCAGAGAAGTGAATTATAAAAGGTATGGGTTGTATCAGTCAGCTATTGCTGGGTAACAAAAACCATCCCATTATCAGCAGCACGTGACATTAAGCATTTGTTCTCATGGCCACAGGTCTGAGGGTCAGCTGTGCATCTGCAGGTGAGCTTGTCTAGGCTGGACTGAACTCCAAGCTATGGATTCGGGTTAAGCTTCCCCACATGGCTCCTCCTTCTTCTGAGACCAACTGACTCCCCAGGGCACTTAATCATATGATAATGGAAGAAACAGAAGATGACAAGTGGAAACACACCATGCCACTTAAGGCTTCAGCTTCAAACTTGCAGGTCATCACTCTCTCTACATTCTAATGGCCATAGCAAATTGCACACCCCTGTCCAGCATCAGTGGGATGGTAAATAGACCCCTCTCTCATGGGAGGAATAGCATGGGCCTGGTTAGAGTGCAGGTGAGAAACTGGGAATGATTGTGTAATCTACTGTATAGGGTCACTTAAAGATTTAGCAAGATACAAGCATTGGCATGCTTTTGTTTAGTAACGATAGGGGAAGGAGAGTGGTGGGAAAATGGTGTTGCCTTTATGTCAACTGCCAGGGCAAGATTTCCCAGTTCATTTTGAATTTAGTCCCAGTGTTTCCAGGGAGGGTCGAGGGAGATAGGGAAGCTTCTAGACTGTATAGGGGATATAGGAACTGGCAATTTCCTGAGGTGTATTCCCAGACCATGATTAGCACAGCAGTTATTGCCCTTAAATTAGAGATGTGTTCAGCCTTCAGCCTGTGTGTCATAAAGAACCATGGCACTTCCAGGGAGCTTATAGGGAAAGCAGGCGAACAAACACAGACAGCCTGGACACCTCCATGCACACGAGATGATAACCAGATGGCCGCGCTGCCTCTTGTGACAGTACCTCTCCTTCCTGCTGCCTCTGCAGTGCCGCTGCCTCCTGCCCTTTTCCCTCTTGAGCTAGCGGGGGAGAAATTCCACCCATACGAGGCTGGCCAATGAAGTCAACAAGTCAGCTGGGCTCTTCCTGCCCCTGGTGTGTTGTCTTTCTCACTGCCTCCTATCTGTCTAGACAAGCTGTGCTCTCTCTCTCTCACTCTCTCTTTGTCCAACCTCCATCTTCTCACTTGGCATGACAGGTGCAAAATCCTCCTCCTGCCCTGCCCCAGAGATAGGAGCTCTATGTGCTGTGTGAGGCAGCGAAGTGCTTCTGGGACAGCACTGAGGACCTGCAGCCTGTGAAGTGTAATGAGAGTGGCTCTGTTCCCAGCCTTGGAGCCAGGAAGGCCTAAACAAAATCCAGCCTTGCCACTGTCCAACCTGGTGACTTCTCTAAGCCTAAAGCTTCTTATCAAGAAAATGGTTGGAATGATGGTATCTACCTCATCGAGACGTCATATAAGGGTTACATGAAGACTTAGAGCTTTGAATATAATTATACTCTGAAGTGCATACCTATTACCATCATATGTTTCTTGGAGTTATGATTCCTCATAACATGAACCTCATGTTAGATCTATGTAGACATAGTCCATGGACTTGGAAGCCTTGAACATCAACCCTGCCAAAGTGAAGCTTTGTCATCCATTCATCCATTCACCCATCTGTCCATCCATCCATCCACTCATTTAATAATTTTAATCTTTGGTCCACCACTATACCTAGATCGAGTCCAGACACAGAGGGAAACGTGAAGAAATATAGAACACAACCCATGTCTCAAGTAGCCCCCAGTCTGACTGGGAGTCAATGCCTTCGAGCCTAGCACAGTAAATGTGGGAGACTCCCACCCAAACAAGGCAAAAAGTCCCACTGCCCTATTCTCAACAGACCCCATCTTTGCTGACAGAAGCCCAGTGACAGGGAGTCCTTCCAGTTCTCTCTGTAATAAAATCTCTGTCTTGGAGCTGAAATTCAGCTTCTGTGATGTTTGCCCTCTTGGGACATCCACAGGCAGCTGTTCCCTCTCCCCTGAGCCTTCTATTCCTTGAACCAGACATCTGAGTTCCCTAAATGAGTCCTCACTATCCATCTCAAGGTGCCAACTCCTTCCCACAACACCCCTTTCGTGTAAAGTGACAATATAGGGGAAGTCACAAGACATGATGTCAACCCATTTGGGGTGTTTATGGAACACTAACTAGCTCCATGGAGCTTAAGTACAGATTCTAGCAAAATAAAGGCTCATTGGTCACCACATCTGAGAAACTCTAGGTAAGCAAAGCCAACCACGTTCTGTTACTGAAAGACATTGGTCAAGTCTTTGTCAAGTACTTGTGGCTGCCCAAAGAGTGATATGGAATGCTGCATATCCCTACATCTTTAATCTCAGGACTTGACTCTGCTTGTGGAGAGAACTCTTTAGGGACAGTAGTGTTAAAAAAAAAAAAAGTCCAGATTATGGGCATATAGGCAAGAAAGACCATTCTTAGTTGGATAGTGTACAGGAGCTATCATGTCCCACACACACTCGATGGAGCTTAATGCACTCTGCCCTGACTTCTGATCACCAGCACTGCATATCTGTCTGAGAGCTTTCTGGCTACCACAGCCCACCATGTCTATATCCACAGCAGGCTGGAATTTCTAGAAGTCTAATAACCTCCTCCCTAGGAGCAGCTCTCAACCAATGATCAACAGCTGCTCCTCCATCAGTTGTGATAACGCTAAGGTTTACACGTATTATCTACAGTCTCCCAGGGTTCCCAGTGGGAAGGAGCCCCACTTGCCTACACGAGTGACTGACTTCATCACATAATCTCTGTTGGATCATTCCTTTCCCTGTCCCCTAGTCCCCCGTTGGTTTTTCCTGTCATTTCCTTCCAAACAATGATTGGTACTCAAATTCCTAGGTTGTCCAAACCACAACAATGTTCTGGGAGTTTTCTCTGGGATGTTGGGGCTTGAGCACAAAGGAGAGAGAGAGAGAAAAGGGGTGTGTTGCAAAGGCAGGCCTGGGCATACCCTGCTTGAGTTCATCCTCCTGCTCCTGTCAGCCCCGCAACCACGGCTCTGGGGCCTCCCTCCCACCCTCTGTCTCTCTAACACAGCGGTTCTCAACCCACAGGTTCCTGTCGCGACCCACAGGAACTGTATTAAAGGGCTGCGGCATTAGGAAGGTTGAGAACCACTGTGCTAACACGTCTCTCTAATACACCTCTCCTGTCTCTAACATTCTCTCTCTCTCTCTCACACACACACACACAAACACACACATCTCATATACATCTCTCCTGTCTGCTGGCTTCGATTTCCCCACTGCTTAAGGACTCAGTCTGGCCAGGGTGGAAGAGGACTCCAGGCAGAGAGCCATAAAAAAAAATAAATAAATAAAAAAAGGGAGAAGGATCTCTTGGGAATATAAATCACTCCCCGGCTGAGAGACCTGGCGTTCCCAAGCCTGGAAGGTAATTCACAGAGCTGAGAACAACTTGGCAAGTGACTCCCAAGTCGGAGCAGGACCCGGGGCCAAGTTTCTGGGTCACTTTTCTCCATGTTACTGTGGGTGTAACCTTGATCCCTCTACTGAGGTAAACAACAGGGTCTGAATTATTTGGTTTGGAAAGGGAAGAGGCCCCCGGGAGGTTGAGCGTGGCAGTAATAAATGAGGCGCAGAGACAGCTGTGCAGAGTATGCCGGCTCGCTCTCTATTAGCACAAACCCGGGGCATCTCCACAAGCTAAAAGGCATCACTCTTCTCGCCCAATAGCAGGGACCAGAGTTGCAGAAGCCACAAATCACGAGGCAAAGTGCAGAAGAATGTTTGCCATTTCTTGGGATGGAAATAATAATAATCTGTTCCGTGTATTTATCCAACACATATTCTCCAAGCTTTGCACTCAAATTTATCATAAGTCGCCAGGGTCTGGATGTTTCTTAATTAAAACTTTTATTGGAGAAAACATACAAAATAAAGACAAAAAAAATTACCCCCAGGAATGAGTTATGTGGAGGGTCAGCATCTTACATCTCTTCAGCATTTGTCTTTTTATCCTTTTGCCATTTGCACAGTTACGGCCTGATCAGTCCTGCTATTTTGACTGTTCATTACTTAAAAAAATTAACCATAAGTACCTGTACTGGATGCCCCAAAAGAGAGAGAGGAAGGGCATGAAAATGCATTGAGCAGCTCCTGAGTGCCAGGCACATCTGATGCACATTATATTCTTAATTCTCATTGCAACCCCAGGAGCTACCATTTAAGTGATTACTACGTGCCTGCTAAGTGCTTTCAATGCATTACCTCATTAAATCCTCACAAAGTCCTCTGATTTGTGTTCTTTCTGTCCCCATGTTTCAGATGAGGACACTGAGGCTTAGAGAGGTTAAGAAGCATCAAGAAACTCTTGCAGGTGGAAGCAGGAGGGAGCCCAGGTCTGCCTGGCTCCAGGGCACTGGTTTCCCTATGAAGAAGGAGAGGAGAGAAAGGACAGGGAGCTAGAGCTCTGCGTTGTGCACTAGGTTCTCCCAGAAGCTGGACTCCCAGCCATCACTTAGCCAAGAGCATGTGCAAGCGGAGGTGGCCAGGAGCCTGGGGGCAAAGCCCCACAGAGGCCAGCTAGGCAGGTGAATACGCTGTGGCAGTGGCATGCCTTCCAGCCCCGGCTCCAAAGAGCCCAGCTGGACTTTGTTCTCTGTACCCCGAGACTGCTGGTGGCAGGCTGACAAATAAGCCTGCTTTGCCTGTGGCAACCACAGGGCCTTGACTGAGGCAGACAGCCAAGAGCCTGAGTCACAGGTATCTTCCCAGAAAAAAGCATAGATGCGGAGTATCACCAAGCCACAGCAGTGGCAAAGCACAGAGTGGGAGCGCACAAGCCCCTGGGGCCTGGGGCTGCTGCATGCCCCTCCCTATGGCTTACAGATTGCTGAGAGGCCTTTCAAGGTCCTCATGACAAACCTCGCTTTTAATTGGAGCTGGTCTGAGTGGGTGTCTATACCTGGCCGTTAGACAGTCTCTAAGACACTCGGCATTTCAAGCTCCTGGAGTGAACAGACCTTCACAGGGCAGCCTGGGACACACTGAACCCAGGTGCAAGAACTCACACACACATACACACACACACACACACACACACACACACACATCCAATCTCTCTCCTTCTCTCACATACACACCTCTCCCACCTAGCCTGCCAAAGTATAGGAAAAAACCCCAAGTCGCTACACACATTGTTTTCTATGTTGATAGGTGTCAATTTACTGCAGTCAATGGAATGAACCTACAGCAGGACATCTGGGAAGTTTTCACTACTCTGCTATCACAAACAAATAATGTCGAGTAAAAAGAAAGCAGGTTACAAAAAGACATGAACAGGATGCATGCTACCACCTTTGTAAAATCTGAAAGCATTCCAAGCAATGTTCTAAATCATGCAGAGATTGGTACACCAGCCCCTGCATGATGGTGACCTTGGGAGAAGAAGGGAGGAGTTGGAGTGTTAGCTATATTTGAAAATTTATAATTTATATACATATGAAAGAAATGAAATATGACAAGATGTGAATGTCTAACCTCTATGGGAGGTTCCTGGGTATTTCATATTATAATACTTTGTATAATTTTCTGTGTTTAGAATATTTCTTAATCCTAAATCACATTTTAATGATTTTTAAAAATTCAACTAAAACTGAATATTGGTATACCTTATGACCCAGCCTTTCTACCCCCAAGTATATACTCAACAGAATGTGTTCACACCTTTACTGACAGATTCACGCAAAGAACATTCATCCCAGCGCTATTTGTAACAGTCTTCAACTGGCAAATGACCCCAGTGCCCATCAGTAGTGGAATGGATAAATATATTGTGTGTACACACAAGGGAATCCCATACTGCAATGAGAATGATGGAATTACAACACTCAACAACAAGAAAGGAACTCACACACTTTATGCTGAAGGAAAGCATCAGACACAAAAGAGCCCATGAGATACGGTTCTCTTTACATGAAGACCTACACTCTGTTGTAGAAGTCAGGATAGTGCTGGTCATGGTCTGTTTCTTGATCTAGATATGGTTGCATGTGTTCAGTTTGTGACAATTCATCAAATGGGTGTTTATATGTGCACTTTCCATCAGTATGTTACATTTGAATGAAATCTACATTAATTATTTTTTTCCAAAAGTAAAAGTTCAGGTACATTTAACATAATACTCTCATCCTGTGGTCCCCAACCCCCTGGCAGTGGACTGGTACCAGTCTGTGGCCTTTTAGAAACCAGGCTACACAGCATCACCTTCTTTCTCATCCCCCCATCCTGTGGAAAAATTGTCTTCCTTGAAACCAGTGCCAGAAAGATTGGGGACCGCTGCTCTAGGCTATCACTGGAGGCCATTGTCCACCATTAATTTCTCAGCTTGAATTAATCTATTGATCACCACTGTTGTAATATACTCAATATCAGACATGAAATTATCAACCTGGAATAGCGTCTAAGTTGCTGCAGTAATGAGCAGTGGCAGTTGAGGGGGCTCTCTTAATGGTGTTTCACAGGAAGTATCATTGCTTCTCTGCATCCCTCCAATGGAAAGTCTGTTTTTAGCAACGACCCCATCAGAAAAGGACTCATCTCACCCCCAAAGGAAATTAAACTATCCCTCTCCATTCTAGAGCAGTGGATGGATCACAGTCGGGAACCAAGCACCCAGGTTAGGGGAGGTGCTACTGGGCAGCTAAAGGAGAAATCCTTCAGCCAACTCTTTGAGAGAACAGACGTCCTCAGATGTTACCTGCTGGCAAAAGCCTGGGTCTTATGTGATCTTTGAGCAGGAGACTAAGCAAATGGTCAAGCCAGCCACGTGCAACCCCGAGAGACGAGGAGGGCACACCCACAGCACATGTGCCCTCAGCTCCCTGCAAAGCCCCTGGCAGACATCACTAATCAATCAAAGCCCTTGTAGCTATGAGACCAGACTAGGTCTCACACAGCCTTTCTCAATGCCTCTCTGGGAAACTGGGAAGAAGAAGATCTGACAGAAACTCTTCCCTGGGTTATTCAGGCTAAGGGGCAGGGAAGTCTTGTTATTAATAATTGCATAGTAAAGAGCAGTGGAGACTAAACAGCACGACACATTGCTGGTGACTCTGGGTTCCATGTACACATTCACTCTCCTGTTAATTGATAGCAAATATATGTAGGTTTTATTTTAGACAGTGGACTGCGATCTTTCTGTGGTCCTAAAGTAAAGTACTCCTTTGAACTACTGTAATGGTTACATAAAGGGCAGGGGACTCCACATCAGCAGCCAGGTATACACATCCTTCTGTAATAGCAACAAGCCGAGAGGTATAGAAGCTAGAAACTTTCCCTGTTTCATGATTGTGCACAAGCAAGATGAGGGCAAGACCTCAGGCCCATGAACCCCTTAAAGGCCAAAAGTGACACCTTTCCTGTGCAAAAGCATTCCCAAAGGAACAAGTTTCTGATGGACACGGCTGCTACCCATTGCTCATGGGGACACCATTCACGTTGTGTGTTTTGAGTTTGCTTTCCCTGGAGCTGTATGACATGGTATCCTGGCCCACACAGAACTGTGGAAGACACTGCCCACAACTTACACCCTAGGGGAGGGCAGAGGGCCCTGGGAAGAGCCATCAGTCTTCAGGCCAGGATCAATCTACCCAGCTATGAATAAAACAGAGCTGTCTCTCACGTGACCAGCTCCCCAGAGCTCTCAAGCCCCCAAGCCCCTTTTGCAACCCCAACCAATTCTGAAGCTTGGCTGCAGGCAGAGAGCAGAGCTGCCGAAGAGCTTGCAGACAGCCATCTATTCTCACATCCCCACCGTGGGAGGACTGACAGCCACACGCAGCCACAACGTGGCTCCCAGGCCAGCTGCTGATGTACCCCGTGGCTCAGATCCAACCATCAAAATGGCTTTTTTCCCCATGGCTGAGGTGGCAGACAGAGCTTTCCTCTCCTAGGGGAGGGTGAAATGGTGACTAGGTCGCTGTTAACCCCGCATTTAACCTGACTGTGCATCTGACATGTTGAGCACCGTCTCTATTCCTCGCAGCACTGCCTGCTCCCTGAGGTGACTGCTGTACATCAGTTCATCTGTCTCCTCTTAGCCCTCCATTCCTCCCTCAGCTCCTCGAGAACACCCTTCCCTCCCATGCACCTCTACCCTCCCTCTGCCGCCCAGAGCTAGACCTGAAAACACTTCTAAGGACTTTTCAAGTTTCCATTCCATCTCATTCTCTGATTTTTCACCCAGCTCTTTCAGGCATTTTTCTTGAGATTATAAGGTGAATCCCAAGAGCTTGGATTCTCTGAGATGAGTATCCCAAAAGTGAGCAGGTTGCTGATACCAAAGGGGGGAGTGGAGCACTTCTCCCCAGCAGCCAGGCACCAGGCATCTTCTGCTCTTGAGGCAGTATCAAACTTCTCAGAACTGAATGTCTTTCTCAATGTGTAATTTTGCCTTTCACTGGGGAGGGCCCAAATCAGAGGAAGTGACATGGGATGTCATGCCATGACCTGTCCAAGGAGGCCACAGCTGGAGCTGACTCCTAAGTGGAGGGCCTTTAGCACCACGCCAACACATTTGGGTTTTAATTTGTACCAAATTGGGAGCCATTGAAAGTTCCTGAAGAGGGGAATATATGTGCAGACTGATATTTTGGGAAGGTATGCAGGAGAAAAGCTTGGAAATATTGGGATGGCTGGGGTTTGTGCAATACTCCAGGAAAGAAGAGAGGAGGACCTAACTCACAGCAAAAAATCCAGAAAGTTCCAAGAGATAGGAACAAGCAGCAAGGCAGAGGCTTGGCTGCAAAGAAGCCAAGGCAATGGTTTCCTCTCAAAGTCTACACGGGACCACAAATGTGTAGATGGTGACACAGACTTAGGGAACATCGACCCCTGCCATGTCTTTTCCCAGGTGAGGAAACTGAGACCAGGGGAAGTGACTTTACTAGGAGATAGGTCATGAGCAGCTCCTTTGCTAAGTGCTGTACTACCCCCCAGTCCCTCCAATAACCCAACATGCCATTTCTCTGGAATCATGCAAGTTGGAACACAGAGGCTCGGGGAGTCACCTGGGCCAAGGCTAGAAGGCAGTCTGTGACTATTCAGTGCTCTTTCCCCCAAGCTGTGCCACCTCTCTCAGAGAAAAAAGCCTGACCCTCTATAAGCCAGCAGTGGCCTGAGAGAAATGGCCTTAGGTTTAAAGAGAAGGGAGCCATACAGTGCTAGGCAGGTGGAGGACTTGAAGGGGGACCTCTGTGCTGGAACACTGGGGCAACTGCCCAGAGCCCCTGGAATGAGCAGCAGTATGGTGACGCGAAGCTGCCCTGGGTCACGGAGAAACAAAGCTGGCTTTACCCGTGAAGCCCATGAAAACTGGACCTCATGCAGAGAGTGAGGCAGAGGAGAAGGGCCTCTCTCCCGGGGTCTCTGGTCAGGTTTTCTAGAAGCAGAATTCAGCTGAGACGGAGATGCCTGTGTCTGATTTCTGCAGGGAGGGTTCCCAGGCGGGGCCTTTCGGACCGTGGGGGGAGCAGGAGAGGGCAAGCCGCTAAATAGAGACATAACGCTGCCGTGGAAGTCAAGGGTGAGTGGCTGACCAACTGTTCTGGCTTGCCCAGGACAAAGGGTTTCCCTACAACTGACAGTCCCGAGAAAACTGGGACAAGCCGGTCACCCGACCTCAGCCTGCTCCCACAGGAGTTCTGGTGCTTGAAAGTCATCAGAGTTGTCCCTCTCTTCTTGAAGCAAAGAGTTCAGGACTCTGCACCCCTGGTAGAGGCCACTGGCTGTGCCTCCCCGCTATCCCCCCACCTCCAGTGGGCTGCATCACCTCCCAGCTATCCCTGAGTTGGGCGGGTCCTGCTGAACAAGGGCAATTCCCCCAAGAAGGCAGCTGCGATGCTCGCCAACATGCACTCTGGCAGACAGACGAGTGCACCAGCCACATAAAGGGGATCTGGGCGAAGCACCAGCGCTGTCTGCTGCATGAAGAATGCAGTTTCTGAGGAACAACCTTCTCCCATGGCCTGGCCTGCCCCTTCCCCTCCCCTGAGAGGCAGCAGAGTGACTCTGCTTACCAACAGTGGCATGTGCCCAGAGGCTTCTGTAGGGGACTGTTTGAGAGTAAGCTGGCTCGGTCCTTTGCTTTGCACAGATGCTCATAGCATCATTCAAGGCTTTCATCGATGCGTCTTTGATGCAAGTGAGCTAAAGGCTCCAGGTTCAACTCATGGTTTATTGTATTAGTTCATTTTGTATTCCACAAAAAAAATACCTGAGGCTGGGTAATTTATAAAGAAAAGAGGTTTATTTGGCTCACAGTTCTGCATACTGCAAGGAACACTGGCATCAGTATCTGCTTCTGGTGACAGCTTCAGGGAGCTTCCAATCAAGGTGAAAGACAGATGGGGAGCAGAGGTGTCACATGGAGAGCAAGGGGGCAAGCGAGAGCCGAGACTTTTTTAAACTAGGCCTGTGTGAACTGGTAAAGTGTGCATGCGCCCATCACCACAGAAAGGGCACAAGGCCATTCATAAGGGATCTGGTCCCGTGCCCCAAACACCTCCCATCTCTAACACTGGGGTTCAGATTTGGACATAAGATTTGGAAGGGACTTATAGCCAAACCATATCATCCGTTAACCATCAACAGCACCAACTGCTCGTAACTCATATTTACACACTCCAACCACATTCTACATTTAACTGTGCTTTGATAAAAATGAGAAAATGTTTAGCCATCCATAACCACCAATCATCTGTCATTATTTTTTTCAGAGTGAGAAGGTTCCCTGGGACTGCTTAGTGGTGTCTCATGTTTGATGAAAGTTATTAGTTAACACGTTTAAAAGTAAAGTCATAGTGGAACGAAGAGAGGTGTGAAATGCAACACATTCCTAAGGGCTATATTAGGTTTCTTTAGGAATATGGTCGGTAAGCATTTATTAAGCACCTACTATGTACCAGCTGGCTTAGTCTGAGTGCTAGGGGTAAAAGAAGAATAGTAGAAGGCCCCTACCTCAGAAGTTCCCAGTCCAGTGAGGAAGCCAGATATGGAAACAGATAAGTTCTAATAAAAGTGCTAGCGAATTCTAGAAGCAGGGCATTAGGGGAAAGGAACTTGCAGGTTTCCCCAAGGGTCCGATCTTTAAAGATGAAGAGTTTGCCAGATCACAGCAGACACTGCCAGTTGTCCCTCAATATCTCTTCTCCCCTTCTTTCTGACTTTTGGTCAAGGAAAAGGATATCCAGAATAAAATTATATTTCCCAGACTACTAAGCATCTAGATGTGGCCATATAATTAAACTGGATTGGCCAATGGGATTAAGTGACTTCCAGGAAGTGTCCTTAAATAGGAGGGCCAACTCCTTCCTCCTTGTCTCATTCCTGCTGCTTGTTGAGCTGCAGAGATAATGGTTAGAGCTTGAGCAGCCATTTTGTACCATGAGATGAAATCATGTGCTCAAGATGGTGGTGCAACAAGGTAGAAGAAGCCTGGGTCTCCTACAACTTTGTGAAATTACTAGTAACACCCTTGCGCTGTGTGACTTCAGCTTCCCTTACAGAGAAATACACTTCTACTGTATCTCACTCCAGGCCATGCTTCCTTCCAATGCAACCCCCATCAATGACCAACTTATATAGGGAGTGAGGGAAGCCTGGTCATTTGAGCCTAACTCAGAGCCACTCTGAGAGGCCACTCCCTAGTTGTAGAGCTCCCTCTTAGGTCAGCTAAGGCTGTCATTTAGCCTGTCTAGCAGCTCAATTTCTCCTTCTGCTCCTTCCTGCTTCTTTACCTGCCTTCTCCAGGGATCAATTTCAAGGGTCCACCTTCATTTTATTGTCCTTCACTTTAAACTCAGAGTCTGCCTTCTAGACTTCTTAGCACCAACCTGCAACACTCCCTGATTCCTTGACTCCTGGATTCTGTCCCAATTGTTCAGCCTCTTGTATCTCTCTCATCTCTTAATAGCAATTTAGAGCCAGTGACATCAACACCTAACACTGTGCAATTAGCACCTAATGCAATTAGCACTTAATATGAGCTTTCTGTGATGCTAATGGAAGCCTCTGAGCAAAGCTCTGAGCTAGGGTTCTGTCTGGTCTTCTCCAAGTGGTCCACAAGGAGGCAACCTGGGTAAACTGAGCCCTAAGTGGAAATCAAGAAATCTAAATTATTTACCCACCCTTGTGTCTAGCTTGCTACGTGACCTCAGGCCAGCCTCGCAGATTTTCTGTGCCTCAAATACTTGAACAAGAAAGCAGTTTCAACTTCAGAGGACATTTATGTGGCTAAATCAGGGTTGGCAAACTATGGGTTCCTGGGTCCAATTAGGCCCACACTTGTTTGTGTAAATAAAATTTTATTGGGACACAACCACACCCAGTTGTTTACATATTGACTATGGCCATTTTTGTGCTATGTCAGAGTTGATTAGTTGTGATGAAGACTATATGGTCCACAAAGCCTAAATATTCACTTTCTGCTCCTTTGCAGAAAAAGTTTGCTGACCCTAGTTAGGACTGGAGTTGCTCCATTCATTCAATATTTATTGAGCACCTACTATGTACAAGGCCTCATTGTAGAAACTGGGACTGCAGCAGTGAACAAAGTGGGCTCAACATCTGCTCTCCCAGACCCTAGCTTCCAGTAGAGCAGGAGGCTTAATTGTTTTGAAATAATATCAAGACATGGGACATTTAAGAGATGATTGGGCTGTGAGGGCTCCAACCTCATGAATAGAGCAATGCCTTCATCTAGAGAGTGAACTTCTAATAACAGAATGAGTCCAGCCCCAATGTTCTCTCTTGCTCTCACACTCTCTTGCCCTTCTGTCTTCTGCCATGAGATGATCCTCACCAGATGCCAGTGCCATGCCATTGGACTTCCCAGCCTCCAGAGCAATGGTTCTCAATCTTCCCAATGCCTCCTAATGCCACATGACCCTTTAATACATTTCCTCATGTTGTGGTGACTCCCAACCATAAAATTATTTTCGTTGCTACTTTATAACTGTAATTTTGCTACTGTTATGAATCGTAATGTAAATGTCTGATATGCAGGGTGTATTTTCATTGTTACAAAGGGGTTGCCAGCCACACATTGAGAACCGCTGCTGCAGAGCCACAAGCCAAATAAACTTTTTGTTATAAATTACCCAGTCTGTGGTATTCTGTTATAGCAGCAGACAAGAAAACAGACAATAAGCAGCCAAATACGTATATGTTAGGGGGAAAGAAGTGCTATGGAGAAAATTAAAAGGGGTAATGAAAGGGAGGTGGAGTGGGACTGCAATTTTAAGTCAGGAGGGTAGGAAAAGGCTTCTCTGCTGAGATAGCTTTGGAGCAAAGGACTGGAGGAGGTGGGAGCAAGCTAGGCAGGTATCTGAGGTAAAAGCATTCCAGGCCGAAAGAACAGCAAGTGCACAGGTCCTGAGGTAGGGACACAGCTGGTATGACAGAGACATTCAAGAAAGCCAGTGTGACTGGAGCAAAGAGGGTGAGGAGGGGAGAAGAAGGGAGTGAAGTGGAGCTGTCACAGGAGGTCAGATCCCAGAGGGCCTTGCCGAACATCGCAAGAAATTCTGGCTTTTACTCTGACAGTGATGAGGTATCACTAGAGGGCTGTCAGCAAAGGAAAGACAAGACTGAGGTCTAAGGAGCCTACTGTCTGCTGCAGAGATCAGATAGGCTAGCAATAATCCAGGTGGGATATAAGGGCGTCTCCGTTCAGGAGGCACAAGAGAAGGTGGGAGAAGCAGTCAGATGTGGAGATGTTTCCATAATCCAGCCAACAGGCAAGTGTGCTTATTCCAGAAATGGAGGAGTAGATTCACCCACTATCCCCCTTCTCCTTGCTCATCCTCAAACAGGGATGATGTGTCCTAAAATTATTTTCTAGATGCCTGGCCCAGTAGGAATTTACTGGCCCTGGAAGCCTACCTTCTCAGAAATTATCTCTTTGAGCGTCATTGGTGAGGGGGAGGTGTCGGTTCTCACCAAAAGGGAGGTCAGCAGTTAGTGAGAATGACAGAGGTTCTCTCCAAATCCTGCTGTCTTTTACTCACAAACATTTCCTATGAGGTCCAGAGCTGGTTCTCAGGGAAACAGGCAGGAAAAGGACTCCTCAAAACCTAAGTCAGACATGTTCCCTCTCTGCTCAGAGCCTGCTTGTGATGTCTCCAGTTGAGATCTATGCTACCCTTTCTGAACCTAGGCTGACCTCACTTAGTGACTCTCCGGCAACCCACAGAATATAGTAGAAGTGATGCTGTGGGACATCTGAGGACAGGTCATGTGGATCCCACATGGCTCTCAGAACACTCACCCTGGGAGATGTCAGCCGCCATGCAAGACATCCAGCCACCATGAGACTGCCCTGCTGGAGAGTCCACCTATGGGTGCCCCCATCCACAATTTCAGCTGAGCTCCAACAATTCCGGGCATGCACCATTTTGCACGTCCAGCCCAGTTGAGCCTTCGGATAACTGCAGCCCCACCTGGCATCTGACTGCACCCTCAATGAGAACTGCTCACCTGAATCTGTCTCAAATTCCCTG
Organism: Nycticebus coucang; assembly: GCF_027406575.1. Classification (NCBI taxonomy): domain Eukaryota; kingdom Metazoa; phylum Chordata; class Mammalia; order Primates; family Lorisidae; genus Nycticebus; species Nycticebus coucang. The sequence goes on from NC_069804.1 coordinate 40,805,609, forward strand.
CCCACGAAATTGTGAGCAAAGTAAAACCTTGAAGTTTGTGGGAAAGTTGTTTCACAGCAACCATAGTTGAAACACCACTGATTTTGGAGCCCTGCTGCCAAGGAGCTGAAGGTGGACTAGGATAGATGATGCAGTTTTCCCCACTCACCTGCAGAGAAACAGATGTCACAAGAGCAGTATTGTGCCACCAGGGTTTTTTTTCTTCCTCCAGGATAGCCCCCATTGGCCACCCAGGGCAATGGGACCCTTGGCATCTTAGGCCCTGAAGGAACAGTAAACATCGCTGAGTTTTTGGTCCTTTCAGTCAGCTCCTCTGTGTGGGTGGTGGCAATGGAGGGGTTGGTCCCAAACCTCAGAGTCACCCCCATGGTCTGAGCAGCATGAGACATGCAAAACAGAGAGTAGGGGCCACCGAGCCCAATGAGGGAGAGATTTATGCTCCTTACTCTCCATCTGCAAAGCAAAACAAAAATAGCTGAAACGCCGGTTTTCTGCTTTATCGGCTCTGTGAATAAGCATATAAATTTCTATGACATTTCTGGAGGCTTGCTGAAGGGGAAAAAAGCCATCCCCCAGGACGCAGCCAGCAGCAGCAGCAGCATATGGTTTGCTGAGAGCGGAGGCAGGGCGCTTGTGTGTCTGTGAGCACTGAAAAAGGTGACTTTGCGGGTAATTTCAGACTCAAGGCAGAGTTTTCAAAATTTTACCCTTTTTTATTAAAAAAAAAACTTGCCTGAGCCTAAGCAGCTGCCGGGGTCAATCAAGCCTTAGCAGGGAACCAGGACTGCACCATACCCTGGGGGAGTGCACAGGAGGCAGTTCTGATCCTGGACTGCCTGGGGGTACCACACTTCAGCCTCTAGAACAGGGGAGGGTACCCCACTAACAAGCTTGCACAGGACAGAAGGGAAAGCAGCCCACAGGACATGTGGAAAGACCAGCAACTGAAGAGCAGAATAGGAGTCTGGATTTTTCCCCTCATTCCAGAGATTCCTTCCTCCAATGAGGACTTAGGAAGTTCGTAGAAGACAGTCTCCAACCCTGCAGACAGGAGCCAGCACGGACATCAAATCCACATCAGCCTAGCAGGGAGACAGATCCCACCCTTCTCTCCTGTAAGCAGACAAGGGCACAACCTGTGTGCAGTTTCATGGGGGTAGGGAATACCAACAAACTATTTGGCTTATTCTATACTTGAATTCTACAATTAGATTCATTCTTATGGCTCAAACCAAAAAAGGGCCTGTCCCCTCTTAGGCTGTAATGATGCCTTTCCTTGGTGTGCATTAATGCATTGTTTTCCTATCGGTCATTGACACTGTAGTATAAATGAATGTTTGTAAAAGTAAATTGTGTGGGGAGAAGAGGGAGAAAGAGAACATGAGGGTACTGGGGAGAGAAGGAGATATGACAAGGGATAACTGGAGAGTTTCAAAGAAGTGAGAGAGAAGGAAAAGGTATCCCAAAGACAAACCTAGCTCTCTTTGAAGTTTGACTGAAGACCCCATCCTGTTGCCAGGAGCTATGCTGCTGAGAGAAAATGGCTGAAAGACTCAGGAAAAAATAGTGCTAACAGAGGCACTGTGTCTGGTGTAGAAAAAAACGGGCTGCTGTCTTTCCCTCTTTCCAGGAGTGCCAGCTGACTGTAGGAGAGCAAGATCCCCCTTGCTCCTGCCTGAGGGCTCCACTGCAGCTGTCTGGACCTGGTACCCTGAATATCTGCAGAACAAAATGAATAAATATGCAGAATAAAGGGAAAACTTCTCACCTTGGCATGCAAAACTCATCACAAAGTGTGTTCGACCTGCTTTTGAAAAAGCAGGCTGGGCTGGGCACCCGTTCCTCAGTGTTAGGGTGCTGGCCACATATACTGGGGCTGGTGGGTTCGAGCCCAGACCAGGCCTGCTAAACAACAATGACAACTACAACAAAAAAAATAGCCTTGAGAGGCTGAGGCAAGAGAATCGTTTAAGCCCAAGAGTTTGAGGTTGCTGTGAGCTGTGATGGCACAGCACTCTACCGAGGGTGACATAATGAGATTCTATCTCAAAAAAAAAAAAAGAAAGGCAGGATTTTTGCCTGCAGATTATCTGTGTGCCCTGCTCTCCAGTCCCCCTCTCACCATGCCTCAGGTCCATCCTGCATTCTCCGACCTCTCTTTGCTCACATTATGTGCTCTTCCTGCCTCTTCCCATCTTCACTGCCTCTCAAAGTCCTCCATGTCTTTCAAAACCCAGAGACAACTATACCTCCTTCAAGAGGTTTCCCAACATCGTCCCACAGACTTCCTGCTTCTTCTTTCATAACTCCTTAGCAGGCTATTTGAAGGTCACACTTTGCCTCGGGTCATACTTTCGGTTACTCCCCAAAGCAGAGCCTGAGGCAAGGATCTGGGTTCTTGTTACTTACTTGCAAGGTGATCTCAGGAAGCTCAGCAGGGCTAGGAGGCTGGAACATTTATCCTCCAACCCCGTCCAAGGCTGTTCCTGGTATATTAGCTCCCTGAACTTCCCATTTGCTGCATCAGCCCAAGCAAGCTCCTTTGGTGCCCCACAAAAATCTCAGGCAGGGGAGCTAGAGACATAGCCATTGAAATGGAAGCAGTTAATGTGCTGGAAACTGGTCTCCACAGCGTCCCAGAAACTCTCTGGGCTGGAGGGAGCCCAGCCCCGTGTATTAGTGATAAAGTTATTTGGATGTGTGTTTCCTCTTTTCCATAATACTCTAGGTGTCTTGTGGCCAAGAATTCTGGCTTCCTCCTCTTGGTACCTTTACTTAGCACAGATTTGTACATATGAAATGTCTGATCAATAGTTAACAAATTGGGGAGGCGCCTGTGGCTCAAGGAGTAGGGCGCCGGCCCCATATACTAGGGGTGGCGGGTTCAAGCCCGACTCTGGCCAAAACTGCAAAAAAAAAAAGTTAACAAATTGAAGAAATCATTGTCATTGTTAGCAAAGGCTTTTACCCAGTGCCCTAAGCCCAGAGCTGATGTGGGGGTGATATAGATCTAAACCCACACAGCCCCAGCCTGGCAACATCTCCTGCCCCACAGATCTGCAGGCAGGAACCACAGAAGCTGGGCTACTTTGGACTCTCCGCATGAACAGAACAGAAAGCCTTATCGGACCCCAAGTCAGCGGAGACCAGGGTTCTGTCTATAGCCAGAGAAGTCCTTGTCCTCTGTGGACTCACTTCCAGTCAACTGGGAGAGGCAATGAGGAAAAGGCAGAATTCCAGAAAGCTACTGGGTGGGGTGGAACTGGGCAATTGGCAAATGGCTAGCAGGTTGCTACAGGGTCCTGTCTTGCCTTCCATTCACAGGCAGGGATGTCTCCAGATACTGCCACGCTCTCCAACCTGGCCCCTTCCAGTCTCTGCCTGGCTCACCCCTCTCCAGCTCCACTGGTGTTGTGGGTTAAATGGCAGCCCCCAAAAGATATGTCCACATCTTAACCCTCCATGACCCGTGAATGCAAGCTTATTTAAACAAAGAGTCTTGCAGATGAATTTAAGTTAAAGATTTGAGATGAGATCTTTGGTGGGCCGTAAATCCAATGACAGCAGTCCTTACAAGAGACACACAGAAGAGAGACACATGGGGAGAGAGAAAGCAGTGTGGGGACGGAGGCAGAGACTGGAGTGATGCAGCCACAGCCAAGGAACACCCGGAGCCTCCAGAAGCAAGAGGCAAGGAAGGATCCTTCCCCAGAGCCTAGAGGAAGTGTGACCGCGATGGCACCTTCATTTCAGACTGCTGGGCTCCAGAACAGGGAGAGATCCCATTCCTGCTGTTGTAAGACACCCAGTCTGGGGTACTTTGTTCCAGCAGCCCCAAGAAACTAGTACACCTGGCCTCTTTATTGTTCCTCAGATAAGGTACACACACTCTTACTGAAGGCTTCTGCCCTGCCATTCTCTCTGCCTGGAATGTTCTTCCCCCAGATGCCAGGGTGCCTCACTCCCTCACTTCCTTTAGGTCAGCTAAAATGTCACTTTCTTAGTAAGGCCACTTGGGGCCATCCCCATCCAAATACTTCACCCCACATACTCCCTCTGCATTAGCCATTTCCCTTCCCGGCTTTATTTTTTCCCCCATAGCGTTTATCACCTTCTAATATACCATAAAATGGGCTTATTTGTTTACCGTCTGTCCTCTCTTCACCTTTGGAAATTAAGTTCCATGAAGGTGAGGACTTTTTGACTATTTTATTCACAGTTGTCTCTACAACACTTAAAAGAGACTCCCACTCATGAAATGGTAGGCATTTGATAAATATTTAGTAAATAAAGGAATGATCTGAATGCTGTGCGAACATTAAGAGAAATAATAACTCAGGTTCTACAGCACTTTACCCACAGCACAGGGCTTTTACCCACGTTATCACTTTTGATCCTCACAATAGCTCTGGGAGATGACATTATTGCTTCATTTCCCAAAGGAAAAGGTTCAAAGAGATGAAATAATTTGCCTGAGGTCACAAAGAGGTAGAAGTAAGATTCAAACTCAGGTCTGTCTGTCTTCAAATCCCCCATTCTCTTCAGCACACGCACACACACACACACACACACACACACACACGCACAAGGCCCACTGCTGAGAGGTTGCCAAGAACATGGGAACCGACTAATTATGAGCCAAGCAGAACTAATTATGAATCATTTAATATGTGTTTAATGCTCAATATTGTAAAATTGGCATCTGTATATACCTCCGTGTGTGTGTGTGTGTGAGAGAGAGAGAGAGAGAGACAGAGAGTGTGTGTGTGTGTGTGTGTATGAAATTGAGATTGAGGGGGCTTGTTTCTGTTGACTGTGATATTTGCCATTTATCCCTATGCTATAAGGATTTATAGTCCAGACACATTAATTCAACAAACATTCATTCAGCAAACATTTGATCACTTATTGTAGAACATACTGCCCTGTTTTGATCCCCTTGGCCCTCACTGAAGTTCACCTACAGTTTGGTAAATGGATCTGACTCTCCACTGGCTTCCTATTTCAGGCATTCATCTCTCTGCCTTCGGGCCTCTCTGGCTGTGGGCAGTATGCTCAGCACACACCACAGGCAGGCTGAAGGTTCAGAGAGGCGACACCCAAGGCACCGCCCTTAACAAAGTGGGGGCGTGGGAGGAATTGGTACATATGTACCCCAGCTTCATGGCCCCTCAGTGGAGGCTATCTCCAGGGAATGTTTCTCACAGTCTTCTAGAAGGTTCCCAGCAGGATTGAACCTCGCTTGCCCACCTGCTCCTTAGCACACCGTTGGCTTTCCTCCTTTCCCTGTCTCACTTCTGCGCCCTGCGCCTGCGCTTCTGGGATCTCTTCCCAAATAAATGACTTGTACCCACATCCTTGAGAGAATGCGGATTAGGACCCTTGCCATGTGCAAAATGCACTGTGCACATGTAAGATTCGCAGCAGGGCAAGCCATGGCGAGCTTCCCAGAGTCCCACAAGGACAGTCCCAACAATCTAGGAATCTGGGAAATTGGCTCCCTCTGAAAGATGGTACTACCTCTGGCAGCACAGATCAGCTCTACAAACTCTGGGGATGTGCCAGAGGGGTGACATATCACTAAGTCGTTTCCTGAAAACACCTCCAGGGCCGTTGACAAGCCTAGCAGGAAAGTCAAGCTGGCCCTGCTATTGTGATCATCATGCCTCATTTCTGATCCTGAGAAGGGTTGATCGGTTCTTAATCCCATGAATATCTCCTGAGCATCCTACCGGATGCTGGGCACAGAGCCGTGAGTCGGGGAGATCCAGATGCCACTTCAGGGACAACCTCTCACCTGGTCACCTAAGTGTGGCCCAAAGACCAAGGTCTGCTGCCATTAAAGCCACCCGAAAGCACATGACACTGGCTTTAAAAGGTACATCCACAAGATGTGTCCCCAAAGCATTTTTGAGTGGTGTATACCCGGCAGTGGGTAATACCTATTCTCTCTCCCTCAGAGAACGCCATTTGTGACAGGAGGCAGCTGTGGGATGCTGCTGGTTTTCAGTACAAGATCTTATTACCTTAAAATCATACCATTTTTCAAAAATTAGTGATGTGAGACCAAGCAGACAAAAAATAGAAAATCAATCCGTGTTCGTCCAGAAGGCCCCAGAAAAAGTCAAACGGACAGTTCCTCAGAACGACACCCTCTACAAGGGAGTAAGGTTGCTCTGGACTGACTGACCAGAAAACCAGACTTGGCCAAGACCAGCCATTGATCCACCAGCCTGACCATTCCCATTCCTCCTTTATACTTGGTTGAGCCTATGAAGTCCAACGGGACCCCTCCACCTGGCATGTGGGTGTTCTCTGAACCCTTCCAGTCTGGGCAGGGCGCCTTTAGTGCCAACCCCAAGATCAGTGCCATGGAGGGTTTGTTCTGGGCTTTCTTATGTAGCCTGCACTGAGCTAAATGCAGTTACCATCAGGCCAGGCCCAGTTCTCCCTTTCCTACTCCTTAAGAGATTTTCTGTTTCTCTTGCAGCCACATCCTCCAAGGAGTCTGGGGGACTATGGGGCAACATGACCTTCCAGTGCCTTCTGGCCTGAGATGACCGCAGGAAGAGGCCTGGAGGGGTAGGCTGGCACTCTCCGCTGAGCCCTTCCCGTATGATTTGGCCCATTTGACTTGCTTCTTGCAGATTCCTGAGTTTCTCTCCTTTTGTTTAATTCATCGGGAGCCAGTGGCTGGTGGAATATTTGAAAGAAGATCAAAGGAAAGGGGAAAGGGCTCCCCAGAAGGTGCATCAGGCTTCTCTGGGAGGGAAACATTTCATTTTCTAATTCAGGAAATAAAAATCCTGCATTTTAGGCAGTGATTAAAAATGGGATATTCTGTGTCTGCAAGGATTGGGGAAAAGGAAAGAGAGAAGTGGCTTATTTTTTTCCAATGCCACCCAGTGCTGAAGGCGCAAGTCCCACTCTGCCATTCAGCAGCAAGGCCAGAAAAGTGCAACATGGACAGGGCAGGACGTTGGGGCTCTCAGAGGGTGACACCACGTAGTGAGCGTACTCTGGTCATGGAAATGTGTTCTGTAGAAAACCTGGGTTGTGTGGAAGCTGAGCCCTTTCCCACTCCCTCTCCCAGGCTTTTCCAGGCTGTAAAAGCAAAAGAATTCACTCACTCATTCATTCAACAAACACTCTGCGCCAGGCACTGGAAATACAGCGAGGAGGAGAACAGATGCAGCCTTCACTGTCATGTTGTTTACAGTCTTCTGCGGCAGCCTCACCTTTAGCAAGAATCCTAAATGAATGTACAAGCTATGAAGGTGCTGTGAGCATTTCTAACCAGGCAATGTGAGCTAGTCTGGGGGAAGGAGGAAATTATTCCCTGAGGAAGTAATTTCTGAGTTGATATCTGAGGACTGTGTAGGAATTAACTGGGTACAGGTATAAAGAACATTCTGGGTACATCTTGTGATCCTGATGTAGGGAATGTAGCTGGTGATTGTCAACACAAAAGGAGAGCCATCAAGAAAGGAGAAGAGCCATCTAGACCCCATAGCATACCTCTCCCTCCATGCGCCTGACTCTGATGAAGCTTCTAGATCTAACTACCCAATTTACAGAAAATACTGGTGACAGAGGAACATGTTATGACATTACAAGGGTAAAATCAGGCAAAAACAGACTGAGTAACTCTGTAAGACAAACCGTGTGGTTTCCTTCTACAAATAAATTACAAGAGGAGAGAGAGAGAAAGAGAGATCTTAGAGATAACCATTTGTTATGTTTGGCCCTTATTCAAATCCCAGTTCAAACAAACTACTAAGAGGAAAAAATTAGGACATTTATGAAGCAGACATCTCAACACTTACTGGATGCTTGATACTACTAAATTATTATTAATTATTTTAGATATAATGTTTCAGTTATCTTTTTTTTAAGTTTCTACCTTTTGGCAATAGATACCAAAATACGTAGAACCTCTGTAAGTTGACCACCCCAAGGGACTGTAACAAACTAGTCAACATACAGAGGTGGTCAGCATAAGGAATTAGGCCTACTGTCCTAATATGTCCTTGTGGCATATGTCCAGTCTATGAAAATTAGGTTAACTTAAGGAGGTTGTCAATGTAGGGAGGTGGTCAGCGATGGAGGTTCTACTATATTTAGGGTTAAAATGATGTCATACTGAAGTTTGCTTCAAAATCTTATGGCTAGAGAAGAAAAGGGTGGATAATGGATAAGGGTATAGATAAAGCAGACTGACCATGAGTTGGTCATTGTTACTACTGGGTGCGGGTATGGAGACATTCATCATACTATTCTTTTCTACTTTGAAATTTCCATAAGTAAAAGTTGTTTTAAAGACATCCTGAGCACAGCTTCCAGCATATGCAAAGAAAGAGCCTGTGGGCAAGAAAGAGCCTGCATATTCCAGATTCCAGAGGTGTGACTGGGCCTAGGACAGAGTGACAATGTGGGGCTGGAGGAGGAGGGAATTAGATAGAGTAGGTCCTTGGGGCCTAACACTCACCCTCTTAGAGCTTGTGACGGAGATCCTTTGACTTTCTGGGTGAATACAGTCTGGGGAGCCAATTCCCCTTTAGCAAAGCAAGAAAAGGGTGGAAGTAGGTGAATGGGCACAAGGGAGAGAAATAATTCTTGAATAGTTGATGAAGGGGAACCCCCTGGGGGTACCCCAGTCACTCGGGTCATTTCAAAGTTGGGAGGCAACCCATAAAGCCAAGTAAAACAGATGTAGTACACAATCTTCAACAAGGAATGCAAAGACCTGGAAACACTATGTATGCATATCCGTGGCTGCCATGACAAATTACCACAAACTGCATGTCTTACGACAACAGAAATTTATTCTCTTGCAGTTCTGAGGCTAGAAGTTCTAAATCAAGGTGTTAGCAGGGTATGTGCCCTCCAGAGGCTCTAAGGAAGAATCCTTTCTCATTCCTTTCAGCTTCTGGTGCAAATCTTAACTGCAATCCTTGGTATTCCTTGGCCTGTAGACATATCACTCCCATCTCTGCCTTTGTCTTCACATGGCCTTCTTCCCTCTGTGTGTCTGTAAATTTCTCCCTCCTCATAAGGACACCTGTCATCAGCTTTAGGCCCCAGTATGACCTCATCTTAACATGATGACATCTGCATAGACTCTTTCCGAATATAGTCACGTTCACAGATAGCGGAGACTGGGACTTCAACATAAGTTTTAGGGGATGCAATTCAACCCACAGTTCACTGCTGCTCAAGTAGACTTTGGAGCTCGACATCAGTGGGTCCATCTGGATGCTCCCCTGCCCCCTCAGGGTCTCCACCCTTTCCAAAGTCTGAAGGAATCCTAGGGTCCTAGAATCTCAGGCTAGACCATCCCTAAAGGACATTTGATCAGGTCTCAGCCCTTTGGTGAATCCCAAGTTCCACTTAGAATCTAAAGAAAGCCATAGGCTATCTTCTTAACAAAATGTTCACTTGCAGCTACTTGTAAATGCATGGGTAGAATTTGAAGTTCAAGGACTTCTAAAGCTTTATAGGCCATGGAATGCAGGCTAAGAAGGCCTGATTTTCGTCTTCCTACCCTAGTTAGGCACCTAGTGCCTAGGATTCACGCACCATGGACATGCTATCCAAGGGAAGGGTAGTCATGTCCTACAAGGAAGCAAAGGAGTGGTTCATTCTCTCTCAATAGCGCTCTCTCCATCCCCCTCCCTCCCTCCCTCCCTTGTTACCTCAGGCAAATACCCACAGCCTCACTGAGTAAAAAGGTCTGTGTCATGTCCTAGTTCACAGAGCCCAGATAGCTGCAGGGGTCAAGTATTATGGGCCCATAATACCATCTCCAGGAGGAGTGCTTGCGTCTTTCCTGCTAGGCTTTCAGTTCTCCCCCAGCCCCGCCCCACATACACCTCAACCCTCTTCTCTGGGTATCTGGCTGGGGGCTCCCAGCAAGCCATCATTTGTCTCCAAAGAAATCTGCTCACAGAAAATAACAGTGTCTCCTCCCTTCAACCTTTTATATCCTGTTCTGGATTTAAAGTCCTTTAACTGGTTCTTTGATATTACCTTTGAAAAATCTGCATTTTGGTCTCTGTTGGAATTTCTTAGCTGTTATCTTTGGTACCCCAGGTGAAACATGCATTTTCAGGTCCTGGCCTGGAGGCTGAGCTCTAGAGACAGCTGGACACTGTCTGTTCCCCTCCTCCCATCTCCACATGGGGCTCCACAGAAAAAAGGGCTATGCCTTCTTCCTCATCCAGGGCCCACTTCTGACCACTGATGCCCTGTGTGGCAGAGTTGAATCTTTCAGGAGACCAGCCAGCAACCTCTCCCCAAGCCTCAATCCAAGCCCAAGGGATCTGGCCTGAAGTCAACATTGAAAACTGAACAGTGGCTCCCCTGCAAAGATGCATCTATCTGGAAGCTGTGACTATGACCTTGTTTGTGAAAAGGGTCTTTGCACACTTTCAAAATGAAGGATCTGGAGATGGGATCACCTTGAATTAGGGTAAGCTTTAAATCCGATGACAAGTGTCCATATAAGAAGAAAGAAGGGGGCAGCGCCTGTGGCTCAGTGAGTAGGGCACCGGCCCCATCTACCGAAGGTGGCGGATTCGAACCCAGCCCTGGCCAAATTACAACAAAAAAATAGCCGGGCATTGTGGCGGATGCCCTCAGAATTGCCTAAGCCCAAGAGCTGGAGGTTGCTGTGAGCTGTGATGCCATGGCACTCTACTAAGGGCGACAAAGTAAAACTCTATTTCTAAAAAAAAATAAAAATAAAAATAAAAGAAGAAAGAAGGGAGAAGGCATAATGAGAAGGCAGAGGTGGAGATTGGAGTGACACAGCTCCAAGACAGGGAGTGCCAAGGATCCCTGACAGCCACTGGAAGCTAGAAAAGAAGATGGAAAAGAAGATTTTTCAGAGTCTCCTGGAGGAACCCACCCTGCCTGTACCTTGACTCCCAGCCTCCAGAACTATGAGACAATCAATTTCCGTTGTTTTCAGCCACTCTATTTGTGGTAATTTGTTACAGAAGCCCTGGAAAATGAATAAAAGACCAATCACAGCTGTCTAGCTTCACACTAGCTCCCATTTCCCCCTTTCCCTCCTTCCTGCGGGGCTGCCCCTACACCCAAGGTTTGTGTCACTCTACCAAGTGGCTAGAGTTGCAGTGTCCATTCAAGTAACCAGCAGAGATTCACTGAGACCTTGCTGTGTGCTGGGCATGGTGCCAGGCACTGGGAAATAATGGTGAACAGGAAAGATTGCCCTATGGCAGGTCTCTACTGACTGGCCTCCTTCAGGCTCCAGGAGGGAGCAGACTGAGCTTGGCAACCTGATCTTCCCTACCAGCAGAATGCCATTAGCTCATGGTCACCATCTCTGCATCAGCTGCCCAGACATGGAGAGGCACCTCCCTGCCTCGTACATGGTTAGCCTCAACATTTTGACCCCTTAGAAATAAAAGGTGATGTGTTCTTGAGCCCTAAGGGGAAAAAATCAGGATCCAGAAAATGCCTGTCACTCCCAAAAATCTGTTATGAAAGTCTGTCCCTCTGGTCCTGCCAGGGGGTGAATTGTGTCCTCTCCAAATTCATATGTTGAAGTCCTGACCCCCTGTGACTCAGAATGTGACCTTATTTGGAGACAGGTTGCTGAAGATAATCAAGTCAAGATGAATGGGCCCTAACCCAATATGACCGGTGGCCTTTTAAGAAAGGGAAATGTGGACACAGAGACAGACACACAGGTAGGGAAGATCATGTGAAGACACCGGGAGAAACAGCCACATATAAGCCTGGGGGAGAGAGGAAGAACAGATCCTTCCCTCATAGCCTTCAGGAGCCAACTCTGATAATGCCTTGATTTTGGACTTCTGGCCTCTGGAACTATGAGACACTACATTTAAGCCACCCACTCTCTGGTACTTTGTTAGGTCAGCCCAGAAGACTTACTGGGTGTGACAGTTCTATGAGGCAATAAGACCAAGGAGGCAACTGGCCCAAGGTAACCATCAAAAGGCAAAGCGGTTAGGGCAGAAGACAGGGACCCCTAACATGAGCTCTCCTGAGCCCCAGGATTTTTGTGAGCCCTCTTGATAGCATTCCCACGAACAAGCCACAACTTTAGATTCAGGCACACCTAGTTTCAATACTGCACACCTAGTTTCAAAAGTGGATTTTCCAGCTGTGGAACTTAGCCCAGATTCTAGGCCGAGCCTCCTCAGCTGAAAGGAGCTACGTAAGGTTGATGGGATGAAATGTAACTGACAGGAGGTCTGGTCCATAGGAGGCCCTCACTGTGGGCTCGCTTAGGTCAGTTTCCCCCAGAAACAGACCCTGACATAAGGATTAAGGATCAAGTGCAAGTGATTTATTTGGGAAGGGATCCTAGGAATCCTCAGTTTGGGAGTGTTGAAATGATACAAAACATAAGACAAGAAAGAAGGCAAAAGGGGGTACATTATTAAGGCAGCTATCACAGCAGCGACAGGCACTTAATCCCAGGGTGGACAGAGAAATGGCACGAAACAGGTGCCTCAGAGTTATCCCTACTGATGGATGAGAGACCTGGGGTATTTACCCACCAACTCCTATCAGACATTGGTTGAGGGCTACTCTTGGGGCAGTGTTAATCCTTGACTGTATCAGTTTCTTGTCGCTGCTGTAACAAATTACCACACAATTTGTGGCTTAAAGCAACACCTATTTATTATCTCCTGAAGGTCAGAAATCTGAAATGGGTCAGCAGGGCTGTGTTGCTTCTAGAGATTCTAGAGAAGACTCTTTTCCTTTGCCTTGTCCATCTTTCATAGGCCACTGGCATTCTTTGGCGCATGGCCTCATGTCTCTCTCATCTATGCCAATGTTGTCACATCTCTTCCTCTTCTGCTTCTGTCATCACATCATATCATGTCCTCTGACTCTGCCCCTCCTGCCTCCCTCTTATGAAGACCCACCCAGATAATTAGGATACTCTCCCCATCTCAAGATCCTTAATTTAATCATACCGGCAAGACCCTTTTGTTGTTAAATACCATAAACTCCAATTTCAGGGACTAGGATATGGGCATCTTTGGGGCTGATATTCAACCTAGCACACAGGGCCTTTCTGGTCTGCCCCAGACAGCCAGAGCTGCCTTCTGGAGTGGGGGAAGCACTCAGGTGTATACCTGCAGAGACTCTGAAAGGTCTGAAAGGGTGGAGGAACATGGGCTGGGCACTGACACTGAGAAACTTTCACCATTAGACAGGCAGGAAAAGTCAGTGAGTTGGCAGAGGCTGAGTGGGTTGCCATGGAGGTCTCGATGCTCACACAAAGGATGTTGAAAGGAATACAGTTGGTAGAACAATCAAAAGTCAAACTGGCACATAACTAGGTGGGATCATCACAACACAGTAGAACCTCCATAGTTGACCACCTCCCCACATTGCCCACCTCCTTAAGTTGATCTGATTTTCATAGACCAGACATTCACCACATGTACGCATTAGTACAGTAGGCCTAGTTCCTTATGGTGACCACCTCCAGACATTGACCAATTTGTTACAGTCCTCTGGGTGGTCAACTTACAGAGGTTTCATGAGTGAGAGGCCCTGCAATTTTTCCCATATTATAGCCCAGGGAACTGAGGCCCAACTACTTGCTCCAAACTGCACAGTGGAGAAGCAAAGACCTGCTCCTGGATCTCCTGCCTCATAACCCAGCACTGCTCCCGCCACCCCTCACCTAGTGGCAGCACATCCTGGAGCAGTCTGGAATGAGCCCTGCCTGTGGCCACACCTGAGAAGATGCCAGCCCCTCAGACACTTCATCTTCTACCTCTGAGCTGTTGAGTGCCTGGCTGAGCTTCTGGAATTGAGAGAGGCCCAGCAGGACTGTTGATGAATTTGACTGCTTTACCAAAAGTTTAAAAATGTAGCTGCTACGGTTAAGCATTGTTTATAATCTATCTCTGGTAATTTGCCTCCTACGCTTGAACATGCAAGATCAGTTGCCAAATCCTGGTGATGATACCTCCCCGATCACTCTCTCCCCCATCTGTCACCCCTTCTTCCTTCCTACTCTTCCAGCTCAGAGCTCCATCACCTCCCCCAGGACCACAGCAAAAGCGTCTTCCTGGTGTCCCTGTCTCCTGAATGGCTCTACTCCAATCCATCAGACAGCCTGCCTCCTAATGAACTCCAGCTAAGAGCAGCATGGGAGAAATTGTCAGCATCCCATCCATATTCCTCCAGACCATCTCAGTTTGGTATGCTCCAACTGACTTCCATTTGCCAGTATCTGTATCTCTGTTCCAAAGGGTTTGTTTTTTTTTCCAGAACCACAAGTTGGAAGGACCAAGGAATTAGTACCCCCAGAAAACAGCTCTCAAGCAATGATGGAAGGGGACTTGGTAGATAAATACCCTAGCTCCCTGCCCCTCCACTGAGATAACTCTGAGCTCTGTGCCCCACATTGTCATCCCGGGTTCCTGTGGTATTGAGCTCCAATGGCCCCCAGTAGTAGCTGGATTGATAACACCCTTTCTTTCTGTTTTCTTTTCCCTGTGTCACTCCTCTCCTCCCCTGCTGCTCCCTACAACCACCTTCCAAATAATTCATCCTGAATCCTTCTTTCAGGATCTGCTTCTGGGGAACCCAAGCTCAGACAATGAGGTTATTCATATACACAACTTACAGAGAACAGCTCTCCAGGCCCTCCTTAGCCTGCTCTCCAGGGCTGTCCATGGCTGGTCCCTGCCTGTCATTCCACTTGAACTCCGTTTCTCCATCATGCATATGACGCAGAAGCCAAAGAGTACTGCAGGCATATATTCCCTGGTTCATATCCCTGTGCCTTTGGTAAGCCGCCTCTTTTACCCAGAGCCTCGCCTTCCTTTTCTTACCATATTCCGCCCCCCTCCATTTTATAAAAATCAGTTCAGAGGTATAGTTGAAACAAGACAGGAAGAATGTTGATCATTGTAGAAGCTGGGCATGGGGCCATGGGGGGTTGTTACACTATTCTGTTTAATTTGTGTGAGTCTGACACTTTCCATAATCAAAAGCTAAAAATCAAGATCAGCTCCCGTGTGTGACAGACATTATTGATGTCCTGCCCATATGTCCTCATTACTCCAGCACCCAGGCACACTCTGTGTGAGGGCATTCTATAATGCCAGGGCATGCTCTTGCGAAGGGCCAGTGGGTGTTGCTGGGGACCTAACACTCCCAATGGCAGCTCTCTGCTGTGTGTGCGCAGAGCAGGTGGGTACACACCATGGCTTGCTCGCCCTCAGGTGTGAGGACTCCAAGGTGTTCCGCACCCTATCCTGACAGTGCCCAGCAGGACTGAGCCCAGCTGCTTTTTGGCACATGCTGTGTTGGCTTCCCCACTTCTATACTGGCATTGCCTGGGATCGTCTCTCAAAAAATGTACTTACACACAAATCCCAGGCATGGGGTCTCCTTAAGGGGTAACCAATATAAAACAACATGTCACCATCACCATAAAAGCATTGCTTCTTCCCCTACTTAGAAG
This sequence comes from Nycticebus coucang, assembly GCF_027406575.1. Taxonomy (NCBI): domain Eukaryota; kingdom Metazoa; phylum Chordata; class Mammalia; order Primates; family Lorisidae; genus Nycticebus; species Nycticebus coucang. Next base: position 40,821,099 of record NC_069804.1, read on the forward strand.
TGAAGTCTTCCTCCTCAGAGCCACTTGAGCGTATCTTCTGGATTTTAGAAGGTTTAGTACAGACTCATTCTTCAAAATGTTTGGAAGGATGGAGCCTGATCAACAGAGCAGAGCCATAAGGCATGGAGGCCACTGTTAACCAAAAATAAATGTGTTATTAATTCTGGATGGACCGAGCCTCAGAGGCCTTCAGTGCACACTGTTCTCTCTTAAGAGTCTTTCTGCAGAAATCATCATGCTGGCGCCTCCTGCGGACTGGCCAAGGGCAAGTACCTGCCTCAAGAAGGTTCATCTTCACAGGGACTGGAGTGGGGAGCATGCAGGGGAGACTGGACAAGGGTGAGGAGTGGGAGGGGAATCCAAAACCTACAAGATGACACTGGAGGTGGCAGGTGCCACAGGAGACCAGTGCCAAGCTTCCACAGAAACCCTGGGGATGGCAGAGCCTCTGTTGAGGGCCCTGCTTAGACCCTGAGGCCAGGAGGGTCTCATGTCCTGGGTGAGCTCCTGGGTAAGCTCCATGTCCCTGGGTGCCTCAATGAGAGTCTTGGGGAGCACAATCGGCTCTGAGAGAGCAGACAGCATGAATAGGAACCCTTGACAATGAGCAGCTCAGCGGCCACTGCCATGGCCCTTCCCCCACTTTCTAGTCTATAGTAGTCTCAGGAACTTATAAGTTTCTAGAGAAAACAAATCTCCCAGAAATGACTGACCCTGGCAAGTAGGGCCTCTGAGCTGGCACAACAAAGTAATATGGAATGTCTTGCCTTTAAGTGTTATGAACTAGAGACTTGTATGAATTTATCCCTCGATGTTATTAGTGGGATTGACTTCCAAGGATAGGTTGGAAAACGCCATGCAGCTTGTGTTGTTTCATCCTAGAAGGGCCTTAGGGGCCCTGAGCCTTCATGTAGCGAATCCTGCCACCCTGTGAAGCGTCCATGCTGGAGATACCACATAGAAAGACTGCACACACATGCAGAGGGGGCTGTGGTGAGAGAATTGGGGACATGTTAGTCAAAGGACACAAAATTTCAGCTAGACACATGGACTAAGTTCAAGAGGATCAGTTGTACATCATGGTGACTACAATTAATAGTAATATATTGTGCATCTAAAAACTGCTAAGAAAGTCGATTTTAAGTATTCCCACTACAAAAAAATAGTAAGGCAATACACATGCAAAATAGACTACTTTAGCCATTTCACAATGTATACATATATCAGAACATCACTTTGTACACCATATATATGCAATTTTTACTTGCTAATTAAAATAAATAGGTTTTTCATAAGCAAGCAAAAAAAAAATAGAGATGCCTGAGGAGCCCCAGTTGTTCCAGTTCCACCTGTCTGAGCCATCAGCCAGCATCACCCACCAGAACTGGGAGTGAGCAGGCCTTCCAATAACCCCGTCCCCTAGCCTCTGTGCCAATCCAGTTGACAGTGAATGGACAAAACAGAGAAGAACTGTCCCTGCTGAGCCCAGCCCAAATTGAAAATTTACGAGCTAAGTAAATGTGGTTATTTTAAGCCAGTAAGTTTTACGGTGGATTATAATATAGCAGTAAGTAACTAGAACACCTATCCGTGTCCCTGAAAATTGTATGGTTGTTGAATTCTCAAAACTCTTTGCAACTGTGGCATAGACAACACTTTATGTTGCTCAATCCCAATTTTACTTACCCACTGGGTACATAGAAAGACTACATTTCCCAGCAAACTTTGCAGTTGGGTGGGGCCAATAACTGGGTTCTAGACAGTAAAATGTGGCCAGACTGAGACCTGGTCTCTAAAACTTTCTACACAGTCCTATATGTTCTCTCTCACCCCTCTTCAATCCACCAGATGGAAAGGATCAGTGGGAAATTCCAAGGCTCTAGAAGATGGGAAAACCAAGAAAAAGGAGCTCCAAAAAGAAGGAGCCTGGGCTCTTGAATCACCTCATGCAAATTTGAGGGTTATTTGTTACAGCATGTAGCTTTGCTAGAGTAATACACCCTTACTTTTACCCCAAAAGAACTATTTAAGGGAGAGCAGAGTGGACACTGTTGGCCTTTCACATTTCATCTTCTGCCTACGTTCATAATTATTAATCTTCTCTTGGCTTCTTCACTAAACTGTAAAATCCCATAAGGCAAAATAGCTGCCTGAGTAAGTGTAGCCTCCATGGACTTAACATGGCTTCCTGCATATTGTATATCCTCAATCACCATTTGTTCGGTGAACACAATGATACTTGCTAACATTTATTGAGCAAATACTATTATTCCATATATTTCAACGTATTTACTCCACAAAATAACACCACAAGGTAGTTATTACTATTACCACCAATCTAAGAAATTGGCAAAGATCAGAAAGGTTAAGTGACTTTCCCAAGGCCACAAACCAATGCTGTCTGGCTCTGAAGGCCAAGTCCCTTGTCACCATTACCTCTGCCTGATCACAGTGCAGGTGTTCATGTTACTACACACCTTTTCCAATTTTCAGGATCTGTGAAGATAAAAGTCAAGTCCAATGCAAATCTTCACTGCATACTTCCTCCCAAGAGGGCTTCACCCTCACGGGAGCAGCAGAACACCAGAGTAGGTGACCTTGCCTTCACAGGGACCATGCTTGGTATCCAGGCCTCGCCAGTCCCGATACCTCCAGTCGGGCAGCAGCTCCAACAGGCAGCCTTCCTAGAATGCCTCATGTGGCCAGGCAGCTCCAGCCACCCCAGGCCACCTTATGGCTGACAGAGAAAGCCCACTGAGGCACAGGGGTGCAGTCCCTGGGGACTCATCCATCACCACCCACACCCTTCCTGGGCCTGCTCTGCCTTCTGCTGTGGTGATAATGTAAATGCATAAAGAGATAAAGAGAGCTCGAGATCATGCACGTGTGTGTATATGTGTGTGCACGCACGCATGCAGTGATTTGCCTGGAAACACCAACCCCTCAACCAAAGATGTTCTCAGCCCTCATTGGTACACACAGTCTTCAAACATCAAAGTGTTTGTTAAGCGTAAATATTTTTATTCGCTCCCCTCCTTCTCTTCCCTCTCCTCTTCCACCCAGGCTCCGAGCTCAGCGGATGCCAGGAGACCCCTCTGACTCAGAGCCAGCAGGGATGGTTTTTGGAAAAGGGCACTTCCAGGTCCCAGCGGGCAGCCAGCAGCTGAGCCTGACAGCCGCCTGCGACTGGCTCCCAGCAGCAGGCTCCTACTTGGCGCCTGTTTCCATAGGAACGAGCAGGCCTGGGATTGGCGGCCTTGGGAGCGTTACCCACGCCGGCTGCTTTTCAAGTGGTCCCTGAGTGTACCACCCCTCCCTTCTGTGCCTATGCCTAGGTCTGCCCTGGAAAAGAGCCTGAGCACAGGGGAGCTGGGGGGCTGCCCTGATACTCTGGGTTCTGGGGCTCCGAGACTCTGAGCCAGTGCCTTGCTTGGGGCCGTTGTCGCTCTCTAGTTCTCCACCTTCTTTCACAGGGGACTCAGCACTGTGCCCAGTTTAGCTTTCCCACAGCATCCACCAGCCTGGCAGAGGACATGGAGCCGATCAAGAGAGCCTGTATAGGGTCATTCTCAGAGGAGGCGCCAAGCCACATGGGGCAGCCACTCATTCCCGTCCAGTGAAACCCTATTATTAAGCACCTCTCTGCTCCATGGTTTCCTGTGCCCTGCAGGTCAAATTGTGCTCTGCCTCTTCATTTCCCTGCCACCCTGTGCTGTGTGTCTCTCATTATTAAACAGAAGGCTGCAAACAGAGTGGCTTTCTGGGTCTCCAAAGGCAGCACGATTATGGCCGCACCAGAGATCACTGAGAACATGCTGCCTTATGCCCAAGCTGATTGCTGCTGCCGGCGGCTCTCCTCTCCTCCTTTGAGGGGGCACCTCGGGGGAGACATTCAGACACTATTCTCAGTTTGGGCTGTCTCCTGGCTTGAACCCTAGTTCTGCACATCGTCAGGCTTTTCCTCAGCCTCCTTACGGCTCCCTGTAGATGGGGCTTGCTCAGAGCTCTGCAAAGTTCAAAGGGCGTTCTGGGAGAAGCCAGGGTTTTGCTGATGGGGCAAAGAAGTCTGAGGACTCCTGCTCAGAGCTGGAGGTTGAAATGCCAGCCCATCAGCAAGAACTAAACGACTCTTAAGGCGGGAGGACACTCAGAACTATTGATCAAGGATGCACAGACTACATCTATAATTAGACCCGGAAAGCTGCTTGCACATCAGAAAGAGAGAGAGAGAGACATGACTGTGGCTTTGTGAAGCCAGATATGCTTCAGGATTTCAAAAAACAAACAAACAAAAACCCCACTGCTGAAAATGCCCTGTGCTGTTAATTCCTCTCCCTAAATGGTCCCCTGGGAGCCACACTCTTCAACCCTGCAAGGAACAGCCAGATGTTATAAAGATCCTGCTCCAAAGACCGCGACAGCTGACGTTTTGGATTGATCACAGCTAGACCTCCCAGCTCCATGGTGGCGGCCACCTCCCAGACCAGGGCAGCCCAGCACCTAGTGCCCTGGAAACCCATCAAGCAAAGTTACCGTTGAGAAGTTTTGTTTGCCTTTTGCATTATTGAAAGTGTCAGGAAAAGGCCTGGTTTCTGGGCATTTTGTGGTATTTGTTCATTCTTTTCTATAATGAATCTGATTTGGGAACTGCAGCTAAAATTTGGAGGGGAAGAGTCCATTAGAAAGAAATACTGTTTGTTGGGGCCGTGGAATGCTTGTGGCAAATTGCCCTTCCTAAGTGCTGTTTTTTGAAAACTCATTCCTGCGGTAGGAAAATAAAGCAGATTTCAAACACTTAAGAGATCATTTTCAGAATGGTCTAGATGCGCGCTGGTGTGCTGGTACATTTGCCTCTCATTGTTTTTTAATCACTATTTTGTCAAGTTTAATTGCTGCCACGCTAACAACCCAAACGGGAGCGAAACAAAATAGGGGATATCTATCATTGGTGAGAGCATTTTGATGGAATCTATATCCATTTGCATCTTCTCCACCAAATTAGGAAAAAGGAAAATAGAAAAGCCTTTCTCCATTGCTGGGGTATAAGAATCATTTTCATTGGCCTGGGTGGGGAAATTCCCAGCGTACCAGGCAAACTGAGCAGCCTCCTACACATCGCCTCATCCTCCTAGAAACTGGGATGTGAGGTTTTCTTGCCTGGACTTTCTCCTTGCAGGGATATTATGAATTTTCATAAGTTCTACTAAATGGTGAGAGCCTTGAAGGCAGAGAGAGACCTTGCCTTAATTACGCACAGGGTGCCAGAGCCTGCTCCCAATTTTCCTTTTAGGTCTTGTGACAGACGCAGAGAGGCATCACTCAGAGCCCCGCCAGGCAAGGACTCACTGCCAGCTGTTTGGAGTGTGGTTAGCTGACAGCTTCCAGCTGTTGGCTTCAGCAAGGTCAGTCTCAGCCTCTCAGGGTGGCCCCTGGCCAGGGGCTGAGCAAGATGGTGGTTCTTGGGGCCAGCCATTTCTGCCCACAACAGGGCACCTTTTACTCAGAGGTCCCACTGGGCTGGTGTAGACTTTTCAGATCCTTATTTCCTCCCGATGGCTGCCCCCACTCCCTCCTGACCAGACCTGTCTCCTTTCACTGGAGCTACTTCTGTGCTATTTTGTGCCCACTTTCATAGGGTCCTTCCTGGAAACCACTGAAGGGCTAAATTGTTGCTCACAATCACTGACTCCAACCCCACACTTGCCTCCTAAAATACTCAACCTGAGACTACTCCTTAGCTCGCAAGATGACTTTTTAGAACTCAACTTCTGGCTGCCTTCAGTGACTATTTAATGAAAATATATTGGGTGCTTTGTTGAGTACCAGGAACACACAGGGGATTTAGCGACCATGGGGCAATGCCAAGCCAGCTGTTCAGAACTAGTGAGGGTAAAACCTAGTGTGCCTTCTGAAGAAAGCTGATTCAAAGTTGGATTCAGAAACAGATAGAGCAGGCCTCACATCTGGCAACTTGGTGAAGAAATACAAAGAACCCATAGTGTTCGGGCTTCTCCTGAGGGTCCTGGTGCAAAAGTAAAAGCTCAGCTCTGGGAGCAGGAATTCAGAATTAGGGTCTGTGTCCCATCCAGGCTGGGGTTTGTCGTCACTTGAAGGTTTACCAAGCCCTTGACTCTCAGGCCAAGACATCCCTGTCTTGCTTGTCACTCCAGGGCTAGAACTGTGCATGGCATGTGGTTTTTGCTCAATGAATACATGATACATGAATGAATGATTGAGCTTCGTATATATAGTTTCATTACTATTATCACCCAATACTCCCCCATTGCCTTGCGGATTAAGTGCAAACCCCTTCACATGGTAGATAAGAACTGTCACAATCTGCTCTCTGTGGACCCTTCCTCTAGCCAGAACGCAGGGAATTTGCAAAGACTCTTGGCCATACTCTGGCTCACTTAGCAGTGGCTGCCTCCACCACTTTTTGGGCAGGCCAACACCTATTTGTGCTGAGACTTCCGTATGTCTTCACCTTCTGTCCCCTGCCCCTGCTACCAAGAGCTGTGTGAGACCTTTAAATCCCAGGTCCCCAGGCAAAAGAGCATTCTTTCCTAGGTCACCACCGGAAGGTCTTGGCTAAGAGCCCTCATTGGCACTATCTTTTGTGCCATGCAATAATAATACTTCACACTTTAACACAGAACTCACTGTGTTCTAGGCACTGTTCGAACACTTTCCATATGTTAACTAGTTGATGCCCCATCATTTCCACAAGATAGGTGTTATTCTGACCTTCACTTTATAGACAAAGCACAAGAGGGGTTAAGTAACTTGCCCAAGGTCACACAGCTAGTAAATGCTGTGCCCAGGCAGTCTGACTCCAAAGTTTATGCTACTATCTGGTACATTGTTTTCCTGCCTATGTCACTGATGCCTGCATTAAGGCCTGGTTAATGGGACTCTGCCCAAGGAGGGACAGTTAGGATGAAGCCAGTACTTACAACTGTGGTCTCTGGCAAGCCAAACCTTTGCTACCTTCACTCCACCAGCCCTCATGCTCTTCCTTTATACCTGACACTTATATAACCGAGACACCTAAGCCACCCAGCAGATACCAGCTGCCTTACCTACAAGATCCTACCGCCTACACCAAAGATGAAAGCTATGGACAGAGTGTGTAGTAGGCAGGGTGGGCTGCTCAGGGACACAAGCCTTCACATTCCCAGTCTGATGGCTTTGTGCTTCCTCTCTGACAATGGGCACTGCTGTGAATGTGAACTTTGGAGAGCACCTGCTAGGTGTCAGGTCCAAGATCATGTATATTTCAGCCTCATGACATCCCTATGAGGTAGATACTATTAACATCCTCTTCATCCTCCCAGTGTGTACTTACTAAGTGGCAGGGCTGGGGGCTGAGCACAGGTAGGTCTGACTCCAGGGCATAAGTATCTAATTACTGTGCTCAGTCAACAGGAGTGCCAAATGGCCTCTCCACTGCCTGGGGTCAGGCCAAGGCCTACCCCTCCTTCATCCTACTCCCGTGTCCCTTCACACCTTCCCCACTCCCCTTTCCCTTCAGCCACCCTGTCTTGTGGCTCTCCCAGCCACCAGTAACTGCAGCCTTGCCACCACATTTGGGTGTGTTTTCTGCTGACTTTGATATCCCAAAGTACAGCCTCCTTTCCCCTAACCAACAGCTGGCTGCCTATGCTGCTCCAATGCTGAACATTGCTGTGACATCCTGGCAGGCAGACACACACTGGCCTGTACCTTGGGAAGCCCTAGCCTTTGCTGCCAGCAGGGAGAAGTAACATCTATTGGCTATTTGCACGGGGTTGGAGCACGCTCCTCCCACGGCTTCACAGTGAGCTCTTTTGCAGATTTCATTCATTCTTCCAGAAGCAGATGATGAAGCCAGATACCACGGGAAGCTGCTCAAATGTGCTGGTTGAACTCAGCATCAAGTTGGTAGAGACCAACACCCATAAAACAACAAGAAGGCAACATAAAGGTAGGTAAGGCAACTGCTTCAAGAATGGGGAGACTCCTGCAGAGCCTCTGTGGGTGCCACACCCAAATTCCCCCTGGAATCCCAGAGTTCCCCTGTAGCCATGGTGGACAGTTCACAGGCTACCAGATTCCCACCTCTCTGTCTGCCTCTCTCTGCTCCTCCATCTCAGGAGTCCCTCCAGAATCAAGGACAGGGTAGGTGACATATTTGTGGGGCACAATACAAAATGAAAATTCAGGTCCCCTTGTTCAAAACGCAGTGCACAAGCTTCTCCTTTTCTTCCAGGATCCTCTCTCTTATCCTGTCATGGTGATTTTAATTTGCTTTTCAAAGCCCCGCTCCCTCTGGCAGAGAGTTATTTGCAAGACAAGTGCAGACCCTCTTGGAGCCTGCACCCCACAACTGGGAGTACGCCTTGCCCTCTCTGTACCTTCTGCAGGGCTCCTGCTAGTGGGTGGCAGAGCAGGCGGCTGAGAACTGTCTCGGGGAGAGTGGGAGGCTCCACGCCCTCAGAGAATGCTCCATTATTCCACTGGACTTCACTTCCAAGACACAATTTCACTCAGCCTTTTTCAAAAATAAAATGATTAATAATTGTAAGATAGTGACTATAGGGCATGAAGCACGGGTATGTAGGCTTATCATAAAAGGGTGAGGAACTTAATGGCTGGGGGGCAACCCACGGCCCGTGCCAGCAGGAGTCGGTGGACAGATGCTGACCTGTCCTCCCATGGAACAATTCGGAGGCATATTCTACACCAGTGTTTATGTCACGGCATACTTGAACCTATACTTAAACTTGTGTGGCACACTTAAATTACGTTGATCAAAAAAAAAAAGAATATACTTACTGTGCTTTGAACTTCTTTCAAAAATAATTTAATTAATGATCTTTAAAAGTTTTCATGGCACACCTAAGCCAAATGCAGCTTTTATAGGCTTTCCCCCCTGCTGTGTCCCACTTGTGTACCTCCTCATAGGGGCTTCCCATGGCCTGTACCCAGGTGCCCTTATTTCCATGTCTTCTTTGGTTTGAGGGGGAGCCAGTTCTGATGCACCTTCTATGTAAGAGTCAGGTAGGGAAATACGGCTCGATAGGCCTGTGATCATCTTCCATGGCCGGGTTCTAATAAACCACAGACGGGGGCAGCAACATTCTTCCCATTGCAGCGAGAGAAAGCTATCACTTATGCTCCATTTCATGGCACTTTGGAAGCAGGCTACCTCACAGGCCAATCTGTGACCTGGCTGCCTTTGGGCAAATGTTCATCCACCAGTAGTCTAGTCAGCACACATAGGGTGCAGCACACATAGGGTGCAGCACCCTGTGGCACTGGCCTGGAGACATTTCAGAAAGAATTTCTCAGGAGAAATCTGTGGGCACAGCAAGAATTCTGAGCCTTGGTCTTGCTAGTAGTGTAAACAATTTATATCAAAAGGATTTCAAAACTGAAACATGTTCAAATATTGAGAAGCAGACATTTCAGTGACTCAGAGGGCATTAGGAGATGGGGCAGTAAAGCCAACCAGCCCAGACCTACTCACAGAGTTCAAACCAACCTACCAATTTAAAAAGGGATTTGCTCCAACTCTCCAGAGTTAACTAGACTTTAGCAGGCTAAGTAACCCAAAGGACACTAGGGGTCCTAACCCTTTCTGTTGCATGATTTCAGATGTACCTAGTGTGTGCCCATTCAGGTTCAAGAATTCTACTGTACTAGCTGTATTAGTCAGCTATTTCTGTATAATGCCAGATAACAAATCATCCCAAAACTCAGTAGTTTGCCAAACATTTATTTTTCTTGCTCAAAGGTCTACAGGGCTGGCTCTGCTTTAGGTTTTTGAATAGGCTCAGAATGGCTCTGAATCCCTTCTCACTCTCCTTAGACCAGTGGTCACTTGGGACATAGAGAAAGCAGAAGAGCAAAAGGTCAAAACAAAAATGCAAGATGTCTCTTAAGGCCTACGCTCAGAACTGGCACCCTGGCCCTCCCACTATGTTCCACTGGACAAAGCACGTCACAGCACCAAGCCCAATGTCACAAGGTAAGTAAATACATTCTGCTTAATCTCATAGAAAATACTGGAATTCATGTGACAGCCTGCTGGTTTGAAGGGTGATCATCTGAAGTCTCCTGACCCCTCTCTTCGTAACTTGCTCAGTGAGTAGCATAATAAGTGCGTACATTTTATTGATGACTACTAACTTTACTATTTTTGTCACTAAATTTTGAATCAACAAAGCACTGAGTATTATATGTATGCTTTGTTCTTGGAATGCAGTGTTAAGTGGATAGTGCATATTACCTATGAAGTAGCTCAAGAGCCACCCTGGAGAGTAATTAATGAAGGGAAAATTCTCATTAGGTTGTTAGAATAACTGATGATAACTATTGAAATTATTTCATCCATTTTAATAAGATTTTGATATTGTTTTAGCCTAAGGTGGTATTAATTTAGGGACTCAAGGATGCACTTTTTTTTTTCATGTGGGCAATGATTTTGGTCAATGAGAAGTAACCTTAAGAGAGGTTTTCCAGGAACACAATTCTTTCATAAAACAGAAGAAGATAATCCTGGGGCCCAAGGGACTGGGAGAAGGAAGTGGGGAGATGTCTGTGTCCTGAACACAAGCAACTCAGTGAGAGCAAGATAGGAAAAAGTTCTCATGGGGACATAATCCTCCCCCTCCCTCCCTAAGATTGAGGGACAATGTCTTGTCTCTGTCTCCAGGTCCTGCTGGTTTTCTCTACCTCTGTCCCCACTCTCCTACTTGCCCCCCAGATCGACTACAGTGGGACTTCCCCTTCCCACTGCTGCCCAGTTCAGCAGTGTCTCCTAAGCCCAAGCAAGTATCTGGGCCTAGGATACTGAGTCAGGAGGTCACTGGGGAGGGTGCTCAATAGCTAATACAGTGGTTAAAGGCTATTAAAGGTTAAAGTTGGCCAGGCATAGTGGCTCATGCCTATAATCCTAGCACTCTGGGAGGCTAAGGCAGGAGAATCCCTTGAACTCAGGAGTTCAAGACCAGCCTGAGCAAGAGGGAGACCCTATCTCAATGAAAAATAAGAAAACTAGCCAGGTGTGGTGGCAGGCACCTGTAGTTCCAGCTACACAGGAAGCCGAGGCAGGAGGATCACTTGAGCCCAGGAGTTTGAGGTGTCATGAGCTAGGCTGATGCCAAGGCACTCTAGCCAGAGTGAAAGACTCTGTCTCAAAGAAAAAAAAGGTTAAAGTTAAAGACTTTGGGCTAAATACAGAAGGGTGCGATTCCTGGCTCCACCCTTTACTAGCTGGGAACCTAGGGCAAGTTACTTAACTCTTTGGGCCTCAGTTTCTTCATCTGTAAAACAGGAAGAATAGTACTGTACACACACATATCCGATGTGACATGCTTTGAAGGTCAGCCCCACTGCTGGCACTTGCCAATCCCTGAATAAGCGGAGCTGGTGTGGATACACAATCCTGGATCCAAACCACGGGATGGGTAGGTTTCAGAATTTGGAATTTTTCCAGTTTTAGGAAGGTCATACAGCACATTCACCATATATTACCTGAAACCCCAGCAGTGTGTGGGGAAGCACCTCACAATCAAACACATCGACACTTCTTCTGCAGCAGAATGCATGAATAGTCACATTAATGGAGGTTAAATAAGGCCTTAAATAGCCTCGAGTCAGTTCAAGCCAGGTTTTGTCACTGAATGCGTGTTTTGCCAAACCTTGATCGGGGGGCAGGATGATGCGTGGAAGCGGGAGGTGGTGTCGAGCAGAAGGCCTCAGAATGGAGACGAACGGGAAGCTGGACACCAGGTAGAGGGTGGTGGCAAAGGAAGACAGACTGTTCCTGCATTTCTAGTAGCATCATTTTGCTCCCCAGAGGCCTTGAAAATATTCATTCCCAGACCCCCTCTATCAGTCACTGAATAGCTGAATAAATGGATGCAAGACAATGAATAAATAAACAAACAGAGCAGCTGGCTTTTGTGCCCTAAGAGAGGCAGACAAGCCTGTCACCTCTTTGCACAGGGCATTCCAGAAGGTGTGCTGGAGGACCACCGGAGACACCCAATAGGAGGTGCTGGTCAAAGCGAGGATTCACCAGGCCACCAGCCATGGGGCAGAAGGGACAGAGAGGGGCTGAACACTCACCAAAGGAAATTGGCCTGGGGGACCCACTTGGCCCTTTAGCCCAGGACTTTTATAAACCCCAGGAACCAAAGCATTCTATTGTCCTGGTTTTGTTCCTGAGAGCAGCCTCTGGTAGATCATTAGCGGTGACACTGTTGTGCATGTGTGCGTGTGTGCTGCACCCATGTCGCTACACAGACACACAGAGACAAGAAAGCAATTGTTTTCTCCGAGCCCAAAGGGAGCTGAGCTGGGGGAGAGAGAGGAGCATGTCCTCCTCCCTGTGTCTTTTCTTATTTTGCATTTCTCATTACATCCTCATGTCACGGGACTGCTGGCTGATTTATAATTTATTGGTTTAGTGTCTCACGGCAGGGAAAGGATGCTACGCTGTATTTTTCAGGGACACTCAATTCAACTTTGGTGAAGCAGCCAGGTCACAGCTGCTAGGAGCATGGAACAAAGATGCATGTGAGGATGTGTACAGCCAGAGAGCCCAAGGCTGCCAGGTCCACTCCAGCTAAATGCCGTCCACCATCAGACACGCTGGTCTGCGTGGGGCTTTTGTTTAAGTGGAGTTCTTTAATCGGATTCGAGAAATCCAGTCTCCATTGGGCATATAAGTGTGCATCTGCAATTTGGGGCACTGGGCTCGAGGCCTTGGTGTTCAGTCCTGCTTAGGTGTGGAGGTTCCCATGGTAGACACTCAGACTGGGATTCATGCATAAGTGATTTTATTAAGAAGTTTTCCCAGGAAAAATCAGTAGGAAAGTATATGTGTTTGCTAGGGCTGCTGTAATAAAGTACCACGTATGGAGTGCTTTCAACATCAGAAATAGATTATCTCACAGTTCAGGAGACTGGAAGTCCAAGGTCAAGGTGTCAGCAGGGTTGGCTCCCACTGAGCACTATAAAGGGAATCTGTTCCCTGCCCCTCTCCTAGCTTCTGGTGGTCTGCTGGCAATCTTTGGGATTCCTTGGCTCATAGTACATAGAAGCCTCACCCCCATCTCTGTCTTCATGTTCATGTGGTATTCTCCCTGAGTGTGTGTCTATGTCATATTGCATTGAGGTCACCCACATGACATTACTGAAACTTGATTACCTCTTTTAAAACCCTACTTCCAAATAAGTTCACGTTCTGAGGTGCTAGGGATTAAGGCTTCATTAAGTGAATGGGTGGGGGACACAATTCAGCCCCTAACAGGAAGTGAGGAAGTGACACACTGCAAGGGTGCAGTGTCAAATAAAGTCCTACAAAGGGGAACTTGGGCTCAATTTCCCAAGGCATTCCTAGAGACAGGGGAGACAGGTCACTTTCAGAGGTAACCCAGTGGGAGAACAGGGCACTGGAGTACCTGGTTAAAGGAGGGCCCCAGGGAGGCATCAGTTCCCACACACTGCTAGCCTCCCTGAACACGGGTAACAAAGGTGTTGGCTGTTGGGAACAAAAGCAACGAGAAGGTGGCACAGGTGAACATGAGACAAGGCTCTAAAGGGGGTGCAGGAGCACTGGCAGCATTTGCTGTGAGCCCCAAGTTCCATTTCTACCCAGAGGTGACTGCCTGTGATAAGTTACCTACTGCAGGTGGCAGGCACATGCCCAAACTGAAGCCTGGGAGGAAGACAAAAACGAGGAGGTGAGAACATGAATTCCCAGAAAATCCCCAATTGACAATGAGATTGAAAAGCCAGTTGTTACTGTGGCTAGGTTTCTGTCAGTGGTAGATTTCAACTGCGCGGTGAGGGGGGCATGGATGATGTGCAGACAGATGAGAGACCTGGCCGTTCCTGTGTGACACAGGTAAAAGGAAACACACTTTGGGAAAAGTGGTAATGATCGACTCTTGGGGTTAGAATCACGGTCTTTGATTGAATAACGTGGCAGGGTTTTGATTCAATAGTAATCCGATTTGGGTGGCACACCAATAATAAATTCTCCAGCAAACTGAAAAATTCTGTAGGGTAATGGAAAGCATTCGAACCCCATGGTTTTCATTGAATTAAATATGAAAATGTATCATACAATCGATATTGCAATATTTGATTCAATCAGCATTTCGGGATGGGAACCGTTTTCTCCCATTTGTTTTTATGCTGTCGCAAAATATTTCAATTTGCTTCAGAATTTATTATTGACAAATCACCCTAACAGCCGTTGGGGGTTGGGGTAGGGAGCTTGTAACAGAGGATTGGCAGCTGAGAGATTCTGGGCCCAGGGACCAGAGAATGCTCAGGTAAAATTCCAGAAAGGGACTGATTGCACACAGCAAGATGAGGACGTTTGTCAGTGGGAAAGAGGAGATGAGACAAGTGTCTTTCCTCTGGGTGCTCTTCTTAAACAGTGTCTCAGCAGCAAGGACCTGCCCTGGACAGAATTATGAGGCAAGCAAAAGCAGTACCCCTGCCTCCTCTGCTCGCCGTGACTCAGGCCCCCACAAACGTGAAGCTTTCACCTGGATTCCCAGAGCGTTGTCTCTGTAACCCGCAGTTGATGGTCTGGCACCCTCTTATAAACACCAGCATGGGGTCTTGGAAACCTGGGTCTGAGTCTGGGCTTTTCCACTAACTAGCGCGGCCTTGACTAAGTGTTTAACTGCTCTGTTTCTCTCTTTCCCTCTTCTCCTTTTCGTTTTCTTTTTTTTTTTGAGACAGAGTTTCACTCTGTCACCCTGAGTAGAGTGCTGTGGCATCATCAGAGCTCACAGCAACTTCAAACTCCTGGGCTTCAGCAATCCTCCTGCCTTAGCCTCCCGAGTAGCTGGGACTACAGGCATGTGCCACTATGCTTAGCTAGTTTTTCCATTTTTTTTTAAAGTAGAGAAGGGGTCTCAGTCTTGCTCAGGCTGGCCTTGAACTCCTGAGCTCAAGTGATCCTACCACCTGGGCCTCCCAGACTGCTAGAATTACAGGTGTGAGCTACTGTACCCGGCCTCTCCTTCCTTCTTCAGGGAATAATGGTAAATTCTTACTTTCCTCATAGAGCTGTTGCAATTACTGAATGAGTACATATTAAATTAATGTGTGTTCCATGCTCAGTATGTCATAAGCCACCAGTAAATGGAAACTATTATTATTACTACATTATTATTATTATCATCAATTATCTACGGCTATATAGTTAACTCATACTCTAAAACTCAGTAGCTTAAAACAATAAGGATTCTACTGGTCACTTCTCCTGGTCTGGGCTGGGTTTCATGGATCTTGGCCAGGCTCAAATAGGTGTTTGTAGTCAGTTAGAGGCTCAGCTGAGGGCCGGCTGGTCCCAAGTGGCCTTGCTCATGTGTCCAAAAGTCAGCTAGTTGTTAGCAATGTGGTGACAGGGCCAGGTGCTACTCAGCCCCTCATAGACTAATCGAAGCTATGACATGGCTGCTAAATTTCAAGAGCAGCAAGAGGGCAACCCCAAAGTGCAAGCATCATTCACGTCTCGGCATGTGTCCCATTTGCTAATGTCCCCAATTAGAGCAAAACTTGAGAACAGCTCAGTTTCACATCCTGCTACACAAATCCCTATTGTAAGAACACACATTCAAGGAGGAGAAGAATGTGTGGCCACGGTCACAAATGACAATACTTATTGTTACTACCATCATCAGCATCTCCCTAAAAGTGCTTATCAAGCCCCACCTTATGAAGAGCAATAGACATGAAATACCTCTCACACTAACTTAGTGCTCCTGGAGGGAAGAATTTCTTCGCATATTTTGTAGCCATCAAGATGGTAGGTGCTGAAAAAAAATGCTTTCAAAATGAATTTGATCATTTTATTAAAAGGAACACTTCTAGATATGCATTCACACTAAAGACTTAAGTCATCAGAGTGGCATGCCTTACAAGAGTATTTGCATTTTTAAGCTAATCATGAGAAAGAGGTATGTCTTAACACAAATAGAGCCCTGGGTAGAACTTTGGGAATCACTGATGGGTGGTTATTGAAAAAAGTATCTCCCATGTTCCTCAAATAGCAATGTTAGATAACTTTCAACTCTACTCACAAGCATGGCTGCCCTGTCTATGGCTCCTGAGAAGAGGGACAGAGAGGGAGAGGGAATAGTTGATGGGACTTGCTTTATCTCCCAAGTCTTAATTAGTCCCTTGGGGTTCTGGACTTCACCACTCTATTGGTTTCAAGCATGCTTGGGAAGAGAGAGAAAAGGCTTAGCAGGGTTCACTGGAATTGAGAGAAGCTTTGAGTCCAGTGTTAACCTGGAAGTGAGAAGTCTGTAATCTGCCAACCAATGTTTACCAAGAACCTACTATGTGTCAATAACTATTTGGACACTAGAGGTACAGCAGTGAGCAAGACAGATAACATCTCTGCTCTCATCCTAATGTCTGATCCAAAGAGATCAAAAACAGAACAAGCAGGAGGCAGGGGCTGTACCAGAGAAGATATTGCAATGCATTCAAAGTCCTGACCACTGGGTTAGGTGGTGCAAAGGCTGTTCCATCTCAGCAGCTACTCACAACCCCCAGCTCTTCTTCCAGGCACTGGGGGCAGCTGCAACCCGGATATGCAAAGTGGACATGTGTACCGTGCCCAGGGCTTCCTAAGCACACAGACTAGTCACTGTTCTAATCATTTACGTGTGTGAGCTCTTTTAATCTTTACCAATAGCCCCATGACGGTATCAGTGAGTATTTGCTACATAAGAGTCACAAAATCTTAGTGGCATATAGCACTCGACATTTATTTCTCAAGTATCTGCAGGCTTCAGCTGATCTAGGCTGGGCTGAGCAGCTCTGCTGATCTTGCCTGAATTTGCTCATGCACCTGGGGATTGGCAGGGGCGAACTGATCTAGGCTGGCCACAACTGGGGCAACTCAGCTCTGTTCCATGTGTCTCACAGTCCAGCAAGTATGTCCTCATAACAGTGGTAGAGCCACAAGCGAGCAAATCCCACTGTACAAGTCCATTTCAAGGATTCTGTTTATGTCACATTTGCTCACATCTCATTGGCCAAAGTAAGTCCTGAATCTTGGCTGACCCCTGAATCAAGAGGTGAGCAGACTACTCTGCCTTCTATAGGAAGGTAACTTCTGAAGTTACAAGGCAAAAGGCATTGATTCAGGGAGAGTGGAAGAATTGAGACTGATAATGTAAAGAAGTCAGGACTATCATCAAACCCATTTAAAAATCAGAATGCCAAGCACAGGGACAGTTAATGGGTATAAAAATACAGTTAGATAAAATGTTCAAGATCTAATATTTGACAGCACAACAGAGTCAACAATACAGTCAATGATAAGTTTGGATTCCACAGATCTTTGGAATTGGAATGTTCCTAACACAAGGGAATGATAAATGCTTGAAACGATGAATACCCCAATTACCCTGATTTGATTATTACACATCATAAGCCTGTATCAAAACATCACATGTACCCCATAAATATATGTAACTCTTATGGACCCATAATCATTAATTAAAAAAAAAAAAAAAAGCTGAGCACAGAAAGTTTAAGTTACTTGTCAAAGGTAGCACAGTTAGTAACTGGTGCATCCAGAACTTGACTTCAGGTCACCTGCTCATACCCACCCCTCTTTACCATTTCGCGTCTTAGCCCTGGCTTAATCCAAAGATAAATCTAAAAAGATGGGTCTCCTTCAGGAAATCCTCCATAAATTTTTTCTTCTTCCAGCCTTTGGCAGGCATTAAGCTACAGTGCATTCAAGGTTAGACTCCTAGTCAAATACCCAGAGCTCACCAATTAAGTGTTACTGTTCAGACGCAGAGCCACATGCTTTAACAATTAGCCATGCCAGGTTTTGACATTTGGGGAAGCTGAAGAGTCTGGTGAGAATAGAGCCTGATATGAAACCTCCTCTCTCTGTCATTGGGATGGGGGGTCCTGGGGAGGGGTTTTAAGGCAGCGCCATTGGCCAAGCCAGGGTTTTACTTGAAAATTGTTTTGGTCTTTTTAGTGCAAAAGAGGAAAGGCAAGCCCAGCATTTCCTGTCATGGAGTAGTATATCTTATAATCTTTTCTTGGGTCACAGATCTTTGGAAAATTGATGAAAGTTAGACTCATCATTCAGAAAAGTGTACACAGCCCAGAATTCTCCATAATAATAGAGGTGTTGAGAAACACCTGCATGTTCAAGTCCAGCATCTGAGATCGAGTGTACAGTAATATATTAAGACGGGACAATTTGTAAATCAGATGTCCCTTTCAGCCCAGCAAATTTTAGTAAAAATACTCACAGGCTATTTAACACTGAACCACAAAACTTCCTGGCATAACTTCCAAGAGCAACATGTAGCAAAATATATCCCTGCCTGGATTCCTAGTCAAGTGGGAGTCCTCTTTGGAGAAGAATCCTCTGCCCCTCTATTCAGGCCTCATCCCAGGTACTCCAACAATGATATACCCAGAAACCTACAACTAATATCGCTTTTGTCCCACAGCTAGCCAAAGGGTGGCCACCCTGGAAAGGCAATTTTCCCAGGGAGCTACAAGTTCAGAATGATTCTTTTCTGTCTTAAGTCCAGACAGAAGGACCTTTGGGAAGGTTCTAAAGCTTTTCTGCAGTGAGAGGCAGTAGGGTGTAATAGTTAAGGGTATGGATTCTAGGACCAAGAGCATAAAGATTATCAAATCAATCATCTCTCTCTTACTCTTTCTCTCTCTTTTTTCTCTCTCTCCCTGCCTCCAAACCCCCCTTCACTCTCTCTCAGCTTTGCTTGTCCCCACTTCTGTTTCCATGTTGACCCCATCCTCCCCTGCCACAGAAAGGTTCTTTCCACAGTGGGCAATGATGGTAGCTGGCAGCCCAAGCCCCCATCTTCCAATTTGCTATCTATTAAAAAAGAAGACAGTCCCTCTCTCAATCTCTACTGATGTTCATCTTTCAAATCTCATGAAGGCCTTCTGATTGGTCCTGCTTGAATCATATGATGCCCTTGAAGCAATCGTGTTGGGCCACCATCCAGGCAGAGGAGGGGTCCTGTAATTGGAAGACCAGTACAGAGCAGACAAAACAGCAGACAGCCACCTCAATTATTGGGCACTGTTATGAGAAATAGCTCATTGCTGGGCTGATCATTGGGACAAGTCGTTGTGGGGGACATTGTTTATCATACTGTAGTGTTTCTCTTAGCATGCATCAGAATCATGAGGGAGCTATTTAGACCCAGATTGCTAGGACCCACCCTCAGAGCACAAGTACACAAGTATTTCTACCAAGTTTCCAGGTGATGATGCTGCTGCTAGTTCAGGAGACATCGAGAACTGCTGTCAAAGTGCCTGGTGCCCTCTATAAAAAGACTCCCAGAGAACATTCTGTCTATCTCAGCTTTATACCATGATGTGTGTTGCGTCTGTGTTGCATCTGACCAATTGGTTTCTGTTGGTGTGTGTAGACACTGTGAATCTTATAAATCGTATCTCCCTCTTTGGGAGAAAGCTCAGAGCTAATCCTGTGACCCAGTTTTATCATGTCTATGGGGCCACAGAGCCTCAAGTTCATCCACTAACCTTAACCCAACCTTCATTTTTTTATCTTCCTGCTTCTGTTTTCCTTTCAGTCTAAAAAATGATTCAGTGGAAAGTCATAAAAACCAATTTGAAGTCTGTTAAGCAAAAAAGGGGGATTTATGATAAGAACACTGGAGAGTCTCATGAAAGAGGAGTGTGGTCAAGCCTGATAACAGCTGGGGTGAGAGGCCCCTCAGTCCCCCTACCTCTCATCTTGGCTTCCCTCTCATTCCCTCTCTCATGAGAGCCCAACTTTCTCCACAGAATGCAAAACATGGCTGCCAGTGGCTCCTGAGCTTTACATGTCAAAGCCTCTGTCACTTGACCTAATGCTTAATTCTCTGTTAAAACTCCCAAAGGGTAGTTCTGATTGGCCCAGAGCAGGGTAGGTGCCTTAGCCTGAGACCAATCAGCTATGGAGGGATAGCAGGGCATGTTGTACAAAATGGCTGCCCTTGCAGTAGGTGTCGGTTTGGGTAAGGGAGTCTGTCATTCTCATAAAGCGATGCTGGGAGGGCAATCCCATAGGTGCCCACCTTACTCTTTACTTTAATCCATATTATTTCATCTTAGTATACTGTATATATTGATGTTAGCTGCCTGAAATAATTTCCAAAGCAATACAACCTAAGGAATAGACGGAAAGATAAACAGGAACATATTAGTTGAATATTGTGTTAGAGATCTCCAGAGAAACAGACCAATAAGAGACAGATAGTTTATATACACACAAACACACACACACACAGAGAGATTATAAGAGAGATTTTATTTTAAGGAATTGATTCACCAATTCTGGAGGCTGGTAAGTCCAATCTGGAGAGTGGGCCAGCAAGCCAGAGACCCAGGGACAGCCAGTGATCCACTTCAAAGGTTGTCAGGCAGGGAGATCCAACAGTGCATATGGAGTCTGATGGCAATCTGCTGTAGAATTTCCTCTTGCTCATGGAGGCTGGTCTTTTGTCTTATTCAGGCCTTCAACTATTTAGAAGAGGCCCACCCACTTTAGGGAGAGCCATCTGCTTTCCTCAGCCTAAGGATTCAAATGTTAATCTCATCTAAAAACATCCCCACAGAAACATCTAAAATAATATTTGACCAAATATCTAGGCACCTCATGACCTAGTCAAGTTAACACATAAAATTAATTAGCATGGATAACTTTTGAATTAGAATAATTTTATTTTTAGAATAGAATAGAATAATTTTATTTTACATTTTATCTTATTTCTGAATCCCCAGCACCTAGCTTCATGTCTATCATGTGGTAAGAGCTCAGTAAATGTTGAAAGAATAAATGAATGATCAATATTTTCAATGCCCCAAGGGGAGAGCTTCACCATTTAACAGAACTCTCAGGTTAGGCCCTCTATAACGGAATGTGGGGAGTTATACCTTAATTCATTCAACTTGTACATTCTGACTTTAATTTATTGGGCCTCCTTAATGTCCTTAGTAGAGAGGTTTAGTGATTTTGTTTCTTTCCTGCTCAAATGACTAAGGCTGCAATGGAGACACATACTTTTGTAACAGAAATAAGAATTTAGCCTTTTACTCAGATGTAGGCTTCTGAATTCCCAGCTCACTGGGATTCTGTCCAGGTTGTCTAAAAAGGAAAGTGGACCATATCTCCCACCTACGAACCCAAGAGGCCAACCACACCATTGGTGGCTGGAGCTGCCATGTGCCAGCAGAGTCATCAAACCAAAAGTGAGAACATTCTACTCCCGGCTCTACCCCTACATTTGGCCAGGGCAGGAAGAGAGAGAGAACACATCTCTAGAGATGGAGTGCCAAATGATGAATTGCTCTCCAATTACAAACCTCCTATGGAAAAGTTCCCAGCTAGCTACATTTGAAGGTGGTTCCAACACCACAACTGTGATAGGAGGCATTTGCAGAGATCCTTTGTCAGATCCTAATCCAAAATATTCAAAATGTGGAGAGATTCTATGCTGACATTCAGGAGGGCAACCAGGAAGTCAGCAATCCTCTGGTTTACTGCCCTGAACCTTAGTTGTTTCCTCTGTTAAATGCAGATGATGAACACAGCCTAGTCCTGCAGTCATCATTCAACAATATCATTAATTTGTGTTTCAGCCTTCGTGTATCGAGCACCCACCATCTGTCAAGCATTGTTATACTGTCATGGCCCCTGCTCTTGTGGACATTTAAAGAAAACCAGTTGGCCACCACTGAGCTGTGCCTGAAGCAGCAGGTCTGAGATCTGAGACCTGCAGTCACAGGCTGGAGTTCAGAAGCACATTTGTCACCCTTGTGTCTTTGCCCACTCTGCTGGATACAGTTGTGCAGACAACATGGAGTCATTTTGGAAAAGAATGGTGAATTCTTTAAGAGAGAGTAGGTTAAATATAATGAACGCAATCATTCATCTAGATGACGACCCCAAGCTTTTTATGAGGAGCACAGAAGTGGAAGGTAACACAGCCCAACCAGCACAGCAGGCATAACCAGATTAAAAATAATTAGGCAAAAAAAAAAAAAAATCAAACTCTAAAAGAGTTTTTTTAGAAAAGAAATTCTTAGTTGCAGAAGAACTTAAAGAACATTTGTCATGGGTGTGCATGCAAACGCACCAACAACTGAGGCAGGCACACAGTCAGTGCTCAATAAGTGTGCATTTATAGGTATTAATTTGAGGAGGAGCGGGACAGCACTAATGTGGAAAACTTGACTTCTGAGTCCAATAGTCCTGGATTCCAATTCTGGATTTGTAGTTTACCAGCTCTGTAACATGCCTTCACTGATTACTCTTTACTGAGCACCCACTATGTGCCACATACCCATGGTGGCCCAGGGATACAACTGCGGGAAAAAATAGTCAAAAATCTCTATTTCATAGAGTTATATTCTAGTGGGGAGAGACAGATGATAAACAAAGGAAAGATATGTACAGAAGCTGATAAGTGTCATGGAGAAAAATAAAGCCAGGAAAAGACAGAAAGGGACTTGGGGGGAGAGTTGCTATAAGACACATGGGCTTAACCTTTCTGAGCCTTAACTTTCTTATCTGTGAAATAGGCCTTGATCCCAACAGACATTGTAGACAAAGTAGCTAATGGTACCTGCATCCTAAAAGGGACTCAGTGCATGTGCTCCCTCATTCTTCCCTTAACCAGCTGAGGCCAGCAAAGATCACTTGGGTGATATTCAGAAGAAGCATCTTCCTTGTGGCATTTCAGAATACTGCTGGTCTTTTTGGTCTGTACCTGTATTGAGGGTATCATTTTGACATTAGAAGAATTTAGGCATTTAGGTAGCCCCCTTAGATTGTGAGACACACCGACTTAGGAGCCAGAAAGACAGGAATTCATTTCTTGCCTCTACCAGTTGTCAGATCTTGAGCTTTGGTGTCATTGCTGTTAAAACAGAAATGATAGTGCCTACTATGAGGGCTGGAGCCTGGGTGGATTCAATCACACGCAGCACAGCGCTGGGCACACTCCCTGAGTGGAGTGGGTGCTGTGCCGACTACAGTTCCTTCTCTTTTCCTGTGGGCACCAAAGAAATGGAGTTTCATTTTCTGCGGCACCTGCATCAGCACGTGGCACCTGTTTATGGCCCACCTGGCACCAGTCAGGCACTGCCAGACAGCAGCCTTTACCCCGGGAGATTTTAAGGCAGAGGTGCTGACAGGTGAAAAGAGCCAGGAGGGGATATTGAGGCACCCAGAAGCTAGAAGCAGCTGGAGGTCATTACCACTGCTAGGAACAAAGGGAGGAAACAGAGCTAATAGGGAGCCCAGGGAGAGGCAGGATCTCGGGAAGGCCTCCAGGGCAGCCGCACAAGGGGAAACTCATCCTCCCTCAGAGCAGGAAGGAGACCAGAGGATAGCAAAAAAGACACATCCCCGTCCTCTCTCTCCTCCCACCCCTCTGGGGTTACTCCCATCAGTCAACCCCAACTCAGCTTACTTGGTGAGGAAACCCAGAAAGGCCTGGGGACACAGTATGTGGCAGAAAATAGTTCAGACCCAATCTGAGGGGGCAAACAAAGCAACCAGCAAACATCTATACAATGATGTCTGCAGGTTCCTTTAGGACAATGGTTCTCACACTTGAGGGTGGTTCGGAACCCCTTGGAGGGCTTGTTAAACACAGATGGCCAGGCCCATCCCCAGAGTGGCTGATTCCATAGGTCTGGGGTGAGGCCTGAGAGTATGTATTTCTAGTAAGGCCCCAGGTGATTCTGATGCTCCCACTCTGGTGCCCACCTTTTTTTTTTATTAAATCATAGCTGTGTACATTAATGCAATCATGGGGCACCATACACTGGTTTTATATACAATTTGAAATATTTTCATCAAACTGGTTAACATAGCCTTCCTGGCATTTTCCTAGTTATTGTGTTAAGACATTTATATTCTACATTTAGTTTCACATGTACCCTTGTAAGATGCACCGTAGGTGTGATCCCACCAATTACCCTCCCTCCGCCCATCCTACCCCCTCCCCTCCTCTCCCTTTCCCCTTTCCCCATATTCTTAGGTTATAACTGGGTTATAGCTTTCATATGAAAGCTATAAATTAGTTTCATAGAGGGCTGGGTACGTTGGATACTTTTTCTTCCATTCTTGAGATACTTTGCTAAGAAGAACATGTTGTGCCCACCTTTTTTATTCATTCATTCATTTTAGGGACAGGGCCTCACTATCTTGCCCAGGCTGGCCTCAAACTCCTGGGCTCAAGTGATCCTCGGGACCACAGGCGTGCACCACTGTTCCCAGCTAGAGACCACATTTTGAGAAACACTTCTTTATAGCGTCAGATTCCTGGTAAGTAGCTTCCCTTCCTCCTTACTCAGCATTTAACCAGTTCCTCTCTGCCCCTAGGGCAGCTCCACTGCCAACAGGACTGCTGGCAGCTCGGAAACCTCCCAGTCAGCCATCTGCAGCTCCCCTCACCCATAGCCACAGGGCCACTGACCCTGCCAGACACTTGCTCCCCTCACCTTGCCCCCATCCCTTGCTTTGATGTAACCTGTCCTTCCTCTCTCCATGACACATCCTCTGCCTGACCCTCATCATGGTCCCCAGAATGCCTGCCTGGTTGCTGACTGTTGACACCACATGCATGTGCACACATAAGCACGTGCATACACACACACACAGTCGGATCAGCTGCACCTGGAGGCCTGGCCCATTTCCTGGGAGAAAACGAGTCAAGCTCTCCTGGGGGTCCTGCAACATCCTGTGTTCAAGCCAGGTCTCGATTCCTAGTCACGAGGCATTGCCTCTCTACAGGGAGCTCTGCCACTCAATGACTTCCCCTGACACCTTTGCTTGAGGGGAAATGAACACAGACTTTTGCAGGGTCACCGCCATGTTTGGGCCAACTGTGCCACCTCCTTAGTCTCCTCGTGAGCCGAGAACCTCCAGAGAGCTGTTCTCCTCTTCTCCTTCCTGTCCTTGCCTGGCTCCTCCTCCAACCAGTTCCTTTCCTTGGCTTCCTGCTATGAAGATGCCATCCTAACAGCAGCATCCCCCTTGCAGCTTCACTAAACAGCTGCTAGAAGCCTCAGGTGTTATCAGTAGTAAAAAAGGCCTCCCATGGACACATGCTATTTGGGCCCCTTCTTTTGAGGTTCCCCATCCACTTCTAAGCAGGTCTAGTCTGTTTCTTGCTTCCATCCTCCTATACCTTTTCCCTAACCTTAGCCACAGGGCAAAAAGGGACCAAGTCCTGACTAATCACCACAAGATTAGACTCCCTTGGACACAGGGCTTGGTCCAGGACTGGGGCTGAATGCCAAGGAGAGGCAATCAGACTGATTTCCTAGAATGAGTGTGCAGACATAGGTGCAGCAATGCGCTGAAGCCCCCTTTCCACTGGCTCATGAGAGCTAAACACGTGCAGCTCTTGGGTGGTCTAAAATTGACTCCAGTGGGAATATTTGTGCAGTGGAGAGATCAGCAAATGCCATATCATGGGAAAGAGAAGCTCCGTTTCCAAGAGGTTGCTAAACTGGGGGACCGTGAAGGCAGCAACTTCTTGTCCTGCACAGAAAGGGTATGTGCAGCAGCAGAGAGAAAGAGAGTCAAGAAGAGTGGAAGAGAAAGAGCTATCAATATGGCATGTGCCCCTGGATCCAGCTATGCCAAAACTCCAAACCATCCCAGTCATATGAAACCAAAATTGACTATTTTGCATTAGCTCATTTGAATTAAGGTTTTCCACTACAAACAATCTAAAGCACCCTGACTGAAATGGAGCTTGGGAGAAGATATCTTTCTTATGGGGATTCTTACAATTATCACCACAAAATGGGGTGCTTACTCAGTCCACAGGGGGTCATTCTTCTCTGATTCCAGGGTGGAAAGAGAAGGAGCCTGACTGATCAGCCCCTGCCAACCCAGGATGCAGAGCACCTAGGGTGTGGCTCTATAGTGTCAGACTCCCAACTTTTTAGCTCAGCTGAAAGCATTCTGGCTCCAGGGACTAAGGGGCAGAACCAACCCTCCCAAGTCGGCCGGCCTCAGGTGACCTGCTTAGACAATTCCTACTATCACTGCTACCATTGCGAAGCCCAGGTCGGACTGCTCTGGTTTCCATTATTGCGCATCTCGGGATGCACGTGTCTGAGATTAGACCTCTTCCTGCTAGAAGGCCTCCGGATCCACCCCCTTGCCTGTTCCACTGGTCCAAGCCAGGTCAGCAAATAGCCCTCTCAGAGAGGAGCAGTGACAGCAAATCACAGGGGACCCTGCTATCATGTAATACCTTATTCTGCATAGCCAAGAGGTTTTTCTAGCTCCTTTGTCCTGGAACAAGATGGTGTGATCTGGGCAACTGGCAGCCTTCACCCCAGGATAGGAGAGGCCTCAATTTATTTTATTTTATTTTAATTTAATTTTTTTGAGACAGAGTCTCACTATGTCATCCTCGGTAGAGTGCTGTGGAATCACTGCTCACAGCAACCTCAAACTCTTGCACTTAAGCGGTTCTCTTGCTTCTTGCCTCAGCCTCCCAAGTAGCTGGGACTACAGGTGCCCACCACAACACCCGGCTATTTTCTTTTTGTTGTTGTCATTGTTTTTTAGGAGGCCCGGGCAGGGTTTGAATCCACCAGCCCTGGTGCATGTGGCTGGCGCCCTAACCACTGAGCTATGGGAGCCGAGCCAAGAGAGGCCACATATTAAATGCCTTCTTTATCCTGTGCCATCCTGGCTTCAAAGGCACCCATTTGCTGCTAGAATCTTGAGAGACCCTTGATGGTTTCCAAAGTGCCCACTTGAGTTATTTCTGCACCACCAATCATGAATATCTCCATGTTTAGCCACACAGAGGCTGCCTGCCACTAATGCGTTCCCCCACAGCGATTGGCCTTGAAACCCTGACACCAAAAGTTCCTTGGGTGTTCTTTCTAGAAGAGAGAAGAAGGAAGAAGAAAGATGGACTCATTTGCAGCCAGGCTGGGCAGGGGAAGGAGGATGCCCACCACAGAGAGAGGGCAGCAGGCTACTCCCCAGGAGATAGCACAGGTAACCCTGGGGACAGAAAGGGGCCCTGGGCAAAGAGCAAGGCCAGCAGGGCGTGGGAGCCTGGCTAGCATCTGTGTGTCCAGACCCAAAACTGAACATGAATACACCCACATACACCACACACACATTTCACATAAACACATACCACAGACACATCAGACATAAACAGGTATCATACACCACACACAAGCCCTCAACATACACAACAGCTTATACCCTACACACACATACATCACATAAGCACCACACGTACATACCACACACTATACATACACATATCACATACACACCATGCACACACACCACACATACACTTGTACACACACTCCCGTCTGCAGCTCCTTGTAAAGTACCAGTTCCTCACACAATTTCTGGGACGCTTCCTTGATCGGGCCCCCTCCCTCCTCGCTGATTCACTGCCATTTTTCTCTCCCCACCGCTGCCCCAGCCCCCCAGGAGTCGGACCATTCTTCCTGCCCCTCCTCCCACCCTGAGCTTGTTTTCTTTTCCTGAGAGATTTTAGGATCCCATCTGTCATCTTAGGTCATTAATCCCGAGACAGAAGGCCAAAGAAGCCTACCCCACATAGCCAGCCCATTAACTAATTGCAAAAGGTGCCCGCATCATATCATATTTATCCACTGAAGCAGCCCCGTTGCCCATGCCTCACTTTCTGAGCTACGCTGATAAAAATGACAAGCCTGCTACTGACTTGGATGGCACTGCCATGATGGATGGTCCATGTCCTGAAAGGGTGGGGGTCAGCCATGGAGACTCATGTGGCAGGGCAAGGAAGGGGTTGAGAGGTGGACAGGAGTGAATGGCCAGCTGCCAGGGTAATTGTTTCCCTCACTGAGCCGGATCCGAGACTTCCTGTGTCCCCAGATACTGCTGCCCAGGCCTGGCTCCCTTAGATGACTGCCCTGGGATGGCAGGGCCTCTGAGGACAAGGACAGATGGGAAGGCCTGAAAAGCCCCCAGCCCCCGCCTTCCAGCAACTGTTCCCTGCAACCTTTCAGCTGCTGGTCACTGAGTCAGCAAGTTCAAGAACAGTGGCTTTGATTGCCCACCCACAGTCTGCAGGCAAAACCTTCTTTCCGACAGGGGGTCCTTGAATGCAGGTGGTCTGTCTCCAGCAGCTTCCCCTCCCCTCCCCTTGGGGCTTAAAGGCCACACCAGCCCAGCACAGGGACTGCCTGATGGCCTATTTCCCAGCAGGGATTGCCAGCGAGGCTATGTGCGAGCAAGCGTGCGTGTACATCCTGCTTCTCCACTTCCAGGATCGGAATAAATTGCCTGATTGACAAACCTCCTCTGTAGTTCATGTGCGCCGGGGCCTGTGGGTCAGACGTGGCTACAGTTGCAGTCAGCTGACCTAATCCATTTATCTTATTTATACCATATTCCATTTTCCATATGCAGAGTTAGGACCTCCTGGATCTGCTATGCAAATTAAATGCGATGATTTGCAAATGAGCAGAGACCTGGCACTTTTAAAAAATTATCATTAAGAATGTTGCCACCCTGCCACTGGGTAAGAGAAGGGAGACTGGAAGGGAAGAAATGAAGGCGAGCACAGCCCTCATTCTCCCAGCCTTCCAAACCCCCACTGACTCTTATCCCTTGACCCATTCACTCCATTTGAGGGTGTGTGCTGGGCACAGGCATCACTGGGGAGAAAAAGGCTGGTTTGAGATGCACAGAAAGCTGAACAAGGCCAGAGGGGGTTGTCCCCCTGCAGAGGCTGGCCATCCACTGACCCGGCCTAGAGGGTCCCACAGTCTGCTGCCTCAACCAGCATAGAAGAGGCTCACCCATGGATTTGTGGTGTGTTTTTTTTTTTGAAGGGGGGTGAGGAATCAAGATCTATGGATGGTGATTTTCCGGGGTCCTTCTGTAGGAACTGCAAACACCACCTGTGGGCTACTCCATAGGGTACTTACAAAGCAAGTAGCTCCAGAACAAGCCCCACCTGACCCACTCCAAGCTTGGGTGGGAACAGTGAGCAACACATTACCACCCATGACAATGAAACTTTCCAGAATCTTCTTTCTCCTTCATGCTCTCCTCAAAACCCTCTCAAGCAGACAGGTTTGTTTAAAATGGTAGCCATCTGGCCCTTTCGCTTAGTCTTTAGCCATGACCCATAGCTTGGAAGTTGGCTATGGATGAGGCCATGGGAGTACACCTGCATCTGAGTCTTCCTTGGGCTCTCAGAGTGGTGCACTTACTGCCAGGCACCAGGGAGGGCCCCACAAGGCATCCTGGAGAGTAAGGCACATCTAGCGGGCCACAGTGGAGGCCAGCAGAGGAACCGTGACTTGAGACATGGGAACCGTTGCCCCTCACAGCTCTTATGCACCATAGCTGTGCTTCTTCTTGTTTCCCTGGCTTTGGTTTCTGGAAGCCTGCTGTGTTGTTTTCTGGTCTAGTATCTGAGAAAGAAAGCTCATTTTAGTTCAAAGATCTGTGAATTAATTTGAAGCCAATGTCTTACTTTTTTTTAAATACACTGGAAAAAAGAACATGTAATCCCAGCTTTTCCAAAGGCAGAGCAGGAAACTTCTATAACAAAGTTGTATTGCACTTGGCGATCCAGAAAAGCTGCCCCTTTTCTTCCAAGTGTCCTTGTTTATTGTTCTGTTTCTAAGAATATCCAGAAGAGACCTCTCCAAGGGCAGCAGGCCCCTCTTTCACTAGGAATTTTTAAAATGGCATTCAAAACATTTTGCTAATAGTAAGGCAAATGTGGGTTGTCCCCAACATGCAAATCATGGTGCCGGCCATCAGGAATGGTATGACAAGTTGTCATGACAAATCAGACAGATGTTTACATAGGTTTTAAGAAAATGAATTACAACATCCTGAAGAAGATAATGCCAGATTTAACCCCAAAGTGCCTGGTCTGCATGAAGAACCCACCCAGCCCCTGGATGTCCCCCTAGCAGCTCTCAGCACAAACCCAAAGTCTCCTTTGGATCTTGTCTTAATGTGTTTCATTAAGGGCAAGTCACCATTGGGGACAGGCAATGTTTTTAATTACTGTGTTCCATTCACTTCTGTACAATCCCATTGTTATCCTTCCAGCAGATACTTACAAATATGACTTCTTTGGGGGTTCCCTGTGATCTCCACAAGGACTGCAACTGCTAATGAGAGCCAGGCAGGCCCCCAGCCAAGGGGGATGCTGATTATCAAGCCAAGAAACATCCAGACTCAGGGACTAATGAGCTGGCAGGGAGACCAAAACAGACTGAGAATGCAGAGCGCAGCTTTGGGGAGAGAAGACACCAAGACAACCTTAGGAGGGAGATGGAGAGAGGAGATTAACTTTAATTCTATCAGAACATTTGTGGTTGCTACCAGACAAGGCAGCTGTGTCGGTGGGGGCAGAGGGAGCTATTTATTTGGAGGTCTTGGAGATATGGCTACAGCCCATCAGGGAACAAACATGTGGGCCATGAAAAAGTAGATTTGCTCCCTGAAGGCTCTTCTTACTTAGGGAGTCAACATTGGAAAATCAGCTCTCTCCCTTGTCATCATTTTCCCTGCTTGGAGTGACACCCTTCACCCACTCAACCTTTGCACCTCTGCAAATCTGCTCCTCTATTCCAAGGTCAATATGAATTCCACTAGACTGCCCCAACCAAAGTGGTTTTACAGGGTGTCCCAAAGGTTACTCTTAAAGTCACCATACATAGAGAAAATAGGAAATCGTAGCTAAATGAACCTTTATTTGCAAAATATTCATTATAAAATGTTATAAAATATATACAAAATATTCTCTATGTGTTGGTCACCTCTTGGTAAAATTTCATAATCAATATTTTGTAAATAAAGATACATTTAGCTACAATTTCCCATTTTCTCTATGCATAGCGACTTCAGGGGTGACTTTTGGGACACTCCATATAACCAAATATTTATTCCATCCCATGCATTTGAGCTAGATAGTGGGAGATGATTCTGTGACGGTCACTGAAAGAAGAGTTGGGAGGATCAACCCAGAAAGCAATGCTCAGAGGAGGTAGAAGCCTCAGTGGCTATTTCACACACTGAGAAAGTAACTGTGTTCTGTCTTGTGACCTGCTCTTACAAGGTCGTCATGATCTGAGAATTTATTCTGGAATTGTTGAAGACATATGCCTTGGGGGAGAGACTGGCAGATTCTCATCAAAACTGTTTCCTCTTCCTGTTCACACAGTTAAAACAGTCTTGAAGCTCCCTTTTATCTTGAGGAAGGACTAGTTTTCACCAATCAAATGTGAGCAAAGGGGATTATAGAGTTAAGAATAAGAGTGTCTTGTCTGTTCATGTTTTCTCTCTCTCTCTCTCTCTCTCTCTCTCCCTCCTCCTTTTCTCCCTCCCTCCCTCCCTCCCTCTCCTGTCTGCAAACTATATGATATGCTAGGGTGTCCTTGAAGGCATATGTTGAAGATGGCAGAGTCACAACATGGTACAAGCCCAATGTGCTAGGCCAGACTCCCTGAAAGCAGGGGTTGAGAAGGAGTTCCTATCCGAGGGCATTAGTGACAGAATGCTCCTGGGGAACCTGCAAAGGAGTGAGAGGAGCAGGGTACGACAAGGGAAGAACATAAGCAAATAAGTAGTTTGAGATGAAGTTCAGCCTCTGATCCCACAGACAGCTCTGGAGCGTGAGTGAATTCACAGGGTTGTATCCACCTGAGGCCAACAAGCCAGGTATTTGCGCCCCTGCACCAGTCAACATCACCTGGGGCTGCCCCTAGAATGGCCTATCTTCTTTGGCATTTCTGGGTGGGATGACTGTCAACTCAGGACAAATATCTGGATCCTGGTGCAGCTATGGGTGCCCCAGCCTGATAAAGGGGAACTGAGAATAGATGGAGTAGCCTCTAGTACAGTAGGCCCCTGAGTGAGTGCCTGGAGCAGAGCCCCACCTGCTTTTGATGGTGACATAAACAAGAAGGAATTCTTCACTGTGTCAAGCTGTGGATTTTGGATTTGTTACCGTGGCTAGTTTGTAACTACTGTAATTACACACCTAGTCTACTAAACCAGAAATTGGCAAATTTATCCTATAGAGGACCAGATTATAAATACTTTCAGCTTAACAGGCCATATGGTCATCACTATTTGTCAAACTATAACCCTCAAGAGCAGGGATTATGAGTTGGGATTCCTTCTTTTTTTATTTTTACCTGAGGCCTACAACAGAACTTTAACTGTACTGTGCAACCCATTAAAACCTATTTGATTGATTTGAAAATTAAAAAATAAAAGTATAATTTTGGTGGTGGTTGTTACTGAGTGACTGCAGAGGATTGCCTTTCTGGGTCTGGTGGAGATTGTTCTGGATTCTGTGTGATGTCCTTGTGAGTTCCTGTTGGAGTGGCCAGCTGTAGCTCCCCACACCTTAAGACCTCCTGTCTCAAGTCAGTCTCACAAGTGAAAACACCCTGGCCAGAGAAATCAACAAGGTCCAGTGAAGCAACAAGGGCAGTATTGACTCCAGAGGGCCTGGGCACACAGAAGAATCAGCAGCATCATGTCCTAGAATCTTGGGGTTGATTAAAACTTTATCCATTGAGTGTGTAAGTCCCTTCTGTTATGATCTTGGTGCTTCCATATCTGGTTTTAATGGTAAGTAGGTGACTGTGGCATCCATAGCCATAGGAGAAGGACATAGTAACTATAGCCTTAGACCCATATGCAATGGCAGTCTGGCTTACCCACCAGGAAAGATGCCTAGACCAGCAGAGGTGCTGAGTGAGAGGGGATTCTAGAAAGGATAGCAGGGACAGGGGCATGGTGAATATCACTAACTCTGCTTTTGTAAGTTTCTCAGGAAATAAGAACCTTCAGAATCCTGGAGAAGGTCTTCCCAAATAAGGCAGACTGACCTAAGAAGCAAGTGGATCTCAACACCAGGGGAGGAGTCCCATGCCTGTGCCAATGCACCCAACCCCAGCTGAAATATCAACTGCTGATAACTCACTGCTGAGTCCTTCACCGGGCACTATTCTCCACTATAAGAAACTTCCCTGCCCAAGTTTATGCTACCTTCCCAGGAGATGGCCTCCAGCCATCATACAGGTATACAAAGGCCCAGTCCCCACACATAAATTTGGGACAAGTCTGAAGGGCTGCACAGCTCCAGAGCTCACCATATTCACTAAGATATCAACTGTAACTGCTTTGTGGGTCATGCTCCCAGCCTGCCTTCCTCATCCCCTTATAGATGCCTCTCCTGAAATATTCCAAATAAACTTCCTGCAGAAAGAAATTGACAAGCTGATCCTAACATTCTATGACAATGTAACAGACCCAGAACAGCCAAAACAATTTTGAGAAGAGGAACAAAGTTGGAAGATTTATATTTCCTGATCTAAAGCATACTACAAAGCTACAGTAGTCAAGTCAGTGTGGTACTAGCATAGGGAAGATGTATAGATCAATGGAGCAGAATTTAGAGTCCAGAAAGAAACCTTTATACTTGTGGCCAATTAATTTTCAACAAAGATGCCTAGTCTCTTCAGTAGGAACGAATATATTTTTTTTCAATAAATGATTCTGGGACTACTAGATATCCACAAGCACAAAAGATAAGTTTCAATCCTTACCTCCAACCATACACAAAAATTAACTCAAAATGCATCATAGATCTAAATGTAAGAGCTACAATTATAAAAAAATTTAAAAGAAAACATGAAAAAGTAATTGCGACCTTGGATTAGGCCAACAGTTCTTACTTATGACACCAAAGGTATCATCCATAAAATAGAAAGCTAATAAATTGGACTATGTCAAATTTTAAAACTTTTACATTTCAAAAGACACCATTAAGAAAATAAAAGAGAAGTTACAGACTGGGTGAAAATATTTGCAAATTGTATACAGTAGAACCTCCCTAGTTGACCACCTCCTTAAGTTGAACAGATTTTCACAGACTGGACATGCACCACATGTATGTATCAGTACAGCAGGCTTAGTTCCTTATGTTGACCACCTCTGTATGTTGACCAGTTTATTATAGTCCCTTGGGTGGTCAATGTACAGAGGTTCTACTGTATCTGATAGAGGTATTATATCCAAATATATTTATATATCTTAAAGTTCAGTTAATGAGACAACCCAATTTTTAAAGATAGGCAAAAAAATTGAATAATAATGTCATCAAAGAAATATGCACATGGCCAATAAACACATGAAAAGATGTTCCACATCATTTAGTCACCAGAGAAATGCAAATTGAAGCCACAATGAGATAACCACTTCATACCCACTGTGATAGCTAGAATCAAAAAGTGTTAGTGAGGATGCAGAGAAACTGGAACCCTCATACACTCCTAGTGAAAGTGTAAAATGATGCAGCCACTTTGGAAAAACTTTGGCAGTTTCTTTAAAAGCTACATGTAAATTTACCATCATGACCCAGCCATCCCACATTCAGTATATACCCAAGAGAAATGAAAACCTACATCTGCACAAACATTTGTCCATGAATGTTCACATTATTCACAATAGCCAGAAAGTGAAAGCAACCCAAATGTCCATCAACAGATGAGTGGATAAATCAAATGTGATATATTCACATAACGGAGTATTATTTAGCAATAAAAAGGCATGACATACTAATATACTACTACAATGTGGATGAAGCTTGCAAACATTATGCCTAATAAAAGAAGCTAAACACAAACACCACATACTGTATAATTCATTTACATGAAACATCCAGAAAAGGCAAACCTATGGAGACAAAAAGCAGATAATGTTTGCCTTGAGCTGTGGTTGGAAATGGACAATGACTGCTAATGGGCACAAGAGATCTTCTTGGAGCCATGGAAATGCTCTAATATTGGAATGTAATGATAGTTGCACAACTCAGCAAATTTACTAAAAATCTTTGAATGGTATGCTTAAAACAGATGAATGTTATGGTATGTAAATCATATTTCAATAAGGCTGTTTTAATGAAAAAATAAAAACCTTCAGCATATATATCTCCATCTCAAAGTCTACTTCCAAGGAACTAAATCAAAGAAACATTCAAGGCCTGACAATTAAGTTTGTGAATTCATCCTAGAAAAAATGCTACATACCTCACTGATGAATATCACTACAGTCACCTTTGAAATACTGAGTGTGGGAAGCTGTGCACTGATGCCAGCACCTGGTCCACCTTTCAAAGCAATTTTGGAACTCTTTTTCTGGAATGGCCATCAGAGCTGTCATCATATGATGTCCTGAATATCATCAAAATGTTTCCCCTTCAATATTTCCATTATCTGTAGGCAAGGAAAAAAGTCACTTGGGGATGAACCAGGTGAGTAGGAGACTGTTCCAACACAGTTACTTGTTCACTAGCTAAGAACTCCCTCAGAGACAGTGCTGTGTGAGCCGGTGCATTATCATGATGTAAGAGTCATGAGCTGTTGAAAAGTTCAGATTGTGTTCATCTAACTTTTTCATGCAGCCTCTCCAGTACTTCCAAACAGAAAACTTGGTTAACTGTCCAGTTGGTACAAATTCATAATAAACTCTCTGGTATCAAAAAGCTTACAACATTGTTTTGACTCTTGAACTGGACTGATGGAATATTTTTGGTAATGGAGAATTGACTGACTTCCATTGTGCACTTTGACATTCTCATTCAAGGTCATACTAGTATACTCATGTTTCATCACCAGTGATAACATGGCCCAGAACACCATTTTGCCTCTCCAAAAGATCTGAGCAAACTTTAATTCTCCTTTGCTTTTGTTCATCAGTGAACTCCTTCAAGACCATTTTTGCACACACCTTTCTCATGTCTCAAGATATTCAGGTAAGATTTTCCTGTTTCTGTATTGATGTTTACTTGGTCTGCTAGCCTTCTCACAGTCAGCCAACAATTTTGATGCAAAGTTCAATGAATTATTGCAATGTTTTCATCAGTTCTGCTTTTTACTGGCCACCCTGACCTCTCTTCATCATAGTCGCTTTCTCACCCCTCAAAAAAACATTTAATCCATTTTTACACTGAAGTTTTCTTCAAGCATTATCCTCATAAACTTGGACTAACATGACCCTGATTTCACTTCCAGTCTGGCCAAGTTTAACAAGAAATTTAATGTTTGTTCATTGCTCTAATTCAAGTTCTGACAGTCTCACAATGGCACAAAAAATACGCAACAATAATGAACACTACTCAGCACACGCACATCAACACAAACACAGCTGTGAGACACTGATATACCAAGGTTATGAAGACTTACTGAGTTGTTTGAACAGTGCTGCCAACGTAAGCACACAGGGGCAAATTTGCAAACTTAATTGTCAGACCTTGTATATGCATTTTAACAGAAATGCCTATTACTTTTTATGTTTAGCCAAATTTGAGAAAACTGAAGTTTCAAGATGAAAAGCCCCAAAGCACACAGAGCTCTCTCTCACCCACCCACTTTTCAAGCTCTCTCACTTTATATCAGAGCCACCACCACCATCTATCTCCCTTCTTTGATACCATACAGGTTCTGGGATCTAATACTGGAATTCCGTCCCACAAAGAAGATAACTACCTTCCTGTTCACATGAAACAGAGTTACAGGGGCACATCCTGCCATTACTCCTCATTTTTAATTATGAATTATCATTTTTAATAGATATTCTTTTCAGTGCTATCTATCATGATTCTTTAGCCTGAACAGCACCGATACCTTGGGATAAACACAGGTGGTCAAAATTACCTGTGTTTGCAGGGGAGTGAGGGTCAATGACTTGGCAGGAATGAGCCCGTGAGACAGACTAGGAAACAGAGAAGGGAAGCAAAAAAAAAGACGCGTTGATAAACAAGGACTCCAAGTTCATCCCCACAAGGCTGGCTGCTCATTGCTCAATGTTGCAAGACACTGACTTCTTAGAGGTTTGTAGTAACAGCTCGCTCGAGCTGGAAATTGCTGTGAATGTGCGTGCTACCCGAGGCTGAGCTTGTAAAAAGAGTTCTCTAGCATCCTTGCCTCACTGACAGGTCTGGGACATCATGTGTTCCTTTGGGGAAAGCTGAGTCTAAGCCCCAACAACCCCATCCCCAAGCTCCTGTCCACTAGACTAGCCGTCAATGAACTGTTCCATCTCCCTCCCTAGCTCCTCTATCTCTCACTCCTGTAGTCTGGGGATCCCAGCCACAATACCGTACCTTCTCTCTGCCTGGAATGTCATCCCTTTGTTCATGCATTCCCCATTTATTGAACATCTATCATGTGCCAACAGAGCTACCTCTGGGCTTAATTCTGGTACAAACAAGCCATGAATGACACAGTCCCCACAAAGCTGGCATATATAAAAATTAGGTGTGCTATGTGCTGTGAGGCTATGTAAAGGGCAAACATTAGGGGCAGAAAGGTAAGATAAGTCCACCCAGAAGGAGACATCTCCAGAGACATCCAAGAAGAGAGGACACTTGCACAGTCTCTGAAAAGGACAGTTGCTCAAAGGCCAGGTGTTAGATTTTATTCGAAGAAGAGAAAGCAGCAATTTAAGCAAAACCCCAGAGCAGACCTGTCCCCTAGAACATTCTACGATGATGATGAAATGGTCTATATCTGCACTATCCAAAATGGAAGCCACTAACTATTAAGCACTTGCGGTGTGGCAAGTGCAACTGAGAAATGAAATTTTTAATTTTATTTCATTTCAATTTATCTTCATTTAATTTGACATAGGCACATGTGGCTAGAAGTTACCAGAGTGGGCATCACAGCCCAGAGGCATAAAACGGCAGGGCCCATTCCCCTAAGTACAAGTAGTTGTATGAGGAAGAAGTTTAGGGTGCCCAGCAGCTGTTGCCACAAATAGTCAGGGACAAAAAGCCACATTACAGAGGAGCTATGGTCATCCCCAGCACACTTGCCCTGACAGGAACAAAGCCCCCTAATTCATCCACACAGCAAAGTAACCAATTCCATCTCTATCCTTCTACTGTCCTCAGCCCAAAAGTTACAAACTCAAATGTCTACAGCTGGTTAGAAATGGTAGACAGGCACAAATGGGGCTGTCCTGGGCTTTGTGTCCAGCTGGACAGTCCCATCTAAAGGGGGCGGCCACTACTCAGTCTCAGTTGTGCTACTGTTGTCCCCATGTGCAGGCCCCAAAATCCAGAGAAGCCAGGAATCAGGACTTATTTTTGTGAGATCTTTCCATGTTTAAATGTTCAAATTAATTTTTTAATGCTGTTCAGGCTGAGGAAAGCTAGTCTTGGTGCTAGGTTTCGGTCCTTGAACTACAAATTTGCAGCTAAAAGTCCCTTCCCAACCTCTTCTGCAGCCTCTGTCATCTATGTAGCATACAGCTGTATTGATAACGTCCGTTTCTCCCCAATACACTCACCTTTCCTCAAGGACAGGAACCAAAGTTTTATTCATTTGGCATTCCCAGAGCTTAGTACAATGCCTATACATGATCTTTGTTTAGTATATGTTTGTTGAATGAATGAATGGCCTCATTGATTTGTGCAATGATTTTGCCCCCAAGGCGGTGGCTCAAAGAGTCAGCAGCAAAGGAGTTAAAAGGCAGGAAATGAACTAGGCTTTGGAAAAAAGCCCCATTAATTGCCGTCTTACCAGAAATCCTCTTCCCTGCAAATCTGTGGACTGTAAATTAAGATCTGAATTGTTGTTTTGAGCGCAGCTTTCTCCCAACCACAGATTTGCAAACACTTCTCTTCCTGGTAGTTTGAGGGCTCACAACAGTCTTTTGCTGTTAAATCTTGCTGAAAAGTGGGCTGAGACCACTAGGTCTCTTATGAAAATTGCCAGACTTGTGGACGGCTGCTGGGGGATTTAGCAAGATGCCTCCACCCTGTCATCGGGGAGAGCACAGCCAGGAAGAGGCACTTGGGGAAGAGAATCTCTGACCTTGGGGTTACTCCCCCAAAAGCTGGGGAGAGGGAGAGCTGTTTGTAGTCAGCAGGTGGCCTCCCAAAATGGAGAATCCAGGTCCATGTTCCCCTAGTGTGCCCCACTACACATTCCCACAGCAGCTTCTGGGAAGTCATTTAAACTCTGTGCTCCACTTGCTTCAAACGTTGACTGGGAATAAATGTGCTACATGGCAAGCGGCTTCCTAAAGCCAGGTGGATCTTCGTGCAGCAATTTCAGACTGGCAGCAGGAAGAGCAAAGCCTGAGTCAAGAAAAACCACAGTGTAACTTTTAAAAGATGGTGGGTGGGGGTGTCACGGTAGACACAGAAATGCCTGCTCCTGGCATCCCCACATCGGCTGTCCTTGCAGAAGCACACAACCGTGTTCCTGCGGTCTTTTCTTTGGGGCCATTTTAGAGAGATTTCGAATTCCTGAAATTCATCCTTGTAGAATCAAAGGTGAAAAGCAGGGAGAGAACTTTGAGCTGACACTACTCCCTCCTTACTATACAGATGAGGAAACCAAGGCTCACAACTCTTTCA
Source organism: Nycticebus coucang (assembly GCF_027406575.1). Classification (NCBI taxonomy): domain Eukaryota; kingdom Metazoa; phylum Chordata; class Mammalia; order Primates; family Lorisidae; genus Nycticebus; species Nycticebus coucang. The sequence continues at coordinate 40,860,605 of NC_069804.1, forward strand.
CGCTTTGTTCAAGGGCACACCGCTGGATCCCCAAAGCCCGTCCAGCACTGTCTTACTTCACACCATGGTGCCCCTTGCTAATTCATATATTTGAGTACACCAGTGTCCTCTCTCTCCCAGTCACTGATGACAAAGACCATTTTTCACATGAGGACATAATCTGCTAAAATCTTCTCCTGCATTCCAGGGTAAGAGCTCCCATATTTCACAGAGCAAGTTAATCACAGATATCAACTGATGAAGCAGGAAGACAGGCAGGGAAGAAAGGGAACCCTTATGGTCCCTGGAAACTTTAGAAAGGGGACCTGTATTGCTTCCTGTGCTTATCTACCAAAACATTCTAAAGGCTCGTAACATTTAGCAAAACTCTTTTAAATACCTGGATGCGAAACAATATGCTCTTTAAACTGACAGACAATTTATTTAGGAAAGATAATTGATGAGTTATTTATATTAGTCCCCAGTGTCCAGCGCCACCATCATTGAGATGAAGTGCTTGGGACAGAGTGAAATCCCTTAATTATTCTCACATGTGTTGCGTGTTGCAGGAAAGAAAACATAATGCAAAGTGCTTATATATTTCAGCAGCATAATAGCTTGATGAAGATTTCTAAATTTTTCAAAATGTCATTTCTTTCCAAAAGATGGATTATTTCTGTTGGGATTTAGTCTACCTAATTATTCCTGCCTTGATTACTTAACTACTCCAGATATTTCATCCCTCCAATGCTCTTATCATGTTCGGCATGTTAGAAGAGTTGAGGCAGCTTATTAGTAGGAAGCAGACAACCCCGTTTCCTGGCAGCTAGTGTGGGAAGGTGGGTTACACAGGGGAACACTAGGAACCTCTCCGATAGAGCATTCGGCCTCATGGCAGCCTCTGCCACTTCAGCCAGTGCCATGTGCAGCCAGAACTTCACTGCATCTTCTAGACAGGTGTCCACCCTTCCTCTATCCCTGGAGCAGGAACATGTTAATTTCCCTTTGGTCTTCTGCTCCCCACCCTCTACAAGTAAGTACATGACACAGCCTTGGGTATGGGCTCTGCAAGTGTGACTGCTTCTCAAACTTCAGCCTGGATGACTTGTTAAAACAAAGTGCCATGTCCCACCCCCAAAGTGTCTGTGTCTGGACGCCTGAGCCGGGGCCAGATAATGTCCCCATTTCTAAGTAAATCTCCCCATTTCTAACTTTTTCCAGTCAATGCTGATGCTGTTGGTCCCAGGACCATACTTGGAGTACACAGTTGTAAGATAACTTTTTTCTTTCTTTTTAAAATAATTTCCAATTTCAGTGTTATGATATTAACCTGGAAACTGGGGCCTAGAGGCATTTCTTTGACTTCGTAAATGTTTGTCCAGTGTCCAGTTCTGGATTCAATGAGCAAAATAACTGTTTGGGTAAAAGGTAAGGACTTCACAGAGAGGGGAAGGAGGGAGAGGGGAAGGAAAAGATGTACATAGTTTGAAAGGACAGAGTTTAAAACTTCTCTGGAAAGTGTGATTCCAAATGAATGCTCTCAAGAGTCTGAGAGTGAACACGAATCCATGGCTGTGTGGCTTTTCTCCGTGTTTTCCTATTGCATGCGGATAGCGGGGTCGGTTTCCCTACCAACCTGAGTCCTTCTTCACTAAGGCAGGGGAGTGGGAGGGGGCGCTGGGTAAAGGGCAAGCCAGGAGCCCGGTGCCTGCCCCGGGCGCACCTGTCACGTTGAGGGAGGGAGGCCTGCGCCCTTTGGCTGATCCCTCTGCCTGGAAACAAGCCAGACTCAGCTGCCTTTGAAATCCTGTTCCTCAGAGCAATCCCAGCTCGCTAGGTTTAATTGTTTCGTCTCTTTTTTTATGGTTTATGAAGCCGCCCCGCCTAAAGTCCGCCCCTTGCGCAGCGGCCCGGAAAGGTGGGAGGAGCGCAGGCAGCGCTCCCCGCTTGGGGAGAGCCGGTTCCTATTTCCTGATTATAAAGAAGCATTTGTTAGGAGCTGATGAATTGCGGCGGGGCTGGGGCCGGCAGGACGCGCACCTGTGATGCTCTGCGCTGCCGGAGTCTGTTTATGCGTCAGATGTGGCCGCAGATTTTCCCCGGCTCTTGGGGAGAGGGTTGGGGGAGGGAGATCCGGGCAGCTCCTTGCCCCACACCCTCCTAGTTCAAAAACCTCTGAGACCTTGCTACTCAAAGTGTAGTTCATAGACCAGCAGCATCACCTGGGAGCTCGTTAGAAATGCAAATCCAGGGCCCCGCCCAGACTTACTGAATCAGCGTCTGCATTTGAATGAATCCTGGGGTAATTCGCTGTTTACATTAAAGTTTAGAAGTGTAGTCAAAGGAGCCAAAGGAGCCCGTGGCATAGAAAAGGTTAAAAGCTCTGACTGATCTCAGACAAGGAAAGGGAGGGGAGACAGAAAAAAAAAATTCCAGTCCATGTTTTGATAGGGGGAATGGAGAGTTTGCCCGCTGGGGTAGAGGACAGAGAAATTAACATATGGAGCGAGTTAGCAGAGAAGGTTGTTGGAACTGGGAGTGAACAGAGGCAGGGGATAGCTCAATTTGTCCAGGACAGGGGGAGGGGAGGAAAGAGGAGAGATGGTGTAAGTAAGTGGGTGCCACCCACACTCCCGGGAAAGTCCAGTGTGCTGCGCGCTGTGACCTTTTGCTCTGCCTGCTGTTTTCTGAGACCCAACCGGGGCATTTTAGCACATGCTAAGGGATAGATGAGAAAACAGCAGCTGAGGGCAGGCAGAGGCGAGGTAAGAAGCACCTGGGAGTTTCTTAATAAGCAAGCTGACAAGTGGTGAATAAAATTTTAATGCAGGAGGAAAGGGAAAGCACGTGCTCGTAAAAAGTAGTGCCCTGGCATCCTGCATCATAACCAAGAGGCCACGCCTGGCAGGGGGCACGCCTGTGAAGCCCGGGTGGCAGCAGTCCTCGTGGTCCCATGTCTGTGCCCGAGAACCCAGCCGGCTCTCCATTTTCTTCACTAGTGGAGGGGAGAAGAGGTACTGAGCGTGTTAAAGAGCAGGTAATCCAGAAAGAAATGAATTGGATTTGCTGTAAGGGCCTTTCTAGGCCCCTGTCTGACCCTTTCTTGCCCTGGCATACTGTCAGCCCTGCTGGAACCAGGTGGCAGTGGTAAGGGAAGGAGACTTGGGTTACATCTCCTAAAATCCAAAGTAGGTGATATGCTTTCAGACTCCCCTCCAGGGCTCTTACTTCAGCCCTATTCAACATTTTTATGCATGGAGCAGATGGACCCATGTAAGACACATACCTATTAGATCCCTGGTTGCCCCCAAACTGGTAGGGTAATTAAAAGACTGGGTAACCTAGTTAGATTCCAGTGATGTCTTCACAGGTTGTTACAATAGGGTTAATCGGTCAAAATGGTATTTATTTGTTTATTCATATGCCTCTGAATCCTCTTCCATAAAGGTCTGGTTGTGATTTGCAGAAATCATAATAAATTACATTAAATACTTAAATAAAAATGTAAAAGTCATGTGCAGTTCTAGTATAAATTAGAATTCGCAGTCAAGACTAGTGGGAATGGTGCCATTTAACAGGAAAAAATATCAAGTTCTAGCCTTGATCTAGGAAGCAAAAATCCAGGTATAGGATGTGAGAAATGTGGCTTAGCAACATCTTGGATAAAAAAGAAACTGTAATGGACAGTGAGTTCAGTGGGAGGAAAGAGTGGGAGATGGTGGCTGGAGGAAAAAAACCAAATGAATCCTGCTCCAAGCTATAGTCAGATGTAAATGTCCATGAAAAGGGAAGTGATGGTCCCACTTTGTCCCACTCTTGTCAAGACCACTTCTGGCGCATTCCGCTCAGTTCTGAAAGAGTTGTTCGCAGACTAGATATATTCCAGAAGAAAGCACCCTGGAGCATGAATAATCATGAAACATGTAACATAGGAGCAGACTATGTGCCAGCTCTTGTGTCAAGTACCAGAAGGATAAAGTCACAGAAGACATGATCTTGTTCTTCAGAAACAGCCCAGTGAGTGAATCAGATAAGTAAGTGGACCACAGGAAGAGAGAAGGCTAAGCCAAGCTATAAAATCTTGTGGATATTAGGAAATATTTTAGACAGAGTGACATCCAGCATTCAACACTCAACAGCTGGGGGAATGAGTGCCTCTATCCAAGAAGTGTGTCCCCCACCTGCTACATCAATCTAAAAGTCTGACTGCAGTGGCCTAAACAGATAAGATGTGCAATAGGTGACCATTGCTGACCAGAGCTGACCATCTCCCTACACTGACCACCTCCTTAAGTTGACCTGATTTTCATGGACCCAACATGCACCACATGTACATAACAGTACAGTAGGCCTAGTTCCTTATGTTGACCACCTCCGTACGCTGACCAGTTTGTTGGAAGTGAGTTGATGGAAAAGCTTCAGGGAGAGAAAGCATTGAAGGGACAAGTGAAGAATGTCAGGAAGCACTGAAGGCACTAGAGACCATGGATTTGTCATGATGTCGGGACACAATGGTGCGTTTTCTGCAACATGTCTCAGCAGCAGGGTTTAAAAAGAAAGCTGTCCAGGGCGGCGCCTGTGGCTCAACGGGGTAGGGCGCCGGTCCCATATGCCGGAAGTGGCGGGTTCAAGCCCAGCCCCGGCCAAAAAAAAAAAAAAAAGAAAGCTGTCCAGTAGTTGGATTGACCCAAGGTTGGAGTTTTGTAGGACAGAAAGTAGAAAGACAAGGTGGACAGAGAGTCAAGCATGAGACTCTGGCGTCTGGAATTATATCAGAAGTCACCGCAAAACAGCTAGAGAGTCTTTAGCTTGAGGCAATCAAAGCACAGGTGTTTAGGGAGGAGGAGGTGGAGAAAGCTAAGATTTCAGATGTGGAGCAAATATGGCCTTGGGTGTAGGTTGCTGGAATTGTGCCATCTGAGGAAAGTCTTAGAGGACTAGAGAAGTTTAGATGTGGGGAAAGATGACAGCAAGTTGCCAACTGTTTCAACTCTGGTTATATGCAGGAGAAATTAGATAGGTCTGTAGGACCTTAGAGGGGAAAACTGGGACCAATTGTGGGAGAGGGAGCTTAGGAGGCAGATATTGGCTTTTTTTTTTTTTTTTTTTTGCCTTGGACTTCACTTTTTTTATTTATTTTATTTTTTATTAAATCATAGCTGTGTACATTAATGCAATTATGGGGTACAATGTGCTGGTTTTATATACAATTTGAAATACTTTCATCAAACTGGTTAACATAGCCTTCACCACATTTTCTTAGTTATTGTGTTAAGATATTTATATTCTACCCTTGGTAGATTTAACATGTACTCTTGTAAAATGCACCGTCGGTGTGGTCCCACCAATTACGCTCCATCCCTCTACCCATCCTCCCACCTCCCCTCCCTCTCCTCTTTCCCCTTCATCTTGGGCTATAGTTGGGTTATAACTTTCATATGGAAGTGTGGGTGCTGAGTACATTGGATACTTTTTCTTCCATTTTTGAGATACTTTGCTAAGAAGAATATGTTCCAACTCCATCCATGTAAACATGAAAGAAGTAAAGTCTCCATCTTTTTTAAGGCTGCATAATATTCCATTGTGTACATATACCACAATTTATTAATTCATTCATGGGTCGATGGGCACTTGGGCTTCTTCCATGACTTAGCAATTATGAATTGGGCTGCAATAAACATTCTGGTTCAAAATCTTTGTTATAAAGTGATTTTTGGTCCTCTGGATATATACCTAATAGAGCAATTGAAGGGTCAAATGGCAGGTCTATTTTTAGATGCCTAAGTGACCTCCAAACATCTTTCCAAAAGGAATGTATTAGTTTGCATTCCCACCAGCAGTGCAGAAGTGTTCCCTTTTCTCCACATCCATACCAACGTCTATGGTTATATGATTTTGTGATGTGGGCTAATCTTATTGGAGTTAGATGATATCTCAAAGTGGTTTTGATTTGCATTTCTCTGATGATTAAAGATGATGAGGATTTTTTCATGTGTCTGTAGGCCATGCACCTGTCTTCTTCAGAGAAGTTTCTATTCAAGTCCCTTGCCCACACTGAGATGGGATTACTTGTTCTTTTCTTGCTAATATGTTTGAGTTCTCTGTGGCTTCTGGTTATTAAACCTTTGTCAGAGACATAACCTACAAATATCTTTTCCCATTCTGAAGGCTATCTGCTTGCTTTACATACTATGTTCTTGGCTGTGCAGAAGCTTTTTGGTTTGATAGATCCCAGTAATGTATTTTTGGTGTTGCTTCAATTGCCCCAGGGGGTCCTCCTCATAAAATATTCTCCCAGGCCGATTTCTTCAAGTGTTTTCCCTGAACGTTCTTCTAGTATTTTTATAGTTTCATGTCTTAAGTTTAAATCTTTAATCCAGTGAGAGTCTATCTTAGTTAATGGTGAAAGGTGTGGGTCCAGTTTCAGTCTTCTATAGGTCACCAGCCAGTTCACCCAGCACCACTGGTTAAATAGGGAGTCTTTTCACCACTGAATTTTTTGGGGGTTTTTTTTGCAGTTTTTGGCCAGGGCTGGGCTTGAACCTGCCACCTCCAGCATATGGGGCCGGCACCCTACTCCTTTGAGCCACAGGCACCGCCCCCCCCCACACTGAATGTTTTTAATTGGCTTATCGAAGATCAAATGATGGTATGTAGCTGGGTTTATCTCTTGGTCTCTATTCTGTTCCATACATTTACCTCTCTGTTTTTGTGCCAGTACCATGCTGTTTTGATCACTATCAATTTATAGTATAATCTGATGTCTGGTAGCATGATTCCTCCTGATTTGTTTTTATCTCTGAGTAATGTCTTGGCTATTTGAGTTTTTTCTGATTCCATGTAAAATGAAGTATTATTTTTTTGAGATCTTTAAAGTAGAACAGTGTTGCTTTAATAGGGATTGCATTAAAATTGTATATTGCTTTGGGTAGTATGGACATTTTAACAACGTTGATTCCTCCCAGCCATGAGCATGGTGTGTTTTTCCATTTGTTAATGTCTTCAGCTATTTCTTTTCTTAGAGTTTCATAGTTCTCTTTATAGAAATATTTCACATCCTTTGTTAGGTAAACTCCCAATTATTTCATCTTCTTAGGAACTATGGTAAAAGGAATAGAGTCCTTAACTGCTTTTTCAGCTTGACTATTGTTGGTATATATATAAAGACTACAGATTTATGAGTATTGATTTTGTAACCGGAGATGTTGCTGTATTCCTTGATCACTTCTAAGAATTTTATAGTTGAATCTCTGGTGTTTTCCAGGTATACAATCATATCATCTGTGAAGAGTGAAAGTTTGATCTCCTCTGACCCTATGTGGATGCCCTTGATCGCCTTTTCTTGCCTGACTGCGATGGCTAAGACTTCCATTACAATGTTAAAAAGCAGTGGAGATAATGGGCAACGCCTGGTTCCTGATCTGAGTGGAAATTATTTCAATTTAACTCCATTCAATACGATATTGGCTGTGAGTTTGCTGTAGATGGCCTCTATCAGTTTGAAAAATGGCCCTTCTATACCTACTTTCTTAAGTGTTCTGATCATGAAAGGGTGCCAGATATTATGAAAAGATTTTTCTGCATCAATTGAGAGAATCATATGGTCTTTGTTTTTTATTTTGTTTTTGTGATGAATTATATTTATAGACTTACATATATTGAACCAGCCTTGAGACCCTGGGATAAAACCCACTTGGTCATGGTGTATAATTTGTTTGATGTGTTGCTGGATTCTGTTTGCTAGTATCTGACTGAATATGTTTGCATCAATATTCATTAGAGATATTGCTCTATAATTTTCTTTTCTTGTTGGGTCTTTTTCTGGTTTGGGGATCAAGGTGATGTTTGCTTCATAGAATGTGTTGGGTAGTCTTCCTTCTTTTTCTATATTTTGGAAAAGGTTAAGTAATATAGGTACTAGTTCCTCTTTAAAGGTTTGGTAGAATTCTGATGTGAAGCCATCTGGTCCTGGGCTTTTCTTTTGGGGGAGAGTTTAGATAGTTGATGCTATTTCAGAGCTTGATATAGGCCTTTTCAACATTTCCACTTCATTCTGGCTAAGTCTAGGAAGGTGGTGTGCTTCCAAGTATTGGTCTATTTCCTTCAGAATTTCATATTTCTAAGAATAGAGTTTCTTGTAATATTCATTAAGGATTTTTTGAATTTCTGAGGAGTTTGTTGTTATTTCATCTTTGTCATTTCTGATTGATGAAATTAGAGATTTTACTCTTTTATTCCTGGTTAGGTTAGCCAAAGGTTTATCTATTTTTTTGACCTTTAAAAAAAAACAACTTTTTGATTATTGATCTGTTGTATAATCCTTTTATTTTCAATTTCATTTAATTCTGCTCTAATTTTGGTTATTTCTTTTCTTCTGCTGGGTTTTGGATTGGAATGTTCTTCCTTTTCCAGTTGTTTGAGATGTCCCATTAAGTTGTTAACTTCCTGTCTTTCTATTCTCTTGAAGAAGCCTTGCAATGCTATAAATTTCCCTCTTAGGACTACCTTTGTGGTATCCCAGAGGTTCTGGTAATTCGTGTCTTCATTATCGTTTTGTTCCAAAAATTTGGTAGTTTCCTTCTTAATCTCCTCTGTGACACAGCTGTCATTCAGCATAAGGTTATTTAGTTTCCATGTTTTTGTATGAGTATGCAGATCCTTGTTGTTACTGAGTTCAACTTTTATTTCATGATGGTCTGAGAAGATGAAAAGAATAATTTCTATTCTTTAAAATTTGCTGAGGTTAGACTTGTGACCTAAGATGTGATCAATTTTGGAGGATAATCCATGGGCTGATGAGAAGAATGTGTATTCAGGTTTGTTAGGATGGAATGTTCTGTAGATGTCTGTTAAATCCAATTGTTGAATGGTTAAGGTTAAGTCTAAAATTTCTTTGCTTAGTTTCTTTTTGGAGGATCTATCCAACACTGCCAAAGGGGTGTTAAAATCTCCGACTATTATGGTACTGGAGGAAATCAAGTTGCTCATGTCAGTTAGAGTCTCTCTTATAAATTGAAGCACATTCTGGTTGGGTGCATAAATGTTAATAATTGAAATCTCATCATGTTGAGTGTTCCCTTAACAATTATGAAGTGACCATCCTTATCTTTCCTTACTTTTGTTGTTTTAAAGCCTATTATATCTGTGAATAAAATTGCAACACCTGATTTTTTCTGATTTCCATTTGCCTGAATTATAGATGACATCCCTTCACCCTGAGTCTACATTTATCTTTTAAGGTAAGATGAGATTCTTGTATGCAGTAAATATTTGGCCTGAGTTTTTGTATCCAGTCAGCCAACCTGTGTCTCTTTAGAGGATAATTTAAGCCATTCACATTAATTGAGAATATTGATAAGCCTGGTAGAATTTTGGGTATAGAGTTTTTCAAAAGTCCAGTGGACATTTTTAATCCTTTCGCCACTGTAGAAGTTGGAATTTGATCAAAAGTTTCTAAGTGAGTTTACTTTGGTGGCAGAGGATTGTGCTGGTCATTATGGAGGCTAGGTCTGAGAATATCCTGGAGAGCTGGTCTAGTTATGGCAAATTTCTTCAACATGTGAATGCCATTAAAGTATTTAATTTCTCCTTCATAAATGAAACTCATTTTAGCTGGATACAGGATCCTGGGTTGAAAGTTATTTTGTTTTAGGAGGTTAAAGGTTGATGACCACCCTCTTCTAGCTTGAAAAGTTTCAGCAGAGAGATCTGCAGTCATTCTAATAGTCTTCCCCTTGTAGGTTACGGTTTTCTTACATCTGGCTGCTTGTAGAATTTTCTCCTTCATATTAACTTTGAAGTTAATTATAATGTGTCTGGGAGATACTTTATTTGGGTTGAGTCATGCTAGGGTTCTGAAACTGTCTGCTATCTGAATTTCAGAATCTCTTGCCATGTTTGGTAAGTTCTCCACGGTTATCTCTTGGAGTAAAGCATCTGGACCTTTTGAAACAATCTTGTTACCTTCAGGAATTCCTAGAAGGTTAATGTTAGTCTTCTTCGAATTGTTCCAGAGCTCTCTGAGAGAATGATCCATTTTTGCTCTCCACTTCTCTTCCTCTTTGAGCATATGGGAGCATTCAAAAGCTTTGTCATCAGTGTCAGAAAACCTTTCTTCTGCCTGCTTCATTCTGTTATTGAGGGAGTCTACTGTATTTCTCTGATCTTTGGGGGATGCAAGTTCTTGCCTCAATGTGTCAAAATCTTTGATAATTTTGTTTTTGAATTCATTGAATTCTTGAGACAACTTTTGAAATGCTCCTTAAATTTCTAATTCCAACTTTACCTTCACTCTATTAATCTTATTTGCAATCCAAATTCTGAATTTGATTTCTGACATCTCAGCCATTTGTTTATGAATGGGATCTTCTGGTGTGTCTGCCTTGTTGTTCCTTGGTGGAGTTGACCTACTCTGATTATTCATGTTGCCAGAGTTTTTCTGCAGATTCCGTCCCATGATTATTCTTTTTCTTTCTTTTTTTTTAATTAAATCATAGCTGTGTACATTAAAGTGATCATGGGCACCATACACTAGTTTCATAGACCGTTTGACACATTTTCATCATACTGGTTAAGATAGCCTTCCTGGCATTTTCTTAGTTATTGTGCTAAGACATTTACATTCCACATTTACTAAGTTTCACACATACCCTTGTAAGATGCACCGCAGGTGTAATCCCACCAATCCCCCTCCCTCTACCCACCTCCCCACTCCCTCTCCTCCCTTTCCCCCTTCCCTCTATTCTTAGGTTGTAACTGGGTTATAGCTTTTATGTGAAAGCCATAAATTAGTTTCATAGTAGGGCTGAGTACACTAGATACTTTTTCTTCCATTCTTGGGATACTTTACTAAGAAGAATATGCTCCAGCTCCATCCATATAAACATGAAAGAGGTAAAGTCTCCATCTTTCTTTAAGGCTGCATAATATTCCATGGTGTACATATACCACAGTTTATTAATCCATTCGTGGATCGATGGGCACTTGGGCTTTTTCCATGACTTAGCAATTATGAATTGGGCTGCAGTAAACATTCTGGTACAAATATCTTTGTTGTGATGTAATTTCTGGCCTTCTGGGTATATGCCTAGTAGAGGAGTTATAGGATTGAATGGCAGATCTATTTTTAGATCTCTAAGTGTTCTCCATACATCTTTCCAAAAGGAATGTATTAATTTGCATTCCCACCAGCAGTGTAGAAGTGTTCCCTTTTCTCCACATCCACGCCAACATCTCTGGTCTTGGGATTTTGTGATGTAGACTAGTCTCAGTGGAGTTAGATGATATCTCAAAGTAGTTTTGATTTGCATTTCTCTGATGATTAAAGATGATGAGCATTTTTTCATATGTCTGTAGGCTGTGCGCCTGTCTTCTTCAGAGAAGTTTCTCTTCAAATCCCTTGCCCAGCCTGCGATTGGATCACTTGTTCTTTTTTTGCTTTTACGTTTGAGTTCTCTGTGGATTCTGGTTATTAAACCTTTGTCAGAGACATAACCTGCAAATATCTTCTCCGCCCCATGATTATTTTTCACCATTTAGCTAGATGAGCAGATAAGGTGAAATTGTATTCAGGAGTAGTGATTAACCAGCCCTTTGCAAAGGGCTTTGCAAAGGACCCATACAGTACTATGGCCTTAGACACTAGGGACCTGCTTGGTGTGGTGGGGCTAAGTGGTTCTGTCTTGCTGGTGTCTGTCCAGTCCCAGTGAATCAGTAAATCTGGGTTGAAGTCTCAGCTATTGTTTGTTTCCTTGGGGGGTCACAGCTCGCCTCAGCAGGGGTGATGTGTGCTCTTCAATCTTTTCTCTTGGCTTAGCTCCAAAGCATCAGTTTACTTTGCTTTAACTCTCCTTCTGGATGGGAGCCTCTGTGTAAAGCTGGCTCCAGTTGGCCATCTTTCCTCCTCACAGATATTGGCTTTTAATAAGTGCCTTCTACACCTGGGCTTCAGGAGGTACAACATGACCAGTTAAATGTAGAAAAAGACTATCTATCACCTCCCTCTTTCTAGCTTATACATTCTGTTAATGCTGTGCAGCTGGATTATACTTTGCTATATTAACTTACAGGATTTTTTTTTCTATCTGGATTGTCTGCTTTCTCTTCCCCTAATTGAGCATGCTCACAGCCTCACTTAATGTCACTGTGGACTCACTGGGCTGGGTGGTGCTTGAAGCTCTTGAGGCCTTTTAAAATGCACCTTGTTGAGCCTCCATTCACTATCCTGTTACTTGGCCAGCAAGAAGAGTTCATGGGAGGGAAAGTGGCTCCTCTCTCCACAATTGGAAATAAGGGAAATAAGTTTGCCCCTGAGAAGTAAATTAAACCATGAACATATAATATGTCAGAACAAAGTCACCTTGAAGGGAAGGAAGGCCCAGGCCTGTGAAACTGACAGCAGCCTTATTGAAGCTGATAAGAAGTAAGAACGTGTCCATCAGATGGCAGGCTGGGAAGGGTCGGGCTGGATACCTTGCATTTGGCCCTCCTCTGCCTTCTCTGGCCCTGGTAGGGAAACCTGGATGGCTTCCATCAATAGGCCCCCCAGCCTCATGCTTTTGGTAGAGTTCAGCCAATAGGACACCCCAGTAGGCAAGCAGAGTGGAGAAGGGAATGGGGCCCATCTGCTCCTCCCCCCAGCTCCCCCATTACAAGGGTGCCTCTGGCTGGCTGCACCCTTTACCAAAGGTCACTTGCTGTTCCCCTTAAAGTTCCTCCTTCTATGCCTGGGTTTCGGCATCCATTCCATCCCTCTCATTGCTTTCGGCTTAGAGATGCTACTAGCCCTGGGTTTCTGTGCTATCCTTTGTGATTCCCTACCCTACCCACCCCTTTAAATAGCAACCCTTGCAATAAACCTTCCCAAAATTATTCTAATGTGAGTGTTTGAATTCACTGTGTGCTATTTGAACCCTGAGGGAAACTGAGTCAGAAATAGAAGTTGGTAGTACTCATCCCACCATCATCAAACAACTAGGCAGTCCTGGGACCCACCTATAGGGCCAGAGGCCAGCTAATGGAAGCATCCAGACCACTTGTTTCTAATAACAAATAAACACAAGAATCTTCCTGCTAATTCTAGCAGCTTTGTGTTGACTTGGATCCAGAGTTGGCTCCCCCCGACAATCATGAGGTTGAGTTTTTGAACCTACAAAGCTGAGAACCACCCCAGACTGTAGACAGACCACCAAGGTAAGTGTTCCCCTGAAGCAAGCTGTCTGAGGTCTACCTAGCCCTGCCTCATGTCACAGAAATGCACCTCTGAGCTTCAGATGCCACTTGAATTATATGCACTCAGCACTGACATCACATAGATCATAGACTCACAGAGCTAGAAGGAGCCTTAGGGATGAGATGGCTAGCCTGGGCTCTCATTTGAAGATGAGACAGTGACAATCAGAAGGTTGAGTAACTTGCCCAGCAGAGAGTGAGTGGGTCAAGGCAAACCCCCAGGGAAGTTCCCTTCCAATCTCACCCCAGCATGGCCCCTCTACATAGGGGCATCTCAACTGAGGGATCATGGGTCTATCAACCAGAATTTCACAGCTGGTAAGAGTGAGTTTGTTTGGGACATGGTGGATGACAGGCAGAGGTGGGCCTGTGTGACTAACTATATAGAGCACCTTTGACATAAGTAATTCCATCTTAGAAAAAGACTTCATCTTACATTTCAAAAGGCATCATGCCAACAGGGACCAGCTGTTCACCTAATTGATAGAGACTACACCCACCCACCTAAGGGCACAACCCTTTACTGGCAGTCCTCACCAGAGAACTCAAGGTGTATAAAAAGAGCACAACTTCACTAGCCAGACACAGCTGTCTTAACAGACCCTCCCTCTTGCTGTCACTCGTGATCAGCACCTGGCATTTGCCACTGAAGGCTCAGCTCAAATCAAAACTTAGCACGCGAGACACTGACAACCAAATGGATCAGCCCAGGACATTTACTGTATCCACATCACCCTCCCTGGATGAGTTGATTAACCCCCTTTCCATCCCTTTTTTCTTGATGTTAAATGTTACTCTGTTTGATGTGGAAATTTTAATCTAAACATTTATACATTGATTGAGTATACTACTATGTATACTTTGTAATACTGACTGACTTGTGGATGGGCTACAGCTTGACTACAAAGGGAATAGTCACTACCAAGGAGAATTGCCTCCTTGGCAACTTCATGAAGCTCATGTTTTTTATGATTGGAATAGCATCAGTAAAAGTCAAAACATCTGGAAAGACACAAATATGTCTGGACCTAATTATGTCTGACCCTCTCGAAAGCTTCTTAATTCTTCTGAATCTTCTCCTCATATTCAAAATTGCAGATGATTGCACTGAAGACTAAGTTTCAGCACAAATTTTCGAAGGACACAAACATTGAAAACATAGCATTCTGTCCCTTGCCCCCCCCACTCAAATTCATATCCTTCTCACATACAAAATATATTCCCTTTATCCCAACAGCAGTGCTTACACCTATAATCCTAGCACTTTGGGAGGCCAACAAGGGAGGATTGTTTGAGGCCAGGAGTTAGAGACCAGCCTGAGCAAGAGCAAGACCCCACCTCTACAAAAAAAAGAAAAATTACCTGGGCATAGGGTGCATGTGCCTAAGTAGGAGGCTGAGGCAGGAGGATCACTAGAGCCAAGGAATTTGAGGTTGCAGTGAGCTATCATGATACCTCTGCATTCTAGCTAGGCAAACAGAGTGATACCCTGTCTCAGAAAAATAAAAAAGAATAATAATAATATTGCATTAGAGATTAAGTTTTAACATAAATTCTGTAGGGACATAAACATTCAAACCATAGTAAATACCTTCTTTTACAGTGTTATTGTGCAGATAAAATATGGTATTGAGTATGAAGTCTCCTAGCTCAGTATCTGACATAAGGTAGGGATTCAGTAAATGTTACTCAAAATTAAATTTGTAGAAGTCTATGAATGCCTACCAGGTGTAAGCTTAGTACCATGTCCTCCATCCTGACCTCACTACCTTCCTCCAAGTTGACATGAACCCCTTTATGCCAAGGACAAGGCAGCAGGTGTTGTCAGTGCCTCACCTATATATCCACTCAGCATACCTGGGGGTCACACACCAGCTACATTCTATCCCTCTGCCTGAGAACTCTGTCCTTTTTTTAAGTTTCATTTTATTTTTAATTGATGAATAATAATTATGTATGTTTAGGGGGTACAATGTGATGTTTGAATATATGTATATATTGTGGAATGATCAAATCAGGCTAATTAGCATGTCTAACATCTCAAATATGTATTATGTCTTTGTGGGAAGAACATTTAAAAGCTTTTGCCTTAGCTATTTTTGAAATACATTATACATCATTATTAACTGTAGCTGTTGTACAATGCAAGAGAACACCAGAACTTTACTCCTGTCCAACTGGAAACTTGGACCTACTGACCAATTTCTGCCCTCCCACATCCACTCCTGCCCCTTCTAGCCCCTGGGAACCATCCTTCTACTCTCTACTTCTATGAGTCTGACTTTTTGAATTCCACATATAAATGAAAACATGCAGTATTTGTCCCTCAGGCCTGGCTTATTTCATTTAACATAATATCCTCCAAGCTCACCCATGTTACTATGAATGGCAGTTTTATTCTTTTTCATGGCTAAATAGTATTCCATATTTTTTTAATACCACATTTTTTTAATCTATTGATTTGCTGATGGATAGTTAGGTTGATTCCATATTGTAGCTACTGTGGATTATGCTGCAATGAACATGGGAATTCAAGCATGACTTTGCCATCCTGGTATACATCCAGTAGTGGGATTGCTGGAGTATATGGTATTTCTGTTTTTAATTATTTGGGGAATCTCCATACTGTTTTCAATGGCAGCTGTACTAATTTACATGCCCACCAACAGTGCACGAGCGTTCCCTTGTCTCCTCATCCTCACCAACACTTGGTATCTTTCATCTTTTTGATAACAGCCAATCTAACAGGTGTGAGGTGATATCTCATTGTGGTTTTGAGTCATTTCTGAGAGCTCTCTCTAGCTGCAGTGGCAAGCATGTTCAGATCAGGCTACAAATGCCAAGGAATTAACACCTTTAGGCATAGCCCTCAAATGATGTGGGTTGAGGTGGTGGAAAAATGATCTCTCCCCCTCAGTGGGACAGTTTAGAGAAGTGTTCCACGTGGTCCCAAGAAAGTACCTGAATGACCAAAGGACTAAGCCACAGTAACCACAGGAGAAACCAGTTCAGTAAAACACCTTTTGTTGGCTTTTCTTCCTCATCTCACTCCTCTCTCACTATGCTTTTTGTATTATTATTATTATTTCAAAATAATATGAGGGTACAAATTTTTTTTTTTTTTTATTGTTTTGTTTTTCCAGCTTTTTGGCCGGGGCTGGGTTTGAACCCAGCACCTCCGGTACATGGGTCGGCGCCTTACTCCTTTGAGCCACAGGCACCACCCAAGGGTACAAATGTTTTTGATTACATGGCTCCATTTTGTTATGCTTGTGTCAGAGTTGTAAGTGCGCAAGGAAAAAAAAACATTAAAAAGTGGGCAAAGGACACGAATAGAAGC
The DNA here is from genome assembly GCF_027406575.1 of Nycticebus coucang. Classification (NCBI taxonomy): domain Eukaryota; kingdom Metazoa; phylum Chordata; class Mammalia; order Primates; family Lorisidae; genus Nycticebus; species Nycticebus coucang. The sequence continues at coordinate 40,877,154 of NC_069804.1, forward strand.
TTTTCAAAAGAAGATAGACAAATGGCCAAGAAACATACGAAAAAATGCTCAAGGTCTCATTATGCTTCCTGGGTGCATCTCCCAAATAATCTACTTGCATGGAAATCCTTATCTCAGGGCCTGCTTTTAGGGGACCCAAAGTCCCAGAACAAAAGGGGAAGGGAATTGGGAGCCCAGCGGGGTCCACATTGAGGTTTCCCCTGCCTGAACAGGCCCAGGCAGTTGGACAGACTCGACCCCACATGCTGCGGCGCTTCCTGGAGAGAAGCAGCCTTGGGGAAGATAGAATGACAAGCAGCCGCCTGGCTCAGTGCCAGAGAGCAGAGCTGCAGCTGAGGACAGAACAATCTGTCACTAAAATCGTTCTCCTCCTCCACCCAGTGTGGTTCTGTCTGCACCCACAGGCAGAGGGATTTACAGAAAGAGGAAAAAAAATCTAAAGGACTGAGACCATGAGGCACCTCAGCCCTGCAGTGTTGAGGGCCAAAGAGAAGACAGAGATGGACCCAGGGCCTTCAACCCTGGACTTTCACTGACAATGAGTGACTGGCCCGGCCATCTCAATAGCCATTGCAGAGACATGGAAATAGGCTCTCAGGCTTCTCCCTCAAAAATGCCTCCACTTCACACCCATTAGGATGACTATTATCCAAAAAACAGAAAATAACAAGCTTCAGGAGGATATGGAGAAATTGGAGCTCTTGTACACTGCTGGTGGGAATGTAAAATGGCACAGCCACTGTCAAAAACATAGACTTACCATATGATTCAGTGAGCCCACTTCTGAGTACATAGCCCAAAGAATTGAAAGTAGAGGCTTGAACAGATATTTGTCTACCCATATTCACAGCAGCCTTATTCACACTAGACAAAAGGTAGAAACAATCCAAGGATCTGTTGATGGCTGAATGGATAAACACAATGTGATATGTCCAGACAATGGAATATTATTCAGCCTTGAAAGAGAATGAAGTAATGATACATGGTATGATACGGATAAACCTTGAAGACATTGCGGTAATTAAATGAAGCAAACGCAAATGGGCAAATACTGTATGATTCCACCTCACTGAGGTTCTCAGAGTAGTCAAACTCATAGAGACAGGGGATAAAATGGTGGTTGCCAGCGATAAGGAAGAGAGTGGGATGGGGCTTAGTGCTTAATAATGTCAAGATGGAAAAGTTCTGGAGATGGATGATGATGATGGTTACACAACAATGCGAACGTACTTAATCCCACCAAACTGTACTCTTAAAAATGATAAAAATAGGAATTTTATATTGTATATATTTTAGCACAATTTTAAAAATAAAATCAATGCCCCCAGTCCTTCTCTCACGCCTCCTTTCCCCTCCTGCCTCATCTCAGCATCTCTGCTTTCCTGGTATCTTGAAGACATTCATCTCTGCACTGGAGTTCCCGCTCCTCCTCTCGCACACATGAATCACAGCCAGTTTGTGATCCAAACTTTGACTTTTAACACCTGTCTGAAGTTGGGTTCCCTTGGAGCAGAAGTTGAAACAGGGGTCCTTACACAAGGGAATTAATGAGGGAGTGTTCCCAGGAGGAACCTGTACAGAAGTGTGGGAGGCAGGAGAAAAGAGGAAAAGACGGTACAAGCTTTTTTCTTCTCTGCCGCACATTGGAAGAAGAAGAATTGTCTTGGACCACACATTAAATACACAAACAATAATGAAAGCTAATGAGCAAAAAAAAAGGTCCGTACATAATTTTCACAATATCCAACACAAAAGATAAGCAAAACAGGCCTGAAATAATCCACATGGGGCCCATGGGCCACAGGTTGGACAACCCTGCATGGGTTTAGCTGAAGTCTCACCTCAACTTGGTCCTGTGGAAAGCTCTGAAATATAAGGGTGCCACAGGCTTACCCACCTGGAGGCAGGGGGTGGGTTTTTCTACCTCCCTGTTAGTCAGCTAAGGATTGTTAGCCACTGCTGGGGAGAGGGGTTGGTAACCTCCCAGGCATTTCCTAGTGGGTGGCTCCCATGCAACTGAGGGGGAATGTTAGGAGAAGGGAGTAAATGTGAGCCATCAGCAGCCAACTCTTACAGCAACTAGGGAATAGGTGCATCAGCCTGGGAAAGGAAGCCTAAGGCATCAGTAGCTTTTTCCATAAACCTTTCAGAAAACTATTTCTGATGTCTGTCTTCTCTCTCCAATCCTGTACACATAGATAAGAGGCTCTCTGTTTGGCAGAAGCAACAGTGTCAGGGTTGAGTACTGGCCCCACAATATATCATATATATCATCTGGGCATCTTCATTTATCTCTCTCAGTCTCAGTTTTCACGTCTGTAAAATGGGAATAGGAATGCGACTATGATAGTTATTCTTTTGATTTAACCAGGACTCTCCAAATAGATCTCCCTTCTTCGGGTAACAGGCCTCATTTATCCCTTGCTCAGCCAAGGGGTGTATGACATGAACCTAGCCAATCAGAGTATTCCATTCACCTGATACCTCAGGAATAGGACTGTGACTCAAGTAGGCCAAACAGAGGCCTTCTCTGATATCATTCCAAATGAAACTAGCAGGGAAGATCCATTGTCTGAGGGCCACAGAACTGCAAAGATGCACAGCAGACACTGGCTGTGGTCATGTTCTCCTCCATATGTAGGAATTCTGTCTGCCAAACAAAAGAGAAGCCCACACTGAGGGTGGGGGAGAGAATGAAAAATAATCTGGCCCATAGTATTTGCCACCTTAAACACAATCATGCTATGACCAGCTCCATATAGCCCAGGTATGGGGCTAATAAATTCTCTTTTTGTACAAGTTAGTTTGAGCTAAACTTCTCCCACTTGCAAATAGAAGACAGCTAACTAGTGTAAGGAATGCCTCCCTTGAAGGTTGTGGTGAGGATTCAAGGAGATAATACAGAGGGTGCCAAAAAAAAAAATGTATACACCATTTTAAGAAAAGAAAAAAATGTATTAAATTTGTAATATGTCACATTTGACTTCTGCAATTACAAAAGGTGCTCAAATGTGACTTGTATTCGTCCTTTGTTATTGGTATATATTGAGTATTATGACTTTAATACGGTTTTTTCCTTTCTTAAATTGTGTATACACTTTTTGGCACCCTGTCTGTGTGCACAGAGACCCAAGTGCATGGTCACCGTAATTCTCAGATGGCCAATATGAAACAGGGGTGAGAGCCACCTCCTCTGTCTGTGAGCATTATCTCATCAGACCCCCAAGCAGTGAGTGGACACCTTTCTTGTTCACCTTTCCACTCAGAATTTAACTCAAAAAGCCCTTTTTGTGCCCCAATGTTGCTTAAGGCTCAATTTACATTTGTGCCTTCCTGGCACCACCCATGGTATTCTTTGCAACTATTTTATGTTCATCATTGGCAATATGCCAGCTCTTCTGCATGATTTTAAAAAGTCATGTTCCTCGGGGACCCATAAGGTTTGTCTTTTCTTCCTCCTTGCTCTCCTTTGTGGTGGTTGACTTGGAATTTTATTTTTGAGTTCTTCCAACCTTCTATATGTGTCCATAATGTCTCAAGCCATGAGTTTCTACCTCAGTTTTTGCTTAAAGCACCATTCCTCAAAGTGACCAGAGATTCCTGTTCCTACTCCCAACTAACCCAATCAGAGTCTTGGAGGCAGAGTGCTGAGGGAATCTGAATTGATCCTTGGTGATGTATATGGACAACCCCCCTCAAGTCTGAGAACCACTGTTCCAAGCCTTTTGAAGTCTGAGTAGCCCACTCCTTGTGACCCTCATTCCAAAATGACAAACTCACCTCTCTCAAGGTCCCATCCCGCTACCTCACCAGTTTCTGTTACTTGGTTTGGATTAACTCAAGGGTAGCAATCTCCCCTTTTCACTTCTCTTCCTTGAAGGAGGTAATGCTGTCAGCAAGGCAAGCCAAGGTTTTGCCCAGATGCTCTGCTTGCAACTACAGAAACTGTGCAGTCATCTGGTTGGCAGTGCCACCATCAGTAAGTCCTTTCACCTCTGGGCCAGTTGTGTGGCCTCTGTCAGGGAACCATCATCAGTTTCTCCCATCTGTAAAATGTCCCCACAACAATATGATTTCTCTCCCCTAGCTTTTGATCTCCACCTACATGGGTCCCAACACAGCCCCACCCCCAGGACTGCAGATTTCCATATGGGTGTAAATCTTTCTATCATGTGCAGACGCTCTCCCTCCCCTTATAATGGAGTTTTTTTTAAATGGTCAACCACCCTAACATCTGCCCAACTACAGTCCTGTCTAACGATAGCCCTTCTGCTTAAGTGACTTTGGCCACAGCTAATTGGACTAGTATTTTAGGTTGGGTTCCCCCAGAAGTGCCTCGAGACAAGGATTCATGTGCAAGTAGTTTATTTAGGCAGTGATTCTGAGATTCGCCAGTAGTGGAGTGGAGAAATGAGACAAGGAAGAATGTTTTGTCAAGTAGGTTGTCCCTGTGGGTGACTGGAGCTCAGTCTTACTGGAAGATACTGCAGAAGACAAGCCTTGGAGTTGTCGCACAAAGGGATCAGGATGTTTATACACTAAGTCTCATCATTCACTGGGTATTCACACCCAGGACTAGCCAGCTGAGGCACATGCTGAGGCACAACAGAGACCAGAGAAAGCCTCCAGGCAAAGAGCTGTGGGGCTGGCAATTGGAAATGTGGCCAGCATGCACTGACGTGCATGAGGGGCTATGGGCCAGAAACTGCCAGCATTGCCATTGCCAAGCCTGGCTCCCCTGACTGAAGGAAGCACACACACATGTCAGAGTCTCCAGAAACTTGAACCAAGTGTCTTAGTTCATTTGGGCTGCTGTAACAAAATGCCTGAGACTGGGTTACTTCTAAAGAGCATAAATTTATTTTCTCATAGTGGTAGAGGTTCAGAAGTCCAAGACCAAGGCATGGGTAGTAGATTCAGTGTCTGTGGGGGCTGCTTTCTGCTTCCAAGATGGGTCTTGTTTCTGTGTCTTCACATGGCAGAAGAAATAGAAAGGAATGAATGCACTCCCTCAAGACCTTTTATAAGGGGCTTCATTCTATCCATGAGATTATGACTTAAGGAGGCCATCATGACTTAATTACCTCTTTAAGTCTCCATTTCTTAATACCATCACATTGGTGAATAAGTTTATTTGGAGGACACATTCAGACTGTAGCTCCAAGAGACACAGAAACTGCAATCACGTAGCATGATTGCTCAGATGGAGAACCTCCACTGAACTGGAATGGGGCAGCCTGTTTCACCTCCATGGATGCTGATGAGTAAACAGGAACAAATCTACCTGCAACAGCAGGGAGGAGGATGGGGAAGATAAGCAGGCAAGAGGAGAAATAATAGAACATGTGGCCTCAAGAAGGTGAAGGAGATATTGGCAGCCTTGGACCCTGTCAGCTTGTTTTCAGGGCCAGCCCGCAAACCACTGTTCCTCATCCCATCAAATTCTTCTGTGTCTTTTAAAGTTGTCTGCACTCATATGTTAACTGCAGCACAATTCACAGTTGCAAAAACATGGAACCAACCTAAATGCCCATGAACTGATAAGTGGATAAAGAAAATGTCTTACATATATACCATGGAATACTACTCAGCCATGAAAAAGAATGAAATAATGTCTTTTGCAGCAACTTGGATGGAGCTGGAGGCCATTATTCTAAATGAAATAACCCAGGAACAAAAACTCAAACACCACATGTTCTCAGTTATAAGTGGGAGCTAAACAATGAGAATGCATTGTCACATAGAGTGGCTTCATGGACATTGGAAACTCAGAAGAGGGAGCAATGTACTCTATTCAGGTGATAGGTACACTATAAGCCTGGATTTCTACACCATATCATTCATCCACATAATGAAAAATCATTTGTATCCTTTAAATCTATTTTTAAAATTTGAAAAAAATTAATTTCATAAATAGATAAATAAAGGTCTCTGATGTTCCTTCTAACCAAAATCTTGAACTGAGACCATCTATGAGGTCTTCTGTTAACAAATTTATTCTGTTTGTGTATATACTGTGTACACAGATTATATGAATTTCTAAAGCAATATGACTATTCCTAATGCCCTTTTTAATTCCTTTCTCCAATTCATTCTACAAGGCATTTCTCTCCCGTTTGCATCCTTGGCACTTCCCTTTAACACAAATCTGCACATCTCACAGCAGTATAAGTTTTTCTTAGTCCTTGTGAGAAGCATTGCCTCTCTACCCCCAGCCTGTCATGACAGTGCATGGGGTCAAGAGTCCCACCACATTATGTGTCTTCTGTGAGAAATGAATCCTGACCCCGTGATTTTTCCACAACCTGAGCTGAGGGTCAGTTTCCACTACCTCTTTGCAGTGAGTGTAGTACAGGTAAGCTGGTGGTATGATCTTTAGATGCCATATGATCGTGTGGTTAACCAGACACTAGGAGAACCAAAGAAAGCCATCTGAACTCAGAGTCAAAGAGTTTCCTGCAGGCTCTTTGCTGCATTGGTTTGACAGATCCTGGGACTGAAAAGCAAAGCCACAACGCTTGGCAGCCTACCATCCAGCTTCTCAGGCCCTGGTAGCCAGGAGTCTGTGAATAGCAACTAAGAGCCAACTGCCCCGGAGCCTGGGGCTTTTTCATTCTAATTAAAGATCCTCAACTCCTAGTTTGGACACCCCTCTCCTAGTCTTGATTCAAACTCTATTCAGTGGGCCTGAGCTAGAAGCCCTTGATGAAGTCAGATCTTCTGATGTTTTGTTTTTTCAATTTGCAAATGTAGCAGTATGGTAATATAAGTTCTTTTACTTGGCTAGAAATTCTGCCTTAGCAGCGTTTAATTAATGCATTACATTAGGACTTTCAAATATTTCTTGGAAGTAGGTGGGAAATTAATACAAAACTAAATAAATAAGCATTTTCTTTCCTTAAAGCCAGAATTTTTGACATGCAGCAAATGCTCACCAGGGTAAAAACGCAACTCACTGGCACCTACCCTGATGAAAGTCCAGCAATAACGGAGATGTATTTTGGACACTGAGCTTTTAAGGGAAAAAAGTACAAATGAAACAAATAGCACAGTTCCTTGAACTAAGCTGGTGCTCTTGAGCTATCTGGTAATAGACTATTTTTTTTTAATTTTAGTATTTTTTAAAATTACGAACGTAACAAGTAATCATGGTGAAATTTTGATATAAACGATAAATAAAAGTTCCTCCCACCCCATCCCACCTCTAGTACCAGGTCCAGAGATATCCTCTATTAGCAGTTCCTTCACTTTCCTTCTAGACTTTTCATGTCTACACAAGTACAAGGTCTGACAATTAAGTTCATGAACTTGCCACCGTGTGCTTACGTTGGCACATCTGTACAAACAACTTAGTAAGGTTTCATAACTTTGGCCTATCAGTCTCACAGCTGGGTTCACTTCAACATGTGGTGGTGTCTTGTTGAGCGATGTTCATTATTATTGTGGCATGTTTTTGCATGCCATACAATGACAGCTCTGATGGTCATTACAGAAAAAGAGTTCCAAAATTGCATGGAAGGGTGGACTAGGTGCTAGCATTGGTGCATAGCTTCCCAAGGGGAGTATTTCAAAGGTGACTGTAGCAATATTCAGCAATCAGGTAGGTAGCACTTTTTCTGGGATAAGTATGTCAACTTAATTGTCAGACCTCATGTATATATACATCATAAATTTAGTTAATTTAATGCCATTACACTAAGCATATTATTCTGGTATTTGCATTTTAAACACAATAGTATATTGGCTAACATTTTTTAAAAAAGAACTTAAGTAAATCCTGGACTCAGTATAAATTCAGCCTCTGTCTTCTAAATCTATAGTCCTATATGGAAAGAATTGGTGTTCAGTCTATAACCCTGAGAATTACAAAATGCCAATTCACTAAACATTCAATTACATTTAGTATCCTGCAGCGGTTAGCTTTTTCTGTGCAACAAACTATCTCATAAGTCAGTAGCTTAAAACAATAACCATTTATTTAACTCCAGAATCGGTGGAACAACAATTTGGGCTGGGCTCAGCTAGCCAGTTCTGCTGGTCTTTAGCAGGCTCACTCAAGATCTATGACCAGCTGCCAGGTCAGCTGAAGTCACAAGGTGATAAGGTCATAGGTGTCTCATAAACCAGCAGGCAAGCCCAGGGTTCATTCACATGGCAGTGGCTGCAGGACCCCTGAGATCATGAGAGGACAAGCAACAGTACACAAGCCCTTTGTAAGCCTCTACTTGAGTTGTGTTTCCAAAAGTCCCATTAGCCAAACCAACTTACATGGCCAAGGACAGAGTTAAAAGTGAAAAAAAGTGTTTCTACCTCTTGATGGGAGGAAGAGAATTTGTGGCCATTTTTGCAATCTACCACATATATTTGGGGGGGATATGGACGGGAGGCAGGACCTCATTTAAACAGAAATTCAAATTAGCTAAAATCCCACCCTCACTCTAAATGTTTAGAATACTTTAAGTTTTATAGGAAAAGTGGGGATGAGAATATGGTCCGTTCTGCTCATAGTGACACCTAACTTGATGAAAGTCCAGCAGTAATGAAAATATATTTTGGCCACTGATCTTTTAAGGGAAAAAAAACTCTAAACTGGTGCTTAGAGTTCTGGCTGTGAGCTATGCTCTGGTTTACACTAAAAATCATGAATGATGTGCTTATTAGAAACAGGAATGGCAGCAAAGCACTGGGCTCTTCCAGAAGATTCTGGTAATGCTCCACAAAGAAAGGCGTACAATAAATGCAGAGACTACTAGAAACAGTACCCACAAGCCACATTGTTTTGAGGTTTGGCCATTTGGTTGACAATTAAGAAAAAAACTATTATAGGATGGGATAATGCCTTGAAATAGTAACAGGATTTTCTCTCCTACATTTTCTCTCTTGCCTCTACAAGCCTTTGGCTCGTGATATTAGTGGTATTCATGGTGTGTGTGCGTGTAGGAGGGGTGAGAATTCAGCCTAAGACAAAGAAGCCATTTGAGTTTCAGCACAGAGTTTTAGAAAACTCAGAGCAGAGGCCAAAGTCTGAAAGTCAGGACTTTCGATGACAAGCACAGAGCTCTTGAGAAAGCAAAGGTTTCTGCGAGCCAAGAGAAGAAGAAGCAAAGTGGCCACAACAGACAACTGGAGCTCCAAACAACAGAGCAGGAAGAAAGCATGTTCCTGCCTCAGAGTAGATGAAGGCTGGGCCAGCTGGTGAGAGGAGAGAACCGCAAGGGAGGACAGTGGAGCTTAGATGCTGGTGGGCCCACCATAGAAGGGGCCCCTAGCTCAGCCCCAGCTAACCCTGGCTTTTCCTGGGGCTGGAACAAAATGAACACCAGGAGAAAGGGCAGTTTGGGTAAATACCAGAGCAGAGGTGCTTTTCAGAGATACCATAGTTCCAACTAAGACAGTGCCCAAGGGGCAGTATTAAGTATGTTGATACAGGATGTCATGGGGCTGGAAATGAGAAGGATCTCAGAGAGTCACTCATGGATCAGCTTGGCCCAGAGTGGCTGACAGCAGGCCAGGAGGGCGTGGAGAGGTTCCACAGCCAGACAAGGAAGCTGCCAGGGTCCTGCCTGCATCCTGCCAGCTGGGTACAAAACGGATACAGATGTTTTCCATGCACAGGCCGTGAGGCTAGTACAAATGACTGAACACCCACAGAGCCTGCACCTTCATCAACCAACCAGGGCAGGACAGAAACTAACATACCAGACGCTTCATTCCCATGCCAGGGCAATAGTCAGTCTGCCAGAGCTTAGAAACATTGGATGTTGGGAGCAGTACCCTAAACTGAGTTTTTAAAAAATCTTCAAGTGACTCAGTTATATGGAAGACTAGGTCAAGTTTTCTACAACTTGATAGAATGAATCAAGTGCCAGGTCAATTTCAGTTCAATTTCATAGAAATAAAAAATGTTATACAACTAAAATTTGGTGATTATGGAAATTTTTACTAAAAAATTCATCTATTCCCCCCCATCTTCTGTTAGACTTGGAAGAGGGGCCATTTTTTCATTCCTGGGAGATAAATAAGTATTTACTAACTGTAATTGTGGTTATAAACAATGGAAATAAAAGTAACTGTGATTACTAACACATTGGGCACATTTGGCTATTTCTTCAAGAAGACAAGCTCATGCAGACAGTACCCTAGTACTCCATGCAGACTTAAGCATCGTGTAACTTGGGGTAATGACCCATACAACAGGACCATGGAGACCAGGTAACCAAAGCAGAGACTCAAGAGAGGGGATCCGTGTGGCATAGCTCCACATGAGCATAAATATAAGTATCACTAGTTTGTTTGTGATGGGATAGCCACTGTTCTCAATCATTCATGCTTTGGCTGCCTTCCCAGCATGCACAGAGACAGTCAGAAGCCCACTGGTCTCACACCACCATGGGATCTCCTTTGTACATCACAGCCAGATTTGTCTTTGTTATTGTTGTTAAACACAGTTGCTGTTGTTCCCCTCCCACCTTCAGCAACCACTTGTGAATCTCCATTGCCCAACACTGTGGTCTTTTCTTCTTAGCAAAATCCCAATAGATAAAATAGATAAAATAGCAAAATCCCAATAGATAAAACAGACAAACAAGGAGCTCTGCTCTTGGTTTACTGTCCTTCTATATTAGTTAGGATTGGGTTGGCTCTAAGAAAAATCCATTATAATACATAGATAGAATTTTACTTCTTGCTAACATAAAAGAAATCAATGATAGTCACTACATGATTGGTATGGCAGTCCATGTGGTCAGGCACTCAGGTTACTCTTATTTTGTTACCCTGCCATGAATGGCTTCCAGTGTCACTTCAGAATGGAAGAGATAAATCCATCCAGCTGGAAGGGATAAAGAAGTTTGCACCTCATCCCTTGAAGGACAATCCATAGAAGTTACATATGCTTCTTCCACTTAAATCTATTGGCCAAAACATGGTCATATGGCCACACTTAGCTACAAGGGGAGCTGCAAAATATAGTCTCTAGTTTGGGGACCCATATATACCCTGCTGAAAATCGGGGGTACTATAACTAGAATGAAGGGGAGAACAAATGTTGCGGGGTAAGCTGTCTTTGCCACACTTCTCCAAGCAAAGGATCCCTCAGGCACTTCTAAGGAGCCATTGTACTCTCTATATAAAATTTTTAAAAAACAGTGCACATTGGAAAAATCCCAAACTCTTTATCCTGGTATTCAAGACGCCTCATAACATGAACCCAACTTCCCTTTCTAGTCTCATCTCCCATGGCTCCCTATAATGACCTTTCTGGTGTGTATCAGGAGACTCTGTACCCACCTATGCAGCTATACTCAACATATCTGGGGACCTTGCTTATTCTCCTCTCTTATTCTAGAAGGGCAGCCTCCCTTCTCCTTTCTAAAGTCTAAATGTCCTTTATAATCATAACAGATATTCTACAAAGTTTCTTCACATCCCTGGAAACAAGATAAAGAAATGGAGACTTGATAATGATTAAATGAGATGAATTTCTGATGTTTAACATACCAGACCCAAGGAATGTAGAATAATGGGCTCTTGGCAACCCAGAAGACTGTCTCTAACAGTGGGACATAGGGCTCTATTTATCTTCATCAAGTCAATTCAACATTGTTATCACTGATACTAGTAAGACTTCTGGTGACATAATGATGAAAGATAATTTCAAAGATAAACAAAATAAAAGTTACAGATAACATGAAATAAGAAGGAATATAGATTCTGTCTTACTTGAATATTTTGGGACCCTGATTCCATCAAGATAAAACTTAATAGGAATAAATATAATGTCCTATATTTTAGCTATAAGAGGTCAATGGCACAGATCCAGAGCTTGGCAAGCATATGTAAATAAAACTCAGTTTCTAGTTGATAGCAAGTTCACTGCAGCAGTAAATATGGCTACCTAAAAGGGTCATTAAATCTTAGGTTGAATTCAAAGAAACTTAGTATCCAGAAAGAGAGAGAATAATCTAGCTCTCCTTTGAGCTGATCAAATCAAATCTATAGTAGGCTGTGTTGGTAGCCCATTTCTTCAGCCCTCCTGTCATCTATGCCCTTTGCCATGTTGCTTTAAAGTTCTTCCACAAAACACTCAGACATTCCCACCCCCCTTGGCTTTAACTTTGACTGCTGATTTGTTTTGTTAACAGACTTAACATGACCAAAGTTTGGAAAAACACCAGTACAATTGGGCTTTCTCTCTTATGCATCTGCCATCTTCATGAGAAGAGTACTCTTGGGTTAGCCATTGGTCCCAGGAGGAAATGAGATGCACTACTGAACAGCCCCAGCCAACCCCAGCTTAGATCAACTGACCCCAGAAGTGTAATCAAGTCCAGTCAAGATCAGCAGAATTGCCTAGTCAAGGCCAGCCTAGATAAACTGGCCCCCAGCAGATCAAGAGACTCATGAGCTAAATAAATGCTTACTGTTGTACTCTCCTAGAATTTCTGTGGTTAGTTGTTATGCAGCACTAGCTAACTGAAATGAGAACTGTGTGCAGTTCTGAGAATCACAGTTGATGAGGAGCATTGACAAACTAGAATGCATCCAAAGGAGAGCAATGGAAACCATGAAGGGTAACAAGGCCACAGGATATAAAGAGTAGTTGATGCACATGAAAATGTTTTCCAAACATGTTAAAAGATGTCATATGAAAGAGGAGTTATATTTTGCTATGATCTGAATGTATCCCCCAAAACTGAAACTTAATGATCAATGTGATAGATTCAAGAGGTAGAGCCATTAGGAAGTGATTAAGTCAGGATTAGGGCCCTTATAATGGCATGAGGGAGTGGGTTTGCTCTCTTGTGCCCTTTCACCATTTAAGGGCACAGCAAGAAAATCCTCACCAGGCACTGAATGCTGATGTCTTGATCTTGGACTTCCCAGCCCCCAGAACTGTGAGAAATAAATTTCTACTGTGTATAAATTACTCAGACTTGGGTATTTTGTCATAGAAGCATAAAAGGACTAAGACAGATTTACTCTTTTATAACACTTAGGGTCCTAAGACCTATTGAGAATAATTACACAGATAGCTCCACCTTTAGAGCTGTCTGGAATTGAAACAAATTATCAGAAATTGTGAGTTCTTCTTTGCTAAATACATTCAAGTAAAAGAAATGGGCTCCCATAGGCAGGTATGTTGTGGAGGACACTTAATGGTACAGAGATGTCCTCTAAGACTCCTTCTGACCTTGAAATACTTTGAGAGACCACCTGTCCCACAAAACATTTGTCTCATTGATGTACTCCCCAAAGTGTTTATTCCACTGTCACTCTCCCTTCTGGTCTCTGGCTTCCTGTCTCTACTAGCCAACATCCCTCCCCTGTTCCCTCTTGGGCTATTTCAGTTCCTCAGCAACACCTCCCCCTCCTGCTGTATCTGAGGTTTATGTTCTCGGTTTCGATGATGAAAACAGGGCACTACTCCCCCACCTGGCTACATGTTGTGGAACAGCTCCTATGGTTTTTCTGGGCCCCTATTCCCACCAGAGAGAACCCGAGTTTGTGTAAGCCTCTGTCCCCAATGTCTGTGGTGTGACCCTCTCTCCTCTCACATCTTTCCACTCTTGGGCAGCCAGAATCCTCAAGTAGATCTTCCTTCATCGACCAAAATCTGCCTAAGAATGACTTTCTAACATTAGTGACTTATAACTTAGCATGAATTGATACCCAAGTCCTATCCCTCTCCCAGGAGCACTTGGGTTTGAAGTGCTATCTCTTGCTATGGAATGAAGTGTGATTGACCTTGTATCTTGGTCAGAGAATTTACAGTGGCTTTGCATTTTTCCCTTGGGAGCTGGCCTCACTTGGGCCCCTGTCCCTACTTTTATAAATAAGGGTTTATATGAAGTGGGACATTCCACGTGCAAGTGAGTGCATCTAACATCAGCCAAGCAGGCAGCTGAAAACAGAAAATATTAGTCAACAATCTGATATTTCTGAGTAATCCCACATACTTAGGGGTGGGTAGAAATAGTCTTCAGTTTGTGTCTTTTAAAAGGTCATTTTTTAAAAAATGCACTGACAGTAGGGGAAAGTTAAGGTGGGGAGACAGACACAGTGCCCCAAATTAGCAGCACAATTTCTGTCAAACTTGTTTCTATGAGAAGCAAAGCCCAGTGGCTACAGCAAGTGTGTGGCCTGGGCTTGTCGGAGCTATTGATTGACTGCTTGCAATATTGCAGGTGATTTAAAGAGTTCCCTGCCACCTTGTTTGTTTAATGTCACCTCCATATGAGAATGTCAGCATCTGACATGTTTGACTTCTCCACAGGACAAATGCCAAGCCCTGCGCAGCTGTCCCACCAACACAGATTGGTCCTTACTATCCATAACAACAATGATGCCAACAATTTTTAAACGCTTGATTTTAAAGAAGCACTAACTAATTCTTGATAGTCTCCTGATTGGTGGCATAACATGACTCTGGCATGGAGCCAAGAAAGCCTACCCCATTCTTTTTTTTTTTTTTTAATCTCTACTTATAAAATCTTCCCAAGCCATGTCATACTTAGTGGTACTTCAGGAGCTAGCAGGAGTGGGGTGGGGGTGGGGACAGGGCGAAAAGGCAGAGCCGAGACCGTCCGGGGCCAGAGGCCAAACTTGGCCAGCCCAAGACAAACACAGGCTGGAAATACAAAGAGGAGAGGAGGAAGCACAGCCAGAGATGGCAGAAACAGTAGAGATGGACAATAAATAAGAGAGGGCTTAGTTATTTGATTCTGGGAAACAAGAATCGGAGCTGTGGAGGCGAGGTGGGGGTGCGGGCAGAGGAAGAGAAGAAGGGAGCTCCCCCACCACACCCCAGAAGCAAGTGTGTGCAGGGAAGAGGAGAAAAATGGCTACAGGGAGACCAGCACGGAGCAAGGAGAGTCTAGAAGATAAAAATGGACGAAAGAAAGGGGCAAGAATCTCAGGGAGATGGGCAGCGCCTATAGCTCAAAGGAGTAAGGCACCGGCCCCATATACGTGAGGTGACAGGTTCAAACCCGGCCCTGGCCAAAAACTGCAAAAAAAAAAAAAAAAGAATCTCAGGGAGAAAATACAGGAGGGGAGAGGAGGAAAAGAAAGGAAGGGAAATGTGGGGGAAGAGGAGGGCACTGACCAGTAAAGGAGAGAGGCCAAAGCACTTAGTGCTAAGGCACACTCAGCCAGCAACGCAACTGGTTCTTTTCAATGGGAGCAAACACCTCCAATCTAGTCTGGGGTGTTGTTGAAGTATAATATGTTTTGGGCACTTTTAGAGCCGGTGCAAGAAGAAATTAAGTTTGAATTTAAATTCAAGCTAGATTTTGTTAATGTCGTATATTCTGACCCTGATGTAGAAAAACAAAACAAAATAAAATCTTTTTTTCTTTCTTCTTCTTCTTTTTTTTTAAGAGACAGTCTTGCTCTGTTGCCCAGGCTGAAGTG
The DNA here is from genome assembly GCF_027406575.1 of Nycticebus coucang. NCBI lineage: Eukaryota > Metazoa > Chordata > Mammalia > Primates > Lorisidae > Nycticebus > Nycticebus coucang. Next base: position 40,892,568 of record NC_069804.1, read on the forward strand.
CAATGGAAAGATCACAGCTCACTGTAGCCTCAAACTCCTAGACTCAAGTGATCCTCCCACCTTAGCTTCCAAAAGTGTTAGGATTATAGATGTAAGCCACTGCTCCTAAGCCAACAAGGTCTTTATGTGTGTCTAGAGAGCAGGGGTTCTCAGTTGGGGGCTGTGGGGGGAGGGATGTCACTTCCCCAGAGTATATTTGGCAATGTCTACAGATATTTCTGTTTGTAACAACTTGGGATGGGGTGCTGCTACCTGACATCTAGTAAGTAGAGGCCAGAAGGGTGCTAAACAACCTGTAATGCACAGGATGGTCCCTACAACGAAGAATTATCTGACCCCAAATAGCAACAGTAAATTGAAAATGGACCAACCTGAAATAGCAGCAGCCCTTGGGATTCTCTGGCTTACCCCAAACATACAAAATCAGAAACTCAGGGGAGGAAGCAGCATTCTATGCTTTTTCTTTTCTTTTTTTTTTTTTTTTTTTTTTTGAGACAGAGTCTCACTCTGTTGCCCCAAGCTAGAGTGCCATGGCATCACAGCTCACAACAACCTCAAATTCCTGGGCTCAAACAATCTTCCTGCCTCAGTCTCCCCAGTATCTGGGACTACAGGAGCCCACCACAATGCCCAGCTAGTTTTTCTATTTTTAGTAAAGGCAGGGGTCTCTTTCTTGCTCAGGCTTGTCTTGAACTCCTGAGCTCAAGCGATCCTCCCGCCTCAGTCTTCCAGAGTGCTGGGATTACAGGGTGAGCCACCACACCCGGCCAGCGTTCTATGCTTTAACCAGCCTTCCACATGCTTCTGTCACATGCTCAAGTATGAGAAACCCTAACCTAGAGCTGCACTGTCACTAATACATAGTTATTTAAACTAATTAAAACAAAATAAAATTTGAAATTTAGTGCCTCAATCATACTGGGAAATTTCAAGTGCTCAGTAGCCTCATGTGGCTAGTGGCTCCCATATGTGTATTGGACAGCACACATAAAAAAACATTTCTATCGCCATAGAAATTTCTAGACCTTTGTTCACCAAGCTTTTCTCATAAACAGCAAAAGCCAGCAAACATGTAGGTTGAGGAAGAGGTTTCTACCCCACCATGTCTACACAGAATCATCCCGAGTCTAAGCTATGGCAGAGATGGGACCATGTGGTGCGTCTAAAAGGGTCGTGGGCTGAGATCAGGAGGACAAGACTTGAACTGGGGCACCAGATTCACAAACATGTGGCACTGTTATGTTGCAATTCAGGGACACAGTGCCAGGAATTTGGCCCTTTTGTGCCATAGTCTCCTTTGACAGTCTGGTGAAGCTCATGGACTGTTTCTCAAAAGAAGGCTTATAAATGCACAACATAAAATAAAATTACAAAGAAAACCAATTACATTGAAATGTAGTTATCAAAATAAAAAAACCACAGTTGTGATATTGTAATGTATATGCTTCTTTATTAACACAGTAATTAATAAGATAGAGTGGCAGGTCTAATAACTACTGTAATTTCAAATAAGTGATAAGTGAAAATGATATTTTGCAATCTGCGTCACAACGGTAATATGATATGAAATGTCTATGATTTCTATTGGAGACTAGGTCTCAGGTACTGCTAATACTGCTGTGATTTGTTGCCCATGTTCATAATTGAAGGAAATGCTAAATCTCATTAGAAAGTTAGAAGAAATAAAGAGGGGATTTTTTTTAACCAATCCAAGTTCACAGTCTGACCAATTTGGAACCTCTGGTAGAACGCCTCTACTATCCCCTCCAAGAGATCTTCTTCACCTCACTGGTAGAAGGTGAACAAAGACAAAGAGGAGAGGCTCATGGGGGAAGTTTTAGGGGCAGACTTAGAAGTGGCAGTGTGCTTATCACTTCTGTCCTTGCAGAACTATTCCCAGGGGGCTGAGAAACGGGTACCCTGACGCAAGTGGGCACATTCAGTCTTTGTCATGCCTAGCTACCTCAAAGGTCAAACAAGAAAATGGATATGAAAGCATTCGGGCACACCAGAAGAAGAGTTTGATTTACAAGAGTTTGATTTACAATTTTGAAGGCAAAATTGTCATGAGCGCTGGAAATGATATGGTAGGTGCCCTTCTTCCTCCAGCAGAGAGCTAGAGATAGGAAACACCAGCTTGGGGGAAAGAATTTAAGGGCATTTCCACGACTTGACATTTCAGCTTTAATAACAAGGCTACTTGGGCACCATTTCTACACCAGACCCCACCATCACACCCCTCCCCTCTCTCATCCCAGAAAAAAAAAAAAAGAAACTGAAAAGTTCCAGGACTTTAGGCCTGATGCAGCCCACCTCCCTCGGTCATTCAAATTAAAGCCTGGCAGGTCCCCAGGAGGGAGGTAACAAAATTAAAAATAGCCTCTCCACCAAGGAAAAAAATTAAAAATAGATTTCAACCCACATGAAAATTTGGGTGGAAAGAAAGGAAAGGAAAACAAAATGAATCATCTTTATGTGTTTTGCTGAGCGAGAGCCCGTTACCATGGCTACAGGGCCCTCTGTGTAGGCCTGGTCTTTTCCAGCAAGTTCAAGGCCCACCAAAGAGCCAATGAGGGCAGCCCCATCACCAATACATTATACCCATCAGATCTGTGATCCCCCAATACAGTGGCTGCCACCAAGCAGGTCGTATTAATGACTGTCACAGTTAATTTAGTGCTTCCTTTCATTGTGATCTATCGCTGTAATGGAGCAAACGAGCGAACTTGCCTGGGTCTCCCAGGAATTTAGAGAAATCTTGCCTGGTTTTGCAATCTAGACAGTCAGGGGAAGTTATGCGAACTTATGGAGGCGACTGCTCTTAAATCACTGAGTAGGAAAGCCAGCTCTCTAGCCAGCTTCTGTCTGCCACTGCCTGCCTTCCTGGTGGGCTTGCTGGTGCTGCACATGAAAGCCCCCAAGAAGGCAGGGAAAGATAAGAGGATCAGCAAGGCTCCACGGCCTCAGTGGCTGGTGAAACAAAGCCCGCACTGTGGCCCAATCCCCTGGGCAGGGAATCGGCTTGGGAGACAGTCCCCCAGATTAAGAAGGGCTACGTCCGTGGTATCCCCTGGAATTTCAGACCTTATCCTAAAAGGCAGCTTAGGGCTTTGGTGAAGCCTCTTGTCTCATATGCACTTTTCTATTTTTCTTTAATTTTATTTTATTATTAAATCATAGCTGAGTACATTAATGCGATCATAGGGCACCATACACTGGTTTTATAGACCATTTGACATATTTTCATCACACTGGTTAACATGGCCATCCTGGCATTTTCTTAGTTATTGTGTTAAGACATTTATATTCTACATTTACTAAGTTTCACATGTACCCTTGTAACATACACCGCAGGTGTAATCCCACCAATCACACTCCTTCTGCCCATCCTCCCCCCTCCCTCCCATCCCTCTCCCCCTTCCCCATATTCTTAGGTTATAACTGGGTTATAGCTTTCATATGAAAGCCATAAATTAGTTTCATAGTAGGGCTGAGTACATTGGATACTTTTTCTTCCATTCTTGAGATACTTCACTAAGAATATGTTCCAGCTCCATCCATGTAAACATCAAAGAGGTAAAGTCTCCATCTTTCTTTAAGGCTGCATAATATTCCATGGTGTACATATACCACAGTTTATTAATCCATTCGTGGATCGATGGGCACTTGGGCTTTTTCCATGACTTAGCAATTATGAATTGGGCTGCAATAAACATTCTGGTACAAATATCTTTGTTATGATGTGATTTTTGGTCTTCTGGGTATATACCTAGTAGAGGAATTATAGGATTGAATGGCAGATCTATGTTTAGATCTCTAAGTGTTTTCCAAACATCTTTCCAAAAGGAATGTATTAATTTGCATTCCCACCAGCAGTGTAGAACTGTTTCCTTTTCTTCACATCCACGCCAACATCTCTGGTCTTGGGATTTAGTAATATGGGCTAATCTTACTTGAGTTAGATGATATCTCAAAGTAGTTTTGATTTGCATTTCTCTGATGATTAATGATAATGAGCATTTTTTCATATGTCTGTAGGCCATGTGCCTGTCTTCTTCAGAGAAGTTTCTCTTCAAGTCCCTTGCCCAGCCTGCGATGGGATCACTTGTTCTTTTCTTGCTGATATGTTTGAGTTCTCTGTGGATTCTGGTTATTAAACCTTTGTCGGAGACATAACCTGCAATATCTTCTCCCATTCTGAAGGCTGTCTGCTTGCTTTACTTACTGTGTTCTTGGCTGTACAGAAGCTTTTTAGTTTGATCCGGTCCCAATAATGTATTTTCGAAGCTGCTTCAATTGCCCAGGGGGGTCCTCCTCATAAAATACTCACACAGACCAATTTCTTCAAGAGTTTTCCCTGCACTCTCTTCTAGTATTTTTATAGTTTCATGTCTTACGTTTAAATCTTTAATCCAGTGAGAGTATATCTTAGTTAATGGTGAAAGGTGTGGGTCCAGTTTCAGTCTTCTACAGGTTGCCAGCCAGTTCACCCAGCACCATTCGTTAAATACGGAATCTTTTCCCTACGGAATGTTTTTAATTGCCTTGTCAAAGATCAAATAACACTAAGTAGCTGGGTTCATCTCTTGGTTCTCTATTCTGTTTCAGACATCTACTTCTCTCTTTTTTGTGCCAGTACTATGCTGTTTTTTTGTTTGTTTTTTTTATTGTTGGGGATTCATTGAGGGTACAATAAGCCAGGTTACACTGATTGCAATTGTTAGGTAAAGTCCCTCTTGCAATCATGCCTTGCTCCCATAAAGTGTGACACACACCAAGGCCCCACCCACCTCCCTCATTCCCTCTTTCTGTTCCCCCCCCATAACCATAATTGTCATTAATTGTCCTCATATCAAAATTGAGTACATAGGATTCATGCTTCTCCATTCTTGTGATGCTTTACTAAGAATAATGTCTTCCACGTCCATCCAGGTTAATAACAAAGGATGTAAAGTCTCCATTTTTTTTAATGGCTGAATAGTATTCCATGGTATACATATACCACAGCTTGTTAATCCATTCCTGGGTTGGTGGGCATTTAGGCTGTTTCCACATTTTGGCGATTGTAAATTGAGCTGCAATAAACAGTCTAGTACAAGTGTCCTTATGATAAAAGGATTTTTTTCCTTCTGGGTAGATGCCCAGTAATGGGATTGCAGGATCAAATGGGAGGTCTAGCTTGAGTGCTTTGAGGTTTCTCCATACTTCCTTCCAGAAAGGTTGTACTAGTTTGCAGTCCCACCAGCAGTGTAAAAGTGTTCCCTTCTCTCCACATCCATGCCAGCATCTGCAGTTTTGAGATTTTGTGATGTGGGCCATTCTCACTGGGGTTACATGATATCTCAGGGTTGTTTTGATTTGCATTTCTCTAATATATAGAGATGATGAACATTTTTTCATGTGTTTGTTAGCCATTCGTCTGTCATCTTTAGAGAAAGTTCTATTCATGTCTCTTGCCCATTGATATAAGGGATTGTTGGCTTTTTTCATGTGGATTAATTTGAGTTCTCTATAGATCCTAGTTATCAAGCTTTTGTCTGATTGAAAATATGCAAATATCCTTTCCCATTGTGTAGGTTGTCTCTTTGCTTTGGTTATTGTCTCCTTAGCTGTACAGAAGCTTTTCAGTTTAATGAAGTCCCATTTGTTTATTTTTGTTGTTGTTGCAATTGCCATGGCAGTCTTCTTCATGAAGTCTTCCCCCAGGCCAATATCTTCCAGTGTTTTTCCTATGCTTTCTTGGAGGATTTTTATTGTTTCATGCCTTAAGTTTAAGTCCTTTATCCATCTTGAATCAATTTTTGTGAGTGGGGAAAGGTGTGGGTCCAGTTTCAGTCTTTTACATGTAGACATCCAGTTCTCCCAACACCATTTATTGAATAGGGAGTCTTTCCCCCAAGGTATGTTCTTGTTTGGTTTATCAAAGATTAGGTGGTTGTAAAATGTTAGTTTAATTTCTTGGTTTTCAATTCGATTCCAAGTGTCTATGTCTCTATTTTTGTGCCAGTACCATGCTGTCTTGAGCATTATGGCTTTGTAGTACAGACTAAAATCTGGTATGCTGATGCCCCCAGCTTTATTTTTGTTACAGAGAACTGCCTTAGCTATTCGGGGTTTTTTCCGGTTCCATACAAAACGCAGAATCATTTTTTTCAAATCTTGAAAGTACGATGTTGGTATTTTGATAGGAATGGCATTGAATAGGTAGATTGCTTTGGGAAGTATAGACATTTTAACAATGTTGATTCTTCCCATCCATGAGCATGGTATGTTCTTCCATTTGTTAATATCCTCTGCTATTTCCTTTCTGAGGATTTCATAGTTTTCTTTATAGAGGTCCTTCACCTCCTTCGTTAGGTATATTCCTAGGTATTTCATTTTCTTTGAGACTATGGTGAAGGGAGTTGTGTCCTTAATTAGCTTATCATCTTGACTGTTATTGGTGTACACAAAGGCTACTGACTTGTGGACATTGATTTTATATCCTGAAACATTACTGTATTTTTTGATGACTTCTAGGAGTCTTGTGGTTGAGTCTTTGGGGTTCTCTAAGTATAAGATCATGTCGTCAGCAAAGAGGGAGAGTTTGACCTCCTCTGCTCCCATTTGGATTCCCTTTATTTCCTTGTCTTGCCTAATTGTATTGGCTAGAACTTCCAGCACTACGTTGAATAGTAAAGGTGAACCAGACCTTGTCTGGTTCCAGTTCTAAGAGGAAAAGCTTTCAGTTTTACTCCATTCAGTAAAATATTGGCTGTGGGTTTGTCATAGATAGCTTCAGTTTTAGAAATGTGCCACCTATGCCTATACTCTTCAGTGTTCTAATTAGAAAAGGATGCTGGATTTTATCAAATGCTTTTTCTGCATCTATTGAGAGGATCATGTGATCTTTATTTATGCATCTGTTAATATGGTGGATAACGTTTATGGACTTGCGTATGTTAAACCAGCCTTGCATCCCTGGGATGAAGCCTACTTGATCATGATGAATGACTTTTTTGATGATAAGCTGTAATCTATTGGCTACGATTTTGTTGAGAATTTTTGCATCTATATTCATGAGTGAGATTGGTCTGAAATTCTCCTTTTTGTTTGGGTCTTTTCCTGGTTTTGGTATCAGGTTGATGTTTGCTTCATAGAATGTGTTGGGGAAGATTCCTTCTTCCTCAATTTTTTGGAATATTTTCTGCAGTACAGGAATAAGCTCTTCCTTGAAGGTTTGATAGAATTCTGGAGTGAAGCCATCTGGACCAGGGCATTTTTTGGTTGGAAGCTTTTTTATTGTTTCTTTGATCTCAGTGCTTGAAATTGGTCTGTTCAGAAGCTCTATTTCTTCCTGGCTGAGTCTAGGGAGAGGGTGTGATTCCAAATATTGATCCATTTCTTTCACATTGTCAAATTTCTGGGCATAGAGTTTCTGGTAGTATTCAGAGATGATCTCTTGTATCTCTGTGGGATCAGTTGTTATTTCCCCTTTATCATTTCTGATTGAGGTTACTAGAGAATTTACTTTCCTATTCCTCGTTAGTCTGGCCAATGGTTGATCTATTTTATTTATTTTTTCAAAAAACCAACTCCTTGTTTCATTAATTTTCTGAATGATTCTTTTGTTTTCAATTTCATTGATCTCTGATTTGATTTTGGATATTTCTTTTCTTCTACTGAGTTTAGGCTTAGATTGTTCTTCTTTTTCCAATTCCATAAGATCTCTTGTGAGATTGTTGATGTGCTCTCTTTCTGTTTTTCAAATGTAGGCATCTAAAGCGATGAATTTTCCTCTCAAAACTGCTTTTGCAGTATCCCACAGGTTTTGGTAGCTTGTGTCTTCATTGTTGTTATGCTCAAGGAAGTTAATGATTTCCTGTTTTATTTCTTCCTTCACTCATCTGTTATTCCACAGAAGATTGTTTAGTTTCCATTCCTTTGGGTGGGGTCGAGCATTTTTGTTAGAGTTGAGTTCCACCTTTAGTGCCTTATGGTCTGAGAAGATACAAGGTAAAATTTCAATTCTTTTGATTCTGTTGATATTTGTTTTGTGTCCCAGGATATGATCAATTTTGGAGAATGTTCCATGGGGTGATGAGAAGAATGTATATTCTTTATCTTTGGGATGGAGTGTTCTATATGCGTCTATCAAGCACAGTTGTTCTAGGGTATCATTTAAGTCTCTTATATCCTTGTTTAATTTCTCTTTAGAGGATCTGTCCAGCTCTGTAAGAGGAGTGATAAGGTCCCCTGTTATTATGGTATTATCAGATATCATATTGCTCAGACTGAGTAAGGTCTGTTTCAAGAATCTGGGAGCATTTAAATTGGGCGCATAGATATTTAGAATTGAAATGTCTTCTTGTGGTATTTTTCCCTTGACCAACATAAAGTGACCATCTTTGTCTTTTTTGACTTTAGTTGCTTTAAATCCACATGTATCTGAAAATAAGATTGCAACTCCTCTTTTCTTCTGAATTCCATTTGCCTGAAAAATTGTCTTCCAACCCTTGACTCGGAGCTTTAATTTGTCTTTTGAAGCCAGGTGTGTTTCTTGCAGACAGCAAATGGATGGCTTGTGTTTTTTAATCCAGTCAACCAATCTATGTCTCTTCAGTGGGGAACTCAAGCCATTAACATTTATTGAGATAATTGATAAGTGTGGTAGTATTCTATTTGTCTTATTTTGTGAGAGTCCATTGCTTAGTTTTATCTTTTGCATCAGTGTGGAGGTTTGGTTCTGTCCTTTAATTTCTGAGTTCTTACTTTGCTGCTGATCCATTGTGGTGGTCAGTGTGCAGAACAGGTTGAAGTATTTCCTGTAGAGCTGGTCTTGTTGTGGCGAATTTCCTCAATGTTTGTATATCCATAAATGATTTGATTTTTCCATCAATTTTGAAGCTTAGCTTAGCAGGGTACAGAATTCTGGGCTGGAAATTGTTCTGTTTAAGTAGATTAAAGGTAGATGAGCATTGTCTTCTTGCTTGGAAAGTTTCATTAGAGAAGTCTGCGGTCACTCTGATGGATTTGCCCCTGTAGGTCAACTGGTGCTTACTCCTGGCAGCTTGCAGAATCTTTTCTTTTGTCTTGACTTTGGACAGGTTCATCACAATGGGTCTTGGAGAAGCTCGGTTAGAGTTGAGGCGACCTGGGGTCCGATATCCCTCTGAAAGCAGTGTGTCAGAATCTTTGGTGATATTTGGGAAACTTTCTTTTATAACATTCTCTAGTATGGCTTCCATTCCTCTGGGGCATTCTTCTTCCCCTTCTGGAATTCCTATAACTCGTATGTTGGAACGCTTCATAAAGTCCCATAATTCTGACAGTGAACGTTCTGCTTTTTCTCTCTTCTTTTCTGCCTCTTTTACTATCTGAGTTATCTCAAAAACTTTGTCTTCTACCTCTGAAATTCTTTCTTCTGCATGGTCTAACCTTTTGCTGATACTTTCCATTGCATCTTTAAGTTCCCTGATTGACTGTTTCATTTCCTTCAGCTCTGCTATATCCTTTTTATATTCTTCATATCGTTCATCTCTGATTTGATTCTGTTTTTGGATTTTCTTTTGGTTATTTTCCACTTTATTAGCAGTTTCCTTCATTGTTTCCATCATTTCTTTCATTGTTTTCAACATGTGTATTCTAAATTCCCTTTCTGTCATTCCTAACATTTCTGTATAGGTGGAATCCTCTGCAGTAGCTACCTCATGGTCCCTTGGCGGGGTTGTTCTGGACTGGTTCTTCATGTTGCCTGGAGTTTTCTGCTGATTCTTCCTCATGGCTGATTTCTTTTATCTGTTTCCTTGCCCTAATTTTCCTTTCACTTCCTCTTGCTCTTTAAGTTCTTGTGCCTGTGGACTAAGGGTTACAGGACCAAAAGGGTGAGAAGGTTTAAGAGCAAAAAAGGGATGAAAGAAAGGAGGACCGAGTGATAAGGAAAAAAAAAGAAAAATAGAGAAAGGAGGGGGGGGTAAAAGGAATATTGACAAAAAGAAGAGAGGCACAGAAAGAGGGAGACAGAGCAATATAGGGGTACAGTAGGGTACTTTGATACAACCTTAAAAAGAAAACCGCCTTCTGGGGGTGCCCAGTTGGGTAGTTCCCTTGAGGTCAGCAGCTCTTTGCTAACCTGATGAGACACAGTACCCCACCTCCACCAAGTAGAGAGGAAAGACAGAAATGCTATAAATCAAACCAAAACAAGCAAACAGAAAACTTTACGGGATAAAATTGGCTGGAAAAACCAAATAATAGTGGTAGAAACACTAACAAAAATGAAGTTCTAATTATTGAAATAGGCAGCAATGGGAAATTATAATTAAACTAGAAAAATTGAGAAAGAAAAAGGATCTGTATGGAAAAGGTTGAACTTAAAAAACAAAACAACAATCCACAACATCAAAATAAACAAAAAAAACAACCAAACCAAAAAAAAAAAAAAAAAAAAACACAACCAAAAACAAAGCAGTATGTATATGTTATTGAATAATGTCTGGGCAACACGTGGTCTTCTGGGGTATGAGATGTTAATCACAGTTCTGATACGACTGGAGGCTGCTAGTTTCTCAAACCCCAGCAGGTAGACACCCTAAATCTCTCTTCAGCCCACTTAAAAGGCACTTTGAACTTGTTCACTTACTGAGCAGAAGCTTTCTCAGGGAAGTGCTTGTCGCTGGAATCACTGCTGAAGTGGCTATCCACTTACCCTGTGTGTCAAAACTGGTCTCCCTCTGCCACCGAGGGTTAGGGCTGCAAGGCGGCTCAGACCCCGCCCTTAGGCTACTTGGTCGCTGGGTTACCAGCTTCCACCCAATTCCAGCTCTGTGACCCTGAGAGCGGAGCTTGCCGGGGCAGATCGCTCACAATGTCTGCCTGTGACCCAGAGCCAAACACTATTAGCTCCGTCTGGCTCAGCGGCTCAGACTGGGGCCCTAGACAAAGGCCAAAGTTCTCCACACTCCCGCTCAGGCTCTCCCCAAGGCAGTTCAGCTGAGTGCCAAGTCCAAAGACACCAAAGCAGTTCACAGGTAAGGCCTTTCTGGTTTGCAGTCTCTCTGCTACTGAACTTACAGTAGTGGGCGGGTTTAGACGGAATGAACACACGCGACCACTTGCCGGTTTTCCACTGTTTTAGTCCTCCTCTTGGGGTCCAGAAGTCTCTCGCTGACTCCCTGTATCCTCTCAGGGGTGATGATAGGCAGATCCCACCAGCCAGAGATGCCTGGAGTCCTATATCCCCAGACTCACGGTGCCCAGATGCAAGGAAGCTGTTACTCGGCTGCCATCTTGCTCCACCTCAGTACTATGCTGTTTTAATCACTATAGATTTATACTATAGTCTGAGGTCTGGTAGCATGATTCCTCCTGCTTCGTTTTTATTTCTGAGTAATGTCTTGGCTATTCTCAGTTTTTTCTGATTCCATATAAAACAAAGTATTATTTTTTTCAAGATCTTTAAAGTATGACAGTGGAACTTTAATAGGGATTGCATTAAAATTGTATATTGCTGTGGGTAGTATGGACATTTTAACAATGTTGATTCTTCCCAGACATGAGCATGGTATGTTTTTCCATTTATTAACATTTTCAACTATTTCTTTTCTTAGACTTTCATAGTTCTCTTTATAGAGATCTTTCACGACCTTTGTTAGATAAACTCCCAAATATTTCATCTTCTTTGGCACTACTGTGAATGGAATAGAGTCCTTAACTGTTTTTTCAACTTGACTATTGTTGGTATATATAAAGGCTACCGATTTATGAATGTTGATTTTGTAACCTGAAATGCTGCTGTATTCCTTGATCACTTCTAAGAGTTTTGTAGTAGAATCCCTGGTGTTTACCAGATATACAATCATATCATCTGCTAAGAGCAAAAGTTTGATCTCTTCTGATCCTATATGGATACCCTTGATCGCCTTTTCTTCCCTAATTGCAGTGGCTAAAACTTCCATTACAATTTTAAAGAGCAGTGGAGACAATGGGCAACCTTGTCTGGTTCCTGATCTGAGTTGAAATGATTTCAATTTAACTCCATTCAATACAATATTGGCTGTGGGTTTGCTGTAGATGGCCTCTATCAGTTTAAGAAATGTCCCTTCTATACCAATTTTCTTAACTGTTCTGATCATGAAGGGATGCTAGATATTATCAAAAGCTTTTTCTGCATCAATTGAAAGAATCATATGGTCTTTGTTTTTTAATTTGTTTATGTGCTGAATTATACTTATAGATTTACGTATATTGAACCAGCCTTGAGACCCTGGGATAAAACCCTCAGGAATGGAATAAAAAGTATCCAGTGTACTCAGCCCTACTATGAAGTTAAATTATAGCTTTCACATGAAGGCTATAACCCAACTATAGCACAAGACTATGAGGAAAGGGCCAAGGAAGGGGAAGGGAGGGGGGAGGTTAGGGTAGACGGAGGGTAATGGGTTGGGGCCACACCTATGGTGCATCTTAGAATGGGTACAGGCAAAACTTACTAAAAGCAGAATACAGATGTCTACATACCATAAGTAAGAAAATGCCATGAAGGCAACGTTGAACAGTTTGATGAGAATATTTCAGATTGTATATGAAGCCAGCACATTGTACCCCTTGATTGCACTAATGTACACAGCTATGATTTAACAATAAAAGAAAAAAAACCGACTTGGTCATGATGTATAATTTGTTTGATGTGTTGCTAGATTCTGTTTGTTAGGATCTTGTTGCATATTTTTGCATCTATATTCATTAGTGATATTGGTCTATAATTTTCTGTTCTTGTTGGGTCTTTTCCTGGTTTGGGGATCAAGGTGATGTTTGCTTCATAGAACGTGCTAGGTAGTCTTCATTCTTTGTCTATATTTTGGAACAGGTTGAGTAATATAGGTACTAGTTCCTTTTTAAAGGTTTAGTAGAATTCTGACATGAAGCCATCTGGTCCCGGGCTTTTCTTTTTAGGGAGGTTTTGTGTGGTTGATGCTATTTCAGAACTTGATATTGGCCTGTTCAACATTTCCACTTGATTCTGGCTAAGTCTTGGAAGGTGACGTGCTTCCAAGTATTGGTCAATTTCCTTCAGATTTGCATATTTCTGAGAATAAAGTTTCTTGTAATATTCATTAAGGATTTTTTGAATTTCTGAGGAGTCTGTTATTTCATCTTTGTCATTTCTGATTGATGAAATTAGAGATTTTACTCTTTTTTTCCTGGTTAGGTTAGCCAAATGTTTATCTATTTTATTGACCTTTTCAAAAAAACAGCTTTTTGATTTATTGATCTGTTGTATAATTCTTTTGTTTTCAATTTCATTTAATTCTTCTCTAATTTTGGTTATTTCTTTTCTTCTACTGGGTTTGGGGTTGGAATGTTCTTCCTTTTCCAGTTGCTTGAGATGTCCCATTAAGTTGTTAACTTCTTCTCTTTCCGTTCTCTTGAGGAAGGCTTGCAGTGCTATACATTTCCCTCTTAGGACTGCCTTTGCCGTATCCCAGAGGTTCTGATAATTCGTGTCTTCATTGTTGTTTTGTTCCAAAAATTTGGCAATTTCCTTCTTAATCTCATCTCTGACCCAGCTATCATTCAGCATAAGGTTATTTAACTTCCATGTTTTTGTATGAGTATGCAGATTCCTGTTGTTACTGAGTTCAACTTTTATTCCATGGTGGTCCAAGAAGATGCAAGGAATAATTTCTATTCCTTTAAATTTACTGAGGTTAGACTTGTGAACTAAGATGTGATTGATTTTGGAGTATGTTCTGTTGGCTGATGAGAAGTATGTGTATTCAGTTTTGTTGGGATGAAATGTTCTGTAGATGTCTGCTAAATCCAAATGTTGGATGGTTAGGGTTAAATCTAAAATTTCTTAGCTTAGCTTCTTATTGGAGGATTTATCCAACACTGACGAAGGAGTGTTGAAATCTCCAACTATTATGGAGCTGTAGGAAATCAAGTTGCTCATGTCTGTTAGAGTTTCTCTTATAAATTGAGGCACATTCTGGTTGGGTGCATAGATATTAATAATTGAAATCTCATCATATTGAGTATTACCCTTAACAAATATGAAGTGACCATTCTTATCCTTCCTTACTTTTGTTGGTTTAAAGCCTGTTGTATCTGCAAATAGAATTGCAACACATGCTTTTTTCTGATTACCATTTGCCTGAAATATGGATGACCATCCTTTCACCATGAGTCTATATTTACCTTTTAAGGTAAGAGGTGATTCTTATATGCAGCAAACATCTGGCCTGAGTTTTTGTATCCAGTCAGCCAACCTGTGCCTCTTTAGAGGATAGTTTAAGCTGTTCACATTAATGGAGAATATAGATAAGGCTGGTAAAATTTTGGGTATCGAGTTTTTTGAAAGTCCACTGGACATTTTTAATCCTTTTGCCACTGTGGAAGTTGGAGTTTGATCAAAAGCTTCTGAATGAGTTTACTTTTGTGGTAGAGGTTTGGGCTGGTCATTATGGAGGATAGGTCTGAGAATATCCTGAAGAGCTGGTTTGGTTATGGCAAATTTCTTCAACATGTGAATATCATTAAAGTATTTAATTTCTCCATCATAAATGAAGCTCAGTTTTGCTGGATACGGGATCCTGGATTGAAAGTTATTTTGTTTTAGGAGATTAAAAGTCAATGACCACCCTCTTCTGGCTTGAAAAGTTTCAGCAGAGAGATCTGCAGTCATTCTAATATTCTTCCCTTTGTAGGTAATGATTTTCTTACATCTGACTACTTTCAGAATTTGTCCTTCATATTAACTTTAGCGAAGTTAATTATGATGTGCCTGGAGGATGTCTTATTCGAGTTGAGTCATGCTGGGGTTCTGAAACTGTCTGCTATCTGAATTTCAGAATCTCTTGGCATGTCTGGAAAATTCTCTTTCATAATTTCATGGAGAAGGGCCTCTGTGCCTTGCAAAGCCACTTCATCGCTTTCAGGGATTCCAGCGAGGTGGATATTAGCCTTCTTCTAATTATCCCAGAGCTCTCTGAGAGAATGATCCGTTTTTGCTCTCCATTTCTCTTCCTCTTTGAGAGTTTGGGAGCGTTCAAAAGTTTTGTCTTCAATGTCAGAAATCCTTTCTTCTGCTTGCTCCACTCTGTTACTGAGGGATTATACTGGTATTTTTCATATCTCTGAGGACTGCAAATTCTTGCTTCAATGTGTCAAAATCTTTGGTGGTTTTGTCTTTAAATTCTTGAAATTCTTGAGACAACTTTTGAATTTCTCCTCGAATTTCTAATTCCATCTTTTGAATTGCTCCTCGAATTTCTAATTCCAAATTTTCCTCCATTCTATTAATCTTGTTTGCAATCCAAATTCTGAATTCAATTTCTGACATCTCAGCCATCTGCTTATGAATGAGATCTTCAGTTACATCTGCCATATCTTTCCTGGGGTGGGGGGGGGGTTGATCTACTCTGGTTATTCATGTTACCAGAGTTTATCTGCTGATTCCACCCCATGATTATTTTACACCATTTGACTTTTCCCCTCGAGCTTTGCCAAGGACCTGTACAGTGCTACGGCCTGAGAAACTGGGGACCCATTTGGTGTGGTTGGGCTAAGTGGCTCTGTCTTGTTTTCAGCTGGTCTCTGTCCAACCCTAGTGAAACAGTTACTCTGGGTTGAAGTCTCAGCTGTGGATAATTACCAGCAATTAAATCACCCCACCCCCCACAGGCAACGATTGGAAAAGGAAAATCAAACCTTCCTACAACCACACACCCAGGGCACCACTTGGACAGTCCTCAGGCAATTGGCTCAGTTCAAAAGGTCCAAATCAATTGTCTCAGTGAGCACCTGTCTCAGGTGGAAGGGTTTAAAAGGTCTCTGGCATCTAGATCACAGGCATCTGCTGACAACTCAATTATGACTTGCTCTTGTGCTCCTTGAGGTCAGGAGGACCCACCCAGCAAATAGATTAGTCTGGAAAGGTTGATTCCTCCTTCCCCACTTTGCACCTCTGTCACACCCAGTCACTGATAACCCCGCAGGGCTGTGACCCAGTTGCCTCCAGGGGGTTGCACCTGAATCACAAGGAAATCTATGTCTCCTCAGCCAGGCCTCTGCTCTCTGCCTCTATCTGGCAGGGGGAGGTGAGGTCTGACAACCTCGGGCGCTTGATTGAGGCTGGGGGTATTCACTCAATTCCAGCCCTGCCCCTGATTGATGTACTGACCGAAAAGAACAACTTTGTGGAATTTGTTTCTGTCCTGGCTAAATTCCCCTGCAGAATAGAAGCTGTTTTGAGTTCACAGAACCTGCACCTCAGGTCCTGTCTTTGCTATTGCCCAGTAGTTTGTATTTGCAGCATGGTTACCTGTCAGTTCTAGCCTCCTGCCCTCCTTTATCTAGGCTGATGATCCCCTGGGGGCCAGGTGCGTCTTAGGCTCAGTAAAGCAGTCCTCTGGGTCAGCCCTGCCCTGGGAGTCTGCCGGCACTGCACATGCGTTTTCTAGTCCCCGTGCTTCACCCAGGCCAGTATTGCCTCAGGCAAACCCTTTACTCACAGGGCCTGTGTTTCCATCCCATATCTGTTCTGCCGGTGGTTGTCACCTGAGAAGATGCCCAGCCTCCTCTGGTTGCCCAGAGAGACGGGGGTGTAACTCCAGAATATCCACAGGTGAGCCTCATTGTTGCCAAAAATGGCTGCTGCTCTGCACCTCGGGGCACCGCCACTCCAGCATGGTTCCCTCTCAGCCAACCGTCCTCTCCTCACTCCCATGCCACAGAATCAGCACTGACCAGCTGCAGTCCAGGTTCTGTCCACACTCCTTGAAAAATCACCCAAGAATCTGGACTCCTGGGGGACAGGCCTCCCAGACCTCAGAGTGAGAATGGAGAGGAGCATTGGGAGCTCAGAATTGCAGGTAGAGAATATATACAATTTTACACAGTTTTATGCCTGGCAGGAGAGTGCCATGGCACCCTAGTAGGGGAAGTAGGTCCAGTTTTTAGAGGGTCTCTCCCATGGAGTATAATGGGAGGACTTTTGAACTCTGCTCATTTGTTTATGGGTACTCCAAGCCATTATCATGGGGGAGGGGACTCCTGTCCACTTGGTGATGGATTTTGTACCTTTTGTTTGTATCCTTGGGGTCTCAGCTCACCTCAGCAGGGTTGATGTGCGTTCTTCAACCTTCTCTCTTGGCGCAGCTCTAATCGACCAGGTTACTTTCTAAATTTCTCTCCTTTAACTCTCCTTCTGGATGGGAGCCTCTGTGGAAAGCTGGCTTCATTCAACCATCTTGTCTCCACCCCCAGCAATTGATTTATGCACTTTTCTAAAACAGTAGTGCATTGCCTTTAAGAAAACCCAATATGCTGAAAATTCAAACTTAGGAAACAAATAAGATGAAGAAGGGAGAAAGGGCAGACTCACTTAATAAAGAATTCTTCACTTTAAAATAATTGGCCTGGAAATGGTCCACACAGCAGACAAAAGAGACATGTCAACCAAATGCAAAATCTGATCCTAGACTAGATCCTATACTAGAAGAGGGAAAGTGCTATTGGAAACATTATTAGGACAACTGAAAAAATTGGAATACGAATGGTAAATCAGGTTAAAAGATTATAGTTAATGATGGATTTTGTTGGAGTTGATAACTATACCTTTGCTAGCTGTATTGCGGTTATATAAGAAAATATTCTCATTCTTAGAAAATATTCAAATATTTAAGAGTAAATGGTCATGATATAATTTCTATGGTCCAAATGTTTGCATCCTCCTAAAACTCATGTGTTAAAATCCTACCAATGTGTTGGTATTAGTAGGTGGGGCTTTGGGGACAGGTAATTAGGTCAGGAGGGTGGAGCCCTCATGAATGGGATTAGTGCCCTTATAAAAGAGTCCTCAGAGAGCTGCCTTGTCCCTTCCACCATGTGAGGACACAGCTAGAAGTTGTTATCTATGAATCAGAAAGTGAGCCCTCATGAGAAACTGAATCTATCAGCACCTTGATCTTGGACTTCCCAGACTCCAGAACTGTGAGTATTAAAATTCTGTTGTTTTATAAGCCACCCAGCTTATGGTATTTTGTTATAGCAGCCTGAATGAACTAAGACTGCAACTTACCCTCAAATAGTATGAAAAAAATTATGTGTGTGTGTAAGAGAAAAACAAACTCAAGTGGGAGGGAGGAGAGAAGGAGGGAAGGGGATCAGTGTGCTTCCACCTAACAAGCACAATGTAAGGAGATATGACACACCTCCTGGGTGACGGACACAACTACAACTTGGACTCTACCTAACAAATATGAACAAATGTAACTTAATCATCTGTACTCTCATATTAATCTGGAATTTAAGAAAAATTATGTGTGTGTAGGTGTGTATAGATGGATATAGAGAGAGTGTACATGAACAAGAAAGCAATCAAAGGTAAAATGTGAAAAATAATTGAATATGGATAAAAAGTACTTGCCTGTTCTTTTTCAAAAATTGGTTTCAGTTTCCTTTTAGATAGTCAACCTTACCAGTGTGTTTAAGCATCATTGAATTCTGCAAAATTCAATTTATACTCAACTTCTTAGTAACATGAAACTCAAGTAAATCTGGGATTGTATTCCTTACATCTTTCATTTATAGCAAATATATAGTAGACCAAGGCTATACAATAGAAGTTTCTGTAATTATGGAAATGTCAGATATCTGAACCGTCCAATATGGTAGCCAGTAGCTACATATGGCTACTGAGCATTTGAAATGAGGATAATCCTAATGGAGATGATGTGCTGTTAAGTGTAAAATACATAGCAGATTTTGAACATTTGATGTGAAAAAGAATA
This sequence comes from Nycticebus coucang, assembly GCF_027406575.1. NCBI lineage: Eukaryota > Metazoa > Chordata > Mammalia > Primates > Lorisidae > Nycticebus > Nycticebus coucang. Next base: position 40,911,341 of record NC_069804.1, read on the forward strand.
GAAAGTATTTGGGATATATTAAATATATTAAGAAAATTAATTTCACCTGTTTCTTTTTACTTTTGAATGTGGTTTCTAAAAAATTCTGAATTACTTACATGGCTCACATTTACCATTCATTCATATTTCTATTAGATAGAACTGATCTAGGAAGTCATGGAAGATAGGCTGCTTCTGACTTGGCCTCTCCTGGCCCAGCCATTCTGGCATGGTGAATAGTGCTGGGAAATAATGCCTGATTTTAAGGTCTCCAAGGAGCTAGATCCTTCAGAGCATAAGAATAGGCAAGGGCAAAAGTAGTGGTGGAGAAGTGTTTTAAATACAGGCAGCATTTTGCAGAGGAGATTTTTAGTTCAAAGCCCATAGGCAAGAAAGGGTCTGGTGGGTTTGAGACACAATCTGGAGCTCAGAGTGGGAGGAGAGTGGCAAGAGCTTGGGTTGGAGATATGGGCCTTCTAAGCCCCGCTGAGAAGCTTGCATTTTTCTCTAAGGCCAAAGGAAAAACATCAAAGTATTTTAGGCTGGGAAGTACCCTGATCCAAACTGAATTTGTGAAAGATCATTCTGGTGATTCCCTTATGTCTGGATGTTTGGTAGAGACTGCAGAGATCTACCACTGTGGAATGTTATTGGGGTGATCACTCAAGTTCCTGTTCCTTTCAGCCAGAGGACCATGACCAACAGCTCCAGAGGAGAGAACAGGGCCTCATCCAGGACAGCTTCTGTGAAGCTGATTGTATTTTCCAAAAATGCCCATGCCTTGGCCCTTTGTGTCCTTCTAGCACCTTGTACTACTACCAATCAGGAAATAGAGTCTATGTCCTATGACTACTATTATCAATGGTGCTCTGCAGAAGTGACACTATATAACTTCCAATGATAGGTCATTAAAAGAATACAATTTCTACGTGGGTTTCCCTGGGGACACTTGCCCTTAGAACCCAGTCCTCATGCTGGGAGGAAGCCCAGACTACACAGACATGTGGGTGCACAAGCTGTCTGATGGTTCTAGCCCCCAGCCTTTGAGTCATCCAGCTGAGACAAGAGATAAGCCATTCCCGCTGTGCTCTGTCTGAATTTCTGAATTTAGCGAATGGCTGTTTAGGGCCACTAAGTTCGAAGGCTATATGTTTTGCAACCCTAGTTCTTGGAACATCTAAAGTGTGGCCATAAACATCCAAGCTTTACTGAAAAAGGACAGCAGTTGCAATGCATCCTGGGGTATAGGGGTGGGGCCTAAGCAATTGCCACTTACCAACCCACTAGCACACCTTGGGGGGGGAGGCTATACCAACCAGAACTTAGTATTTAGCTACTGGTAGGTAGTGCTCAATTGAGTTTTCTTGAATTATCAGTGGTTTGGGCAACTATGTAGAAGAAAGAGTCAAATAAAATGCAGAACAGATTTAAAAATGCTAAGTCTGACATTAAATAGGTGTTAAAATATGTGTCATCTCTATTGCCTTTCAGCTCTAGAGAACTCCAATCATGACAATAATTAATATAATGGCTTGATTTATTGCTATTCTTCCTCAGGATCATATTTTTTTCATTATTTTAAAATGTTTGAATCACCCAGGCAGGCTGGCTAAGGTAAAAGATTGTGGAGTATGTTCTGCCAGAAAAAGAGAAAGAAAGACAGAAAGAGAGAGAGAGAAGACAATTTATAAAATTAGAAAGGTAAAGGAAAAGGGACTGCCTGTGTACTTGAAAAATAAGCTGGCTCTAGGCAATCTTGGAGGTGAGGTCAAAATTTAAAAACATAGAAGCCAAAAGCTGAATTACTTACGTGGTCAGATGGAGTGTTCTTGGGAACTGGTTCCTGGTATCTCCTGACTCAGCCCAGGTTTGCTAAAATGCCTGACAGTGCCTCAAGGATGGAACAGTTTTTCTAGCTTGGGTCACGCGGTAGGGGGGATAGTCACCCACAAGCACATACTCTGTTTTCACTCCAAACAGGGCTGGAAGAAGGTACCCCTTTTGCCTGGACAAAATGCCTTCACATCAGCCTATTAGAGTGAATCACTGGGTCGGGTGGGGGTGGTGAACACAGAGGATGGTCCCTTCCAGAGAAGGGCAAATCTGGAAAGATAGAAGGGAAAAAGACTGAAGCATCAACCTTTTGAATGGGAGTGGGGAGGGAAAATGCCAGGAACTCTCACATGGGTATTCTCCTGACTCTGATATCATTTAATCCTTGTGACAAGCATATGAAGGACAGCTTTGTAATCCCTATAGTAAAGGTGAGAAGACGGAAGCTCTGGGTTTCATTTCCCAAGACCACAAAATCAAACATTAGAAAACAAATAATGACCAGATATCAATAACTACTATTTTTTGAGCCCTTACTATGGTCCCAAGAAGTATTCCTAACAACTTAACTTGCGTTATATGGATATCGTTACATGTACAGATAAGAAGAGTGAGGCTAAGGGAGATAATGGGTCCAAAGTCAGAAGACCCACACACACACCAAAGAATTATGCCCAGGCCTTTGTTCAGTGCAGAGTAATGGCAGGGCTGCGCTGAGAGCATGAATGAGGCAGCAGGACCTGTCAGGGAGAAACACCTGGAAGGGAAGGACAGTACTAATGGGTGTAGTACAGAGAGTGTGTCCCCAGAGACAGACACAGAGAGAAAGCAAGCTGCAGCGGCGTCTCTGCGGATGATGGGCCCAGGGATTCACAGCCTAATGAACTAGATCATGAAATCTCATTTGCGTGTTCTATAGCTCCTGCCATGCGCTCAGGTTCACTTAGGACAAAAAGAAAAGGGGGGCTGGAAAAGGGTTCATTTTTTTCATGCTTTCGAAGCGTGGGAAGATTGATGGGGAGAGAGGTCCCAGAGGGCCTCCCCAGGAGGCAGGCATGGCCCAGGAAGGCTGAGAGAACAGGGAGGCCTGAAAGTCAGCATCAACGGCTGGATGGATGTCCTATGCAGGCCATGGCCAGCACAGCCGCCTGAGTGGAGCAGGGCTCACGGCCGACAATTCATAATTTAATTTACTGAGAAAGCAGCTACGTGAATCCTCCTACAATCTCCCAGCAGGAGGATGCTGTGGGAGGGTGGCCGTGGGGCCCCTGCAGAGCAGTACTTCTCAAACTATATGCTGTGAGGGACCAGTTGTTTCTTTTTTTTGTTTTCCCAATCTGTCACCAACAAATCCTTGATAAAAATACAACAAAAATTAATTACTGAAAGAAAAATCAAATTGAAAGAAGCCCAAACTTGCAGTATTTGGATTTCAACAGACATAAATTTACTCCATCATATTGTTAGAGAAGTTTCTAAATGCTTATTCTCAGGTTCTGGACTATCTTGTCACAAGTAACAAATTGTTCTGGAACCAGCCCTGGTTTGCAGACCACTCCTGGAGTAGCGCTGCCACAGTGAACTCAAGAATGGTTAGGCAGAGCCTCCACCCCCAGCTAGGAGAGATGAGGTATCTTTGAAGAGGAGACTTTTAGGCAGTGGGTTTGGCAGGACAAGAATCCATGGCAGCCTTCAGTTGGGTATAAAATTCTACAAATGTTGATGCCTGTCACATTTTTAGTCACGGCAACTCCCTGACGGACAGAGCTAGGACACACATTACATTTGGTCTTCCTTAAATAGGGAAACCAAGGTAGTTTATGGGACTTATTTAAGTTCCCAAGGAGCTTGTGAAGCCCAAGTCTTGCCCCTCGTTTCTAATGACCTCGTAAACCAACTTGCTCATTCTGATGAAAGGATGTCATTATCTATACAAGGGCACCCCAGGGGAGAGGTTCTCTTCTGCAGAGATTCCTGTTCTCTGTGGTTGCTGACAGCTTCAGTGAGCATCACTCAGATTCCGCCTAACTCTCTTACCTGCCTCCCTCACTCCCACTGCTATAAGGAATGGGAGTTTCAGCACCTCCCAAAGGAGAGAGCTGCACAAGATGCCCAAATCACAAAACCTCCTCTTGTCAACAAGAACCAGGAGATCCACCTCTGATATTTCCTGTCACCCAGTATCAGACTGTACCTTCTGGACTTGAGAGGGCATCTGGAACCAAATGGGGTCTAGACCTTCTGTGCCCTTACTGTCCGAGACTGTCTTCCTATCACACTCAGAAGGGAAGAGGCTGTGTAATCCTCATTCTCATCCAAGCCAAGCGCAAGCCCATGCTATACATCTCCTGGCCCCGCAGCTGCCAGCGACAGAAAAACCTGCTTTGGCCCATACCATCTTTGCCAGCAGATGTCACTACAGCCTGACCTCAGATTACCAAAAATGAGCCCCTTATTTTGGTTTTAAAGCTCTAGGAGAACCATAGATTAAACAGGCACCCAGGAAATATGCTCCTTTCGCTTTTTTTTTTTTAATTTCCTATGGGGAAAATTTGCTGACTGCCAGAAAGATGGTTTTTATACCTCTGTTTCACCATCTGTAAAATGGACATTTCCCACAAGTTCCCTATTTTTCCTACAGGGAAGCTGCAGGACTGCAGAATGGCTGTGATATTCCAGAACTAATTGGTTTCCCTCCTTACAGGACCTCAGTTATTTCCTCAAACAGAGGCTAATATCAGAGCACCCCTATGATAGCTGACTTACCTTGCATTTGCCTTAACAAGTACCCGGAAACACCTCCACCTACTCCCGTTTCCACAGTAACAGAAAGGTCCAAAAAAAAAAAAAAAACCTCTAACAAAATAAGACACCTAAGAGGCATAAACAAAATATGTGATGGTGTGGGAAGCTGTAAAGTTTTTATTGCCACCTGTTTGGGAAGACCTGCATAATTCAATCGTGCTCCTGGCATTTGTGAGCGAAGCAATCACCCCAAAGTTGTGGCAATAAAGCCTTTATAGCCCCCCATGCTGGCACACCCGCTTTCTAGGTACAAAGCCCCAGTTTGATAAACTTCCGCTTCTCACATTTGCATAATGGAAACGGACGAGATTTTAAACCCAGGCTGTTGGGAGGCATAACTCGCAGCGCTCCTGGAAGTGAATCACGAGCTCACCTGGGTGGAGGTGGCTGGGAGAGAGGCCCCAAGCCCCGCCGACAGGACCACAAGACAGGGCGTGGGATGCCAGGAAGACCTCCGCTCCTTCAGACATGAAGCTGGCCAGGGCTTTGGTTGAAGGTCACATTGCTCCTGGTGCAGAGAATTGTAACATCAGAGGGCCCTTGTGGGGAGCCCACTGTTGGAGACAGCCTGTCCAGGGCGAGTTTGGGGCAGAAAGAATGCTTACAACCCAGTAACCATTTGACATCTCTCTTCATCAGCACTCCCCACACTCTGCTTTCTGGTGCCCTCACATTTTCTAGTACCCTCTCCCTGAGTCTGCCTTCCATCGCCCATCACTCCCACAATTTTTTACAGAATGTGCCCGTTGGGGCCAGGGTGAGGGGGGATCTGGGGAGGCAGGAGTGGCGGTGGCTGCTTTTGGTGCCTCCCCCTCTCTGGAGATTACTGCAGCCCTGCCGGCACTCAGTGGTAAAAGTTTGAACGTGTCTGCAGAGCTTAATCAAATGCTAATTCCGTGTGGTGAAAGAATTTGCTGGAATCTGCAAGGGAGCTCCTGGCAGCAAGAAAATGCGTTGATTCACTCCCAAATCTGCTTTGCCCAAGCCGGGTGCGATTTAGACTGTAAAGCTGCATTAAATCACAAAGTGCTGTGTGGATCACACAGCCATCCTTTGTGTCGTTAATGAAGGGAAAAACAGGGCTTTATTCTGAAGCTTTGTGTATAATCAGATGCCATGTTGTAAAGCTCTGGAAAACACACCAGAAATCATAATTGGGAGGAAATAAAAGGGTTAGTCCAAAACAGCATATGATTTAAATAAGAAGGAAAAAGAAACTGCCCCCAAGATTTGTGCGTTTCAAGAATCAACTTTTAATTCATTCTCAGGGTGATTACAGAAGGGGAGGAGCAGCCTTTAAAATAGTATGAAAAGCTAGTTTAGATGTAAATGAGAGATAATGGGCTTTCACTAGGAAATAAGCAAAGGGGCCAAGTTTATGCCCAGGGCGGGGTGTGGAGGGGGGCGTGACATCTTGGCCTGTAGGGCTCAGAAGCCCTCTATGTGCCGCAGAGAATATGGGGCTTTGTGGCCTGGTGGAAGAGAGGGGAATTTTCGGCACAAGGTCTGGTACCCAGCGCCCAGAGGAAGAAAAAGGGGTGCTGGCTGCCAGTGGTGGTCCCCAAGGATTCTGGGGCTTGGCCAAGTGGGGAGGTGGGGGTGCAAGGAAGAGCTAGATTGCTGCTTTAACACAGAAAATCTATTCAGCATGAACATTTTGGGACGATTGAGGAAAGGGCTTGAGGCGCCTGTGCTTGTCTTACAGCTGGAGTTAAGGAGCGCTGTGCTGAGTCCTCCCCAGCCCTAATTCACTAATGATTTGCTTATTAGTTCGGATCAGGGAGCCAGCTTCTGGAGAGATGTGAATTGGCATTGATTTAATCCTCTTCCCAGCACGCGCTCCCAGCCCAGGGTGAGGCTGGGAGGGGAGAGGGAGGCTGCCAGCCCGTTCAAGAGCAAGTTGCCGCTTCTCCTGCTTGGCTTTGTCTGCTTTCCTTACCATCTACTCTCAGGCAGAGAGGAGCCACGGGTGAAGGGGTTGAGCCCCAGAGCCCACACCTGGGCTCTAGACCTAGTTGGTTTGGGGTGATGCTGAGCTCAGTAGCCTCCTGGGGAAATACGTACAGGGTGTAGGTGAAAGGCTGCAAAGGTCCCTCAGCTCTCACCTCTCTAGATAGACTGCAGCCTCTGGATCATTTAAGGAGGGAGTAATCCTGCCCACAATTCATTCGGTGTTCTGTGAGCCCTGTACTGCTTCATGTATGTCACTAGCCCCTCCAGTAGATACTGTCATAATCCACCCTTCACAAGAGAAGAAACTGAGCCTCAGCGAGGTGAAATCACACAGTTAAACGCTGGAACCCCAGCTGTGTGACTCTGGAGTCTTTGATCTTCACCAGCACGCTATGTGGTTTAATCTAAAATGCTTCTCCCACCTGCCTTCTCATCTGATCATCCCTTCGTAAACTGCCTGCACGAGCGTTTTTCCCAATCCTTCTTCTAACCAGATAACTTAATAGTCAAGGAATTAGTGTTCTAGAGCATACTGCCCATGGTTCAGCTTAGTGACCGAGTTCCGTTTTCTGAGTATGGCAAGAAGCACAGCTCAATGTTTGTTTATAACAACCTACCTGGCCTCATTACAGCCCCAGCTCTGCACCTTTGCTCAGGTAGTCCCCATGACCTACACTACCTATCCCCTCTCCACCTATCTAAAACCAACCAATACTCCCAAGGCTTAATTTAATCTGTTAGCAAGTTGACGGTCATCTTTGTCCCCACTCTGATCTCTGTCATGAAGAGTTGTCTTTTCTGTACCATCAAGCACTTAGCACACACCTTCCTGTGCCCCATCTTTTCATATGTATCTGGGCCCACTTTCCTTTTCTCTGTCAGGCTGAGCTTTTGAGAACTGGAACTGAGTCTTCCACTTCCCTACAGTTCTAATTCTACAATGTCTTGAACATAGTAGGCCCTCAGGAAATATTTTCCAATTGACTGATTACTAAAACATGGCCCCTGACTTGTGGAAATCTCTGGTCGATATCTTTTCAATCCTGTAAACCCAGCTACTCCTCAAAAGAGATCCATTACAGATTTTACTCTGTTTTGGAATGCTCTTAGTAAGTGAGAGTTTCCAGGAAATCCCTGGTCCTCAAGTCAGTCCCAAAAGAATTCAACCAGAATTTATTAAACTCCCACTGTGTGTCCAGACACTGTGCTAGGCATTGAGAATATCAAAAAGAATAAGATATGGGGTCTGTCTTTCCTCTTGGAATATTATAGCCTGAACCAGACAGCCATCGTGTGAGTCCCACTAAACAGTAAACTTTGTAAGGGTTGGAATCATGCCCAGTTTTGTTCACTATTCTATCTCTAGCACATTGCACAGTAGCAGGCATGCTCAGTAAATATATGTAGAATACGAACATGCAGGGAACTTTGCCATGTCACCTCGTTTAATCTTTACCACAATGCAATGAAATTAGTACAATGATTTCCATTCTGGTGATGACAGAAACAGACTCTGACTTTACATACACTTCTGGAGGTCATGGGCAAGTACTAGGAACAGGGAGTCAGACCCATGTCAGTCTGGCTCCAAACTCATTTACCACACCCCTCACCTAGGACTCCCAGGACACCCTCCTGAGTTGGTAGAAGATGGAGCAGAAAGGTATGAGCCAATTCTAAGTGTAGGTTTCCATTGTCCCTTCAAATGCCCAATTCACAGCCTAGCTTAAAAGGAAGTGCTCAGAATGAACCCACCTAGCCCTTGGTTTCTAAATGCCATTTCCCATCAAAAGCAACTAGCCTCCTTGGTGAAACAGATTAAAAGAGGCTAAAGAGACATGACAACTAAATGCAATATTGATCCTAGGTTGGATTCTGGGTCAGGAAAAGAACAGGCTACAAAGTACAATATAGGAACTATTGACAAAGTTTGAGTATGGCCCTACACATTAGACATTTTTGTATCAGTATAAATTCCTTGGATGTGAAAATGGCTTTGTTTTTATATAAGACAATGTCCTATTCTTAGGAAACATAGGCTGAAATATATAGAGGTGAAGTGTGGTGCCTGTAAACTACTTCCAAATGTTTCAAGAAAAAGATAGGTAGATAAATAGATAAGCAAATATGACAAAATAATTTGTGAATCAAGAAGTAGGGATATGGGTGCTCAGTGTATTTTTCTTTCTATTTTTCAAAGCTTTGAAAATTTTCAAAATAGAAATTGGAAGAGAGATTTACCAAGAAACAGCCTTGGACATTTTGTCCACATCCATCAGGAAGGTCTGGAATAGAAGTTGGGGGCCACAGATGCAGATCCCTTGCTCACAGTAAGTAGACAGCGCTGTGAAAATGGGTGCATTAGCTAATATCCACTCTTACAAGAACACTCTCGAGAAGCTTCTGTGGAAACTGACCATTTTTATAGGTCTTTTCAAAGGTGAGACCAAATTAACTACTGTACAGAGCTCTTCCTGTGAAAACCCTTGAGTGGCAACCCCGGACAAAGTGGAAGCAGGTTTGAGGTGCCCTATCTCCACTTCAGAGACTAAAATCTGGGCCACTTATTACCTCCGGTAACACCTAAATGTCAAAAGGCAAGGACAGAGCCAGAGAGCAAACCCTGCCTGTGAATACAAATGGGAACAGGCTTTAAAACTAAAGCCGACATTCAGGTTCCAATACTCCAAATGCCAATCAAAAGACTCATTTATTTTTTAAATATGTGGGTGAGAGTTCAGAATTACGTCTGAAAGGCCACTCTCCGGGAATAAGCACAGAATCATACTGTAGATTTCTGAACTTCTGTTTGTCTGCCTCGGCTTTGGTTTTATGCTGCTTTTTGTTTTTAAGAATAAAGTGAGGAGAGGGCTCTACTATTTGAGGTTTTTGAAAATGAGCAGATATTTTGCGAATTTTTTTTTTCCAAAATAAAAATTAAAGTGAAAGGAAAAGAATTGCTCAGTCTTGGCCCTGGAAATATCTGTGGAAGGTAGGTCTGAGAATGGAGATAGAATCTTTGTAATTATGGGAAAAGGAGGTGGGTAGCTTTTAGGTCTAAAATTGTACCCTTAGGGGAACAATAATTGATGTCTGGAATGAATGTTTATGTCAACACTTTGAGAAAGGGGTCTGAACCCAGGAAGGCATTCTGAGGACAGCTTCCTCCCTGCTAATAAAAGTTGGGATGCATTAGCTTTTAATTTCTGTTGACATTCTGGTGATGCCTTTAGTAGCTGTGGCAGAGCTTTCTCCTAAGACCTGGCAGATGAGGGGTGGTCTCTGACTAGGCAGCCACAAAGCCAATGACCTTGTTCTCAAGTGGAAGGGCTCAGATTATTACAAAGGAAAACCCTCACTGCGACCAGGACCACCCTGCTATTCCAAGCAGCCACTCTGAAAGCCAGGTATCTGCAAAAGTCCTGCTCAGGGCTCAAGGGAGCAAAGCCTCTCCTTCCTACTGGACACCATTTTGAAACCCAGAACAAGGGCAAGAACAGAGCTGGAAGAGAGCCTGGGGATAACCCTGTCAACAGAATATATTCCCATTTAAAAGAACACGGACAGCATATTGGTATTGGCATGGTTATTGTCGTGTGGGTTTTACTTTTGCTGGGAGAAGGTGGATTATTGCAGAGAATAGAGTCATTCAAACTTCTGCTTTGCCTTCCAGAAGGTTTTACAAAGAAGAGTCCCTGGGCTGAAAGAAAAAGGGTCTGAGGCCTGAATGATGTTGAGGCTTTGGAATTTATTTAGAATGCTTTTTTAGTATGTTGCATTCTCTCATTTTACAAATGTGCCATGCGTGTTCAAAAAGAATATGTAATCTGTTTGTTGAGTGTCAGATTCTATTCATATCCACCAGTTAAAGTTTATTAACTGTATGGTTCAAATCTTAAATTGCTTTATTTTTTTGTCTTCTTTATTCATCAGTTTTCAGAGAGATCTTAACATCTCCAGCTACACTTCCTGGTTTGTCTATTTTATTCTCAAGTTCTGCCCATTGTTGCTTTAAATACTTGAGGTTATGTTGATAATTGCACAGGATGTATATTCTAATGAAGATAAGTATTTCTGTCTGTTTTCGTCTCTGCTGTATCCTTCAAACCTACAGCAATGCCTGGAATGTTGTAGGCATTTAATACATTTTGTTACATGAATAAATGCATGTTCATAATTGATATACATTCCAGAACTATTATTTCTTTTTCCAGTACATACCATCCCCCTTTGCCCTTTATGGTACCTATTGCATTGAATTCTATTTTATCTGATATTAAAATTGTTACCCCAGCTTTATTTAATTCATTTTTCCTGACATTTCTTTCTTAAATTTATTTACTTTCTTTTAGTTTTAAGAATACAAAATAGGTGAAAGTGAACAATAATAGCAGACTGGATCCTGATCAATGGGGTTTGGTGCACTTACATTTATTGTAACTACCATTATGAATTCATTTTACCATCTTATTTCCCATTTTCTATTAACTGTAATTTATTTTTGTGTTTGTTTTCTTCTGTCTCTCATTGAAAATACCAAATGTTTCTCTGTTGATAAGCTACACATTCTAAGACTACTCTTCCAGTGATTGCCTCCAGTTTCAATCAATTTATTAAACCACACATATACTGTAGCAGATGATATTTTCCAAAGATGGCTCCAACATTGTCCCCCATCTGACATACTATTCTACATTCCACCACGCTATTCTACAATAGCACCTTGATACTCCTTCCACTGAGAGGCAGTTGGGTGTGGAAGAGCCCATATCCCTTCCCCTTAACTCTGGCTGGGCTTCTGATTTGAGTTTAACTTGGATAGCTTGAATGCAGTGAAAGTGATGCATTATGACTTCCAAGACTAGTTAAAAAAAGGTGATGTAACTTCTACCTTGCTTGTTGGATCACTCATGCTAGAGCCCTGAGCCACCATTTAAATAGTCCAACTACCCTGAGGCTGCCATGCCATAAGCCCAAATAGCCCGTGTAGAGAAACTTCATGAAGAGCCCCTAAGACCATGAGAAAAGACAAGGGTGCCCGACCAGCCCCTAGTTGCTCCAGCCTCCTGCCATTCCAGCTCCAGCCACAGTCTAATTGTAACCACATGAGAGGCTGTAAGCTGGAATCACTCAGCCAAGCCTTTCCAGAATTCCTGACCCACAAAAATCATGAGAGATAATAAAAGAAGTGTGGTTAGTTTAAGCCACTAAGTTTAAGAGTTATTTTCATGTGGATATAACAATTGGAATAGATATATTCCTGGAACGACAGACGTACATAGCACACTCTAACATCCTTCTAGTGTCTACCTGCCTGCCCCACCACTATGTTGGTGTCATTGGAATTTTGCTCTGGATTGATATGAATGTACTCAGTGGAAGGGGATCTTTTACCTTATTATACAGCAATATATTTACTAAGTTATGAAATCATTCTCACTTTTAATAAATCTCATAACCAAGTTATTTGGTCTAATTATTTTGATGTGTGATTTGGTATATTTATATACGCCATCTTATTTTGTCCTACCCACCACACTTCTTTGTTATCTTCCGTTTCTTTTTTTTTTTCTTTTATTTTGCAGTTTTTTGGCCAGGGCTGGGTTTGAATCCACTACCTCCAGCATATGGGGCCGGCGCCCTACTCCTTTGAGCCACAGGTGTCGCCCCTATCCTCCATTTCTTCTATTTTCTGTTAGATGACTTGAATTTTCCTTATTCTCCTTTTTCTCCTCTACTGGTTTGGAAATTATACACTCTATTTCTATGCCTTTAATGTTACCCTTAAATTTTTACTGTACGTATTTGACATGACAAAATCTCAAGTTAATCAATAGTTCTGCTCTCATTCTGAACAATGCAAGGATCTCAGAGCACTTTAATTTCAATCACCTTCCTACATATCTCATGCTATTGTTTTCTTATTTTGTTATTATCTTTTTTACCCTTTGAATTAGACTACATTGCTATTATTTCACAAATCTGTGCTTGCCAATTTATTTATTTAACATAGCTTCTTGCATCACACACTTAACTTCAAGGATCACCTCCCTTTTCTCTGAGTATATTATACTTTAGGGATATTTTCAGTAATGAGATGTTAGTGGTAGACAGTTTTTGTTTGTCAAAAAATGTCTTTATTTTGCCTTCATTTAACAAGGTACAGAATTCTAGATAAATTGTTTTCACTTAAGTATTTCAAAGATACCATTCCATCATCTTCTGGCTTTTATTGTTGCTAATGAGATATCTGCTGCCAATCTTAATGTCATTCCTTAGGGAGTAATCTGTCTTTCCTCTCCGATTCCTTTCAAGATTCACTCTTTTTGGAATTTTTTAATAATGTGGCTGGGTTTACTTCCATTTATCCTGTTGAGGATATACTGTGCATTCTCAATCTGTTTCATCAATTTTGGAAAATTCCTAGCTACTATTGTATTGAATATTGCTATTCAATACAAAAGCTATCGTATTGAAATGAAATGCCTCTGAAATGTCTATTAGTTGTATATGGGAATTTTTCATTCTATTCTCTACTCCTTTCACTCCCTTTTTTATTTTTATTTCTCTGTGCTGCATTCCCTGACATCATTCTCTGTTTCAATAATTTCTGTTTAGTTCATACACTGAAATTCTTATTTTAATTACCATTTTTTTTACTTCTAACAGTTTTTTTTTCAAATATTCATTTTTTATAATGTCAATTTTGTTCCTTAGTTTTTATTATTTAAAGGCATAAGCTTTAAATCATTTTAAACATGTTAATTTAATTTTATGGTCTCTAATAGATTGTTTTGTTATCTGAAGTTCTTGGGTGTCTAATCTTGCTGTCTCTTGCTCATGGCAGATTGTTTCTTCAACTGTTTTATATTTTTTAATTGTGAACTCATCATAAACATGTGTAGGAATTCTGTGAGGAATGATTGATGGAGTGTCCTTCTGTGAAGTTTTGGTTTTATTTCTGCCAAGCTGTTTGGGGGGTTCACTATTATTTTTATAGTAATTTCTTAGGTTGGAGCTCCTGGACCATAAGTAATACATACTCAATTCCAAACTTTCATAGATATAGGTCAAAAATTTCTCTATGGACACTTGTTCCATTTTGAGCTAGACCAAGACAGACAAACCCCTCTGAGTCAATGGGCAGATCTTTTTCTAATCTACCTTCACATGAAGGATTCCAGATTTATTGAGTATCATGGGTCCAACTTTTGTATCGCAGGGACTCATAGCATCAACTCCTGCCTCCCTAGTGAACATAAAATTTTGTACAAGGCCCTAGAATACTAAATCAATGTCTTGCCCCATTCAGCCCCATCCTAAGGCAGCAATATCATCATTCACAAGCTCACTGCTCTAGTTTTCAGTACCCTTTCTCTCACAACCCCTGTCAATTTCCTGTGTACTCATCTATTCATTCAAATAAATATGTTTTTTAATTTCTAAATAACTGTGGAAAATAAGTTTTCAGGTTATCTTGATCACAGTATTACCAGAACTGGAAGCCAAAATTTATTTATATAAGCAAATAGGAAATCCACCAGTTTCTGAGATTCTTGGTTGTGATATTAATATTCTTTACTTAAGTATCTCTGACAGATGAATACACTGGTTTATGTTTTTGCACACATTTTTAAACCTTGCAATCATAAGGGCTACCTACTGCTCTAAGTTTCACTATATGGTGTGTTAAAACTACTAGCAGAGTATTTGGCCTGCTGAATGGAATTACTCCTTAATAATTAGGATTCTGTTTTAGTATCTATTCTTTTGGTCTTAACAACAAAAATACTCTTGCCTTTATACTCAAGTAGTACTATTAAGTTCTTAGCCAGAGAGACAAGAGTATGGGAAAAAAACATACACGGTCTCTCAAATCAGGAGAACATGGTTCTGTTACTTTCCAGTCAGATGTGCTAGGGCAATTAGTCCTATTTGGATTTCAATTTTCCCATCTGTAAACTGGGGATGATAATACCTACTTTGAAGGTATTTTAGTCAGGGTTCTCCAGAGAAAAAGAAACAAACGAATAGGTAGATAGATCATAGATAGATGATAGATAGATAGGTAGGTAGATAGACAGGTAGATAGACAAGAAGAAATCCATTAGGTGAAATTGACTCATGCAGTTACAGAGGTTAAGAAGTCCCGTGATAGGCTGTCTACAAGTTGAAGAACTAAGAAAACTGATAACATGGCTAGTCCAAGTCCAAAAGCCTCAGAATCGGAAGTAACTTTTAGTCCAAAGCCAAAGGCCTCAGGTAGGGGAGGCCACGGATGCAAGTCCTGGAATCCAAAGTTCCCAAAACCTGGAGTTCTGATCTCTAAGTCAGGAAAAGATCTCTCAGTTCCAGGGGGAAAAGAGGGCAAATTTGCCTTTCCTCTGCCTTTTCGTTCTACCTTAGGGCCCCAGCCAATGGATGGTACCCATTCATACTGAGGGCAGATCCTCTCCACTCATTCTACCAGCTCCCAAGTCCATGTCCTCTGGAAGATCCATCTTCTCACACCCACACCTACTGGCTACCTAGGTAGCCCTTAATCCAGTAAAGGTGAAACCTAAAGTTAACCATCACAAAAGGCTCAAAATTAGAATTATAGGTAACATGTAAAAAGTATCCAGCACAAAATAGGCTCTTCAATGATCATTTAATCCACATTTGGGGTCTTTTAACTACATAGTATGCCTCATTGGCATTATCTACAATAGCTAAGAGGGTATTCCTCCAATTAGGAGTTCCTTTGTCTCACTGGTCACCACTTATTTCATTTTCTTAACATTAACAAAATTCCCATTTTTATATGCTTCTCATCATTTAGGGAGTTGTCTTGTTAACCGGACTTACCTCATCTAAACCTTCATACCCAATAAACACCTTGTTTCAGCCATAAAGTTAATCATGGATTTATTTGCATGTTTGTAGCTAGGATGATATATGTAGAAAAGGTAAGGTCACTTGTAAGCTTCTACTTGGCATATCCCTGATCCTGAAGATGTCAGAGCTGAAAGGGACCTTAAAAATTTCCAAGTGACAACCAGAGAAGCTGACCTGCCCAGGTTCACCCAACCACTATGAAGAGCTGAGATCGAAAGTCAAGCTTTCTAACACCATGAGCAGGGCTCTAACTGGAGTCACTTTTCTGAACCAAACTACAAAAATCGCAACTAACCTTGCAGTATGATCAGTTTGTAGTCTGGAAGCAAGCCAAATCATCACTGTTAATAATTCCCCTTCCACTTTGTTTCTGTGGCTCTGTAAACCTATCAATTGTAGCTTTCTAGGGAGCCTTATGACTCAGCATTCGTAGTAGAGTTGAATAACTGTGTGCTCAATGAAATAATGAAAGACCGTCTTGCCATTATCTGACACATTATGTGCCATGAATTCTAAGCCTGAATTGAACCCTTTTACATTCTGGATTCCTGTTAGAAGTGGTCCTTATTGTTCTCTTGGTATTGCTATTTTTATGTGTTTTTAATATTTTCCCTGCACAAGAACTGAAAATATGCCTTTTTTTCATTCCTGGGTAGTTAATGGCTCTCAGACACAGGAAGTTGGCAACTTATCCATGATGAGTGGTCATCTCCAGACTGTACTGTGTGGTGACCACCCAGTTGAGTGATAAATGCCATTTGCCAATAAGGAACCAGGCTGGGGCAGGAGCAGAGGGAGAGACTCAGCTGAAATCATTACTTCCATGGGAAAACTCAAATGTTCTGTTGTACCAACAGTGGTCTGGGAACATGGTGGATCTAGACAGCTATGCAGTCCTCCAAAGCCCAGCCAGGTACTTGAGGGTCTTGAGCAGAAGGGGAGGCTGATCACTGTTACAGAAAACAGTGGCAGGAAGGTGGGAGGCCCAGCAGGGTGGGCAGGGGTAAGCCCCAATACTGACATACTTTGGAGGTCTGACTGGTTTGGCCATTTGAGGTTATACCCCCCACGAAACAGATGAACCTTCATCTAAAGTGAAGAAAAATGTGTGAATGTGTGCTTCACAACCAGGAGCTGAAGTGTGGGATTGGGCTGGGTCTGGCAGCTCACAGTCAGACCATGTCCCATGGAAATAGCTATGTTGTGGAGGTCCCTAGAGCTAAATAAATTTTCTGTCATTGAGCCTTGAGCCTTGACAGTGTCCACTTGAATCTTCCATGCCAGAAGACTCAATCAATTCACAACAGCCTGAACTTGGGAGGTAATACAGAGCTGGCTGTTTACCAAAATGTGTCCCTCCCTTTGCACAGTATACAGTTGTCATTGATACATAGTAGTGCAGCCAGAGGTTACATTTTGCAACTATCCTTGCATTCTGGAGTGGTCATGTGATTAGTTCTCTCATCTATTGAATGAAAGAGAAAAAGATGTTTATCACTGCCAGACGAAGACATTTAAGACCCCCACTCTAGACTTACTGAATCAACATTCCGGGGGTGGGGCCCAACAATCTGTTTTGACAAGCCCTCCAGGGGATTCTCATGCTCACTAACGTTTGAGGACCACTGTCACTTAGTGAGAACAGAGCTACAAGATAGAAGAATATTGGGCTCCTGAATCACCGCATGGAGAAGAGCCATACTGAAACCAGAATCATCTGTATCAGACTATTCTATGAAATATAAATAAATTTTGGTTGTGTTAAGCCACTAAAATTTGAAGGTTTATTTGTTACACTTGCTAGTGTTACATTAATATGGGGGGAGGTCCAAAACTATCCCAAACACAGTCACAATGGGGGGTGCCGATTATCACTGGAATCCTCACACTTAAGAGGGAGTACTGGGTGGCACCTGTGGCTCAGTGAGTAGGGCGCTGGCCTCATATACCGAGGGTGGTGGGTTCAAACCTGGCCCTGGCCAAACTGCAACAAACAATAGCTGGGTGTTGTGGCAGACACCTGTAGTCTCAACTACTGGGAGGCTGAGGCAAGAGAATTGCCTAAGCCCAAGAGCTGGAGGTTGCTGTGAACTGTGACGCCACAGCATGCTACAGAGGGCAACAGAGTGAAACTATCTCTAAAAAAAAGGGGGGGGGATACAGAGATTTCTTAACACAGATATAATTAGTGGGGGCAGCAGTGAGAGTAATCATGGGGTAGATGCCACAGGTAACAGTGGATCATACGACTCAAACCAGCAGACTTCAAAAGTCATCAGGGAAACTAAGAGACATGGCTAATGTTGAATGACTGTATCTCCCTGGAATCCTCTGCCCATCTCATATGGATGGTTTTCACAGGAAACAAGATATACCAAGGACCATCTACCAATCGTCAGCTGACTATCTAACTATATTAGTACTAGACTGGGACAAAGTCTAGAAATTTTCCAGTGCCCATGAATCTACCAATACCTGGGTCCAAAATAGCTATTACGCTACTGACCTGGCTAGATTAAGTTCAGAAATCTTTGCAGGGATGTGGGGTCCAGTAGACAGAATCCTAAGAGGGCTCCCTAGTGACTCTTGCCCTTGAATATGATGAAATATCACTCCCATAATCACATTACATTATATGGCAAAAGTGAGCTCATCCTCGACCTAATCATGCCAGCCCTTTAAAAGCTGAGTTTTATCAGGCTTGTTGCAGAAAAAGGAGGTAGAGTGACATGTTCCAGGCAGCCTAGAAGAAAGCAAATATCCCTGTGCACTGCCTACGGGGGCCATATGGCAAGAACTATGGGCGGCCTCTGGAAGCTGAGAGCAGTTCTCCAGCTAACAACTTGCAAGAAAATAGAATCCCAGACCTAAAACCCCAAGGAACTGAATTCTTCCAATGACCAGTAAGCTTGGAAAAGAGGACCCCCCAAGCCTCAGATGGGAACCATAGTCCTGTCCAACACCTTGATGTCCACCCAGTGAGATCTTAAGCAGAAAATCTGGTTATCCCATGCCATGACTTCACATCTACAGAACTGTTAGATAATAAATTGGAAGATAAGCTTCTAAGTTTGTAGTAAATTGTTACACAGAAATGAAAAACTAATATGAGGGGTATCATGAGTCTACCAGTGTAGGGAACACTGCCCGTGCTTGGCTCAGATCCCCTCAGTTCTCTTTGTTGGCATCTGTGTGCCCTCCCCTATCTTCAGTGAACAGCACACACCTGCAATTCTCTTTAGCTGGCTGGCCTGGGGCTTCAAGAGCGGCTTTACACGGCTGGTGTGGAGCTGGAAGTGCCTGGGAGTTTATGCTCCCCTAGGGAGACACTTAGTCAAAGACCAAATGGTAGGGGAGTATGAAATCCAGCTCCCCTGCCTCGAGCTGGACTAAGCTCAGAGGTATAACTCATGCTCCTGAGCTGCCCTGAGGGATCAGGCTGAGGCTGAGACTTGGCCCAGGATGGCATCTTGCCTGGCTTCCCTACTTCCCCCCACGCCCTGGCCACTCGCCCCTGGAAGCCTATTCTTAAGCAGCACTCACACCAAATCCTCACTTCGGGTTCTCCTCCCAGGTAACCCCTCACCCAGGTGAAGGGAGCATCCAGTGAGGTGAGCTTTGTGACAGCACTTTGTAACTGCAGAGCAGCTCCATGTAAATTTCCTGCTGCACTGCTCTGTCTCTGCCCTCCCTGCGAAACGTTGGTGCTGCAGTGACAGGGTCATTTGAGTGGCAGGTAATGGAGTTCCTTTTAGGAAGGAAATGGTCTTGGTTTAGGAAAATGGCTTGCATGGGCGAGGGAGGCTCTAAAACTATGCTTCAGAGGGAGACCACTGAATGAAGTCAAGACAGTGGTTGTGCATAAGGAATGACACAGAAGAGAAGCGAGGAGGCTGGGCTGGGGGCGCTCCGTTAGGGAAGTAAACAGGTGAGGGAAGCCCACTGAGGGAGGTGGGTGGCGGGAACCCGCAAGGCAGAGTGAAGGGTGAGCTGGACTGTCAGCCATCCTCATTCTTCTGTTAACTTGCTGTGCCTGTGTTAACATGTAATGCTTCTGACGTAACTCTTCACCCTGACCGCCCCAACCTTGAACTTCAGGAATGGCAGCTGTATGCACCATCACTGTGTGTGAATGGTTTTGAGGAAAACCCAGCTCCTTTCCTGGGCCATCGTGGAGCAGGGGAAGAGCACGGCCCAGGTCTCGCTCCAGGTTCTGGCTGCATGTGCCAACTGCCAACTGGCAGGCTCCATGGGCAGTCAGAGAGCCACCGTCACTGTGAGCATGGCCCTGCCTGAACTCTGCATCTCTCCTGCCAAGCTGCATCCTTCTACAGGGCCCCAGGACTGTTGCTACCCTGGTCCAAGCTGGGGTAGTTTGGGTTTCTTCCAAAGCAGACTCTGAAAGGAGAACATAGGTGCAGGTAGCTCATTTGGGAGGTGATCCGAGGTGAAGGGAAGGAGAGAGAGAAGAGCCATGAAAGAGGGTAGGCAACCAGACCTCTACCCAGCTAGGGAACCTTCGAGAAGCATGTGGAACATACCAAAGGGTGGGAAAGCAGGGGTTTCACCCCCAGCAGTACTGGTTGAGAATTGTTCTGGGTGCATTAAATTCCTGGAGCTTCAACACTGCCCACCGCCTGGGCTGAGCAGTTCAGAGCATCAGGAGGCCTGGGTGCCCCAGGTGGGAAATGTCAGCAAGCCCGGGGACCTGCCCGCCGCAGCTGCAGGTGAACACAGAGATGGGCCAGAGGGTGATGGGTGGGGCACCAGCCCCTCCCTTGCCGTCAAATGCTGTTGTCCCCTGCCTCCCACCTAAGTCCTGAGCACCTGCTGTAACTGCTCCTTTATTCACATCCTCAGTCACTGCTGAAGCTCAGGCCCTCATCATCCCTTGCCTGGAAACAATAACTTACTGTTACAAACCGAATTGTGCCCACCCCAGTCATATGCTGAAGCCCTAAGCCCCAATGTGACTGTGTTTGGAGACAGTCCTTAAAGAGGCAATGAATGCTAAATAAGGTCATGAGGGTGGAGTCCTAATACTATAGGCTTGGTGTCTTTATAAGAGCAGGAAGAGATGTGAGAGTTTGCTTTCTCTCCTCACCAGCACAGAGGAAAAGCCATGTGAGGACGCAGCAAGAAGGTGGCCATCCACTAGCCAGGAAGGAGGGCCTCAGCGGAAGCCAACCCTGACAGCACCTTGATCTTAGACTCGTAGCCTCCAGAACTATGAGAGAATAAATGTCTGCTGTTTAAGCCACCCAGTCTGTGGTCTTTAGTTATGGCAGCTCAAGCTAACTAATATACTTACCCACCAGGCTCCCCACCTCTGATTTCACTCCCTCCCATTGCGATCCAAGGGATCTTTCTGAAAGGCAAGCCTGACCCTGTCGCTCCCCTGTGCACACATTTTGAGAGCTCCTCAGCTCCTCCAGGATCAAATGGAGAACCTTGACATTGGCCCCAACGTCCTCCACACTCTGTGCACTTATCCAACCCTGTCCCTGACACTTCCTAGTTTGTTCTTGGTATTCCAGCCACCCCGACTAATTTTAGCCTCCCAAATCTGCCACCTCTCTGCCACTGCAATACTATTCTTGCTGCCTCATGTGCCTTTCCTCCCTTGTCCCCCTGACAAATCCCTGCTCCTTCTTCAGTAGTCTCTGCCTCTCCCTTGACAGCTGCAGCCAGAGTCAATCCCACCTTCCTATTTGCCACAATCAAACTGTGGCTTCTAACTTCTTCCTGGCACAGGTCACCTTGTATTGGGCTTGCCCCCCTCACCCCATCTGCCTGCCCCCTGTGTGTCCCCAGCATCAAGACCAGTGTCTGGCACATAGTAGATGCTCACATATTTACTAAATCAATAAGGAGAGAGAGGAGTAAAGAACTGCTCTTTCATAGGTCACTGAGTGTCACGATGTAAAAGAACACTAAAAATGATGTGGCTTAAGTCCCTTGTTTTGCAGAAAAGGAAAACGTAGTGACCAGCAATGTTCCACCCTCTCACTCTTAGGTTTTGGTGTCCTTATAAGACAAGGGCAGTCCAGCCCGAGTCCCTACTGCCAGGACCTCACCTCTATCTGGGACCTTTCTCAGGCCTCTGGCACCTGCCCTGCCAGAAATGCCGGGAACAAATGCCTGCTGCTGCCCCAGGAGCTGCCCTTGATCAATAACTGACAGGAGTAGGTGGATAAATACCCCAGCTCCCTCCCCCTTAGAGGAAACATCACTGTGGCATGTTCTGCACAGTCTCCCAGAGATCCCCGGCAGGACTGAGCTCCAGTTGTCCACAGGAGTAACTAGTCCGGCAATTTATCGATTTCCTTTTCTTCCCTGCCTTACTGACTCATTTCCCCACCAGTGTTTCCTAGGATTACTTCCAAATAAACTATTTTCACTTAAATCTTTGTTTCCAGGTCTCTTCTGAGGAAACCCAAGCTAAGACAGAGATGGATGCCCAGAGAGGACATGGAATGTGTGAGCAAGGTCACACTCACTGATGCTCAGCGGCAAAACTGGGTCTATATGCCGGCTCCTGACCCCTCCTGCCTATAGCTCATCCTACTGCCCAGCACAGAGAACACTCACAGTGTGAAAGCCTTCCCCGGGAGAACCAAGGAAAGAAGCCCTGACCCTTAGTGAGTGGAAGGGCCAAGCCTGTGACGTGGGTGTCAGAATAACCCTCACTCTTTTCCTTCACCACTGTATCCCAGGCCACTCCATCACCTGGCCCTTACACAAGCACCACTGAGCCCTGATCCACTTCTCATCTTCTCTCTTTGGGGCCCCAAACATTCACCTCCCAACACAAACAATTCCAGTTGGAAGAGACTTTCTTTGGTATCTGAGTCCCATTAATCTTCTATAACAAAATATCCAACCCCAGGTGGCCCATACCAAGAAGAAATATATTTCTCGCAGTCCTAGGGGCTGGGAAGTCTGAGCTCAAGTAGATTTGGTGTCTGGTAAGGGCCTGTTTCCTGGTTCATAGATGGCACATTCTTGACGTGACCTTACATAATGGAAGGGGTACAAGGTAGTTCTCTTTTACAAGGGCACTAATCCCACTCATGAAGTCTCCATCCTCATGATCTAATCATCTCCCAAAGTCCCTACCATATAATCCCATCACCTTGAAGGTTAAGCTTCAACATATGAATTAGGAGGGAAACAACAGTCAGACCGTAGAATTCGGAATGTTCAAGCTTCACATCCCACCCCAGCTCTCATCCCCACCCTTTGGATTTCAGGCTGAAGTGCATGAGAACATTCCAATGATATCAATGAAGCTGCCAAATTCCAAGCCAAATACAATGAGTCTTATATTTGAAAGCACATTTCAAGCCCCTTGAGCCTTGGAGATCAATATTAAAAAATCTCTCTTTCACTCAACATACACAAAAAACATGCAAAATGCAAACACAGAATTCCTACAGCACACAACACACATAACCACAATGGCCACAGGCAACATGCATAAAACATACAATATACGCAGTGCAAACCTGGAATGCCTACAGCACACAGACCACACAGACAACACACATGATACATGTGATGCACGCGCATGTGATACACAAGGCACGGGACCCACAAAACAAACACAACACGCCTGTACCCCACACTCATACAGACATGCCACCCACTTCCTTCCAGTCCTGTGCCTACCTGGGCGGGAGTCAATGTCTGAAACCGGTAGAGCACAAGCTACGATTTTGTCAGCACATCTGAACTGCACCGAGGGCCATGCTGAAGAGAGGGTTATTCCAGTTCATTTCCACTAGGCATTTTAACTGACTTTCTCCTTTCTTTCTCATGCCTCAGTATTAATTAGCCCCGGGATTTCAATCTGATGCATTAGGCAAAAACAATTCTAAATGCTTCTGGAGAAACAAATTCTAAATTAGCTGTAGCTGAACGTGCATCTATTTGAAAGGCAGGCAGCATGAACACTGACACTATAAAAAATAGAAGTGAAACTCTCTAAGAGGGAAGGCCAACGCTGGCTGTGTGTGTTGGCAACCCGGTCCACAGTCGGCCCTGGCACAGGCTATGGGGTGGAAGTTCTTAGGTCATAGGAAGGTGGGAAGAAAAAAACAAGCTTTCATCTAGGTTCCAAGTGAGCGGGAGTGACAGCAATCCTCTCTCCTTCCTGGGATCCTGTCCCTGGCCTTCTCTTGTCTTTGGAATAACCCTGTCTAGAAGTCTAAAGAGATCAGTTCTCCTAAGACTGCCAAAGGCAAAATCCATCTGAAATGTCTCCCCGCTGTAAGAGGTAAGCCTTGTCCTCTTCTGCAAGTTCCATAGGGCAGAGAGCAGGGCTAGACCACTGGGGTCTGTTGAACACAGCTCACAGTGCCTGCTACCTCACCCCAGGCTCTGTCTTTTCCTTTCAGCAAGACCTTAAGTCCGTTAAATGCAAGATTGTGGCACCTTTGCAGTTAGGGACAACAGGCTTGCAAATGTCTTTTGTGCACAGTTGCCTAACCGGTTGTATCAGCTGGAGTTTGATGAAGGAGGCAGGACCACTCTGAGCCATGGAAAGCAGGAGCTTTTGTCTTGGACCTGAGCCCTGGTACAGCGAGGAAGGCTGCTGCTCCTGTGCCGGGTGACAGCCCTCAAGGCAGCAGGGCCAGCACTCAAGAAGACATGAATATGAAGTAAAGGGGCTCAAGGACAAACAGTGTGCAAGGAGAAATTGGATCCTGCACCTGTCTCTCACCACCCCAGCCTCAAAGACCTGGGTGACCTGCAGGCAGGGCTGGTGCCCTTTACCACATGGCTACACACATGCTGGTCCCAAGCCCCTGGGAAAGCAAGGGGTGTGGCCTAGCAGGTGCTACAGGGGCTGCTGCCTACACCAACAAGGCAAACCTGCAGATCAGTGAAACATGTGTGAGCTGTGACAGGGTCCACAAGCCCTCCCCCCAACTATCAGAGTGTAGGAATGGCTGCCACTTCACTTCCCCTCCAAATTTCTCTTCTGGCCAACCCCAACCCAGAAGCATTCAGGGAAGAGAATTCTGGGAAACATAATTCAGTCCAGTTAGGTTGACACTTCTCAATGTCCCCATCACTCACATTTGCTCCAGACAGTAACTAAGCTGAATGATTGGTGTATCAATCAACTATTGCTATGTAACAATCTCAAAATCCAGCAGCATCCAAATACAAGCATTTACTTCTTACAGCTGGAAATTTGTCCCCACAAGTCTCTCATCCTCCTCTTGGGACCAGTGCAAGCTGGGGCAATGGCAAAGACACAAGAGGACAAGTAGGAACTCTGAAGCCCCTTAAGGCCTAGGCTTCAAACCAGACCATTGTCCCTTCTACCTCTTTCCATTGACCAAGAAAGTCACATGGCCAAGACCAAAATCAAGGGATGGGAACATATACTCCACCTATGATGAAACCATGGCAAGGACATGAATCCAGGAAGGTGAGGAATTGAAGCCAATGACTCAACACACCACAAGGGGAACATTCTCTCCATCTGGATGTCCCCCTGCCACCCCATCACTCACCCAAGGAGAGCTCATACCTCTTGCTACCTTTCTTTCTTC